>NW_028322289.1:0-1205000 GCF_059928025.1 Delphinapterus leucas
ACATGTAAGTTTTAAATACTATTCTCTAATGAAAGGAACAAGGGCTCTGTGAAGAAAGGGCTGATGGTAGGACTGAGACAGTAAATATATGAAGCAGGATAAACTTAAAATATCAGAAAGTAAAGAAGTACCAAAAATTTTTTAAACCCACAAAAGAAAAAATATGTAAAATGAAAACAAGAGCAAATGGAAGAAGCTCTCAACAGCCAAAGCAAGAATTAACTAAGCAGTCTAACAATGTAGTGCTGGATTACAACCAAAAGTTTACAATAATTATTCACGTGTCCAAACTGGTACAAATAAATTACATAGTTTTTGATGAATGGTGTTAAACAGAAATCTCCTATGCAGAGAGCTTCTAAACAATGTATATAGCCACTCAGCTGTCCATCAAGGATGTGAAGCTAAGCCCTCTCTCCTCAAGTGTGGCTTCTGCATTATGACTGCTTCCTACATAAGACACACAGGATGGACATGGGAAAAAATTAACCTCACTGTGGGAAAACCTGACAAACGTTACCTCAGCTGGGTGACCAAAATTAAGAATAGAAGGGAGAAGTTTCCTTAAGAGCCCGTCCTCTTGATATATAGTGAAGAGGAAGCACTTCACATCTGTGGTCTGCTTTTTCAAAGCCAAGTCTAACCACGACAAAACCACCAAGCAAACCCCAGCGCCTGTCAGTCTATACAATACCTGAGCAGCCCTCCTCCACGCTGTCAAGGTCATGGAAACAAGGAGAATCTGAGCAACTGTCAGAGCCCAGAAGAGACTAAGCAGACATGATGACCCCATGTCCTCTGAGACCCTGGAACAAGGAAAGGTATAACAAAGGGAACGCGAATAGGGACTTCAGTTAATAGTAAAGTATCAGTATTTGTTCATTATTTGTCATGATTCTGTCGAAAATTAGACAGGAAAAATTAAACGTCAAATAAGAGAAACCTACTGAAACAAACTGGAAATCTAGAGGAAAAGGGGGATTTCTTTGTAAAAACACATTACCAAAATGGACCCTAAATGAAGGAAAACACAAAAAGGCCAATTAACCACTGAGGAACCTCTTCCCCTACTGGCTATCCTATCACTGTTCCAGGCTTTCCCTCTCCCGGGACAGGGAAGGAGCAGGGACAGAGCTGTTTGCCAGCTCCCCTAGTATATAACCCCACCCAGTGTCTTCACCTACCCCAGCCACGCCTACCCAGTGAGGACACCTGAGGAAGGGTCAGGGATTACTGACTCAGATGTATCAACCAGGACTTTTTCTTTTCCCAGCGACTGGACACACTTACGGAAGTAAAATAAATTAGTATTTATTGTAAGGGTAGAAATACATTAATACTTGCAAGTGGCAAGTTGAAGAATGGGTTTGGACCTGGCAGGTCCATGGGCTCACACTGTCTCAGTGTGACTTTCCTTCTCTCCAAACCTTTCTCCTGCTCAGTGCCTCTGGGGGACCCCATTCACAGGCACAGGCTCTCTCACTGCACTTGGGCCAACAGCAGTTCTAGGCTGACAACCACTCACCATCCATTTTCCGAGAAAGAGTTTCTCCTTTTCTTGGATTCCAAGAAAGTCATGGTTTTAAATACCTTTGGTCTGGCTTGGGTTGCATTCTCATCCTTGACCCATCACCAGAAGATGGAAAATGGGACTGGCTAGATGTGGGTTGTAAACCCATCTTCGGGCTGGGTGGAACATGGGGTCATCCCTCTGCAACCGTTTGGACTGGAAGCAGGTGACATGTAATTCCCAAAGGAAAACTGAGGCACTTGGGCCTGAGAACAGATGCTAGCTGGGAGAAAGCAACATATTCTATGTCATTGACAGCTCACTGCACAGCACAGAATCTGACACAAAAGGAAGAAAGGGGTTCCCTTAGGGTCAGGGGCTGCAGCGACTCATCCAGTGCTCTTACTGTCCCTCCCAAGACTGCAAGAAGTTCTTTCACTTGCTGAAAAGTCAGGATCATTGGTGGTGGTAAACTCAAGTCTCTTTCCTTGGCATCAGGTCCTCACATCTCAGAGGCTGGCCCAGAACAGCCCATGTGCCATCAGAAGACACACACACCTCATTCCTGCCCCTGAGAGGTGGGAGCCCTGAGTTATGCCATCTCCCCGGCCATATTAATTGCCCATCCCTGAAAAACAATACTGTTCCTTTTCCAGTTTCTTCTCTCTCCTTTACCGAGAGGAAGAAACCAAATGCTAGGGTGCTAAGGAAACTCTTGTGCAATGACGTAACGGGAGGCTTGAGAATTATTCCATGCCATAGAACCCATAATTGGCAGGCTTTCCAGAGGCCACATGGATGCATATGGCTCTCCAAGACAATGCGAGTGGCAGTGTAAACCTCACACTGGGAGGTCTAGTTGCTCCCATATCTTTGATTCTTCATGAATATGCATGTCAAAAGTTTCTAATGACTGAAAGGACAAAGGATTGCAGGGCCTTGGTCTGCTGTATGGGTGTTGTGTCAGGGCCACACTCCAATGTCTAGAGGATTATTACCTCTCTTGGCAGCCTATGAGGTTGTGAGCGGGAGGCCTTTTTCTCAGCCACATGCATGTTGGTAGTTGAAACTTCTCAAAGGAATGTCTACACTGCCCAGGTAGCTCTTGAATTGCCCGGCATCATGGTCAGCTCCGTAACTGTACATGAGGGCCTGATAATGCCCAGGCTGGACTGAGCTAGAGGACCACAGATGCCTGCCTGGATAGTCAGAGGTCAAGGGCTGTCCTGCCTGAGACTTGATCATCTATTCACGCCCACTCAGATGGGACAAAGGATGCCTCCAGTGCCAGGAGGGCCCCAGGGTCATCCTGGCAGGTCACTGCACCCAGTCCAGTATAAATCCACACATGTCCACTGAGTGCCCTCCTGTCTGGGCTGTGCTGGAACCTGGGGCTGCCCAGGCAGAGTAGGGCCAGCATCACCCTTCCCAGGTAGGAGTGCAGAAGAAAACCATGCATGACTTCTGACACCCTCCCCAATCCTTGACAGAGGTTGAGTTGGATGAGAAACAGTCCTAGACAAGAATAGACATTTCATTCTTCTCTCAGAGCCCAGGACTCGGGGAAGGGAGGCCAGAAAAACAGTTATTCACCTCAGCTCCCTGACTCCTGTTTGACCCTGGGCAAGTCCTATCCATTCTGGAGGCTTCACAGAGAAGGAGAGGGGAGGGCAATGAGGGCCAATTGTGCTTAAACCTAACTCTAACCTTTACCCTAAGAACCCTAATCTCTAACCGTAACCCCCTAACAACCCTAGCCCCAGACCCCTAGACCCTCGCCACGTAGCCCTAAACTCTAATCCCTGACCCTTTAACCACAACCCTCTACCATGACTCTCCGACGATGACCCATAACCCTAAACCGTGACCGCTGAACCCTCACACTGACTCAGCCCCAGGCCTAAAGCCTGGCCTAGTGGGCGCCGAGGGATGACTGAATGAACTCTCAAATAAACCGAGGAATTAAATCTTCCCGACCATGAATTTAGCAATGGTTTCTTAGATTTGACAGTAAAGCATAAGAAATGAAAGAAAAAAAAAAAAGATAAATTGGATTTCCTCAAAATTACAAACCTTTGTGCATCAAAAGAGGCTATCCGGAAAGTAAAAAGACAGCCCACAGAATGGAAGACAATATTGGCACATTACATATCTCATAAGACTCTTTACCTAGAATATACCCAGGACTTTTCCAACTCATCAACAAAAAGACAAACAATACAATTTTTGAAACAGACAAATAACTTGCATGGACTGCTCTCCAGGCAAGACATACAAATGGTCAACAAGGACATGAAAAGATGTCAAATGTCAGGAGTCATGATGAAAATGCAAATTAAGGCCACAGTGTGATGCCCCTTCACACACACTACAATAAATATAAATTTTTAAATAAATTTTAAAATATGTAGATAAAAATAACAAACGTTGGCAACAATGCAGAGAAATTGGAACCCTTAAAAGTTACTTATGGAGATGTACAACGGTGCAGTCTATGTGTACAAACCTTTAGCATTTACTCAAAAATATAAAATATAATTACCGTGTGGTTCAACAACTCCACTCCTAGATATTTACCAAAAAAGTGGAAAACAGGCTTCAAACAAAAACTTGTACACCAGCGATTCATAGCAGCACTGTTCACAATAGCCCAGGGTAGGAAAGATTTAAATGTCCATCAGCAGGTAAACGGATAAGCAAAGTACGGTAGATCCATAAGCTGCATTATTCTGTCATATAAAGGAATAAAGTAAAATTATACAGCTGCTGTGGAAAACTGTATGGTGGCTCCTCAAAAACATGGAAAATGTATGATTCCTTGATTCCACTCCAGGGTGTACACCCAGAATATTAGAAAGCAAGGACTGCAACAGATATCTGTACCCCATATTCATAACAACACTATTCACGATAGCCAAAAGGTGGAAGCAACACAACACATCCTTCAACAGATGAATGGATAAGTACAGCGTAGTATATATGCAATGGAATATGATTCAACCTTTAAAACTAAGGTAATTCTCACACATGCTACAATGTGGATGAACCCTGAAGTCATTATGCTAAGTGAAACCAGCCAGACACCAAAAGGACAAACGTTCTATGATTCCACTAGTATGAGGTATCCAGATAAGTCAAATCCAAAGACAAAGTAGAATAAGGTTGCCAGGGGTTGAGGGGAGTTAGTGTTTAATGGCTACGGTTTCTCATGGGGAAAACAGAGTTCTGGAGATGGATGGTGAGGATATTTTTACAACAATGTGAATGTACTTAAGGCCATAGAACTGGATACTTACAAATGGTTTAAATGGGGCTTTCCTCGTGGCACAATGGTTAAGAATCTGCCTGCCAATTGCAGGACTCACGGGTTCAAGGGCTGGTCCTGGAAGATCCTGCATGCCGCAGAGCAACTAAGCTCGCGAGCCACAGCTACTGAGCCCTCGTGCCACAACTACTGAAACCCGTGAGCCTAGAGCCTGTCGTCTGTAACGAGAAAAGCCACCGCAATGAGAAGCCTGCACACGGCAACGAAGAGTAGCCCCCGCTCGCCGCAACTAGAGAAAGCCTGCGTGCAGCAGCAAAGACCCGACACAGCCAAAAAATAGAAAATAAAATAATTTTTAAAAAGGTTTTAAAAAATGGTTTAAATGGCAAATGTTATGTGTTTTTAATCACAATGGAAAAAATGAATGAAATAATGATCAATGTTACAATGTGGATAAACAGTGAAACATCCCAAGTGAAAGAAGCCATACAGAAAACCCACCCAGATCATGCTCATCTTGTACACTTTCAATCCAGCATGGTTTTTAAAGTGAGGAAAAGCCCCAGTGATGGTTCCAAGAAGAGAAAACTGGATTCGAATAGAAAAATACATTTCCACAAAGCTGGGGCAGCTGGTGAAAGTTGAAGTGGGTCTGTGGATAGGCTTATAATGTGGAAACATTAATTATTACTCACTTTGGGGTTATGTGCTAGTTCCCTGGGAGAGTGGCCCTCTCACTCTCACAGGGTAAAACAAACTGGAGTATTCTGTGAAGGTGGAAAACTTTATACTGCAATTTAAAGTCGTTTATACACTTGAAATTTACTAGAAAAAAAGTATATCAAAACAACCATGTCATACCATGCCAGAAATACAGACATCAAACTCTGTTATAGAGGCCAAGCCCTACCCACATAAAGTTCACCCACAGTGGGGATGCTAATCACCCTTGTAGGAGTCCACATACTAGAAGAGGCACCATGGGAAGATTATATTGGGAGCCACTATGTCTTGGGTGCTGTGGATGACCTGGATGTAGATGAAACAGTGGGATTTCTGAATTCTAGTTTTCCACATTCAACCACCAAAAAACTGTTACAACTGAAAAATGAATTCAGTAAAGCTGCAGGATACAAAAAAAAAAGAAAAGAAAAATCAATGCACAAAAATCATTTGTGATTCTATACACTGATAATGAACCATCAGAAAAAGAATTTTTAAAAAATCCCACTTACAATTGCATCCAAAAAGATAACTAGAAGTAAATTTAACCAAGGACGTGAGGGGCTGGCAAACTGCAAACTGGAAGACACTGACAGAGGAAACAGAACAGACAAAAATAAATGGAGGGGCTTCCCTGGTGGCGCAGTGGTTGAGAGTCCGCCTGCAGATGCAGGGGATGCAGGTTTGTGCCCCGGTCCGGGAAGATCCCACATGCCACAGAGCGGCTGGGCCTGTGATCCATGGCCGCTGAGCCTGCGCTCTGCAACAGGAGAGGCCACAACAGTGAGAGGCCCGCATACCGCAAAAAAAAAAAAAAAAACTAGGGCTTCCCTGGTGGTGCAGTGGTTGAGAGTCCGCCTGCCGATGCAGGGGACATGGGTTATAGTCCCGGTCCGGGAGGATCCCACATGCCACGGAGCAGCTGGGTCCGTGAGCCATGGCCACTGAGCCGGCGCATCCGGAGCCTATGCTCCGCAACGGGAGAGGCCACAAAGGTGAGAGGCCCGCGTACCGCAAAAAGAAAGAAAAAAAAAGAATACTGTGAAAATATGCATTCTATGGTGGGACTTCCCTGGCCGTCCAGGGATTGGGACTCTGCGCTCCCACTGCAGGGGGCGTGGGTTCGATCCCTGGTTGGGGAACTAAGATCCCGCATCCTGCATGCTACATGGTGTGACCCAAATTTTTGTTTAATTTAAAAAAATATATGCAGTCTAGCAAAATTAATGTACACATTCAATGCAATCCTTACCAAAAGTCCAATGACATGTTCCATAGAAACAGAACAAATAATCTTAAGTTGTGTGTGGAACCACAAAGGACCCAGAAGAGTCAAAGCGACCCTGAGGAAGGAGAACGGGCTGCAGGCGTCTCCCTCCCTGATTTCACACTACATTACGAAGCTACAGTCCCCAAAAAGTGTGGAATTGGCACAAAAACAGGCACACAGACCAGAGGAACAGAGCAGAGAACCCAGGAATCAACCTACAGGTATGTGGTCAGTTAATTCACAAGAAAGGAGCCAAGAACATACACCAGGGAAAGGACAGTCCCCTCAATAAACGGTGCTGGGAAAACCAGACGCCACATGCCAAAGAACAACACTGCACTCTGTCTACACCATACACAAAAGGGGCCAAAAACCCAGTTTTCCACATCAAGCCCTTCCTCTCCTGGGTCCTCTGAAGACAGACACCCTCAGCGGTCAGCCACACACAGGAACCTTCTGCCCACTTTTCTTCACCTTCTCCCTCAGCGGCATAACCTCCCGGCAAGTCCTGAGGAGACCAGGCTCCTGTCAGCATGAACTGGACCCCACAGTGTCCCAAAGCTGAAGGCCCAGCGGGTCCTGAGGAGACCTGGCTTCTGTTAGTGTGGACTCAACCCCGGCTTGTCCCGAAGACCGGCCATCAGCGTGGACTCAGCCGCGTGTCTTCCAGAAGCCAAAGCCCCAGCAGGTCCTGAGGAGACAGGGCTCCTCTCAGCATGAACATGAACAGCATGATCTGAACAGACAACCCGCCAAAAAAGATATACAGATAGTAAAAGTCATATAGAAACAAGCTCAAGGGCTTCTCTGGTGGTGTAGTGGTTGAGAGTCCACCTGCCGATGCGGAGGGCACGGGTTTGTGCCCCAGTTCGGGAATTCCCCACATGCCGCGGAGCGGCTGGGCCCGTGAGCCATGGCCGCTGAGCCTGCATGTCCAGAGCCTGTGTTCCGCAATGCGAGATGCCACAGCAGTGAGAGGACTGCGTACCGCAAAAAAAAAAAAAAAACGAACAAGCTCAACATCATATACCATTAGGGAATTAGAAAATTAAAATCATGAACTATCACAGCACACCTATTAGGACTGCTAAGCTCCAAAAATATGACAATACCAATTGCTAGAGGGTGAGGAAAAAAAGGAACTCTCCCTCATAGCTGGGGGGATGCATGTGCAGCCACTTTGTAAGACAATTTGGCAGTTTTTTCCAAAGCTAAACAAGTCTCACGTTGGGATCCAACTTCCAGTATTTAGACAACTGCTTTGAAAATCTATGTCCAAATGCAAAGAAGGATGCAATTATGCACAGCAGCACTTCCATAATGGCTAAAAACTTGAAGAAATCAGGATATCCTTCAAAAGATCAATGCATAAGCAAATTGGGGTACATCCATGTCAAGGCAAGTAAAATATGCCACCCCAAAATATGTCTGTCTGGCATAAGCATTATTGGTCTGCTTTAAAAAAAAGGGCTTCCGTCGTGGTTCAGTGGTTAAGAGTCCACCTGCCGATTCAGGGGACACAGGTGCGAGCCCTGGTCCGGGAAGATCCCACATGCCGCAGATCAACTAAGCCTGTGAGCCACAACTACTGAGCCTGCGCTCAAGAGCCCGCGAGCCACAACTACTGAGCCTGTGTGCCACAACTACTGAAGCCCACACGCCTAGAGCCTGTGCTCCGCGACAAGAGAAGCCACCACAATGAGAAGCCCACACACCGCAACGAAGAGTAGTCCCTGCTCGCCACAACCAGAGAAAAGCCTGCACGTGGCAACGAAGACACAATGCAGCCAAAAATAATAAATTTTTTAAAAATCTCAGAAAACTGAGATTGCCGTTTTATGAAGGACATTTACAACAGAGAAATCTCCATTTATAAGGGTATGTCCCTCTTTGCACCAAAAATAGAAGGATAATTAAATCTTAAGTAACTCTTTTCAAAGGGGAAGTCCTGACGTAAATGTGCAAACAGTCATACCTTTGTTTACTGTGCTTTGCAGGATAACCTGCCATAACTGGCCTTACCCCTTCCCCAGCATCTTTCTGCTGTTTTTAGCTGAAGACTATTTAAGGGGATGGTTTTGGTCATTTCAAGGAGTGACTCAGTTTTCCGTGGTATCCCCCCTGTATTCAGAAGGTATACATGTTATTAAACTTCGGCTTTTCTCCTGGTAATCTGTCTTTTATTACAGGGGCAGGGGGGGCCTCAACCAAGAACCTAGAAAAGTAGAGGGAAAATTGTTCTTCCTCCCATACACGTGCAGTGGAATACTACTCAGCAGAAGAGAATGCACCACCAACCTATGGAAAGACATGGATAAATCTTCGGTATACACTGCTAAGTGAAAGACTCCAGTCTGCGGAGGCTGCACACAGTATGACCCCATTGATGACATTCCGGGAAAGGCAAAGCTACGTAGATGATAAGCAGATCATAGTGTGGGGGTTTTGAAGTAGTCCATGTGATACTCTAGGGTGGATACCTGTCACTATGCATTTGTCTAAGCCCACAGATGTGTATAGCCCAAGGGGCCAATCATAATCTATTCAAATTTAGTTATTTAGGATGTAGGAGTGTTGCAGGATGGAATACATAATGTCACAGAATCTAACTGTATTAGAAATATATGGAAGCAACTCACTGTAGGGGATGGATAAAAGGTGCTGGCCTAAGTCACCTTTGGAAATAAATGGAATCTGTAGACTAAAGGCAAAATGGACCGTATATAAACAGTGGGCTTTATTCTGCGAAGTTCTTTCCAGGGTGTAGTAGCTAACAATTCTGAAACCTCTGCACATGTAACCTGGAAAGGAGCAATGCACAGATAAATGGCAGATGGTGGGAGCCAGGGAGCCAGCCACAGCCTTGCTATGGGACTGGGAAGTTACAGATAAGCAAGGGGAGAGCCTCTGCCCTCGTAATCCTGGATATAGGCTTCCTGGGAGGATGTTGACTGGCCGGGGAAAACACACAGATCTTAATGCTGGGAAGACCCTGCAGACATAGGAATTTCACACCCCATCTTTCCACCCATACCTGCTAGAAACATTCAGCCCTCCATAATCAGTCAATTGCAGCGTTTAAGACATTCTCACCCCCAGGCAGATAAAGGAGGATGAGGGTCTTGCTTACCCCTAAGCTGTCCCAGAATCCAAGCCCTGGGTGTGGAGCCATGTTGGGGGTTCCTGGGCCTCTGACCAGCAGGTGAGAGGAGGGAGGAAGACCGGTCCTGAGGACGGAGGTTCCCCCAACTCTGTGAGCCCAGGAGGCCCGATGGGATTCATTCCCAGTGCGGACATGGGCAGGGCCTGCAGTGGTTCTCTGTTCCCCCTCGGCCCTTTGATGAAGCCATGGCAGCACGGGGCCCAGACTTTTCCTGGCGGTGTCTCAAATTCTGACACAGGGGTTTTACAAAGGGACAGGAGAATGGAGCTGAGACCCTGACGGCCACTCCTTTCTGGCACTGAGTTGCGTCCACCAGGACCGCAGTCACCTGCACGTAGTCTGCTGTGACCTACCTGCCCCCATTGGCCTTTCCTCTCCCTCGCTGTGATGATTCCCATGACATTTCCAGCCCTGACCCCTCTCCCAGGCCAGATGCCTCTGTCCAGCCGGTGCACCCCCACCTCACCTTGGGGGCTAACAGGCCCCTCAGAGGACTGGGCCTGCAGCTCCACACACCCAGGAGCAGCCCCAACTTCCAGGTTGCTGAGCCCAGGCACCAGGTGTAACCAAGCAGGGCTCTATGCGGCCTTCCCAGGACAGACCCCTCCCCCACATGCTCTGCTGTAGCTCCTCTCTGAAGTGCCTGGATAACAGTACCTGATGCACGCTTCCTGAGTTGTTTTACAGATGCTAAAACCACCACCAAGTGGAAGAAATTAACTACTTGATGATCATGAACAGGTAGCCCCGGAGCTTCTGGCGCCTAAGAATTTATAATGTTAACCGCCTGTTACCTCACCATCAACCAGAGAATTGTGCACCAGCTAATCACATACCCTGCGACGCCCCTCCTTCACCTGGCCTTTAATATTGCTTTACTGAAATCCTTCAGGGAGCTTGGGGTTTTAGAGCACAAGCCACCTGGCCTCCTTGTATTGGCACTTTTACAATTAAAGCTGCACTTTCCTTCACCACACCCGGTGTCAGTAGACTGGCTTTACTGCACTCGGGCAAGGGGACCCAAGTTTTGTTTGGTAACACTGGGGCCTCCCAGGCTCCCACCCTCCTTTTGCCCCAGTGGCTGTCATCTGCTCCTCCAGTCTTGTTGCAGCAAAAGTAGAAATGAAGTTTCCTTCCCCTGAGAACAAGGAAAACAAAGGGAACAGCGAACAGGCTAGAGAAGAAACATAACTGGCCAGAAAGAGTTCATCACTCCTTGTTTTACTTTGTCACTAATCTGTAATAACTACATTTGTACTTTACAAAGCTAACCTTACTCCCTGACACTTTGTAATTTACATTCAGCACCCATCACCCCTGACTCTGTGAGTTACATCCCCTGCCTCTCACTCCCTAACCTTATTATGTCCAGCACTTACATTCTATACGCCCCTCATAACCAATCACCCCCTATAGCTTTTGCATTTCAGAAACGAGGTCACCGCCGATAAACCAGAGGCAAACGTATGCAATTACCAGACTGCTGGACCCCAATTACCACGTGGCTTGATGCCAGCTATGACTGTTTTGAAATAATGCAAAGGAAAGGAAGAATGCAAGACCTTCACTACTTTTATCCTCACCCTATACCCCGGACTGCGAGAGCCCCACGTATAAAATTTTCCCTGATTCTCAAGGAGAGGGGTGTGCCCAGTTCTTGAGGCGCTATCCAGCTGTGTCTTCCCTTCTGCCTGGCAGAAAAATAAAGCCATCTCTCTCTTCCTCCAAAATCCCTGTCTCCGTATTTCTGTTTGGCCTCGGTGCACAGGGAAGCCGAGATTTTGACAACAGTCTGTGGCCAGTTCCCAAACTAATTCCCCTCTACGCCCACAGCCCTGGCCCAAGCCCCATCTTGTGCCTGGTTCCTCCATCAGGCCTGACAAAGCTCCCTGCCCACACGGTGCGTCTCACATCCCACCCCAACCTGGTCTTTCTGAAGCATAAACGAGACTGACTTTCTCCCGCCTGTAATCCCCCAAATGCTTCCCCACTTTCGCTAGGGTATCTGCCGAGAGAGACATCTGCCAAGGCCCTGAGAGTCCCCGGCATCCCCACTAGGCTGCTGGCTCCTGAGTTCCCTGACAATGAGCACCTCAGCAGGCTGGGAGACACGGCAAGAAACCCCAGAACTGCTCACCTCAGGACGGGGCAGGCATTGCCACGGCCTGATCAGAGACAGCAGAGAAGGGGTCCCCAGCTGGGACACAAACTCTGCACGAGTGGCCTCTCCTTGAGCCATTACATCACCTCGTGTGATTTGAGGGAAGGAAGGACTGAAGCACACTTGGTTCCTAAGGAGGATGGTATAGGCTCAATCACGTCCCCCCAAATTCACATGCTGAATCCCTAACCACCAGGAACCCAGAATGTGGCTGTATTTGGAGATGGGATTTTTAAAGAGGTGATCAAGGTAAAAATGAGGTCACTAGGGTGGATCTTAATCCAATAAGATTGATGTCCTATACGAAGTGAATAGGACACAGATAGGCACAGGGGGAGACCACGTGAGGACATGGGGAGAAGATGGCTTTCTAAGCACCAGGGAGAGAGGCCTCAGGAGAAGCCAGCGTGCACACACCTTGATCTCCGACAGCATCCAGGACTGGGAGATAGGTCTGTTATTCAAGCTGCCCTGTCTGTGCTATTTGTTACGGCAGTCCTGAGCAGACTCACACGCAGGGTTAACTCAGGGCTCAGACTGGACACAGCCCACTCTCCATCCCCCTGTACATGAGTTACAGGAACCCCAGGAACTGAGGAGGGGGTCCCTGAAGGGAGGCACAAGATAGA
This sequence comes from Delphinapterus leucas, assembly GCF_059928025.1. Taxonomy (NCBI): domain Eukaryota; kingdom Metazoa; phylum Chordata; class Mammalia; order Artiodactyla; family Monodontidae; genus Delphinapterus; species Delphinapterus leucas. The sequence goes on from NW_028322289.1 coordinate 12,722, forward strand.
AGATACTAGGCATTAACATGGCTGCATTCGTGTTAAACGCGTCTGAAGTCCAATCACACAAGATGGTTTTGTCCTGTATGTACATCGGCACCTTCAGTCTGAACTGCAGATCTTGGGCTTCACCAGCTCCACTGAGAGCATTAGCTTCACCTGCTGTGGACCGTCTCCTATAGGATTTCCAGAACCACAAAGCACTGAAGCTTCACAGGACCCAGCGTCTGTGAGCTACCGTACAGGTGACCGTCACAACAGGGCCGTGCAGCTGGCCATCAGAACCCATTTCCCTTTTTCCTGTTCACAGCTACCCTGCACCTCCCAGCCTTCCCACCCCTTCCAGCTAGGGTGTCGTTGTCTCGTATTACCAAGGTAAACGGGTGGAGGTGGTGAGGGCCTTGGCCAGCCTGCATCCTACAACAGAGGGCATGAAGCCCAGCTGTTCACTGCACCCTGCTGGTTGGAGACCTCACCTGGAAGCAGGGAGGATAAACAAGGGGGCCAGAGCCTGGGACCTGACACTCACCTGCCCTGCACTCTCACAAGAAGGGGACACACACATCTTGAGCTCCAGCCCAGTTTGGGGAGACACTTTGTTCCAGCAACAAACTTTACCTTAAAAGCCAAGGTGCTTTACAAAGCCCTCCCCAGCTGTCACAGAAAGTCAGGCTTCACCTCATCACACTTTTCTCAAACCCCAGCTCACGCTGATACCACCTCTCGGGTGATGGTGCTTCAGAGAAGCCCCTTTAAAAGGTCCCTGGAGTTCAGCTCTCCCAGCCCTGCCTTCAGTTTAAGGGAGAAGTTTCCTTGACAACCAAGCTTCACAATCTCCCAAACTCTTCTCCTTCAAACGTTCCTATTCTAGGCTGGATGAGCCTAAAGAGACAGTGCTGTCATCACGTGCCAGAAAACGATTCCAAGCCCGTAGTTATTGGTCACATGATGCTATTGATGATGAAATCCCAGGAGAGCCAGCTTTCCAATATAACCATTTCTGGACTCGGCACTGGGTCCCTTTCCACGGACAGAGTGGAGTGGCTGCTTCCACGGACCCCGTGGTAGAAGAGCTCACCTAATGCAGCCAGGATTTCATCCTTTCCAGGTGATTCCAGAGTACTCACTCAGCCCAGGCCCCACCCACATGGCTGCTGTCTGTGCCAGTCTATACGGGACCTTGGCAATCTCCTAAAATGAGGGTTATTTTATACACAGGCGATGGGTTGAATGCTGGCCCCAAAAGACGTGCCCCCCCAGAACACGTGAACAGGACCATATCTGGGAAAAGGGTCTTTCTATATGTACTTAAAGAGCTCGAAGTGAGGTCATCCTGGGTTAGGGTGGTCCTCAATCCAACTGAGAAAGTCCTTATGAGAGACAAAAGAGGAGAAACACAGACACAAAGGAGAAGCCACGTGAAGACAGAGGCAGAGACGGGAGGGATGCAGCCACAAGCCTGGGAATGCCTGGAGCCCCCAAAAGCTGGAAAAGGCAGGAAGAACCCTATCCTGGAGCCTTTGGAGAGACTTCTGTTCTGCAACACCTTGATCTCAGATGTCTGGTCTCCAGGACTGGGGGAAGATGAATTCCTCTTGTTTTCAACCACCCAGCTTGTGGTCATTTGTTACAGAAGCCACACAACGGTCACACAGACCCTGCTCTGTAGGACCCTGGAGTGCGGGTCTCATTAAAGGCCAACAGAGGCTGGGTTACAGAACCCTTAGGTTCAGCATTGGGCCTCAGAAATCCTAAAGCAGTGGCTGGACACCAGAATGTTGAGGGGTCAGTCGGAAGCCCATCCCTAAGGGTGCCGGCTGCACACGGCCTTCCCAGGTTTTTACGCCTGTACCTGTTGGGGATAAGTATTTCCATCCTGATTCAGGACTTCTGATGTCACCCTTCACGTTGCTAATCAAAAACCCACTAGTTATACAGATGAAAACCCTATCAGGGCACTTGCTCCAGTGATAAACAATTCTGAAGTTGGTCAGAGGTGGGGAATCGTCTCCCATGCAGCCAGCAGCCCCCCTGCAAGAAGTGTCCTCATTGCAAGGCTGGGGGACGGTGCCGAGGCGTCTGTGGGTAAACGTGAGCTGAGCCCCAGGCCAGCTGCTGCTGAACTATTCCCACCCTCCCCAGGTAAAACACCTGAATGTGTGCAAGGACTTGAAAGCCTAGAGGAAAGGGCTTGGAGTCACACCAGCCACAGCACGCAGGCCAAGTTGGTGCCTGCAGGCCAGTCAGGATGGTCCTGGCCCCGGGCGCTCTTCTGGAAGATTTCCATTTCCCTGCCTGAGGTACCCCTCCTGTCCCGGCCTCAACTGCACTTTTCCTTCCTCACCTCTGCCTGGGGAGAAATTCCAGGAGAAGGTATGGGTGACACATCCTCTCCTTTAGAAGGTGGCAGCCCAGCAACTCCTGCAGAAAGTCCAGCAGAGCCCCACTCACACCGGTCCACCAACAGAGCCGTGGCCCCTCACTCCCTACCACAAGCCCAGCCCCGAGACTGCTGACGGGACAGAGAATACGGCGTCAGGCCCAGCTGCAGGGGTTCTTGCTACCTGGAGCGGTGTTTATATTGACCTCAACGCAGGCACACCTGGAGAGGGCTGGCCGGCAGGGTCAGGCTGCCCAGGTCAGCCAATCCTCGCCCCTCAGGGTCTCACAGTTGCATTCTAGCCAAATTCTAGCTCCCACATTCCTGCCCCAGTGCACCTGGGGTCAGGGGCAGCAGACCCAGGCTCTGTTCCGGCAGAAGCTCCCTTTCTGTGAACAGGGCTTCCCCCACTCCCATTATCCTCACTGGAGACTCAGGAGGCCACAGCATCGGGGCACCTCCAGCACCAGGACCCCACCCTAGGGAATCTCTCAAGAGTAGGGACCAGCCCTGGGGGCGGAGGGGAGGAGGGAGCCGGCCTCTTCAGGATCCCCGGGGCTAGGAAGCCTCCTATGCAGGAGGGCCTTGGACTCAGCTTAACTACCACCCAGGGTCTCCCACCCCTCCCCTGGTAGGGGAGCCCTTCAGATTCCAGGGCCCCAAGATCCTCCCCACCAACTTCTGACCCCAACTGCAGGGTAGGGGATCCCCTCCGCGGCTTCTTTTTTCTTGCTCCCAGAATTCCCTGAAGCTGTTATACTCAGGGCGGGATCAGGGCTGCTCCCTGCAGGGCCAGACCCTGATGTCCGGCCAGACCCCAGCCGGCAAGAGAAAGGAAGCCCCGTCTCCGCGGCTGAAAACACCAGTGCGGGACGTTTGCCGTCCACTTCACCTGGCGGGGGAACGGGCACACTGAAGTGGAGAGTGACGGGGTGCAGGTGGGAAATGCGGGTGCTCGGAGCCTGGAGAGGAGGGTTCCTGAGGGGGTGAGGTCACAGGGCGCAGGAGAGGGCCAGGGGGATGGGCAGGGGGACGGGCACTGCATGTCCGGCGCTGGAGCATGTGCATTCTTGCTCGGGCCGGCCCCCTCCCCCGAAGGCTGCATCTACTAACACAGGGGCCCCTGGAAGGGGGTTTTCTGTGTGGCTGGTTCCCTAAAGCTGGGTGTCTGTGGGCACATGGGCCTGTCTGCAGTCCCGGTGTAGACATTGTTCTCTCCGGGGAAATGAGGTACACACTCAGTCCCCTGTCTATGGATGGTCTAGTCCTCTGGGTGTCTTGTCTCTTCTTGGGGGTCACTGGGGCTTTAACCTCACTCCGTGGAGTACAGGAGGACAGGGATGCACACGTCCCGGGGCTCACTGTGCCTGGGCTCCTGGGGAGGACCTCTCTGGCCCACATGTTCGCAGGCCTCAGGCACCCCTGCTCGACATTCCCCTCCAGACACTCGGCAAGAGGACCTGCCCTGTGAAACGGGGCGCCTGGCTCGGGGGGCTTGTGGGTCCCTTCTCAGATGGCCACACTCAGGTCTCGGGGTGGGTGCGGTGGCCTGTGACCACTCGCCAAGTCACCACGCTGCTGCGGCTCCTTCTGGGGCCTGAGATGCCCCAGGGGTGGCTGGGGGAGCGGGGCAGGTTGCTGTGATGGGGAAGTGTGGGACGGGGGTCCTGGGCCCTGGGTCCCTCACCGAGGAGGAGAGGGGGTCATGCCCAGAGGGGGGGAGGCCGGCTACGGTCCTGGGTGTCAGCAAGCACAGTGCCGCGCCCCGCAGGCCGGGTGTGGGATTCCTGTGGCCCCGGCACAGAACACCAGACGGGGGGCGCGCTTGGGACAGGGGACGCTTCCCCTCAGGCCTGGAGCCCGAGGTCAAGGTGCTGGGGGGCCCGCTCCTCCGCGGCTTCTGGGGTCAGTCGGTCCCAGGCCACTCCCAGCCCCGTCTCTGTCTCTGCCATGACATCGCCTTCTCCCCCGTGTGTCTGGCTCCAAATGCCCCCCATGAGGACGCCCGCACACCGGTCAGTGACCTCGGCTCACCCCGGGCAGCTCTGCAGTGGCCCATCTGCACACAAAGTCCCATTCTGAGGTCCCGGGAGTCTGTCTTCCGGGGCCTCTTGAGGTGACAATCCTCGTGCTTGACACAGCTCGTGGGGGCGTGTGGGTCCCCCAGGCCTGAATACAGGAGCCTCAAGGAGGACGCGGTGTCCTGACTCAGGGAGGACGGACGGACGGGCAGAGCGGGGAGGGAGGCCAAGGGATGGTCATCCCTGCCCTCCGGGTACGGGGGAGTCTCTAGAGCGCCGGGCCGGAGCTGGCGGGGGGTACGCGGCGGTCAGAAGCGGGCGGCCTGGGCTGCGACGGGGGGTCGCTTAGGGCAACCATAACCCAGTTCCAGCCCTAATGCTGACCCTTCAAAGCACCAACAGCAAGCCACATCTAATCAAGTCACACAAATACATCATGAGAAAGAAATGTACACCAGTATACCTTACAAATATGAACACAAGAATCCTCCACAAAATTAGAACAACATGGAGCCAACAGAACATTAAATGGATGATGCCATAAGCAAGTATCTCTACACTGGAAATGTCAGGTTGTTCAACATATTAAACCTAAGCAATGTACTGAAGAACTATAAAGAAGTGAAGGCAAAGCACATGATCCTATCAATTACTGCAGGAAAGGCTATAATCAAACTCCAGTGCTATTTCATGATACAAGCACTCAAGAAAATAGGAATAAAAGGAAGTTTGTTCAATATGAAAAAGAGTAGTATACAAAGCCACAGCAAACACCATGCTCAATGTTAAAAACTGAAAGATTCACTCCTGAAATCAGGAACAAGGCCAGGAAGCTGGCCTCCACCGCTAATAATAGTGTACTGGAAGTTCTACCCAGAGTTTTGAGGGAAGAAACCAAAGGCATCCATATGTGAATGGAAAAATTAAAACTGTGTCTATTCACAGAACACAGATCACACCATCTTATATATAAAACTTCCTATAACAACAAAAAATTATTTGATTAAGCAGTAATTCAGCAAAATTATAGAAAAAAATATCAATTCACAAAAAATCTATCTTATACATATATACTAGCAATAAATAATCTGAAAAAGAATTTATGAAAACAATTCTATTTTAAATACTGTCAACATTCATATTTAGGAATATATTTAATCAAGATACAAGACTTGCTTTTCTGTATGTAAAGCTGTCTGAACGTTTGAAATTACTGGAAAGTCAAGTACTTTTCAAAACACCATGTCAAAACCATGCCAGAAAGGCAGAGGAAACATCAAACTTCATACAGAGGCCAAGCCTTACCCAGATGCAGTTCACCCCAAGTCCACATGTCATTTAGAGGCACTGTGGAAAGACTTATTAGGACTTCCCAATATAAAGGACTTCCCTTTCTTCCCTGTTGTGGATGACTTGGATGTGGTAGAAACAGCGGGATTTGGGAAGTTCAATTTTCCACATCATTCCACCAAAAAAAACTGTTAGAAATAATAAATGAACTCAGTAAAGGCGCAAAATCAGTACACACAACTCAACTGCATTTCTAAACACTAATAATGAACCATCAGAAAGAGAAAAATACCCTATTTACAACTGCATCAAAAAGAACAAAATACCAAGGAATAAATTTCACCGAGGATGTGAAAGACCTGAAAACGTTAAGACACTCATGAAGACACTGAAGAAGACACAAGTCGGTGGAGAGACACCCCGTGCTCGTGGAATGCAAGAATTACTGTTGCTAAAATGTCCCTTCTACCCAAAGCGGTGTACACAGGGAAGGCAGGCCGTCCTGAAATTCCAACGGTGTTTTTCACAGAAATGGAGCAAATCCTCCTAAGATGTGTGTGGAGCCATAAAGGACCCCGAAGAGCCAAGGCGACCCTGAGAAACGAGAACGGGCCGCAGGCATCTCCCTCCCTGACTTCACACTTCATCACGAAGCTACAGTCCCCTAAACAGTGCGGAACTGGCTCAAAACAGGCGCACAGACCAGAGGGACGGGACGGAGAGCCCAGAACCCACCCCGCACGGTGGGGGGAGGGGCCGTTAAGTTACGACAAGGGGGCCAGGGACACACCGAGCGGAAGGGCAGCCCCACGGTAAACGGTGCGGGGAAGACTGCACACCCCATAACCCACGCGGCTCCACCGCGCACCAGCCTGACCAAAAACCCACCTTTGCACACCAAGCCCTTCCTGGGTCGCACGAATACGGGCCCCCTCAGCCGTCAGTCGCCCCCAGGAAGCTTCTCCACACTTTTCCTCACTGTCTCCTCACCTGTTCCAACGGCGACGCCTCCGTCCTCAGGAAACCCAGGTCCCGTCAGCGTGGACGCAGCCCCACGTTGTCCTGAAGCCGAAACTCCAGCGAGTCCTGAGGAGCCCGAGCGCCCGTCAGCAGCCGCAGCCCGGCGCTGCCTGAGGAGACACGACTCCCCTCAGCTGCGCTCAGAGCCGGGTCCGCGGGGAACGCGCATGCGCTGTGGGTCAGAAAGGCGGACTCCGCGCCACCCTGTGGTCGGTGCGGGAAGTGCTGGCAGCGCTTCCACACGGTTCACTGGAGACAACGCCCCCTGCTGGCTGAACCCATTAAATTGTGGAAATTCAAAGGAAGACAATATGCCATAGTTTCTCCAAAGTAGTTAAGGAACAATGAATTGGAAACCATATGGAATAAAACGAATGTAGACACAAGCTTTACAACTTACACCAAATTCACTCAACATTATTCAGAGACAAGTATTAAATGCAAAACTATTCAAAATTATAGTAGAAAGCATAAAAGAAAATTGATATGAGCTTGGGCTTGGTCATGTAGATCACAAGCTTTGTGGTTTTAACACACGACACAAAAAAGCAGTCCAGAAAGAAAAACAAGGGATTCTGTGGAGTTTATAAAATTAAAGATTTCTACTGAGTGAAAAACCTCATTCAGAAAATCGAAAGACAACACACACCGGGGGAAAAAAAACTGCAAACGTATCTAATAAAGAATTTGTCTCAAAATATACAAAGAACTACAACACAACCCCATTAAAAATAGGGAAAGCTCTAACTGGACACCTGGTCAAAGAAGGTACACAGATATTACACAAAACTCTCCCCAGGACTGGGGGGCAGAGAAACAGTGGTCCAGATCAACTCCCTGAGTCATGTGTGACCCAGGACTAGTCCTGTCCTTCCTGGAGGCCTCAGAGAGATGGGGAGGGAGGAGGGGGAAGAAGGCGAATTGCGCTTAAACCTAACTCTAACCCTGACCACTCTCACCACTTTCATTCAACATGGTCTAGGAAGTCCTAGACATAGTAATTAGATGAGAAAAAGAAATAAAAGGAATCCAATGGCAGAGGAAAAAGTCAAACTGTCACTGTTTGTAGATGAGATGATGTTTTATATTTCATTTATTTATTCATTTATTTATTGTGGTTGTGCTGGGTCTTAGTTGTGGCACGTGAGCTCCTTAGTTGCAGCAGCTGGGCTCCTTAGTTGTGGCATGTGAACTCTTAGTTGTGGCATGCATGTGGGATCTAGTTCCCTGACCAGGGATCGAACCCAGGCCCCCTGCATTGGGAGCGCGGAGTCTTAACCCCTGCGCCTCCGGGGAAGTCCCGACATGATGTTTCATTTAGAAAATCCTTAAGATGACCCCCCAAAAACAAATGGAATTCATTGGAAAATTCAGTTAAGTTGCAGGATACAAAATTAACCTATAGAAATCGGTTGCATCTGTATCCACTGGCAACAAACTATCAGAATGAGAAATTAAGAAAACAACCCCATTGACAATGATATTAACAAAAATGAAATACCTAGGAATACATCTAACCCAGGAGGTAAAAGACCTGTACTCAGAAAACTGGAAGACACTGATGAAAGTAATTGGAGACGACACAGACAAATGGACAGATATAATGTGTTCACGGATTGGAAGAATTCATATTGTTAAAATGATTCCACACCCCAGAGCAATCTAGAGATTTGATGCCATTCTTATCAAAATACCAATGGAATTTTATGAGAACTAGAACAAAGAATTCTAATATGTGTAAGGAAACAGAAAAGAACCTGAATAGTCAATACGATCTTAAGAAGGAAGCACAAACTTGGACATATCACACTCCCTGTTTCAAACTATACTACATATCTAGAATAATCAAGACAGTATGGTATAGGAACAAAAGAAATACACAGAGATCCATGGAACAGAATTGAGAGCCCCAAAAGAAACATAAGCATATATGGTCAATTCATCTATGACAAAGGAGGTGAGACGATACAATGGGGAAAAGATAGCCTCTTCAACGAATGGTGGTGGGAAAACAGGACAACTACAGGCACAAGAATCAAACGGGAATCCCTTCTTATACCACCTACACAAGCAACCTCAAAATGAATCAAATACTTCAATGTAAGACCTGAAGCCATAAAGCTTCTCGAAGAAAACATAAGCAGTATGCTCTTTGACATCCGTCTTAGCAACTTTTTCTTGATCTGTCTCCCCAAGCAAGGGGAACAAAAGCAGAATAAACCAATGGGATTCCACCCCACTTTAAAGCTTTTCAGTGGCAAAGGAAACCATGCACAAAATGAAGAGGCAGCCTACCGAATGTGAGAAAATAGTTGCAAACAATATGTCTGAAAAGGGGTTCATATCCCAAATAGATGAAGAACCACACAACTGAACCTCCAAAAACCAAAAACCCAATTAAAAATTGGGACGGAACATTTTTCCAAAGGGTACGTACAGATGGCCAAGAGACATATGAACCTATGACCAATATCACTTATCATCAGGGAAACGCACATCAAAAGAACAATGAGATTATCACCTCACACCTAAAAACTTGGCTATGGTCCAAAAGACAACAAATAACAAGCCTTGGCAAGGATGAGGAGAACCCTCACGCATTCTCTTGGGAATGTTCATTGGTGCAGCCACTGTGGAAAACAGTACAGAGGTTCCTCAAGAAATTAAAAATAGAACTACCATATGGCCCAGGAATTACACTTGGGGGTATCTTTCTGAAGGAAACAAAAACACAAATTCAAAAAGATATACACAGGGAGATCAGCTCGGTGCTTTGTGACCACCTAGAGGGGTGGGATAGGGCGGGTGGGAGGGAGGGAGACGCAAGGGGGAAGAGATGTGGGGATATATGTATATGTATAACTGATTCACCATGTTATAAAGCAGAAACTAACACACCGTTGTAGAGCAATTATACTCCAATAAAGATTTTAAAAAAAGAAAAAAGATATACACACCCTTATGTTCACGGCAGCTTTACTGACAATAGCCAAGACATGGAAGCCACCAGAGTGTCCATCGATTGGCGAGTGGATAAAGAAGTTTTCATATATATACATACACATATACACACACAATGGAATATGACTCAGCCATAAAAAAATGATATCTAGCAACAACATGAATGGACCTATCGTGCTAAGTGAGATATGGCAGACAGAGAAAGAGAAATACCTTAGGACATCATTTATATGTAGAAACTAAAAAACAAAACAAGTGAACAGGGATTTCTCTGGTGGCGCAGTCGTTAAGAATCCGCCTGCCAATGCAAGGGACACGGGTTCGAGCCCTGGTCTAAGGAAGATCCCACATGCCGCGGAGCAACGAAGCCTGTGCCCCACAACTACTGAGTGTGCGCTCTAGAGCCTGCAAGCCACAACTACTGAAGCCCGCATGCCTAGAGCCCGTGCTCCACAACAAGAGAAGCCACTGCAGTGAGAAGCCCGTGCACCACGATGAAGAGTAGCCCCCGCTTGCTGCAACTAGAGAGAAGCCCACGCAGCAACGAAGACCCAACGCAGCCAAAACTTAATTAATTAAAAAAAAAGTGAACAAGCACAACATAACAGAAATGGACTCATAGATCCCAAGAACATGCTAGTGGTTGCCAGAGGGGAGAGGGGTGGGGGCATGAGTGCAAAAGGTGAGAAAGATTGGAGGTACCGAATTCCAGTTATAAAACAAATGTCAGGGTGATGTAATGTACAGAATAGGGAATAGAGTCCATAATACTGTAACAACATTGTACAGTGATGAATGGTAACTAGACTTACCCTTGTGATCATTTTGTAATGTATAAAAATATAGAATCACTATGTTGTATACCAGAAAATTAACATAATATTACCTGTCAATTATACATCAATTTTAAAAAAAGAGAGAGAAAAAGGGAATTCCCTGGCAGTCCAGTGGTTAGGACTCGGTATTTTCACTGGCGAGGGCCCAGGTTCAATCCCTGGTTGAGGAACTAAGATCCCGCAAGCCGCACAGCACAGCCAAAAAATTAATTAATTAATTAATTAATTTTAAAAATAAAAAAGAAGAAAAAATACTATCTTAAAAAAAAGAAAAGAGTGTAGTGAGATAAAAAGCAGATGTCAGATGAAACTTTAAAAAGCATGCGGGTTGGGCTTCCCTGGTGACTCAGTGGTTAAGAATCTGCCTGCTAATGCAGGGGACACAGGTTCGAGCCCTGGTCCGGGAAGATCCCACATGCCATGGAGCAACTAAGCCCACGCACCACAACTACTGAGCCTGCGCTCTAAAGCCTGCGAGCCACAACTACTGAAGCCTGCTCGCCTAGAGCCCGTGCTCCGCAACAAGAGAAGCCACTGCAATGAGAAGCCCACGCACTGCAGCGAAGAGTAGCCCCCGCTTGCTGCAACTAGAGAAAGCCCGCACCCAGCAACGAAGACCCAACGCAGCCAAAATTAAAAACAAATAAAATAAATAAATTTTTAAAATAAATAAAGGGTGCGGGTTGAAAGGACAATGTCCGCTGAAGTTTGACTCTCAAGTGGCACAAACAGGACTTGAAGAGAGCAGCCAAGGGATACTACTGGAATGTTTGTTTGTTTAAATAGGCTTTCTTTTCTAAAGAAGTTTTGAGTTCACAGCAAAGTTGGGCGGAGTGCAGAGAAGTGTCATGTGGCCCCTGCTCTGCTGCTGCTATTCCGTCATCCCGCCCTCCCACCCCCAGCCCCACACACAGGTGCTCAAAGCCTCCGCCTCCCCAACTACCCTATCAGCGTTCTGTGTGCTGGTTACTACAGATGAATCCACCAGACACCCGAGTCCAGCGTTTATATTAGGTATCACTCCTAGTGTTGTACATTCGATGCGTTTTGACAAATGTATCTCACCGCGAATGTACCACACTGTATAGCTTCACTGCCTTAAAAATCCTCTGTGCTTGACCTATTTATCACCCACCACCACTCAACCCTGCCACAAACCCCTGGCTATGCACTTAAAACTCTTTTCACCCTTTCTTGGTTGGCCTTTTCTGGAATGTCATATGTAGCTGGTACCCTAAGCTATGCCACCTTTCCAGATTGCCTCCTTTCAGTGAGTGATATGCACTTAAGGTGCCCCTCCCATCTCTCCATGGCTCCGTATTGCTCATTTCTTTTCAGTGCTGAAGAGCATTCTGTTGCATGGATGCAGTCCAGTCTGTGTGTCCATTCACCTGCTAAAGGACATCTTGGTTGCTTCCAAGTTCTGCAACTTATGGATAAAGCTGCCCTAAATGTCTGGGTGCAGGTTTCTGTGTAGATATAAGCATTTGACTCATTTGGGTCCATTGATACCAAGGAGTTCGAGGGCTGGATCATATGGTAAGAATGTGCTTCGTTTTCAGTTTCTGAAGATGGTAGCTGAGAGTATGTCAGCATACTGAGGAATCAAGCCAAAGAAGGAGGTAGAATTCAATGATGTCGGCAAGAAAGATGTCGCCAAGACAAAACCATACTTTCATCCACTTAGGGTTGACAGCTGGTCCTGAGAATTAAATGGACGTGAGATAGATTCACAGGAGAGAAGCATCCACATTTATTTCCCATGAGTTTTACGTGACCCAGGGCGCCCTCCTAAGGAAATGAAGAAAGATCCAGAGAAGTGGCAAAACCTAAATGCTTTTCCGTTGGGTTGAACAAAGAGAGGTGATTGCGGAAAAGGAACTGCACTATGTGGGGAGGCTAAGGAGGTTGAGAATTATGTTGAACAAGGTCTGTTTGCACAGAATTCTCTCACTCTCCACACTCTGCCCTTGACAACAACGTCATTCCCCTTCCAGCAGAGGATGGACATCTTCCATGGGGGTCGGTGGATGGGGAGACGGACATGTTATCTCCTGCTTCCACGAAGAAAGAGGGGAAGGCCCAGCACGCCCTTCCTGCACCTGCCGTATAGGGGGGTTTGTTTTGTTTTTGCTGTTTTTTAAAGTGTCTGTAGCTCAAGACAATATTCTGGTTTCCTTCACATCCAAGTCCTTTCCCTGGGGGTTGGCTTCTGACAGGAGGAGGGACACATGTTTCTGACATGATGGGCTGGGCAGGCAGAGGAGGATGAGATGGGTGCAGACCATGCCTGTTCCCTTCTCATGTGTTTGGAAGATGATCCTGCTCTTGCAAGGTAGGATCTAACTTCTCCATGAACAATCTAGCAAGATACCAGCTGAAAAGAAGAAGGCCAAAGGTCAGAACACTGTGAAGAAGATGGATGATAGATGCCGGGGTCTCCCGAGCATTGTTGGAGGCACATGCACATCCTCGTTGGAGGCACACGCACATCTCTGGTCTCTGGGCACCATGTTTATGGCCGATTTGGTGTGTAGGCCATTTTCGATGTACAATGCTACCATTGGGCCACTTTGGGTTTTGTCTCCAGCTCACCTGAGCAAGGCCATCGTGCCAACATAAGACGGGGCTCACCCAAGGATGGCATTGTGCCAGAGAAAGGGAGACAGCGGTATGTCATTGAGCTTAAGATATTTCTAAGAGAGTGACCCTCTGGAGAGGCTGAGGTAGAAGAGAGCAGCTGGATATCTGCTTGTTTGTTGGGTATTGGGAAGGGGGGTGCATGCATTGTTTATTTTCTGGATGAGGGGTTAGCAGGATGAGAGGGTGCGGGTCAGTCCATATGCCAAGAAATCCAGAGTCTAGAGTGGCTCAGACTCAGGCCTTTTCTCAGAAACAGGCAGAGAGAGGAGCTGGCTTTGGTCGCCACAAAGCTAACTGGCACCTCAGTAGTCACTGAGATAAGGTTCCCAGAATGAACTGAATTGCAGGAGCCAGCACGCCTGCAGCCCTGAGCCCTCAGACCTCAGCCCCAGGTGTGTACCTATTCCAGGAGAGATTTATTCCCTGCTTTCAAGGAGACAAACAGGAGGTGGAAAGTGTCTGTCTTGCATGTGTCTTTTCTTCAGTAACATTAATTTAAAATAATCAATATGTCTTTAAGAGATATTTTGAAGTGACCTGCCATGGGCCCTAACAATACACACATACCCTAACCCTAACCCTGACCTCGAGGCTGACCAGAACACGGACCCAGACCCTGACCCTGACCCTGACCCCCAACCCCTAACCCTCAACTCTAAAGAGTACCCCTAAACAGTAACCCTAATCCTCAACCCCTATTCCCTCATCTTCCTACCCCCAACCAAAACTTTTTGCCACATACTATAGCCATAAACCCTAACCTCATTACAGCCGGTCTGCTCCCACACTACCTGCAGCCAGAGTCTTAGTTCTCTGAACCACCTACGGCATCCACAGTGTAATCCAAGCACATAAGTATATAACAAAAACAAAAAAGAGCAATAAAACTTCAGAAATGGACGTAAGAATCTTCCACAACATAATAGTGGTATGAAACGACACCCCACTGAAAAGATTTTGCACCACTAACAAATGTCTCTACACCAGAAATTCCACATCATCATTAACATTTAAACCAAGCAATGTAATAAATTATTAAATAGAACCAACCAATGTAATACATGACAATAATTGTGAGAAGTTAAAACACATGATTAGGGACCTCCCTGGTGGCATAGTGGATAAGACTCCACATTTCCAATGCAGGGGGCCTGGGTTCAATCCCTGGTCAGGGAACTAGATCCCACATGCATGTGCAACTAAGAGTTCGCATGACACAACTAAGGAGCCCGTGGTCCACAACTAAGGAGTTGTCGAGCCGCAACTAAGGAGCCTGCCTGCCGCAACTAAGGAGCCCACATGCTGCAACTAAGGAGCCACAGAGCCAAAACTAAGGAGCCCACCTGCCGCAACTAAGACCCGGTGCAACCAAATAAATAAATATTTTTTTAAAAAACATGATTATATCACTAGATGAAGAAAAAGCTCTAAACAAATTCCAGTCCTATTTTATGATATAAACACTCACAAAAGTAGGAGTAAAAGCAGATTTTTTCACAATGATGCGGAGCATTGTGCAAACCATGCAGCAAATGTCATGCTCATTATTGAAGACTGAAAGGTTTACTTCTGAACATCAGAAACAAGGTCAGGATGGTGCCTTTAACCACTGCTCCTCAATGTTCTTGAATGGAAGTTCTACTCAAATTACATGAGGAAAGACATAAAAGGCAGTTCAGATATGAAAGTAGAAATTAAAGTCAAGTCTTTTAACTATACAGTTGACAACATCTTGATATATAGAAGGTTGAAGCAGTAAAGAATTTCAGGGCTTCCCTGGGTGCGCAGTGGTTGAGAGTCCGCCTGCCGATGCAGGGAACATCGGTTCGTGCCCCAGCCGGGTCATTACACGTGCCGCCGAGTGGCTGGGCCCATGAGTCATGGCTGCTGAGCCTGCGCGTCCGGAGCCTGTGCTCCGCAACGGGAGAGGCCACAACAGTGAGAGGCCCGCGTACCTCAAAAAAAAATAATAATAATAATAATTTCAGCCAGCCAACTAATTCACAAATTAACAAGACAAAATATCAATACACAAAAAGCTATTTACTTCTTTTTTAAAGATTTATTTTTTTTGGCTGCATCGGGTCTTAGTTGCAGCACACGGTACCTTCGTTGCGGTGCACAGCCTTGTCTGTAGTTGTGGCACGCGGGTTTTCTCTCTCTAGTTGTGGCATGCGGGTTTTCTCTCTCTAATTGTAGCACACGGGTTCCAGAGCATGTGGACTCTGGAGTTTGCAGCACGCAGGCTCTCTAGTTGAGGTGCGAGAGCTCAGTAGTTGTGGCACGGGCTTAGTTGCCCCGAGGCATGTGGGATCTTAGTTCCCTGTCGTGGCCCCTGCATTGCAAGGTGGATTCTTTACCACTGGACCACCAGGGAAGTCCCTCTACTTACTTTTATAAACTACCACTTAATAAACTCAAAAGGAATTTAAGAAGGGAGCTCCATTTTAAATAATGTCAATATGATTAGAATATTTAGGAATAGCTTTAATCAAGGTTCAAGACTGGTACACAGAAAATGAAAAAACATGGCTGAAATAAATGAAAGAAAACCTAAATAGATACAAAGCCATCTCATGGTGATGGGAAAACTTAATATTGTTAATATGGCGATAATGCACAAAGAGATCTAGAGTCAAGGTGATCTCAGTGAAAATTTGGGAAGCAATACACAAGCAGATTATAACATTCATATGGATTTTCTAGGGACCCCTAAAAAGCAAAAACAAACTTGAAAAATAAAATCAAAGTTGGAGGCACACATTTGCCAATTTAAAATCTCAGTACAAAGCAACAGTAAATGAAACACTGTGATACTAGCATAAAGATATACATATAAATGAAACTGGATAAACAACCCCCAAATAAACCCATCCTGCTAGAATAATTTTTGACATAGGCAGACAACATTCAATTAAGGAAAGAATGGTCTTTTCAACAAATGGTGCTAGGCAACTGACTATCCACGTGCACAGGAATGAAATTTGACCCTTGCCTCACACCATAAAGACACTTAAAATAAATGTCAATCAGCCCTTCATATTCGTGGGTTCTACAACCATGAATTCAAACAATTATGGATATAAAATATTGCAGAAAACAATTCCAAAGGTTCCAAAGTGTAAATACTGAATTTCACTTCCAGTTAGTTCTTTAGATAGCATCTACATTATATTAGGTATTATGACTAATCTAGAGATAATTTAAAGTATACAGGAGAATGTGCACGAATGATACATGCAAATACTACACCATTTTATATAAGAGACATGAACATCTGTGGATTTTGGTATCCACGGGGCACATCTGGAACCATTCCTCAAGGAATACTGAAGAATAACTATATCAAATCTCAAAGAAAACAAGGCTATAAGTCTTCACGACCTTGGGTTTCGCTATGGTTTCTTAGATCTGACACCAGGAGACAATCAATGAAAGGAAAAATAAATGCAATTCCTCAAAATTAAAAACTTTTGTGCATCAAAAGACACTATCCATAAAGTGTAAAGAAAACAAAAATAGAAAATACTGACACATTATA
Organism: Delphinapterus leucas; assembly: GCF_059928025.1. NCBI lineage: Eukaryota > Metazoa > Chordata > Mammalia > Artiodactyla > Monodontidae > Delphinapterus > Delphinapterus leucas. The sequence continues at coordinate 29,405 of NW_028322289.1, forward strand.
TATGTGATAAAACACTGCCATCCAGAATATATCAAGAACTGTTACAACTGGTCAACAGAAAGACAAACAAGCCCATATTTTAAATGAATAAAGGACTTGAATAGACCTTTCCCTAGATGAGATGTATGATTTGTCAACAAACACAGGCAAAGATGTCAAACGTTTTCCAGGCAAAATAGTACACGTGATGTGAGTCCATGGGCAATTATTAGAGAGTGGTTCCCTATATAACTTCAGGGTGTTTGGATGAGGATAATACAATGACAAGCGCCCTTGACCAGTGAAGCAGTATGTGATGAACAATTGTAAGTCTATTAGGAACACACAGATTGAGCTGGTTATAATTATTCCTCATAAAAATTATATAGGCATTAGGTACACTGTGTAGTACGTTAATGGGTTTAGAATTGTAATTCATGGTATACCTCATGCACCAATTGCAGTAGCATACCTGAAAGACCTCTAGATTTCTCAGTGGAAGCTTCTACATGCACTTTTGGCAATCAGAGCTCTAACCCATTCAGGGGTATTTTTACTATAAAAGCTAACCTGCATGATAATCAAGAGAAAACACTGGATGAAGACTTAGATAATGTCTGAGCTCAGTACTGAATTATTAAAAAGTAGTAAGTCTTGGGCTTCCCTGGTGGCGCAGTGGTTGGGAGTCTGCCTGCCGATGCAGGGGACAAGGGTTCGTGCCCCGGTCCGGGAAGATCCCACGTGCCGCGGAGCGGCTGGGCCCATGAGCCATGGCCGCTGAGCCTGCGCGTCCGGAGCCTGTGCTCCACAACGGGAGAGACCACAACAGTGAGAGGCCCGCGTACACCCAAAAAAAAAAAAAAAAAAAAAAGGTGAAGAGTAGTAAGTCTTTAGGTAGATGGAATGAGCTGATGAGGAGTATTTTCAGAGGCAGTAAAGACGCTGACAGTCAAAGAAGGTTAATGAAAAGTTAAGGCTATTGCAATTAAATTGGTTAAAAAGAAATAGGATAATAAAACTAATTAGCAAATTGTAAGTTGTATTAATTCAAATTGTATTATTTCTGGACAATTATGCCAGTGGTATTAATATAATAGCTTGAATAATAATTTTTTAAATTGAGAAACGTTGAGATTGTATACATAATTGATGCCATAAGTGTTTCTTGTTTTTTTTTAACATCTTTATTGGAGTATAATTGCTTTACAATGGTGTGTTAGTTTCGCTGTATAACAAAGTGAATCAGCTATATGTATACATATATCCCCATATCCCCTCCCTCTTGTGTCTCCCTCCCACCCTCCCTATCCCACCCCTCTAGGTGGTCACAAAGCACCGAGCTGATTTCCCTGTGCTATGCGGCTGCTTCCCACTAGCTATCTATTTTACATTTGGTAGTGTATATATGTCCATGCCACGCTCTCACTTCGTCCCAGCTTACCCTTCCTCCTCCCGATATCATCAAGTCCATCCTCTACATCTGCATCTTTATTCCTCTCCTGCCCCTATGCCATGGGTGTTTGATACTATTACTGAAAGGGATAAAAGTACCGCAGTCTCACAAACAACAAATACTACTAAGATGATGGGTATTAAGCTAGCTTGAGTGAAATAAGTGTTAAGAATTATTAGAGTTGCTATAATGAATGAGGATAATATTATTCCCCCTAGGCATAGTAGGAAGGGTGTTAACTAGAATCAGGACATTAATAGCCCTAAGAGGGAAACTGAAAGGACAGAAGAATATTTACGTATACTAAAGGAATTTAGTAACTATAAATTTAATCAAATGTAATGACTCAAAATGCTATGTTTTAATTTAAACTAATTATCATATTTGGAACCCTCTAACCTCTTTTGTCTTCACTTGTAGGCTACACTTATTGCTAACAGTGAAATTAGGATTAGAGCTATAGTTACTGTTGTTATTAGATTTGTTTCTTTGGGATGCTACAGGCAGAGGCAAAGGGGGGGCAATTTCAACGTCACAGAGGAAAAAAATAACAGCCACTTCAAAATATTTTATGGAATAAGATAGGCATGGTGATCCTATAGGGCCAGACATTCATACGGACTTGATTTTTCTGTCTCTTTCCTTCAGGAAATCAGAATGTAATAAACACAAGTAACGAAACTAGTAATATATTCATAAATAATGCTAATAATAGAAAGTTGATTATTCTTTTCCTGATTCTACCAAAACTATTTGACTGGAAGTCAATTTTAGTAATTACTACTAAAAGAGTAAGACCCTCATCGATAAGTGGAGACGTACAGGAACAGCCATAATACATCTAAGAAGTGTCAATATCACGCAGCAGCTTCAAAGCCGAAACGATGATCAGAGATACAGTGAAATTTTAGTTCATGTAAAACACAGATAATTAGGAAACAAGAGCCAATGATCATGCATAGGCCATGGAAGCCTGTAGCTATGAAGAATGTTGATCTGTATACTCCATCTGAGACTGGAAAAGGTGCTTTGTAATGTTCTGAGGCTTGCAGGAGTGTAAAGTGAACTCCTAAACAGATTGCAATAAAAACTGTTTGAAGTATATTCTTATAGTTTCCATCTACCAGGCTGTGGTGAGCTCAAGGAATACACACTCCAGAGAACAGTAAGACGGAGATGTTGGGAAGTGGTACTTACTTCTACTGCATTACGGAGCAAATGCCCGTCGGTAGTCAGCAACTGCCTAGTACAAGTGTAGGGGCAAGACCTGAGTGATTACAGCTTTTAAGAAGTGGATAAAAAAAGAGAGCTTATAGGGGGTTTCCCTGGTGGCTCAGTGGTTAAGAATCTGCCTGCCAGTGCAGGGGACATGGGCTCGAGCCCCGCTCCGGGAGGATCCCACATGCCACGGAGCAACTAAGCCCGTGTGCCACAGCTGCTGAGCCTGCGCTCTAGAGCCTGTGAGCCACAACTTCTGAGTCTGCGTGCCTAGAGCCCGTGCTCCGCAACAAGAGAAGCCCGCTCACTGCAACCAAGAGTAGTCCCCCCTCACCGCAACTAGAGAAAGCCCGCGCACGGCAATGAAGACCCAATGCAGCCAAAAATAAATAAATAAAATAAATTAATTTTTTTAAAAAAAGAGAGCTTCTAAAGTAATAAATAAGTGCCTTCTCAGATGATGTTTCGTCATAAGCACAAGTATAATAAAAAACACTTGAGTTTAAATGGAACCATATGTTAGACTAATTGTTATGAGAAGGGCTGAAGAGGCTCCTGTAAGAGGTCGGGGACTGGGATTTGCTACATAATATGCATGGGTCTGGTGGGTCATTATGGAAGTAGAGGCTTACTAACAGCGTGAATATGTAATCTCGAATAATACTGCAAATAACACTGCAAATTCAAGTAAAGTGAGTAGAATTAGAATAACAAATTTCATGAAGGCTACTACTTATTAGGGCCAGGATTGCCCCTCCAATTAAGTAAATAAATACACGGCCAGCCATGATATTCGCAAGTAGTCATATGGCTAGAACTATCGGTTGGATAAGTAACCCAATAGTTTCCATAATTATTAGCACAGGGATTAAAAGGGTTAATGTTCCTTGCGGTAGAAAGTTGGCTAGAGATGATTTTGTTTTATGACAGAAGCTGCTTATCACGGTTCCTGCTCACAAAGAGATGGCTATTTCCAAATGTATTGAAAGCGGCGTCCGAATTGTAAATGGATGTGGTAAGACAGCTAGTAAGTTTGTCCAGCTGATGAATAATACAAGCAGTAATTTTCAAATGTGTACTTCATAGTTCTTGATGGCCATTATTTGTTTTGACATGAGTTAAACTACTCATTGTTGAAGAGAAATTATACATTTGTTAATCACTCACTTGGGTGTGGGGAATAAAATACTTGGAAACCTAATATTTAAAATAACATTAGGCAAAGCAAATAGATTTTTCATTCACTTTGTTTCTCAAGGGGTGGAGTATTTTGGTATTTTAATTCATTTTACTTCATAGCTTCATATATAAATAAATATTCACATTTTTACCTAAAATATAATAGAACTAAAAATATTGATATAATGATAATAAATCATGTTGGTGTACGTAGTTGTGGCATATCATTAACAGGAGGTTTAAACTGCCAGTCTTCAACTTAAATGGGTAATGCTATTTAACTTCTTCATGAATCTATAGTGTGAACAGAGATTATTTCTCAAAATATTTTAGTGGAGTGGACGCAATGATGATAGGCATAAAACTATGCTTTAACCCGCAAATTTCTGAGCATTGCTCACAATAGAGGCCTGATTGTCAATATAAGGGTTCTTTAATTTAAGCGTCCCTGGATAGCATTTGTTTTTAGGTCTAAAGAAACAACAGCTCATGAGTGTAAAATACATTCAGATGAAATTATGTATGAATTGTTATCCCAGCAAGTAGACCTACTCAGTTGTCTACTTCTAGTAGTCACAATTCTGGTTTTTAGACCTGGTGTGGGTAGTATATAGAAGTCAAGGGCTTCCCTGGTGGCGCAGTGGTTGAGAGTCCGCCTGCCGATGCAGGGGACACGGGTTCGTGCCCCGGTTCGGGAAGACCCCACATGCCGCCGAGTGGCTGGGCCCGTGAGCCATGGCCGCTGAGCCTGCGCGTCCCGAGCCTGTGCTCCGCAACGGGAGAGGCCACAACAGTGAGAGGCCCGCGTACCGCAAAAAAAAAAAAGAAAGAAAATCAACACTTACATTTGGGGCTTCCCTGGTGGCGCAGTGGTTGAGAGTCCGCCTGCCGATGCAGCGGACAGGGGTTTGTGCCGCGGTCTGGGAAGATTCCACATGCCGTGGAGCGGCTAGGCCCGTGAGCCATGGCCACTGAGCCTGCGCGTCTGGAGCCTGTGCTCCGCAACGGGAGAGGCCACAACAGTGAGAGGCCCGCGTACCGCAAAAAAAAAAAAAAAAAAAAAGTCAAAACTTTAGTTTTCATAATCTGTGTATTTCTAGCTTCAATATCATTGATAGCCTATAGCTTCTACGGTTAGGGAAGGGTTATTAATTTCATTTATTATGTAAAAAATTCATAATGATGGTAGGAAAATTAAGATTAGAATGATGGCTGGTAGAATTATTTAAATTGTTTTTACTTCTTATGCATCTATTGTATGCGTATGAGTCAGTTTAGCTGTCAATATTAGAGAAATAATATAGAGAACTAGAAAACTTATCAAAAAAGGATGATGAATGGGTGATCATGAAAATGTAAAGTTCTTTCATAATACGTGGTGTTGCATTGTGAAGCCTCGTTGAAATGGATATACTATAGAGATATACAGGATTTTCACCTCTGATTTAACTTTGATAAAGTTATGTAATTTTTTACTAACATCTCACATATTGAAAAAGACATAATGGTTATGGTGTTGGCTTTAAACCAGTTGAAGAGGTTTTGATTCCTTCCTTTCTTATTTTAAATTTGCATAAATACACCCCCCAAACATAGGATATGGTTGAGGGCATCCATGTAATTATTCTAGATCAGTGACAGTTACCTATACTACTGAGATTTCTTCTTTGGATCCAAATGCTTCTCAAATTAAGAAAAGTGTTAGCATTACTGCTGTTAGTTACATGAGTGAGCCTATAAATACAAAGATATTTCACTTTGTGTATACATCAGAGCAGTCGGAAACAACTCGGGGGCATCCATGAAAAGCCAAAAAGTGCTGCGGGAAGAAAGTCATATTTACTCCTACAAATATAATCATGAACTGAACTTTGTGCATGTTGTGTTAAGTGTATAGCCTGAGGATAGTAGAGATCAGTGTACGGTTCACGGACTGCTGGCATCAGCTTCTATTGATGACAGGAGTAGGAGTAAGAATGTTGGAAGAAGTAGTCAAAAGCTTCTATTATGTAGTCAAGGAAATGCTGCATTGGGTACTCCAATTATTAGTGGGACAAGTCAGTTTCCAAGTCCTCCAATTATAAAGGGCATAACTAAATACATGATTACAAATGCATGGCATGTTATGACGACACTGTAAATTCGTTCGTCTTCAGGTACTGCTTCAGGTTCACCTACTACAGCATGGAGTAATGGATGCAAAGGGGTGTCTACTATTCCAGCTCAAGCACCAAATAGTAAATATAAAGTGCTGATCTTTGTGATTTGTTCAGAATAATCAGCAGTGTGTCAACATACGTAAAATGGCTGAGCAAGCCTGGGAATGTAAATCTAAAGACAGGTTATGCCCTCTTTTTGCCAAGCCCTGTGGTGAATTGCAAATCCAAAAAAAAAAAAAAACATCACCTTCAATGTTGCCAATCCTTTTCCCACCTTTTCCTTCTGGATGGCAGGAGAAACAGATTGATGCCAGTTGACTACAGGATTTACCTGTCAACAAAATGTGTGTGGGATGGAAGCACATCAATACAGTAAGGATTTAACTTAAACTGATTTGTATTCAATTGGTATAGAGTTCTGTAATCCTTATTTTAAGGAATTAAGTAAATTATACTTCCTTACACCTTCTAAATCTCTTGGTCTATATTAACCCAAGTTCCTAGTCCAGCACTGATCGAATGGGTGTTAAGGGTAGTAATAATGTGGCTATTAGGATTAGTAATGATAGGAAGTTTATTTACTTTGTATGTTCGAATTCTCATTTTATGTTTCTGTTGTTTATCAATGAAAGTATAGTTACTGGTGTGGAGGATTTTAGCCACATGTATAAACATATGTTGAGTAGTGCTATGATGACTGTTAGTGTTGGGAGAATATTATCTTTTAAATTACGTTTTTCATATATTTTTTCATATTTATAGGGCTATTCTTTTTCAGATTCTTTTCCATTATAGATTATTACAAGATACTGAATAGAGTTCCCTGTATTATACAGTAGGTCCTTGTTGTTTATTTTATATATAGTAGTATGTATCTTAATCCCAAACTCCTAATTTATCCCTCCCCACCTTTTCCCTTCGGAAACCATAAATTTGTTTTCTATGTCTGTGAATCTGTTTCTGTTTTGTAAGTAAGTTCATTTGTATCAAATTTTTTACATTCCACATATGAGTGAAATCATATTACATTTGTCATTCTATGACTTACTTCATTCAGTATAATCTCTAGTTCCATCCATGTTGCTACAAATGGTATTATTTCTATTTTATGGCTGAGTAATATTCCAGTGTGTGTGTGTGTGTGCATGTGTATGTGTGTGTGTGTCTGTGTGTGTGTATGTATATCACATCTTCTTTATCCATTCATCTGTCGATGGACATTTAGGTTGCTTCCACATCTTGGCTATTGTAAACAGTGCTGCTATGAACACTGGGGCGCATGTATCTTTTTGAATTAGTTTTTTGCCTTTTCCAGATATATGCCGAGGAGTGGGATTGCTGGATCATACGGTAACTCTATTTTCAGTTGTTTTAGGAACCTCCATACTGTTCTCCATAGTGGCTGTACCAATTTACATGCCCAGTAACAGGGTAGGAGGGTTCCTGTTGCTCCTGCATTTAGTACGTGTAGACTTTTAATGATGACCATTCTGACTGGCGTGAGGTGGCACCTCACGGACATTTATTTTTGCTTTTGTTCAGAGTAAATGGCAGAACTATGGGTTGTCTGTCCTTATAAGCCTTACATATCTAAGTAATTGGTACAGTTAGGAGGCTAGCTTGCAGTTAACTAACTTTGGGTTGGAGAAGTGAGGGCAATATGACTGTTAGATAAGTTAACTAAATCTTATATAGTTATATGTTGGCCTTGTTTTAGGAGTCTGGCAGGTTGTTGATGGCATACAAAGTATGAGATTTAGCAGGAGGTAAGAGGGTTTGATTAAGCAAGCTATTTACCTGAAATGTGCATGTGCACTTATGTGTGTAATTGCTCTATGTTCTGTGACCACTGACTCAATGACACGTTATGGTGAATGATGCTGGTAAATAATACTCAATTTAATTTCAGCTACAAGTTGCTTGACTGTGTTAAGGCCACTGATGCCCATAGCTGAGTCAGCACCCCCCAAAATTAAAAAATTCCAAATGCATGAAAGCAGTTATGTGTGAGCATGGCCTGATTAGTCACGAGTCCATTGTGACGTCCTATTTAAGGGGAAAGAGTAGGTGCTACGGCCCTGAAGGTGAGACGACCCTGAAGTAAGGACAAGATGCCAGATATAGTTCATCTATAGAAATCTGTATGGTTCATGGGCCAGAAATGCAGACAGACACATTTTGGGGCAAGGTGATGGTTTCTCGTGGCTTCATCATTAAGTCCTAGTTATCAGCAATGATAAGCATGTTGACTGGAAATGATTTGACGATGTATTATGTATGATTAATACACATATGTACTATATAGTATTAATCACTTCAATTACCCCTGTAAAAACTCACAGAGGCTGGAACCTAGTGTGCACTGAAATGTTTAATGGGTTATATAACGTCAGTACACTGATGTACATGCTTATACACATGAGATAATTCACAATTACACATATTATGTATTATATATGATAAAGCATATGTATTGTACTTATATATGTGGAAGGGCATATAATTCTCAAATTACATAGTAATGTTAGTTTTTACGATGTCAATTTTTAATACTTATATATAGCACTCAACAATAGTGTTTATGTCCCCTAAGCAAATTGTTCAGGGAATAGTTTAAGCAGAAATTCAGCTTTGGGTGCTGATGAGAGAGCTGGAGCTTCTTCCTTGAGTCTTAGGGAGAAATGTTGCTGTTTCTAAAAAAGACTCTTAATTTTAGGAGGTTATTTTCAATAACACTTATTAGTGGTATGAGGACAAGAATTAGAAGAAAGTATAGAATAGATGCTAGTTGTCTGATGATAATAAATAGGTGATCAATGGATTGCCTTCCAATACATGTAAATGCTAATAGGCCCACTACTAGGAATCCAAATAAACATTAGCTAAGAGGTCAGAATGTTATACTTTATTCTTTTGCTGTATTGGAACATAGCTAAAATCATGATTGAGAAGATTAATACACCTCCTATTCACTCTGAATGGATCTCAGAATTGCACATGCAAATTAAAACTATCATTCTGGTTTCATGTGAGGGGGAATATTGAAGGGCTTAGCTGGAGTATAATTTGCTGGGTCTCCTAGAAGGTCAGATGAGACTACTACTAGTATTAGTAAGATTATTAATAAGAATAAAGCAACCAAGATATCCTTTATTTTGTAGTATGGATGAAATGAGATTTTGCCCATACTGGATAAGATCCCTGTTGGATTATTAGAGTCTATTTCGTGAAGGACTAATAAGTAAACAACTGTTAAAGCTGCAATTAAAAATGGGAGAATAAAGTGGAAGGCGAAGAATCAGGTAAGGGTGGTTTCATCAACTGAGAATTCTCCTTTGACTCCTCTGACTACCTTAGTGCCAATGTAAGGAACTGCTGAACGGAAATTTGTAATGACTGTTTTTCCTCCAAAGGACATTTAGCCTCATGGTAAGAGGTAACCTATAAATGCTATGGCTATTAATAAAACAGTAATATGATTCTGATGTTTCATGTTTCTAAGAAGGGGTAAGATCCACAATGCAGGCCTCATGCTACATGAATAAATAAGCAATTAAAGAATATAGACCAGTCCCTCCCATCAGGAAACTTGCACAAGCCTCTTAGATAGCCTCATACACCAGAGGGCAGACAGCAGAAACAAGAAGAACTACAATCCTGCAGTCTGTGGAATGAAAACCACATTCACAGAAATATAGACAAGATGAAAAGGCAGAGGGCTATGTACCAGATGAAGGAACAAGATAAAACCCCAGAAAAACAACTAAATGAAGTAGAGATAGGCAACCTTCCAGAAAAAGAATAAAGAATAATGATAGTGAAGATGATCCAGGACCTCGGAAAAAGAATGGAGGCAAAGATCGAGAAGATGCAAGAAATGCATAACAAAGACCTAGAAGAATTAAAGAACAAACAAACAGAGATGAACAATACAATAACTGAAATGAAAACTACACGAGAAGGAATCAATAGCAGAATAACTGAGGCAGAAGAACGGATAAGTGACCTGGAAGACAGAATGGTGGAATTCACTGCTGCAGAGCAGAATACAGAATAAAGAATGAAAAAAATGAAGACAGCCTAAGACACCTTTGGGACAACATTAAATGCAACAACATTTGCATTATAGGGGTCCCAGAAGGAGAGGAGAAGAGAAAGGACCCAAGAAAATATTTGAAGAGGTTATAGTCGAAAACTTCCCTAACATGGGAAAGGAAATAGCCACCCAAGCCCAGGAAGGGCAGAGAGTCCCATACTGGAGAAACACACCGAGACACATAGTAATCAATTTGGAAAAAATTAAAGACAAAGAAAAATTATTGAAAGCAGCAAGGGGAAACGACAAATAACATACAAGGGAACTCCCATAAGGTTAACAGCTGATTTCTCAGCAGAAATTCTACAAGCCAGAAGGGAGTGGCATGATATATTTAAAATGATGAAAGGGAAGAACGTACAACCAAGATTACTCTACCCAGCAAGGATCTCATTCAGATTCGATGGAGCAAAACCTAAAAGAATTCAGCACCACCAAACCAGCTCTACAACAAATGCTAAAGGAGCTTCTCTAAGCGGGAAACACAAGAGAACAAAAGGACCTAAAAAACAAACCTAAAACAATTAAGAAAATGGTAATAGGAACATACATATCGATAATTACTTTAAACGTGAATGGATTAAATGCTCCAACCAAAAGACACAGGCTCGCTGAATGGATACAAAAAACAAGACCCATATATATGTTGTCTTCAAGAGAGCCACTTCAGATCTAGGGACACATACAGACTGAAAGTGAGGGGATGGAAAAAGATATTCCATGCAAATGGAAATCAAAAGAAAGCTGGAGTAGCAATACTCATATCACATAAAATAGACTTTAAAATAAAGAATGTTGTAAGAGACAAGGAAGGACACTACATAATGATCAAGGGATCAATCCAAGAAGAAGATAAAACAATTATAAATATACATGCACCCAACATAGAAGCACGTCAATACATAAGGCAACTGCTAACAGCTATAAAAGAGGAAACCGACAGTAACACAACAATAGTGGGGGACTTTAACACCTCACTTACACCAATGGACAGATCATCCAAACAGAAAATTAAGAAGGAAACACAAGCTTTAAATGACACAATAGACCAGATAGATTTAATTGATATTTATTGGACATTCCATCCAAAAACAGCAGATTACACTTTCTCCTCGAGTGCACACCGAACATTCTGCAGGATACATTGCACCTTGGGTCACAGATCAAGCCTCAGTAAATTTAAGAAAATTGAAATCATATCAAGCATCTTTTCTGACCACAACGCTATGAGATTAGAAATCAATTACAGGGAAAAAAACACAAAAAAACACAAACACATGGAGGCTGAACAATACGTTACTAAATAACCAAGAGATCACTGAAGAAATCAAAGAGGAAGTCAAAAAATACATAGAGAGAAATGACAATGAAAACATGATGATCCAATACCTATGGGATGCAGCAAAAGCAGTTCTAAGAGGGAAGTTTATAGCAATACAATTCTACCTCAAGAAACAACAAACATCTCAAATAAACAATCTAACCTTACACCTAAAGGAACTAGAGAAAGAAGAACAAACAAAACCCAAAGTTAGTAGAAGGAAAGAAATCATAAAGATCAGAGCAGAAATAAATAAAATAGAAACAAAGAAAACAATAGGAAAGATCAATAAAACTAAAAGCTGGTTCTTTCAGAAGATAAACAAAATTGATAAAACATTAGCCAGACTCATCCAGAAAAAGAGGGAGAGGACTCAAATCAATAAAATTAGAAATGAAAAAGGAGACCTTACAACAGATACCACAGAAATACAAAGCATCCTAAGAGACTACCACAAGCAACGCTATGCCAATAAAACAGACAACCTGGAAGAAATGGACAAATCCTTAGAAAGGTATAACCTTCTAAGACTGAACCAGGAAGAAATAGAAAATATGAACAGACCAATCACCAGTAATGAAATTGAAACTGGGATTTAAAATTTTCCAACACATAAAAGTCCAGGACCAGATGGCTTCACAGGTGAATTCTATCAAACATTTAGAGAACAGATAACACCCATCCTTCTCAAACTCTTCGAAAACATTGCAGAGGAAGGAACACTCCCAAACTCATTCTATGAGGCCACCATCACACTGATCCCAAAACCAGACAAAGATACTACAAAAAAAAATTACAAACCAATATCACTGATGAATATAGATGCAAAAATCCTCAACAAAATACTAGCAAACAGAATCCAACAACACATTAAAAGGATCATACACCATGTTCAAGTGGGATTTATCCCAGGGGTGCAAGGATTCTTCAATATACTCAAGTCAATCAATGTGATACACCATATTAGCAAATTGAAGAAGAAAAACTATATGATCATCTCAATAGATGCAGAAAAAGCTTTTGACAAAATTCAACACCCATTTATGATAAAAACTCTCCAGAAAGTGGGCATAGAGGGAACCTACCTCAACATAAAAAAGGCCATATACAACAAACCCACAGCCAACATCATTCTCAATGGTGAAAAACTGAAAGCATTTCCTCTAAGATCAGGAACAAGACAAGGTTGCCCACTCTCACCACTCTTATTCAACATAGTTTTGGAAGTTTTAGCCATGGCCATCAGAGAAGAAAAAGAAATAAAAAGAATACAATTTTGAAAACAAGAAGTAAAACTGTCACTGTTTGCAGATGATATGATACTATACATAGAGAATCCTAAAGATGCCAACAGAAAACTACTAGAGCTAATCAATGAATTTGCTAAAGTTGCAGGATACAACTTTCTGTAATGCACAGAAACCTCTTGCATTCCTATACACTAATGATGAAAAATCTGAAAGAGAAATTAAGGAAACACTCCCATTTACCATTGCAATAAAAAGGATAAAATACCTAGGAATAAACCTACCAATTACCAGTGACATTTTTTACAGAACTAGAACAAAAAATCTTAAAATTTGTATGGAGATACAAAAGACCCCGAATAGCCAAGGCAGTCTTGAGGGAAAAAAAAAGGAGCTGGAGGAATCAGATTCCCTGACTTCAGACTATACTACAAAGCGACAGTAATCAAGACAATATGATACTGGAACAAAAACAGAAATATAGATCAATGGAACAGCATAGAAAGCCCAGAGATAAACCCACGCACCTATGGTCAACTAATCTATGACAAAGGAGGCAAGGATATACAATGGAGAAAAGACAGTCTCTTCAATAAGTGATGCTGGGAGAACCGGACAGCTACATGTAAAAGAATGAAATTAGAACACTCCCTAACACTATACACAAAAATAAACTCAAAATGGATTAAAGACCTAAGTAAGACTGGACACTATAAAACTCTTAGAGGAAAACTTAGGAAGAACACTCTTTGACATAAATCACGGCAAGAACTTTTTTGATCCACCTTCTAGAGAAATGGAAATAAATACAAATGGGACCTAATGAAACTTAAATGCTTTAGGACAGCAAAGCAAACTACAAACAAGATGAAAAGACAACCCTCAGAATGGGAGAAAATATTTGCAAACGAATCAATGGACAAAGGATTAATCTCCAAAATATATAAACAGCTCATGCAGCTCAATATTAAAAAAAAACAAACAACCCAATCCCAAAATGGGCAGAAGACCTAAATAGACATTTCTCCAAAGAAGACATTCAGATGGCCAAGAAGCACATGAAAAGCTGCTCAACATCACTAGTTATTAGAGAAATGCAAATCAAAACTACAATGAGGTATCACCTCATGCCAGTTAGAATGGGCATCATCAGAAAATCTACAAACAACAAATGCTGTTGTTTGTAAGAGGGTGTGGAGAAAAGGGAACCCTCTTGCACTGTTGGTGGAAATGTAAGTTGATACAGCCACTATGGAGGTTCCTTAAAAAACTAAAAATAGAATTACCATATGACCCAGCAATCTCACCACTGGGCCTATACCCAGAGAAAACCATAATTCAAAAAGACACATGCACCCCAATGTTCACTGCAGCACCATTTACAATAGCCAGGACATGGAAGCTACCTAAATGCCCATCGACAGACAAATGGATGAAGAAGATGTGGTACATATATACAATGGAATATTACTCAGCCATAAAAAGGAACAAAACTGGGTCATTTGTAGAGTCATGGATGGATCTAGACACTGTCATACAGATTGAAGTAAGTCAGAAAGAGAAAAACAAAAATCGTATATTAATGCATATATGTGGAACCTAGAAAAATGGTACAGATGAACCAGTTTGCAGGGCAGAAATTGAGACACAGATGTAGAGAACAATTGTATGGACCCCAAAGGGGAAAGCTGGGGGGGCGGATGAATTGGGAGGTTGGGATTGACATATATACACTAATATGTATGAAATGGTTAACTAATAAGAACCTGCTGTATAAAAAATATATATAAAATAAAATTCAAAAAACAAGAATATAGAAGCTCTGTTTTCATGAAACTATCAAATAATTCATAGGTTGTTTACATCTTGTTACATACGAATTATGGATTAGAAGACAGTTATTGTACCTGATGTGTATTGCTAGAAATAAACCTGTTATGATTTGCAAAATTAAACAAATACAAAGCAAAGAATGGGCATTTCATTGTGCTGAGATATTTGATGGGACTGGTAGATCAATAAATGCACTGTTAATGATTTTGATTACTGTGTGGAATCTTCAAATGTTGATCACTAGTGTTCTTATAGTTGAAAAACAACGATGATTTTTCATTACATTGGCATGGTTCCATTCCGTGTAAGAATAATGATGACATACATAGGAGTTTAAGTACTATTTTTGTTGTTAGTTTTATAAGGTTTTTCTTCCAAACCTTCACAGATTTGTAGTGGGTTTGGATTTATTTCCATGGTAGAACTGGTTGTATTATTGCAATGAATTTTGATGTTTCATTTTTGGGATTAATGGTTTTTTAAATTTATTTAGGGTGACTGTTAATAGTTTTTGGTTATGCAACAGCTATGGCTACAAATCAGTATCCTGAGGTTTGAGTTTCTAATAAAATTATCTTAGGTATACTTCTTTTATGTTGTTACGGAAATACTAATTAAAACTGCAGTGCAATATTTAGTCACATTCACTAAATGATTATAATCAAGAACCAATAAAAATATTAGCAACAATGTTGACAAATTGGGACCCTTATGGTTTGCTTGTGGAAATGGAAAACGGTACAGACTATATGTACAACGGTTTGGCATTTTCTCAAAAAGATGAAAATATAATTACCGTTTATTTCAAAAACTCCAATCCTAGATATATACGTCAATGAACTGAAAACAGGTGTTCAAACAAGAACTGGTACACAAATATTCATAGCAACATTATTCACAATAGCCCAAAAGGTAGAAACCATACAAAATTCCATCAGTGGATGAGTGGATATGAAAAATAGGGTAGATTCAAAGACTTGCATTTTTCTGCTATGTAAAAAATAAAGTGAAATGGTGCAGCCACTGTGGAAAATATTATAGCAAAAACTTAAACGTGAAATTAACACATGATATGTCAATTCCACTTCGGGGTGTATACCCAAAAGGTTTGAAAGCAGGGACTGAAACACATATTTGTACACTCATATTCATACCAGTACTATTCATATTGGTCAAAGATGGAAGGAATCCAAGTGTCCATGGATAGATGATTCCATAAACGAGTTGTGGTATATACACAATGGAATATGATTCAGCCTTTAAACTTAAGGTATGCTACAATGTAGATGAACCTTAAAGTCATTATGTTAACTGAAACAAACCAGACCAAAAAGGTACACACATGCTATGATTCCACTAGTATGAGATATCCAAATAAGTCAAATTCAAAGAAAGAAAGTAGAATGTGATTCCCAGGGGCTGAAGAGGGTTGGTGTTTAATGAATGTAAATGTGGTTAATGTCGTAGAACTATATACTTAAAGTGGTTTAAATGGTAAACATTATGTTGTATGGATTTAATCACAATGACAAATATGAATAAAGTACTGATACATGCTACAACATGAATGAACACTGAAAACATCCTAAGAGAAAGAAGCCATACAGCAAAGACCACCCAGATCGTATTCATTTACGCACTTTAAATCCATCAAGGTTTTATAAATAAGGGAAAGTCTCAAGAACTGTTCCAGAAAAGGTAAACTGGATCAGAATAGAAAACCACATTTCCATATAGTTGGGGCAAGTGGTGAAAGTTGAACAGGGCCTGTGGATGGGATTATAAAGTGAAAACCATAATAATTCCTCATTTGGCGGTGGTCTACTGGGAGAGTGTCTCTGTTTGAGGTCGAACACACTGGAGGTTTTCATTTAGATTGGCAGATGTGGAAAATCAATGATGACTGAGGAATCTGAGCTTAGAGATAAAGTGTACATTGCACTGCTACTGCAAGTTTTCTGTATCTCTGAAATTACTAGAAAGTAAATAACTTTCCCAGACAACCATGTCAATACCGCACCTGAAAAGTAGAAAAAGACATCAAACTTCATTATAAGGGCCAAGCCCTAGCCAGATCCAATTCCCCCAAAATGATGAAGCTCATTGCTATATACATATACAACATATATGTACTATTAAAAAAGAATCTTTTTAGATGAGATGATGTATGTTAACAAATTGTATTGTGGTAATCATTTCACAATATATGTATGACAAATCATAGGTCAATTATACCTCAATAAAACTGGAAAACGTTACATCAGCTTTACAATAATGTCTTTCAAATATACATATATAGAGATAGATATAGATCTATATATCTATATATGTGTATATATAGATATATATATCTATATATACCAAAATAAAATGGAAATACAACTTCGCAAAACTTACAGGATGCAACAAAAACAGCTGTAATTAAGAAGTTTATCATTATAAACACCTACAGTAAGAAAAAAAGTTCAGAAATAAACAATCTAACTTTACCCTTAAAGGAAGTAGGAAAAAAAGCAAAAAACTAAGCACATACGAAGCAAAAGGAATGAAATATCAGAGTAGATATTAATAGAGACCATGAAAACAATAGAAAACATCCATGCAAAGTGTGCTTTTCTTAAAAGATAAGCAAAATTGACAAACTTTTATCTATACTAAGAATAAAAGAGAATACTCAAATACACAAAATCAGAAATGAACGATGAGAAACTGCAACTGATACAACGGAAATACAACATCATGAGTGACAAGTATTAATAAGTATACTCCAACAAATTGGATAAACTAGAAGAAATAAACAAATTCCTAGAAACCTACCAAGGCTGAATCAAAACAAAATAGAAAATCTAAACAGATCAGTGATGAGTGAAGAGATTGTATCATTAATCAAAAACCTACAAACAGAAAAAGGTAAAGATGAGATGGCTTCACTGGGAAGTTCTACCAAACACTTAAATAAGAATTAATACAAATCTATCACAAACTCTTCCCAAAAAATTAAGAGGAGGAACATTCCCAAACTCATTTTATGGGTCCAACGTAACTTTGATACCAAACCTACATAAGCACACTACCAGAAAAAAAGAAAAAAAAAAAAGGGAAGTATCCCTGATGAATATAAATGCAAAAATTCTCAACAAAATACTAGCAAACCAAATTCAATGGTATACAAAAAGGATCATACACCATGCATGACCAAGTGGGATTTATCCCTGGGGTGCAAGGATGCTTCAATGTAAATTAAATAAAATATGTAAATTAAAATATGTGATGCACCACATTAATAGAATAAAACATAAAAATCATATGGTAATTTCAATAGACACAGAAAAGGCACTTGACAAAATTGAACATCCTTCCAAAACTGGTTTAGAAAAATGTACCTCAACATAATAAAGGCCATAAAGAACAAATTCACAGCAAACATTATCCTCAATGGTGAAATTCTGAAAGATTTTCTGCTAAAAATAGGAAAAAAACCAAGCATGTCAATTCTCATCACTCCTTTTCAATATGGTGCTGGAAGTCCTAGCCATTTCAATTAGGCAAGACAAGGAAATAAAAGAAATCCAAATTGGAAAGGATGAAGTAAAACTGTCTCTGTTTGCATTTAATATCATCTTATATATGAAAAATCTTAAAGATTCCACCAAAAAAACATTATATCTAATAAACAAATTTAGTCAAGTTGCAGGATACAAAATCAACGTAGAAAAAACAGCTGTGTTTTATTTTATTTATTTATTTATTTTTGGCTGAGTTGGGTCTTCACTGATGCGTACAGGCTTTCTCTAGTTGCTGTGAGTGGGGGCTACTCTTCATTGCGGCATGCAGGCTTCTTATTGCAGTGTTTTCTCTTGCTGCGGAGCACAGGCTCTAGGTGTGTGGGCTTCAGTAGTTGCAGCACGCAGGCTCAGAAGTTGCGGCACATGGGCCCTAGAGTGCATGGGCTTCAGGAGTTGTGGTACATGGCCTTAGCGGTTGTGGCTCACGGGCTCTAGAGTGCAGGTTCAGTAGTTGTGGTGCACGGGCTTAGTTGCTCCGTGGCATGTGGGATCTTCCCAGACCAGGGATTAAACCCATGTCCCCTGCATTGGCAGGCGGATTCTTAACCACTGTGCCACCAGGGAAGTACCAACAGCTGTGTTCTAATATACCAACCACAAACAATTTGAAAAAAGAAGTAAGGAAGACAATCATATTTACAATAGCCTCAAAAATAGATAAAACACTTAGGAATAAATTAAACCAAGTAGGTGAAATATCTATAAAACTACAAGACCTCGATGAAAGAAACTTCAGAAGATACAAATAAATGGAAAGAGTTCTCGTGACCGTGGAATGGAAGAATTAATATTGTTAAAATGTCCATACTATACAAAGCCATCTATAGATTCAATGCAATTCCTATCAAAATTCCAATGACTTTTGCACAGAAATAAAGAAAACCACGCTAAAAGCTGTATGAAACCACAAAACACCCCTAATAACCAAATCAATCTGGAGAAAAAAGAACAAATCTGTAGGCATCACAATTCCTGATTTCAAACTTTATTACAAAGCTATAGTAATCAAAACAGTATGATACTGGCAAAAAATAGAGACATAGACAAATGGAACAGAATCAAGAGCCCAGAAATAAACCAGCTCATACATGGTCAACAAATATTTGACAAGGGAGCCAAGAGATGCAATGGTAAAAGAACAGTTTCTTCAATAAATGTGCTGGAAAAACTGGAGAACTACAAGCAGAAGAATGAAATAAACCGCTTTCTTCTACCACTCACAAAAATTAACCCCAAATGGGCTAAAGGCTTAAATGTAAGACGCCAAACTATTACTTCTTCTGTTACTTGAAGAAAACCTAAGGAATAAACTCCTTGATATTGGGTTTTTTTTATTAACATCTTTCTTGGAGTATAGTTGCTTTACAATGGTGTGTTAGTTTCTGCTTTATAACAAAGTGAATCAGCTGTACGTATACATATCTCCCCATATCTCCTCCCTCTTGCGTCTTTGATACTGGTTTTGACAAAGACTTTTTGGATATTTGTACCAAGGGTGCAAGTGACAAAAACCAAAATAAACAAGTGGAACTTGTTTCATATGAAATAAAAACTAAAATAACAAACAAGCAAAAAACATTAAACTAAAAAACAACACCTCTACATAGCAAAATAAACAATCAGCAAATACAAAGGAAACCTACGGAATGGGAGAACATATGTGGAAACCATCTTTCTGATACGGGCTTTATCCAAAATACATAAAGCATATATAAAGCTCAATGGCTAAAAAAATAAAAATCTGGGATAAAGACTTGAATAGACATTTCTCCAAAGAAGACATCCAAACGACAAACAGATACGTGAAAAGATGCTCATCTAAATATCAGGGAAGTGCGAATCAAAACCACAATGAGATATCACTTCATACCTGCTAGAATGGTTATGTGAAGGAAAAAAAAGGGCAACTCTTATGTACTTTTGGTGGAAGTGTAAACTGGTACAATCGTAGGAATCAAAAAGAATGGAATTGGAGCCTTATCTTACATCATTAACACAATTTACCTCAAAATGGATTAAATATTTAAATGTAGGACTTGAAACAATAAAAATCCTAAAAGAAAATATAGGAGTAAAGCTCCTTGACATTGGTCTTGGCAATAATTATTTTTTGCATATGACCCCAAAATAACAGGCAACAAAAGGAGAAATAAACAAGTGGGACTATGTCAACACAAAAACCTTCTGCACAGTAAAAGAAATAATCCAAAGAATGAAAAGGCAACACATGGAATGGGAGAAAATATTAACAAACCGTCTTACCATAAATGGTAATTACCAAAGTATATAAATAAATCACACAACAGCAAACAAACAAAAACAAATAATCTGATTAAAACTGGTTAAAAGATCTGATTAGACACTTTTCAAAAAATAGTACAAGTGTCCAACAGGTACATGAAAAGGTGTTCAGCATCATTCATCATCACAGAAATGCAAATCAAAACTGTAATGAGATACCACCTCACACCTGTTAGAATGGCTACAGTCAAAGAGACAAGAGATTACAATTGTTTGCAAGGATGTGGACAGAAGGAAATCCTTTTTGGTGAAAATGTAAATTACTACAGCCACTGTGAAAAACAGTATGGAGGTTCCTCAAAAAATTAAAAGTAGTCATTTTGTTGTCCCAGTACCATTTGTTGAAGAGACTATCATTTGCCCATTGAGTATGTGTGACTCCCTTCTCAAATATTAGTTGACTTTATATGCAGGAGTTTATTTCTGGGCTCTCTATTCTGTTCCACTGACTATGTGACTATTTTCTTGCCAGTACCATACTGTCTTAATTACTGTATCTCTGTAATATAGTTTTAAATCAGGAAGTTTGATGCCTCCCAACTTGTCCTTTCTCAGGATTGCTTTGGCTGTTTGGGGTCTTTCGTTTGACAAAGTTTAAGATTTTTTTTTCTATATCTGTGAAAAATGTCATTAGAATTTTGATAGAGATTTAATTGAATCTATAGATGTGTAGTATGGACATCTGAATGATATTAATTCTTCTGATCCATGGGCATAGTATATCTTTCTATTTTATTTTTTCTTCTTCAATTTTTTTCATCAAAATCTTCAAGTGTTTACTGTACAATTATATCCCTTCCTTGGTTAAATTTATTCCTAACTATTTTATTGGCTTTGATGCTATTGTGAATGGAGAAAGAATAGCATCTTCAACAAATGCTGTTGGGAAAATTGAGAAAACCACATGCATAAAAATGAAATTAGACCCTTATCTTATAGCACTCACAAATATTAATCAAAATGGATTAGAGACAAACATAAGGACTGATACCCTAAAACTCCTAGAAGGAAACATAGAGGAGAAGTGCCTTAACATTGGTCTTGTCAATGATTGTTTTGGATATGACCCTAAAAGCATAAGCAACAAAGGTAAAAAATCAGTAAGTGGATCTACATCTACCTAAAAAGCTTTTGCACAGCAAAAGAAACAATCAACAAAATGTTAAGGGAGAATACAGAAAAAGGAGAATATGTTCTCAAAGCATATATTGGATAAAAGGTTAGTATCCAAAATCTGTTTATATTGGACTCATACAACTCAACAGCAAAAACAAACAAGCAAAAACAGCAAACAAAATCCAATTTAAAAATGGGCAGTAGAATTGGATACATACTTTTCCAAAGAAGACTTCTGAACGGTCAACAAGTACATGAAAAGATGCTCAACATCCCTAAAAAGTAGGGAAATACAAATCAAAACCACAATGAGGTATCATCTCACAGCTTTAGAATTACTATTATCAAGACAAGAGGTAAGCATTGGTGAGAGTACGGAAAAAAGGGAACCCTTGTGCACTGTTGGTGGGGATATAAATAGTTTAGTCACTATGGAAAAACTAGAGGTTGCTCAAAAAATTAAATATAGGACCATATGCTGCAGCAATACCACATCCTGGTATATAGCAAAAGGAAATAAAAGCAAGGTATCAAATGTATATCTGCACTCGCATGTTTATTGCATCATTATTCACAACAGAGGAATCAATAAAGAAGATGTGGTGTTTACATACAATGGGATATTATTCAGCCTTAAGAAAGAAGGAAAAAAAAAGAAAGAAAGAAGAAAACCCTGCCATTTGAGACATCATGGATGAGCCTTGAGGGCATTATACTTAGTGAGATAAGCCAGACAAAGACAAATATTGAATATTACCTATATATGGACTCTAAAACCAAACCCTTAGCAACAGAGAGTAGAATGGTGCTTACCAGGGGGTGAGGGGTGGAGAAATTGGGGAGATGTTGTTAAAAGGCACAAACTTGATACTAGAAGATGAATAAGTTACGTAGACCTAACACGCAGCACAGTGATCAGAAACGACAACACTGTTTTATATATCTCAAAATTGCTAAGATGCTGGATCATAAATGTTCTCACCAAAAATAAATTATAATTATGGGATGTGATATAGATGTTAAGTAAAGCTATGGTGGTAATCAGACTGCAGCATATAAATGGTTCAGATCACACTGTAAACTTTAAAAAAAATTAAAAGTAGAACTGTATAACCTTATATGTATGTGTATTCTAAAAGAGCCAAACTCTAAAAGAGAAACAGAGAATAGAATGGTTGTTGGCAGGGCCTGGGAAGTGGGGAAGATGAGGAGATGGTGGTCAGAGAGTATAAACTTCCAGTTATAAGATGAATAAGTTTTGGGAAATCCAACGTACATCACGGTGACTATACTTAACAAAACTATTATATTCTTGAAAGGTGCTAAGAACGTAGATCTCAAATGTGCTCATCACACAAAAAATAAATAGTTAAATAACCTATGGTCATTGTTTCACAATATATACAGGTTTATCAAATAACTATGTTGTACACTTTAAGCTGACAAAGTGTTATGTTAATTGTATCTCAATAAAGCTGGAAAAAATATTTCAAGATGGTAACAGCAGAGCATGAAAACAAGCACAGGCTTTTCTCAGCAAAGGACCCAGTGTGACAGCAAAAGTGTCACACCTGTGGGGCTGGCCCTTATTGAACCTGTAAAGACACACCTACAACCTGCCTGAGCTCCCACCTGGTTCACTACGGCAATCTCCTAATCGGCCCCCTGATTCTCCTTTTGCCCCTTCAGACCATTTGTGGGACAGCAGCCAGAGTAAGTCAGATGATGTCCCTCCTCTGCTTAAAACCCTTCCCTGGCATTTCACCCAGAGTAGAAGCCAAAGTCCTTTCAACGGCTGACAAGCCTGTTCACAACCCCCAGGACTCTGTCCCCTGCTCACTTAACTTCAAACACACAGCATTCCTGAGGGTCCTCAAAAGTGCCAGGCACGTCCCTTCCTTGTGGCATGTTCCCTTGCTCTTCACTCTGCTTTGCCACCGGTGACACTCTGCATGTCCTCCCTCACAGCTTTTAAGTCTTACTCACTGACAAATATTTACGGAGCACAGACTACATGCCAGACACTATTCAAGGCATAGATGGTTGCATCCAGCATCCCTCCGATCATTACCGAGGTGGAGCATCGTTTTGTAAACTCACAGTCAATTTTATAGCTATTTTTCTGGAAAAAATAAATAGATAATATGGGAGCGTGGGAATCCTTCAGGCATAAACCCAAAAAATTAATATAAATGTTATAACTGCCAGGGATGTGGAGCACAGCTTCCCACCCCTTAAACATGGGCTGTGCCTAGTGACACCCTTGCAAATGGTACAGACAGAATGGACTGGGGGAAAGAGGAACTTCATAGTGGAGGAACCTGACAAGCCCTCCTTCAGCCAGGGGACCAGGGTCACATCAACAGTAAAAAGCCACAGGGACTTCCCTGGTGGTGCAGTGGTTAATAATCCACCTGCCTGTGCAGCGGACACGGGTTTGAGCCCTGGTCAGGGAAGATCCCACATGACGCGGAACAGCTAAGCCCATGCGCCACAACTTCTGGGTCCGCGTGCCACAACTACTGAAGCCTGCACGCCTACAGCCCGTGCTCTGCAACAAGAGAAGCCACCGCAATGAGAAGCCCCTGCTCGCCTCAACAAGAGAAAGCCCGCATGCAGCAACAAAGACAGAACGCAGCCAAAACTAACTAAATAAATAAATTTCTTTTTTTTAAAAAAGAATTACATGTTATTACAATGTCCATCCATATAGTTAGCAATGTAAGTCAAGATAAAGAGTGATCTGGGGTTTCCCTGGTGGCGCAGTGGTTGAGAGTCCGCCTGCCGATGCAGGGGACACGGGTTCGTGACCCGGTCCAGGAAGATCGCACATGCCGCGTAGCGGCTGGGCCCGTGAGCCATGGCCGCTGAGCCTGCGCGTCCAGAGCCTGTGCTCCATGGCGGGAGAGGCCACAACAGTGAGAGGCCCACGTAGCGCAAAAAAAAAAAAAAAAAAAAGAAGCAATGAACCAGACCATTCAAACTTTCCTGGGACTCACCTAAGAAATACTTTTTACTTTGCAACCTGTATCTATCTCTTTTTGAAAAAAAATTCATGAAACAACATTTACCCTAATTATGTTTGAGGCACTCTGATATTGCCTATTACATTGTATTCGTTTATTATAAGTGGTGATTATGCCCTGCCAAATTGATCTCACCAGCCGCTACTGGGACCCAACCTATCATGTGTAAAACACTGAATTAGATTTACACATATACCAACAGGGGTGGCCTCAAATCATGCTGTTGGGTGAGAATAGTAGGAAACAGAACAAGATTTATAGCATAATGCCACTTAGGAAAGCAAAAATCACGCACACACACACACACATACAAGGATACACAATGGTTAAGGATATACATCAAACACATTAGAGGCGGTACCACTGGGCGAATGAAAAACGGAAGATAAACTTCAGGAGGACCTGGATTCAAGGATGCCCGCGTGCTGTGATCTGAGAATGGTTGGCTGGGCTCGGAACTGGGGTCCAACAAAACAAAAGACGGGGGGGTCATTTACTGGAAAAGTTTGAGAATCACATAAATATCCAGAAAATACATAGGAGCTGGAGAATGTCGCATTTAGAATTCTTGAAATGTATTTTAAAAATCAATTCATAAGGTCAGAGACAAAATATCATCCAGGGCAAAGTTGGAAGAGAGGAGGAAGGGTCCCCTCACCACCGACAAAGTGATACCAGATGAAAAGGAGGTGGTCGGTTTGCAGGCTGGCAAAGAGCGCGGTCCCAGAGGCCTGGCCGGTCAGTGCACCCCCGGCGCACTCCAGGGGAGGGGGCTTATGGTGGAAGCCACGATGACTCCAGGGAGGGGCTCTCTGTCGAGTGCACAGCCCCCGCCTCATTGCGCTCTCGACCGAAGCCCCTGCCGCCCAGGAGGCTGCCTGCCCCCAGCCCTTGGTTACAGCTTTTCTGGACCAGGACGGGCCCCTAGCCCCAGACTCACCAGCGCTCAGACCATCTGCTTCCCTTTACACCGAGCAGCCTCGTTTTCCTCGACTAAGGAGATTCTCCGGGAACCTGAACCCAGAAGGGGGAGATCATTGCCATCGGGGTGAGGGCTGCAGCAGGAGGGTCTGGAATCTGGGCAGGAAAGACTGGTCTGGGGGTCGGGGGGGGGCAGAGTTTCGGGGAACAAAAACTGGGGCCAGCCAGCAAGGCAGTGGTGGTAGCGTGGAAACAGACCCTGAAAGCATGGCTGGGTTATTTACCAGCACAACACAGAGCTGGGCTTATAAAGGGAAATCCTACGAGGGCCAGGCAGGCAACACAGCAGAGTGAACAGAACGGGGGGACGGTAAAACTGGGGGGCTCCCCAGAGCACAGTCCATGCAAAGGGCAGCCACCCAAAGTGGCCACTGTTCCCATGCAGAAAAGGGACCCTCAGGGTCCAAACTGTCTCATTTTCAGGAGAAGCCAATAAATCCAGAATTTAGTGTAAAACCTCCCAATTTATTTTAGTTTAATTTTTTGGCCACCCCGTGCGGCATGAGGGATCTTAATTCCCCAACCACAGATTGAGCCCGTGGCCCCTGCAGTGGAAGCGCAGAGTCTCAACCACTGGACCACCAGGGAAGTTCCAAACCTCCCAATGTTTGAATTGACAACACTTCTTTGCTTTTAACACGTCTACAGACTGAGGTGGCAAGTGGCCAGATGCCCAGACCCTGCTGGTTCAGGCCTGGAGGATCCCCTCTGACCAGCCCTCCACGCCCCTGTGGGGGACCATCCCTCCCTCCCTTATCACTCCTCTGGCCCCTGTGACAGCATGCCTTGCTTGTAAAGGTCAAAGCTAATAAACGGGGTGATGGGTATTTCCTGGGCTTCCCAGAGCCTAGGCAAAGCCCTGCCTAAGCTTTTAACTTCTCTTGTCATCATTCCGTGCTCACCACCAATTCCTGGTGTCTAGTT
The DNA here is from genome assembly GCF_059928025.1 of Delphinapterus leucas. Lineage (NCBI taxonomy): Eukaryota > Metazoa > Chordata > Mammalia > Artiodactyla > Monodontidae > Delphinapterus > Delphinapterus leucas. The sequence goes on from NW_028322289.1 coordinate 55,804, forward strand.
TTGCTTCCTGGACCCTTTGATCCGACAGGCAGGGTGCCCTGATTAAGGAAGAGCACCGCCCCCTCTTGGGAAGGGACGGGCTGGCAGTCTGCTCTATACAACTGCCCTGGGTGTGCCTAGTTACGGGGACCATCGCCTAGAGACTGAGTGTCTCGAAGTGCGCTGACAACTCCAGGGTCCACGCCTGCAAAGAAGGTGCTAGAAGTCTCCCCAACTCTGCCTGGAAATCTGCAGGTCCTGGTGCCCTGGAGGGGCACCCATCTCCAGGATGGACTTGCCTGTAGAAAGGGGAGACCCTACAGAAAGGACACCCTCTGAGCCCACCTACATCCCTGCTGCATCCGTTCATCCCTTCAACCGGTCAGTCCCCTTCCCCACCGCCCTTGCCCTGGTGGGGAACTGGGGCCCTGGGCCCCCCCGAGGCGACACCCTCACCTGCAGCATAAACATCACACCTGCTACCCACCTGGCCCAGAGCAAAGCACTGTGAAGCAAAGCCCCAGGGCAGGCGGGGAAGCCCCTGGGCCACTATAATGCCTACACAAAGTCTCTGCTGCAGTCAGGCGACTGGGAAGAGGTCGGGATGCAGGGCTACAGCTTGAGGCAGAGGGGGCAAAGGGCGGGCGGAGGTGTGGCTGGAGGGGATGGAACCCGCCGGGACTCAGGAAACCTGAGGAGGGCGATGGGAGAGGAGAAAGACCCAGTGGGTCAAGGCAGGGCGCTGGGGAGAAGGTGGGGAGGGGACGGGAAGGGAACAGGGAGAGGCAAGTGGGCGGGTCCACAAAGAACGGAGAGTTGGAGGGGCCAGGAGTCCAGGCTTCGGGCAGGCAGAGCTAGTCATCAGCTTTGAAACTGCCCAGTGAACTAGGCAGCTCCTAGCAGACTCCCCGTTATTGCCTCTGGGTCTCCCCACGTGTCGGCCCGAGAACCCACACCCCAAGGGCTCAAAGGAGAAAAACCCGGGGCAGGGGCCTCCCTAATGGCAGAGTGGAGCCTGCCTCAGCTAATCTTCTCTGGGGTCAGGGGTCAGTGCCCACCCTGCGCCAGGCGCAGTTGACAGACTCACTGCCCCCATGACCCTCGCAACACCCAAAGGATGCGTTTCCCCGTTTGACAGAAAATCAAGGCTCACGGAGGGAAAGTGATTCGCCCAGAATGCATCTGAGGCTGCTCCATCAATTAGCAAGCCTTACGGACCAGTCCCTGCTCTTAGAACCGGGCATGCGGGGGTGAAAGAGAGACAGGCCTAGCACTCAACTGTGTGCTGTACTTTAGAGAGGGAAACGGACAAATAGAGAAGGTCAGCTAAGGATCAAGAAAATACGAAGGCCCACAACACTGTAAATCAACTATATTTCAATAAATTTAAAAAAGAAAAAAGGAATGAATGAGACAATATATACAAAAAAAAAAAAAACAAAGGAAGAAAACACGAAGGTAACAGGGTCAAGCGTGTGTGGGATGCTACTCTGGCTGGCGAACTCAAGGGAGGCCCTTGAAGAGGTGACAGCCTGCCCAGCAGACCCCCCAAGGGAAGGCCTGTCACACAGAGGGAACCGTGAACACAGCATCCCTGAGACTGGACAGAGCTTCCCGCCCAGGGCACAAGCGGGCACGTGCAGCTGGAGCTGAGGGCAGAGGGGTGGGCCTGCAGAGAGAGGGGACGGGAAGCTGCAGGACAGAGGCTGAGGGTGGAGGCAGGGTGGCCCAGCAGGAGGCTGTTACGCAGGCCTCCACGTTAGAGGTGATGGGCCTAGAGCTGGGGAGAGGATGGTGGACCAGGGGTGCAAGGGAAGAGACAGGAGGAGGATGTGGGCCTGAACTGGGGAGGCTGGGGAGGGAGCAGAAATGAAGGGGACGCAGATTTTGACCCTAAAACCCAAGCATCTTACCCCTGACGGGGACTTTGTCTCTTTCTCCTTTGTCCCTCACTAGCCAGGCCAGCGGGTACAGAGTAGGTATACAATTAACTCATTCATATATTCAATTAATATTTATTGAGCACCTACTGTCGTGCCTGGCAAAGTCCTTGCTCCTGTGGTGATAGAGGGGAGGGAGAAGAGAATGAAGGATCTTTGTTTCAGGTGCGGTGGTCACCGCAGGCTTCTCTCCGACCTCCTTGGGGGAGTGAGGTGGTGAGTCTTAGCTGTGAATATCTTGAAGAAGTACATTTCAGGGAGAGGAAGCAGCAAGTACAAAGGCCCGGAGATGGGAGGGTGCTCACTGAGTTTGTTGATTCATTAATCGGTACCTGTGCCCTTGCCTTGGAACTTTCTAAGATCAGTGCCTGGGTCTTTCTCATCAGACAGGAGCGGTCAGAGGGGTGAGTAGGGGCCACGTCCTCCTTTTCTTTACACAATTCCTCTTTCCCCAACACTGGCCAGGCCTAGAAGCAGGACAGGTGGAGGAGAAAAGGCAGAGACAGTCAAGCAAGAGGGTGGGTTCTGTGCTGTCCCACTACTCACCCCCAGGCTGTTCCTGGTTTTAGCCCCTGAAGGTCCCACCCTGCCATTCCCCTCCCCCCAACAACCCCCACCCACCACCCCCCCCCCCCCCCGGCACTGGGAAGCCCCTGCCCCTCACGACAGTCACTCCTGCTGAGTGGAGCTGCTGTCTCTCACTCTGCCACACCGGCTCTGCTCAGCTCCAGCACCACGGAGGGACCTAGGAGAGCAAATAGTGCAAATGAAGGGCCTGCCCAGGTGAACCCTAACCGGGCCGCCTGCAGTGCAAGTGCGGAGTCTTAACCACTGGACCGCCAGGGGAAGTCCCCCGGCTTTCTTATGCTCATAAAATAATTGGAAGCAGACCATCACTTCCTCATTATCATTCCTAAGTCATTTCTACTTTTCCAGCAATCTTGCTGACATGTCGCTCTAAATTCCACCGATTCAAGACTTTCTAGTCTTACCAAGAAAGCATAACCGGCAGCAGACCCCCAAACAGGCCTGACCACACACGGAACAAGGCGGGCGCTAGGTTAACGTACCTGACGTGGTTTCTGCGGCAGCGACAGAATCAGATGAACCTCTGACAGGGAGATGCCCGGGACGGGGCTTGGGGTGGGGCGGCGGGAGCCTTAGGTGCCCGCTGACAACGTCCCCGGGAAAAGTCACCGGGGAGCTGCCTGCCTGAGTGGGCCAAGTAACTTCCCTCACCCTGCTTCGAGACGGAGAAAGGAGACCCTGCTTCACCTTAAGCGGCAACCCCCTCCCTGTTTATCAACAGCTGAGAAGGGCTGGGAGGGTCTCAGCTGGAATTTACCCTTCTTGGGGTGGGGACGTTGTGCGCTGCCCCCTTGAGAACTCAAGCCCCATCAAAAGTCCAGGAAGAACAATGACTTTTGTCTCGTCCTATTTGCCTTCTGGATGGTCCCTGCGGAGGCGAGCAGGCGAGCAGGGCTGTACGCCCCCCTTTAGGGGAGAGAAAAGGGACGCAGGAAAGACGGCCCCGGGGAGTCCACTCCGTTCACATTTACCGAAGCCTCGCAAGACCCCCGACCTTTCACGGGTATCATCTCATTTATCGCCCGTGGCTCAGAGACGGAAACAAGAGCCCAGGATCACAACGGCCCACGGTGGTGGAGCTGCAGAGCCCGGGCGCGCGCCTGCCGTCTGGACGCCGCCGCCTCCCCCGGACGCTCGGGCGGACCCGCCGGGGCGGACCGGGCTCCTGGGCCCCGGGCCCTCGAGGAATCGGCGCCGCGGGCACAGCCGTGCCCCGAGGCTGGGGAGCGGCTCCGGGCCTGCAAGTCGGCCGGGTCAGCCCTCCCCCAGGGCCCGGGCCTCCCCTTCGGGCCGGGTCCTGGCCCCCGCCCCTGCCCGGGGGTCCCTCCGGCGGCCACGCTGACTCAGCGCAAACCGAGCCGCGGCGGGCCGGCGGGCGGGCCGGCGGGCCGGCGGGGAGGGGGGCGGGCCGGCGGGCGGGCCGGCGGGCCGGCCCGACCAGGCGCCCGGGGGCAGCAGTTCCGCCCGCCCCTCCCTCCGGCCCGCCCCGCCCCCGGGAAGAGGTCTGGAGTCGGGAGCCGCGGCCCCGGCGCAGCAGCGCTCGGGAACCCCGAGAGAAGCAGGCGGGAGCGCGCGGCCGAGCCCAGGCGCGGGATGACAGCCCTCGGCGTGCGGGTGGGCGAGAGCCCGGTGGGGGGGTGTGGAGGGGCCCGGCCGGGGTCCGGGGGGGAAGTCGCCCAGGGCGCGGTCTCCTCGAGGTCCTGCGGCACCGAGGCTCCCAAACGGCTAGGGAGGAGTGTTGTGCTTCTCTTTGGGGTCCGCAGTGTTCATCCCTTAGGTGCACCAGAGGGGTCCCTCCTGTTAAAAGGGGGCGCATCTGGAGCGGAGGATGAACGGAATCCACTCGTAAAAATGAGCCTCGCCTTGTCACACGAGGAAGAATCTCTGCGGAAGCCAGAACTTTCCTGGGCGGGGGCAGCAAGACCATCTCCCCTCCCAAAACTGATTTTGGGGGGCGGGCAAGGGGGTGGACTCGCTGGGGCACGCGGAAACCTCAGGACAGGCTGTAGAGAGGGGAGGGGCCCGCCTCGCAGAGATGGCGTTTCTCCTTAGAATGATGCGAGGGGTCCATCCGCACCCCCACCCCCCGGGCGTGCGGCTCTCCGCTGCCCTGCGCCGAGCTTCCCTAGCGGACGCGTCCCGCCTCCTTACCTCCCGACTGGACGGTCGGGACGGTGAGAGCGGCCCGCAGCCTCTGCCTGCAAGTGCTCGGCGCCCCGCAGCGCAGATTCCGGGGCTGATCCCGCTGCGCCCACTTTGTAGATGCGGTGACCGAGGCTCAGGTGCAGTAACCCGCCCGTGGCGGCCGGCTCAGCGATAGAATCCAGTCGAACCAGACTTCTGGGCCCGAACAGGAGAAACTCCACCCACAGGCCGTGCCCCAAGCCCCTTGTGGCCGGGACACCGCAACCCTAGAGCCGGATGCAGCGCGTTCCTCTCGTTCTGGGCATAATCTGGAGTCCCGGCCGAGCCGCCTCCGGGACCGGCAGTGAGGAGGGTGGGAGCTGGTGCGGTCCCGCCTTCGGGAGCCGACGGCCCTGCGGGGGGGAGACGTGCACACCGGGATTTAGGAGCGATTTGGGGAAGCGAGTGCTAGATTAAGAGGTGAAGAAACTGCGGCAGGATTAACGGGGGTGGGGAGGGCAGGAGAGCAGCCAGGTAAACAGACTTGACCTTTCAGTGAAAGAAGGGGGGCGGGGCTGATGCTTAGGAGCACTTAACCGCCTGCCTGGGACTGTTCTAAGCGGTTGGGGTGCTTAGGTCTCCTTTCGGCTCCCCCCGGGGGGCCAGGAAGCAGGTACTGTTATCTTCAGGGGGTAAATAGCTCGCCGGAGGCCAAAGAGCTAAAAGGCAAGCGTGCTGGCTCCCGGTGCCCTGCGGTCACGCAGGCGGAGCGGGCTTACTCTTTAGGAGACTGTAGAGGAGATTTCCAGCTGAAGAGGGGGTGGGTCTGACCTGGGCCTGGGCTGAGTGGGCACTGGGAAGGGGGGGCGGGGGGGCAAGCGCAGGGGCGCGGGGCGGGGGCTTGATGTGGAGAAAAGTAGTGAGCAGCCCAAAGTGTCCACTGCTTAGGGGTTGACGGGATCAGATGGGGTGCTGGGTTCCAGAGGAAGACGAGACCTTGGCATTGGCCTCAGTGGCCCAGGAGTGCCAAGTGACACTGTTCTACAGGTCACTACTAATCATTCGGGGCTCTGGATGAAAAAGGGAAATGCTTCCATTTTTCTTTTTTTTTTTTTTTTTTTCAGTGGAGATGGTCCAGGCCCTAAGAGATTTAAGTGATTTGCCCAAGGTCACAGAGCTAGAGGCTGGTGGGTCAGGGGCAGGGCTAGACTGCCCTCATACCCTCCGGTCCACGGACCTTCCACTGACCACGCTGCTGCCCAGCTGCCCTCCGGGAGAGGATTTCAGGCCCTGGATCACTGGAAGTTCACAGAGGTGCTGGCAGCCCGGGTGTGGGGCAGTGGTGAGGAAGGAGGACTCCCGAGTTACCTTATTACTGTTACGAATATTAATCAGGAACTGCTTCTGTGCTGGGCACCTTTATATACATGATCTCACTTAATCCTTGGGAGTTTTACTGGTGTCAGAGTTTGAATGATGCCCTCCTTTGGGGTGGGAGGGGGAAAATGACCTGATGTCAGCTGTCTTTTCCTGATCCCAGTGTGATGTCTGAGGGCCTGGAGATTAAAGTTCACTGTGTGTGCAGGACAGGTGGGGCTGAGGGTAGGATGGCATGTGCTGTTTCTCCAGACAGCGTGATGTCTGAGGTCAAAAGGCCTCTGGGTGCTGCATTCTTGTGACTTGTTGCCTGCGTCTGGGGTTTTCCCATCCTAGAAATTTATCAACCTGTAGGGAGTTATAACCTCCGGGTGCCTTCATGGCTACTCTTTCCTGCAGGGATCACTAACTCCTGCTACAAAATGTAACTACGGAACGGTAGATGAGAAAATAAGGGTCAAGGAGGTTAAGAAACCTCGCAAAGACAAACACCTTTATGGTTTGTAGTCACAGAGATTTCAAAGTTCCCTTGGTTTGTTTCTTAGTAGAGCCGTTCTTTCCTAATGAAATCCAGTACAGACTCTTAGATTCCCAGTGGCTCCAGCAGGTAAGAGGGACCTGTTGTGGTTGAAGTGAGGGGCCGGGTGCTGACCCCCTGCCCCCTGCTTTAGCACCTGGAGGCCTCAAGGAGACAAGGGGATGCGGTTTGAGAACCAGAGCCCAGACTCCCCGCCTGAGTGTTCTTTACAGCGCCCCCGACTGCCTTTGCCTCTGGTCTGAGTCGGGTCCCGAGCCCTTGGGCGTCCCTCTGGCCACTCCAGCCCTTCTCACCACGTACTGAGCCCCTCCCACGAAGGCCCCAGTGGGTACTCACCGGCTGTGTGCATCCCCCCCCCCCACTACACATGATACAGTTGTCGGGCAGCTGTGCCAGGCTTTACTGTGATCTCGGTGAATGCTCTTGGGCTGGTCCCCTGACCTGTGTGTGACAGTTTCCCTTTTTACATACCCCGCCCCGTCGCCCCCCCACCCGCCCGCCATGGAGCACCTACTCCACCAGACTCAGGTTTAAGAGTGAGACAGGACCCTAACTAGGCAGACGTGCTGAAAGCAAGCCGGATCCATGAGGATCCCGGGGCCTCCCGGGAGCTTGGCTCTGTTTTCTGCCCCTCACCGAGAGGGGTGGCCCAGACCGCCTCTGGAAGCCTCCACTTGCACGTGGCATAGGGCTCACCCCCAGAGTCCCCTTTCGGTTTGCTTCCCAGCAGTGACCGTCACGCATGAGCTGTGTGCTTTGCTTACCTCCCAAACTGGGGCGTGACCTGGGCTGCTTCCACACACACTGTAAAGGGCGTAAGTTATGACTGGGCAGGAGATGGTTTAAAGGGAGCTTCAGATGGAAGTGACAGCGGCTGCAAACTCGGCCTCGTGGCTCTTGAGCACGGCACTGGCACCGGGTGCTGGGGACACGGTCCTGCCCTCCCACTATGAATCAGACAGGAATGGAAAACTTGTCAGAACGGTTCCTGACGGAGAGTGACCGGAGGGGTCCGTTCTGGGTTGAGTGGGCAGGACAGACCTCTCCCAGGAGGCGATGTTTCAGCTGAGACATGAAGAATGGAGAAAGGGGGGCAGCCGGGAGAAGAGCCTCTCAGGTGGAGGGACCAGTAGGTGTGAGGAGGGAAGTTCTAGGCTTGTCCTAGGCATGCGAGGTGGCCGGGAGGATGCCCTGGGAGGGCTTGTGGGCCGTCTAAGGAGTTTTACCCTTTGAAGCATTCCTTTTGCTTCCGGGTTGGGGGTTGGGGACGGTGGCTTGGGGGTGTCCCGGGGCTGTGAGAAGGGACACCTCACTGGACGCTTGGCCCAGCTTGTCAGGAGAGAGGATTGGGTGTACTTTTGTGGGGCCGAAACCATAGGCTGAAGGGGAGCCTCGGGGACTCCCCCGCCCAGAAGCTTCTAGAACAGACAGCGGTGCCATGTCCTGGGCGGAGTACAGGCTGAGCCAGACTGAAGGGCAAAGTGCAAACATCACTGCGCACTGAAGAAAAGTGCAGAAAAAGCTGGGTGCAGATTAGAATGAAGCTGGGGAAGACCAGGGGCCAGAAGAGGGAGCTGTGTAACCTTCACTGGTGTGCTAATAATGTCTAGTGCAGTATTCTTGTTTTGCATACAAAGAAACCAAGGCTGGCTGCTAGCTCAAGGTCACATCTGCCAAGCCAGACAGGTTTGCTGACTTCAGAATGGACCAAGATTTGCCTGTCAATACAATTGGGTTTCTTACGCATTATAAAGATCATTAAAGAAAGGTCAGGGAACTCTTTGCCCAGTGAATAACTAGATCCACAGGCAATGCTTATAGGTCTCGAATGGAGGACGGATGCGGAACAGGTAGGATGGGAGGAGGGTCCCCCCCGCCCCACCAGGAGGTGGGTCTGTGCTGTGACTAAGGTGGGCTTCCCGGGCATCCTGGGAGACCGAAGCAGAAACCGTGGCTGTCGGAAGCTACAAGGTGTGCTCTGGGTCTTCCCTGAGGAGGCTGGTGGGCTGTGGCGGGGGCCCTCCCTCATGCTGCCCCGTGCTGTCTTCCAGGCCCAGAAGCTGCTGGCCCAAAGGAGGCCCCGCCGGCCCTTCTTTGAACCCTCCATCCGGGCCCTCATCATCTTGTGTGCCTCCCTGGCCGTGGTCCTCTCCTCCCTCTCCATCTGCGATGGCCACTGGCTCCTGGTCGACGACCGTCTCTTCGGGCTGTGGCACTTCTGCACCACCTCCAACCAGGCTGAGCTGCACTGCCTCCGAGACCTGAGGCAGGCCCACGTGCCCGGGCTAGCCTCGGGCATGGCTGTGGCCCGCAGCGTGGCCACCTTGGCCGTGGTGGTCGCCATCTTTGGCCTGGAGCTCCTCATGGTGTCCCAGGTGTCCGAGGACGCCCACTCGTGGCACAAGTGGGCCGTGGGCTCCGCCCTCTTCCTCCTCGCGTCCATCCTCTCCTTCGGGGGCCTCCTGAGCTTCCTGACTCTCCTTAGGAACGAGGTCACGCTCATGGGCCTCAGCCTGACGTTCTGGAGCGAATACACGGCCTCCTTCCTCTTCTTCCTGAACGCCATCAGCGGCCTCCACATCAACAGCATCAGCCGGACTGACAGCGTCACGTACCCCTGGGGCCTGCCTGCAAAATTTTAGGCCCCCCTGCGAGGGCACTGAGTTCTACCAGAAAGTGTGGTCAAGATGGGACTTCTCCAACATGTGACATTCGAACTGCCGCCTCTTGGCCTTGGGGTGGTCGGGCCAGTGGCCTTTGCAGCCCAGAGGCCAGGTGGGTGCCTCCGAGCCACCAGCTGCACCAGCTTAGCCACGTTATTAGGATGTTGACTTCACAAGAAGAAACATTTTAAAACCTATTCTTGAGTCCTTCCTGGGATGGGAATAGATGTGGAAGCAGCTCAGGTAACCGGTGCTCAGGCTGGCTGCACAGCCAAGTACATTTCACGCCTGTTTTGTTGACTCTGCTGGGATATGGGCTGCAGGGCCCCTGAGGCCCCCGGGCTTGCTAAGAGTGAATCGCCTGTCAGCGAAGGGTGTCCAGTCAGTGCCGAGGACTTGCTTCACCAGCTCAAAGGGCCTCGTGCAGATTCCCTGCTTTAGCTTTGGTCACGTCAGGGAGGCAGCTGCTGGGGTGCAGAAGCTTTTCAGACCGTTTGACTTTATTTGAGCCCTGCCCTTTGTCGGGGGGACCCCGTAATCCCTGGATAACCCCAGCTTCCAGCAGCTGGCGGTGCCTCGGGACTCCCCCTGTCAATCCCGCCTGAAGCCCTTCCAGGAGGGCCCGCCTGGCTTGGTAAGCGTGGGCAATCCATCTTTGGTAAGGGCCAGACAGCCTCAGGGTACCATTTTTATCCTAGAGCACACTTCAAAGGGCACGTATCTGGAGCTGCTGGACTCCAGGGGGTACTGGGGACTGGCCCGACCTCAGGTAATGATTAACAACCACCCTGGATGCAGAGGCCTGCAGGTGGAGGGGACCAGGAACCGGTGGAGATTTCCACCCTTGCTGGCCACTTTACACTTCTGTGCACCAAACTGGCCTCTTTCCGGTCCCTTTTCTGCCCAGTAGGTGGGTTTTTGCCCTCAGCCCATTTCATTCAACACTAGCCCCGTGCCCCTCCCCCACCTGATGAATTCAGGCCTTTCCTGGTTCATTCTGGCTGCCACGGATTGCATGGGGTTTTGGTCTCTGCCCTGCCAGGTCCTCTTTCTGGGCTGGACTGGGTGCCTCTACCTCTCCTGTGATTTTTTTTTTTTTAACTTTTTGATTCCAAGATGTACAGAGTCCATGAAGGTCCCTGGAGAGAGCCCTGGAAAATGGGTATCTGGCCTTCTCACCCCAGTAGCAGACTATAAGATGCAAAGGGGGTGACCTTGTCTTCAGGGGTGAGATGCAGAAGTTGGGGGCCAGGGCCACTTGTCCAGGGTCACCCAAAGCCAGAACTCGAGCTGGGCCCACCTACCAGCAAGATGCCCTCTTTAGCCACGGGGAGGGTCACCTCTGCTTCTGTCAAGAATGCTCTCCCCCTTGGGCTTCCCTGGTGGCGCAGCGGTTGGGGGTCTGCCTGCCGATGCAGGGGACACGGGTTCGTGCCCCGGTCTAGGAGGATCCCACGTGCCGCGGAGCGGCTGGGCGCGTGAGCCGTGGCCGCTGGGCCTGCACATCCGGAGCCTGCACGTCTGGAGCCTGTGCTCCGGACGGGAGAGACCACAACAGTGAAAGGCCCATGTACCGCAAAAAAAAAAAGCCCCTCCCCTGAGCATGCAGGCTTTGTTTTGTAAAAGGGTTCAAATATTTTGTCCTTTAACCCTCACATGGCTGGCAGGGAAGGAGTGCTAATAATTGAGGGAACTGAGATTCAGAGTAAAGGGTGAGACTTAAAGTCCCCAGTAGGGCGGGGAGACAGGGCCCTGTCCGCCCTTGCCCAGGAGCAGGGGAGACAGACAGCCTTGGAGCCTGGGGATTTGAAACCAGAAGCCCTGGACCGAGCTGCCACTTCCCTGCTGAGTATCTTGGTCAAGTCACAGGACCTTGGTGAACCAGTTTCTCTTCTGTCTAATGGGATTCTGCCCCATTTCCTGCTGTACTGCAGATAACTTAGCTGAAAGCAGGAAGAACAGGTGCCTCATCCCATGCTAGGGCGACTGAAAGGGCTGGGGCTCTCCTGGGCTCCCTGTGACCTGGTTGTCAGAAGGCTCTGGGGGAAGAGCTACTGGGTGGGTGAGTTGCAGCGAGGGGTGGGGAGGGTCCACCTAGGGCCAAGGGCCTCAACTTCTGCTAAGCTGGTCCCTGAAAACTGGAGCAGGGGGATCACGGAAGCCCCGTCCTCCAGCAAGTCGTTGGGGACAGCATCCTTCACCTTGAGGCTCAAGGGCAACAGGGCTGACAAATACCAAGTCTCATCCCAGTTACCGTTTATTCCCCTGCCCCCTCCTGGGACCCCTGAAGTCTTCCCAGAAAACTCAACAGACCCAAATCCCAGGCCCTCTTCCTGCCCCAGGTCCCTTCGGTTCTGAGGAATTACCACCACGCCCCCGCCCCCAGGCCCGGAGGAGGGGTGTTATAGTCACAGGAGCGATCACACAGCATCTGGCAGGAAGATGGGCAGCAGTCGGACCTCAGGACCCATCTTGGCCTGTCTGGGTGGCCCTGCTCCAGCCTCAGATGACACTGGTCCTGCAGGTACCCCGGCTCTGCTCCGAGGGGCTGGCCTTGGTGCCGCTGCTGAAGGAGCCGAGGGCCACCGGGTGCAGTGGGAACTCACGCAGGTGCCACTGCCGCCACTTCTTCTGAACCTCCAGCGGCACCTGCCCCCAGAGACCAGCCGTCACCCGGAGGGAAAGATGACCCTTGCCCAGGGTCCTGCTCCCCTGGGGCCTCGTTCGGGCTCTGCCACGTCTGCCCAGCGGGCATGCCTCCCCCTCCTGCAGGCCGCTCATAGATTTACCATCTCGACTCCCATCCAAGCGGGGCAACACCGCATCTAACTAACGTCAACAGCGTAGCCTCTGTGCCAGGAGCCTCCCGTCCCGGCGGTGCCCTGGGCAGGGCGGAGACCTCAAGCTAAGGGCGCAGCCCCCCGCCCTGCCAGGAGTCACACTCTTTGGAGGTCTCAGAGGACGGAGCAGCAAACATTTCACCTGAGTCACTCATTTTACAGGTGAGAGGCCTGAGGCCCAGAGCAGGGCAGTGACCGGCGTCACCCATCGAGCAAGCGGACAGTCATCAGCCTCGGTTAGGGCTGGGGCGCCTGCACTTGCCCCCATTTCCTGAACGTGCCCAAGGATAAGAATCACCTGGAGTGCTAGTTAAGACGTTCTCAGCCTCCAGCCCGGACTGCCGGGACCTATTTTTGCTGGTTTAGAAACAGGGTAGGACCCAGCAGTTGTTTTAACAAGGGCTGCAGGCGATCCTGGGGCCCCCAGGAGGTGAGCCCAGACTCCCGGAAGACAGGCCCAAGCCAGGAGGGCCCGGCCTCCCCCACCAACACCACACCCCACTCCCCACCACCCCTTCCAGGTACGGCTGTGAGGGAGCTCCCCTGCAGCCGGGCAGCCCAGGACACTCACCTCCCCATTGAGGAAGCAGTAGAGAACGGTCACCACCAGACCCCGCGGAAGAAGCAGGGCAACGGGATGAGTGCGGGCCCAGCACCCAGCCTCCTACCCGCCTGGGGTCCTCTCATCACCAGCCCCAAGCTCACTGCTCCCCACAGCTGTTGCAGAGCCTCCCCGCGCCTCTACCCCTCCAGGGGAAGTGGAGGCTTCCTCTCCCGGCCCTCAGTGCCCCTAGCTGTGCTGGCATCACCCACAGACTGACACCCTTGGGGGCAAGGACCGCCCCCGTGTCCAGGGAGGGCCCCTGCACCAGGGTGGTGTCAGTTACATTAAGTGCAGGCCACAGGGACCAGGCAGGTCACCGGTGAGGCGGGCCATCTGGGAGAGGCAGGAGCAATGGCACCCGAGCCATGCCCATCCGCCCCGAGCTCAGCGGGTGGGGCAGCCCATGGGAGCCCCTGGGCCTGGGTGGGCTCATCTGCAAGACAGCTGGAAATCTGGAGAGGTTTACACAGGGCCAGCTAATCAAGTTGAAAGACAGACGTGTAGCCATGTGGTCAGAACAGCCGGCGTGCAGTCCGCAGGCAGGTACCGGCCAGCCAACAGTGGGGCATGAGGCCCCTCATGTCCAGGTCAGAGACCTCAGGGCTACGTATGCTTTAGGTTCCCTGGGATGGCGGGGATCTGTGCCTAACAGGACCCTCCCACCCTAGCATCCGGAGCTCCTCTCTTCCCAGTGGCACCCCCGGAATCCTGGCGTGGAGCCTGCCAGGCAGGGCTGCGGGCTGAGATGCAGGATCTGAGCCGACGAGGTTTGCGTGGAACCGTGAGCTGTGAGCAGGGTCTCACAGTCCGGATGCCCTGCTCACTTCAGGGCCCTCCGAGGGCCAGCCTGTCCTTCCTAACAAGCCCCTGCCCTCAGGCTCCCCACAGAGGCCTGGGTGCCACAGTCCCTCCCCCCAGTGCCAGCCAGGCCCGCCCCTAGCTACTTAGGACATGGACAGGACCCCAGAGAGGGATAAACCAGCCTGTTTATGGTGCGCTTCATCCACGCGACTGCTCAGGAGTCCTGGTGGTTTTTTGTTTTGTGTTTTAATTTAGTTTTTTTAAATTTTTGCCCACATTGGGTCTTGTTGTGGTGCGTGGGCTTCTCATTGCTGTCGCTTCTCTTGTTGCGGAGCATGGGCTCTAGGCGCACGGGCTTCAGTAGTTGTGGCACTCGGGCTCAGTAGTTGTGGCGCACGGGCTTAGTTGCTCCGCAGCATGTGGGATCTTCCCGGACCAGGGCTCGAACCCGTGACTCCTACATTGGCAGGTGGATTCTTAACCAGTCCTGGTGTTTTAACAAGAGTTACAAACTAGAAGGATCTGCTCTAAGAGTCTCAGGTGTGGTTGATGCCACATGGAATGGGGACCACGGGAGTGGGGCAGGAACACGGACTCAAGGTAGCGGTTTTCACGTTTTGCCACACGTTAGAATCACCTGGGAGCTCTGCCCCAGGGTGCACTCTGTGCCCCAACTCCAAATGTCTGGGGTGAGACCATCAGCAGCTCTGAAAGATGGTTCAAAGGGGCACCATTGATTAGGAGCCGTTGTCAGAGGGTGTGAAAGTCGGGCTTTGAAATAAACGAGAGCTGGGTTTGGGGCGCAGCTTAGCCTGTGTAATTTTGGGCTTCTGGTTTCCAGGTGCTTCACTCAATCCTTGCAGAGCTCTAGGATGTGGGTGGGGAGGACCCCTGCTTCACAGGTTAGGGACTGAGTCCCGGGTCGGCAGGCCGGGAGCTGGTGGTCAGGCTGCTGCCACCTCACTGGACTAGGGCTGCCCCAGCTTCAAAGGTCCGGAGACACAGTCTCACTGTTGAGGTGGGGGCAGCCCTGGGTGAGGGCTGGTTAGTCGTGCCCCAGGTATGCAGAGCGCAGCCTGCCTCAGCCAGCAAGCTTCAGAAATTCCACGGTTTGTATACAATCATTAAGAATATGCAGTCTTGGACTTGTCTGGCTCTGCAACAAGAGAAGCCATAGCAATAAGCCTGTGCACCGCAACGAAGAGTAGCCCCCGCTCACAGCAACTAGAGGAAGCCCGTGAGCAGCAACAAAGACCCAACGCAGCCAAAAAGAAATTTAAAAAAAAATAATAAAGAATATGCAATCTTTGAAGAATTTTAATGATCTGGAGAAAACGTTCATGATGGAATGATAAAGAAGTAAACAGAACAAGGAGGATATAAAACCACACATCCCGATCTCAATTTTGTGTGTGTACATGTGTGTGTACGTGTGTGTGTCTTCTTGGATAGAAAAGAGACAGAAGTAAACACACTGACATTTTAGCAGAGGTCATTATATCGGGTTATGAGATTATGGATGGATTTTCCTTTTTCTTTTTCTTATTTTCCAAATTTTCCTCAATAAGCAAGTATTTCTACAATTAGGAGGAGCTAATAAACTTTCGTTTTTAGAAATATATGACAGTGATCATGGCATTATGGTTCTGTGTGTGTTCTTTAAGCTCTCGTCTTTTAGAAATACATGCTAAAATATTTACATTTGAAATACAACGATGGCTTGGGGTTGCTTAAAATGATGAGGGTGGGTGGCGGTAGAGGTGAAACAGGACAGGCCATGAAAGGGTAAGGGCCACACGGAGGTTCATTATATCGTCCACTTCACTTTTGTATTATGGAAAATTTTTTCCATAATACAAAATCTAAAAAATATGCATACAGTATAAATGTATAATCTATAATAAAATGATATCTGTTTGTATTTGAACAGTGGTTCTTTTTCTTGAAAGAAGTCTTAAAGATCCTTTTTCTCTGTAAACATTTCTATGGGAACATTTAGGAAAGCGCTTTGGTTTCCTCTTAACAAGCATTTCCCCAGAGAGGAGGCGAACGGCCTTCACGAGCAGTCTGCAGCCCCAGCCGCAAGCCCAGCTCCAGAGACAGGAGGTCCCCTTCCACGCAGGATGACACCTGGGTCTCCAGGTCCTCAGCGGGGTCACTACCCACTTCTGTTGACCGGGTCATGACCTTCCACCCATCTGTACCTGGACCCCCCCACCTGCTAAAGGGGCCACGGTGAGCCCAGCCTCCCGCACGTTACGTGGAAGCTTCCTGGCCCAGAGGAAAAGATCAGGGATTACACAGGAGACTAGGTGCTCTGTGGGTCTGGGGGGCTGGCAGGGGTCTCTGGGCGGAGAAGAGGCTATGCGGGAGTGAAGGGGACAGCCCTGGGGGGGGGGTCTGAAGGCGCAGCTTAGGGCCAGACCCCACCCAGGAACGTTCTCCCAGTGACGGTCCTCCCTGGAACAGGATCGTGACAGGAGGACCGCCCTGGGCACACCCGTCCCGAACAGAACTCCGGGAATGAGGGCGGCCGCGGCCTGCCCAGGTGAGGAAGACTGTGGGATGGTCAGTGTTGTTGAGGACAGCCTGGCTCCTTCCGGAAAACCCACCGGGAGAGAGTTCTCTCAGGCCTCTCCCTAGGGACTAGCCTGTTTTCATCTAAATCTTGAAACAGAGTGTGTTTCTGTCTTTGCTTTGGCTACTGGGAAGCTCCAAACCAAATTTATGACACACCTCTGCCACCTTCAGAAAATTTCATCACACTTGTTTTTGTGTATGAACTCAGTTTTGGCTTTATTTTCTTTATTCGCTGATCCAATCTACTTATTTTTTTGTCCTTTGTATGTTTTCCCTGAAAGCTGCATCATATTATTTTTGGAAGGAGATAGTTATGAGTAAATAAACAAATAACACTGTGAAGTTTGGGATTCATGTTAAAAGCCCCTTCTGTCCAAACAGGTTTACTATATTTTTTAACTTTACAACGTCTTGTTGTATTAGAAGGTAGGTGGTTTCTCCCCTCCCTTTGTTTTCTTTTTTTAAAGTTGGCTTTTATTTTTCGTAAATTGTGTATGTAATTGGTTTCAAAGAGTCAAATGTCTCTTGTCACAAAAAAAATAAAAGAAAAAACATTAAGCTCCTGACACCCCTGCCCCCATTTCCTGTTCCTCAGAGGCAACGACTTGCAACTCTCTTGACTGATTCTCAATTATATGCTGATGTTGCTACTTCTGAATTTTTCAGCTTGGGGCGGTTTCTATGGACTTCCCAGTGTGGAGATGAGGCTATCATTCTTTCGCACAGCCTTCCACCTCCCGCCCACGCCCCCACTACGCTCGTCTTCCTGTCCTACTCCTTGATGGCTGAGCCCGAGCCCTCTGCGGTTACATTATTTTTACTCTAATTACTGAGACTTGCGTGATCGTGTGTGCTGGCTTATGTCCCCTTCGTCTTCCCTGGAGTCAGTCTCTCTCTCCTTACTTGCATCTCCCACCGCCATGTGACGGGTGGGGAACTTGGGTCCCACTGAGGGTCACGCAGCACGGTGAGGTCCTGCCCCTGTGTCTCTTGGGTCTCTGCCAAATGAGGCATCCCTCTGCCTCCGGGAAGATCTGGCTTTCGGCCTCTCCATTCTTCTCTGAGGAGAGAGAACACCTCTTCCCACCGTAAAGTCACAGTCTGGAGCTTACCTGGAATGAGCCAAGGGCCAATTCAAAAAACACTACCCAGCTGACGCAGCTGCGTGACCCAGCACACAAGTCTCAGTAATTAGAGTAAAAATAATGTAACCGCAGAGGGCTCGGGCTCAGCCATCAAGGAGTAGGACAGGAAGACGAGCGTAGTGGGGGCGTGGGCGGGAGGTGGAAGGCTGTGCGAAAGAATGATAGCCTCATCTCCACACTGGGAAGTCCATAGAAACCGCCCCAAGCTGAAAAATTCAGAAGTAGCAACATCAGCATATAATTGAGAATCAGTCAAGAGAGTTGCAAGTCGTTGCCTCTGAGGAACAGGAAATGGGGGCAGGGGTGTCAGGAGCTTAATGTTTTTTCTTTTATTTTTTTTGTGACAAGAGACATTTGACTCTTTGAAACCAATTACATACACAATTTACGAAAAATAAAAGCCAACTTTAAAAAAAGAAAACAAAGGGAGGGGAGAAACCACCTACCTTCTAATACAACAAGACGTTGTAAAGTTAAAAAATATAGTAAACCTGTTTGGACAGAAGGGGCTTTTAACATGAATCCCAAACTTCACAGTGTTATTTGTTTATTTACTCATAACTATCTCCTTCCAAAAATAATATGATGCAGCTTTCAGGGAAAACATACAAAGGACAAAAAAATAAGTAGATTGGATCAGCGAATAAAGAAAATAAAGCCAAAACTGAGTTCATACACAAAAACAAGTGTGATGAAATTTTCTGAAGGTGGCAGAGGTGTGTCATAAATTTGGTTTGGAGCTTCCCAGTAGCCAAAGCAAAGACAGAAACACACTCTGTTTCAAGATTTAGATGAAAACAGGCTAGTCCCTAGGGAGAGGCCTGAGAGAACTCTCTCCCGGTGGGTTTTCCGGAAGGAGCCAGGCTGTCCTCAACAACACTGACCATCCCACAGTCTTCCTCACCTGGGCAGGCCGCGGCCGCCCTCATTCCCGGAGTTCTGTTCGGGACGGGTGTGCCCAGGGCGGTCCTCCTGTCACGATCCTGTTCCAGGGAGGACCGTCACTGGGAGAACGTTCCTGGGTGGGGTCTGGCCCTAAGCTGCGCCTTCAGACCCCCCCCCAGGGCTGTCCCCTTCACTCCCGCATAGCCTCTTCTCCGCCCAGAGACCCCTGCCAGCCCCCCAGACCCACAGAGCACCTAGTCTCCTGTGTAATCCCTGATCTTTTCCTCTGGGCCAGGAAGCTTCCACGTAACGTGCGGGAGGCTGGGCTCACCGTGGCCCCTTTAGCAGGTGGGGGGGTCCAGGTACAGATGGGTGGAAGGTCATGACCCGGTCAACAGAAGTGGGTAGTGACCCCGCTGAGGACCTGGAGACCCAGGTGTCATCCTGCGTGGAAGGGGACCTCCTGTCTCTGGAGCTGGGCTTGCGGCTGGGGCTGCAGACTGCTCGTGAAGGCCGTTCGCCTCCTCTCTGGGGAAATGCTTGTTAAGAGGAAACCAAAGCGCTTTCCTAAATGTTCCCATAGAAATGTTTACAGAGAAAAAGGATCTTTAAGACTTCTTTCAAGAAAAAGAACCACTGTTCAAATACAAACAGATATCATTTTATTATAGATTATACATTTATACTGTATGCATATTTTTTAGATTTTGTATTATGGAAAAAATTTTCCATAATACAAAAGTGAAGTGGACGATATAATGAACCTCCGTGTGGCCCTTACCCTTTCATGGCCTGTCCTGTTTCACCTCTACCGCCACCCACCCTCATCATTTTAAGCAACCCCAAGCCATCGTTGTATTTCAAATGTAAATATTTTAGCATGTATTTCTAAAAGACGAGAGCTTAAAGAACACACACAGAACCATAATGCCATGATCACTGTCATATATTTCTAAAAACGAAAGTTTATTAGCTCCTCCTAATTGTAGAAATACTTGCTTATTGAGGAAAATTTGGAAAATAAGAAAAAGAAAAAGGAAAATCCATCCATAATCTCATAACCCGATATAATGACCTCTGCTAAAATGTCAGTGTGTTTACTTCTGTCTCTTTTCTATCCAAGAAGACACACACACGTACACACACATGTACACACACAAAATTGAGATCGGGATGTGTGGTTTTATATCCTCCTTGTTCTGTTTACTTCTTTATCATTCCATCATGAACGTTTTCTCCAGATCATTAAAATTCTTCAAAGATTGCATATTCTTTATTATTTTTTTTTAAATTTCTTTTTGGCTGCGTTGGGTCTTTGTTGCTGCTCACGGGCTTCCTCTAGTTGCTGTGAGCGGGGGCTACTCTTCGTTGCGGTGCACAGGCTTATTGCTATGGCTTCTCTTGTTGCAGAGCCAGACAAGTCCAAGACTGCATATTCTTAATGATTGTATACAAACCGTGGAATTTCTGAAGCTTGCTGGCTGAGGCAGGCTGCGCTCTGCATACCTGGGGCACGACTAACCAGCCCTCACCCAGGGCTGCCCCCACCTCAACAGTGAGACTGTGTCTCCGGACCTTTGAAGCTGGGGCAGCCCTAGTCCAGTGAGGTGGCA
Organism: Delphinapterus leucas; assembly: GCF_059928025.1. Taxonomy (NCBI): domain Eukaryota; kingdom Metazoa; phylum Chordata; class Mammalia; order Artiodactyla; family Monodontidae; genus Delphinapterus; species Delphinapterus leucas. The sequence continues at coordinate 75,481 of NW_028322289.1, forward strand.
GCAGCCTGACCACCAGCTCCCGGCCTGCCGACCCGGGACTCAGTCCCTAACCTGTGAAGCAGGGGTCCTCCCCACCCACATCCTAGAGCTCTGCAAGGATTGAGTGAAGCACCTGGAAACCAGAAGCCCAAAATTACACAGGCTAAGCTGCGCCCCAAACCCAGCTCTCGTTTATTTCAAAGCCCGACTTTCACACCCTCTGACAACGGCTCCTAATCAATGGTGCCCCTTTGAACCATCTTTCAGAGCTGCTGATGGTCTCACCCCAGACATTTGGAGTTGGGGCACAGAGTGCACCCTGGGGCAGAGCTCCCAGGTGATTCTAACGTGTGGCAAAACGTGAAAACCGCTACCTTGAGTCCGTGTTCCTGCCCCACTCCCGTGGTCCCCATTCCATGTGGCATCAACCACACCTGAGACTCTTAGAGCAGATCCTTCTAGTTTGTAACTCTTGTTAAAACACCAGGACTGGTTAAGAATCCACCTGCCAATGTAGGAGTCACGGGTTCGAGCCCTGGTCCGGGAAGATCCCACATGCTGCGGAGCAACTAAGCCCGTGCGCCACAACTACTGAGCCCGAGTGCCACAACTACTGAAGCCCGTGCGCCTAGAGCCCATGCTCCGCAACAAGAGAAGCGACAGCAATGAGAAGCCCACGCACCACAACAAGACCCAATGTGGGCAAAAATTTAAAAAAACTAAATTAAAACACAAAACAAAAAACCACCAGGACTCCTGAGCAGTCGCGTGGATGAAGCGCACCATAAACAGGCTGGTTTATCCCTCTCTGGGGTCCTGTCCATGTCCTAAGTAGCTAGGGGCGGGCCTGGCTGGCACTGGGGGGAGGGACTGTGGCACCCAGGCCTCTGTGGGGAGCCTGAGGGCAGGGGCTTGTTAGGAAGGACAGGCTGGCCCTCGGAGGGCCCTGAAGTGAGCAGGGCATCCGGACTGTGAGACCCTGCTCACAGCTCACGGTTCCACGCAAACCTCGTCGGCTCAGATCCTGCATCTCAGCCCGCAGCCCTGCCTGGCAGGCTCCACGCCAGGATTCCGGGGGTGCCACTGGGAAGAGAGGAGCTCCGGATGCTAGGGTGGGAGGGTCCTGTTAGGCACAGATCCCCGCCATCCCAGGGAACCTAAAGCATACGTAGCCCTGAGGTCTCTGACCTGGACATGAGGGGCCTCATGCCCCACTGTTGGCTGGCCGGTACCTGCCTGCGGACTGCACGCCGGCTGTTCTGACCACATGGCTACACGTCTGTCTTTCAACTTGATTAGCTGGCCCTGTGTAAACCTCTCCAGATTTCCAGCTGTCTTGCAGATGAGCCCACCCAGGCCCAGGGGCTCCCATGGGCTGCCCCACCCGCTGAGCTCGGGGCGGATGGGCATGGCTCGGGTGCCATTGCTCCTGCCTCTCCCAGATGGCCCGCCTCACCGGTGACCTGCCTGGTCCCTGTGGCCTGCACTTAATGTAACTGACACCACCCTGGTGCAGGGGCCCTCCCTGGACACGGGGGCGGTCCTTGCCCCCAAGGGTGTCAGTCTGTGGGTGATGCCAGCACAGCTAGGGGCACTGAGGGCCGGGAGAGGAAGCCTCCACTTCCCCTGGAGGGGTAGAGGCGCGGGGAGGCTCTGCAACAGCTGTGGGGAGCAGTGAGCTTGGGGCTGGTGATGAGAGGACCCCAGGCGGGTAGGAGGCTGGGTGCTGGGCCCGCACTCATCCCGTTGCCCTGCTTCTTCCGCGGGGTCTGGTGGTGACCGTTCTCTACTGCTTCCTCAATGGGGAGGTGAGTGTCCTGGGCTGCCCGGCTGCAGGGGAGCTCCCTCACAGCCGTACCTGGAAGGGGTGGTGGGGAGTGGGGTGTGGTGTTGGTGGGGGAGGCCGGGCCCTCCTGGCTTGGGCCTGTCTTCCGGGAGTCTGGGCTCACCTCCTGGGGGCCCCAGGATCGCCTGCAGCCCTTGTTAAAACAACTGCTGGGTCCTACCCTGTTTCTAAACCAGCAAAAATAGGTCCCGGCAGTCCGGGCTGGAGGCTGAGAACGTCTTAACTAGCACTCCAGGTGATTCTTATCCTTGGGCACGTTCAGGAAATGGGGGCAAGTGCAGGCGCCCCAGCCCTAACCGAGGCTGATGACTGTCCGCTTGCTCGATGGGTGACGCCGGTCACTGCCCTGCTCTGGGCCTCAGGCCTCTCACCTGTAAAATGAGTGACTCAGGTGAAATGTTTGCTGCTCCGTCCTCTGAGACCTCCAAAGAGTGTGACTCCTGGCAGGGCGGGGGGCTGCGCCCTTAGCTTGAGGTCTCCGCCCTGCCCAGGGCACCGCCGGGACGGGAGGCTCCTGGCACAGAGGCTACGCTGTTGACGTTAGTTAGATGCGGTGTTGCCCCGCTTGGATGGGAGTCGAGATGGTAAATCTATGAGCGGCCTGCAGGAGGGGGAGGCATGCCCGCTGGGCAGACGTGGCAGAGCCCGAACGAGGCCCCAGGGGAGCAGGACCCTGGGCAAGGGTCATCTTTCCCTCCGGGTGACGGCTGGTCTCTGGGGGCAGGTGCCGCTGGAGGTTCAGAAGAAGTGGCGGCAGTGGCACCTGCGTGAGTTCCCACTGCACCCGGTGGCCCTCGGCTCCTTCAGCAGCGGCACCAAGGCCAGCCCCTCGGAGCAGAGCCGGGGTACCTGCAGGACCAGTGTCATCTGAGGCTGGAGCAGGGCCACCCAGACAGGCCAAGATGGGTCCTGAGGTCCGACTGCTGCCCATCTTCCTGCCAGATGCTGTGTGATCGCTCCTGTGACTATAACACCCCTCCTCCGGGCCTGGGGGCGGGGGCGTGGTGGTAATTCCTCAGAACCGAAGGGACCTGGGGCAGGAAGAGGGCCTGGGATTTGGGTCTGTTGAGTTTTCTGGGAAGACTTCAGGGGTCCCAGGAGGGGGCAGGGGAATAAACGGTAACTGGGATGAGACTTGGTATTTGTCAGCCCTGTTGCCCTTGAGCCTCAAGGTGAAGGATGCTGTCCCCAACGACTTGCTGGAGGACGGGGCTTCCGTGATCCCCCTGCTCCAGTTTTCAGGGACCAGCTTAGCAGAAGTTGAGGCCCTTGGCCCTAGGTGGACCCTCCCCACCCCTCGCTGCAACTCACCCACCCAGTAGCTCTTCCCCCAGAGCCTTCTGACAACCAGGTCACAGGGAGCCCAGGAGAGCCCCAGCCCTTTCAGTCGCCCTAGCATGGGATGAGGCACCTGTTCTTCCTGCTTTCAGCTAAGTTATCTGCAGTACAGCAGGAAATGGGGCAGAATCCCATTAGACAGAAGAGAAACTGGTTCACCAAGGTCCTGTGACTTGACCAAGATACTCAGCAGGGAAGTGGCAGCTCGGTCCAGGGCTTCTGGTTTCAAATCCCCAGGCTCCAAGGCTGTCTGTCTCCCCTGCTCCTGGGCAAGGGCGGACAGGGCCCTGTCTCCCCGCCCTACTGGGGACTTTAAGTCTCACCCTTTACTCTGAATCTCAGTTCCCTCAATTATTAGCACTCCTTCCCTGCCAGCCATGTGAGGGTTAAAGGACAAAATATTTGAACCCTTTTACAAAACAAAGCCTGCATGCTCAGGGGAGGGGCTTTTTTTTTTTGCGGTACATGGGCCTTTCACTGTTGTGGTCTCTCCCGTCCGGAGCACAGGCTCCAGACGTGCAGGCTCCGGATGTGCAGGCCCAGCGGCCACGGCTCACGCGCCCAGCCGCTCCGCGGCACGTGGGATCCTCCTAGACCGGGGCACGAACCCGTGTCCCCTGCATCGGCAGGCAGACCCCCAACCGCTGCGCCACCAGGGAAGCCCAAGGGGGAGAGCATTCTTGACAGAAGCAGAGGTGACCCTCCCCGTGGCTAAAGAGGGCATCTTGCTGGTAGGTGGGCCCAGCTCGAGTTCTGGCTTTGGGTGACCCTGGACAAGTGGCCCTGGCCCCCAACTTCTGCATCTCACCCCTGAAGACAAGGTCACCCCCTTTGCATCTTATAGTCTGCTACTGGGGTGAGAAGGCCAGATACCCATTTTCCAGGGCTCTCTCCAGGGACCTTCATGGACTCTGTACATCTTGGAATCAAAAAGTTAAAAAAAAAAAAATCACAGGAGAGGTAGAGGCACCCAGTCCAGCCCAGAAAGAGGACCTGGCAGGGCAGAGACCAAAACCCCATGCAATCCGTGGCAGCCAGAATGAACCAGGAAAGGCCTGAATTCATCAGGTGGGGGAGGGGCACGGGGCTAGTGTTGAATGAAATGGGCTGAGGGCAAAAACCCACCTACTGGGCAGAAAAGGGACCGGAAAGAGGCCAGTTTGGTGCACAGAAGTGTAAAGTGGCCAGCAAGGGTGGAAATCTCCACCGGTTCCTGGTCCCCTCCACCTGCAGGCCTCTGCATCCAGGGTGGTTGTTAATCATTACCTGAGGTCGGGCCAGTCCCCAGTACCCCCTGGAGTCCAGCAGCTCCAGATACGTGCCCTTTGAAGTGTGCTCTAGGATAAAAATGGTACCCTGAGGCTGTCTGGCCCTTACCAAAGATGGATTGCCCACGCTTACCAAGCCAGGCGGGCCCTCCTGGAAGGGCTTCAGGCGGGATTGACAGGGGGAGTCCCGAGGCACCGCCAGCTGCTGGAAGCTGGGGTTATCCAGGGATTACGGGGTCCCCCCGACAAAGGGCAGGGCTCAAATAAAGTCAAACGGTCTGAAAAGCTTCTGCACCCCAGCAGCTGCCTCCCTGACGTGACCAAAGCTAAAGCAGGGAATCTGCACGAGGCCCTTTGAGCTGGTGAAGCAAGTCCTCGGCACTGACTGGACACCCTTCGCTGACAGGCGATTCACTCTTAGCAAGCCCGGGGGCCTCAGGGGCCCTGCAGCCCATATCCCAGCAGAGTCAACAAAACAGGCGTGAAATGTACTTGGCTGTGCAGCCAGCCTGAGCACCGGTTACCTGAGCTGCTTCCACATCTATTCCCATCCCAGGAAGGACTCAAGAATAGGTTTTAAAATGTTTCTTCTTGTGAAGTCAACATCCTAATAACGTGGCTAAGCTGGTGCAGCTGGTGGCTCGGAGGCACCCACCTGGCCTCTGGGCTGCAAAGGCCACTGGCCCGACCACCCCAAGGCCAAGAGGCGGCAGTTCGAATGTCACATGTTGGAGAAGTCCCATCTTGACCACACTTTCTGGTAGAACTCAGTGCCCTCGCAGGGGGGCCTAAAATTTTGCAGGCAGGCCCCAGGGGTACGTGACGCTGTCAGTCCGGCTGATGCTGTTGATGTGGAGGCCGCTGATGGCGTTCAGGAAGAAGAGGAAGGAGGCCGTGTATTCGCTCCAGAACGTCAGGCTGAGGCCCATGAGCGTGACCTCGTTCCTAAGGAGAGTCAGGAAGCTCAGGAGGCCCCCGAAGGAGAGGATGGACGCGAGGAGGAAGAGGGCGGAGCCCACGGCCCACTTGTGCCACGAGTGGGCGTCCTCGGACACCTGGGACACCATGAGGAGCTCCAGGCCAAAGATGGCGACCACCACGGCCAAGGTGGCCACGCTGCGGGCCACAGCCATGCCCGAGGCTAGCCCGGGCACGTGGGCCTGCCTCAGGTCTCGGAGGCAGTGCAGCTCAGCCTGGTTGGAGGTGGTGCAGAAGTGCCACAGCCCGAAGAGACGGTCGTCGACCAGGAGCCAGTGGCCATCGCAGATGGAGAGGGAGGAGAGGACCACGGCCAGGGAGGCACACAAGATGATGAGGGCCCGGATGGAGGGTTCAAAGAAGGGCCGGCGGGGCCTCCTTTGGGCCAGCAGCTTCTGGGCCTGGAAGACAGCACGGGGCAGCATGAGGGAGGGCCCCCGCCACAGCCCACCAGCCTCCTCAGGGAAGACCCAGAGCACACCTTGTAGCTTCCGACAGCCACGGTTTCTGCTTCGGTCTCCCAGGATGCCCGGGAAGCCCACCTTAGTCACAGCACAGACCCACCTCCTGGTGGGGCGGGGGGGACCCTCCTCCCATCCTACCTGTTCCGCATCCGTCCTCCATTCGAGACCTATAAGCATTGCCTGTGGATCTAGTTATTCACTGGGCAAAGAGTTCCCTGACCTTTCTTTAATGATCTTTATAATGCGTAAGAAACCCAATTGTATTGACAGGCAAATCTTGGTCCATTCTGAAGTCAGCAAACCTGTCTGGCTTGGCAGATGTGACCTTGAGCTAGCAGCCAGCCTTGGTTTCTTTGTATGCAAAACAAGAATACTGCACTAGACATTATTAGCACACCAGTGAAGGTTACACAGCTCCCTCTTCTGGCCCCTGGTCTTCCCCAGCTTCATTCTAATCTGCACCCAGCTTTTTCTGCACTTTTCTTCAGTGCGCAGTGATGTTTGCACTTTGCCCTTCAGTCTGGCTCAGCCTGTACTCCGCCCAGGACATGGCACCGCTGTCTGTTCTAGAAGCTTCTGGGCGGGGGAGTCCCCGAGGCTCCCCTTCAGCCTATGGTTTCGGCCCCACAAAAGTACACCCAATCCTCTCTCCTGACAAGCTGGGCCAAGCGTCCAGTGAGGTGTCCCTTCTCACAGCCCCGGGACACCCCCAAGCCACCGTCCCCAACCCCCAACCCGGAAGCAAAAGGAATGCTTCAAAGGGTAAAACTCCTTAGACGGCCCACAAGCCCTCCCAGGGCATCCTCCCGGCCACCTCGCATGCCTAGGACAAGCCTAGAACTTCCCTCCTCACACCTACTGGTCCCTCCACCTGAGAGGCTCTTCTCCCGGCTGCCCCCCTTTCTCCATTCTTCATGTCTCAGCTGAAACATCGCCTCCTGGGAGAGGTCTGTCCTGCCCACTCAACCCAGAACGGACCCCTCCGGTCACTCTCCGTCAGGAACCGTTCTGACAAGTTTTCCATTCCTGTCTGATTCATAGTGGGAGGGCAGGACCGTGTCCCCAGCACCCGGTGCCAGTGCCGTGCTCAAGAGCCACGAGGCCGAGTTTGCAGCCGCTGTCACTTCCATCTGAAGCTCCCTTTAAACCATCTCCTGCCCAGTCATAACTTACGCCCTTTACAGTGTGTGTGGAAGCAGCCCAGGTCACGCCCCAGTTTGGGAGGTAAGCAAAGCACACAGCTCATGCGTGACGGTCACTGCTGGGAAGCAAACCGAAAGGGGACTCTGGGGGTGAGCCCTATGCCACGTGCAAGTGGAGGCTTCCAGAGGCGGTCTGGGCCACCCCTCTCGGTGAGGGGCAGAAAACAGAGCCAAGCTCCCGGGAGGCCCCGGGATCCTCATGGATCCGGCTTGCTTTCAGCACGTCTGCCTAGTTAGGGTCCTGTCTCACTCTTAAACCTGAGTCTGGTGGAGTAGGTGCTCCATGGCGGGCGGGTGGGGGGGCGACGGGGCGGGGTATGTAAAAAGGGAAACTGTCACACACAGGTCAGGGGACCAGCCCAAGAGCATTCACCGAGATCACAGTAAAGCCTGGCACAGCTGCCCGACAACTGTATCATGTGTAGTGGGGGGGGGGGATGCACACAGCCGGTGAGTACCCACTGGGGCCTTCGTGGGAGGGGCTCAGTACGTGGTGAGAAGGGCTGGAGTGGCCAGAGGGACGCCCAAGGGCTCGGGACCCGACTCAGACCAGAGGCAAAGGCAGTCGGGGGCGCTGTAAAGAACACTCAGGCGGGGAGTCTGGGCTCTGGTTCTCAAACCGCATCCCCTTGTCTCCTTGAGGCCTCCAGGTGCTAAAGCAGGGGGCAGGGGGTCAGCACCCGGCCCCTCACTTCAACCACAACAGGTCCCTCTTACCTGCTGGAGCCACTGGGAATCTAAGAGTCTGTACTGGATTTCATTAGGAAAGAACGGCTCTACTAAGAAACAAACCAAGGGAACTTTGAAATCTCTGTGACTACAAACCATAAAGGTGTTTGTCTTTGCGAGGTTTCTTAACCTCCTTGACCCTTATTTTCTCATCTACCGTTCCGTAGTTACATTTTGTAGCAGGAGTTAGTGATCCCTGCAGGAAAGAGTAGCCATGAAGGCACCCGGAGGTTATAACTCCCTACAGGTTGATAAATTTCTAGGATGGGAAAACCCCAGACGCAGGCAACAAGTCACAAGAATGCAGCACCCAGAGGCCTTTTGACCTCAGACATCACGCTGTCTGGAGAAACAGCACATGCCATCCTACCCTCAGCCCCACCTGTCCTGCACACACAGTGAACTTTAATCTCCAGGCCCTCAGACATCACACTGGGATCAGGAAAAGACAGCTGACATCAGGTCATTTTCCCCCTCCCACCCCAAAGGAGGGCATCATTCAAACTCTGACACCAGTAAAACTCCCAAGGATTAAGTGAGATCATGTATATAAAGGTGCCCAGCACAGAAGCAGTTCCTGATTAATATTCGTAACAGTAATAAGGTAACTCGGGAGTCCTCCTTCCTCACCACTGCCCCACACCCGGGCTGCCAGCACCTCTGTGAACTTCCAGTGATCCAGGGCCTGAAATCCTCTCCCGGAGGGCAGCTGGGCAGCAGCGTGGTCAGTGGAAGGTCCGTGGACCGGAGGGTATGAGGGCAGTCTAGCCCTGCCCCTGACCCACCAGCCTCTAGCTCTGTGACCTTGGGCAAATCACTTAAATCTCTTAGGGCCTGGACCATCTCCACTGAAAAAAAAAAAAAAAAAAAGAAAAATGGAAGCATTTCCCTTTTTCATCCAGAGCCCCGAATGATTAGTAGTGACCTGTAGAACAGTGTCACTTGGCACTCCTGGGCCACTGAGGCCAATGCCAAGGTCTCGTCTTCCTCTGGAACCCAGCACCCCATCTGATCCCGTCAACCCCTAAGCAGTGGACACTTTGGGCTGCTCACTACTTTTCTCCACATCAAGCCCCCGCCCCGCGCCCCTGCGCTTGCCCCCCCGCCCCCCCTTCCCAGTGCCCACTCAGCCCAGGCCCAGGTCAGACCCACCCCCTCTTCAGCTGGAAATCTCCTCTACAGTCTCCTAAAGAGTAAGCCCGCTCCGCCTGCGTGACCGCAGGGCACCGGGAGCCAGCACGCTTGCCTTTTAGCTCTTTGGCCTCCGGCGAGCTATTTACCCCCTGAAGATAACAGTACCTGCTTCCTGGCCCCCCGGGGGGAGCCGAAAGGAGACCTAAGCACCCCAACCGCTTAGAACAGTCCCAGGCAGGCGGTTAAGTGCTCCTAAGCATCAGCCCCGCCCCCCTTCTTTCACTGAAAGGTCAAGTCTGTTTACCTGGCTGCTCTCCTGCCCTCCCCACCCCCGTTAATCCTGCCGCAGTTTCTTCACCTCTTAATCTAGCACTCGCTTCCCCAAATCGCTCCTAAATCCCGGTGTGCACGTCTCCCCCCCGCAGGGCCGTCGGCTCCCGAAGGCGGGACCGCACCAGCTCCCACCCTCCTCACTGCCGGTCCCGGAGGCGGCTCGGCCGGGACTCCAGATTATGCCCAGAACGAGAGGAACGCGCTGCATCCGGCTCTAGGGTTGCGGTGTCCCGGCCACAAGGGGCTTGGGGCGCGGCCTGTGGGTGGAGTTTCTCCTGTTCGGGCCCAGAAGTCTGGTTCGACTGGATTCTATCGCTGAGCCGGCCGCCACGGGCGGGTTACTGCACCTGAGCCTCGGTCACCGCATCTACAAAGTGGGCGCAGCGGGATCAGCCCCGGAATCTGCGCTGCGGGGCGCCGAGCACTTGCAGGCAGAGGCTGCGGGCCGCTCTCACCGTCCCGACCGTCCAGTCGGGAGGTAAGGAGGCGGGACGCGTCCGCTAGGGAAGCTCGGCGCAGGGCAGCGGAGAGCCGCACGCCCGGGGGGTGGGGGTGCGGATGGACCCCTCGCATCATTCTAAGGAGAAACGCCATCTCTGCGAGGCGGGCCCCTCCCCTCTCTACAGCCTGTCCTGAGGTTTCCGCGTGCCCCAGCGAGTCCACCCCCTTGCCCGCCCCCCAAAATCAGTTTTGGGAGGGGAGATGGTCTTGCTGCCCCCGCCCAGGAAAGTTCTGGCTTCCGCAGAGATTCTTCCTCGTGTGACAAGGCGAGGCTCATTTTTACGAGTGGATTCCGTTCATCCTCCGCTCCAGATGCGCCCCCTTTTAACAGGAGGGACCCCTCTGGTGCACCTAAGGGATGAACACTGCGGACCCCAAAGAGAAGCACAACACTCCTCCCTAGCCGTTTGGGAGCCTCGGTGCCGCAGGACCTCGAGGAGACCGCGCCCTGGGCGACTTCCCCCCCCGGACCCCGGCCGGGCCCCTCCACACCCCCCCACCGGGCTCTCGCCCACCCGCACGCCGAGGGCTGTCATCCCGCGCCTGGGCTCGGCCGCGCGCTCCCGCCTGCTTCTCTCGGGGTTCCCGAGCGCTGCTGCGCCGGGGCCGCGGCTCCCGACTCCAGACCTCTTCCCGGGGGCGGGGCGGGCCGGAGGGAGGGGCGGGCGGAACTGCTGCCCCCGGGCGCCTGGTCGGGCCGGCCCGCCGGCCCGCCCGCCGGCCCGCCCCCCTCCCCGCCCGCCGGCCCGCCCCCCTCCCCGCCGGCCCGCCGGCCCGCCCGCCGGCCCGCCGCGGCTCGGTTTGCGCTGAGTCAGCGTGGCCGCCGGAGGGACCCCCGGGCAGGGGCGGGGGCCAGGACCCGGCCCGAAGGGGAGGCCCGGGCCCTGGGGGAGGGCTGACCCGGCCGACTTGCAGGCCCGGAGCCGCTCCCCAGCCTCGGGGCACGGCTGTGCCCGCGGCGCCGATTCCTCGAGGGCCCGGGGCCCAGGAGCCCGGTCCGCCCCGGCGGGTCCGCCCGAGCGTCCGGGGGAGGCGGCGGCGTCCAGACGGCAGGCGCGCGCCCGGGCTCTGCAGCTCCACCACCGTGGGCCGTTGTGATCCTGGGCTCTTGTTTCCGTCTCTGAGCCACGGGCGATAAATGAGATGATACCCGTGAAAGGTCGGGGGTCTTGCGAGGCTTCGGTAAATGTGAACGGAGTGGACTCCCCGGGGCCGTCTTTCCTGCGTCCCTTTTCTCTCCCCTAAAGGGGGGCGTACAGCCCTGCTCGCCTGCTCGCCTCCGCAGGGACCATCCAGAAGGCAAATAGGACGAGACAAAAGTCATTGTTCTTCCTGGACTTTTGATGGGGCTTGAGTTCTCAAGGGGGCAGCGCACAACGTCCCCACCCCAAGAAGGGTAAATTCCAGCTGAGACCCTCCCAGCCCTTCTCAGCTGTTGATAAACAGGGAGGGGGTTGCCGCTTAAGGTGAAGCAGGGTCTCCTTTCTCCGTCTCGAAGCAGGGTGAGGGAAGTTACTTGGCCCACTCAGGCAGGCAGCTCCCCGGTGACTTTTCCCGGGGACGTTGTCAGCGGGCACCTAAGGCTCCCGCCGCCCCACCCCAAGCCCCGTCCCGGGCATCTCCCTGTCAGAGGTTCATCTGATTCTGTCGCTGCCGCAGAAACCACGTCAGGTACGTTAACCTAGCGCCCGCCTTGTTCCGTGTGTGGTCAGGCCTGTTTGGGGGTCTGCTGCCGGTTATGCTTTCTTGGTAAGACTAGAAAGTCTTGAATCGGTGGAATTTAGAGCGACATGTCAGCAAGATTGCTGGAAAAGTAGAAATGACTTAGGAATGATAATGAGGAAGTGATGGTCTGCTTCCAATTATTTTATGAGCATAAGAAAGCCGGGGGACTTCCCCTGGCGGTCCAGTGGTTAAGACTCCGCACTTGCACTGCAGGCGGCCCGGTTAGGGTTCACCTGGGCAGGCCCTTCATTTGCACTATTTGCTCTCCTAGGTCCCTCCGTGGTGCTGGAGCTGAGCAGAGCCGGTGTGGCAGAGTGAGAGACAGCAGCTCCACTCAGCAGGAGTGACTGTCGTGAGGGGCAGGGGCTTCCCAGTGCCGGGGGGGGGGGGGTGGTGGGTGGGGGTTGTTGGGGGGAGGGGAATGGCAGGGTGGGACCTTCAGGGGCTAAAACCAGGAACAGCCTGGGGGTGAGTAGTGGGACAGCACAGAACCCACCCTCTTGCTTGACTGTCTCTGCCTTTTCTCCTCCACCTGTCCTGCTTCTAGGCCTGGCCAGTGTTGGGGAAAGAGGAATTGTGTAAAGAAAAGGAGGACGTGGCCCCTACTCACCCCTCTGACCGCTCCTGTCTGATGAGAAAGACCCAGGCACTGATCTTAGAAAGTTCCAAGGCAAGGGCACAGGTACCGATTAATGAATCAACAAACTCAGTGAGCACCCTCCCATCTCCGGGCCTTTGTACTTGCTGCTTCCTCTCCCTGAAATGTACTTCTTCAAGATATTCACAGCTAAGACTCACCACCTCACTCCCCCAAGGAGGTCGGAGAGAAGCCTGCGGTGACCACCGCACCTGAAACAAAGATCCTTCATTCTCTTCTCCCTCCCCTCTATCACCACAGGAGCAAGGACTTTGCCAGGCACGACAGTAGGTGCTCAATAAATATTAATTGAATATATGAATGAGTTAATTGTATACCTACTCTGTACCCGCTGGCCTGGCTAGTGAGGGACAAAGGAGAAAGAGACAAAGTCCCCGTCAGGGGTAAGATGCTTGGGTTTTAGGGTCAAAATCTGCGTCCCCTTCATTTCTGCTCCCTCCCCAGCCTCCCCAGTTCAGGCCCACATCCTCCTCCTGTCTCTTCCCTTGCACCCCTGGTCCACCATCCTCTCCCCAGCTCTAGGCCCATCACCTCTAACGTGGAGGCCTGCGTAACAGCCTCCTGCTGGGCCACCCTGCCTCCACCCTCAGCCTCTGTCCTGCAGCTTCCCGTCCCCTCTCTCTGCAGGCCCACCCCTCTGCCCTCAGCTCCAGCTGCACGTGCCCGCTTGTGCCCTGGGCGGGAAGCTCTGTCCAGTCTCAGGGATGCTGTGTTCACGGTTCCCTCTGTGTGACAGGCCTTCCCTTGGGGGGTCTGCTGGGCAGGCTGTCACCTCTTCAAGGGCCTCCCTTGAGTTCGCCAGCCAGAGTAGCATCCCACACACGCTTGACCCTGTTACCTTCGTGTTTTCTTCCTTTGTTTTTTTTTTTTTTGTATATATTGTCTCATTCATTCCTTTTTTCTTTTTTAAATTTATTGAAATATAGTTGATTTACAGTGTTGTGGGCCTTCGTATTTTCTTGATCCTTAGCTGACCTTCTCTATTTGTCCGTTTCCCTCTCTAAAGTACAGCACACAGTTGAGTGCTAGGCCTGTCTCTCTTTCACCCCCGCATGCCCGGTTCTAAGAGCAGGGACTGGTCCGTAAGGCTTGCTAATTGATGGAGCAGCCTCAGATGCATTCTGGGCGAATCACTTTCCCTCCGTGAGCCTTGATTTTCTGTCAAACGGGGAAACGCATCCTTTGGGTGTTGCGAGGGTCATGGGGGCAGTGAGTCTGTCAACTGCGCCTGGCGCAGGGTGGGCACTGACCCCTGACCCCAGAGAAGATTAGCTGAGGCAGGCTCCACTCTGCCATTAGGGAGGCCCCTGCCCCGGGTTTTTCTCCTTTGAGCCCTTGGGGTGTGGGTTCTCGGGCCGACACGTGGGGAGACCCAGAGGCAATAACGGGGAGTCTGCTAGGAGCTGCCTAGTTCACTGGGCAGTTTCAAAGCTGATGACTAGCTCTGCCTGCCCGAAGCCTGGACTCCTGGCCCCTCCAACTCTCCGTTCTTTGTGGACCCGCCCACTTGCCTCTCCCTGTTCCCTTCCCGTCCCCTCCCCACCTTCTCCCCAGCGCCCTGCCTTGACCCACTGGGTCTTTCTCCTCTCCCATCGCCCTCCTCAGGTTTCCTGAGTCCCGGCGGGTTCCATCCCCTCCAGCCACACCTCCGCCCGCCCTTTGCCCCCTCTGCCTCAAGCTGTAGCCCTGCATCCCGACCTCTTCCCAGTCGCCTGACTGCAGCAGAGACTTTGTGTAGGCATTATAGTGGCCCAGGGGCTTCCCCGCCTGCCCTGGGGCTTTGCTTCACAGTGCTTTGCTCTGGGCCAGGTGGGTAGCAGGTGTGATGTTTATGCTGCAGGTGAGGGTGTCGCCTCGGGGGGGCCCAGGGCCCCAGTTCCCCACCAGGGCAAGGGCGGTGGGGAAGGGGACTGACCGGTTGAAGGGATGAACGGATGCAGCAGGGATGTAGGTGGGCTCAGAGGGTGTCCTTTCTGTAGGGTCTCCCCTTTCTACAGGCAAGTCCATCCTGGAGATGGGTGCCCCTCCAGGGCACCAGGACCTGCAGATTTCCAGGCAGAGTTGGGGAGACTTCTAGCACCTTCTTTGCAGGCGTGGACCCTGGAGTTGTCAGCGCACTTCGAGACACTCAGTCTCTAGGCGATGGTCCCCGTAACTAGGCACACCCAGGGCAGTTGTATAGAGCAGACTGCCAGCCCGTCCCTTCCCAAGAGGGGGCGGTGCTCTTCCTTAATCAGGGCACCCTGCCTGTCGGATCAAAGGGTCCAGGAAGCAAAACTAGACACCAGGAATTGGTGGTGAGCACGGAATGATGACAAGAGAAGTTAAAAGCTTAGGCAGGGCTTTGCCTAGGCTCTGGGAAGCCCAGGAAATACCCATCACCCCGTTTATTAGCTTTGACCTTTACAAGCAAGGCATGCTGTCACAGGGGCCAGAGGAGTGATAAGGGAGGGAGGGATGGTCCCCCACAGGGGCGTGGAGGGCTGGTCAGAGGGGATCCTCCAGGCCTGAACCAGCAGGGTCTGGGCATCTGGCCACTTGCCACCTCAGTCTGTAGACGTGTTAAAAGCAAAGAAGTGTTGTCAATTCAAACATTGGGAGGTTTGGAACTTCCCTGGTGGTCCAGTGGTTGAGACTCTGCGCTTCCACTGCAGGGGCCACGGGCTCAATCTGTGGTTGGGGAATTAAGATCCCTCATGCCGCACGGGGTGGCCAAAAAATTAAACTAAAATAAATTGGGAGGTTTTACACTAAATTCTGGATTTATTGGCTTCTCCTGAAAATGAGACAGTTTGGACCCTGAGGGTCCCTTTTCTGCATGGGAACAGTGGCCACTTTGGGTGGCTGCCCTTTGCATGGACTGTGCTCTGGGGAGCCCCCCAGTTTTACCGTCCCCCCGTTCTGTTCACTCTGCTGTGTTGCCTGCCTGGCCCTCGTAGGATTTCCCTTTATAAGCCCAGCTCTGTGTTGTGCTGGTAAATAACCCAGCCATGCTTTCAGGGTCTGTTTCCACGCTACCACCACTGCCTTGCTGGCTGGCCCCAGTTTTTGTTCCCCGTAACTCTGCCCCCCCCCGACCCCCAGACCAGTCTTTCCTGCCCAGATTCCAGACCCTCCTGCTGCAGCCCTCACCCCGATGGCAATGATCTCCCCCTTCTGGGTTCAGGTTCCCGGAGAATCTCCTTAGTCGAGGAAAACGAGGCTGCTCGGTGTAAAGGGAAGCAGATGGTCTGAGCGCTGGTGAGTCTGGGGCTAGGGGCCCGTCCTGGTCCAGAAAAGCTGTAACCAAGGGCTGGGGGCAGGCAGCCTCCTGGGCGGCAGGGGCTTCGGTCGAGAGCGCAATGAGGCGGGGGCTGTGCACTCGACAGAGAGCCCCTCCCTGGAGTCATCGTGGCTTCCACCATAAGCCCCCTCCCCTGGAGTGCGCCGGGGGTGCACTGACCGGCCAGGCCTCTGGGACCGCGCTCTTTGCCAGCCTGCAAACCGACCACCTCCTTTTCATCTGGTATCACTTTGTCGGTGGTGAGGGGACCCTTCCTCCTCTCTTCCAACTTTGCCCTGGATGATATTTTGTCTCTGACCTTATGAATTGATTTTTAAAATACATTTCAAGAATTCTAAATGCGACATTCTCCAGCTCCTATGTATTTTCTGGATATTTATGTGATTCTCAAACTTTTCCAGTAAATGACCCCCCCGTCTTTTGTTTTGTTGGACCCCAGTTCCGAGCCCAGCCAACCATTCTCAGATCACAGCACGCGGGCATCCTTGAATCCAGGTCCTCCTGAAGTTTATCTTCCGTTTTTCATTCGCCCAGTGGTACCGCCTCTAATGTGTTTGATGTATATCCTTAACCATTGTGTATCCTTGTATGTGTGTGTGTGTGTGCGTGATTTTTGCTTTCCTAAGTGGCATTATGCTATAAATCTTGTTCTGTTTCCTACTATTCTCACCCAACAGCATGATTTGAGGCCACCCCTGTTGGTATATGTGTAAATCTAATTCAGTGTTTTACACATGATAGGTTGGGTCCCAGTAGCGGCTGGTGAGATCAATTTGGCAGGGCATAATCACCACTTATAATAAACGAATACAATGTAATAGGCAATATCAGAGTGCCTCAAACATAATTAGGGTAAATGTTGTTTCATGAATTTTTTTTCAAAAAGAGATAGATACAGGTTGCAAAGTAAAAAGTATTTCTTAGGTGAGTCCCAGGAAAGTTTGAATGGTCTGGTTCATTGCTTCTTTTTTTTTTTTTTTTTTTGCGCTACGTGGGCCTCTCACTGTTGTGGCCTCTCCCGCCATGGAGCACAGGCTCTGGACGCGCAGGCTCAGCGGCCATGGCTCACGGGCCCAGCCGCTACGCGGCATGTGCGATCTTCCTGGACCGGGTCACGAACCCGTGTCCCCTGCATCGGCAGGCGGACTCTCAACCACTGCGCCACCAGGGAAACCCCAGATCACTCTTTATCTTGACTTACATTGCTAACTATATGGATGGACATTGTAATAACATGTAATTCTTTTTTAAAAAAAAGAAATTTATTTATTTAGTTAGTTTTGGCTGCGTTCTGTCTTTGTTGCTGCATGCGGGCTTTCTCTTGTTGAGGCGAGCAGGGGCTTCTCATTGCGGTGGCTTCTCTTGTTGCAGAGCACGGGCTGTAGGCGTGCAGGCTTCAGTAGTTGTGGCACGCGGACCCAGAAGTTGTGGCGCATGGGCTTAGCTGTTCCGCGTCATGTGGGATCTTCCCTGACCAGGGCTCAAACCCGTGTCCGCTGCACAGGCAGGTGGATTATTAACCACTGCACCACCAGGGAAGTCCCTGTGGCTTTTTACTGTTGATGTGACCCTGGTCCCCTGGCTGAAGGAGGGCTTGTCAGGTTCCTCCACTATGAAGTTCCTCTTTCCCCCAGTCCATTCTGTCTGTACCATTTGCAAGGGTGTCACTAGGCACAGCCCATGTTTAAGGGGTGGGAAGCTGTGCTCCACATCCCTGGCAGTTATAACATTTATATTAATTTTTTGGGTTTATGCCTGAAGGATTCCCACGCTCCCATATTATCTATTTATTTTTTCCAGAAAAATAGCTATAAAATTGACTGTGAGTTTACAAAACGATGCTCCACCTCGGTAATGATCGGAGGGATGCTGGATGCAACCATCTATGCCTTGAATAGTGTCTGGCATGTAGTCTGTGCTCCGTAAATATTTGTCAGTGAGTAAGACTTAAAAGCTGTGAGGGAGGACATGCAGAGTGTCACCGGTGGCAAAGCAGAGTGAAGAGCAAGGGAACATGCCACAAGGAAGGGACGTGCCTGGCACTTTTGAGGACCCTCAGGAATGCTGTGTGTTTGAAGTTAAGTGAGCAGGGGACAGAGTCCTGGGGGTTGTGAACAGGCTTGTCAGCCGTTGAAAGGACTTTGGCTTCTACTCTGGGTGAAATGCCAGGGAAGGGTTTTAAGCAGAGGAGGGACATCATCTGACTTACTCTGGCTGCTGTCCCACAAATGGTCTGAAGGGGCAAAAGGAGAATCAGGGGGCCGATTAGGAGATTGCCGTAGTGAACCAGGTGGGAGCTCAGGCAGGTTGTAGGTGTGTCTTTACAGGTTCAATAAGGGCCAGCCCCACAGGTGTGACACTTTTGCTGTCACACTGGGTCCTTTGCTGAGAAAAGCCTGTGCTTGTTTTCATGCTCTGCTGTTACCATCTTGAAATATTTTTTCCAGCTTTATTGAGATACAATTAACATAACACTTTGTCAGCTTAAAGTGTACAACATAGTTATTTGATAAACCTGTATATATTGTGAAACAATGACCATAGGTTATTTAACTATTTATTTTTTGTGTGATGAGCACATTTGAGATCTACGTTCTTAGCACCTTTCAAGAATATAATAGTTTTGTTAAGTATAGTCACCGTGATGTACGTTGGATTTCCCAAAACTTATTCATCTTATAACTGGAAGTTTATACTCTCTGACCACCATCTCCTCATCTTCCCCACTTCCCAGGCCCTGCCAACAACCATTCTATTCTCTGTTTCTCTTTTAGAGTTTGGCTCTTTTAGAATACACATACATATAAGGTTATACAGTTCTACTTTTAATTTTTTTTAAAGTTTACAGTGTGATCTGAACCATTTATATGCTGCAGTCTGATTACCACCATAGCTTTACTTAACATCTATATCACATCCCATAATTATAATTTATTTTTGGTGAGAACATTTATGATCCAGCATCTTAGCAATTTTGAGATATATAAAACAGTGTTGTCGTTTCTGATCACTGTGCTGCGTGTTAGGTCTACGTAACTTATTCATCTTCTAGTATCAAGTTTGTGCCTTTTAACAACATCTCCCCAATTTCTCCACCCCTCACCCCCTGGTAAGCACCATTCTACTCTCTGTTGCTAAGGGTTTGGTTTTAGAGTCCATATATAGGTAATATTCAATATTTGTCTTTGTCTGGCTTATCTCACTAAGTATAATGCCCTCAAGGCTCATCCATGATGTCTCAAATGGCAGGGTTTTCTTCTTTCTTTCTTTTTTTTTCCTTCTTTCTTAAGGCTGAATAATATCCCATTGTATGTAAACACCACATCTTCTTTATTGATTCCTCTGTTGTGAATAATGATGCAATAAACATGCGAGTGCAGATATACATTTGATACCTTGCTTTTATTTCCTTTTGCTATATACCAGGATGTGGTATTGCTGCAGCATATGGTCCTATATTTAATTTTTTGAGCAACCTCTAGTTTTTCCATAGTGACTAAACTATTTATATCCCCACCAACAGTGCACAAGGGTTCCCTTTTTTCCGTACTCTCACCAATGCTTACCTCTTGTCTTGATAATAGTAATTCTAAAGCTGTGAGATGATACCTCATTGTGGTTTTGATTTGTATTTCCCTACTTTTTAGGGATGTTGAGCATCTTTTCATGTACTTGTTGACCGTTCAGAAGTCTTCTTTGGAAAAGTATGTATCCAATTCTACTGCCCATTTTTAAATTGGATTTTGTTTGCTGTTTTTGCTTGTTTGTTTTTGCTGTTGAGTTGTATGAGTCCAATATAAACAGATTTTGGATACTAACCTTTTATCCAATATATGCTTTGAGAACATATTCTCCTTTTTCTGTATTCTCCCTTAACATTTTGTTGATTGTTTCTTTTGCTGTGCAAAAGCTTTTTAGGTAGATGTAGATCCACTTACTGATTTTTTACCTTTGTTGCTTATGCTTTTAGGGTCATATCCAAAACAATCATTGACAAGACCAATGTTAAGGCACTTCTCCTCTATGTTTCCTTCTAGGAGTTTTAGGGTATCAGTCCTTATGTTTGTCTCTAATCCATTTTGATTAATATTTGTGAGTGCTATAAGATAAGGGTCTAATTTCATTTTTATGCATGTGGTTTTCTCAATTTTCCCAACAGCATTTGTTGAAGATGCTATTCTTTCTCCATTCACAATAGCATCAAAGCCAATAAAATAGTTAGGAATAAATTTAACCAAGGAAGGGATATAATTGTACAGTAAACACTTGAAGATTTTGATGAAAAAAATTGAAGAAGAAAAAATAAAATAGAAAGATATACTATGCCCATGGATCAGAAGAATTAATATCATTCAGATGTCCATACTACACATCTATAGATTCAATTAAATCTCTATCAAAATTCTAATGACATTTTTCACAGATATAGAAAAAAAAATCTTAAACTTTGTCAAACGAAAGACCCCAAACAGCCAAAGCAATCCTGAGAAAGGACAAGTTGGGAGGCATCAAACTTCCTGATTTAAAACTATATTACAGAGATACAGTAATTAAGACAGTATGGTACTGGCAAGAAAATAGTCACATAGTCAGTGGAACAGAATAGAGAGCCCAGAAATAAACTCCTGCATATAAAGTCAACTAATATTTGAGAAGGGAGTCACACATACTCAATGGGCAAATGATAGTCTCTTCAACAAATGGTACTGGGACAACAAAATGACTACTTTTAATTTTTTGAGGAACCTCCATACTGTTTTTCACAGTGGCTGTAGTAATTTACATTTTCACCAAAAAGGATTTCCTTCTGTCCACATCCTTGCAAACAATTGTAATCTCTTGTCTCTTTGACTGTAGCCATTCTAACAGGTGTGAGGTGGTATCTCATTACAGTTTTGATTTGCATTTCTGTGATGATGAATGATGCTGAACACCTTTTCATGTACCTGTTGGACACTTGTACTATTTTTTGAAAAGTGTCTAATCAGATCTTTTAACCAGTTTTAATCAGATTATTTGTTTTTGTTTGTTTGCTGTTGTGTGATTTATTTATATACTTTGGTAATTACCATTTATGGTAAGACGGTTTGTTAATATTTTCTCCCATTCCATGTGTTGCCTTTTCATTCTTTGGATTATTTCTTTTACTGTGCAGAAGGTTTTTGTGTTGACATAGTCCCACTTGTTTATTTCTCCTTTTGTTGCCTGTTATTTTGGGGTCATATGCAAAAAATAATTATTGCCAAGACCAATGTCAAGGAGCTTTACTCCTATATTTTCTTTTAGGATTTTTATTGTTTCAAGTCCTACATTTAAATATTTAATCCATTTTGAGGTAAATTGTGTTAATGATGTAAGATAAGGCTCCAATTCCATTCTTTTTGATTCCTACGATTGTACCAGTTTACACTTCCACCAAAAGTACATAAGAGTTGCCCTTTTTTTTCCTTCACATAACCATTCTAGCAGGTATGAAGTGATATCTCATTGTGGTTTTGATTCGCACTTCCCTGATATTTAGATGAGCATCTTTTCACGTATCTGTTTGTCGTTTGGATGTCTTCTTTGGAGAAATGTCTATTCAAGTCTTTATCCCAGATTTTTATTTTTTTAGCCATTGAGCTTTATATATGCTTTATGTATTTTGGATAAAGCCCGTATCAGAAAGATGGTTTCCACATATGTTCTCCCATTCCGTAGGTTTCCTTTGTATTTGCTGATTGTTTATTTTGCTATGTAGAGGTGTTGTTTTTTAGTTTAATGTTTTTTGCTTGTTTGTTATTTTAGTTTTTATTTCATATGAAACAAGTTCCACTTGTTTATTTTGGTTTTTGTCACTTGCACCCTTGGTACAAATATCCAAAAAGTCTTTGTCAAAACCAGTATCAAAGACGCAAGAGGGAGGAGATATGGGGAGATATGTATACGTACAGCTGATTCACTTTGTTATAAAGCAGAAACTAACACACCATTGTAAAGCAACTATACTCCAAGAAAGATGTTAATAAAAAAAACCCAATATCAAGGAGTTTATTCCTTAGGTTTTCTTCAAGTAACAGAAGAAGTAATAGTTTGGCGTCTTACATTTAAGCCTTTAGCCCATTTGGGGTTAATTTTTGTGAGTGGTAGAAGAAAGCGGTTTATTTCATTCTTCTGCTTGTAGTTCTCCAGTTTTTCCAGCACATTTATTGAAGAAACTGTTCTTTTACCATTGCATCTCTTGGCTCCCTTGTCAAATATTTGTTGACCATGTATGAGCTGGTTTATTTCTGGGCTCTTGATTCTGTTCCATTTGTCTATGTCTCTATTTTTTGCCAGTATCATACTGTTTTGATTACTATAGCTTTGTAATAAAGTTTGAAATCAGGAATTGTGATGCCTACAGATTTGTTCTTTTTTCTCCAGATTGATTTGGTTATTAGGGGTGTTTTGTGGTTTCATACAGCTTTTAGCGTGGTTTTCTTTATTTCTGTGCAAAAGTCATTGGAATTTTGATAGGAATTGCATTGAATCTATAGATGGCTTTGTATAGTATGGACATTTTAACAATATTAATTCTTCCATTCCACGGTCACGAGAACTCTTTCCATTTATTTGTATCTTCTGAAGTTTCTTTCATCGAGGTCTTGTAGTTTTATAGATATTTCACCTACTTGGTTTAATTTATTCCTAAGTGTTTTATCTATTTTTGAGGCTATTGTAAATATGATTGTCTTCCTTACTTCTTTTTTCAAATTGTTTGTGGTTGGTATATTAGAACACAGCTGTTGGTACTTCCCTGGTGGCACAGTGGTTAAGAATCCGCCTGCCAATGCAGGGGACATGGGTTTAATCCCTGGTCTGGGAAGATCCCACATGCCACGGAGCAACTAAGCCCGTGCACCACAACTACTGAACCTGCACTCTAGAGCCCGTGAGCCACAACCGCTAAGGCCATGTACCACAACTCCTGAAGCCCATGCACTCTAGGGCCCATGTGCCGCAACTTCTGAGCCTGCGTGCTGCAACTACTGAAGCCCACACACCTAGAGCCTGTGCTCCGCAGCAAGAGAAAACACTGCAATAAGAAGCCTGCATGCCGCAATGAAGAGTAGCCCCCACTCACAGCAACTAGAGAAAGCCTGTACGCATCAGTGAAGACCCAACTCAGCCAAAAATAAATAAATAAATAAAATAAAACACAGCTGTTTTTTCTACGTTGATTTTGTATCCTGCAACTTGACTAAATTTGTTTATTAGATATAATGTTTTTTTGGTGGAATCTTTAAGATTTTTCATATATAAGATGATATTAAATGCAAACAGAGACAGTTTTACTTCATCCTTTCCAATTTGGATTTCTTTTATTTCCCTGTCTTGCCTAATTGAAATGGCTAGGACTTCCAGCACCATATTGAAAAGGAGTGATGAGAATTGACATGCTTGGTTTTTTTCCTATTTTTAGCAGAAAATCTTTCAGAATTTCACCATTGAGGATAATGTTTGCTGTGAATTTGTTCTTTATGGCCTTTATTATGTTGAGGTACATTTTTCTAAACCAGTTTTGGAAGGATGTTCAATTTTGTCAAGTGCCTTTTCTGTGTCTATTGAAATTACCATATGATTTTTATGTTTTATTCTATTAATGTGGTGCATCACATATTTTAATTTACATATTTTATTTAATTTACATTGAAGCATCCTTGCACCCCAGGGATAAATCCCACTTGGTCATGCATGGTGTATGATCCTTTTTGTATACCATTGAATTTGGTTTGCTAGTATTTTGTTGAGAATTTTTGCATTTATATTCATCAGGGATACTTCCCTTTTTTTTTTTCTTTTTTTCTGGTAGTGTGCTTATGTAGGTTTGGTATCAAAGTTACGTTGGACCCATAAAATGAGTTTGGGAATGTTCCTCCTCTTAATTTTTTGGGAAGAGTTTGTGATAGATTTGTATTAATTCTTATTTAAGTGTTTGGTAGAACTTCCCAGTGAAGCCATCTCATCTTTACCTTTTTCTGTTTGTAGGTTTTTGATTAATGATACAATCTCTTCACTCATCACTGATCTGTTTAGATTTTCTATTTTGTTTTGATTCAGCCTTGGTAGGTTTCTAGGAATTTGTTTATTTCTTCTAGTTTATCCAATTTGTTGGAGTATACTTATTAATACTTGTCACTCATGATGTTGTATTTCCGTTGTATCAGTTGCAGTTTCTCATCGTTCATTTCTGATTTTGTGTATTTGAGTATTCTCTTTTATTCTTAGTATAGATAAAAGTTTGTCAATTTTGCTTATCTTTTAAGAAAAGCACACTTTGCATGGATGTTTTCTATTGTTTTCATGGTCTCTATTAATATCTACTCTGATATTTCATTCCTTTTGCTTCGTATGTGCTTAGTTTTTTGCTTTTTTTCCTACTTCCTTTAAGGGTAAAGTTAGATTGTTTATTTCTGAACTTTTTTTCTTACTGTAGGTGTTTATAATGATAAACTTCTTAATTACAGCTGTTTTTGTTGCATCCTGTAAGTTTTGCGAAGTTGTATTTCCATTTTATTTTGGTATATATAGATATATATATCTATATATACACATATATAGATATATAGATCTATATCTATCTCTATATATGTATATTTGAAAGACATTATTGTAAAGCTGATGTAACGTTTTCCAGTTTTATTGAGGTATAATTGACCTATGATTTGTCATACATATATTGTGAAATGATTACCACAATACAATTTGTTAACATACATCATCTCATCTAAAAAGATTCTTTTTTAATAGTACATATATGTTGTATATGTATATAGCAATGAGCTTCATCATTTTGGGGGAATTGGATCTGGCTAGGGCTTGGCCCTTATAATGAAGTTTGATGTCTTTTTCTACTTTTCAGGTGCGGTATTGACATGGTTGTCTGGGAAAGTTATTTACTTTCTAGTAATTTCAGAGATACAGAAAACTTGCAGTAGCAGTGCAATGTACACTTTATCTCTAAGCTCAGATTCCTCAGTCATCATTGATTTTCCACATCTGCCAATCTAAATGAAAACCTCCAGTGTGTTCGACCTCAAACAGAGACACTCTCCCAGTAGACCACCGCCAAATGAGGAATTATTATGGTTTTCACTTTATAATCCCATCCACAGGCCCTGTTCAACTTTCACCACTTGCCCCAACTATATGGAAATGTGGTTTTCTATTCTGATCCAGTTTACCTTTTCTGGAACAGTTCTTGAGACTTTCCCTTATTTATAAAACCTTGATGGATTTAAAGTGCGTAAATGAATACGATCTGGGTGGTCTTTGCTGTATGGCTTCTTTCTCTTAGGATGTTTTCAGTGTTCATTCATGTTGTAGCATGTATCAGTACTTTATTCATATTTGTCATTGTGATTAAATCCATACAACATAATGTTTACCATTTAAACCACTTTAAGTATATAGTTCTACGACATTAACCACATTTACATTCATTAAACACCAACCCTCTTCAGCCCCTGGGAATCACATTCTACTTTCTTTCTTTGAATTTGACTTATTTGGATATCTCATACTAGTGGAATCATAGCATGTGTGTACCTTTTTGGTCTGGTTTGTTTCAGTTAACATAATGACTTTAAGGTTCATCTACATTGTAGCATACCTTAAGTTTAAAGGCTGAATCATATTCCATTGTGTATATACCACAACTCGTTTATGGAATCATCTATCCATGGACACTTGGATTCCTTCCATCTTTGACCAATATGAATAGTACTGGTATGAATATGAGTGTACAAATATGTGTTTCAGTCCCTGCTTTCAAACCTTTTGGGTATACACCCCGAAGTGGAATTGACATATCATGTGTTAATTTCACGTTTAAGTTTTTGCTATAATATTTTCCACAGTGGCTGCACCATTTCACTTTATTTTTTACATAGCAGAAAAATGCAAGTCTTTGAATCTACCCTATTTTTCATATCCACTCATCCACTGATGGAATTTTGTATGGTTTCTACCTTTTGGGCTATTGTGAATAATGTTGCTATGAATATTTGTGTACCAGTTCTTGTTTGAACACCTGTTTTCAGTTCATTGACGTATATATCTAGGATTGGAGTTTTTGAAATAAACGGTAATTATATTTTCATCTTTTTGAGAAAATGCCAAACCGTTGTACATATAGTCTGTACCGTTTTCCATTTCCACAAGCAAACCATAAGGGTCCCAATTTGTCAACATTGTTGCTAATATTTTTATTGGTTCTTGATTATAATCATTTAGTGAATGTGACTAAATATTGCACTGCAGTTTTAATTAGTATTTCCGTAACAACATAAAAGAAGTATACCTAAGATAATTTTATTAGAAACTCAAACCTCAGGATACTGATTTGTAGCCATAGCTGTTGCATAACCAAAAACTATTAACAGTCACCCTAAATAAATTTAAAAAACCATTAATCCCAAAAATGAAACATCAAAATTCATTGCAATAATACAACCAGTTCTACCATGGAAATAAATCCAAACCCACTACAAATCTGTGAAGGTTTGGAAGAAAAACCTTATAAAACTAACAACAAAAATAGTACTTAAACTCCTATGTATGTCATCATTATTCTTACACGGAATGGAACCATGCCAATGTAATGAAAAATCATCGTTGTTTTTCAACTATAAGAACACTAGTGATCAACATTTGAAGATTCCACACAGTAATCAAAATCATTAACAGTGCATTTATTGATCTACCAGTCCCATCAAATATCTCAGCACAATGAAATGCCCATTCTTTGCTTTGTATTTGTTTAATTTTGCAAATCATAACAGGTTTATTTCTAGCAATACACATCAGGTACAATAACTGTCTTCTAATCCATAATTCGTATGTAACAAGATGTAAACAACCTATGAATTATTTGATAGTTTCATGAAAACAGAGCTTCTATATTCTTGTTTTTTGAATTTTATTTTATATATATTTTTTATACAGCAGGTTCTTATTAGTTAACCATTTCATACATATTAGTGTATATATGTCAATCCCAACCTCCCAATTCATCCGCCCCCCCAGCTTTCCCCTTTGGGGTCCATACAATTGTTCTCTACATCTGTGTCTCAATTTCTGCCCTGCAAACTGGTTCATCTGTACCATTTTTCTAGGTTCCACATATATGCATTAATATACGATTTTTGTTTTTCTCTTTCTGACTTACTTCAATCTGTATGACAGTGTCTAGATCCATCCATGACTCTACAAATGACCCAGTTTTGTTCCTTTTTATGGCTGAGTAATATTCCATTGTATATATGTACCACATCTTCTTCATCCATTTGTCTGTCGATGGGCATTTAGGTAGCTTCCATGTCCTGGCTATTGTAAATGGTGCTGCAGTGAACATTGGGGTGCATGTGTCTTTTTGAATTATGGTTTTCTCTGGGTATAGGCCCAGTGGTGAGATTGCTGGGTCATATGGTAATTCTATTTTTAGTTTTTTAAGGAACCTCCATAGTGGCTGTATCAACTTACATTTCCACCAACAGTGCAAGAGGGTTCCCTTTTCTCCACACCCTCTTACAAACAACAGCATTTGTTGTTTGTAGATTTTCTGATGATGCCCATTCTAACTGGCATGAGGTGATACCTCATTGTAGTTTTGATTTGCATTTCTCTAATAACTAGTGATGTTGAGCAGCTTTTCATGTGCTTCTTGGCCATCTGAATGTCTTCTTTGGAGAAATGTCTATTTAGGTCTTCTGCCCATTTTGGGATTGGGTTGTTTGTTTTTTTTTAATATTGAGCTGCATGAGCTGTTTATATATTTTGGAGATTAATCCTTTGTCCATTGATTCGTTTGCAAATATTTTCTCCCATTCTGAGGGTTGTCTTTTCATCTTGTTTGTAGTTTGCTTTGCTGTCCTAAAGCATTTAAGTTTCATTAGGTCCCATTTGTATTTATTTCCATTTCTCTAGAAGGTGGATCAAAAAAGTTCTTGCCGTGATTTATGTCAAAGAGTGTTCTTCCTAAGTTTTCCTCTAAGAGTTTTATAGTGTCCAGTCTTACTTAGGTCTTTAATCCATTTTGAGTTTATTTTTGTGTATAGTGTTAGGGAGTGTTCTAATTTCATTCTTTTACATGTAGCTGTCCGGTTCTCCCAGCATCACTTATTGAAGAGACTGTCTTTTCTCCATTGTATATCCTTGCCTCCTTTGTCATAGATTAGTTGACCATAGGTGCGTGGGTTTATCTCTGGGCTTTCTATGCTGTTCCATTGATCTATATTTCTGTTTTTGTTCCAGTATCATATTGTCTTGATTACTGTCGCTTTGTAGTATAGTCTGAAGTCAGGGAATCTGATTCCTCCAGCTCCTTTTTTTTTCCCTCAAGACTGCCTTGGCTATTCGGGGTCTTTTGTATCTCCATACAAATTTTAAGATTTTTTGTTCTAGTTCTGTAAAAAATGTCACTGGTAATTGGTAGGTTTATTCCTAGGTATTTTATCCTTTTTATTGCAATGGTAAATGGGAGTGTTTCCTTAATTTCTCTTTCAGATTTTTCATCATTAGTGTATAGGAATGCAAGAGGTTTCTGTGCATTACAGAAAGTTGTATCCTGCAACTTTAGCAAATTCATTGATTAGCTCTAGTAGTTTTCTGTTGGCATCTTTAGGATTCTCTATGTATAGTATCATATCATCTGCAAACAGTGACAGTTTTACTTCTTGTTTTCAAAATTGTATTCTTTTTATTTCTTTTTCTTCTCTGATGGCCATGGCTAAAACTTCCAAAACTATGTTGAATAAGAGTGGTGAGAGTGGGCAACCTTGTCTTGTTCCTGATCTTAGAGGAAATGCTTTCAGTTTTTCACCATTGAGAATGATGTTGGCTGTGGGTTTGTTGTATATGGCCTTTTTTATGTTGAGGTAGGTTCCCTCTATGCCCACTTTCTGGAGAGTTTTTATCATAAATGGGTGTTGAATTTTGTCAAAAGCTTTTTCTGCATCTATTGAGATGATCATATAGTTTTTCTTCTTCAATTTGCTAATATGGTGTATCACATTGATTGACTTGAGTATACTGAAGAATCCTTGCACCCCTGGGATAAATCCCACTTGAACATGGTGTATGATCCTTTTAATGTGTTGTTGGATTCTGTTTGCTAGTATTTTGTTGAGGATTTTTGCATCTATATTCATCAGTGATATTGGTTTGTAATTTTTTTTTGTAGTATCTTTGTCTGGTTTTGGGATCAGTGTGATGGTGGCCTCATAGAATGAGTTTGGGAGTGTTCCTTCCTCTGCAATGTTTTCGAAGAGTTTGAGAAGGATGGGTGTTATCTGTTCTCTAAATGTTTGATAGAATTCACCTGTGAAGCCATCTGGTCCTGGACTTTTATGTGTTGGAAAATTTTAAATCCCAGTTTCAATTTCATTACTGGTGATTGGTCTGTTCATATTTTCTATTTCTTCCTGGTTCAGTCTTAGAAGGTTATACCTTTCTAAGGATTTGTCCATTTCTTCCAGGTTGTCTGTTTTATTGGCATAGCGTTGCTTGTGGTAGTCTCTTAGGATGCTTTGTATTTCTGTGGTATCTGTTGTAAGGTCTCCTTTTTCATTTCTAATTTTATTGATTTGAGTCCTCTCCCTCTTTTTCTGGATGAGTCTGGCTAATGTTTTATCAATTTTGTTTATCTTCTGAAAGAACCAGCTTTTAGTTTTATTGATCTTTCCTATTGTTTTCTTTGTTTCTATTTTATTTATTTCTGCTCTGATCTTTATGATTTCTTTCCTTCTACTAACTTTGGGTTTTGTTTGTTCTTCTTTCTCTAGTTCCTTTAGGTGTAAGGTTAGATTGTTTATTTGAGATGTTTGTTGTTTCTTGAGGTAGAATTGTATTGCTATAAACTTCCCTCTTAGAACTGCTTTTGCTGCATCCCATAGGTATTGGATCATCATGTTTTCATTGTCATTTCTCTCTATGTATTTTTTGACTTCCTCTTTGATTTCTTCAGTGATCTCTTGGTTATTTAGTAACGTATTGTTCAGCCTCCATGTGTTTGTGTTTTTTTGTGTTTTTTTCCCTGTAATTGATTTCTAATCTCATAGCGTTGTGGTCAGAAAAGATGCTTGATATGATTTCAATTTTCTTAAATTTACTGAGGCTTGATCTGTGACCCAAGGTGCAATGTATCCTGCAGAATGTTCGGTGTGCACTCGAGGAGAAAGTGTAATCTGCTGTTTTTGGATGGAATGTCCAATAAATATCAATTAAATCTATCTGGTCTATTGTGTCATTTAAAGCTTGTGTTTCCTTCTTAATTTTCTGTTTGGATGATCTGTCCATTGGTGTAAGTGAGGTGTTAAAGTCCCCCACTATTGTTGTGTTACTGTCGGTTTCCTCTTTTATAGCTGTTAGCAGTTGCCTTATGTATTGACGTGCTTCTATGTTGGGTGCATGTATATTTATAATTGTTTTATCTTCTTCTTGGATTGATCCCTTGATCATTATGTAGTGTCCTTCCTTGTCTCTTACAACATTCTTTATTTTAAAGTCTATTTTATGTGATATGAGTATTGCTACTCCAGCTTTCTTTTGATTTCCATTTGCATGGAATATCTTTTTCCATCCCCTCACTTTCAGTCTGTATGTGTCCCTAGATCTGAAGTGGCTCTCTTGAAGACAACATATATATGGGTCTTGTTTTTTGTATCCATTCAGCGAGCCTGTGTCTTTTGGTTGGAGCATTTAATCCATTCACGTTTAAAGTAATTATCGATATGTATGTTCCTATTACCATTTTCTTAATTGTTTTAGGTTTGTTTTTTAGGTCCTTTTGTTCTCTTGTGTTTCCCGCTTAGAGAAGCTCCTTTAGCATTTGTTGTAGAGCTGGTTTGGTGGTGCTGAATTCTTTTAGGTTTTGCTCCATCGAATCTGAATGAGATCCTTGCTGGGTAGAGTAATCTTGGTTGTACGTTCTTCCCTTTCATCATTTTAAATATATCATGCCACTCCCTTCTGGCTTGTAGAATTTCTGCTGAGAAATCAGCTGTTAACCTTATGGGAGTTCCCTTGTATGTTATTTGTCGTTTCCCCTTGCTGCTTTCAATAATTTTTCTTTGTCTTTAATTTTTTCCAAATTGATTACTATGTGTCTCGGTGTGTTTCTCCAGTATGGGACTCTCTGCCCTTCCTGGGCTTGGGTGGCTATTTCCTTTCCCATGTTAGGGAAGTTTTCGACTATAACCTCTTCAAATATTTTCTTGGGTCCTTTCTCTTCTCCTCTCCTTCTGGGACCCCTATAATGCAAATGTTGTTGCATTTAATGTTGTCCCAAAGGTGTCTTAGGCTGTCTTCATTTTTTTCATTCTTTATTCTGTATTCTGCTCTGCAGCAGTGAATTCCACCATTCTGTCTTCCAGGTCACTTATCCGTTCTTCTGCCTCAGTTATTCTGCTATTGATTCCTTCTCGTGTAGTTTTCATTTCAGTTATTGTATTGTTCATCTCTGTTTGTTTGTTCTTTAATTCTTCTAGGTCTTTGTTATGCATTTCTTGCATCTTCTCGATCTTTGCCTCCATTCTTTTTCCGAGGTCCTGGATCATCTTCACTATCATTATTCTTTATTCTTTTTCTGGAAGGTTGCCTATCTCTACTTCATTTAGTTGTTTTTCTGGGGTTTTATCTTGTTCCTTCATCTGGTACATAGCCCTCTGCCTTTTCATCTTGTCTATATTTCTGTGAATGTGGTTTTCATTCCACAGACTGCAGGATTGTAGTTCTTCTTGTTTCTGCTGTCTGCCCTCTGGTGTATGAGGCTATCTAAGAGGCTTGTGCAAGTTTCCTGATGGGAGGGACTGGTCTATATTCTTTAATTGCTTATTTATTCATGTAGCATGAGGCCTGCATTGTGGATCTTACCCCTTCTTAGAAACATGAAACATCAGAATCATATTACTGTTTTATTAATAGCCATAGCATTTATAGGTTACCTCTTACCATGAGGCTAAATGTCCTTTGGAGGAAAAACAGTCATTACAAATTTCCGTTCAGCAGTTCCTTACATTGGCACTAAGGTAGTCAGAGGAGTCAAAGGAGAATTCTCAGTTGATGAAACCACCCTTACCTGATTCTTCGCCTTCCACTTTATTCTCCCATTTTTAATTGCAGCTTTAACAGTTGTTTACTTATTAGTCCTTCACGAAATAGACTCTAATAATCCAACAGGGATCTTATCCAGTATGGGCAAAATCTCATTTCATCCATACTACAAAATAAAGGATATCTTGGTTGCTTTATTCTTATTAATAATCTTACTAATACTAGTAGTAGTCTCATCTGACCTTCTAGGAGACCCAGCAAATTATACTCCAGCTAAGCCCTTCAATATTCCCCCTCACATGAAACCAGAATGATAGTTTTAATTTGCATGTGCAATTCTGAGATCCATTCAGAGTGAATAGGAGGTGTATTAATCTTCTCAATCATGATTTTAGCTATGTTCCAATACAGCAAAAGAATAAAGTATAACATTCTGACCTCTTAGCTAATGTTTATTTGGATTCCTAGTAGTGGGCCTATTAGCATTTACATGTATTGGAAGGCAATCCATTGATCACCTATTTATTATCATCAGACAACTAGCATCTATTCTATACTTTCTTCTAATTCTTGTCCTCATACCACTAATAAGTGTTATTGAAAATAACCTCCTAAAATTAAGAGTCTTTTTTAGAAACAGCAACATTTCTCCCTAAGACTCAAGGAAGAAGCTCCAGCTCTCTCATCAGCACCCAAAGCTGAATTTCTGCTTAAACTATTCCCTGAACAATTTGCTTAGGGGACATAAACACTATTGTTGAGTGCTATATATAAGTATTAAAAATTGACATCGTAAAAACTAACATTACTATGTAATTTGAGAATTATATGCCCTTCCACATATATAAGTACAATACATATGCTTTATCATATATAATACATAATATGTGTAATTGTGAATTATCTCATGTGTATAAGCATGTACATCAGTGTACTGACGTTATATAACCCATTAAACATTTCAGTGCACACTAGGTTCCAGCCTCTGTGAGTTTTTACAGGGGTAATTGAAGTGATTAATACTATATAGTACATATGTGTATTAATCATACATAATACATCGTCAAATCATTTCCAGTCAACATGCTTATCATTGCTGATAACTAGGACTTAATGATGAAGCCACGAGAAACCATCACCTTGCCCCAAAATGTGTCTGTCTGCATTTCTGGCCCATGAACCATACAGATTTCTATAGATGAACTATATCTGGCATCTTGTCCTTACTTCAGGGTCGTCTCACCTTCAGGGCCGTAGCACCTACTCTTTCCCCTTAAATAGGACGTCACAATGGACTCGTGACTAATCAGGCCATGCTCACACATAACTGCTTTCATGCATTTGGAATTTTTTAATTTTGGGGGGTGCTGACTCAGCTATGGGCATCAGTGGCCTTAACACAGTCAAGCAACTTGTAGCTGAAATTAAATTGAGTATTATTTACCAGCATCATTCACCATAACGTGTCATTGAGTCAGTGGTCACAGAACATAGAGCAATTACACACATAAGTGCACATGCACATTTCAGGTAAATAGCTTGCTTAATCAAACCCTCTTACCTCCTGCTAAATCTCATACTTTGTATGCCATCAACAACCTGCCAGACTCCTAAAACAAGGCCAACATATAACTATATAAGATTTAGTTAACTTATCTAACAGTCATATTGCCCTCACTTCTCCAACCCAAAGTTAGTTAACTGCAAGCTAGCCTCCTAACTGTACCAATTACTTAGATATGTAAGGCTTATAAGGACAGACAACCCATAGTTCTGCCATTTACTCTGAACAAAAGCAAAAATAAATGTCCGTGAGGTGCCACCTCACGCCAGTCAGAATGGTCATCATTAAAAGTCTACACGTACTAAATGCAGGAGCAACAGGAACCCTCCTACCCTGTTACTGGGCATGTAAATTGGTACAGCCACTATGGAGAACAGTATGGAGGTTCCTAAAACAACTGAAAATAGAGTTACCGTATGATCCAGTAATCCCACTCCTCGGCATATATCTGGAAAAGGCAAAAAACTAATTCAAAAAGATACATGCGCCCCAGTGTTCATAGCAGCACTGTTTACAATAGCCAAGATGTGGAAGCAACCTAAATGTCCATCGACAGATGAATGGATAAAGAAGATGTGATATACATACACACACACAGACACACACACACATACACATGCACACACACACACACACTGGAATATTACTCAGCCGTAAAATAGAAATAATACCATTTGTAGCAACATGGATGGAACTAGAGATTATACTGAATGAAGTAAGTCATAGAATGACAAATGTAATATGATTTCACTCATATGTGGAATGTAAAAAATTTGATACAAATGAACTTACTTACAAAACAGAAACAGATTCACAGACATAGAAAACAAATTTATGGTTTCCGAAGGGAAAAGGTGGGGAGGGATAAATTAGGAGTTTGGGATTAAGATACATACTACTATATATAAAATAAACAACAAGGACCTACTGTATAATACAGGGAACTCTATTCAGTATCTTGTAATAATCTATAATGGAAAAGAATCTGAAAAAGAATAGCCCTATAAATATGAAAAAATATATGAAAAACGTAATTTAAAAGATAATATTCTCCCAACACTAACAGTCATCATAGCACTACTCAACATATGTTTATACATGTGGCTAAAATCCTCCACACCAGTAACTATACTTTCATTGATAAACAACAGAAACATAAAATGAGAATTCGAACATACAAAGTAAATAAACTTCCTATCATTACTAATCCTAATAGCCACATTATTACTACCCTTAACACCCATTCGATCAGTGCTGGACTAGGAACTTGGGTTAATATAGACCAAGAGATTTAGAAGGTGTAAGGAAGTATAATTTACTTAATTCCTTAAAATAAGGATTACAGAACTCTATACCAATTGAATACAAATCAGTTTAAGTTAAATCCTTACTGTATTGATGTGCTTCCATCCCACACACATTTTGTTGACAGGTAAATCCTGTAGTCAACTGGCATCAATCTGTTTCTCCTGCCATCCAGAAGGAAAAGGTGGGAAAAGGATTGGCAACATTGAAGGTGATGTTTTTTTTTTTTTTTGGATTTGCAATTCACCACAGGGCTTGGCAAAAAGAGGGCATAACCTGTCTTTAGATTTACATTCCCAGGCTTGCTCAGCCATTTTACGTATGTTGACACACTGCTGATTATTCTGAACAAATCACAAAGATCAGCACTTTATATTTACTATTTGGTGCTTGAGCTGGAATAGTAGACACCCCTTTGCATCCATTACTCCATGCTGTAGTAGGTGAACCTGAAGCAGTACCTGAAGACGAACGAATTTACAGTGTCGTCATAACATGCCATGCATTTGTAATCATGTATTTAGTTATGCCCTTTATAATTGGAGGACTTGGAAACTGACTTGTCCCACTAATAATTGGAGTACCCAATGCAGCATTTCCTTGACTACATAATAGAAGCTTTTGACTACTTCTTCCAACATTCTTACTCCTACTCCTGTCATCAATAGAAGCTGATGCCAGCAGTCCGTGAACCGTACACTGATCTCTACTATCCTCAGGCTATACACTTAACACAACATGCACAAAGTTCAGTTCATGATTATATTTGTAGGAGTAAATATGACTTTCTTCCCGCAGCACTTTTTGGCTTTTCATGGATGCCCCCGAGTTGTTTCCGACTGCTCTGATGTATACACAAAGTGAAATATCTTTGTATTTATAGGCTCACTCATGTAACTAACAGCAGTAATGCTAACACTTTTCTTAATTTGAGAAGCATTTGGATCCAAAGAAGAAATCTCAGTAGTATAGGTAACTGTCACTGATCTAGAATA
This sequence comes from Delphinapterus leucas, assembly GCF_059928025.1. Lineage (NCBI taxonomy): Eukaryota > Metazoa > Chordata > Mammalia > Artiodactyla > Monodontidae > Delphinapterus > Delphinapterus leucas. The sequence goes on from NW_028322289.1 coordinate 110,857, forward strand.
ATTACATGGATGCCCTCAACCATATCCTATGTTTGGGGGGTGTATTTATGCAAATTTAAAATAAGAAAGGAAGGAATCAAAACCTCTTCAACTGGTTTAAAGCCAACACCATAACCATTATGTCTTTTTCAATATGTGAGATGTTAGTAAAAAATTACATAACTTTATCAAAGTTAAATCAGAGGTGAAAATCCTGTATATCTCTATAGTATATCCATTTCAACGAGGCTTCACAATGCAACACCACGTATTATGAAAGAACTTTACATTTTCATGATCACCCATTCATCATCCTTTTTTGATAAGTTTTCTAGTTCTCTATATTATTTCTCTAATATTGACAGCTAAACTGACTCATACGCATACAATAGATGCATAAGAAGTAAAAACAATTTAAATAATTCTACCAGCCATCATTCTAATCTTAATTTTCCTACCATCATTATGAATTTTTTACATAATAAATGAAATTAATAACCCTTCCCTAACCGTAGAAGCTATAGGCTATCAATGATATTGAAGCTAGAAATACACAGATTATGAAAACTAAAGTTTTGACTTTTTTTTTTTTTTTTTTTGCGGTACGCGGGCCTCTCACTGTTGTGGCCTCTCCCGTTGCGGAGCACAGGCTCCAGACGCGCAGGCTCAGTGGCCATGGCTCACGGGCCTAGCCGCTCCACGGCATGTGGAATCTTCCCAGACCGCGGCACAAACCCCTGTCCGCTGCATCGGCAGGCGGACTCTCAACCACTGCGCCACCAGGGAAGCCCCAAATGTAAGTGTTGATTTTCTTTCTTTTTTTTTTTTGCGGTACGCGGGCCTCTCACTGTTGTGGCCTCTCCCGTTGCGGAGCACAGGCTCGGGACGCGCAGGCTCAGCGGCCATGGCTCACGGGCCCAGCCACTCGGCGGCATGTGGGGTCTTCCCGAACCGGGGCACGAACCCGTGTCCCCTGCATCGGCAGGCGGACTCTCAACCACTGCGCCACCAGGGAAGCCCTTGACTTCTATATACTACCCACACCAGGTCTAAAAACCAGAATTGTGACTACTAGAAGTAGACAACTGAGTAGGTCTACTTGCTGGGATAACAATTCATACATAATTTCATCTGAATGTATTTTACACTCATGAGCTGTTGTTTCTTTAGACCTAAAAACAAATGCTATCCAGGGACGCTTAAATTAAAGAACCCTTATATTGACAATCAGGCCTCTATTGTGAGCAATGCTCAGAAATTTGCGGGTTAAAGCATAGTTTTATGCCTATCATCATTGCGTCCACTCCACTAAAATATTTTGAGAAATAATCTCTGTTCACACTATAGATTCATGAAGAAGTTAAATAGCATTACCCATTTAAGTTGAAGACTGGCAGTTTAAACCTCCTGTTAATGATATGCCACAACTACGTACACCAACATGATTTATTATCATTATATCAATATTTTTAGTTCTATTATATTTTAGGTAAAAATGTGAATATTTATTTATATATGAAGCTATGAAGTAAAATGAATTAAAATACCAAAATACTCCACCCCTTGAGAAACAAAGTGAATGAAAAATCTATTTGCTTTGCCTAATGTTATTTTAAATATTAGGTTTCCAAGTATTTTATTCCCCACACCCAAGTGAGTGATTAACAAATGTATAATTTCTCTTCAACAATGAGTAGTTTAACTCATGTCAAAACAAATAATGGCCATCAAGAACTATGAAGTACACATTTGAAAATTACTGCTTGTATTATTCATCAGCTGGACAAACTTACTAGCTGTCTTACCACATCCATTTACAATTCGGACGCCGCTTTCAATACATTTGGAAATAGCCATCTCTTTGTGAGCAGGAACCGTGATAAGCAGCTTCTGTCATAAAACAAAATCATCTCTAGCCAACTTTCTACCGCAAGGAACATTAACCCTTTTAATCCCTGTGCTAATAATTATGGAAACTATTGGGTTACTTATCCAACCGATAGTTCTAGCCATATGACTACTTGCGAATATCATGGCTGGCCGTGTATTTATTTACTTAATTGGAGGGGCAATCCTGGCCCTAATAAGTAGTAGCCTTCATGAAATTTGTTATTCTAATTCTACTCACTTTACTTGAATTTGCAGTGTTATTTGCAGTATTATTCGAGATTACATATTCACGCTGTTAGTAAGCCTCTACTTCCATAATGACCCACCAGACCCATGCATATTATGTAGCAAATCCCAGTCCCCGACCTCTTACAGGAGCCTCTTCAGCCCTTCTCATAACAATTAGTCTAACATATGGTTCCATTTAAACTCAAGTGTTTTTTATTATACTTGTGCTTATGACGAAACATCATCTGAGAAGGCACTTATTTATTACTTTAGAAGCTCTCTTTTTTTAAAAAAAATTAATTTATTTTATTTATTTATTTTTGGCTGCATTGGGTCTTCATTGCCGTGCGCGGGCTTTCTCTAGTTGCGGTGAGGGGGGACTACTCTTGGTTGCAGTGAGCGGGCTTCTCTTGTTGCGGAGCACGGGCTCTAGGCACGCAGACTCAGAAGTTGTGGCTCACAGGCTCTAGAGCGCAGGCTCAGCAGCTGTGGCACACGGGCTTAGTTGCTCCGTGGCATGTGGGATCCTCCCAGAGCGGGGCTCGAGCCCATGTCCCCTGCACTGGCAGGCAGATTCTTAACCACTGAGCCACCAGGGAAACCCCCTATAAGCTCTCTTTTTTTATCCACTTCTTAAAAGCTGTAATCACTCAGGTCTTGCCCCTACACTTGTACTAGGCAGTTGCTGACTACCGACGGGCATTTGCTCCGTAATGCAGTAGAAGTAAGTACCACTTCCCAACATCTCCGTCTTACTGTTCTCTGGAGTGTGTATTCCTTGAGCTCACCACAGCCTGGTAGATGGAAACTATAAGAATATACTTCAAACAGTTTTTATTGCAATCTGTTTAGGAGTTCACTTTACACTCCTGCAAGCCTCAGAACATTACAAAGCACCTTTTCCAGTCTCAGATGGAGTATACAGATCAACATTCTTCATAGCTACAGGCTTCCATGGCCTATGCATGATCATTGGCTCTTGTTTCCTAATTATCTGTGTTTTACATGAACTAAAATTTCACTGTATCTCTGATCATCGTTTCGGCTTTGAAGCTGCTGCGTGATATTGACACTTCTTAGATGTATTATGGCTGTTCCTGTACGTCTCCACTTATCGATGAGGGTCTTACTCTTTTAGTAGTAATTACTAAAATTGACTTCCAGTCAAATAGTTTTGGTAGAATCAGGAAAAGAATAATCAACTTTCTATTATTAGCATTATTTATGAATATATTACTAGTTTCGTTACTTGTGTTTATTACATTCTGATTTCCTGAAGGAAAGAGACAGAAAAATCAAGTCCGTATGAATGTCTGGCCCTATAGGATCACCATGCCTATCTTATTCCATAAAATATTTTGAAGTGGCTGTTATTTTTTTCCTCTGTGACGTTGAAATTGCCCCCCCTTTGCCTCTGCCTGTAGCATCCCAAAGAAACAAATCTAATAACAACAGTAACTATAGCTCTAATCCTAATTTCACTGTTAGCAATAAGTGTAGCCTACAAGTGAAGACAAAAGAGGTTAGAGGGTTCCAAATATGATAATTAGTTTAAATTAAAACATAGCATTTTGAGTCATTACATTTGATTAAATTTATAGTTACTAAATTCCTTTAGTATACGTAAATATTCTTCTGTCCTTTCAGTTTCCCTCTTAGGGCTATTAATGTCCTGATTCTAGTTAACACCCTTCCTACTATGCCTAGGGGGAATAATATTATCCTCATTCATTATAGCAACTCTAATAATTCTTAACACTTATTTCACTCAAGCTAGCTTAATACCCATCATCTTAGTAGTATTTGTTGTTTGTGAGACTGCGGTACTTTTATCCCTTTCAGTAATAGTATCAAACACCCATGGCATAGGGGCAGGAGAGGAATAAAGATGCAGATGTAGAGGATGGACTTGATGATATCGGGAGGAGGAAGGGTAAGCTGGGACGAAGTGAGAGCGTGGCATGGACATATATACACTACCAAATGTAAAATAGATAGCTAGTGGGAAGCAGCCGCATAGCACAGGGAAATCAGCTCGGTGCTTTGTGACCACCTAGAGGGGTGGGATAGGGAGGGTGGGAGGGAGACACAAGAGGGAGGGGATATGGGGATATATGTATACATATAGCTGATTCACTTTGTTATACAGCGAAACTAACACACCATTGTAAAGCAATTATACTCCAATAAAGATGTTAAAAAAAAACAAGAAACACTTATGGCATCAATTATGTATACAATCTCAACCTTTCTCAATTTAAAAAATTATTATTCAAGCTATTATATTAATACCACTGGCATAATTGTCCAGAAATAATACAATTTGAATTAATACAACTTACAATTTGCTAATTAGTTTTATTATCCTATTTCTTTTTAACCAATTTAATCGCAATAGCCTTAACTTTTCATTAACCTTCTTTGACTGTCAGCGTCTTTACTGCCTCTGAAAATACTCCTCATCAGCTCATTCCATCTACCTAAAGACTTACTACTCTTCACCTTTTTTTTTTTTTTTTTGGGGTACGCGGGCCTCTCACTGTTGTGGTCTCTCCCGTTGTGGAGCACAGGCTCCGGACGCGCAGGCTCAGCGGCCATGGCTCATGGGCCCAGCCGCTCCGCGGCACGTGGGATCTTCCCGGACCGGGGCACGAACCCGTGTCCCCTGCATCGGCAGGCAGACTCCCAACCACTGCGCCACCAGGGAAGCCCAAGACTTACTACTTTTTAATAATTCAGTACTGAGCTCAGACATTATCTAAGTCTTCATCCAGTGTTTTCTCTTGATTATCATGCAGGTTAGCTTTTATAGTAAAAATACCCCTGAATGGGTTAGAGCTCTGATTGCCAAAAGTGCATGTAGAAGCTTCCACTGAGAAATCTAGAGGTCTTTCAGGTATGCTACTGCAATTGGTGCATGAGGTATACCATGAATTACAATTCTAAACCCATTAACGTACTACACAGTGTACCTAATGCCTATATAATTTTTATGAGGAATAATTATAACCAGCTCAATCTGTGTGTTCCTAATAGACTTACAATTGTTCATCACATACTGCTTCACTGGTCAAGGGCACTTGTCATTGTATTATCCTCATCCAAACACCCTGAAGTTATATAGGGAACCACTCTCTAATAATTGCCCATGGACTCACATCACGTGTACTATTTTGCCTGGAAAACGTTTGACATCTTTGCCTGTGTTTGTTGACAAATCATACATCTCATCTAGGGAAAGGTCTATTCAAGTCCTTTATTCATTTAAAATATGGGCTTGTTTGTCTTTCTGTTGACCAGTTGTAACAGTTCTTGATATATTCTGGATGGCAGTGTTTTATCACATATATAATGTGTCAGTATTTTCTATTTTTGTTTTCTTTACACTTTATGGATAGTGTCTTTTGATGCACAAAAGTTTTTAATTTTGAGGAATTGCATTTATTTTTCCTTTCATTGATTGTCTCCTGGTGTCAGATCTAAGAAACCATAGCGAAACCCAAGGTCGTGAAGACTTATAGCCTTGTTTTCTTTGAGATTTGATATAGTTATTCTTCAGTATTCCTTGAGGAATGGTTCCAGATGTGCCCCGTGGATACCAAAATCCACAGATGTTCATGTCTCTTATATAAAATGGTGTAGTATTTGCATGTATCATTCGTGCACATTCTCCTGTATACTTTAAATTATCTCTAGATTAGTCATAATACCTAATATAATGTAGATGCTATCTAAAGAACTAACTGGAAGTGAAATTCAGTATTTACACTTTGGAACCTTTGGAATTGTTTTCTGCAATATTTTATATCCATAATTGTTTGAATTCATGGTTGTAGAACCCACGAATATGAAGGGCTGATTGACATTTATTTTAAGTGTCTTTATGGTGTGAGGCAAGGGTCAAATTTCATTCCTGTGCACGTGGATAGTCAGTTGCCTAGCACCATTTGTTGAAAAGACCATTCTTTCCTTAATTGAATGTTGTCTGCCTATGTCAAAAATTATTCTAGCAGGATGGGTTTATTTGGGGGTTGTTTATCCAGTTTCATTTATATGTATATCTTTATGCTAGTATCACAGTGTTTCATTTACTGTTGCTTTGTACTGAGATTTTAAATTGGCAAATGTGTGCCTCCAACTTTGATTTTATTTTTCAAGTTTGTTTTTGCTTTTTAGGGGTCCCTAGAAAATCCATATGAATGTTATAATCTGCTTGTGTATTGCTTCCCAAATTTTCACTGAGATCACCTTGACTCTAGATCTCTTTGTGCATTATCGCCATATTAACAATATTAAGTTTTCCCATCACCATGAGATGGCTTTGTATCTATTTAGGTTTTCTTTCATTTATTTCAGCCATGTTTTTTCATTTTCTGTGTACCAGTCTTGAACCTTGATTAAAGCTATTCCTAAATATTCTAATCATATTGACATTATTTTAAATGGAGCTCCCTTCTTAAATTCCTTTTGAGTTTATTAAGTGGTAGTTTATAAAAGTAAGTAGAGGGACTTCCCTGGTGGTCCAGTGGTAAAGAATCCACCTTGCAATGCAGGGGCCACGACAGGGAACTAAGATCCCACATGCCTCGGGGCAACTAAGCCCGTGCCACAACTACTGAGCTCTCGCACCTCAACTAGAGAGCCTGCGTGCTGCAAACTCCAGAGTCCACATGCTCTGGAACCCGTGTGCTACAATTAGAGAGAGAAAACCCGCATGCCACAACTAGAGAGAGAAAACCCGCGTGCCACAACTACAGACAAGGCTGTGCACCGCAACGAAGGTACCGTGTGCTGCAACTAAGACCCGATGCAGCCAAAAAAAATAAATCTTTAAAAAAGAAGTAAATAGCTTTTTGTGTATTGATATTTTGTCTTGTTAATTTGTGAATTAGTTGGCTGGCTGAAATTATTATTATTTTTTTTTTTTTTGAGGTACGCGGGCCTCTCACTGTTGTGGCCTCTCCCGTTGCGGAGCACAGGCTCCAGACGCGCAGGCTCAGCAGCCATGGCTCATGGGCCCAGCCGCTCCACGGCACGTGTGATATTCCCGGACTGGGGCACGAACCCGTGTCCCCTGCATCGGCAGGCGGACTCTCAACCACTGCGCCACCAGGGAAGCCCTGAAATTATTTATGCTTTAAACTTGTATATATACAGATGTTGTCAACTGTATAGTGAAAAGACTTGGCTTTAATTTCTACTTTCATATCTGGATCCCTTTTATGTCTTTCCTCATGGATTTGGGTAGAACTTCCAGTACAACATTGAGGAGCAGTGGTTAAAGGCACCATCCTGACCTTGTTTCTGATGTTCAGAAGTAAACCTTTCAGTCTTCAATAATGAGCATGACATTTGCTGCATGGTTTGCACAATGCTCCGCATCATTGTGAAAAAATCTGCTTTTACTCCTACTTTTGTGAGTGTTTATATCATAAAATAGGACTGGAATTTGTTTAGAGCTTTTTCTTCATCTAGTGATATAATCATGTTTTTTAAAAAAATATTTATTTATTTGGTTGCACCGGGTCTTAGTTGCGGCAGGTGGGCTCCTTAGTTTTGGCTCTGTGGCTCCTTAGTTGCAGCATGTGGGCTCCTTAGTTGCGGCAGGCAGGCTCCTTAGTTGCGGCTCGACAACTCCTTAGTTGTGGACCACGGGCTCCTTAGTTGTGTCATGCGAACTCTTAGTTGCACATGCATGTGGGATCTAGTTCCCTGACCAGGGATTGAACCCAGGCCCCCTGCATTGGAAATGTGGAGTCTTATCCACTATGCCACCAGGGAGGTCCCTAATCATGTGTTTTAACTTCTCACAATTATTGTCATGTATTACATTGGTTGGTTCTATTTAATAATTTATTACATTGCTTGGTTTAAATGTTAATGATGATGTGGAATTTCTGGTGTAGAGACATTTGTTAGTGGTGCAAAATCTTTTCAGTGGGGTGTCGTTTCATACCACTATTATGTTGTGGAAGATTCTTACGTCCATTTCTGAAGTTTTATTGCTCTTTTTTGTTTTTGTTATATACTTATGTGCTTGGATTACACTGTGGATGCCGTAGGTGGTTCAGAGAACTAAGACTCTGGCTGCAGGTAGTGTGGGAGCAGACCGGCTGTAATGAGGTTAGGGTTTATGGCTATAGTATGTGGCAAAAAGTTTTGGTTGGGGGTAGGAAGATGAGGGAATAGGGGTTGAGGATTAGGGTTACTGTTTAGGGGTACTCTTTAGAGTTGAGGGTTAGGGGTTGGGGGTCAGGGTCAGGGTCAGGGTCTGGGTCCGTGTTCTGGTCAGCCTCGAGGTCAGGGTTAGGGTTAGGGTATGTGTGTATTGTTAGGGCCCATGGCAGGTCACTTCAAAATATCTCTTAAAGACATATTGATTATTTTAAATTAATGTTACTGAAGAAAAGACACATGCAAGACAGACACTTTCCACCTCCTGTTTGTCTCCTTGAAAGCAGGGAATAAATCTCTCCTGGAATAGGTACACACCTGGGGCTGAGGTCTGAGGGCTCAGGGCTGCAGGCGTGCTGGCTCCTGCAATTCAGTTCATTCTGGGAACCTTATGTCGTGACTACTGAGGTGCCAGTTAGCTTTGTGGCGACCAAAGCCAGCTCCTCTCTCTGCCTGTTTCTGAGAAAAGGCCTGAGTCTGAGCCACTCTAGACTCTGGATTTCTTGGCATATGGACTGACCCGCACCCTCTCATCCTGCTAACCCCTCATCCAGAAAATAAACAATGCATGCACCCCCCTTCCCAATACCCAACAAACAAGCAGATATCCAGCTGCTCTCTTCTACCTCAGCCTCTCCAGAGGGTCACTCTCTTAGAAATATCTTAAGCTCAATGACATACCGCTGTCTCCCTTTCTCTGGCACAATGCCATCCTTGGGTGAGCCCCGTCTTATGTTGGCACGATGGCCTTGCTCAGGTGAGCTGGAGACAAAACCCAAAGTGGCCCAATGGTAGCATTGTACATCGAAAATGGCCTACACACCAAATTGGCCATAAACATGGTGCCCAGAGACCAGAGATGTGCGTGTGCCTCCAACGAGGATGTGCATGTGCCTCCAACAATGCTCGGGAGACCCCGGCATCTATCATCCATCTTCTTCACAGTGTTCTGACCTTTGGCCTTCTTCTTTTCAGCTGGTATCTTGCTAGATTGTTCATGGAGAAGTTAGATCCTACCTTGCAAGAGCAGGATCATCTTCCAAACACATGAGAAGGGAACAGGCATGGTCTGCACCCATCTCATCCTCCTCTGCCTGCCCAGCCCATCATGTCAGAAACATGTGTCCCTCCTCCTGTCAGAAGCCAACCCCCAGGGAAAGGACTTGGATGTGAAGGAAACCAGAATATTGTCTTGAGCTACAGACACTTTAAAAAACAGCAAAAACAAAACAAACCCCCCTATACGGCAGGTGCAGGAAGGGCGTGCTGGGCCTTCCCCTCTTTCTTCGTGGAAGCAGGAGATAACATGTCCGTCTCCCCATCCACCGACCCCCATGGAAGATGTCCATCCTCTGCTGGAAGGGGAATGACGTTGTTGTCAAGGGCAGAGTGTGGAGAGTGAGAGAATTCTGTGCAAACAGACCTTGTTCAACATAATTCTCAACCTCCTTAGCCTCCCCACATAGTGCAGTTCCTTTTCCGCAATCACCTCTCTTTGTTCAACCCAACGGAAAAGCATTTAGGTTTTGCCACTTCTCTGGATCTTTCTTCATTTCCTTAGGAGGGCGCCCTGGGTCACGTAAAACTCATGGGAAATAAATGTGGATGCTTCTCTCCTGTGAATCTATCTCACGTCCATTTAATTCTCAGGACCAGCTGTCAACCCTAAGTGGATGAAAGTATGGTTTTGTCTTGGCGACATCTTTCTTGCCGACATCATTGAATTCTACCTCCTTCTTTGGCTTGATTCCTCAGTATGCTGACATACTCTCAGCTACCATCTTCAGAAACTGAAAACGAAGCACATTCTTACCATATGATCCAGCCCTCGAACTCCTTGGTATCAATGGACCCAAATGAGTCAAATGCTTATATCTACACAGAAACCTGCACCCAGACATTTAGGGCAGCTTTATCCATAAGTTGCAGAACTTGGAAGCAACCAAGATGTCCTTTAGCAGGTGAATGGACACACAGACTGGACTGCATCCATGCAACAGAATGCTCTTCAGCACTGAAAAGAAATGAGCAATACGGAGCCATGGAGAGATGGGAGGGGCACCTTAAGTGCATATCACTCACTGAAAGGAGGCAATCTGGAAAGGTGGCATAGCTTAGGGTACCAGCTACATATGACATTCCAGAAAAGGCCAACCAAGAAAGGGTGAAAAGATCAGTGCATAGCCAGGGGTTTGTGGCAGGGTTGAGTGGTGGTGGGTGATAAATAGGTCAAGCACAGAGGATTTTTAAGGCAGTGAAGCTATACAGTGTGGTACATTCGCGGTGAGATACATTTGTCAAAACGCATCGAATGTACAACACTAGGAGTGATACCTAATATAAACGCTGGACTCGGGTGTCTGGTGGATTCATCTGTAGTAACCAGCACACAGAACGCTGATAGGGTAGTTGGGGAGGCGGAGGCTTTGAGCACCTGTGTGTGGGGCTGGGGGTGGGAGGGCGGGATGACGGAATAGCAGCAGCAGAGCAGGGGCCACATGACACTTCTCTGCACTCCGCCCAACTTTGCTGTGAACTCAAAACTTCTTTAGAAAAGAAAGCCTATTTAAACAAACAAACATTCCAGTAGTATCCCTTGGCTGCTCTCTTCAAGTCCTGTTTGTGCCACTTGAGAGTCAAACTTCAGCGGACATTGTCCTTTCAACCCGCACCCTTTATTTATTTTAAAAATTTATTTATTTTATTTGTTTTTAATTTTGGCTGCGTTGGGTCTTCGTTGCTGGGTGCGGGCTTTCTCTAGTTGCAGCAAGCGGGGGCTACTCTTCGCTGCAGTGCGTGGGCTTCTCATTGCAGTGGCTTCTCTTGTTGCGGAGCACGGGCTCTAGGCGAGCAGGCTTCAGTAGTTGTGGCTCGCAGGCTTTAGAGCGCAGGCTCAGTAGTTGTGGTGCGTGGGCTTAGTTGCTCCATGGCATGTGGGATCTTCCCGGACCAGGGCTCGAACCTGTGTCCCCTGCATTAGCAGGCAGATTCTTAACCACTGAGTCACCAGGGAAGCCCAACCCGCATGCTTTTAAAGTTTCATCTGACATCTGCTTTTTATCTCACTACACTCTTTTCTTTTTTTTAAGATAGTATTTTTTCTTCTTTTTTATTTTTAAAATTAATTAATTAATTAATTAATTTTTTGGCTGTGCTGTGCGGCTTGCGGGATCTTAGTTCCTCAACCAGGGATTGAACCTGGGCCCTCGCCAGTGAAAATACCGAGTCCTAACCACTGGACTGCCAGGGAATTCCCTTTTTCTCTCTCTTTTTTTAAAATTGATGTATAATTGACAGGTAATATTATGTTAATTTTCTGGTATACAACATAGTGATTCTATATTTTTATACATTACAAAATGATCACAAGGGTAAGTCTAGTTACCATTCATCACTGTACAATGTTGTTACAGTATTATGGACTCTATTCCCTATTCTGTACATTACATCACCCTGACATTTGTTTTATAACTGGAATTCGGTACCTCCAATCTTTCTCACCTTTTGCACTCATGCCCCCACCCCTCTCCCCTCTGGCAACCACTAGCATGTTCTTGGGATCTATGAGTCCATTTCTGTTATGTTGTGCTTGTTCACTTTTTTTTTAATTAATTAAGTTTTGGCTGCGTTGGGTCTTCGTTGCTGCGTGGGCTTCTCTCTAGTTGCAGCAAGCGGGGGCTACTCTTCATCGTGGTGCACGGGCTTCTCACTGCAGTGGCTTCTCTTGTTGTGGAGCACGGGCTCTAGGCATGCGGGCTTCAGTAGTTGTGGCTTGCAGGCTCTAGAGCGCACACTCAGTAGTTGTGGGGCACAGGCTTCGTTGCTCCGCGGCATGTGGGATCTTCCTTAGACCAGGGCTCGAACCCGTGTCCCTTGCATTGGCAGGCGGATTCTTAACGACTGCGCCACCAGAGAAATCCCTGTTCACTTGTTTTGTTTTTTAGTTTCTACATATAAATGATGTCCTAAGGTATTTCTCTTTCTCTGTCTGCCATATCTCACTTAGCACGATAGGTCCATTCATGTTGTTGCTAGATATCATTTTTTTATGGCTGAGTCATATTCCATTGTGTGTGTATATGTGTATGTATATATATGAAAACTTCTTTATCCACTCGCCAATCGATGGACACTCTGGTGGCTTCCATGTCTTGGCTATTGTCAGTAAAGCTGCCGTGAACATAAGGGTGTGTATATCTTTTTTCTTTTTTTAAAATCTTTATTGGAGTATAATTGCTCTACAACGGTGTGTTAGTTTCTGCTTTATAACATGGTGAATCAGTTATACATATACATATATCCCCACATCTCTTCCCCCTTGCGTCTCCCTCCCTCCCACCCGCCCTATCCCACCCCTCTAGGTGGTCACAAAGCACCGAGCTGATCTCCCTGTGTATATCTTTTTGAATTTGTGTTTTTGTTTCCTTCAGAAAGATACCCCCAAGTGTAATTCCTGGGCCATATGGTAGTTCTATTTTTAATTTCTTGAGGAACCTCTGTACTGTTTTCCACAGTGGCTGCACCAATGAACATTCCCAAGAGAATGCGTGAGGGTTCTCCTCATCCTTGCCAAGGCTTGTTATTTGTTGTCTTTTGGACCATAGCCAAGTTTTTAGGTGTGAGGTGATAATCTCATTGTTCTTTTGATGTGCGTTTCCCTGATGATAAGTGATATTGGTCATAGGTTCATATGTCTCTTGGCCATCTGTACGTACCCTTTGGAAAAATGTTCCGTCCCAATTTTTAATTGGGTTTTTGGTTTTTGGAGGTTCAGTTGTGTGGTTCTTCATCTATTTGGGATATGAACCCCTTTTCAGACATATTGTTTGCAACTATTTTCTCACATTCGGTAGGCTGCCTCTTCATTTTGTGCATGGTTTCCTTTGCCACTGAAAAGCTTTAAAGTGGGGTGGAATCCCATTGGTTTATTCTGCTTTTGTTCCCCTTGCTTGGGGAGACAGATCAAGAAAAAGTTGCTAAGACGGATGTCAAAGAGCATACTGCTTATGTTTTCTTCGAGAAGCTTTATGGCTTCAGGTCTTACATTGAAGTATTTGATTCATTTTGAGGTTGCTTGTGTAGGTGGTATAAGAAGGGATTCCCGTTTGATTCTTGTGCCTGTAGTTGTCCTGTTTTCCCACCACCATTCGTTGAAGAGGCTATCTTTTCCCCATTGTATCGTCTCACCTCCTTTGTCATAGATGAATTGACCATATATGCTTATGTTTCTTTTGGGGCTCTCAATTCTGTTCCATGGATCTCTGTGTATTTCTTTTGTTCCTATACCATACTGTCTTGATTATTCTAGATATGTAGTATAGTTTGAAACAGGGAGTGTGATATGTCCAAGTTTGTGCTTCCTTCTTAAGATCGTATTGACTATTCAGGTTCTTTTCTGTTTCCTTACACATATTAGAATTCTTTGTTCTAGTTCTCATAAAATTCCATTGGTATTTTGATAAGAATGGCATCAAATCTCTAGATTGCTCTGGGGTGTGGAATCATTTTAACAATATGAATTCTTCCAATCCGTGAACACATTATATCTGTCCATTTGTCTGTGTCGTCTCCAATTACTTTCATCAGTGTCTTCCAGTTTTCTGAGTACAGGTCTTTTACCTCCTGGGTTAGATGTATTCCTAGGTATTTCATTTTTGTTAATATCATTGTCAATGGGGTTGTTTTCTTAATTTCTCATTCTGATAGTTTGTTGCCAGTGGATACAGATGCAACCGATTTCTATAGGTTAATTTTGTATCCTGCAACTTAACTGAATTTTCCAATGAATTCCATTTGTTTTTGGGGGGTCATCTTAAGGATTTTCTAAATGAAACATCATGTCGGGACTTCCCCGGAGGCGCAGGGGTTAAGACTCCGCGCTCCCAATGCAGGGGGCCTGGGTTCGATCCCTGGTCAGGGAACTAGATCCCACATGCATGCCACAACTAAGAGTTCACATGCCACAACTAAGGAGCCCAGCTGCTGCAACTAAGGAGCTCACGTGCCACAACTAAGACCCAGCACAACCACAATAAATAAATGAATAAATAAATGAAATATAAAACATCATCTCATCTACAAACAGTGACAGTTTGACTTTTTCCTCTGCCATTGGATTCCTTTTATTTCTTTTTCTCATCTAATTACTATGTCTAGGACTTCCTAGACCATGTTGAATGAAAGTGGTGAGAGTGGTCAGGGTTAGAGTTAGGTTTAAGCGCAATTCGCCTTCTTCCCCCTCCTCCCTCCCCATCTCTCTGAGGCCTCCAGGAAGGACAGGACTAGTCCTGGGTCACACATGACTCAGGGAGTTGATCTGGACCACTGTTTCTCTGCCCCCCAGTCCTGGGGAGAGTTTTGTGTAATATCTGTGTACCTTCTTTGACCAGGTGTCCAGTTAGAGCTTTCCCTATTTTTAATGGGGTTGTGTTGTAGTTCTTTGTATATTTTGAGACAAATTCTTTATTAGATACGTTTGCAGTTTTTTTTCCCCCGGTGTGTGTTGTCTTTCGATTTTCTGAATGAGGTTTTTCACTCAGTAGAAATCTTTAATTTTATAAACTCCACAGAATCCCTTGTTTTTCTTTCTGGACTGCTTTTTTGTGTCGTGTGTTAAAACCACAAAGCTTGTGATCTACATGACCAAGCCCAAGCTCATATCAATTTTCTTTTATGCTTTCTACTATAATTTTGAATAGTTTTGCATTTAATACTTGTCTCTGAATAATGTTGAGTGAATTTGGTGTAAGTTGTAAAGCTTGTGTCTACATTCGTTTTATTCCATATGGTTTCCAATTCATTGTTCCTTAACTACTTTGGAGAAACTATGGCATATTGTCTTCCTTTGAATTTCCACAATTTAATGGGTTCAGCCAGCAGGGGGCGTTGTCTCCAGTGAACCGTGTGGAAGCGCTGCCAGCACTTCCCGCACCGACCACAGGGTGGCGCGGAGTCCGCCTTTCTGACCCACAGCGCATGCGCGTTCCCCGCGGACCCGGCTCTGAGCGCAGCTGAGGGGAGTCGTGTCTCCTCAGGCAGCGCCGGGCTGCGGCTGCTGACGGGCGCTCGGGCTCCTCAGGACTCGCTGGAGTTTCGGCTTCAGGACAACGTGGGGCTGCGTCCACGCTGACGGGACCTGGGTTTCCTGAGGACGGAGGCGTCGCCGTTGGAACAGGTGAGGAGACAGTGAGGAAAAGTGTGGAGAAGCTTCCTGGGGGCGACTGACGGCTGAGGGGGCCCGTATTCGTGCGACCCAGGAAGGGCTTGGTGTGCAAAGGTGGGTTTTTGGTCAGGCTGGTGCGCGGTGGAGCCGCGTGGGTTATGGGGTGTGCAGTCTTCCCCGCACCGTTTACCGTGGGGCTGCCCTTCCGCTCGGTGTGTCCCTGGCCCCCTTGTCGTAACTTAACGGCCCCTCCCCCCCCCACCGTGCGGGGTGGGTTCTGGGCTCTCCGTCCCGTCCCTCTGGTCTGTGCGCCTGTTTTGAGCCAGTTCCGCACTGTTTAGGGGACTGTAGCTTCGTGATGAAGTGTGAAGTCAGGGAGGGAGATGCCTGCGGCCCGTTCTCGTTTCTCAGGGTCGCCTTGGCTCTTCGGGGTCCTTTATGGCTCCACACACATCTTAGGAGGATTTGCTCCATTTCTGTGAAAAACACCGTTGGAATTTCAGGACGGCCTGCCTTCCCTGTGTACACCGCTTTGGGTAGAAGGGACATTTTAGCAACAGTAATTCTTGCATTCCACGAGCACGGGGTGTCTCTCCACCGACTTGTGTCTTCTTCAGTGTCTTCATGAGTGTCTTAACGTTTTCAGGTCTTTCACATCCTCGGTGAAATTTATTCCTTGGTATTTTGTTCTTTTTGATGCAGTTGTAAATAGGGTATTTTTCTCTTTCTGATGGTTCATTATTCGTGTTTAGAAATGCAGTTGAGTTGTGTGTACTGATTTTGCGTCTTTACTGAGTTCATTTATTATTTCTAACAGTTTTTTTTGGTGGAATGATGTGGAAAATTGAACTTCCAAAATCCCGCTGTTTCTACCACATCCAAGTCATCCACAACAGGGAAGAAAGGGAAGTCCTTTATATTGGCAAGTCCTAATAAGTCTTTCCACAGTGCCTCTAAATGACATGTGGACTTGGGGTGAGCTGCATCTGGGTAAGGCTTGGCCTCTGTATGAAGTTTGATGTTTCCTCTGCCTTTCTGGCATGGTTTTGACATGGTGTTTTGCAAAGTACTTGACTTTCCAGTAATTTCAAACGTTCAGACAGCTTTACATACAGAAAAGCAAGTCTTGTATCTTGATTAAATATATTCCTAAATATGAATGTTGACAGTATTTAAAATAGAATTGTTTTCATAAATTCTTTTTCAGATTATTTATTGCTAGTATATATGTATAAGATAGATTTTTTGTGAATTGATATTTTTTTCTATAATTTTGCTGAATTACTGCTTAATCAAATAATTTTTTTGTTGTTATAGGAAGTTTTATATATAAGATGGTGTGATCTGTGTTCTGTGAATAGACAGAGTTTTAATTTTTCCATTCACATATGGATGCCTTTGGTTTCTTCCCTCAAAACTCTGGGTAGAACTTCCAGTACACTATTATTAGCGGTGGAGGCCAGCTTCCTGGCCTTGTTCCTGATTTCAGGAGTGAATCTTTCAGTTTTTAACATTGAGCATGGTGTTTGCTGTGGCTTTGTATACTACTCTTTTTCATATTGAACAAACTTCCTTTTATTCCTATTTTCTTGAGTGCTTGTATCATGAAATAACACTGGACTTTGATTATAGCCTTTCCTGCAGTAATTGATAGGATCATGTGCTTTGCCTTCACTTCTTTATAGTTCTTCAGTACATTGCTTAGGTTTAATATGTTGAACAACCTGACATTTCCAGTGTAGAGATACTTGCTTATGGCATCATCCATTTAATGTTCTGTTGGCTCCATGTTGTTCTAATTTTGTGGAGGATTCTTGTGTTCATATTTGTAAGGTATACTGGTGTACTTTTGTTTCTCATGATGTATTTGTGTGACTTGATTAGATGTGGCTTGGTGTTGGTGCTTTGAAGGGTCAGCATTAGGGCTGGAACTGGGTTATGGTTGCCCTAAGCGACCCCCCGTCGCAGCCCAGGCCGCCCGCTTCTGACCGCCGCGTACCCCCCGCCAGCTCCGGCCCGGCCCTCTAGAGACTCCCCCGTACCCGGAGGGCAGGGCTGACCATCCCTTGGCCTCCCTCCCCGCTCTGCCCGTCCGTCCGTCCTCCCTGAGTCAGGACACCGCGTCCTCCTTGAGGCTCCTGTAATCAGGCCTGGGGGACCCACACGCCCCCACGAGCTGTGTCAAGCACGAGGATTGTCACCTCAAGAGGCCCCGGAAGACAGACTCCCGGGACCTCAGAATGGGACTTTGTGTGCAGATGGGCCACCGCAGAGCTGCCCGGGGTGAGCCGAGGTCACTGACCGGTGTGCGGGCGTCCTCATGGGGGGCATTTGGAGCCAGACACACGGGGGAGAAGGCGATGTCATGGCAGAGACAGAGACGGGGCTGGGAGTGGCCTGGGACCGACTGACCCCAGAAGCCGCGGAGGAGCGGGCCCCCAGCACCTTGACCTCGGGCTCCAGGCCTGAGGGGAAGCGTCCCCTGTCCCAAGCGCGCCCCCCCGTCTGGTGTTCTGTGCCGGGGCCACAGGAATCCCACACCCGGCCTGCGGGGCGCGGCGCTGTGCTTGCTGACACCCAGGACCGTCACCGGCCTCCCCCCCTCTGGGCATGACCCCCTCTCCTCCTCGGTGAGGGACCCAGGGTCCAGGACCCCCGTCCCACACTTCCCCATCACAGCAACCTGCCCCGCTCCCCCAGCCACCCCTGGGGCATCTCAGGCCCCAGAAAGGAGCCGCAGCAGCGTGGTGACTTGGCGAGTGGTCACAGGCCACCGCACCCACCCCGAGACCTGAGTGTGGCCATCTGAGAAGGGACCCACAAGCCCCCCGAGCCAGGCGCCCCGTTTCACAGGGCAGGTCCTCTTGCCGAGTCTCTGGAGGGGAATGTCGAGCAGGGGTGCCTGAGGCCTGCGAACATGTGGGCCAGAGAGGTCCTCCCCAGGAGCCCAGGCACAGTGAGCCCCGGGGCGTGTGCATCCCTGTCCTCCTGTACTCCACGGAGTGAGGTTAAAGCCCCAGTGACCCCCAAGAAGAGACAAGACACCCAGAGGACTAGACCATCCATAGACAGGGGACTGAGTGTGTACCTCATTTCCCCGGAGAGAACAATGTCTACACTGGGACTGCAGACAGGCCCATATGCCCACAGACACCCAGCTTTAGTGAACCAGCCACACAGAAAACCCCCTTCCAGGGGCCCCTGTGTTAGTAGATGCAGCCTTCGGGGGAGGGGGCCGGCCCGAGCAAGAATGCACATGCTCCAGCGCCGGACATGCAGTGCCCGTCCCCCTGCCCATCCCCCTGGCCCTCTCCTGCGCCCTGTGGCCTCACCCCCTCAGGAACCCTCCTCTCCATTCTTCGAGCACCCGCATTTCCCACCTGCACCCCATCACTCTCCACTTCAGTGTGCCCGTTCCCCCGCCAGGTGAAGTGGACGGCAAACGTCCCACACTGGTGTTTTCAGCCGCGGAGACGGGGCTTCCTTTTTCTTGCCGGCTGGGGTCTGGCCGGACATCAGGGTCTGGCCCTGCAGGGAGCAGCTCTGATCCCGCCCTGAGTATAACAGCTTCAGGGAATTCTGGGAGCAAGAAAAAAGAAGCCGCGGAGGGGATCCCCTACCCTGCAGTTGGGGTCAGAAGTCGGTGGGGAGGATCTTGGGGCCCTGGAATCTGAAGGGCCCCCCTACCAGGGGAGGGGTGGGAGACCCTGGGTGGCAGTTAATCTGAGTCCAAGGCCCTCCTGCGTAGGAGGCTTCCTAGCCCCGGGGATCCTGAAGAGGCCGGCTCCCTCCTCCCCTCCACCTGCAGGCCTGGTTCCTACTCTTGAGAGATTCCCTAGGGTGGGGTCCTGGTACTGGAGGTGCCCCGATGCTGTGGCCTCCTGAGTCTCCAGTGAGGATAATGGGAGTGGGGGAAGCCCTGTTCACAGAAAGGGAGCTTCTGCCAGAACAGAGCCTGGGTCTGCTGCCCCCGACCCCAGGTGCACCGGGGCAGGAATGTGAGAGCTAGAATTTGGCTAGAATGCAACTGTGAGACCCTGAGGGGCGAGGATTGGCTGACCTGGGCAGCCTGACCCTGCCGGCCAGCTCTCCCCAGGTGTGCCTGCGTTGAGGTCAATATAAACACCGCTCCAGGCAGCAAGAGCCCCTGCAGCTGGGCCTGACGCCATGTTCTCTGTCCCGTCAGCAGTCTCGGGGCTGGGCTGCTGGGAGGGAGTGAGGGGTCACGGCTCTGTTGGTGGCCCGGTGTGAGTGGGGCTCTGCTGGACTTTCTGCAGGAGTTGCTGGGCTGCCACCTGCTAAAGGACAGGATGTGTCACCCATACCTTCTGCTGGAATTTCTCCCTGGGCAGAGGTGAGGAAGGAAAAACGCAGTGGGGGCCGGGAGAGGAGGGGTATCTCAGGCAGGGAAATGGAAAGCTTCCAGAAGAGTGCCCAGGGCCAGGACCATCCTGGCTGGCCTGCAGGCACCAAGTCGGCCTGCGTGCTGTGGCTGGTGTGACTCCAAGCCCTTTCCTCTAGGCTTTCAAGTCCTTGCACACATTCAGGTGTTTTACCTGGGAAGGGTGGGAACAGTTCAGCAGCAGCTGGCCTGGGGCTCAGCTCACGTTTACTCACAGACGCCTCGGCACCGTCCCCCAGCCTTGCAATGAGGACACTCCTTGCGGGGGAGCTGCTGGCTGCATGGGAGTCGATCCCCCGCCTCTGACCAACTTCAGAATTGTTTACCACTGGAGCAAGTGCCCTGATAGGGTTTTCATCTGTATAACTAGTGGGTTTTTGATTAGCAACGTGAAGGGTGACATCAGAAGTCCTGAATCAGGATGGAAATACTTATCCCCAACAGGTACAGGCGTAAAAACCTGGGGAGGCTGTGTGCAGCCGGCACCCTTAGGGATGGGCTTCTGACTGACCCTTCAACGTTCTGGTGTCCAGCCACTGCTTTAGTATTTCTGAGGCCCAATGCTGACCGTAAGGGTTCTGTAACCCAGCCTCTGTGGGCCTTTAATAAGGCCCTCACTCCAGGATCCTACAGAGCAGGGTCTGTGTGACCATTCTGTGGCTTCTGTAACAAATGACCACAAGCTGGGTGGTTCAAAACAACAGGAATTCATCCTCCCCCAGTCCTGGAGACCAGACATCTGAGATCAAGGTGTTGCAGGACAGAAGTCTCTCCAAAGGCTCCAGGATAGGGTTCTTCCTGCCTTTTCCAGCTTTTGGGGGCTCCAGGCATTCCCAGGCTTGCGGCTGCATCCCTCCCGTCTCTGCCTCTGTCTTCACGTGGCTTCTCCTCTGTGTCTGTGTTTCTCCTCTTTTGTCTCTCATAAGGACTTTCTCAGTTGGATTGAGGACCACCCTAACCCAGGATGACCTCACTTCGAGCTCTTTAACTACATATAGAAAGACCCTTTTCCCAGATATGGTCCTGTTCACGTGTTCTGAGGGGTGCACATCTTTCGGGGCCAGCATTCAACCCATTGCCTGTGTATAAAATAACCCTCATTTTAGGAGATTGCCAAGGTCCCGTATAGACTGGCACAGACAGCAGCCATGTGGGTGGTGTCTGGGCAGAGTGAGGACCCTGGAATCACCTGGAAAGGATGGAGTCCTGGCTGCATTAGGTGAGCTCTTCTACCACGGGGCACGTGGAAACAGCCACTCCACCCTGTCCGTGGAAAGGGACCCAGTGCCGAGTCCAGAAATGGTTATATTGGAAAGCTGGCTCTCCTGGGATTTCATCATCAATAGCATCATGTGACCAATAACTACGGGCTTGGAATCGTTTTCTGGCACGTGATGACAGCACTGTCTCTTTAGGCTCATCCAGCCTAGAATAGGAACGTTTGAAGGAGAAGAGTTTGGGAGATTGTGAAGCTTGGTTGTCAAGGAAACTTCTCCCTTAAACTGAAGGCAGGGCTGGGAGAGCTGAACTCCAGGGACCTTTTAAAGGGGCTTCTCTGAAGCACCATCACCCGAGAGGTGGTATCAGCGTGAGCTGGGGTTTGAGAAAAGTGTGATGAGATGAAGCCTGACTTTCTGTGACAGCTGGGGAGGGGTTTGTAAAGCACCTTGGCTTTTAAGGTAAAGTTTGTTGCTGGAACAAAGTGTCTCCCCAAACTGGGCTGGAGCTCAAGATGTGTGTGTCCCCTTCTTGTGAGAGTGCAGGGCAGGTGAGTGTCAGGTCCCAGGCTCTGGCCCCCTTGTTTCTCCTCCCTGCTTCCAGGTGAGGTCTCCAACTAGCAGGGTGCAGTGACCAGCTGGGCTTCATGCCCTCTGTTGTAGGATGCAGGCTGGCCAAGTCCCTTACCAACTTCACCTGTTTCCCTTGGTAACAGGAGACACTACGCCCCAGCTGGAAGGGGTGGGAAGGCTGGGAGGTGCAGGGTAGCTGTGAACAGGAAAAAGGGAAATGGGTTCTGATGGCCAGCCGCACGGCCCTGTTGTGACGGTCACCTGGACGGTAGCGCACAGACACTGGGTCCTGTGAAGCTTCAGTGCTTTGTGGTTCTGGAAATCCTATAGGAGACGGTCCACAGCAGGTGAAGCTAATGCTCTCAGTGGAGCTGGTGAAGCCCAAGATCTGCAGTTCAGACTGAAGGTGCCGATGTACATACAGGACAAAACCATCTCGTGTGCTTGGACTTCAGGCACGTTTAACATGAATGCAGCCATGTTAATGCCTAGCATCTTCTATCTTGTGCCTCCCCTCAGGGACCCCCTCCTCAGTTCCTGGGGTTCCTGTAACCCACGTACAGGGGGATGGAGAGCGGGCTGTGTCCAGTCTGAGCCCTGAGTTAACCCTGCGGGTGAGTCTGCTCAGGACCGCCGTAACAAATAGCACAGACAGGGCAGCTTGGGTAACAGACCTATCTCCCAGTCCTGGATGCTGTCGGAGATCAAGGTGTGTGCACGCTGGCTTCTCCTGAGGCCTCTGTCCTTGGTGCTTAGACAGCCATCTTCTCCCCAGGTCCTCACGTGGTCTCCCCCTGTGCCTATCTGTGTCCTTACCTCTTCTTGTAGGACATCAATCCTATTGGATTAGGATCCACCCTAGTGACCTCATTTTTACCTTGATCACCTCTTTAAAAATCCCATCTCCAAATACAGCCACATCCTGGGGTCCTGGGGGTTAGGGATTCAGCATGTGAATTTGGAGGGATGTGACTGAGCCTATACCATCCTCCTTAGGAACCAAGTGTGCTTCAGTCCTTCCTTCCCTCAAGTCACACGAGTTGATGTAATGGCTCAAGGAGAGGCCACTCGTGCAGAGTTTGTGTCCCAGCTGGGGAACCCTTCTCTGCTGTCTCTGATCAGGCCATGGCAGTGCCGGCCCAGTCCTGAGGTGAGCAGTTCTGGGGTTTCCTGCCGTGTCGCCCGGCCTGCTGAGGTGCTCATTGTCAGGGAACTCAGGAGCCAGCAGCCTAGTGGGGATGCCGGGGACTCTCAGGGCCTTGGCAGATGTCTCTCCCGGCAGATACCCTAGCGAAAGTGGGGAAACATTTGGGGGATTACAGGCGGGAGAGGGTCAGTCTCGTTTATGCTTCAGAAAGACCAGGTTGGGGTGGGATGTGAGACGCACCGTGCGGGCAGGCAGCTTTGTCAGGCCTGATGGAGGAACCAGGCACCAGATGGGGCTTGGGCCAGGGCTGTGGGCGTAGAGCGGAATTAGTGTGGGAACTGGCCACAGACTGTTGTCGAAATCTCAGCTTCCCTGTGCACCGAGGCCAAACAGAAACACGGAGACAGGGATTTTGGAGGAAGAGAGAGATGGCTTTATGTTTCTGCCAGGCAGAAGGAAAGACACAGCTGGCTAGCACCTCAAGAACTGGGCACCCCCCCCTCCTTGAGAATCAGGGAAAATTTTATGCGTGGGGCTCTCGCAGTCCGGCGTATAGGATGAGGATAAAAGTAGTGAAGGTCTTGCATTCTTCCTTTCCTTTGTATTATTTCAAAACAGTCATAGCTGGCATCAGGCCGCCTGGTAATTGGGGTCCAGCAGTCTGGTAATTGCATACATTTGCCTCTGGTTTATCGGTGGTGACCTCGTTTCTGAAATGCAAAAACTATAGGGGGTGATTTGTTATGAGGGTCGAATAGAATGTAAGTGCTGGATATAATAAGGTTAGGGAGTGAGAGGCAGGGGATGTAACTCACACAGAGTCAGGGGTGATGGGTGCTAAATGTAAATTACATAGTGTCAGGGAGTGAGGTTAGCTTTGAAAAGTACAAATCTAATTATTACAGATGAGTGACAAAGTAAAACAAGGAGTGATGAACACTTTCAGGCCAGGTTATGTTTCTTCTCTAGCCTGTTCGCTGTTCCCTTTGTTTTCCTTGTTCTCAGGGGAAGGAAAACTTCATTTCTACTTTTGCTGCAACAAGACTGGAGGAGCAGATGACAGCCACTGGGGCAAAAGGAGGGTGGGAGCCTGGGAGGCCCCAGTGTTACTGAACAAAACATGGGTCGGCTTGCCCGAGTGCAGTAAAGCCAGTCTACTGACACCGGGTGTGGTGAAGGAAAGTGCAGCTTTAATTGTAAAAGTGCCAATACAAGGAGGCCAGGTGGCTTGTGCTCTAAAACCCCAAGCTCCCTGAAGGATTTCAGTAAAGCAATATTAAAGGCCAGGTGAAGGAGGGGCGTCGCAGGGTATGTGATCAGCTGGTGCACAATTCTCTGGTTGATGGTGAGGTAACAGGCGGTTAACATTATAAATTCTTAGGCGCCAGAAGCTGCGGGGCTACCTGTTCATGATCATCAAGTAGTTAATTTCTTCCACTTGGTGGTGGTTTTAGCATCTGTAAAACAACTCAGGAAGCGTGCATCAGGTACTGTTATCCAGGCACTTCAGAGAGGAGCTACAGCAGAGCATGTGGGGGAGGGGTCTGTCCTGGGAAGGCCCAGTAGGGTCCTGCTCGGTTACACCCGGTGCCTGGGATCGGCAGCCTGGGAACGTGGGGCTGCTCCTGGGTGTGGGGAGCTGTGGGCCCAGTCCTCTGAGGGGCCTGTTAGCCCCCAAGGTGAGATGAGGGTGCAGTGGCTGGACAGAGGCGTCTGGCCTGGGAGAGGGGTCCAGGCTGGAAACGTCACGGGCATCATCACAGGGAGGGAGAGGAAAGGCCAATGGGGGCAGGTAGGTCACAGCAGACTATGTGCAGGTGACTGCGGTCCTGGTGGAAGCAACTCAGAGCCACAAAGGAGTGGCCGTCAGGGGCTCAGCTGCATTCTCCTGTTCCTTTGTAAAACTGCTGTGTCAGAGTTTGAGGCACTGCCAGGAGACGTCAGGGCCCAGTGCTGCCATGGCTTCATCAAAGGGCCCAGGTGGAAGAGAACCACTGCAGGCTCCGCCCATATCCGCACCGGGAATGAACCCCATCGGGGCTCTTGGGCTCACAGACTTGAGGGAACCTCTGTCCTCAGGACCAGTCTTCCTCCCTCTTCTCACCTGCTGGTCAGAGGCCCAGGAACCCCCAACCTGGCTCCACACCCAGGGCCTGGATTCAGAGGCCCAGGAACCCCCAACCTGGCTCCACCCTCAGGGCCTGGATTCTGGGACAGCTTAGGGTAATCAAGACCCTCATGCTCCTTTATCTGCCCGGGGGGGGGAGATGTTGACTGATTATGGAGGGCTGAATGTTTCCAGCAGGTATGGGTGGAAAGATGGGGTGTGAAATTCCTATGTCTGCAGGGTCTTCCCAGCATGAAGATCTGTGTGTTTTCCCCGGCCAGTCAACATCCTCCCAGGAAGCCTATATCCAGGATTACGAGGGCTGAGGCTCTCCCCTTGCTTATCTGTAACTTCCCACTCCCACAGCAAGGCTGTGGCTGGCTCCCTGGCTCCCACCATCTGCCATTTATCTGTGCATTGCTCCTTTCCAGGTTACCTGTGCAGAGGTTTCAGAATTGTTAGCTACTACACCCTGGAAAGAACTTCCTAGAATAAAGCCCACTGTTTATATACGGTCCATTTTGCCTTTAGTCTACAGATCCCATTCATTTCCAAAGGTGACTTAGGTCAGCACCTTTTATCCCATCCCGTACAGTGAGTTGTTTCCATATATTTCTAATACAGTTAGATTCTGTGACATTATGTATTCCATCCTCCAACATTCCTACATCCTAAATAACTAAATTTGAATAGATTATGATTGGCCCCTTGGGCTATGCACATCTGTGGGCTTAGACAAATGCATAGTGACAGGCATCCACCCTAGAGTATCACATGGACTACTTCAAACCCCCACCCCATGATCTGCTTATCATCTACGTAGCTTTGCCTTTCCCGGAATGTCGTCAATGGGGTCATGCTGTGTGCAGCCTCCGCAGACTGGAGTCTTTCACTTAGCAGTGTATACTGAAGATTTATCCATGTCTTTCCATAGGTTGGTGGTGCATTCTCTTCTGCTGAGTAGTATTCCACTGCACGTGTATGGGAGGAAGAACAACTTTCCCTCTACTTTTCTAGGTTCTTGGTTGAGGCCGCCCCCGCCCCTGTAATAAAAGACAGATTACCAGGAGAAAAGCCGAAGTTTAATAACATGTATACCTTCTGAATACAGGGGGGATACCACGGGAAACTGAGTCAGGCCCTGAAATGACCAAAACCATCCCCTTAAATACTGTCTTCAGCTAAAAACAGAAGAAAGATGCTGGGGAAGTGGGGAAGGCCAGTTATGGCAGCTTATCATGCAAAGCACAGTAAACAAGGGTATGACTGTTTGCACATTTAAGTCAGGACTTCCCCTTTGAAAAGAGTTACTTAATATTTAATTATCCTTTTATTTTTGGTGCAAAGAGGGACATACCCTTATAATTGGAGATTTCCCTGTTGTAAATGTCCTTCATAAAACGGCAATCTCAGTTTTCTGAGATTTTTAAAAAAAATTATTATTTTTGGCTGCATTGGGTCTTCGTTGCTGCGTGCAGGCTTTTCTCTGGTTGTGGCGAGCAGGGGCTACTCTTCATTGCGGTGTGCGGACTTCTCATTGTGGTGGCTTTTCTTGTCACGGAGCAGAGGCTCTAGATGTGTGGGCTTCAGTAGTTGTGGCTCACAGGCTTAGTTGAATTGCGGCATGTGGGATCTTCCCGGACCAGGGCTTGAACCTGCGTCCCCTGAATCGGCAGGTGGACTCTTAACCACTCAGCCATCAGGGAAGCCCTGTTTTGTTTTGTTTTTTTTTAAAGCAGACCAATAATCCTTATGCCAGAGAGACATATTTTGGGGTGACATATTTTACTCGCGTTGACATGGATGTACCCCAATTTGCTTATGCATTCATCTTTTGAAGGATATCCTGATTTCTTCAAGTTTTTAGCCATTATGGAAGTGCTGCTCTTCATAATTGCATCCTTGTTTGCATTTGAACATAGATTTTCAAAGCAGTTGCCTAAATACTGGAAGTATGATTGTTGGATGCCAACATGAGACTTGTTTAGCTTTGGAAAAACTGCCAAATTGTCTTACAAAGTGGCTGCACATGCATCCCCCCAGCTATGAGGGAGAGTTCCTTTTTTTCCTCACCCTCTAGCAATTGGTATTGTCATATTTTTGGAGCTTAGCAGTCCTAATATGTGTGCTGTGATAGTTCATGATTTTAATTTGTAATTCCCTAATGGTATATGATGTTGAGCTTGTTTCTTTTTCTTTTTTTTTTTTTGCGGTACGCGGTCCTCTCACTGTCGTGGCATCTCCCATCGCGGAACACAGGCTCTGGACACGCAAGCTCGGCGGCCATGGCTTACGGAACCGGCTGCTCCGCAGCATGTGGGATCATCCCGGACCGGGGGACCAACCCGTGCCCCCCGCATCAGCAGGTGGACTCTCAACCACTGCACCACCAGAGAAGCCCTTGAGCTTGTTTCTGTATGACTTTTACTGTCTGTATATCTTTTTTGGTGGGATGTCTGTTCAGATCATGCTGTTCATGTTCATGCTGAGAGGAGCCCTGTCTCCTCAGGACCTGCTGGGGCTTTGGTTTCTGGAACACGTTGGGCTGAGTCCACGCTGATGTCCAGGCTTCGGGACAAGCCGGGGTCGAGTCCACACTAACAGGAGCCAGGTCTCCTCAGGACCCGCTGGGCCTTCAGCTTTGGGACACTGTGGGGTCCAGTTCATGCTGACAGGAGCCTGGTCTCCTCATGACCTGCTGGGAGGTGATGCCACTGAGGGAGAAGGTGAGGAAAAGTGGGCAGAAGGTTCCTGTGCGTGGCTGACCGCTGAGGGTGTCTGTCTTCAGAGGACCCAGGAGAGGAAGGGCTTGATCTGGAAAACTGGGTTTTTGTCCCCTCTTGTGTGTGCTGTAGACAGAGTGCAGTGTTGTTCTTTGGCGTGTGGCATCTGATTTTCCCAGCACCGTTTATTGAGGGGACTGTCCCTTCCCTGGTGTATATTCTTGGCTCCTTTCTTGTGAATTAACTGACCACATACCTGTAGGTTGATTCCTGGGTTCTCTGCTCTGTTCCTCTAGTCTGTGTGCCTGTTTTTGTGCCAATTCCACACTTTTTGGGGACTGTAGCTTCGTAATGTAGTGTGAAATCAGGGAGGGAGACGCCTCCAGCCCGTTCTCCTTCCTCAGAGTCGCTTTGGCTCTTCTGGGTCCTTTGTGGTTCCACACACAGCTTAAGATTATTTGTTCTGTTTCTATGGAAAGTGTCTTTGGACTTTTGGGAAGGATTGCATTGAATGTGTACATTAATTTTGCTAGACTGCATATTTTTTAAAAATTAAACAAAAATTTGGGTCACACCATGTAGCATGCAGGATGCGTGATCTTAGTTCCCCAACCCGGGATCGAACCCGCACCCCCTGCAGTGGAAGCACAGAGTCCCAACCCCTGGATGGCCAGGGAATTCCCACCATAGAATGCATATTTTCACAGTATTTTTTTTTTTTTTTTGTGGTACGCGGGCCTCTCATCGTTGTGGTCTCTCCCGTTGCAGAGCACAGGCTCCAGAAGCACAGGTTCAGCGGCCATGGCTCACGGGCCCAGCCGCTCCGCGGCATGTGTGATCCTCCCAGACCGGGACACGAAGCCGTGTCCCCTGCTTCGGCAGGCTGACTCTCAACCACTGCGCCACCAGGGAAGCCCTTGTTTTGTTTTGGTTTTTTGCGGTATGCGGGCCTCTCACTGTTGTGACCTCTGCCATTGCAGAGCACAGGCTCCGGAAGCACAGGCTCAGCGGCCATGGCTCAAGGGCCCAGCCGCACCGCGGCATGTGGGCTCTTCCCGGACCGGGGCACAAACCCACGTCCCCTGCATCGGCAGGCGGACTCTCAGCCACTGCCCCACCAGGGAAGCCCCTCCATTTATTTTCATCTGTTCAGTGTCCTCTATTAGTGTCTTCCAGTTTTCAGTGTGCTGGTCCTTCACATCCTTGGTTAAATTTACTCCTAGTTATCTTTTTGGATGCAATTGTAGTGGGATTTTTTAAAAATTCTTTTTCTGATGGTTCATTATCAGTGTATAGAATCACAAATGATGTTTGTGCATTGATTTTTCTTTTTTTTTTTTTGTATCCTGCAGCTTTACTGAATTCATTTTTTAGTTGTAACAGTTTTTTGGTGGTTGAATGTGGAAAACTAGAATTCAGAAATCCCACTGTTTCATCTACATCCAGGTCATCCACAGCACCCAAGACATAGTGGCTCCCAATATAATCTTCCCATGGTGCCTCTTGTAGTATGTGGACTCCTACAAGGGTGATTAGCATCCCCACTGTGGGCGAACTGGATCTGGGTAGGGCTTGGCCTCTATAACAGAGTTTGATGTCTGTATTTCTGGCATGGTATGACATGGTTGTTTTGATAAGTACTTTATTTTCTAGTAAATTTCAAGTATATCAAAAAGGTTAAATAGCAGTATAAAGTTTTCCACCTTCACAAAATACTCCAGTTTGTTTTACCCTGTGAGAGTGGGAGGGCTACTCTCCCAGGGAACCAGCACATAACCCCAAAGTTATCTGTAAACATGTGAATAAGTGGCTGTTTTAGATTTCTTTTTTCTCCTTTTTTGTTATTTTTTAAAAATAGCTATTTAATATCTTATATCATTTCATTTTCCCCATATATTATTTCAGAAGTTTTATACTTTTTTCTCTTTTTATAGTTATCCTAGAAATATCATGCATCCTTGACTTTTCAAAATCTAAAAGTAACCAGTAGGGCTTCCCTGGTGGCGCAGGGGTTGGGGGTCCGCCTGCTGCTGCAGGGGACACAGGTTCGTGCGCCGGTCCGGGAGGATCCCACGTGCCGCAGAGCGGCTGGGCCCGTGGGCCATGGCCGCTGGGCTTGCGCGTCCGGGGCCTGTGCTCCGCAACAGTAGAGGCCGCGGTGGTGAGAGGCCCGTGTACCGCAAAAAAAAAAATTTAAAAACTAATAAAAATAACCAACATCTTTACCTTCCTCTTAGATAATACAAGAATCTTAGTAGTTTAATTTTATTCAGCCCCTCATGACTTAACATGTTATTATTATGTAGTTTAATTTTTTTTAAATATTCTTACAAGACAGAAGGAGACCTGTTTAGAATTGTTATTGTGTTTTGCCGTCAGTCCTTTTTTATATTTCCCACATTTTTGCTACTTTCTCTATTGTTCATTGATTGTTTTATCTTTTAGACCATCCACCTAGGGCCATTTTCCTTCTGCTTAAAGTCTATCCTTTAGAATAGATGAACTCTCTTAGTTTGTGTTTACCTGAAAGTGTCTTTGTTTCACCATCACTTAAGGGAGATGTTTTTGCTGAATATGGCAGTTTAGGTTGGCAGTTATTTTCTTGTAGCAATTTGAAGATCTCATTCCTCTGTCTTTTGGTTTCCATTATTGCTATTGAAAAGTCACCTGTCAGTCTTTCAGTTCCTTGTCTCTGGCTGCTTTAATATTTTTCCCTTTGTTTTTAGCTTTCTGCTGTTTCACTGTATCTATATTTATCTTGCTTGGGTTTATTTGGCTTTTTTAAGTCTGTAAATTGGAGGTGTTTTGAAATGTGTTTATTGACTTATTCATAATTCCTAAACTGTGAATTTCCATTTTTATGTTCTGTTGATCTGTTTGTCTTAATGTATAAATAAATCTTTTATAACCTTCATAGTAAATATTTTCTCCTGGTCTTTTGCTTTTCTTTTCCTTTGTTTCCCACAGTTTCCCCAACAGACTGCATTGCCAAACTCGTGGATTTTTGATAATCTGATAAGTGAAAAGTGAACCTTGACAATAAAACTCTGGAACTGGTCTTTTGAGAGGAGTAGGACTGCAACTACTCTTTCAGTTTTTTCATCGTAATTGGTCTATTCAGATGTTTCTTCCACTTAGACCAATGTTAGTAAATTATATTTTTATAATTTTCAAATTTATTGGTATAGTGTGTGATAATTTATTATTTTAGAAATTTTTCCCTGTATTTGTGGTTAGCCTCCTTTTGTTGATATTTAATTTTTTCTCTTTATTGATTATATTTGCTAAAGGTTACTTATTCCAAAAGAACCAGTTTGGGGACTTCCCTGGCGGTCCAGTGGTTAGGGCTTCACCTTCCAATGCAGGGGGTGTGGGTTCAACCCCTGGTGGGGGAGCTAAGATCCCACATGCCTCATGGCTGGCGGGGGTGGGGGGGGACAAAAACCATAAAACAGAAGCAATATTGTAACAAATTCAGTAAAGAGTTTTTTAAAGAAATGGTCCACATTAAAAAAAATCTTTTTTAAAAAAAAAAGAACTAGCTTTTGGTTTTTATTGTTTAACTCAATCGGCCTTTTGTTTTTAAATTTGGCCTCTCTTTTTATTTATGAATTTTCTAAGAAGTGTCTGGGGCATACTTTCTGTTTTTTCTTAAGAATTGAGTAACACTTAATTGGATAACTAAATCCCTTGGTAATATTCTGTGTTAAAGACTCTGCCCTCCTTGGTACGGTGAAATAGACCCTGTTTAGAACCTTTGGGTACACCTGCTTCCTCATGAACTATTCAAGACCCCAACTCCTGAGGCCTGTTTTGACCAGTTGAAGCACCTGCTTCACCCTGTGGTTATCCTCCACTTCTCTATGAGCCACCTTTAGTAAATAGGCCTATTCTCTGCCCAGGGCATTTGTGATGGGATATATCTAGGGGTGGTGGTGATTAAAAAAAAATCATTGTTATGGTATGGATTAGATGTCACTTTCCCTTTTGTTATATGTGATAATCAAAATAATCTAAAGCAGGTCTTAAAATGTAATTGACCCTGAGAGAAATTTAGTCTTAGGATTTTCTTGGAAGAAGGACAAAACTACTTAACAGTATCTTTGTAGTGTATAAATACAGTAATGAGTTTAATGCAGCCATTCATTGCAGGCTGATAGTTTAATGCTGAAGCACAAATTAGTAAACGTGGTTTGATGAGCCAGAGCAAAGGCCGGTTCCTTTATACAGATGTCTGAAAATGGCACCATATCAACTTCGAAGTGATTCTAATAAAAAGTGCATAATCTTGAATATGGAAAGTATGTTCTCCAAAGAATCTGTTGACTTTTTACACAGCATAGCAAGAAAGAAAACAAAATATGATATAAGATTATAAGCATCTGTCTGATATATAGAAATCTTTTTTATAGTAGAAATGGATTTTGAAAATGTTCAAACAGTCTTCAAAAATTGAATATTAAGTCTAAAAGTAAGCCACAGTTAAATGAAACAATCATAGTACAAAGGGATTTTTAGCAATGGAAATAATTTTTTTTTTACTTTTGAATTTTCTTTATATTTTATATAGCAGGTTCTTATTAGTTATCCATTTTATACATATTAGTGTATACATGTCAATCCCAATCTCCCAATTCATCACACCACTACCACCCGCAGCCAATTTTCCCCCAGCAATGGAAATAATTTTTTAAAGTTTTTAAGAAGAAGGCAGTTGCTCTCCCATTGCATATGTTAAATATGCAAAGTGATTTTGCTATTTTCAATAGTAATTAATCTACGTGATTCTTTATGAATTTAAGTAATTTCCTTTGTGAGTTAAGGTCTTCCTGTATGTTTTCTATTTGTACAATACCATAGCAGCAATGATTCTCTAGGAGCTCCTGATTAGTTTTCCGCTAGCAAGTGCAGATACGGTCCAGGAAATGCATATGGATGTCTTAGATTACTTGGTTAAAACATAAGCCAAAAGGAAAGACGTCCTTAGATCAGGCCAAACACCACACACACACACACACACACACACACGCACACACGCACACACACGCTCCAACTTTATTTTTCATGAGTTTTGTTAGGGCTGTGTGGCTTAGTGGGAGGGACAAGCACCCCATCCCAACCCTGGGTGCTGGTATCAGCATCTCCTGGGCATATATGGAGTATCCAAAACCATATTCAGTAGACCTTTTATTTTTGTAAATTACAGAGCAAAGCCCCATGAAACTATAATCAGCGAGTTTACTAGACAATAATGGGAAAGCTTTATAGCAGCGGTGAGTTAGAATAACTTGGGGTCACTGTGGTGAAAAGACATGGATTTCGGTTTAGGTCTAGGATTTGCAATCCAGAATGGTTACTGAATAACCTGCAGGCAAGACCTTCGAGGGAATTGAAGCTTGGAGCGATCGTTGTAAAATAACAATAAAACTGTCCACCTAAGAGTATTGGGAGACGTCAGAAACAGGGAACTGAGGACACTCTGCTTGTCCAGCCCTCGGACCAGACTGCGGCTCCCCGACCCGGCGCACGGCCAGGTAGCCTGGCTGTGCGCGTGTGCGCGGCTCGCGGTTCGCCACCCGCCCTCGTTGACTTTTAAAGGCACAACCCGCGCCGCCCCCGCCACACTGGCTTTCGCTGGCAGGAGGGGGCCGGAGGGGCCAGCTGGGCAGAGGGACAGCCCCCTCCGCCACACGCCATGAGGTGAGGAGGAGGGGCCGGCCCTAACCCCCACCCAGCCAGGGGCTCCTGGAGACACCTGCGTCTGGGGCTTCCCACCTGGCCGGTGAGCTGCCTGCCAGACAACTGGGTGACGAGGAGACTGGGAGAAGGGACGGACTAGGTGTCCCACCTTCAGGGGGCTTTGGGGAGTGAAGCTTTGGTGGGGCCGCCGAGGTAGGTGGTGAACAAACGGTTGTATGTACTTAAGGGTTTACGGAGCGCCTTTGCCTCCTGACTCATGGGATTCTGCGAGCGTGGAGTGGAGAAACCCTTGCCGAACTGCCAGAGAGATGGCATCACTCTTTACAACTCTTCTGTGTGTGTAGACTTACAGTATTTTAGGAAATCTTTTGAATTGTAAAGCAGTGATTCCAAATGGACTTTTGCACTTCAAATAATAGCAAGGGTATCTTGGTTTTTACTCTTTCTGTGGGTGATTATCTTGACATTAGAAAACATTTAAACTTTTGTACATGGTAGACTTTTTTTAATTTAAGAAATTTTTAAAGTTTAAAAATTTTTAAGAACTTAAAAATTGTTATAAAAATCATACATTTCTCATTCTGTAGTATTTTCTATTTTTTAATAGAGAAGCTTTATCTTATGGGTCTCTTACTGTTTTGGCTTATGGGAAATGCTATTTCCATTCATTTACTTTGTGTTCATTTTAAAAACTAACTTGCTACTACTTAGGGCCATGGAAGATCTTTTTTTCCAAAATGAAAATAGCTTTAGTTCCCCAGATTATATTTATGCTTACGTAAAATTTCAGATAATACGTAAAGCTGTAAAAAGAATGAAACAGGAATTACCTGTACTTGACCTACCCAAAGATAACTTGGTAGAGCGTTGAGTACTGTGGTGCTAGGAGCTCTGCTGGGTACTGAAGGTCTTTGTGAGCAAGACAAAGAGTATCTGCCTCTGTGGACCTTACATTCTGCTGGGGAAGATGGACACACACACACACCCAAAAGTAAATTGACAAAATAGCTGTATGTTGTAATGAGTGATTTAAAGAAAATACCTCCTTTAGGTGGGGTGATCAGAGGAGGTTTATCTGAGGGAATAACTTGAGATTTCACTCAAAGAAGAGAGGGAGCTAAGCCGAGGGCAAAACAGGAGAGCGAGCGTTTCAGTCAGAAATAACAGCAAGTGCAAAGGCCTGAAAAGAGCAAAGAGCTTGAATGGAAAGACCAGGGTAGCTGGACCGTAGTAGTAAGCCAGAGGAGGGAGGATCAGGTGAGGTGGAGGAAGCAAGCAGGGGTCAGATTTCACAGGGCCATGGCAGGGAGTGTGTGTTGTATTCTGGGGGCAACGAGAAGCCGCGAAGGGTTTAAGTAGAGAAGTGAAGTGATTTGGAATATGGATTGATTCATTCAATACATGAAATGTTTATTGAAACCTTACTGTGTACCAGGCACTGTTCTGGGCACTGGGGTACAGCATGGAAAAGGATAAATTCCTGTATTCATGAAGCTAATAATCTAGTGGTGGGCGCATAATCAAATAAACAAGAAAAACATCAGATAAGCATTATACAGATGATGACCATTGTTTAAATCATAGTATATGTTCTTAAGACTTTGTGTATATATATACATACTTCTCCTTTGTTATCAGCTTTTCTTTCCCCTAAACAACTTATGGTAGGATTTTTTCTGTGTTACATTAAATGAACAGCTTTCTTTTATTTGGAAGCATCAATTTGTTTTGTAGATTAAGTATGGCCAAAATAATACTACATAAATGAAAAAGATACTGTGCAGCAACAAAAACTTATCTAAGTCATCTGTTTGGAAAGAAGTATATAGTAACTTCCTTTGGACAGTCTGACATGTGGCTCTCCTGCCTCATCCCATGTTCCAGCAGCCCCTCATGATAACTTTGACCTGTTAATGTGGTTAGTTAAATTTATGGATTTCCTATTTATTGAACCAATTCATACATTCCCAAAATGTACCTTAATTGACTTCTGTTATTATATTAGTGTCCTGATGGATTCCCTTTGCCAATACATATATTTTAGGATTTTAGTATCAATATTCGTGAGATCTATAGTTTCCTTTCTTAGTATTTTCTTTGTCAGATTTTGGTGTTAGCATTTGACTGCTTTATAAAAAAAATCGGGAAGCTCTTTTTCTGAGTTTTGGAACAGATTAAATTGCATAAGTATTATTCTTTCATTTAATTATCAAATACATATTTACTGAACATTCACTGCGTGCCAGGCATTGGGCTGATGCTGGGTAATCACAAGTAGACAAAACAGACATGATTCCTGTCCTCATAAGGCTTGGTTTATTAGGTAAATAGACATTAGTGAAATAATTATGATTATGTAATTATAAACCATGATAAATGCTCTGAAAGAAATCGTTGAAGATCTACTTTGACTGTTCTTTTCATGTATTTGAGTAAATGGTTATTGCGTTAATACACACTAAAAATTAATTCTTTTAAAATTAATATTTGTTGAAGATTTGATATGTAATTAGTTCTGTGATAAATACATAAGTAAATAAAATGAGGTCTTCATAATTATAAAAGTTAAAATAAAAATAATGGTGATAGTAGCTACCATGGTAGGTGGTATATTGCACATTTTTTGATTGAAGAAACTAAGACTTACATTAAGTAGACACTTCAGTTATGTCTGTGACACCTCCAGTTGTACACTCCTCTGGAAATTCCACTAAGATTATAGTAACAGAGTAAAGATATAAATCCACAAAGATCAAGAGAGTGAGAAAGGAGAAGATAAATGAAATCAGTATTTGGGAAACTACAAAAGAAGGTGGTCAATTACTAAATGATTTAGTGGATTAGAGAATGCTGAAGGCTGAAGAGAGGTAAGCCAACAAGAGAAGCAAGCCGATTCCCTCCACAGAATCTGGAAAAGGCTCAGGATTTAGAGGTACCAAGTACTTCTCAGGGCAGGAATATGGGTGGAATAGAAATAGAAGTATCTGTAAACTGTGGTATCTTTAAAAAGAAAAGAGAAAATACAACTTACGTA
The DNA here is from genome assembly GCF_059928025.1 of Delphinapterus leucas. NCBI lineage: Eukaryota > Metazoa > Chordata > Mammalia > Artiodactyla > Monodontidae > Delphinapterus > Delphinapterus leucas. The sequence goes on from NW_028322289.1 coordinate 147,193, forward strand.
AAAGAAGAGATTCTTTTTTTAAAAAAGGGAGAGAAATTATTCAGGAAGCAAGAAAGGATTAGATAATAAAGCTGAAGAACTCTCCTAAAAAATAGAATAGCCACAACAATTAGACAAAAAGAGTGAGAAAGTATTTAGAAAATAAAGGTCCAGTCAAGAAAGTTTTTCATCTAATCCAGTGGCAGGAAGAAAAATCTATAACGAAATCAGTACTATAGATATGTGGGAGAATCTGGAACATGATACAGTGGGTAGCCAGTGATACCAACAGCCAGTGTCATTGAGATGGGATATGTCATGAAAGGTTTCAGAGAGGTACTGATACCTGAAATCTAAGTAAGTATTCAAATGATAAGCCAAAAAAGGGCACTAGTGTATACATTTTCAGGGCAATAGAAATAGCAAATGCAGAGGTGGAAACACGATACACATGAGGAACTGCAAGCAGTTCATTATTTGAGAAATTCAGTATACTTTACAAAAAATAGCATGTATAGTTTTATAATAGTACACCTTTTTTCAAAAAGGATTTGAGGTAGAACTGTGTGAATATATTTAAGATTCTTTAGAAAAAGTAGCAATATTGATTATATCGTTCATTATGTCAAGAGGGGAGAATTAAATTGGGATTCAGGAGACCAGGATTCTAGTGCAGACCTACCACTAACTTGTTGAGACCTTAGTGTGATAATGTTGTTGACTGCCTTCCCAGTAATCACCTCCCTTTTTCTTCCCTTCCCCCAAACCACAATTTTGTCTAGCTTTTGGGGTGATCCCATGCTTCAGGAGCAGCTTGGGCGGGTGAGAGTGGGGGGCTGTGTGACTCTTAGTTACTCTAAGCTCATTATGGTAATTCCACTCTCTTTGGTTAGTGATTGTTTTAGGAATAAACGTGTGACTCAGTTCTGGCCAATGAGTTGAGAATGGGGTGCCTGCAGAGAGAATTCTGGGAAAGCTTTCTCACCGAGGACAAAGGAAAAGATGCCCTCTCCCTGCCTTCATCTTATTCTAGCTCTGAAGATGTGTTTGAGCCCAGTGTACGGATGCAACAGAGCAGTTTTCAGGCTTAAGGGTTCCCTCCTCTGCTCCTGAAGCTGAGGATTGTTTTTAAAAATATGGTGCCTTTGTTGCTACTCCTTTTCTAAGTTGCAAGTGTAATCTGGTTTGGGAGGGTCTTTACTTCCAGCTCTGCTTTCCTCTTTGAGACCACTGTCACCAGGAGATACAGCCCTTGCTTTCCAAAGGTCACACACTCACTCTAGGAGTATTTTGTGAGCGCATTCTAAGATCTCCAGGCCACCGGGACACTTTCATCATAGAGACTTTTTCTCGTTTGTCTTGATAAAATGCAGGGTATAGCATAGTACTAGGCACATAATAGTCATCACTAATAGTTTTGTTTAATGAAGGGTGAATCAAATATTACTTATGTAGGGGTGGGGAGAGGTTTTATTTGTGTTCTATTTGATTTTATTATTTCCAGCCAGTAGCACATGGGTGTGGTTCTATAATCTGTGCATTTTGAAAGGTTTTTTTCAATGAGGCAAAATTGATTCCTGTTTATCTCTGCGAAGAAAATTTTCTTTAGAAATTAAAGAATTGGGGGAAAACCACTTCAATCTATGTGTGTTACTACTTCTTATACAGCAAATTTAGCCTTTAGCTCTGGAGACTTGACAAAGAAGGGAAACATTACAAAATTGTACCTAATGCAAACTAGATGCTCAGTAAACATTTATTTATATAGTAGATATGCCTGAAATAGAACTATTCACTTTATGATTTAATTTTTTCTTTTTTCATTTTAGCATTTATGACATTAGCAGAGAACAGGACTATGTCAAGAAGCCCGGGGGTATACTTGGCGCAAATGAATTAAGACCACCCTCCCAGCTACATTCCCTGTGAGAGAAGACCGAGACAAGGTTCATATCAGAGAAGAGTGGGTATTAAACTAAATGCTATAAGCTATTACTAATGAATCCAAAGCTGCACAGTACAGTTTTTTAGATTTTAATTTAGATCATGTAAAATGAAAGGACTTTTTTAAAAATTCTAACTTCCAGTAGCTACAGATTTCTTATAATTATTAGTCCAAAATTGATAGGTGATTAAGTTTGCAAATTGCATCAGAAAAGGTGTGTGTGTTCAAGAGAAATTGTCACACTCCTCTATTTGTATTTCTTTGAAATTATGATTTATTTTACTTGATTTTAAATTGAGATATTTTAAATAGTAGAAGTAATACATGCTTATGTAAGAAAAATCTAAATTGTAGTGATATATATAAGGCAAAAGTATAAGTTCTCCTTTTTGTCCACTCCCCAATCACCATTGGTGTATATACTGTCAACGGTTGGATTTCCCATCTTTTCTACATCTTTTTCTGTATACTTCCAAACACATAATTTTTTATGGTTTTTTTTTTTACCAAAATGACAGATAATACATATTATTCACTCAGTAGTATACAATAGATATCTTTGTACGTCAGTATATACAGATTTACTTTGTTTTTATTTAGTAAGTGCAAGGTGTTTCCCTATTGATGGCAATTTAGGTTGTCTCCAGTGTTTTTGCTGTTATAGGTGTTGGTGCATGGAACACCCTTGGACATATAACCCCTGCACTTATGCTAATATTTCTGAGGAATAGATTCCCAGAAATGGAATGGTTATTTGGTATGCCCATTTAAGTTTTTGTTACTTTCTGCCAAATTGTGTTCTAAAAAAGCTGTATATATCTTAAACTGGCAGTCCTTTGATATCTTAAAGGTAAGGGTAGTACATTTTAGGATTAGGTGATTAAAGAATGGGCTGTTCCTTCAACAACTGTCAAATGACCTACTTAGAGGAGATACAGTATATAGGCATGGAGAGTATTAAAAGGTGTAGGTTGCCTTCTACTAATAAGGGCCTTTAATGGCACATATTGTTGGGTTCTTAGTGTTTCTGTCTCTGATAAGTGCTATTGCTTAGTTCACAAACAGGAGTTGTGGTCATGTAAGTCTGGGGGAGATGGAGAAGTGGCTAGATTCTGTTAGATTACTGTGACACCTAAGTTGTTGACGTTTGTTCATCTCATTATTTGCTTTCAGACCAGATGCTTATAGAATGGAAAATAGATACCTGTGGTATAGCATCAGAAGCTGGTTTATAATTTTTTTATCTCTCTTATTAGAAGTTATAAAGAGAGAAAAAAGTGTCCCGAAATCAGACACTCAGTATCCCTGTCATGGATTTTGAGATGGGGGAGATTGATGCAGGGCGCTTTGAGCAGAATCCAACTTGTTGTGTCAAGCTTGACCTAACTTTTTTTTTTTTTTTTTTTTTTTTTGCAGTACGCAGGCCTCTCACTGTTGTGGCCTCTCCCATTGCGGAGCACAGGCTCCGGACGCACAGGCTCAGCGGCCATGGCTCACGGGCCCAGCCGCTCCGCGGCATGTGGGATCTTCCCGGACCGGGACACGAACCCGTGTCCCCTGCATCGGCAGGCGGACTCTCAACCACTGTGCCACCAGGGAAACCCAAGCTTGACCTGACTTTTAAGATCCAATCCACAAATGGCAGAGAAACGTGCCCAAAGCCAGGTGCTACAGGAAAGAATATTAACTCAGTTTTCAGAGCCATTTTGATTCAACTTCAGTTTTTTCCATGTGCTCTTTGTTGATCACTTAAACCGTAAGGGACACTCTTTATGCTTTACAGACAGGTACTTTTCAAGTTACCTTCTTAGATGTTGCTTTAGATTTCTTTGTGGAATAGCCCCCTCTTCTTTCTCTTAATATTCTGATCATCTTGAATGTTAAACTAGAGCATGTGCATTGCTCAGCAAAAAATGAAACTATCCATTTATTTAATGCTCCTCGTTTTGTACGCTTGTTTTAGGCGGTTAAATGAAAGCACATTGTGTGGGAAGAGACAACGTCAAATGATTTATCAGTAAAATTCTCATTATGTCCTTAATTATAGAGCAGGAAACTTGTGCTTTCTTGAGAGTATAATTGAGGTCATTTATTATGAAGTCATGAAAGATTCAGGGTTTACTGTGGTTTTCCATTATCTTCTCTTTTGATATGCTTTTCCTTCTGCCAACTGTAAAATTATTACTTTTCTAACATATGGCTATTTGGAGAGTGCTGACATAAAAAGGAAGCATTTTTAACCATAAATAAATGGTTTTAGAAGTTACAGTATAAAACTACAAAATAAGTCATTTCTTACTTGTTCCTCCTTGTTTATTTTAAATCATTACCATTAGTCCTAGCTTTATTGGGAGCAGTACTCCCCACATTGTATTAGATGGGGTCTTTTAAATTGCATTATTTCTCACAGTTTTCAGTTTATTATTGTGCGTTGACGCTCAAAATTGGGGATATATGTAGTATTCAGTACTTGTGAAACTTATAATCTATTAACATCTTGCAGAATTTAGGGAAGTTGATAATCATAGATTGGTCATTTCCAAAGCGATGACAACTTTTATTTCTTTCACTTGTAAGCAACATCTTTCACAAATATTGAGCCTCATGGTATAATTAGATTCTTTAAATATTATATTGCCTTTTAAAAAATTTAAATACTAGGTTTCCAAAATTATAATTTTTAAAGGAATCCTGATTTGCATTTGAGCTAGCTGTACAGATTATTTGTAAAAGGAGTTTGCAAGTGCATAGGCTTCCCAGTTTGTTTTGAGGAAGTAGCTAAAGAAAGCCATAATTTTTAAATTGTTATCACTGGTGTTTTGCTGTTTGAATCTCTTTAGAATATCCATATTTTTCACAGCACTGGTATACCGATATTGAAAGAGAGAAGGTGAAACTGAGGAAAAATCAAAGTCAGATGCAATCGATATAGATCAGATGTGCCAACTTCAGAATATTCTTAAGTGTTTCATCCTCTTTTCTTTCTTTCCTTGCTATTTATAATCTTTTATTTTTGATACGATGAAGTATTATTATCAAAATCATTTTTAAATTACCTTGGGAATTGAAGCATTAGGACAGTTTAGTCCAAATGAATTTTACTGAAATGTTTGTTTTGATTTCTGTAATAGTCTAGGGTTTTTTAATCTGTTGTTCATAAATTAATTTTAATTAAAAAGCTTATGTTTTCTTTAACTTTTGAACTCTAGTGTAATTGGCAGAGTCCTGGTATAAGTAGGAAGCCAGATTAATGTACTTATTTATACTGTAAGGCCCAAACTTCCAGTCTTACATAAATTATTCTCTCTATTATTTACAAATAATCAGTGTGTATCCGCCCCCCCCAACCTTGTTAAAGAGAATAGAGAGGAGGTAAATAGAAAGGAGTAAACAAATCAAATAGTTCAATGTTATGAGAACTCATTAGGCTCAGTTCTTGCTAAGTGAGGACTGGTAAAATCAAAAGACACAAGGGCTCAATCAAGAGAATTACTGGATTGAGTCAGTAGTTCTCAATTAGGAAGCATGCCTCTCATGGGAGGGGTATACCAGCATCTTTGGGATAACACATGGGTATGGTTTGAAGAAAGCACTTTCAAGAAAAGTAATAAAGTTTTATTTTTGTAAAATGATGATTTTATAATACAGCCCATAAGAAGTAAATTTTAATAGGCATGTACAGGCTGGTGAGGAAGCCCCAAAGAAACATGATTTCTAATGTGTTTGCTGAGTGTGCAGTAGTAGGCTCCTTCCAAGGAACCTAACAGACTTCCTTGGGGATTTGGTGAGAAGACAGGAAGGGTAAGTTTATCAAAATGTGGCTTAGGTTTAAAAAAATTTAAGAATGAGAAGCATTGGTCTAAGCAGTTGCTGACCACCAACTTGACACTACAGTTGCATCTGCTTTTACCCAGTGTGGCTACAGCGCCCAGCTTGAAACCAAAAGGGATTTATTCTTGCATTAAAAGTCATTCACCCTCAGTTATAATCCATTTAGGTTATTTTCACATGTGAGATCTTTTAAGATAGTCCAGATATGGTAGCCAAAACACATTGTAAATGTCTTAATTATACAGGAAGGAAATAGATGATTATTTCCTATTATCATAGATGATATATTTCCTGTATCAGTATTCAGTGATATTTAGTGTGCCACTTTTCCCCATCCTTTGGTTATCTTAAACAGTTGCATTATTTTTGTTTGTGTTTTGCAGTTTTTGAGACAGTGTCCTTGAGTTCAGACTCTCTCTTCCAGAGGGCAGTTTCAATTCTCCATACTTCTTACTTGGACTCTGCATCTGAGCATGGTTTTCAGTACAGTCAAGTGACTGGTGAAAAGTGACATTTTCTTAAATGAGGTGAGGTGCTTGGTACACACTGTGTCTGTTTTATTTTAGTTTTAAAGAAAGAGACCCATTATTTTTGATATATAAGCCTAGTTCTTTTTAGCTATCCCATTTCAGCTGAAATAAAAGATCCTTGGAAATAGTCACTTGAAAGGTAATTATAATATATTCTAGGGAATAGAAAAATAATAAATTTCATTAGTCTTTTAGCAGGAGGAATTCAGATGATGCATTTTTAAAAGTTAATTTTCAAGGCAAAATAACATGTTTATAACATTTGATTATTCTCCCCTTATACGGTACAAAACTCTTTACCAAGAAAAAAAAGCAAGTAACTGTACTCACGAAGAACTTCAAGAAACTTACGGGTTTCTTCTGTTTGAAACTGAAAATCAGGTAAGGGAATTCGATCGTAGAAAAGTAATTTTGTGATGTTAATGTACAAAATTAATTATATCATTAAAGTTAAATATTGGTATTTTAGGTCTATAAAGTTTGTAAGATTACCAGTTCATCAGTCTTTTTTGTTAGTTTGGTGGCAATGTAAATGACAGTGAAAGCTTGTCATGAAAGAGATTGGATTTCTACAACTTTCCATAGGTTTTCTTTAGTTTTATCTTGAATACATTTGTAAGCTCGTGGTGAGATTTTGATTAATACAGATTCCTTAAGTATTAATAATGACTTTTAATGGAGTGAATGGATATTTTCTATTCTCGATCATCGTTTAGATAGATATTTTCTATTTCTTGTGGAGGTTTTTCAAGTTTAAATTACATGATTTTGGGGACAAGATGAACACGTTCAGCATTCTAGTTACTTGGAATTGTTTCATGCCTTATTTTGAAAATTGAACATCCATATTGTTGGTTGTACCTAAATTGTGGAGAAGGAAACTACTGTGTGTAGGTATGTCTCCCGAGATGTGTGTGGCTTCTAGATACAGTTCAGCAATGCTAGAGATCTATAATCCAACTTAAAGTAATTCCAAGGTAGTATTTCGGTTGAGGTCATGATTTTTAAAGAACAGGGATAGATTTGCTAAAGAATAATTAACATTACCATATAACTTATGGATTATATAGTAATACTAGAGAGTTTGTTTAACTTCCAAATAAGATATGTTATGGATTCATACTAAAAAAAAAAAAAAAAAAAAAAGCATTTGCGGAGAAGACATGTTCAAATTTAGTGATTCCCAAGCTGTAATTGAAAAAGAAATCTTCAAGAGAGGACTTATCTGTGAGCTTGTTTAATTTGGTTTTGCTGGTGACATTTTTGTTAACAGAAATAATAAAATTTCACGAAAAAGTTTGAGCTGTTAATATTAACTAAAACACAATTGCCTTACGTAAGCTTGCTTTGTGCCATGAATGCATAGAACGTACAGATTCTGTATTGAAAGTCTGTATATAGATTATAGAGTTATTTCATGGACCCTCCCAAGAACGATATGATAAGCAAAGTACGATCTTTTGTTTAAGGCAAAGTTGGTATGTCAGCGTGGACTCTGTGTTGGCAGCAGTGCTATCAGCACTCTGGGTGACCCAGGGAAAGGTACGTCTGTAAGGAAAAGGAATCTCTTTTACAAGGTGAAGTGGGGTTTAGTTAGTTACATAAGATACCTATGTTAAATGCTAGTTTCATTGATGATAAATAGTGATCTTTGGAAGCAGACCTTTAAACATATAAATGAGCTTTGAGTCTAAGACTTAAGGTTTTCTAATAGGAGTTATCTTTTTTAAAAGGATGGTTGGACTAGAAAAGGTACTGAAGGTATCTTTCAGTGCCAAGAGTTCAGTGCAGTCATCTGGGGCTAGTGAGGATTTCTTCTGAATTATCATAATGGCAGTAGGAACACATAATAGAGGGAACTGACGCACCTTGGCAACTGTGGAATGTGAGGAGTAACAAAGAATCAAATGTAAGGTAACTTACACTGCACTGATATTGTCAGTAGAAGAGAGACACGGAGGAGAGGAAATTGTAGGGAAGCTGTTGAGTTAAAAGAGAAAGGTAATCTTACTGTCAAGAATGTGGATTAGCACTAATTTCTTTAAGCTTCACTTTCCTCATCTGTAAAATAGATGAAACTATCATCTAGATTTGCTGTGAGGATTACATGAGACTGTGTCAAGTGCTTAGCTTGGAGCTTACACCTAAATGAACACTACTACTTCAGTGAGCTAAATTTGAGAAATAATGAGGTGGTCATAAGTGTTTCTGAAAGCTGTCCTGCTGGTGGTAAGAATAGTTGGAAAAGGGATTAGAACTGGAGGTTGGGGTTCAAGGTGGCAGCGGGTGGGTGTTAGCTGAAGCCAAAAACATTGTTACATGGGGCAGCAAAGATGGCAAGAGCAGAACTTTCAGGTGGTTATGGGAGCAAGGGATGGGGCCACGGGGCAAGGCTAGGAAGAGGGAGTTGAGAGCAGTCCAGGGGATGAAGAATCAGGAGGTGGAGTTTCACAGAGAACAGAAGGCTGTAAGGAGGGGTGTTAGCAGTGTCAGATGCTACAGAAGTTGGAGATCAGCACTGAGAAGGATTACTGGGCTCCATGGCTACATTCCTGCTGACCATTTCTTTTAAATAACAACTTTATTGAGATAACATTCACATACCATTCGTTTCACCTGTTTAAAGTATACAATTTTTTTTTAGCATATTCACTAAAATGAATATGCAGCCATCAGCACAATCAATTTTAGACCATTTTCATCAGTCACTCCCCACTCCCACCAGCCTAAGCAACCAGTACTCTACTTTTTGCCCCTATGGATTGGCCTATTCCAGACATTCCATGTAGATGGGATCGTATATGACCTTTTGTGACTAACTTTTTTACTTAGCTTAGTGTTTTTGAGATTCATCCATGTTGTAGCATATACTTCATTCCTTTTTTGACTGAATAATATTCCACTGTACCGCATTTTCTTTATCCATTCAGCACTTGATGGACATTTGGTTGTTTCTACTTTTTGGCTATTATAAAAAAATGGTACTATGTACGTTCTTGTCCAGGTCTTTATGTGGACATGTTTTTTCATTTCTGTTGGGTTTATACCTAGGAGTGGAATTGCTGGCTCATATGGTAACTCTGTGTAAAACAAATGTTTTTTTAAACTTACATTCAGCTCTTCTAAAGGACATGAAAGGGGATAAGTTCATAACCCCAATAACAGTTTACCTAAAACCTTTTTTTCCTTCTCCCCTACTCTTTTTAACCCCCCCTTCTTTTCATTATGAAAAATGCTAACATAGAAAAAGTAGAGAGCATAGTATAATATACCTATCACCTACGTTTAACAGATAATGTTTTGCATTATTCTCTTCATTTGTTTAAAAAAGTTTTTTTTTCTGAAAATTGTGAAAGTGAATTACAAGCAAACACCTCAGCTTACATCTCTAAAAATTAAGGCCATTTTTGCGCTTTACTGCAGTCACATGAGTTTATTGTTGATGTTTGAGAGGCTGGCTTCAGTAGGGTGGTGGAGTAGATAGAGGCTGGATTGCTCCTATAAATACACAATCTTCTTCATCACATGTACTGGGGGTAATAATAAAATAGCACTACTGCCTGTGTGTGTTCTATAGTTTTGGGCTCAAATAGAAATGGATAGTTCTGTGTATGAAAGTAATCCTTTATATTACTGTAGTGTATTATAGTTTTAAAAGTTTATGGATCTTTTTAAATCTTCCTGAGAACCCTGTGATTTATGTATCTATACTCATGCCCACCTTGCCCGCTTAAGTGACATACTCCTCAGTCACATGGTTATTATTAGCAGTAAGTGAAAAACCTGGAACTGGAACCCAATCTCCTGGCCACAAGTTTATTGCTCTGTCTGCTATATCCATGTCCTCACCATTGTCTTTTATGTTTCAAAAGAGATACTTCAGGAATATCTCTGAAATGTGTCCTTTCCTCCTTATTCTCACTGCTGCTGCCGGGTGGGGATCCTCTTCTCCTGTCGTAACTTAAAGGAGTCTCTCCCCTCTTGAGACTCACTTCTCTATTAAGCTGCAGTGGGCTGTGATGTGGCTACAGTGGTGAACAAAACAGATATAACCCCCGCCTCCCTGGAATTCACAGCCCAGCAGAATAAGCTGCTTGAAGGCAGGACCTCGTTGTATTTCCCTTTGTGGCACTGCTGCCTGGCACACAGCTGCAGTGTAGTAGACCTCAGCACACATTCTTAAATATGAGTACTTACTGAGATGTTTTGCAAAAAATAACTTGAGAATCAGATTACTATAGGCCTTTTCACTGAATGATTGCATGGAGAAAAAACAGACTCACGAAGACTTTTCCAAACATGTGATACTCTTATCCCTTTTCACTTACCATACCCAAATAGAAAACTGGTTGTCGAACAGATGTATTGTATCTTAGCTCTAATGTTTCCATACCTTTAGAATATCTCAAATAGTTTTTAAAAGGTAAGCAGTTTCAAAATAGTTTTTTAATGTTAGCATTTATTTGTCTTTTGTGTTGTCTTGTTCAGTTAAAGGTAACCCATGTGTAAATAATCTTTTTAAAGTGTAAATTAATCTATTTTTATACTTTTATAGGTGTATACATTTCCAAATACTCAGACTATCTTCATGCAAGACCTTGGTATCATGGGAAGTCTGGTTATGTTGTAATTTTTAATCTAATTAAGGTAAAGACTAAATGTGCTTCTATGTAATTTTTCTTTTAAAAATGAAAGATTATCAGTCTGTGATAATGTTCTTTGCAGATCATTTGCTACACATAGTCCTTGCCAAAGACAGCTATCTAAAGTCAGAGAAAATAACTGCTTTTTGCTTTCCTTTACGGACAAAGCTTTTTTTAAATTCATTTTATAGATGATCTATGAATATGTTTTTTTAAAAAAAGCTTCAAAATAATACAACAGGTATTCAGTGAAAAGCTTTCCTCTCACCCTGTCCCACAATGCCACTTTTTAAATAGTAAATAACAGAAAACGAGTAGCTGCTTATAAAGCAGTGTGATTTCAGTTATAAGAGATGAATTTAGAAAGCAACATTCATTGATTTAAGTTGTCAAAATGAGAAACCTTTATATATTTTTTTAACCCCTAAAACATTGAGACCTTGTTCACAGTTTCATGGGGCACCTGCAACTGATGATCTCAGAAATTTTTAAATGCCCTTAAATAGTCCAGTATAAATGAATCACGCAATTAGAATTTTCACTCAAATAGTAGGAAAACTCTAATTTTAGAGGTTGGGGGGCTTTTTGAGGACATATTCTGTGGTCTCGTTTTGGTTTTGCTTTTGTTTTAGCTTTCCTACTATCTTAAGTTCTTTGGTTATAAACCTAACACTACTGATTTTTTTAAGAGTGTGAACTCTTCATATTCCAAAACTTGTCCCCAAGAACTGGAGGGAAAGTAGCATTGCATGGGCTCATAGTCACTGCTTCCCTCCCTTACTCTTCCCTCTCCTGCTCTGTGATAAGTGCTGTAGTTCTGCCGCAGACAACGTGCCTGTCAGCTCAGGTAACAAACATTTTTTCTTATGTCAGATTGTGCCTCGCCATTGGTTTCGTGCCCCCGTATCCCACCCTGTCTGGTGGATACTGCTGTTTAGTTTTTGCCTATGTGCTCTCAGTCTTCCTTACTTTACTGCTTAGAAGGCAGCCCTGCCCAACATCATAAGCTGTTTGATGGGGAGAGAATACAGGTTTTGATTGCTCACTGAAGTACCATTTATATTATTTGTCTTCTTAGTATTGCCTTTGGTGGTCCTGTTGATGAAGAGGCGGGACCTTGACAGCAAACATGTGTATATGTTCTTTATTAGGCTACTTTTAAATAAATCCTAGAGTCAGATTATTGCTATTTGAAAACATTTGATTAGTCTTAATATTTTCATTCTAGGGAAGAGTCAAGTTTGTGTCTGAGAATTATACAACTAACTATACCAGCCCATCTTCTGGCTATGATTGCCACGTGGCTGTAAGTACTAACAAGTTTTCTCACAAGACAAGTCAGTTTCGCACCTTTGAACTGAATCAGGTATAGTCACCTGGGAATAAATCATTTCTAAATCTAAGGAGTTAAATTTTGGGGTTGGGTAGGGTTGAAATAAACTTGATGCACGTGGAATTCTGTAGTATTACCCTGATAATACTTATTTTGCTTCTTTCGGTATTACCTCTATGAACTTTCAGGCAGCACTGTTATTGAGCGACCCAGACAGATCTGTCCTTATGTGATTGTAGCTTTTCAGTACAGGGAACCTAAAAAGATGGCAGCACCAGCTCATAATCATAAAAGCAAGTAAGTAATTATGTACATACTTTGTTTTACTGGATTTCTTTCCTTTGCTCTTATAAAATATGCTTCTTTTTTTTCCCCCTAGACTTGAACTCAAAGAAGATGGTAAGAAATTATTTAATTGGTTCTTTTAGCTGTTTCTTTAAGTAAATGTTTTGTTCATAAATAAAATAATCAGTTTCTTTCTTACCCTCATTTCTCACAGTTCTCATCTATCCATGGAAAGGGAAATTAATTATTCAAGGCTGTCTGATGTGTGATATAACCCTTTGGTCCTCTTACGGCACATTGGTTCCAAAACAACTGTAAGTATTGAATAAGTGCCTTTACTGATGCTTGTATAATTTTTTGATTCTCATTTTGAGGTCTTGCTTGTTGGCACTGGTGTGAAATACAGCAACTGTACTTGGTTTTAGATTACTCCTGGGGAGATGTATAGAGCACAGGGCCATGACACAGGAGACCTAAATTCAGATATAAATCTGACCGTTGCCTTGAAATAAGTTAGTTTTATAATCTTTGACAAATCACTTTTTATATTTTAGTATCTTAATCCATTTATGGGAAAATGATCTCTCAGGCTAAATTAATTTACTTGATGCTAGAAGTTTGACTTTCCCCAAGAAACAACTTGGACTTGCCTAGATAACAGATGCAACAGATTCTAGCCACTGAATTCTATTAGAATCTTTATAAGGTTTGCAGTATCTAGCTTTTTAATTTTCACACGATTTTCCTAGACTAGTATTAGAGTAGCCTTTACATGTATTTACATTATGATGAATTACAGTACTTGCTTCTGCAGAGAGAACTGTGAAGGGCATCTTGTGATATCTTTTTGTTTAATCTATTCTTAGTTTGCACCCAAAACTGTTGAAAGTTAGACATGCTTTAATTGAAAAATAAAATGAAAACTGGTGTGCTATTAGAAATCATTTACTTTCTACTGGCCTTTTTTAAGAAGAGAGAGGGAATTTATAGCCCATAGAATAAATTAAGGATTCTGTGAATAAATAAATGGGAGAGAAGGGAAAGTTCTTTCTCACTGTAGAGTGCAACTAATAGGTATAGAAAGAGCGATGGAATTTGGAAATCACATTTTGGCAACATCATAATAATCAGTGGAGGCTTGATGTAGTAGGTGAAAGTTTGATGGTATTTACATATCTCGCAAAGGAAAAAATAAAGACTTTACAATGGAAGAAGCTACAGAGACCATCTTAACTAAGTGGTTAAGTTAATGTCACCAGGAGAAGAATAAACATCATGTGCTTCCTGATACGATGCACAGAGAATAACACGATATCAGTCTGTGGTGCTCCTGCCAATCTAATCAGGAAGAAAGGTTAGACATGCCCAGATTGAGGGACATTCTGCAAAATAAATGGTCTATATTATTCAAAAATATCAAGGTCACTGAAGATAAAGACTCAGAGATTGTTGCAGACTGAAGGAGACTAAAGAGACATACGTAAATGCAATGTGGCATCCTGGATTGGATCCTGAACCAGAAAAAAGTACCTTCTTTTGTTACAAGGGACCTTAGTGAGACAGTTGGCAACATTTGAATGAGGTCTGTAGGTTAAAAAATTGTCCTGTATCATTGTTAATTTGTTGATTTTTGCTAATTGTTTTGTGGTTATATAAGGAAATATTTTTCTTAAGGGTACACATTAAGAAGTATTTGGGGGGAAAGGAGGCATCTGTAAGTCTGCAAGTATTTAAAAATGAGTTTTAAAGAAGGAAAAGGTAGTCAGGGGAAATGATGCAAGTCTGGCTGCGGTTCATCCTGTGGCACTGCATGGTCGGCAGTCCCATATTATCAAAAGTTCTTACGTAGTGTAATTTCTAGAAGATTCTCGTTCCAATATGCATAATTCTTCCACATGTCTGGATATTTTGGTTATAACAGAAATGCATGCATTCAGAAAATGGGAACACATTTGCAGACCATGGTTTATGAGGTCACATACTCAAAAATCTATAATATTTATGAATATGTACATTATTTGATCTGGCGTTTATAGATTTAAGAATTTTTTGTGGTTATAATATTTTTGTTTGCTTTATATTCGAAAGCCAAAACTTATGAAGCTGTAGTTTCAGTGTTTATTACATCACATGATATTGTTATTTTGTTTTTTAGACCACACGAACTAGAGTTTAAGTATGTAATGAAAGTGTCGTCTTTGAAAAACAGACTACCAGAAGCTGCTTTTAGAAAACAGAATTACGTGGAGCACAAAGGTCTGTTCAGATGTCATGGTACACTGCATGTCCTGAGCTCTGTTCCAGTTCTTTTCCACCCTCTCTTTCATACACACATGCACGCGTGCATGTGCACTCTCTCTCTCGCCCTCTTACTTCTGTTTTCCCTTAAGTACTTCTTAAAAGGGTCTTTTGTGAAAGGTGTAGAGTAGCTCTGTGATTCAGTTCTTGGGAGGTTCCGCCTCTACCTACTTTCTGGAGAGTTTATATCGTAAATGGGTGCTGAATTTTCTCAAAAGCTTTTTCTGCATCCATTGAGATCATCATATGGTTTTTATCCTCCAATTTGTTAATATGGTGTATCACATTGATTGATTTGCGTATATTGAAGAATCCTTGCATTCCTGGGATAAACCCCACTTGATCATGGTGTATGATCCTTTTAATGTGTTCTTGGATTCTGTTTGCTAGTATTTTGTTGAGGATTTTTGCATCTATGTTCATTAGTGATATTGGCCTGTGGTTTTCTTTCTTTGTGACATCTTTGTCTGGTTTTGGTATCAGGATGGCGGTGGCCTCGTAGAATGAGGTTGGCAGTGTTCCTCCCTCTGCTATAATTTGGAAGAGTTTGAGAAGGATAGGTGTTAGCTCTTCTCTAAATGTTTGATAGAATTTGCCTGTGAAGCCATCCGGTCCTGGCCTTTTGTTTGTTGGAAGAATTTTAATCACAGTTTCAATTTCACTGCTTGTGATTGGTCTGCTTATATTTTCTGTTTCTTCCTGGTTCAGTCTCGGAAGGTTGTGCTTTTCTGAGAACTTGTCCATTTCTTCCAGGTTGTCCATTTTATTGGCATATAGTTGCTTGCAGTAGTCTCTTATGATCCTTTGTATTTCTGCAGTGTCAGTTGTTACTTCTCCTTTTTTCATTTCTAATTCTGTTGATTTGAGTCTTCTCCCTTTTTTTCTTGATGAGTCTGGCTAATGGTTTATCAATTTTGTTTATCTTCTCAAAGAACCAGCTTTTAGTTTGATTGATCTTTGCTATTGTTTCCTTCATTTCTTTTTCATTTATTTCTGATCTGATCTTTATGATTTCTTTCCACCTGCTAACTTTGGGGGTTTTTTTGTTCTTCTTTCTCTAATTGCTTTAGGTGTAAGGTTAGGTTGTTTATTTGAGATTTGTCTTGTCTCTTGAGGTAGGATTGTAGTGCTGTAAACTTCCCTCTTAGAACTTTTGCTGCATCCCATAGGTTTTGGGTCGTGTTTTCATTGTCATTTGTCTCTAGGTATTTTTTGATTTCCTCTTTGATTTCTTCAGTGATTTCTTGGTTATTTAGTAGCGTGTTGTTTAGCCTCCATGTGTTTGTATTTTTTACAGTTTTTTTCCCTGTAATTGATATCTAGTCTCATAAAGTTGTGGTCAGAAAAGATACTGGATACGATTTCAATTTTCTTCAATTTCCCAAGGCTTGATTTGTGACCCAAGATATGATGTATCCTGGGGAATGTTCCATGAGCACTTGAGAAGAAAGTGTATTCTGTTGTTGTTGGATGGAATGTCCTATAAATATCAGTGAAGTCCATCTTGTTTAAGGTGTTATTTAAAGCTTGTGTTTCCTTATTTATTTTCATTTTAGATGATTTGTCTGTTGGTGAAAGTGGAGTGTTAAAGTCCCCTACTATTATTGTGTTACTATGGATTTCCCCTTTTATGGCTGTTAGCATTTGTCTTGTGTATTGAGGTGCTCCTATGTCAGATGCATAATATTTACAGTTGTTATATCTTCTTGGATTGATCCCTTGATCATTATGTGGTGTCCTTCTTTGTCTCTTGTAATAGTCTTTATTTTAAAGTTTATTTTGTCTGATATGAGAATTGCTGCTCCAGCTTTCTTTCAATTTCCATTTGCATGGAGTATCTTTTTCCATCCCCTCACTTTCAGTCTGTATGTGTCCCTGGGTCTGAAGTGGGTCTCTTGTAGACAGCATGTACACAGGTCTTGTTTTTGTATCCCTTCAGCCAGGCTATGTCTTTTTGTTGGAGCATTTAATCCATTTACAGTTAAGGTAATTATCGCTATGTATGTTCCTAGTACCATTTTCTTAATTGTTTTGGGTTTGTTTTTGTAGGTGTTTTCCTTCTCTTGTGTTCCCTGCCTAGAGAAGTTCCTTTAGCATTTGTTGTAAAGCTGGTTTGGTGGTGCTGAATTCTCTTAGCTTTTGCTTGTCTGTAAAGGTTTTAATTTCTCCATCGAACCTGAATGAGATCCTTGCTGGTAGAGTAATCTTGGTTGTAGGTTTTTCCCTTTCATCACTTTAAGTATGTCCTGCCACTCCCTTCTGGCCTGCAGAGTTTCTGCTGAATGATCAGCTGTTAACCTTACGGGGATTCCCTTGTGTGTTATTTGTTGCTTTTCCCTTGCTGCTTTTAGGATTTTTTTCTTTGTATTTAATTTTTGATAGTTTGAGTAATATGTGTCTTGGCATGTTTCTCCTTGGATTTATCCTGTATGGGACTCTCTGCACTTCCTGGACCTGACTGGCTGTTTCTTTTCCCATGTTAGGGAAGTTTTCAACTATAATCTCTTCAGATATTTTCTCAGACCCTTTCTTTTTCTCTTCTTCTTCTGGGATCCTTATAATTCAAACATTGGTGCTTTTAATATTGTCCCAGAGGTCTCTGAGACTGTCCTCAGTTCTTTTCATTCTTTTTTCTCTATTTTGCTCTGCGGTAGTTACTTCCACTGTTTTATCTTCCCGGTCACTTATCCATTCTTCTGCCTCAGTTATTCTGCTATTGCTTCCTTCCTGAGAATTTTTATTTTCATTTATTGTGTTGTTCGTCATTGTTTGTTTGCTCTTTAGTTCTTCTAGGTCCTTGTTAAACGTTTCTTGTATTTTCTCCATCCTATTTCCAAGATTTTGGATCATCTTTCCTATCATTACTCTGAATTCTTTTTCAGGTAGACTGCCTATTTCCTCTTCGTTTGGTCTGATGGTTTGTTACCTTGCTCCTTCATCTGCTACATATTTCTCTGTTTTCCCATTGTGCTTAACTTACTGTGTTTGGGATCTCCTTTTCGCAGGCTGCAGGTTCGTAGTTCCCTTTGTTTTTGGTGTCTGCCCCCAGTGGGTAAGGTTGGTTCAGTGGCTTGTGTAGCCTTCCTGGCGGAGAGGACTGATGCCTGTGTTCTGGTGGGTGGGGCTGGATCTTGTCTTTCTGGTGGGCAGGGCTGCGTCCAGTGGTGTGTTTTGGGGTGTCTCTGAATTTAGTATGATTTTAGGTAGCCTCTCTGCTAATGGGTGGGGTTGTGTTCCTGTCTTGCTGGGTGTTTGGCGTGGGGCGTCCAGCCCTGGAGTTTGCTGGCCATTGGGTGGAGCTGGATCTTAGCGTTGAGACAGAGATCTCTGGGAGAGCTCTTGCCGGTTGATGTTACATGGAGCCGGGTGGTCTCTGGTGGTCCAGTGTCCTGAACTCGGCTCTCCCACCTCAGAGGCTCAGGCCTGACACCAGGCCGGAGCACCAAGACCAACCATGTCAGCCACACGGTGGGTCTAGGGAGAAACGGAATATTTCACAATAGCATTTTAAAATAGGAAATGTTCTGTGTTTCTGATTTTCTCCACAGTCTGTTGCCAAGATATGTGCTTCAATATGTATGAGGTGAAACTGTCCAACAAACAAGGGGAAAAAGTAGATAAACTAACAGAGTACATTAAAAGGGAGCAATTGGTAAGAACCATCAGTTTAAAATATTATTATTATGTTGTCCTTAAATTGAGAAATTGATATCTGTTTATTAGTTGGCTCTGCCTAGATTGAATTGTTTTAGCTTGCTCAAAAGGATTTTTTTTTTTTTTTTTTTTTTTGGTCACGCCACACAGCTTGTAGGATCTTAGTTCCCTGACCAGGGGTCAAACCCGGGCCCACAACAATGAAAGTGCCAAGTCCTAACCACTGGACCGCCAGGAAATTCCCTTAAGAGGATATTTATCATTTAATATTTATTGACATGATATTTATTGGCTAACATGTTCATCCCCTTTGTATCTTAGTTTACTTTTTCTGTGTCTCACTAGTCAGTTCATACTCCTGGTTTTAAGTATAGGAGGACAGTTTTTCTCAAATCCTTTTTTGTTGTTGTTTTTGTTTTATGATGGAAGAATTGAGTAGATCCCTGGTATTTCTGCATTAATCAAAGGAGATTGATTTGTGGGATATTTCTTTAAAAGTGACCCTTGTCAACACATAGGTGTATAAAGAAGAAAAAGTTGCTGCTTCTATTGTTTTCATAGCGTAGAAAAGCACGATTCTACTGAGAAATATGTAACATCCAAAGACCTCTCCACTGTGTTAACCAGGGCTCCTCGGTCTGAGGATAGGAGTAGATGCTGACCTTACAGTGAGTGATTCCCAAACATCCCAAAGGAAACAGTGTGCATGGTGGAAGTGAGCAAACAAGTCTGCTCAGCCCTTTAGTGGCACAACGGACTTATCCCCATAGTAGACAGTATGAAACCGGTAAATTAACAGAATAGATAGGTGAGCTGCCTTGGGGGAAGTGTCAGGTAAGATGCTTGAGTTGCACGTAACAGAAATTCAGACTGGCTTAAACAATAAAGAGTTTTGATAGGCTTACTTTTGAGTTTTAGATGGTAAAGCAAGTTCAAGTGCTGTTTGCTCAGGACTCTTTTTCTTTCAGCTTCTCCCTCCTCTGTGCAATAGTTCTGTCCTAGGCTGCCAGTCAGGGCTGCGTGCTTCCTTTTTGCATGCAGAGAGAACCCGTCCTCCAAACCATGGCTTCTGTCCTTAGACCAGTTCCATCATCTGCATGTCTCTCAGCAGCAACTAGAAAGGGAATGGCCCGCACTGATTAGTTCAGGCCACTCAGAGCCCACCTTCCAGAGCTGGGTGCGAGGTCAGGGCCCCCATTCTGCAGTAAGGAGGTGCAGTGGCTGACACAGGATGCTGAGCAGGTGACCACCGAGTATCGACGGGGACTACAGGCTATGTGTTTTCGAAGTAGTGTAGTTCATTTTATATTTGGAAATTCAAAGGAAGGAAGTTCAAAGATACTTTGAGAAAATGCATTAGTGAAGGGTCTACTTGTGAGTGCTTCTGGTATTGAACTCAGGAGACTCGGTGCCCAGCTTTACTTCACAGTTTGTGTGTTAATTACTTAACAGAAATTACTTATCACATAAGGTCCTTCGCTCTCAGTGCTCCAGGCTGCTTTTCCTGCCTCATTTTATAATGAATAATCTTTACATATCGGTCTCCCTACCTAGACATCGAGCTCCTTGAGGGTAGGTATCATGTCTTAAGCATCTTTGACACCTTGGTGCCTGGTGTATAGTGGACGAGCAGTAAATGTCCCTTGTACCTACAACACTGGACTTCAAGAACAGTACTGAGGAAGGTCTCTTCTTTAAAAGGTGGTAAAGACATGTATGGCTGGATTTTTCTGTGTGTGAATGGAAAAGGCTAGAAGTAGATATTTCAAAGATTCTATGATTTTTTTCCCCACAGAGGTTAAAATAGGAATTTTATATAGCCCTTTCAGCGCATAATTTGAGAGACTAATAAGATACACTACATATTTGTTTTACGTGCACATATTTTGGAATAAAGGAATGTACAGTTTTAAGCAGATATAGGATTTTACTTTCATCTATATTACAAAACTAAAATTCAGAATAATGTAGCTAATTATTGTCACTTTTACTCTTTACACCGATAAAAAGATAAAGCAAGAATTACATCTGTTTGCTGATACATACCAAAGATATGGGTATATATAACTGTTGATACATTTATTCAGTAATTCTTTCTTGAGTGCTTACTGTGTGCCAGAAGCAAAAAGACAAATTGTCCCTGCCATCAAGGAACTTACAAGACTATAGGAGACAAAAATGTAAACCAACCAATGCATAGGGGCTGTGATAGAAATGTTTGGAGACTCACAATAGTGATTGTTCCTGTGGGTGAAGTTTCAGTCTCATAATTAGTTCCAATAAATAATTAGAAAAGAAGTCTTTTTTTCATACTTGAGTTGTTGAATAATTTATTGATTTATCATATTTGTAGGCTTATGACCTGTCAATTTTTGAAGTATGTTTTATCACTTTATAAAGTGGTATCTTTTATTCTGTTTTTTTAACTGAGAAATTATTGTATGACATTGAATTTTATCTTCGTTAAGGGTATATAGGCTTTTGAAATGGTGACTAATGGGGAAGAAGAGCTGTTATCTCTGTGATTTAGAATGACAGAAGATGCCACTGAAGACTGTGGTAGAGGGAAAATAGAAGTATTTATTTTCATCTGCATTTCTTATAACCAGGGGACCTAATGATGTTATTTCCTTTTATTACTCATCTCTTAGGAAGCTGTAGAAAGGATTCTTTTAATGGATGGTATCTTCCAGTTTTTCTAGTCCCAGGATTCTGTGATATGTTTTGTATTAAAATGAGCTTAACATGTTAATCAAAGGTCTGATTGACCTTGAATTTGTAGTGGCTAAATGGGAACAGAGCGGCTACTTAGCAGTATGAAATGTCCAACATGTCAATGAAAAAAAATGAAAGACGTTGTTTCTGATTGATTTGTTATGTAATTGAACCCTATCCTAAAACTAACCCATGATGTTCTAGTTATTTATTATATGTAGCCATAACAAGGCCAAGATTACTTGAATGCTAAGGAGCTTGCAGTTTCTGATACTGGGGACAAAATTGTCCTGATTCCCATAAATACTGACATTTCAAGAATTTTTTTCTTTAACTTTTCATGAGCTTAAAAATCACTGAAGAATGTGGTAGAGGGAGAAGGAGAGAGGAATTGAATCTTCTTTCTTGCTCTTTTATGTTTAAGGCAATCGTCAAATGCTTAGAAGATCGAGAATTTTTCATTTTACTTACGTCGTCAGCCTTAATGTCAGAAACAAGTAAGAACAACTTTTTGAATAAATGTTTTTCAGTATGTTTACTTTTATTGTGTAAGATCAGCAACCTCACGTTTCTTCTGATTCTCATTCTGTGTAGGTTTTGGAGAGGAGCAGATGGGTCTTCACGGGTTGCATTTATTCCATTCATCCCCGTCAGCAGGTAAGGACCAGGACTGGCAGTTCACTGCACCTGTGGGCCATTTTTCAGTCCTCATCTTAAACTCTCAGCAGCATATGACCCTGGTAACTCTTTTCTTCTCTTAAATAACTTTCTTCCTTTACTCTCCCTGGTCAATCCTTCATCTCCTTTCTTTGTAGGCTTATCCTTTCCTGTCTGCTCCATGCTCAGATATCCACCTGCCTATGGACATTTCTTTCTACTTAAATGTCTCAGATGGTCCTCACATTCAGCATGTCCAAAACTGGATTCATTTGTTATTGAACAACAAGAGCTGGGAGTTGGTTTTATCATAGTCTCCCCGTCAGTAGGACTTAAGGTCCTCACAGAAGCACTTCCCTCTGTCTGGACTACTTGTCTCCTTCCCCCTGATCAGATGATGTTGATCGCCCCCCAAGCCAGAACCAGGAATTGCCTGCTAGGGGCAAAAAATATTGCTCCTGCAGTCTGTAAATAGATATACAGTATATCTGTGGTATTAGAATTTCAGAGGGCAGTTAGGAAACAAAGTCTAGAAAGGCTGTCTTTGGTGGGGGTAGATAATGAATAAAATTGGAGGAGAAGTGCTGGTCTAGCCACTTACCCATAGCTGTCAGGTGTCAGTTTAAATATCACTTTATTTATTCCCATCACCACTCTTCTTCCTTCAATGAGGACCCCTAGGCTTTTCACCAATATAATTTAAATATTTATTTTTATAATTATTTAATGCCTGCCTTTCTTGTATTCTACTGCATCCCTACTGCTTAGCAATGTCAGGCACCTAAAAAATAATAAATGCTTGCTGAGCAAATAAATAAATTAAAGTAAATGAGTCATTTCTTTTTGTCACATGAGGAAATTTTCCTCATTGTTTTATAATCACACTGTGTATGTTTAAACATGATTTGTATATAGTATTTATAAAGCTACAACCAATCCAAAAAAATTTTTTAATTGATGTTTTTAAATTGTATTCAGCTACTCAAAGCAGAGAACTACTGGCATTACCTGTTTGGAATAAGCAAAATATTACCAGTTATAATAACATAATGGCGATAGCTGCTTGCATTTTTCAAGCATTTACTACATTGATATTCTGCTAGGCACAATTGATTTCACAGCCCTTAATAGGTATTTTTATTGTGACCATTTCAAAGATGAGGAAACTGAAACTTAAACTTGCCCAAGGTCAAACAGCTGAGTCTGAGCTGGCTTCCAGCTCTGTTCCCACACTGCCTCCCTCCGTATGCAGGAGCTCTGCCTTTATTCTTATTTTTAGGTGTACACTACCACCTGAATAAGAAACATTAGTTCCTGTACCATTTGGGGCTGAACAGCACAGGATTTCTTTTTGAGTAAACATTGGATTGTTGTGTTCAATGCTCACAGCCTCCTCTAGTTCGTTAAGACACTTTTCTATTTCTGGTCACTCAGAAATGTTCAGTGCTGCGGTTATTTGTTTTAAATTGAGTGACTCTTCGCTTAGCAGACTTAAAAAGTTCTTTTTCTTAGATTTCATAATAGCCTGTTACAAATCGTTCTGACTTCTGCCTTTCCAAATTCTTGAAATAATGAAGTTGTCTAGAAAACTGCTGCTTTATCGTGAACTGTTAGCAGTACATAAGAACTTTGTCATGTTTTATTTTTCCTTTTACTATCTAAATGAACTGCAGAGAAAGGAATTTTTATTTTAATGGCTAGCCACATTTTCCCATTTATTTTTATTTGCCATTCTTTTCCTGATACCTGCTCAAGTATAAACGTATTCAGCTAGGTGTTTCTTAATTTTGCAGTTACTTTTTCGTTAAAAAGAATGGTATACTTCAGTTTAGTAGGCACCAAAGGTCTTTATTATCTGTGGGTTTTTTATTACTGATAAATTACATTTTCTAGGATTTTATTACCTATTTCTCAGTGACCTGACCTTTTCTCTTTTTTCCTGTACTCTTTTCCTTTAGGTTATTGAGTTGCTGAAAAATTAGCATTTCAGTCAGAGAGTGAACCAGGGAGAGGAAGTAAAATACAGACTAGTCAGTCTAGTTACATAATATTAAAAAATTGCATTTGCTAGAGAAGGTGATGAAATATATAGCAGTAGTTACCATGAGAGTTGGGGGTTACTTAGGGTTTACTTTCTTTTAGTTCAACTGGTTTGTGTTGTAACTCTAGTTTCTTCCAGTTTTATTGAGATATTATATAATTGACATACAGCACTATATAAGTTTAGGGTTTACCAGCATAAAGATTTGACTTACATACATTATGAAACAACTACCACAGTAATTCTAGTGAACATCCATCATATCATATAGATACAAAATTAAAGAAAATAGAAAAAACATTTTTTCCCTTGTGATGAGAACTATTAGTATTTCCCTTCTTTTTCCTTCTTTGGCTGCGTTGGGTCCTCGTTGCTGCAGGCTTTCTCTAGTTGCGGCTAGCGGGGGCTACTCTTCATTGCAGTGCACGTGCTTCTCATTGTGGTAGCTTCTATTGTTGCAGAGCACTGGCTCTAGGCACGCGGGCTTCGGTAGTTGTGGCATGCAAGCTCAGTAGTTGTGGCTCGCAGTCTCTAGAGCGCAGGCTCAGTAGTTGTGGTGCACGGGCTTTGTTGCTCCATGGCATGTGGGATCTTCCCAGACCAGAGCTCGAACCCGTGTACCCTGCAAAGGCAGGTGGATTCTCAACCACTGCGCCACCAGGGAAGTCCCAGTATTTACTTTCTTAACTTTCATATGTAACGTCAGCAGTGTTAATTATTTTTTATTATGTTGTACATTACATCTCTAGTACTTATTTATCCTATAACTGAAAGTTTGCACCTGTGACTACCTTCTTAAGAGAATTTGAAGTAGGTCATATAAGGTACAGATTAGATACATTTTAAAAGCAGAAGATGAGAATAGAAAAGTAATTCTGCCAACTCTAAATGCCAGTGCGTTGAGCCCACGCTGGGCTCCTGGTCAGATGAGATGGAGCTGCAGGCGGGCCTGCCTTCTTCATTCTCACCTGGTGATCCCATCTGAGTGACTCTTTTTTGGTTCTGTGTGTGCGTGTTTTCATATATATGGAGATAATATATGTTCATTAAGTGCATCCATAAGTCTTCTATTAATTGCTATTTAGATTACCATTTGAAACACTGTATCATATTTAACCATCCTGTAATTTTGTAATCTAAAGCGTTTTTTCCTGCATGTTTTTGAAAAAACAAGAACTTTGGGTTTTTAATACATGTGTATATATTTTAGGGCTGAAAGACTTGAAAGTTGAAGATGACATCTCATTGAAGGTGGTACCTATTTTACCTGCCCTTAATTGTGCCCTGCTGGAAGCAAAGAAATCATTTTCTGAAAAAGGAATCTGTCCAAACACATTAGTAAAGCATAATCTCCAAGAACTGTACAAGGTGGACAAAAGTCCTTCATTGACTGCTGCTTCTCAGGATGGAATTAAAGAGACTGCATTCTTTGGCAAAGTGTCCAGTGGTTTTGACTTGACTCCTCCAGCTGAAAAGTGCCCTTTACAGTCTTTAACTCAGTTGAGATCTTATTCTTCAAATCCTAATGGGTACATTTTGGAAGTATCTACTGCACTAGACTTATTGGCAGGCTGTCCTCAGTCTCCATGTATTTCAGATGGAATTTGTGACGCTGGATTTTCTTTAGTTATGACTCCAAATGCTGAATTTCACGACTCAGCGGCAGAAGTAAGAAAAGAAACAGAAACACAAAAGAGTTCTGAAGAGATGTTTAAAGCAAGGCAGGGAGCTCTGGTCCCATTAAGTCCCGCATCAAATCTGAGAGTTCAGCGTAAGAGAAAAGCAGGCACGCTGCCCGTGGTACAGAGTAAAAGGGTGAAGTTGTGCCATCCCTTTCCCAGAAGAACTCGTGGTGGAGCAAAGAAGCGTCCAGACTCTCGCACAACTCTCAAGTTCCGTCAGAAAAGAGAAAACGGTAAGCATGGTCTGTATGGATTTTCAGATGAGCAATTAGTAATAACTGTTGTGTGTTAACCCTGTTCCTGTGTGACCATCCTGGACCGTAGCTTGACAGTGTCCGTTAGCTCTCTCCAGGTGATCTGTGTGCATGCTAAAGTTGGAGAAGCGCTAATCTAGATAACATGAAAATCAAGAAATAGGACAAAAGCCCACCCACCAAAAGCTTGTATTTCACTTGTAAAACTGCTCAAATCATCACTCAGTTATTTACTTACCTGTCTAAGAAGTACGGTATTTCAGATGGAATTTATTGATGCTGGATTTTCTTTAGTTATGACTCCAGGTGCTGAATTTCACGACTCAGCGGCAGAAGTAAGAAAAGAAACAGAAACACAAAAGAATTCTGAAGAGATGTTTAAAGCAAGGCAGGGAGCTCTGGTCCCATTAAGTCCGGCATCAAATCTGAGAGTTCAGCGTAAGAGAAAAGCAGGCACGCTGCCCGTGGTACAGAGTAAAAGGGTGAAGTTGTGCCGTCCCTTTCCCAGAAGAACTCGTGGTGGAGCAAAGAAGCGTCCAGACTCTCGCACAACTCTCAAGTTCCGTCAGAAAAGAGAAAACGGTAAGCATGGTCTGTATGGATTTTCAGATGAGCAAGTAGTAATAACTGTTGTGTGTCAACCCTGTTCCTGTGTGACCATCCTGGACTGTAGCTTGACAGTGTCCGTTAGCTCTCTCCAGGTGATCTGTGTGCATGCTAAAGTTGGAGAAGCGCTAATCTAGATAACATGAAAATCAAGAAATAGGACAAAAGCCCACCCACCAAAAGCTTGTATTTCACTTGTAAAACTGCTCAGATCATCACTCAGTTATTTACTTACCTGTCCAAGAAATAAGGTATTTCAGATGGAATTTGTGATGCTGGATTTTCTTTAGTTATGACTCCAGGTGCTGAATTTCACAACTCAGCGGCAGAAGTAAGAAAAGAAACAGAAACACAAAAGAATTCTGAAGAGATGTTTAAAACAAGGCAGGGAACTCTGGTCCCATTAAGTCCCGCATCAAATCTGAGAGTTCAGCGTAAGAGAAAAGCAGGCACGCTGCCCGTGGTACAGAGTAAAAGGGTGAAGTTGTGCCGTCCCTTTCCCAGAAGAACTCGTGGTGGAGCAAAGAAGCGTCCAGACTCTCGCACAACTCTCAAGTTCCGTCAGAAAAGAGAAAACGGTAAGCATGGTCTGTATGGATTTTCAGATGAGCAATTAGTAATAACTGTTGTGTGTTAACCCTGTTCCTGTGTGACCATCCTGGACTGTAGCTTGACAGTGTCCGTTAGCTCTCTCCAGGTGATCTGTGTGCATGCTAAAGTTGGAGAAGCGCTAATCTAGATAACATGAAAATCAAGAAATAGGACAAAAGCCCACCCACCAAAAGCTTGTATTTCACTTGTAAAACTGCTCAAATCATCACTCAGTTATTTACTTACCTGTCCAAGAAATAAGGTATTTCAGATGGAATTTGTGATGCTGGATTTTCTTTAGTTATGACTCCAGGTGCTGAATTTCACAACTCAGCGGCAGAAGTAAGAAAAGAAACACAAACACAAAAGAATTCTGAAGAGATGTTTAAAGCAAGGCAGGGAGCTCTGGTCCCATTAAGTCCCGCATCAAATCTGAGAGTTCAGCGTAAGAGAAAAGCAGGCACGCTGCCCGTGGTACAGAGTAAAAGGGTGAAGTTGTGCCGTCCCTTTCCCAGAAGAACTCGTGGTGGAGCAAAGAAGCGTCCAGACTCTCGCACAGCTCTCAAGTTCCGTCAGAAAAGAGAAAACGGTAAGCATGGTCTGTATGGATTTTCAGATGAGCAATTAGTAATAACTGTTGTGTGTTAACCCTGTTCCTGTGTGACCATCCTGGACTGTAGCTAGACAGTGTCCGTTAGCTCTCTCCAGGTGATCTGTGTGCATGCTAAAGTTGGAGAAGCGCTAATCTAGATGACGTGAAAATCAAGAAATAGGACAAAAGCCCACCCACCAAAAGCTTGTATTTCACTTGTAAAACTGCTCAAATCATCACTCAGTTATTTACTTACCTGTCTAAGAAATAAGGTCATTCAGTTTCTGAACTGTCCTCGGACAAATTCGAGTGGAAGAAGAGGATCTGCTAAAATCAGGCACACTAAGAACAGATGGCAAAAACTGATAAGTGATAGCCTGAACATGTTTAAAGAGGGGGGAAAGTGCCTGGACTCTCCCAGAACTAGAGCATCCTGGGGCAGAATTTCTAATCCTTTGTGTGTTTTAAAAGTGGTCGTCTGGATCCTACTACAGACCTACTGAAACAAGGTCCAGTGGCCTCGAGACATATATATTGAAACAGTTCCTCAAGTGGTTTTGTTGCCCCCTGAAAACTGAGGGAGAATCAGCGTCCAGAGCCATTTAATGTTAGTCAAATGCACTTCAGTGAACAGAGCACGACAAATAACACAATTTTGGCTTAGAGTCATCTCAGATTATGTGTGGTGTATTTTGTTTAAAACTAGGGAACTTATGCTCTATGACCCCTTAGCGAAGAGGTGAGCAGACTTGGGCCAAAGGGTCCCTCAGGCATTACCTGTTGTCTCTGTACTTCACTGTGCTGGCACAGGTGGGCGGCTGTGACTGAGGTCTGGCCCTTCACAGAAAAAATTTGCCAACCCTATCTATAGTATTTTGAATTTTAAAATTCTGATGCCTAAAGAAGAAACACTGGAGGTGTGTGGATCCCCAGGATCCTAGATAATTAAGATTTTACCCTGTGGTTTAACAAGTAGTTATTTCTGGCCAATTATAGTTTGAGAAATTGTGTGTGTGTGTGTGTGTGTGTGTGTTTAGGAGGGTGGTAGAAAGAACGGCAGTATGAAGCAGCAACTCACACTCTACATTTCCTCACAAATTCCAGGCCAACCATATTGGGTTTCTCTCTATATGAACCATTTTAAAGGTATTAAATAAATTACCTATAATTCAACATATATGTTGTCACTGTTTCTCAAGTGTGCTAATTTCATCCACTATAAGAAATATGTTTTAGGGATGTCCCTGGCAGTACAGTGGTTACAACTCCACACTTCCAGTGCACAGGGCACGGGTTTGATCCCTGGTCAGGGAACTAAGACACAACATGCCACAGAGTGTGGCCAAAAAATGAACAACAACAACGATGTGATTAAACCAGCCAAGATGACTAAATATAATACCACAAAAGCTCAAAAAAAAATAGAAAAGAAATACATTGTATATTGTAGTCCATTACACACAAATTCATACATTACTGAAACAGAAATTTCAGGAAGCATTTACCCTAACTATGTGTAATACAATCTGATATCTTCTGTTTCATTTAACAAAGAATTCTGGTTGCAGCCCATTAAGTTTATTTTATAATACACCCATGGGTTATTGCATGCAGCTTGAGAAACATGTCATTGAGTGATGCAAATAAGCAGGGCAGTCCGTGCAGGGTCACCTGTTTCGTGTTTCTCCTTTTCCTCGCAGGACCTAGGTTGTGAGAGATGTTCCCCTCCCGCCCGTGCAGATGTTACGCTTCCCCTAGTCTTGATCATCTCATCTTATTTTCTTTCTCTTCTTAATTTAGTCTTAACAGTTTTCCTGCTTGACTTATATTTTGCCTTTTTTTATGCTAAAAATTTTAGAAATTGTAACCAGTATAAAATCAGAAGTCTTACTCTAAAAACAAAACTGCTGCTTTATTGCCTTTGATAGTTTAGTAGGGAAGAAAATAATTAGACCCAGGGAAATGTACAACATTAAGAGAATCTAAAAGCTTTTTTAAAAAACCGTTTATTTTTCTAACCTTCAAAAGAATAAAATGAAACTGGTCTCTTTTCTACATTTCACTAATAACCATCACATTCTGAAACTGTTTAATATGTTTTCTGTTCTCAATCAATTAGAAATAGTATTTTCCATATAACGTGATTTTAAAATATTTGCAAACATTCACACGTGTGATTATTTTATATAGTCAATGGGGAAAACGTTTTCACAGGGAACATTTATTAACATTTTTTTTTAACTCTTAAAGGATTGAAACACTTTCTGCGTGTGATACAAGCAGGTTGTTAATAGTTTTTTCTCCTCATGTGCCCCCACCTTTAGTTCTTTCCTTCCTTCCCTGCGAGAAGTAAAGCTGAGCATTTTGTAAGAGAAATGAGCAATTATAATAGATTTATAGGAAGTTAAATCAGAAGAGGACTTTCTTCAATGTACCTTCCTCTGTCTTCTCTTAAGAGATGATTTTTCAGGCAGTGTTAAAGCTTTGATATTTAGGTGTAGTGAAGGAAAATATGTAAGATGGCTCTTTGTGAACCTACAGTCTCTTCTCTACAGTGTGATCATGGTTTTAACCATATGGCTTTATGGGAGCTGTGTCGCTTTTGTGTAAATTGAATTATCCGTCACCCTGTGCTGTGAACTAGCATGTTCAGCCTTACCTGCCACATCAGTCAGCAAAGATTATGGAATCTTTTTTAAAAATTAAGTCATGCCTTGTTTCTATAAAGTTATTACTCTGATATTTTTCTCCTAATCCTAATTAGGGATATAGACCAACACTTAGCAAGTTCAAAAATCTTTTAATGAAATACCCCCAATTTTATATTTTATTCCCCATTATTAAAGTTTCCCCCCCAAAACAAATCAAAGGAAAGCTATGCTGATAAATATGTGCGCCCCCTACCCCTTAGAAAACGGTGTCTTTTCTGCATAAGGTGCTGAAGTGCTGACTGCACAGTATGTACAGACAACCAAATTGGATTGGAAAAACCAAGAAGCTCCTATTTCTAAAGCTGTTCCAGGGTCAACGAATGCTAAAAGGGCAAGGAAACGAGAGACATCTCCAGTCAAAACTGTTCCAAGGGCTGAGCCACCTGTGAAGAATTCTCCACAAAAACAGAGGGAAAATATAGTAAAAGGCAATCAGAATCCCAGAATCAGAAAGCAGCCACAACCTGGTAAGAAGTCCTCTTCCTGTAAATTTCAGCACCGTAATACAGACTAATCGAGATTATAAAGTAGTATATTGAAACAGTATAAGATCAGTTGAAATCTGTCACGTTCTTGTGGTCTTCTTTAGTTCAGACACTGACAGGACAAGTAACTTGGTTTCCCATTGTGAATAAATAAGAAAGTGCCAAGATTCATACCTTCACTAAATAGACCCTACTTTTCATTCTGCAGAAAGCCTGAACATGAACTGTTTAGCAGAGTTAAAGTATAAATGGCCTTTTTTAATGACTAAATTCACAAGCAAGTAGCATCTGGCAGTATTTTTCTGGACCATAATCAGTTATAGAAGATATTATAAGTTTGTCCAGAGGGAACTGTAAAGACATGGTTCAAAGCAGTCAGTAATCTCGAATCCTGTATTTCACTTGTATTTTTTCTTGTTTTTTTTCGGTACGTGGGCCTCTCACTGCTGTGGCCTCTCCCTTTGCGGAGCACAGGCTCCAGACGCGCAGGCTCAGCAGCCGTGGCTCACGGGCCCAGCCGCTCCGCGGCATGTGGGATCTTCCCGGACCGGGGCACGAACCCGTGTCCCCTGCATCGGCAGGCGGACTCTCAACCACTGCGCCACCAGGGAAGCCCCTGTATTTGGTTTCAAAAGGCATTAAATTAATTTTAAAAGCAGTTTTACTTTTCTACTTCTACTTGTGCGGAAGTGAATAACCAAGTCTCCTTCTGTGAGCCAGCAGCTGACTGCTGGTTCCGTGTTCCACCTGCTGGAACCTCCTCGTTGCTGGCACGTTCCCTCATCAGCGCGGACCTCACTTTTCTCCCAGCTCCATGTCCCTCTTCACACCCGTCTCTCTGAGTAGAGTGCAGCTCCACCAAGCTGCAAAATCTATACATTTTACAGTATCTTCGGTATTGAGTCCTACTGTGTTGTATGTGTGGTGGTGTTTTTTGTTTAGAAAAACCTTCATTTCCTCATATCTCTGTATTTCCATCAGTTTTCTGTCTAATCTCATGATTCTACTTTCTCTCATCTACCTTTAGGTTTTTTAAAAGCCTCAAATTTAGTGGAATTCAGGGAAAGACTCTTGTTTTGTTGGGGTGATGGTATTATGGATGAGCTTGGTTTTTTCTTTCCTCATTGTTTTAAAAAATTTTTTCGGCCACACCTTGCAGCATGTGGGATCTCGGTTCCCTGACCAGGGATCGAACCCCCACTGCCTGCATTGGAAGCGCAGAGTCTTAACCACTGGACCACAGGGAAGTCCCTTTCCTCAGTTTCGTTAATGTTGTTTATGGCTGAAGATTTTTCTGAAAGCTCCTCAGTCATATCACCGTACAACCTGTAGAGAGTCAAACCCAACACAGACTCTCTGCTTGTCTCCCCAGGCAGTTACGAGGTGGTCTTACCCACGGGTCCACATTTCTCTCCTGCCGTTTCCCAATGCGTGCCTTCCCTGCCAGGCACATGGTGCCACCCGCACGAACCACGCCTGTTGTCACTCCTGTGCAGTCCCCTCTGCTCAGCTAAGTCCACCCGGAGTCATTTCCTGATGCTCTGATCTGCACTCATTTCTCCTTTTTTTTCCATTTCTTTTTTGGGTTTTTGAGAACGTTAAAGAGTTAATTCATACTATTTTCCAATCATCTGGTGTGTCTTGGTCCTGTCTTTCCAATTAGTTTGTAAACAGGATGAGTATAGATACATACATAATGCATTGTATTCCCAGCCTTGTCATTAGAATTCCTTGTGCTGAATTGGCTTCTATATACTTGTAGGCTAATCGATTAGTGGGAGGAGGTGTGCAACTGGGCATTGGCAGAAAAGTGAGCCCAGAAAATGAAAAGTTTCCAGAATGGGTATTCAGAAATAGGGCGATTTGTATTGCAAGTGTCTGTATATATTGTGCAGCCACATTCCAAGTTAAAATTTTAAGATTACCACCTTTTAAATAATGTGTTAATTTTTTCTTTTATTTCTTAATCACCCATGCTAATCCACTTCATTTCTTTTACTTGAAATATCAGAGTTTAAGAAGGCTCAATCATTTTGTTACTGAAACTAATGGTTTTCTGTCCTTTTTAAAGTTTTCAATATAGTTTTTATTTACTGAACTCTTTAATTTTTTATAATTTATTTGGCATCATTTTATCTGTATTTCTTAAAAGAGATAGATGATCAGTATTGTATTTTTAATTAATTGAAAACCTCTAGCAAGTCAGTTATTAAATGATTTACCTGAAATGACACATATGAAAATGAACCCTTTTTCTTGACTCAATACAGTGTTCTCTATATTCGACCTTCCTCATAGTGATACTCAGTGTAAGAACCATAGTATTTAAGGATAGAATGAACTTA
This sequence comes from Delphinapterus leucas, assembly GCF_059928025.1. Classification (NCBI taxonomy): domain Eukaryota; kingdom Metazoa; phylum Chordata; class Mammalia; order Artiodactyla; family Monodontidae; genus Delphinapterus; species Delphinapterus leucas. The sequence goes on from NW_028322289.1 coordinate 180,370, forward strand.
GTGTCAGTAAACACATCAGATCCTAAAATGAATGTGTTTCCAGTACACCCGGAGGGTTCACGAGACAGCCCTCTTTGGGCCACTTTCTCGTACCTCACCCCGTTGGGCTTTGATATTTTAAATAAAAACTGGGCAGTGGTTGATTAATTTTACCCTCCTCACCATACACACACTCTTGTCATTCTGTTTGATGACCTCATAGGCCAGAGTTTTCTCTGTAAATGTACTGTCATTGGGCTTTGCAGACAGGTTAGTAATTTATTTCAGACCTGCTACTGCTAATTATAAAGAGGAGCACAGTTGGCTTTTCTGTCCATCCAGCCACCTGCTACAGGGACTCACTGCCCAGTATTGTTGAGAACTTTGTCCTTCATGATAATCACATTTTAAAAGGCTGAATCAAAGTCCTGAGAAGGCAAGTAAACCACCTGAGAATGTTAGTTTTCTGACCGAATGCCAGTGGGTAGATTTGAGTACCTGCTGTAAGGAGAATTATCAGTAGATGAGGAGATTTGCTTTTTTGCAGATAGAATAGAGAGGAAATGTTTTTAATGCAGAAACTGAAGTTTTAAAACTTGAAATTAATTGGCGATTCTGAATATTCTTACTTTTCTCATTTTTTATTTGTATCGTAACGTATTATAATTAAACATCAGTACGGTTAAAAATCATCTCTATTTTGAACTTAGGTGGTTCCTCTAATAACTTGCCAAGGGAAATGATTTCTAAGAAAGTACATTAACCTTCTATAATATACACTTTAAACTTAGAAATTCTTAGATTCTCACTAGATTGTAAGCTCTCTGAGGGCAGGAGTCTTGTTTTCTTGTTTTTGTTTTTTTCTCTTTGTATATTTCTTTAGCTGAGCAGTATGCCTTGTGTGTAGGTCAGTACATGCAGGTTTTTTTTGTTTGTTTGTTTTTGTTTTTTTGCGGTACGCGGGCCTCTCACTGTTGTGGCCTCTTCCGTTGCGGAGCACAGGCTCCGGACGCGCAGGCTCAGTGGCCACGGCTCACGGGCCCAGCCGCTCCGTGGCATGTGGGATCTTCCTGGACCGGGGCACGAACCCGTATGCCCTGCATCGGCAGGCAGACTCTTAACCACTGCGCCACCAGGGAAGCCTGAGTACATGCAGTTTTGAAGGGTGATTTCTTTTTAAATTAATATGCACATTCCTTAAGACTTGTTCCTTGGTAAATACATTATAATACATCAGGAAGTTGGACAAGACCTCACTCTGGTAATAAAAATTTAACATACAATTTATGCAACATATCAAGAGGTTTTTCTTGAATATGTTGACTTAACTGTTGATTTTCACTGAACCATAGGAATATGACAAAGAATTAATTCTATGGAAATCAAGTGTTATGTGTCTTTTTTTCTTTGATGCTGAAGCCAAAGGAGAAACTTCTTCACAGCTTCAATCAGAAATTTCAGATGGTCAAGAAGATGTTATTAGCATAAGTACAGCTCAACCAGAAAATATCACAGTGGCTCCAGAAGACCCACCTGAAAACTCCATTGTCAACTGTGACTCCCAGGCCCTAAATATGTTGGCTGATCTTGCATTAAGCGCTGCTACCTCTACCACACCATCCTCTGAGCCCAGAAACTTGCCCTGCTCCTCTGAATTGCCACAGAACGATGTTTTGCTTTCTAAAGAACATTCTTTGCGTGGTACATCAGACCATGAATATCATAGAAGAGTTAAAAGTCAAAAAGGTGGACCGTCATCCAAGCCCTCCTCTGATAAGAGTAATCTGACATCAGACCCCACGGTCAGCCAGGAGGAAGAAAGCTTGGTTGCTGGCATTCAGGCCCCTGCAGAAGCCCAGTCAGCACTGCCCGAGGAAACCCTAGAAAGTTCCGACGCAAGCCAAAGCTCTGTCGTTGCTGTGGAGCGTTCCTATGCCCTGCTCCTTGCAGAACATTCAAAGAAGCATCTACAGCAGAGAGGGGCCCCAGGCCCTGCGTTTGCCAAGAATGGCACAAAAGGCCCTGAAGCGGGAACCCCAGTGGGGAAAGTGATGCCATTTCGGCATCAGCAGGTCACCTCCCCACTGCAGCAGCTTTCCGAGGCCCCAGCGCTCAGGCGCAGGAGCGGGGTGCTGCCCTCCAGCCTGCAGGACTTCTGCCGCTCTCGTGCCGTATTCAGCTGTGACGGCTCCTTTAAGGTCACTTTCGTATGGGAAGCAGATTACGTGTTCAGCTTAGACGGCAAGTAAGTATAGCAACAACCCCCTGGAGAAGACTGTAGTCAGAGCACTACACGGGTGAGTGGGAGTGACCCTGGATGAAAGTGGATGAACTTTTCTGTTGAGATAAATGTAGCGAGAAGGGATACTTGTGCTAAACTCTGGGGAGGGAGAAGGAAGTGTGTAAGATCCAGTAACTTGGGAATAATACCAAGCAGATTCACTGTAATCATTTGTTATATCAACTTCATTTTTATCTTACTCATTGTTTCATGTTCATGTAATTTTTAAAATAAAAATGAACACAAAAACTAAGGTTAATAATTAAGGCACTTACTTATAAGATAATCAACTAAAACAGTCATTTTCAATGATTTTGGTTTCTTCTTTCTTTAAAATCTCAGGCCTTGGAATACTGATTTACCAGATACCATGGAAGAAGTGAAGCTTTTACTTCATATGTGGGTAGCTCTGTTTTATAGCAATCAAAACAAAGTCATACAATCATCCCGAAAAGTAGTAGAACACAGCAACCCAGCAAAATACGTGTGCATAAATAGCACGTTAGAATCGTTTGAATTCAGTGAAATTGAAGAGTCCTCCGGTGTGGAAAGGTGCTCCGTAGACCCTCTGTTGGAGACTAATGAGGCTCCCAGAGGTCCTACTGCCAAAGTGTCCTTCCCAATCACTGACCCCCTGCTTCCTTTCATGAAACCACCGCCTGTGAGAGGCTTGGAGCTTTGGGTGCAGAATGAACAGAAAGAAATGTTTGCAACAGCAGGTCATCCAGAGACCCCAGAAAGCCAGAATTTCATCTATTCCTGTAATAATGAGGTAGGTAAAGCTGAATACTGTAAATGCTGGTGTTATTTTTGAAGAAATATTTTTTGTACGTAAAATCACATTCATAACAAGGCATTGGTTTCTTTTAGGAAAGTGGATTCTCTAGCTATGTAAAGGATTAGAATGCCAGAAACTTAGTTTACAAAGTCTGGATTGTCTGCAGGTGGAGCTTATCTACCATCCTGATTGAAGAAACAAAAGGAGGAAAAAAATCGTAGGCCTCAGATGATCTGGGAGCCAACCATAATTATGTAGCTTTTTAGTTGTATGATTTGGGGCAAATTACTTGTTCTCTGAGCTTATTATCTTTTAAAAGAGGTGAATAATACTTATTCTGTTTACCTATAATAGTGTTTATGGATCAAATGCAGTAATAATAAATATAAAAAATCTTTGATAAACCTTAAAGGAAACTAAAATTGAATATATTAAAGAATATTTTTAAAAACAAATCCTGAGGGCTTCCCTGGTGGCGCAGTGGTTGAGAGTCCGCCTGCCGATGCAGGGGACACGGGTTCGTGCCCCGGTCTGGGAAGATCCCACATGCCGCGGAGCGGCTGGGCCCGTGAGCCGTGGCCGCTGAGGCTGCGCGTCCGGAGCCTGTGCTCCGCAACGGGAGAGGCCACAACAGTGACAGGCCCGCGTACCACCAAAACAGAAAACAAATCCTGAGACAGTAAATAAAATGCCAGACCTCTCATAGTCTGCAGATAACTGTTTGTAAATATGAAAAATACACTTTGTTTCATTTCACTGTTCTCAACTGATAGGACGGATAATCGAATTTTTTTTTTTTTTTTTTTTTTTTTTTTTTTTTGCGGTACGCGGGCCTCTCACTGTTGTGGCCTCTTCCTTTGCGGAGCACAGGCTCCAGATGCGCGGGTTCAGCGGCCACGGCTCACGGGCCCAGCCGCTCCGTGGCATGTGGGATCTTCCCGTACTGGGGCACGAACCTGTATTCCCTGCATCGGCAGGCAGGCTCTTAACCACTGCGCCACCAGGGAAGCCTGATAATCGAATTTTAATTGGAGCAAATTAAAAAGTTGTATCAAGATTCTAAGTAAATGGATTGACAAAATACCTGCCTTTTTAAGCTTTCAGAGCAGATTTATTACAGAATAATTTTACATGGGTTTGGGCACCTTCAGTGCCTGTGTTAACATTGAGTTTCTGTACCTGGGCTTCCGTGGGGATTTGCAGGTCCAGGGGTGAGCCTCAGAGGGTCTGTGAGTGTCTGCAGATGCTCATCTTCATCAGAATGAAGACTGGTGGAACGCTGTGGGCCAGAGACTGGTCTGAGCCCTTCACTCGCATTAGCTCAGTTAATTCTCACACGGCCGGGTGAGGTAAGGACCGTGCCACCCATCTTATAGGTGAGAAGACTGAGGATGGAGAAGTACAGAATGGCCTGGAGGCACATAGTAAATTGTCCGGCCAAGACTCAGATCTGGACACTCTAGCTGTTTCTCAGTGTCTAATTCTGTGGATGTATTTATGTATATATATGCACATATGTGTGTGTTTATATGTGTACACATAAAATATATGTTATGTGTGTATGCGTTCTTTTTCTGAGGATGGGGTTCATAAATTTCATCTTATTCTCAAAGAGATACATAAAATCACTACCTTAGAATAAGAAAGTATTTATGTTTAGTCAGGCAGATTTTAATTATTACATATATATTTATACACACACTAGTTTCTTATAAAGTATTTTCGGTCGTGGTAATATATATTAACTTACTTTAGTAATGTCCAATTAGGAATGATTTTCTTGCAAACATGAAAGAGTATTAAGTAGAAAGTAGAATGTTAAAATTAACGATTCCTAACACTTTCTATAGCATATACTTAGAAATATGTTTCCGTCATCTTCTTGAATACTGTACCCATACTTTAAAGGTGCACACACCTTTAAATCCTGTACCACTCCCTATTCTAGGGCAAACTAGGATTATCAAAGTTTTCATTTCACTAAGAGCACAGGCATGGTGAGATTCTCGACTATGGCCCAACATTATCAGCCACAGTACGATTGGGAGGGTCATAGAACTGTTCTCAGAATGAGTGTGCCATCAAGAGTTTTCTACGCTTTGTATCTGGCCAGTCGTGTCCCCTTAAAACCAAGTCTCAGCTCCTCCCTGCCAATTGCTCAGGTCAGTGTCTTTCTTTGACTAAGGCAGAAATGTTTTTAACAAGAGATTTGAAACACAGGTCCTGACTTACAACACGACTGCTTCAAAATCTGGCAGGAAATCTGTGGCCGTAGTGTTCCAGAGCTACAGGTGTAGGTCAACTGTATGGTCAATCCACTTTACCATATTCTGAACAAGACCATTCTTCAGCCTTTAAAAAAAAGAAGAAAAGAAACAGCCTTTTTATGAGGTTATCAAAATTGTCCAGAGGTATTTCTGTTACTGTTTATGCTAAATCCTTTCTGGTACTGTTTAAATCAGTCCTTTTAGTTGAGTTTATTAATGCAAGCTGCACTGTGTTTTCTGCTGCTTTGTTGAATAGGGAGGTATTAAAATGAGAGAGAGATTATGTCCAGTTATAAGCTAAGAAGACAGCTAAGGGGTAAGGGACTTTTATTTAACAGGATAGAGATTGATACCTTGGGAAAGCTGCTTATCAGTGTATTCTGAGTACAAGAGATAATAATTAGTGTTTCCTCATGGGAACATTCCAGATGACAGTGCATTTATAGTCTAATTGAAAGCTGGTGTTTAAAATAAGTTATTCTTTGCTTTAAAGATTATCTTTTAATCTTACTAAAAATAATTTAAATTAATTGAGCACTTTTTCCTCTACTGCTGCATTTCTGAATTAAGTGATGCTATTTAGCAAACAGTCTGCATTTTCAAGTCTTTAAATTGCCAGTGGTCTAGCCACTTTTCTTCCCAAAAGTCCATTAAAAAAAAAACAAAAAAAACAAGGCTGTGCAACTAAGAAAGTTTTGGAGTTCTCGTGTGTGTGTATTTAGATAAAACAAATTCCTATTTGGGGGGTATTTTAAGCCTAAGAAGAGAGGGATTTGCTTGATCTCTACCCTATGAAGATTCAAAAGAACAGAGCAAACTAAAATTGATCTTTGTCTGTTCTGTTCTTCACATATGTAAATGCTTGAAAAAAAGATCTATTTGGCCCTTGATTTTTTAAATTAATTTATTTCTTTTGCTTTTATCATTTCAGATAATTGGGGGGAAAGCCGAACAAGAGTCATCAGATAAACTAGAGACCTCTAATCTGGTGCTTTCTAGCATTGGAAGTACCCAAACTAATGGATCTTCTATTCCTGCTGAAGATAAAACCTTTGAGCCACTTGATGGCACACAGGTGACATCTTATAATGATACTGTCACACAGTCCACATTCGCCAGGACTTACGATGGGATCAGCAATCCGTCAATGATTTTTCAAAAGTCTGTGTACAGCACCCTTGAAAGCAAAGTTGATGTTTTTCATGCAAAAATGCAAACAAAAACAGGTGCTTTGCAGGGCTTTATCCAGCATAGCAGCCTTATAATCAAAGAATGTCAGTCATCCTTGGAAGGGGAGGATGATACGGAGTATGTAGTGATTAATCTGGAACGAGTTACATTCAGTTTTGAAAAAAATGCCTATGCACCGATACAGACAGAAGTTGTAAACAGAGCTGATAAACCTACACCCTTTAATGTGGAGTTGATTAAACAAGTATCACCTGCTACAAGCCTTAGACATCCTGTGTCCGCATTTGAAAAGACACAGGGTCTTAGGGACGTTCCCTCTCTGGCAATGTCAGGACAACAAGGCGCTAAGTACCTTTGTGCCTTCTCAGTGAGTAGAGAGATACTTGCTAAAGAAATGTGTTCATTACAGAAAGGGCAGGCTGTTGCAGGCTCACCATCGCCGTCTGATAATTGCCTTGTAACAGAGGCATTATCACTAATTAAAAGTTCTAGTTATTTGTTACCCAGAGAAGAAATGAAGCTCTCTCAAGAATGTTTTCTGTCGAGCCAGAGTCTCTTCAGCATCTCTTCGGAAGACACTGTAGAGTCGTCCCAGCTTGAAGAAGTAGTCTCATCGTCAGCTTCTGATCCCTTGGAAGAAAAAGATTCACTTGACTGCATCCCATCAGTGAGGAATGCTTCGGATGGCTCTTCAGAACTAAAGAATGACAAGAGTGGTCTAAACAGTGAACACATGAGTTTTGAAACATTTAATTCTGCATTTACCAAACAAACCAGCCTATCTGTGAATAGAGAGGAAGTCAGCCTCGAGTTATCAGAGGAGGATTCTGACCTTGACCTCACTCTCACCATATCACCGCCCACGAGTCCCTGGGAAGAAGCATCCGCTGGTGAGATGGAGCAGCAGCAGGAGGCCCCGTTACCCTGCTTAGAGCTTCAGGAGACAGCGGAAGAAATAATTGAGCCTGAAGAGGTGCCTGATGTGAACTCTGCTGATCACACGTCAATGAAACCACGAGAAAGTGAGAGAAAAGGTGATAACTTACAGACAGTGGCTTTCATACTTTCGAAAGAAACCTGTGCCCTTGAGGTTGCAGAGGAAGTTCAAGTTGGTTCAGACTTCTCCTTCAGTTGTTTTTTTTTGTTTGTTTGTTTTTTGTTTGTTTTTGTTTTTGTTTTTTCCCTCCTTCAGTTCTTTAATTAAAGAAGTGTCACCAGCTTCTAGTCCTGACTGCCAGGTACCAGGTGAAGAAGCACAGCCAGCTTGGGCTGTATTTCCAAGTAGTTTTAAACTCTGTGATGCACACTATGAGAAAACTGACAGATCCTCCCAGGTTGAAACAGTAGATTTGGCCATAACAGAAAAAGAAAATTCTTTTGTTGGTCCCACCCATCCAGTGGGACAAGATAACTTAACTCAGATATAGAAGGAAAAATACCAAAATTTAATAACGATGATATTTTGTGGGATTTTAATTTTATTCTTTATGTTTTCCCTGTATTTTCTACAGTCGGAATGACTACTTTTACAGGCAGAAAAAAATAATAATGATTAGTTTTGTTTTTTTTTAAATCAAAGTAAGAAATCAGCCAGGTTATTACAATTCATTGTCCAACTTCTTACCTCGCCTCAGCCATGTAAAACGGGGGTTGACCGAGACTTGGAAGAACCACCCAGACTGGCAGTGGCAGCATGGTTGTGTGAATGAAATGCAATGACTTTTCTCCGGTAACTTGCAGAGTAGACCTAATAAAAGCATCTTGAATAAGGTCATTACCCCTTCAAAGGAGGAGGAAGGCTGTGTCATAGCCTGACATGCCTATTTCTAGTACTCGCCTTTGTGTGAGAACAGCATGACTGGATTATCAGCAAAAGAATCTTAGGAAAAGGCCCTGCCAATAAGGAGTCAAAGTCATGTGAAAGGGCCAGAGGAAGAAAGACCAAGGACTCAGTGTGGGAGGGACTTCCCAGACATACTGTACAACAGACAGAAAATAGGCACCTTCCTCACTGTCATGAGGAGTAATTCACATCCTGTGACATTGCTTTCTGTCCTTGATTATCTCAAATACAAGAAAATATTATCAATCAGCCTTTCTGAAAAGTACCAATACCAATGATCCACATTTCCTTTTCCTTCATTTGTCTGTTAACAGTGTTGATGTAAACCTTCCTGAAATAGAAGCCAGCACATTTCTTAAAATATGTTTTTGATGAGTGGTGCTCCCCACTTTCCCTTTCCTATTATTTCCCATGCCTCTCACAAGAAAAAGAAAAGAATTCAAAATTTTTTCCCCAATTGATCATGCTTTGGTTAGCGGGGGAGTTTTAAAGCTACCTTTCCCAATTTGGGTTATTTCCATAACAAACAAAAAGAACTATATTGCCAGTATTACTAAGAACATGCATAAAAGGATGCTTAATCCGTTTCGATAAGCTATTCACAGGCATAAAGAAACATTCAGAGAGGTTAGTCATTGTCATGAGAAGCTCAGGAAAACTATCACTTTCAAATGCAGTATTTAGGACACACTCCCGTGCATTGAGTCATCCCTCCAGCATTTGCGGAGCTGCCACTGACTAAGCAGAGGGGGTTGGCCGAAGGAGCTAGCCTTGTGTGACATGCCAGCCCAGGCCTGCCGATGAAAAGCATGTAGAAGGACATCGTGGAAAATTCCTAGGTCCTGAAATCCCAGCGCCAAGTAAGGGGAAGTTGCAGAGGTTGCAGTGCGGGTGCACAAGAAGGAAGGCTACAGAAGTACAGCACAGAAAGACTTCCAGGGCCCACGCTGCCAAAATGAGGCCTGGAGAACATTGATTTGCAGAGCAGCAGGACCGATGCCTTTCGAGATAGGGTACAGTGTTTCTGGATGCTGATGGAGCCTCTTGAAAGGTAGATCAATTTCTGGGGTCCCTTTTAGGGAGACTCTCACCCCGGGCAGGCTGCTGACCATCACCGCTGACCTGAGCACAGCTATATACAGAAGGATGACACCAGGAAGCCTAGGTCTGTGCCTTTGGAAAGAAAAGCATCACACTCAGAGAGTCTGGGGAGCTTTTATTGATATTAAGCAACAGATTCACAGGTGTCAATATAATATAGAAGCCAAACTTCATTTAAAGTCTATAACTGTAGGAAAGCTTATATATGACTTCCAGATCCTCACAAATCCATTTGTTTCAGAAAAGATTCTAAAGAAGAAGTCTGGAAAATCCTTAATTAAATTTTGGGATTTAGATGATGATGGGATACAGAATAAAGGAGGTCTCACAGATCTTTGGGGTTGATCGGAGGAAGGCCACATGGAGGAAGTGACTTAGGAATTTTCTTGTGAAAGTTTTGTTTATTTAGGGGCGCTGCTGGTTTGGCATAAATGGGACTTTCTCAAGTATCACTAATGAAATAACTAACCTCCATTCTATGAGTGTTTTCACCTGCAGTCAGTCCATCTGCTGCCAGGACGGAAGACAATGTAGCCTACATGCATAGACATTTTCCCCAGTAGGTAGCATCCTATTTATGGAATAGTTCTTGGTTATTTTATTTTAAAGACGGAATTATCAATTTTGTATTTGTCCGGGTGATTTAACTACAGCTTACCTAGACATCGGTGATGCCAACAACAAATGAGTATTTTCCCTTTTCTTTGAAAACCTTTGATTTATATGAGAAGACTGTTCTGTGTACCTCAGTGTTCTACAACTTGGGGGAACATTTTTCTTCGTGTTTTACACATTGCCAGAATGTCTGACTTTGTTGTCTGGCTTTGTTCACAGCAGCACTGTAGTTTTCCATTAGTTTTGGGTTACAGTGTTCAATATTATTGTTTTAAATTATTCTCATTTTAAGCAGAATAGCTTCAAAGCTATTCATTGAAATTAATGATAAAAATAAGGATTTTACAAGTGTGCTCAGTTGTAGCAAAAATAAGTCTATTTTAACCAGTAGCTTTGTTTTTGCACGTTAAGGTCAGAAATGCACATGTAATGCATGTTGGAGTCTGTTTTAAAGGTTTTACCACCTGTGTAAAAACTAACATCTTCAATGGTTTTATCTGCTGTTATTCATGCTACACTACATAAACATTTTTTTCCTAAATGGTACAAATTTATAAACTGTCATTTTCACTTACTCAGTTTTTGTAAACAGCGTACTACAAAAATCAACCCTCTGAGGAAGAAATAATCATTTATTTATATTAGAAATAATTTCTACACCAATCTTTAAAACTCAAAACCAAGCAAAAACATTGGTAAGATACATAGTATCTATTTGGAACAAAGGTTTTTGTACCTAATTTGTTTCATTTTAATAAAGACAACTAAAAATCATTCAACTGCTTCTGCAATGATTTTATAGCAAATATTAAATTTGTAAGAGAATGTTTTACAGCACTTTAAATTTTTTAGGCCATTTAGCAGAATAAGTAGCTTCCAAAAGAATCCTACCACTTACCTCACTTTGGCCGCCATCTGTCAAGCCTCATCCCCGCAGGCCTGCCCGGTGCTTTCCCCTCCCTCGTGCGGTGCCGAGCAGCAGGCTCCAGCAAGAGGACACCTCACAACTCTCCAGTTGGCCCTTCCAGGGGGTCATGTCAGCCTGCACAGGAACTTCCCTCAAAAGCCATTTATCTGCTTTTAAACTCCCCCTACAGAACCGAAAGTGTTCCTTTCCCCTCGGTATGTTCTTAGGAGGAGGAAGAATGACTGAGTTTTAATTCTTACCCTAGCTCTTGCTTAGAGACCCACTCAGCTGATCTTTACCCCAGGGATAAGAATCTAATAGGACCATAACTGTATTCGGTACACTGAATTAATCTGAAATTACTACGGAAAAGGAAAGTACAGCGCACCTGCCAGCCGTGCTCCTCCCCTGAAGGACCTTCCAGCACCCACGAGGCCGCCCGTTCTGTAACTGAAGGCTTAGCCAGGCCACAGAGGAGCAGGCGCCTCCAGACTGAGCTTCTGCAGAGACTCTGCCCTCATCACCTTTGTGCCCCGTTGGCCTGGCACAGAAATGTTGGTTGTTCCCATAAATATGCCGAATGCAGAATATGAAGGCATCCTGGTACTTCCTTCGTACTACTAACCCAGCTTGTGCCTCCACCTGCGTTAACGGCTCACAATGTGAAATATTGCAGGAAAAGAGGGGAAAGGCCTGCTGGAATTTTAGATAATCTTATGAAAAGGAAGCAGTTGTTTTCAACCGGGGTGATCTGGGGTTGTCACGCCAGGGAGGTGCATACAATGTGCGGGACAGCCCACCTACAACAAAAAATTCTTTGGCCAAAAATGGACAGTATGAGATTGAGAAAGCTAAAGTAATCACTTGGATAATCGAAGTTATTATTACCCTAAATCCTTTAACAGATTGCCTACCTTAGTCTATGTCCTTCAGACTCAACTTTAAAAGAGAATACAGTTACAATGTCCTCATTCCTCCGACATAAATGACAGACTCAACTATAAAAGAGAATACAATGTCCTCGATGTAAATGACAGCACATACAGTGAGGCTTGTAACAATCAAGGGGAAAGGAGTTACCACTAAAAACTGTCTGTCTACAATCTGAATTAAATGAAAATACTGGGACTTCCCTCGTGGCACAGTGGTTAAGAATCCACCTGCCAATGCAGGGGACACGGGTTCGATCCCTGGTCCGGGAAGATCCCACATGCCACAGAGCAACTAAGCCCGTGTGCCACAACTACTGAGCCCACGTGCCACAACTACTGAAGACCACGTGCCTAGGGTCCATGCTCCGCAACAAGAAGCCCAGACACCACAACGAAGAGTAGCCCCCACTCACCACAACGAGAGAAAGCCCGTGAACAGCAAGGAAGACCCAACACAGCCAAAAATAAAATTAATTAACTTATTAAATAAATAAATATATTAACGCACCCATTCCACCGGATGTCACTTACTCCCTGATGGGAACGAATCCCTGTTCTACACCACTACTAAGGATATCTAAGAGAGTCTAATAATTATATTGTACCAAGAAGTAATTCGGGGTCTACTCACAGTGAAGCCAGATGGCAGCACTCCACCAACCACTAGGGTCTTCAGCACTCTTCCCCAGCATCCGTTTTCAGCTCTAGTGAAGGAAATGAGCAGCTGTGTCAAGGCCAGTACAATACTTACTAGCTCTGAATTGTCAGGACACAAAAGACCAACAAGAGGGAGCTGGTTTCCAGAGTTTGGCTTTATTTTGCAGTACAGAAATCATCTGGAGCCATTGTGAGACAGACATCATTGAAGCAGAGGCTCTGTCAAATCAATACTGCGTTGCAGCAGCTTGGTCCATTGAAGAAGCCACACCTGGGATACAAAAGAAGCTTCTACGTTTACCTGCTTTATGATAGTTTCTTTCCCCTCTGCTCTCATCAAATTTATTAGATTAAAACACCGCACACAGGCTTCCTCCAAAATGACTCTCAAAGTCTGGAGTTTGGTTAGACTTGGAGGCCCACATAAACCCAGCTTGTGGCTATGCTGCCTGGGCACTGTTCTAACACTTGATGTAAATGTAAAGGGGTGGGGAGGAGTGAGGGATACTGTCCCCAACGATGGAACATTCGATTCCGTATCTCCTTAATGTCAAGAGGACAGATGGCACGCAAACTGTACTGACCCAGCTCTTGAGCAGCAGAAGCTCATAACTGCAAAGGCTACACTGATTAAAAGATACAAATACTGTATCAAGTTCTCTGTATCAGTATCACAATGTTTTAAAACTGATCCTTCACTAGAAAAAGCAAGCCAGTATTGGTTAAATTGAACAGAATGTGGGAACCTGCCAATTCTGAAGAGCCACTCCATGAAAACAAGTTAATACATGATATTAGAAAGGGGAAGAATATTTACTGGTACAGTGCTCTGCAATCTCTCAGCTTTGATTACAAAAGCAGGCCTTACAATATTGATTTCATACAATATGCATCATTTGCCAAATTTTAAGTTTGTCCTAACTCTATATACAGACAAACAATCAATCATGCATGAAGACAAAGACATTTTCAGACACGGGGAGACTTAGAAATTTTACCTTCCACAGATTCTTTCTGAAAAAGTACTTGAAATTGCGTTTTGGGGGGTGGGGAAAAAAGAATAATTCTTGAAATAAGAGGACCAGCACCCAACACACAGTTGGATCCAAAATTTCAATAATTTGAAAATAGTTCCATGATAGTTATTCTGCAGAAGACCTAAAGCAATTTGTACAAATTATGGGACTCCAAGAAGCATGTCTTCAACAAAAATGTAAATTTTCTTTAACAAACGATTGATTAAGAAGTTGGATGATCTTAGAAATAAGAAAACATAGGGGGCTTCCCTGGTGGCGCACTGGTTGAGAGTCCACCTGCCGATGCAGGGGACACGGGTTCGTGGCCTGGTCCGGGAAGATCCCACATGCTGCAGAGCGGCTGAGCCCGTGAGCCATGGCCGCTGAGCCTGCGCGTTTGGAGCCTGTGCTCCGCAACGGGAGAGGCCACAACAGTGAGAGGCCCGCGTACCGCAAAAAAAAAAAAAAAAAAAAAAAAAGAAAACATAGGGTTTCTTTTTATTTCTCTAACGTGAAGAGAAAAGCAATTGGCAGCTGCATGGAGGGAAAATAGGTGAAAAGTCTCCATGCAGACATGCACAAACTAAAGGTAACATGGTTTTGTGCAACTGATCTAAAAAAAAGGGAGAGAAAATCCATTGGTCCTTGAAATTTGGAACATTCTAAAAATGGCATAGATTCAGATATTCAGATTTTAATTTTTAGAAGCAACTAATGGACAAAACAGAAGTGGGCTTTGGGTTTTTTTTTTTTACTGCAGTGACAGACTGAAAATGTTACCATCTTGAATTACCTAAAAATACTGGAATAAGAGTAGGAGCATAAAGAAAGAAAAGAATAGAAGATACTATTTTAAATTGATGGATATAAAAGTCAAGGTAACCAATAGAGAAATTTTAAATATAATTAATAAAACAATGGAGAGAGTAGAGAAAGGAAAAGTGAAATATAAAGAAGCTAAGTTTCACATTTGTCGTATCAGAGAAGCTGATCATCGTATCATCATCAGTGTATCATGGTGATGATTTTAATCCCCAAAATTCATAATCCCAATTTTCCATAGATAATGCTCTTCATTAGAGATGTACTTCTGCCTATACTTCCTTTCCTATGGTACAAAGTCTGCTTCCTCCAAATTCATGTCCAAATGTTTGTGGTGTCCCTTCTGGCTTTTCCAGTCTCACTTCTGTATCTTGTGCCTCTCACTGGCACTTTCTGAGGCAGCCCCTAACCAGACATCTTAGTCCTCACCATAAAAGACAACAGAGTGAGGCGGGAAATGCCAAACGACAAGACCTGCCCGCCGCAAGCTTGAGAGAGGTAGGGGACCCGCTGCATGTCACCTCAGGCATGCTGGTGAGGGAGAAAAGTGTTTTGCCCCTGAGTTTGCCTGCTGTGCCTCTGCCTTTAGTCTCCTGCTGTTTGTGTTTGGAAAGGGTTTCACCGTACAGGTTTAAGCCAGGGAGCAAGAAAAGTACCCAGCTGATTTTTGCAAGAAATTCTAGATTTTCAATCTCTACCTCCCTCACCACTCAACTCTTTCCGTGTATTCATTCACAGTCAAGAATGGAGCAGCTGTAAATAGCTTCTTTGACTGAGATCTCATCAGAGAAGCTGGAAAGCCCACGCTCTCAGAGCTAAGGGAGGCACTGGGCAGGAAGGCCAAGACAGAAAGGAGGAAAGAAAAATGGAAAGCAAAGAAAACGAAAATACATCCACAATCTACATAGTACTGCAGGGCTAGACATTTGTAAAGCCCTTAACATGTTTCTATATTTTAACCACTTACTGAGCACCTTCTACATCCCTTACTCTCATTTTCTATGTCAACCCCCCCCCACTACATTCCAGCAACATTGACTTTCTTTCTGCTTTTAGAGCATTTGAAGCTCATTCCTATCTCAAGGCCTTTGTTCTCGCTGTGCCCTATCTCAAGCATGATTCCTAAGCTTAAGCTTGTTTCATGGCTGTCTCCTCATCCTTCATTTCTTAACTCAGAGTCACATCTTCAGAGAGGTTTTCCTTAATCACCCTATTTACTGCAACACGCCTTACCTCTCAGCCATTCTTTACCACATCATATTTATTTTCTTATAGCATTTGTTTGTATCAAGAATTATATTTATCTTGCTTGTTTGTCATCTATATTCCCCCACCCACCAAAAAAATCCACAGGTACAGGGATTTTTATCTGTCATTTTCACTGTTATATCCTCAGTACCCATACTCCTAGCCAGGCGCATGTTATATACGTTATTATTTTATTTTTATTTTATTTATTTATTTATTTTTTTTTTGCGGTACGCGGGCCTCTCACTGCCGTGGCCTCTCCCGTTGCGGAGCACAGGCTCCGGACACGCAGGCTCAGCGGCCATGGCTCACGGGCCTAGCCGCTCCGCGGCATGTGGGATCCTCCCGGACCGGGGCACGAACCCGTGTCTCCTGCGTCGGTAGGCGGACTCTCAACCACTGTGCCACCAGGGAAGCCCACGTTATTTTTTTAAATAACACATTCCATACATTATGCTAAGCTCTTTACATAGGTAAGATTGTTTACTCTTTACAGTGTAATCTGTACTCTTTGCAGATAAAGAAATTGAGTCACAGAAGGAAATAACTTGCCCAGTATCACACAGTAAGTGAAAGTGGAAGCTCATAGATTCAAATCTAGGTTTTTAATCCTAAAACCCTTCTTCTTAGACACTATTCCATACTTCCTGAAATATGCAAGGCACTTTCAAGAGGCAGTGAATATGGGAAGCCATGAAATGTGGTCCTTGCATTTGAAGGACCTGTAGAACTGGTTGGGGAAATATTATGTTTACATAAAGAGACAAATTATAACAACCAGAGGCAGCTGCTCTCATGATAGTCTCTGTGATCCCCCTGCCTTCATAACCTTCTAGTCATTCTGCCCTTGCCAGTAGGGTCATGGCCGGCAGCCAAAGTTTTTGGACGACTACAGCTGAAGCTGCCAAGTATTTACAACTCTTAATTCTTACTCTTAAAATCGTTTAAAAGGAATTTTATGTGTTTCAAGCTTATCGGATACTGTTTAATTTTTCCCAAGTTTGTGTTTAAGGACCAGCTCCTTGTGAATTATGGAGACTTTGGTTTTTGTTTTGTTTTGTTTTTTTGAAATTTATTTTTATTTATTTTTGGCTGTGTTGGGTCTTCGTTGCTGCACGTGGGCTTTCTCTAGTTGTGGCGAGCGGGTCTACTCTTAGTTGCGGTGCGCGGGCTTCTCATTGCAGTGGCTTCTCTTGTTGTGGAGCACGGGCTCTAGGTGCGCTGGCTTCAGTAGCTGTGGCACACGAGCTCAGTAGCTGTGGCACACGAGCTCAGTAGTTGTGGCACACAGGCTTAGTTGCTCCGCGGCATGTGGGATCTTCCCGGACCAAGGCTCGAACCTGTGTCCCCTGCATTGGCAGGTGGATTCTTAACCACTGCGCCACCAGGGAAGCCCCAAGACTTTGTTTTTGATACAGACTTCTGAAGCTGTCCCCACATGTCTTCTTCACAGGGTCTGAAAGGGCCTAGGAATGTACTATCAGGCTTTTCAGGTGATCCTGATACCCAGCTAAGTTTGTAATCAGTGAATAATGACCGTAAATTAACGTTTACTTGATGACTCAGCGTCTTTTTATCTGTGCCTGTTATTAAACTACAAGTTCACTGCAGCCATAGCCAGTGCAAGTGATGGTCACCACTTCCCTGGGTCTCAATTTCCTCATGTGTAAAAGTAAAAATAAGTTGGATTACATGATCTCTAAAATCCTTTTTACTTCTAAAATTCTAATTCTTCAAAAAGGAGCTTTCCCAGGATGTTTACTAGAACATTGTTTCTTTCAGGAATGCCCCAGTTGTTATTTGCTTCTTTCTCAAAAAAGTGGAAAGACAAATAGATTTCTAAATAACTTTCAGAGGGCTGTAATATGAGGGCCTTCCCACAAATCTAATTATTAAGTTAGTACCTGAAACAGCTTTCTGAAGTGTGCCTTATCCAGATAAATAGTAATCTTCATCTTTCGCTTCATGAGCTTTGGTCTCATCTCTTAACATTCACAACATCATCTCTCATTTCTCTGTAATCAACACAGTATACAGCAGCACGCTCCTCGTTTCTTGCCCCTGAAGCTCACATGTACTACATGTTTATGGATGGCACAGGAGGAAGTAGGCATGCATCAGTTTGTGCTATGGTAATTTGTAAAGCCTAAACATTCTTTTCCATCATGTAGCCATTGTTATTTTTTAAGGTTTCTTCTGACAGGATTCTAAACATAGTAATGTTAAAAACTGTCTTTAAACATGTTAAAGCCTTAAATAATGTCTATATAATATGTCATTTTAATTATTTCTTCTAGGAAATTTCATTTATAATATGTTCAAATTATGAACAGCTTCTAGTTGAATCAATAAAGGTAAAGTGGCAAACAGAGCATTTTAGGGAATTCCCTGGTGGTCCAGCTGTTAGGGTCCGAGCTTCCACTGTAGGGGTCCTGGGTTGGATCCCTGGTCGGGGAACTAAGATCCTGCAAGCCATGCAGCGCAGCCAAAAAACAAAAAATCATTAAAAAAACCAGAGCATTTTAAGAATATATATTGTAAGGTATTAATATTCCTTTAATGGGATAAGCTCTGCATCAGCCTGTTTATAGCTTTGACTTCCTGAGATAAAGTTCTGAAATGCAAGCACAGCCAACCTATCTTTATAATGATTAAATCGTCAGGAACTTGATTCCTCACTACTTGCTAGAAAAGAATAATTCAGTTTCATCAGAACTATGAAAGTGCTCAGTGGTAAACAGAGCTTCATGAAAAAGTAAAACACTATCATAGATTGCTAACTGTTTTTCGTTTCATTCATCTCCATTTGTTCCCTGTCCACACTCCTCTCTACCCCCTGCTTTCTCCCTCTCTCCTCTTTGTCCCCACAGAGGTTCGCACACACACACGCACACACACACACAGACACACACACAGACACACACACATTTTCTTTTCCAAATGCATCCTTTAATGGGAAATCTTAAAAATGAGACATTTAGCTATATAAGTAGCAAATCCATGCTTAGCAACAAGTTCTGGAAATAATTTGGCCAGATGTTCTTTTTGAGCCTTAATGACATCTAAATGTGAATTAATATTCCATCGATTCATCAAAATTTTCCAGTTCTCATTCATGTCAGATTCTATATATGCAGTGATCTTATGTTCCAGACAAACAAATAGAAATGTGATCTGACAAACTCACACACACACACACACACACACACATAGATACATATAGAACTCTTGCAATAGGATAGCCACAGAATAGCATTTTTATATGTGTTCCCTCTACACCAGCTGCTTTCAACCAGAGACATTTTTACCCCTTAGGTGATACTTGGCAATGTTTGTAGACATTTTTGATTGTCACACTGGGCAGGGAGGTTGCTACTGGCATCCTGTGGGTAGAGTCAGGGGTGCTGCTAAACATCTTACAGCAAAAAAGCCCCCACAGAAAAGGGTTATCTGGCCCCAAATGTCGATAGTTCTGAGGTTGAGACACCCTGCTCTACACAGTGGTCTAAGGCATCAAATAAGGGGACAGCCAAACTCTTCATTCCATTCCCGGCAACTGACTAGAAAAGAAAGAGAAAAAACACATACCTCCACAATTCCATTTAAATCTCTTTAACCAAAACTAGTTACACGGCTACACCACAAAGCTTTTATTTCCACCCTGAAACCTCTAAGCACTTTAGAAAGGAAAGACAGATCTAGTCCCTCTATTTTTAGTTTATAAGTGGTCTTGTATTCTCACTGTCCTATCCATCTCCCCACAGTGTGAGTGAAACTCTTTGCCAGATGGTGTAGGAAAGATTTTGATAATCCTTACCTCACCTATTCTGAAAATAAGTTTCTGCAGCTTCTGGCCCGATGTTTTGTGTATTTCACATATATTAAAAAGACAGTGTGGTTACATGTTTTAGTATAGCTTGTCTTGTTTTAAAAATTATTATGAAGACAAATAGCAATCTGATATACAGCAGTAAGGTCTAGGTTTTTTGTTTCCATGTAGGCATATTTTGCTGCATATTGATAGCTTATAGATGATAGTAGAACTTTATAGTTGGAGAGACCATGGAATTTAATTTCCCATTTTCTAATATCACAGTTCATCAAATATAAGATGCCATTAATTGTAAGATATGCTATTACATTCTGTACCACTAAAAGAAAAGTGTATGCCAATTGGAAATGACATGCCCCCAATCATTAAGACACATCTCAGTTTGAGAGACATCAAAATGTGGAAAAGGTACATCTTAGAATTGATAAAATACATTATTTTGTACTACAATACCTTTTCCTCTTTCTCAGATAAAAGCCATGTGTCTTGTTATTCTATAAAAATCCTTCCACGATAATGTAATAAGGCATACACGTTGGAAAACACATAAGTGGTGAGAAAACCAGGTTAAGAAAGTAAACCAACATCTTATGTAATTCTAAGTTCCCTTTTAGGTTATAAGTGCACTGGGTACTTTGCTAACTGGACAGGATTTTTTTTAAATCCTGTTTTGTCTTATTCTAAATGGGGGAAAGTTACAAGAGATATTATAATGAATAAAAATTAACTGGATTTCAATTAATTATAAGTATCAGTTAACTATAAAAGAGAAAGAGACTGCCTTCTTTAATAAAAAGGAAGGAAACTGTTTTTTGGAGAAAATGATCTTGGGGTCAGATCACATTTAAGCTAATCTCTGTTTTCTATAAATTCTACCTATAATGAAGGTAATAAAACTAGGTGACTCCTGTGATTGCTTTGAGACACTATAATATCCTTTGGTGTAAAAGAGAAAGTCAGTCATGGTTCCTACACTAAGTTTGGTATTGTAGAAAATGGGGCTGGGGGGGTGGGTACCTGAGAAAGACTTTTAGCCAAGAGCATTAATTTTTTCCTAAACTGAAGAAGTATTTTATAGAACAGCCTATCCACCTAAATCTTTTCATAGGTCAAGTTTTAGGAAGAAAGACTTGTTAGATGAGTAAATGCCCAGCCAAAGTAGAAATTACACCAGAAAAGGTTTCTTGCTAAAACTTGAAAAACGAATAATACTAAAAGACCAGCAAAACAAGCCAATGTACGTATGTGCCATAGCTGTGCTGGGCAAGAGCCTAATGATGCTGTTGTCTGCAAAGTGTCCGAAACATAGCCCCAAGACGGCTGAACTGCCTGTTTGCACATAGTGGCCATCAAGCTGCTAAAGTTATCAAAATTCCAATGTACTGTTTCAGTAATTCTGTTTAAATAACCCTGTGAACATCAATCCAGAGCTGAATAGAGAAGACAAACAAGGCCCTAATGCTTCTGTACCAACCAAGTACAAATAACACCAACAGCATACTTCTTGGCATCCCAGTATATTACAATATAATCATAAAACACGGTGCATCTTGGAAAAAGGTAGCCTTAAAACCCTGAACAGTGAACAAAAACTGATGCTTTTATGAAGTTGAAAGTAAAATTTGACTTAGCCAGCAATTGAGGCCATAAAATCAGTCTTGTGAGGCATGAGTTCTCTCCCCAGAGGGGAGGCCCAAACTCCTGTCATTTATTTAGCAGTCTTGAAATCCCATTTCAGCTTCCGAATGCGTGTTCTAGAAGGTGGCAAGATAATGCTGTACCACTGCTACACCACACTAAATAGCCTCCTTTGAAGTATTAACACCAACTACAGAGTTAAGTCAGAGACAGGTTGTTTTTAAACAGTAAGTAGGAGCTTCAGGATGCCTAAACATTGATTACCTTGGGGGAAATTACACAAGTGTACTGAGGCCCTTGGTTTAGAAATCTGTGAAACAGCTTCTTGTTGACTTTAAGTAAATTTCAGGTGATCTTTCAAGATCTAGAAACTCAGATCATGCTTATTCTTATTTTGAAATGGAGTTCTCATTTCCCTTAGTATGTATACTTAATCCAGTGTACACCGAGAGGGCTTTCTCTAAATAGCCTGTGAGTAAATGACCATGATAAAGTTAAACACCGAACATATATGAACATGATCTGCATTCAGGTGAGGATACATTAACTGGTTTCAGCACAACCATCGAAACTTCACAAGTTAAAGTGACACATTTAGTTATGTACATAATCATAGGCTTTTAGATTATAAGGAGCCCAACAGGTCACCTAGTCCAGCCCCCTTTAACTTACAGATGAGGAAACAGGATTAGAAAGGCAACTGCTGCCCATGGGAGCACCATAGTCAAGGATGTGGTCCAGGCTGGGGTCAATGTCTCCTGTCTCCAAGGCCAGTATTTCCCCCGTGATCCACTGTAATTACAAGCCTTCGCAATAATAGGAATGAAACTAAGTCATTATATAAATTATAAATTACTATAAATCATGTGACTTTAATACAACTAAAAGTGTTCAGTATTTAGGAAGACAGACGCTGTGACACAAAATATTTACTGAACTTCCTGTGTGATAACAGTCCTTCATTTAGTCTTTACAAAATCCCAAAGATACACTTTACTATTCACAGCTTAAAGATGAAATAATTGAGACTCAAAAGCCTCAATAGCAGAAGTCCATCTAAAAACTCTGATCCATTACCCAGGTAGACAGCTCTGTCGTGTTCCTGTAGGTAACCTCTTCACCACTACCAGTACCCACAAGAGAGACAGGGTATGTTTGGCCTAGAGCAAGATGGTCATTTCTCTAATACTATGTAAATTGCCATCTGCAGAGATCTATACCAGAATCTCTGATGGAGGTGTGTGGGCACATGTTTGTGAAGGAGAGAGAAGTAACCCCTCAGGAGTCAGTGACTCAGTGACACCAATGTTACTTATGTAAGTTTCTAAAAAGGCGTTTCCACACTATTGTGGAAAAATGCACACCTGACATTCATTTGGTGTCCTCTTCTTCTGCACGTTCCTCCCCCATCAATATCATTTCCACAAGGTACTGCATTTATGTGTATCAGTCCTGTTTCCAAAGCCTCCTTGTTGCCCGTTGGATAGGTCGCTTAAGAACTCATAGAACAAAGAGTTATAAAGGTATATGGATATCGCCAAGTCTCTTTCCACGTTTTAATTGTGCAGAAACTGATTTTCAGACAGGTAATACAGCCAGTCAGAGACAAAACTGGGACTTAGGGCAAAGTTCTGACTCAAGTCTAATACTCTTCTCTCTATACAACATACTTGATTATATGATTGGCCAAAAAAACAAGTGTCTGTCACGTATTTGGCCAAATATATTAATTATTTCAAGCCAATACCATGTTACATTTTTAATAACAAGGTGAAAACAAAATTGGTAATTAAGAGATAGCAGCATAGGGTAGTAGAAAGACAATACAAGCCTCATAGCTAGATAGATCTAAATTTAATTCACGCTCCCTAATTTACTAGCTGTGTTGCCCTGGGCAAGTTGC
Organism: Delphinapterus leucas; assembly: GCF_059928025.1. Classification (NCBI taxonomy): domain Eukaryota; kingdom Metazoa; phylum Chordata; class Mammalia; order Artiodactyla; family Monodontidae; genus Delphinapterus; species Delphinapterus leucas. The sequence continues at coordinate 203,380 of NW_028322289.1, forward strand.
TCAACTTTCCTGAAGTTGTAACTACCTGAGAATACTAAGAACTACATGCAGTGGGATATATATAAAACATCTGACACATAGTAGATGCTCAATATATATTGGTTCCCATTAATTCTAACCCACCACAAAAGAGCTGTGCCACTCTAGCAAATTCCTTTAGCCCTCTGGGTCTCACTTTCCTCCACTGTACAATGAGAAGAGGAAAGAAACCAAATGAATTCCAAAATCCCTTACGGCTCATCAAGTAAGAATTCCCAAAGGTTCCTTTACCTTAATTTAAATTCAACAAACACTTAGGTACCTTATATTCATCCTAGGCACTAAACAGTTCCAACCACCACCAGGAATATGTCTATGAGTTCATTAGAATGGGCTCAAACTCCATAGTACTTTAAGTTCCACACAGAAAAATTAGTATACAAAAGCAAAGGACTTAACTTTGAAGAAAACTCTGCAAGGACATCACAAACCTAAGATGATAAATAAAAATAATTTAGAGTATACCTTAAATTGTTAGTCTCTCTTTTTTTTTTTGCTGGGATAGAAGATGAGAACTTAAGTGTTTATACTATAGGTCTATAACAAGACTCAGGAGCCATTTAGGTAAAACACTAATGCCATTTTGGGGGGGAAAAAAAGAGCAATAAACTTCTCTTCACATGTGAGTCTTACACTAGGCCTTAAAATTTAAGAAACCTGTGTCATTCTGAAGCAGAGGGGAATAAAATTTATTCTGAGAGGTGTTTTACAGTGATAAGCATTAATATAAGAAGGTAGTTGACCATGTTTTCCACATTACTTTTGAATTTCATATTTCAGATTTGAATTCTCTAAAAATAAAATATAATTTAAATCTTGAACCTTGTAAGTAAGACCTGGCGAAATATTAGCTGAAATAGTAACTGAAGTTAAATGAAAGTCTTAACTACAAAGTTTATCCTCCTCTTCTCTTCCATGAGGAAATCATTAGCAAATTTTTTTTATTACAGATAAGGCTTTTTGCAAATAACACTCTATAGATTCAAAATAGATTTAAAATCATGATTAGAGCCTAGCCATGGTTTCTCAGAAATTCATTTGAGGTTTGCCTGTTACCATACCTGTACAATATTATTCACTTACGTTATAAAAGTTTAGAATACACATCTTAGGTGATAAAACATCAACAACATCAAAAACATTTGCCTTTTATGAGTATGAAGAGACAGAAAAGGCCCGTTGAAATTTATATATATATATGGCATAGTGTGAACCAGAGGCAGAAGGCCTGGATCCTATTTCTGCTGTTGTTAAAAGCTCGATATGTGATTCTTGGACAAGTCACTTCACCTTTCTTATCTGTTTCTTTATGAAACAGGAAGAACCATCTGATCTAAGATTTCTTCCAGTTCCTATAATTAACATCTGTGCGAATCCTCAATACAGTACTTGAGGAGCATGGGACATGGGGCAAAAGTACTCACAGGAGAGCACTTATTCTGCTCTTCATGCGTGCTGCTAGGAGGAGCCAGATTCTGTAGAGAGCCACACACTAAATGGCCTGGCTTCGTGCCTTGGCTAAAGAACACCATCGATGACTAGGAAGGCACTTAAAGAGACTCAGCCAGAGGAAACAATCTATTTTCTGAACATAGTCCAAAAATTAGATAGGGTCGTGTGAGCCTACACAACATGACCCCTGGTGTCTCAGCCTTTTATCTTGGCCTGCGGAAGGCCTGAGTTCATGTAGGTGACCTATGGTTTCTGAGCCTTATGAGAAATACTTCTGAAAATGAATGGTTCTCATCCCCAGTCTCACATCTGACCCTTGAAAATACATATATTTTTATGCAGCAGCTGCAATACATGCAGCACTCATAGGACACCTTCACGAGACAGAGTTTAGATAGTGGTTAAAAGTGTGAATCGAGCTCAAATCCCGACTCTGCTGCTTAACTGCTGCGTGATCTTAGGAAAGAAGCTTAATCTCTCTGTGCTTCAGGTTCCTTTTCTGTAAAACGGGGAAACTAATAAAACCTAACTCAGGTTTGTCGTGAGGCTTAATCAAGATAATACATGCAAAGCAGTTAGCACAGAGCCTAACATAAAGTATCAATACACGTTAGTAAGCTGGGTGAATGGATAGATCAATCGATCGATTGATCAACTGATCTTTCAGTCCTGGGCCCTGGGACTCCCTGAAAAGGCTTATGCGAAGGCCAAAAGCAATTTTCTAGCAGTGAATGGCATCTGCAGATCTTTTCTGAGCAAATAATATAGCAAAGACTCAAAGCTGGGCTCAGCTTTTACTAATAGGATCCTACAGAAATCAGGAGGAAGTAAGATTATCCTTAAAGTAGGAAAGAGTTACGCTGGTTTAAGACAAGATCCTTTAAAGAGATAGACACACACAAAAAACATTTAATATGGTCATACAGAATTAGAGAAAGGAGGTTACTTTTCATTTATACCTTCTCAAGTGTTGCCAGCATTAAAAGCCACAGAGTTTTATAACTGGATGGCTCCCTAGAGACCATCTAGTTCAACTCCCTTACTTGATAGGTAAGTTGTTGAGGCCCAGAGAGATTAAGCAACTTTCTCGAGGTCATTCAGCAGTAAATAACAGTGCCAAGACAAATAAGCTTTCTGACTCCTCCCATTTGCCCACCCAGTACTCCCCCTGGTAACTTTCACCAGGTCATCATCCTGTCCTTGTTGTACCAAAAGGGCATTAAAACACACACAGGTTTCTCACTTTTGCCCAGTTTCCCAAAAAGTACAGAAGCAACCTCAACCCCCAAGACCTTCTTCCCATTGGGAATTGGGGAGGATACCAGTCAATCTGTGGCCTTCTCCCAGGCCTTCTTTGGAGTTTCCACTCTTTCCTTTCTGTTCCTCATGTTCACTCAACAGGGCTACTTCTAAAAGTCCCTCACCCCAAAAATCAGGCACGTCCCAGGGCACAAGTTACCACCTGCTAATCTGCAAATTCTCATCTTCCCACAAATGCTACACCTTGAGGCAGGAAATACAGAACTGTTACTAAATTTCCTCTGAGCTCCCTGAGTGCATTCAGTGAGAACTGATCCCTCCCTCCCTAGGATGACTCAACCAGGTTCATTTATAAAGTGTGTGTATGTGAAGGGCCAGAGAACCCCTAGGTGTGCCTAACACAGAAAACAGGAGAAAGAGGGGACCAAGGAATGGGAGATGGGTTGAGGGAAGGAGGGAGACAAGTAGAAGGAGCGCACCTGTCAAACTGCAAAGTATGGATCCTAGAGACAGCTGTGCTGCTGGGACTGACTCACTGCTGAAGGGACAGAACTGCCCAGGGGATTGCAGCGTTTTCATTAGGCGCTCTGGTAACTGACTAACAACAGACTGGCGCCTCAAACTACACACGTAGGAGGAAGTAGGTAGAGGCTATCCCGAAGTAGCGGGAATAACGAACTCTTTTCTTCTCACTCCCTTTCCTACTCTTGTGAGTTGGCACGCCACTCTGTGCCTGGCTGGCATGCCCTGAGCTTGCCAGGGTGCAGTGCATCACCCCTGACCGGGAAATCCCCTCCCTCCTCTCCCGAGGGCTAGAGAGAAACATAGGGCATCTCTCAGCTCTACCAAGAGCTCCCGTCCCTTGCCCCTTGCAGGGGAACTGATTTGAGAGAAAAGCTTTTGCTGAGTGTCTGAAGCTGACAAATGCGGGGCACTTCTTGTCCCTAAGCACTTGCGCCTGCGTGGGGTGTCCCTCAGCCTGGGTCTCTGCTTTGAAGGTGGGAGGCCTAAATGTCACAGCCACAGTGTTCCTTCCCCACACGCGCACCTACCCATGAACCCGGAAGGAAGGCTTTGCTTTGATCTTTTTTCCCTCCCTACCTGAATTCCGGGACCAGGTTAGGCTGCAACCCGTAGAAAGCAGCGGAGAGAGTGACCAACCACCCGGGCTTGTAACTGCCGTTCTCGCACTCCAGATAAGGCGGAGACCACTTGACGTGGCTCTTGTCCCCGCTAAGACCGTCCCTGCGCCGCCAGCTGTGGCCCAGGCCCCGGGGCCCCTCATTGCAGCCGCGGCGGTGCAAGTGAGTCCTCCACTTGCGCCGGAGGCCGCGGAACCACTCGGTCTCCAGCGTGGCGTTGGCCAGGTGGTGTGCTGAGGAGGACAGGTCCTGGAGCAGGACGCGACTCTCCTCGCGCGTGGCCTGGAGGAAGACCTGCGGGGCTGGGGCGGACAGCGACTCGGTGCTGAAGGTGATGGCCGCCCGGGAGATGCTGGGCTCACCCTCCAGGAGGCTCCGCACCAGTGCCCGGTACCACTCCAGGTCGTCCTGCGAGTTCTGCTCCCGCGACTTATTGCTCTACAGCATCATGTTGAGGAAGTTGGTGGCGTGTGTCAGCGTGTCCAGCGCCCCGTGCAAGGAGGAATGGGAGCTGGCTAGGGCAGGCGACTTCCCCGGCAGGCCCGCCAACTCGTAGCGGCTGGAGCAGTTGGCTCGCTTCAGCTGGTGGGAGTCCCCGGTGTAGAGGTAAGAGGCCACGTCCATGGGCACCTCCTCGGCGATTTTCTGCGCCAAGATGGTGCCGTCGGTGGAGCGGCTCCAGGGAGCCGAGGGGTCCGAGGCAGAGGCTCGAGCCGGCTGCTGGGCGTGCTGCTTCGCCCTCAGGGCCTTCTCTCGAGAGGAATCCGTCCGACTTGGAGGGTCGCGGCTGGCGCCGGCAGCTCCCAATCCCAGGTGAACGAGCAGGAGGCAGCAGAGTAAGGGGTTAGCCATGGCTCCCATCTGCCTCGCAGCAAGGAGAGGAGGTAACGGAGGGAGTCACTTTTTAAATTTTGGTCGTCAATCTATCAGCACTAAGACTTTTTCTAGGAGTCTTCCCCCTTTTCAGCTGGCACCCAGTCCAAAAGGACTTTAAAGTAGGGATGTTCTGACATACGCGCGGCTGACTGAGCTACCGTCGCAGGAGATCAGATCACCTGTGGCAACGCCGGCTGCTCCTGCTCCACCATGGGTCTGCTCGGGATTGCGCACCTCGCAGCCTGGAGCCCGGCAGCTTACATCCCCTCTCGCCGCCGGCAGCTATAGTTGGCCTGCTTACGTCTTTCTGCTTAGCAGCTTCCACCTCCGCTCTCACTGAGGTGTGTTCAGGAGCTGCTGCTGCTGCTGCTGCTGCTGCCGCCGCCGCCGCGGCCGCCAAAGACACTGCTCCATCGTCTCGCCCGTGGCAGGTCGTTCCCGCCTCCCGGCTCAGGCTCCTCCTCGTCCGCTTCGCCCCGAGGCGCGGAGCGCGCGCGCCCAGACCCGCACCGCGAGCGTAGCAGCTAGGGTTTCTTTTAAGGCGTTTGTCTTTCCGGAACCACGAGGGCTAGGCAGCTGGTTAATTGGAGTCTTTAAGTTTGGCCACAAACCACACTCCTGCCTCTCCCTGCTCTCGGGAGGAAAGCCGGTTTAAAGAGGCGGCTTGGCCGCAACCAAACCCTGGTAGGGCGGCTTCAAGTCGTCTTGTGCCCTGTTTGGCCGGCTCCTCTGTCAATCAGCCGACTGCCGTTTGTTGGGCTGGTGCGGGAGCTGTCCAGTGCTGAACCCGAGGCGCAGGAGGAGGCGGTGGCGCGGAATGCAGCTTCGCTGAGTCCTTTCACCCGCTCGCGTTCCCTGATGACTCGGGAACCTGAGGGGGTGAGAGGTGGGGTGGGCGGAGTGAAGGGAGAAGCAGACTTGTGGTGGCTCAGAGCGAAGGAAACTTGGATGTACCGAGGAGGAGGGTGTTGGCATCTTGCATGCTTAGTTAAATCAGCCTTTCCTTTTGCCTGGTAAAGAGGGAGAAAGTAGTTTTCATTTGTGGCTTAAATCGGAGGGAAGGGACGTAGGATGGAGACGTGTCCTCCCGAGCATCTGCTCATTTTGGGCAAATTATCAAATCTTCTTCCTTGTTGTCGGTTAAAGAAATGATTAAACCCTACTTGCCGAGGTCTTCGCTATAAGGGAGTAATGGAGACATCTACCGGCTGAACTTTAAGGGGAAAATGCCATATTAAAGGAGCCTCTCTGCTTGAAAGGGATGAAGGGGAACCTGTGGAAGTGTAAGCAAGTGAATATGTGGAAGGGAGAGAATATGTGCCGGGGCAGGACTCGGACTGTGAGAGAATGAGAATGAGTCTGTTGGGCGGGAAGGGAAGCCATTCTGACTGGGAGTTCCTAGAATTAATGGATGTAAGAACTAAGACATCTGGTTAACTATAGGTTGGGATGTCCCAGCAGAAGAAAGAAGACCTGAATAAGTATGCCAAGACCCCCCAGAATGATTGGAAAATCCCTTAACACAGTCTAATGGTTTTATTTGAAGCTTTAATAGGGTCTTCTGACATTTTCATTCTGAAAATACTAATTAGTACTTTGGATAGGTATGGTTTTATGCACCTCCACCTTCCATATGCACCTCCACTTTCAAATTCCCCAAGAAAGACACAGGATAGAAAGTCTCAAATTCACTTCGATTCCCAACTTAAAAAAAAAAAAAAGTTACCTGTGGCATTCTAAGGTAGCACTGCTTAGATTTGCTTTATCCTTTCATTTTATTCTTCCTGTTGAGAAAATACCTAAGCACAAAAATTTAAGCTCCAAAGAGCAAAAGTTTGTCTGCATTGGTCACTGTAGCATCTTGAGCACCTAGAACACACAGATGCCTGGCACATAGTTGGTTCCCACTAAATATTTGCTAAACTAATGAATGAACCAGAAGATAATGATGATGAAGCTAATTATTTAGGAATCCATCTCCTTACCTAAGAAGAGAAGTCTGCCTGATGTGTCAGTGGTGAGGGCTTTTGGAATAAGACATAGCAACCAGTTTTCCAAACTGCAGTGTATGGTCTCCAAGGGAGTTTTTATAGCTTTGCAAAGAATGGTTATTAGATTTGTGTTTATTTACAAGTAGAGTTCATGTTCATATCTGACTTGTTTAAATTTTGCTTTGCAGTGTATACGCTTTTGCCAAATAAAGGTCATCCCAGTTTAATCCTCTACTATAGCACACGTGGCAATAATAGGAGTTTCTGTTTGTTTAATTTATCAGAGTATACAATATGATTTTCTATTTAGTTGTCTAAAGACTGGTGTAATTTCATCATTAATTGATTTTTTTAAAGAAAACCTGTATAACTAATTAACAATCCTTTAAAATTTTCTAGTATTGCATTTTAAAAGGAAGATATAATTTTATTAGTCAGTCCTTCTATAAGTAATTCAATGACTTAGCATAATTGAAAGATCTGGGTTCTGGTCCTATCATTATTTTAAGCAAGATATATGGACACTAACAATATATTTGAAGTTTCTGTGTCTCGGGATGCAAACTGTATGTGGGCCTCGTGATTTGACACTGAGGGAGTACTGAAATGACACCTGAGCCACTCTCCTGGAGTGCCAGTTCTTCCCCTAGTGCACAGCTAACAAGAATGGAGCAGGCTATGAGAGGCTCTTGCAATTTGGGCATTCCCTTCAGGGGATCACCTTCAGTCCACACTGCCAAACAACAGAGGTGAACTAGTTAGGTCTAGAACAACACTGCCCAATAGAAATATAATGTGAGTCACAAATGTGATCCACATATATAATCTCAAATGTTCCAGTAGCACTTTTTAAGAGTAAAAAGAAAAAAAGTGAAATTAAATGTAATAATATATTTTATTTAGCCCAATAGACCCAAAATGTTATTCAATAAGTAAACAGTATGACAGGTATTACTGAGATATTCTACATTTTTATACTAAATCCTCAGAATCCAATGTGTATTTTACACTCACAGCATATGGAACTTCATACTAGCTACATTTCAAGTGCTCAATAACCACCTGTGACCAGAGGCTACCATAGAATACAAGCTCTGGAAGATAGTACATCGTGGTCTAGAATGATCTAGAAAACCTAGGTTTACTCACGATAAGGTACCATGGTCCAAATGGTCTAGGAGGCCTGTCCATTTAATAGATCTGGAGTCAAGGAAACTAACTGAGTAGATAGACAACCCTACGTCTATGTCAGTGTCTGTCACTGAAGGAGATCATCCAAAAGAAGTTATCATAGGGGACCAAGATATAACACATACTCATACCCCTCTAAGCAGACTACAAAATTCCACAGCAACTCACAGACATATTCATTCCACAAATGTTGGCTTAGCCTCTGCTGTGTATCAGGCATCATGCTTAGTACTCGGGCAGACACCTGCATGATGGACACATGGACCTCACAGTCAAGTGTATAGAGAGAGAAACAATAAAAAAGCAAACAAATAAATTTTAAAATTACATATTGTGATCAGTGCCATGAAGAAATAAACGCTGTAAAGTTACAAAGAGTGCATGGTATGGGGGCAGGGAGATTCTTATAGAGAGAGAGAAAGAAAAGGAAGACTTCTATGAGGAGGTAACAGTTGAGCTAAGATGTAAAAATGAGGAGTAGTTAACTAGGTAGTAAGTAGTAGTGAACTAGCTAAGGGTAAGATGAAAAGAAACTTAGCAGGAAAGAGAAGTGGGAAAAGATGACTGCATTAAGATGAAGTTCATATATAATATAAAAATACAAACAATTGAGACAAAAAGAAAATCATTTTATAGGATAATCAAGTGATCCTGGCATGAATAGCACCTCTGTCCCACCAATTACACGAGCGTGATTTGTAGAGGAGATAAATATCCCTGTGTAGCCTCAAGTTAAGAGCTAAGTTATCTAAATGCATATTAATACTGTGTGGGAGCTTGACTGTAATAGGTCAGTGTATACAAGACCTGTAGGCCCTGTGTGACAAGGCCCAAAGCGTTTTCATCACAGCCTGAAAAGTCAATCTAACTGCTTTAGAACAGTCAAATTTGCACTGATGAAAAAGCATTATGCAGTGGAGCTTTGAGTTATTAGTTGTCAGTATATTATTGATTTATCATTACTGTAAAAAGGAAGATGTGATATTAGCATATCTTTAAGTAAAAGAAATTAAAGGAGGTTAAAAAAAACTGCTGAGACCAGATTTTATGTGAGCAGTATAGGTAAAGTTGTTTCTAAAATTTAAGTGCTCCTTTAAATCATTTAAATCAGCAAGGATTAGGACAGTGGGATATGGCGAAAGGACACTGGATTGGCAGTTGGGAGACCAAGCTCTGATTTCCACACTGCTGATGTCTAGTCATGTGACTTTTGACAGTTTCCTCAACCTCTCTGAGCCCTTTTAGTTCATCTTTAACATAAGAGTGATGTATTAGGGACTTCCCTGGTGGTGCAGTGGTTAAGAATCCACCTGCCAGGGCTTCCCTGGTGGCACAGTGGTTGAGAGTCCACCTGCCGATGCAGGGGACACAGGTTCGTGCCCCGGTCTGAGAAGATCCCACATGCTGCCGAGCGGCTAGGCCCGTGAGCCATGGCCACTGAGCCTGCGCGTCCGGAGCCTGTGCTCCGCAACGGAAGAGGCCACAACAGTGAGAGGCCCGCATACCGCAAAAAAAAAAAAAGAATCCACCTGCCAGCGTAGGGCCCATGGGTTCGAGCCCTGGTCCAGGAAGATCCCACCTGCTGCGGAGCAACTAAGCCCGTGCGCTACAACTACTGAGCCTGCGCTCTAGAGCCCACGAGGCACAACTACTGAAGCCTGTGCGCCTACAGCCCATGCTCCGCAACAAGAGAAGCCACCGCAATGAGAAGCCCACACACCGCAACGAAGAGTAGCCCCCACTGTCCGCAACTAGAGAAAGCCCAGGCACAGCAACGAAGACCCAGCGCAGCCAAAAAAATTTAATTAATTTTTAAGAATACTTAACTTAAAAAAAAAAATAGTGATGTATTAGATACAGCCACAACTGAAACAGTTTTAGCTGAGTGATGGATAATGGTCCAGGTATATTTTTCGGAACTCATCATTTTTGATAGTTCTAGATTTATAATGTAAATGTTATTTTTAGGTTAAATAATGCTAGGTCTCAGTAAACAAAGTGGCACAACCCGAATCAAATTCTTGATAAAGCAAATAAAGCCACAAAGAAGCAGCATAATCTGTCAATAGAACACAAAATCAGAAATCCAGTTCTTATTCGTGGTCTTACTGAGATTCTGGATTTCCCTGAGCTTATGCTACCCCCTGTGCCTCACGTTCCCATTTGCAAAATGAAGATCATAGTCTTTGTTATCCAAGGGTGGTGGTTTTGAAATTTCTGGGTGAAGAAGAGTCACTAGAGAATTCTGATCACTGCTGTAGGTCTGGGGGGAAGTTAAGAATCTGCATTTTAATAAGCACCACAGGTGGTTTTGATGCAAATAAGCCATGGAGCACATGCTGAGAAATGCTGCTTTGAGCCATGGAAAATAACTCTAAGATAATAGGGGAGAAGCTCTCCTGGTAAACAAAAAGCTGTGCTGTAAATTGTGAAATGTACCCTGTGGGGGGAAAAAATGAAAATAACACCTATAAAGAGATTATCATCATCACCTAATCATTTATATAGCACTTACAGTGGCCAGGCATTGCTCTAAGGATTTTACACACTTTAGCTCATTTAGTCTCCATTACCACACTGTGAGTTTGGTACAGCTACCATTTTACAGATGGGAAACAAACAAACAAATGAATTGCCCTAAGTACTACAGCTATCTGGCTCCAGATGTCATACCCTTAATCACTACACCAGTGGTTCTCAAATGTTGATACACACTAGATATACCTGGAGAACTTTTGTCAAAGCACAAATTAGTGGCCTTAGCCCCAAAACTGCTGACTTGGTAGGTCTAGAATAAGGCCTGAGAATTTGCATTCCTAACAAGTTCCCCTGTGATGTTAAAACTGCTGGTCCAGGGAACACACTTTGAGAACCACTGCTCTGAGATGTGCTTTTCATCCTTATAATCCCTGACTTTTTGGTAACACTTTTCCATCCATTTAATGTGGAAAGAGGAGAAAGTCAAATTAAGGGATGAAAATATGCCTGAAATCTAGCAAGAAAAAAAAACTATTTCTAACTGAGAAAGCTTACTCAAGATGTTTATGTTTTTTACTTAGCAGTTTATTCTCATCTGCCTCCAGTTTACCCTTAAAACTCTTACTCCCTGTCAGCATCGCTTCTAACAACACTCCTGCTCTTTCCAGAGTCGTCTCCTCTGTTTTTCACTGTGAAGTCATGACTTGGGCTGTTCCTGCATTCCCAGTGAAGTGCAAACGCAGTATCATCTATAGAGTCACTAGGGCTTTGACCCAAATTGCTAGTTTCCCTAATCCCCTTACCCCCATGCACACAAAATGGTTCTGTAAACTAAAGACACTTGAAGAACTTCCTGATCACAAGGGAAGAAAACGCCAGGAAATGGCACTTATGTTAGGAGAATCCTGAATGTGCTGAGGCGAAGTATGTCTCCAAACAATGTCCCATGACACTGACCTGACATTCAGCAGTGCAGGAAAGGACCAATACGACCTTCACAAAAAAATTACACCAAATTAATTATTCAAAGCTCAACTCCATTCAATGCAAGGATCGTCTCTTTTTCTTATTAAGAAATAAGAACAACCAAAAAATTTGAAACAAAGTTTACTGAAATATGGACTTTGTGGATAGCAAAAGATGGGAAATGGATTATTTTGTCTCTGCTCGATTTTGCCTGCTTCCCTTGCTGGAGGGAAGCCCCTCACACCATATGTACCCATATGTTGTTATAATTCATGATATAGCTTTCATCAGCATAGTACCTTGGGCATAATGGGGGTTTACTTCATGATCAGTTTAGGACTCGTCTCTCCATCCGAACACAGGAGCTTCTGCAAGTTGAGATCTTCAAGTGCCCAGGATCATGCACACATAGGATACACTAACTAATGACAGTTCCTCATTGATGAAGAGCAGAAACTTGTAAATCCAAACAAACTTATAAAGAACAAGTTTAGAGTAGTAAGCTGCTTATAAATTTTTGCTGTTATTTTAAAAAGCTTGAAGGAAATTAATCCAGTAACGTTGATATTGTTGAAATTGCAGACATCATCTTAACATCAGGATTGTATGGAAAAGGAAAACAAAGAAACATAACATGGAAATATATGCCAACAAAACGTGAAAGAAGACAATCACTGCACATGTTTCAGGAATAGCCGCAGGCTAAGAAAATGACAAACCTAAGTATGAATCCAGGTACAAAACAGTTCTGCAAATCTATCGTTTTATTTTAACAGTAATATTATGTATGCCTACTTAAAAAAAAAAAAAAGTTTCCTCCAGACCTCTGCTGCTATCCCTAAAGAAAAAAAAAAAAAAGGAGGCAAAGAAATTTACTTTAAGATTTCCTATCTAATCTGTGGTCAGTTGGTCTCTCCTCCTCTTCCTCCTCTTTCTCCTCCTCTTACAGACAGTAAGTGCTCAATGACAGATTAGCTGTAAGTCTGGGTTGTCCCCAGGGAAAGGGAAGAGAGAACGTCCATACCTGTGAGACAGTTATTGACGTTTACTTAGAAGTGTCTTCTTTTGATTGCTTTCGGTACTAGCATTTAAGTAGGTCTGAGGCAGAAGCCTGAGTCCTGTGGCATATATAAATCATTTCCACTTGTCCTTTTGATTTACCCTTGGGAATCAATAGTTTCAGGGAAAATTTTGCCTGGTCTTTACCAACAACTCCCTATTCAAACACAGGAGAATTTTAGAGAAGTTTTGGCACAGGAAGCTTTCAGTTCCTTTTGTTCACTGTGTCAGTGAATGTTCTTGGGTGATGGGGCTGGCTTCCAGTCTATATGGCGATCATTTATCACAGTGTGTGCGGAGGGATGGGTTCTTCATGAGCATAGAAAAAGCAGACTAGGGAACAAAGGCTAAAAAGAGAAACAGTTTTCAAGAATCTGCAGTATCATGAAGACCGAATGTGATGAAAAGTAGCTATCTCAATTGTCCGTTTTTATATCTCAAATCAGATATTTTAGAGTAAAAAATTAAAATGTAACTAAAAGTGAAGAAAGAAGTAAGAGGGACTTCCCTGGTGGCACCACGGTTAAGAATCCACCTGCCAATGCAGGGGACACAGGTTTGACCCCTGGTCCGGGAAGATCCCACATGCCGCAGAGCAACTAAGCCCGTGCGCCACAACTACTGAGCCTGCACTCTAGAGCCTGTGAGCCACAACTACTGAGCCCACGAGCCATAACTACCGAAGCTCGCGCACCTAGAGCCCATGCTCCACAACAAGAGAAGCCACCACAATGAGAAGCCTGCACACCGCAACAAAGAGTAGCCCCCGCTCACCGCAACTAGAGAAAGCCTGCGTGCAGCAACGAAGACCCAACACAGCCAAATAAATAAATAAATTTATTAAAAAAAGTAAAAGAAAGAAAGAAGAAAGCAATAAGAAGGCTTTTCTGAATGTCAGGGTTGTTTTTAATTGAAATGGATTAGCCAAGAGCAGAAGAGAATATCTTTCCTTGAAGAATAATTTGTGATCTCCAGTAGAAACTATATCCATGTATCAGAAATGAGCTATATTTAATTCTGCCTGGATAGACAAATGAACCAAATGGTCATTGGAATCTATTCTTCTCCTACAGTCGTATAATAGACTGAGGAATATATCCTGTTATGTCCCTACAAACAAGAAAACTAGTGCAGGCATATTTAACCCAAGTACTTCTTTTAGGCATCAAAGTCCAATCTCTTTGTGCTACCACTCTTCTCACACTGCATTACTCAACCTGGCATTCAAGGCCATTTACTAACTTTTTTTGCCCATCCCACTAGTCCTCCACTACATTTTGGAGATACTCCATTCTAACAAAGCTATGCTGTTTACACTCTTCCTTTATAAGTAATTTGCACACTCCCATCCTATGTCTGCCTTTGTAGAAGTTAATTCTGTGTATTGAGAAAACTTCCACAAATACGCTTCCTCTCCTTTAAGACCTTTAAGAACTGCCAACACTTTGAATAGACATTTCTCCAAAGAAGATATACGATTGGCTAATAAGCGCATGAAAAGATACTCAACATCGTTAGCCTTTAGGGAAATGAAAATCAAAACCACAAGATACCATTACGTACCCACTAGAAGGGCTATAATAAACAAGACAGATGATAACAAATGCTGGTGAGGATGTGGAAAAACAGGAGCCTTCATATACTTCTGGTGGGAGTGTAAAGTGGCACAGTCACTTTGGAAAACAGATTAGCAGTTTCTCAAAAGAGCTGAACATAAACTATCGTGTGACCCAACGACTCTACTCCTGGGCATTTGCCCAAGAGAAATGAAAGCAGTATGTCCACACAAAGACACACACATGAATGTTCACGGCAGCTTTACTCACAGTAGCCGGAGTCCAGAAACCACGGACAAGGCCCATCAACTGGGGAATGGATAGACACAGTGTGGTACAGCCATATGGCAGAATCCTAGTCAGCCATAGCAATGAACAAATTGCCCGCACATGCCGTGTCACGGATAAAGCTCAGAAACGTTATGCTAAGTGAGAGAAGCCGGACCCAGAGACCACACGTTGTATTGAGATGCGATGTCCAGAAAAGGTAAATGTATGGAGACAACAGGTGGACTAGTGGTTGCTTGGGGCTGGAAATGGGAATGAGAATCAACTGTAGGAAAAAAAAAAAAAAAGAATCACCTATAAATGGGCACAAGGGAATCTTACTGAGGGGGATGAAAATGTTCTAAAACTGATGATGGTAGCTGTACCACTCAGTAAAGTTATTTCCAGTAAAGTTATTTAAAATCATTTGAGTTTTACACTAGAAACTGGTGATATGTAAAATGTACCTAATAAAGTTTGTTAAAAAAAAAAAAAAGAACTACCAACTCTAGGTATTCTCCAAGATTGACTTGATTTTCTAGAATCAGCCTGATTCTAGCTAGAATCATCTTAGTTCTTAGAAACGATTCTGTATGATAATGGTTTACCTATGCTGATTTAATGCTATCTGTGAACATCTAGGTGAACAACCGAAGAAGTTTTGGGTAGCATTCTCATCTACATTATTTATTATTTTATTTTATTTAACAAATACCTATTGGGGGGTCCACTATGTGCCAGACACCATTCTATATAAAAGTGATGCTGCAGGAAACAAGTCAAGTTTCTGCCATTGTGGCACTTACATTCAGATGTAATATGTCCTGTGAGGAAAAATAAAGTGGGATAAGAAGATATATCAAGATTGGAGGTCAGGGAAAGCACCTCTGGTTAAGTGGCATTGAGTAGGAGAGTGAACGGTGTGAAAGACCGATACATGGGAAGACTCAGGAGAACAACTTTCCCAGCAGAAGATAATGATCATAAAACCCCTGAGAGAGTATCAAGCCTGGTCTGTCCCAGGAACAGCAAAAATTTCTGTGTGGATAGAGGTCAAGGAAAGGTGGATGGAGAGAGAAGGCAACAATCAAATCACATAGAGCTTTTTGCACTGGGGCAGTGAGTTTTGGTTTTATTACAAGGGCAATTGAAAGTCATGGGAGGGTTTTGACAGGAGTAACAAAATCATGGGGGCTGCTATAGAGACTGACTGAGGAGGGCAAGAATAGAAGCAGAGAGACCAGTTAGGAAGCTGTTGCATTAGTCAAAGTGAGAGACAAGGGTGGTTTAGACTAGAAGTGGATGGGGAAAGCAGGATGATAATGGTTGAGATGGTTGAAAATTGTTGAATTCAGGATTGTAATATTCCAAAGGTCGTGAATGTGGCTGCCCATTCATACCCTCTGAATTTCAGATGCAATTAAGGTTTTCCTAGAGTAAGAATAATATTAATATATAAAATAATGTGTGCCAACTTCATTTGGGAGTAGAATCCTAATTTTAGAATAAAACTTAATTCTATTCCTTAGAAAAATCACTGTTCCTATGTATCAGTTTAAAGTACTTATATCCCAACTGAAAAATGAGCACAAGACATGAACAGAAATTTCAAAACAGAAGAAACACATATGGCCAGTAAACACATAAAGCAAATGTTCAACCTCATTAGTGAGCGTGGAAATGCAAATCAAAACACGAGACATATGAGTTGTATCTATATGATTGGCAAAAATTAAAAAGTCCAATAATGCCAAGTTGTTGGCACTGGTTGTGGGAAGGATGGAGGAGATGTGGATTCACAAAATCTCTTATGCCCTGCTGGTAGAAATGTAAATTAGTATGATCGTTTTAGAAAATAATTTTGGATTATCTAGTAATGCCAAACATTCACCTACTCTATGGTCTAGCACTTTCACTCTTGATATATACACCTAAGAAACTCTGTCCCATGTATACCCTATAATATATACAAGAATGTTAATAACATCACTGTTTAAACAGCACAAACCTGGAAATCCTGAATGCCTGTCCACAGGAGAACAGATGAATGAACTGTGTTATCCTCACACAGATGAAAATAAAAACAAGGAAATTATGAACACAGGATTCAGGGAGATGGCTGACCTCCTTGGGTTGGGGGGAGGTATGAGCATGGGATAGGGTACCCCTCACCCTTTACAATTCATTGGACTGACAAGTCTGGCAAAGAAATGGTGTAACTGTTCCAGTAGGTGCCAAGATATTACTCCTCCTCGGTAACACAGTCAGCTTTTCTGACTGACTTAGCCCAATGGCCAACAGTCTACTTGTGGCCAGTTTCGGTGCTCAGACAGGGCTCTGAGGGAGGTATCTGAGATCAGAAAGGGTTTTTAATGCCTGCCTTCAACTGTGCTGAGCCTCTGTCTTTGACGAAGTCCACTCTAGGAGAAATCTGATTTCACTTCCGGAGAGTCCAGCCCTTTCTTCTCTTCCATATCAGTCTCTCTACTTATGGAGTCTGTATCCAGAGCACTATTTCAAGACCTCCAATGTGTCTCCTCAAAGACTGCCTGACCCACCTTCCAGATGGAGCCAACATCATCCTCCATCTGATCCATAAATCATGAACAGAAGGCTGAGGAAATGAGAAGCTGCGCTCCCACTGGGAGGGGAGTGAAGCTTCCAGCATGGGGTGCACAGCATGATCACGGAGGCACAACACAGTTCTCCAGAAAGCCAGTTCTGATGAATGACAGAACAGCCGGTTCCAGATGAAACTATCCTGGATTTTCAAATACGAACAGTAACATTGAAATGAGATAAGACTTACCACCAACTTAGTTGGACATATTTAATTATATGTATTATGATTATTATGGCACCTGAAGACCAGATATAAATAGTAAGCCGTTCACATATTTTACCATCATAGCTATTTCTGGGATTCCCTCAGACAAAAGATGGGAGAGAGAAACGATAAAGTGTATGAGCTTCTCTCCTGCCGGAAGGGCACAGGGCACTGCTCCAGTCCTCCTTCTCTAAAAAGGATTGAAGGTGTCCCATAGCACCTGAAAGAAGAAAATAGCGAGATACCCCAGAGAGGCTGATTTCAGTGTTCATTTAAAAGTCAAAGGTAGGGCTTCCCTGGTGGCGCAGTGGTTGAGAGTCCGCCTGCCGATGCAGGGGACGCGGGTTCGTGCCCCAGTCCGGGAAGATCCCACATGCCGCGGAGCGGCTGGGCCCGTAAGCCATGGCCGCTGAGCCTGCGCGTCTGGAGCCTGTGCTCCGCAGCGGGAGAGGCCACAGCAGTGAGAGGCCCGCGTACCAAAAAAAAAAAAAACACCAGGACAGAGCTTCCTGCAAATTATGATGAAGTGGTTTTTGCCTGCAATTCACTGGCTTTGTGTTACAGTACCTATCGAAGAAGCTGGGTTTTCCCACCCTCGCACCCACTCCCTCCTAAGATGGGGGCAGGTTTGGGACAAGGAGCAGGAGAACACGGAGCCAAAGTGCTAATGGGTCGACTTCTGAAGCATGAAGAGTGAAGAGGATATAAAAATAATCTTGTCTCTGTATAATGTACCCACCTGAATTCCTCTTTTGGATTCTTTATCCTTATTTAAACCTGTCATTTGAGCAGCTGAAGTGAAAATATGGGCCCAGGATCTCCTTCTGAGTGAGAGAAGCATCTCTTCTCCAGCATCCTCACCATAAGAAATCAATGAAAACAGCCTCCAATCAAAGGTCAAGAGGTAATCAGAAGGCGGGGGGGGGGGCGGGGAGGGGGTAGTGGTGAGTAGCAATGAGTAGCAGGTTGGCCTGGCTACACTGGATCTTTCTGAGATCTCAAGGTTATCTCTCTCATAAGCTATCTTTTCCTGGTTGGATTTGACTTTTGTGTTTTGTTTTCATTTTCGTTTTGTTTTCTTACCGTAAGAGTGGTAAGGCATTAAAGGTTAGGCAGTGAGCCAGGAGAAAAACGGCCAAGAAAACAGCCTGGCTGCCTTCAGGCTAGGCTTCTAAGTCACAGAGAACAAAAGGGAGTCCACCCAACAGCTCGGGTCCAGCTGAACTCACCAGGATCAGAAGAACAGCATGCAAATTGGAGTCAAAGTTCTGTAGTCATAAACAATACATACGACTTGGGGGTGGTTTTCACGTCCACACAGAGCTCCCTGGGGAACCTCATTCATTTGGGTGGAGTTTGCAGGTCCTGGTCATGACCACATTCTCTGTGACCAACACTGACTGATGGTGGGAGGCGGGAGTGCTGCCCATGAGTAAGCAGGGTGAGTGGGTGCAGGCCCTGTGGGCCGAGCAGTCACTTACACACCTAGACAGAGCTTAATGTAAGACCCCAGAGGTCATGCTCGTAATATTTACATAAGTGACTTGATACTTAGAGCTCCATCATTGACTGCCCATGAATTATTGTGGTCTCTTCATTTACAATAGAGAAAAAATGGAAGCCACAAATACGTTCTTCCATAAATTAGCAGATAAACAGTGAGCGATGTATCCATGCTGTGAAATTGTATTCAGCAATCTAAATATTAAACTATTATACCATGAAACGACATGAGGGAATCCTAAATGCATATTGCTAATTAAAAAATCGGTCTGAAAACGTTCAGTTTCATCTATTTCACCTTTGGGAAAAGGCAAGTCTATATATGAACCAGTCAGATGAGCATTTAGCAGGAATTTGGGAGAAGGATTTTCATAAGATAAACATGGACAATATTTAAGGATAGTGAAATTCTTCTCTATGAAATTGCAGTGGTGGAACCATTGCACTACGAATATGTCAAAATATATACAGTAATAGGAGAACCTTTTTAATATAAATATAAATTTCATTTAGAAGTTCAGAGACTGAAGGATGGACGATGCACACTGTATAGATGATACTTAATATAGTGAATCTATGAATTAACATGGCTGGAGAAGGAGGGAAAGTAGGTTTTGACTTTGGAAATGAGTGGAGTCTGAAGACTAAGTTCTAAGCCACTGCACGTAAGCACTAGAGCATGGTGGATAACGGTATTTCCATCAGGAGTCAGGCTAAGCATTCAGTTACTACTGTGCATGTGGAATTGAACAATTAGTAGCTGGATGGAATCTGTGGAGAGAGGTTTCTTACTGTTGGATGGAAAGTAACAGAGAAGCAAGGAGGAAACTCTGGATTTAACCATGTGTTGTTGCACTAGGATTGGAGATGTAAGAATTGTCTCACATTTACCTTAACACAGGTCAGAAGGTGAGATACAGAGCTAGTTGCAGACGTGTGTGTGTATATGTGGGGTAGTGCACACAGATATATTTCCAAGGTCTTTTAGCTTATAGGGTCTAGAGCCAATGCTCCCAGTAGACAGGACACCAACATTAGTATCCTAATACCCAGTCTTCTGATTCCTGTTACTATTCTCCAGAAAAGGATCCGCAACTCAGCTGAGGCATGGCTAATTCTAGGGCCAGAGAAGAGAATACACATGATTATCCTGCAGACTCTTGTAGCACCAGAAAGTAAGGAAGTTCACAGAAATGGATGGGGGCCCATAAAGAGGATACAGGAGATAATCTGTAAGAGCTCCCCGTGGCTGACAAGTGGTCACAATTACAGAAGCAAAGAAAATGCCTTAGTATATAACCTTAACACAATGTATGAAACAAATATCTTGATTCATACTTATATAAAGAGATTGAATAAATATATCTAATGGGGATGGTAGGATAAATCCATCTGATGGTGGAAAGCAGATTTAAAGTTCAACAGTAAAAATTACTAATGTCATTAAACGATTAAAAACTTGACAACTAATAACAGAAAGTATTAACCTAATCTTCAAATAAAGGTCTCAAGAAGAAATATATCTGTGCGGCTCTTCCAAAGATAGATGGGGAAAGACAGAGAAGCCTGAATCCATGAAAAACGTCTCAAGTTTAGAAACAAGAAAGTTCCCTGGAATCATTGTGGATGAGGCTTCCGGGGTGGCAATGATCCAGTGGAGAAACCACAGCTTCTGAGAGAGAATCCCTCCGTACCAACCTCTGCACCTGCCCTGAAATGGGTCCTCTTGTTTCCTGATGACCCTGAGCGCCCCCTGGTGGTTGGGGAGGCCCCTGCAGGGAGGGTCGTGTCTGGACTCACCCTGACTTCTCACTGAACCAACTGGGACAGTAACACAGGGCTGTGTCCTAGGTCATCACGGAGCTGAGCTGCAGGGAAAACTGAATTTGTGAGGTGTCTCTGGAGGTGGAGAGACATTTCTGGAGAGACATCTTGTATGCTGTGCTACTCCCAGAACCAAAGCACCCCAGTCACCTCAGCCCTTTCCCTGGGGGCTGAGGGATCCAGTCCCAGCAGCCAGCACTGTTTGTGATGGATAATCCAGAGACTGAGCGGGTAAGGGAGAGGGTCTTCAATAGTCCTGGGCCCGATTCCTGCACCAGCACCTGGGACACGACACCTGGCAAAGGGGAAACAAGGAAACACCCAGTTCACTGATGTCACCCTGTAACTCCACCTTCCTCAGACCCAGGAGATGATCACAGCTGAGGGATGCCCGCAAGAGGAGGAATGACCAGAAGATTTTCATGTTCATTTTGATCAGTGCTTTGACTTTCAGAGAGTTATGTCAATGAAGATGAGAACCCTGATTCTGACTAGCACAGGTGCTGTGATTTCCCCTAGAGCCTGGGCGTGATGTGCAGGTGGGAAGCATGTTTCCATATAAGGATGGTCATGGCTGGTCCTTCTCTAGGGCTCTGGCGGAGGGTGCTGGCTGAGATCCAGAGTGGACACAGCTTCATGTCACCTCTGAAGAATGGGTGATGTTCCTTTTCCAATACGATACTTACATTTCCATATATGTCTATCTGCGTCTATATTATAGGTGTACTCGTTGGCTAGTGTGGCCATTACAGAATAACAGACTGGTGGATTAAACAAGAGCAATGGATTCCTCTCAGGCCTGGAGGCAAGAAGTCTAAGGTCACGGTGTTAGCAGGTTTGGGTCCTTCTCAGACCTTTCTCCTTTGCTTGCAGATGGACGTCTTCTCACTGACTCCTCAGATGGTCTTTTCTCTGTGTTTCTGTGTGCATCCCTGGTTTACTTGTCTGTTCATTATTCCTCTTGTTAAGTGTGACAAAGACCCCTGACCACCCCTTTGCCAACAGGATCCTTGTAATTCTCTTCTCAACTAGTCTTGACCTGTGGGCTTCTCTGTTTATATGTGCATGACCAGTTTTTGTCAAGAGCCCTGCTAAGTGAGAATAATGAGAATCCCCTACCCTTGAACTCTGATCACCCGCAGTAGTTGATCAAAGCCATCAAACCTCCTATCACCCACACGGTATCTGATCACCCTGGTCTCCATTTAGCAAGAATCCTTTTGAGTCTATGTAACCAGAATCCCCTTAGCCTGTATTTCTTCTGTTAATAATTTCCAGTCCACTCCACCCCACCCTCTTCTTGGCCATAAGCCCACACTTGCCAGGCTGTATTTGGAATTAAGTGAAGTTTCCAAGGCTGCATCCCATGTGCAGCAACGAGTTTTGTCTTCAGGTTTCCGATGAACTTTATATTGGAAACATGAGTATCATTTTCGGCACCCATGGCCATATAACTCATGCCTGAATGA
The DNA here is from genome assembly GCF_059928025.1 of Delphinapterus leucas. Classification (NCBI taxonomy): domain Eukaryota; kingdom Metazoa; phylum Chordata; class Mammalia; order Artiodactyla; family Monodontidae; genus Delphinapterus; species Delphinapterus leucas. The sequence goes on from NW_028322289.1 coordinate 225,280, forward strand.
AGCTGATGTCTCATGTATATTTTCCCTAAGTCCACTCACAGCCACTTGTGCGTAGGGACACTAGACTGTTCCTCAGCCCTATGCCTGGGACTACTTTAAACAATTGCCAAGAATCACGGAAATGTGAAAAGCATGGCACTAATTTGACCCCAGAAAGTGCTCAATTACAGGACGGGAGTTGAAACAATTAAAGAGAGCATCACCTTGACTGACCTCAGCTGGGAAAATGTGTGTGTGTGTATGTATGTGTGTGTGTGTGTGTTAGTGCACGCATGTGTGTTGCCTGATTCAAACAACCGGCCACATTTTTAATGTCTGTGAATGACCACAAAATGACAGTATTTATTTTAGGGTGCTCATAAAAGCTAGAAGTAGGTGAATTGGCAGATTTGGAATCTGTGAATAACGAGGATAATTGCATGTGCAGTATTGGAGCGCTCTGGCGTTAGAGTCTATAACACTGCCCGCTGCAGAATTCAGAATGCCTGTACAGGTTGCCTGAAAGCAGGATGGTGTGTCTCTTCCTTCCACATCTACAAAAACAAAACAACAATTAATACTGTTTAAAAATCTCATGTGCATTGTCAGGATATTTACACGTTTCACAAACTTCAGGCTGAAATTGAAAATTATGGTGAGCTGCAGGGTTTTTTTGAGCTCCTTTGAGAAAAAGATAAAGAAATGATAAACAACCTTAATTCTTGAGTATTATATGGGTCTGTGCATATGAATATATATATACACAGCTATAATAAAAATAAAAAGCAAATATGTATATGCACACAAAAATTTTTAGACACTTCATAATCCACAGCAATGAAACATTAGGATACAGTACAGAGTCTCTAGTAGAGGTCCTGGGCAGGAAGAGGAAAGCACAGGATCTAACAAGAATTCCCTCCCAGCCCATATATGCACCTGCTGCAGGTCGCAGCCCTGTACTTGTTGGGTCCTGTGCGACCCCTGGTGGTAACGGGCCTCCGTGCAGGGAGGTTTGTGTCTGGGCTCACACTGACTTCCCCTCACTGTGTCTCTTGCACAGTAATACACGGCTGTGTCCTCAGTTGTCAGGCTGCTCAGCGATAAGTAGACTTGGCTCTTGGAGGTGTCCGTGGTGATGCGGAGCCGGGACTTAAGAGTTGGGTTATAATATGCGCTTCCATCACTATCTATCCCCCCAACCCACTCCAGCCCCTTTCCTGGAGGCTGTCGGACCCAGGCTACTGTAGCATAGCTGGTTAATGAGAATCCAGAGAAAGTGCAGGTGAGGGAGGGGGCCTGTGAGGGCTTCACCAGACTGGGTCCCGACTCCTGCAGCTGCACCTGGGACAGGGCACCTGTGGACAGAGAGAACCACGGTGACTCATGGGCTCAGATGCAGCTTCCCCAGGTGTTCACGTCTGAATCCCTGAGAAACTCACCTCTGGGAGCTGACACCAGGAAGAGGAAGAACCACAGTGGATTCATCTTCTTGCAGATGAGATTCCTGAAGCCCAGAAATTCTCTTCAAGCATGAGGAGAAACCCGAATTTAAGTGAACAGGTACTTTGTTTTTACCTTGTGGTCTAAGGGGATGTTTGCATAAGGGAGGGACCTTTTTATAAAAAGCAGAAAGTAGTGAAGGGAGGTCCCAGTCTCTGGGACTCCACCTGAGGACGCTGCTGACTGTCTCCTCAGAGAACTCAGCCCCCACCTGGCATCCCCTCCCTATGCCTGGGGGACTCAGTGTCCAGGAATGAAATGATGCTGAAGGGCTAGTGAGGAAATCAGCTGTGCTCAAGGATTAACGGCAGATTTGGGCAGTAGACTTTAATTCCATGGATGTATATATTTCACATAAATACCCATCACACATTCAGGGTCCTCCAAGATGTCAGACACAGACTCTTGTTTTTTCCTTTCTGCATTACCTCATGTTTATTTCCTGGATGTGCAAGTATTTGAGACAAACCATACATGTAATAATCACATTGAATTCAGACAGAGTGAGGTAAAATTTAATGTTTATCATAATTCACAACGGACTTCGTGTGTCCCTTAACTTGGGTGAACATTTCTTCACCTGAAACAGTTTAAATGTTATCAAGAGTTACTCTGGAGGTGGATTTATTCATAACAACTAAACACACTGTGTATTTTGTGGACAAGGTAATCATTCTTGCTGAGATGGTCATGGATCCTAGCACTGCTGACATGGCCTGAAGCCTGACCTGCCTGTTTCCTGTGCACAACTGAGTGTCTGCAGGAACAGTGCGAGCTTCAGGGCTCCTTCCTTGCAGGTGGACGTTGAGGAATCCCCAGGGCTAGCAAGGTCTAAGAACAGACAGCTCCTGGAAGCTCCTCAGGACTCCAACATGCTGGGCGGGTGACCTGGTCACAGTGCACAGACTCACTACTTCTAGAAGTGTTCATTTTTACTCTCCCTGTCACAGCCAGTGACATTGGAGCTCAGGGAACACAGTTTCCACTGCACTGGGTGAGAGAACATGCATGATTCTTGGAAGTAAACCTTCAAAGTGAATGGCTTGCCGAGTATGTGGGTGTCATGGTCAGAGGAAAGTCCTCACCTCAGGAAGCAGGTTCCCTTGAAAAGTCCACGTGAGAGCTTTCCTGAGTCCCTGAGTCACTGAGTCCTGGGACTGTGCCTGAGGTCATATAAGTAAATGGTGCTGGAGAGCAGAGCACAGCTCCATCCCATCTCACTGTGGGCACTGAGGATGTGGCCTCACCACCTGCATTTCAGTCTGCAAGGATGTAAACTGGGGATCACGATGGTAATGGTATGTCTGAAATTTATAGTGGGGTTGCCAGGGGTGCTGGATGTTGACATGAGTGTCATCAGTGATGTTACTTCTCCTGGGAACCAGAAAGACCAACGTGAGTCCCCATCACTGACTGACACCCTGTACATGTAGCGCTGGCTCCACTCCTGCCCTGAGAGGTCACTACTGTGGGTCTGGGGCAGGTCAGCTCTCCCTCAGCCCAGTGATTTCACCTGTACACTGACTGATGTCGAGCCTGCCGTCTGTGAGAAGATATTTACTCCATACTCTTTCATGAAGAGAGTACGATACTTCTTCTAGCTTGTCCAATAATATTTGCAGAGTAAATTCAATACTAAAGGATCTGCCTGCTTGAATGTCGATAATAGGAGAGCCGAACAAAGTAATATGGGCAAGAATCAAAGGACAAGTCTGCACCCTGTTGTCAGGAACTGAAAATTGAGCTGATACGCCATGGGATAGGATAATGGAAGGGATGGCATCTAAAACCTAGAACCAGGTGGGCCCATTATTCACCAGGTGGAAGAAGGGCCTGCATTTGAACAGATGCCCCAGCATCTGACCTGTCCTTCATGAGCTGGTAGATTAGAGGAGATCCATCCAAATTCATGTTAACATAGAAGGATATATAACAGGTGTCTTTATGTTTCGGTGGGTGGGGATGTGTTGTTAGGGTCCATTTAACCCTAGGAAAAATGTGTTAGTTCACCAGAACTGAAAAAAGTTATTTTTCCTTTGTGGAGATAATTGGGGTCCATTCAGTCTGGAAACCAGGTCATATGATAATGCTGGAGGGAATATCTATTAGAGACGCCCAGTGGGTGATGGGAAAAAGAAGTGGGGAGATTTCAGTCATCTTTCTTTGCAGGTTACTAGTGATGGTCACAGCAAGAGCGCCTGACCTTCGTGATAAGAGGGAGAAGGGCTGATGGTGGTGGCTTCATGGGGACCACGTGGGCAGGTCCTTCTGATGGTTTCTGTGTTTTCCCTTATAAAATCTTGAGAGTATAAGCTCAGAATGAGTTGTGGATTTCAGGAACGTTGAGGACAGATGGTTTAGGTCATTTAGTATGTTTGTTGGAATCATTGAGAAAAGAAGAAGCAGGAAGTATACTTGGAAATGAGCAATGCCCTCGTGTGATATTAAATTAGTTGTCTTAGATGTTACTGAATGTACAGACATTCGCTATCCTCACATTTCATCTTCTAGGTCCACTTGGAATCCAGTTTCAAACGTGAGGGATGTAATGAAATATTTATTATGAAACAACAAGGTATCTAAAATTTAAGAAGTATAAGTCTAAGTAATGGAAATGTGTTACTGAAATTGTGATTGTCAAATTCTTCTCTGTGGCAACATAAATTAAAATTAATAATAATAATTCAAGGTATTGATTTTGTTTTCAACCATTGCTAAATCCATTGAATCATTCAAGTTATAATCATTCATAAACTCAGATGCATCATGGGTAAAATTTATTGTTAGGAAACGATCATTTTAACTGATGAAATCTCACTCTCTCATCAAGGATCTGTGTCTCTGTGGACACGCAGCACAGTTCTCACCAGCAACACAGGAAGGAGGGTACGTTGGTACATTTCTACTTTTCCAGAAGAGCATCTCTGACGAAGTCCCCCCTCTGTTTACCCATTCCATCCTTGTAGTATCTGAAAGAGGCCTTTGAGTGTACTGTGACATGTTCCCACATGAAGTTCCCATGGCTTAGGAAGTGAAAGTTTAACTTCACTTTTCATTGTAATAGAAACATAACAACAAGTAATTGAGAAGCAAAAAAAAATACATTTAAAATTTACCCAAAGGCAAGCTACAGATTGGCAGAAAATGTTTGCAAAAGACATATCTAGTATATGTGATTGTTATCTAATATGTAGCAAGAAGCCTTAAACTCAACAATAAGAAAGAAACAAAAGTCTTAAAAAATGGGCTAAAATCCTTAACAGACACCTGACCAAAAAGACAAAGAGTTTGCAAATAAGGCTGTGGGAGAACATATGTCACAGGGAAGTGCCGTTCCGAACAAGGACATATCCCTGAAAACTTACAAGAGTGGATCAGATCAGGACTCTGAGAACCTCAAACACCTGCAGGATGTGAAGCTGCAGGGGGTCCATTCACAGCTGGTGGGGATGCAGAACGGGGTGCACCTTGGGAGACATTTTGGGGGCTTCCTGCAAAACTAAACATACTGTTATCTATGTTTCAGCAATAGTGCTCCTTTGTATGTTTGTGAAAGACAGTAAGACTTTAGTCCAGAGAAAACCCTGCCCACGATGCTCAGTTAGCTTTATTGATATCTGCCGAAATTTGGAAAAAGCAACATGTCCTTTCATAGGGAATGATTAATAAACTGTGTATATCCAGTCAATGGACACTGAAATCTCATACCGATTTGAAGAAATATCGAATGGTGAGATGGAAACGCAAAGTAGAGATTCCAGAAGAACACACCTGGCAAGGTGATGTCAACAGAGTGACAGTGGCTGTGAGGACTGAGGTTCCTAAGAGGTTGTACAACGTGAGGCTGAAGAGAAGACACCTGGGACATGTCAGGAGGGAAATCTCCTCCTCTGCCCCTCTTGAGTTCCTGAGGCTGGGCTGATAACAAAATTGACAAAGACAGATTAACAGGAGAAAAGAAAAAAAATTTAACCATGTGCATGGACGTGCCATAGAAATGGACCCAGAAGTGACCAAAGCAGGCAGCTTTTATATTTTTAGACAAAATGCAATATTTGTGAGGAATTGGTAGAAGGAGGAAATGTGTGCTTTTGGTGCTCAAATAGCGAACAACCTAAGCAGGGTTTGGGCTTGCGTAGTCATTAAAGAAGGAGCAAGGTTTGTTCATAGAGACTTCCAGGCCTGAATTCCCCATCCCTGGTGATAAGAGTGTCCCTCTGTAAAGGAAAGCAGGGTCTGGCTGCTTGGTGCTGAAAGGCCAATAAAGAGGCAAAGTTGGTGAAAGGAAAGTTTGCTTTATTTTGGCTGCCTGCACCCGGGGGTGGGGGGCAGACTTCTCTCCAAAGGTCACCCAGCACTGAGCATCTGTGGGAAAGGGCTTTTATAGGCGGAAGGCGGGGCTACGGGCAGAAACGGCAGAGTCAGCTGTGACAGTCGTCTTGCAGTTGGTCATGAGGTGTTGTGATCAGCCTCATCTTGATTGATTTAAGTAGAGTTAATCTTCAGGTCCAGGGTCGGTTTGTTCTCATTTCTTGAGGCCAGTTCTTGGAATTGTGGCAGCTTATGTCATGGCTACAGTCTGGTCATCATGCAGTTAACTTCTTCCTCCTGGTGGGAGTTTCAGTATCTATAAGACGGCTCATGGGACATGGACAAGAATATTATCTGCAGCCCTTGAGGAGGAACCAAAGGTCCTTGATTTGCTTAATAACTAAACTATTAGTTTTTAGTCTTGTTGGACAGTTTTCCCTTCTTTCTGCATTTGCTCACTTCTCAGATGAAACTTATTCTTTGGCTAAATTGTTTCTACAGAAAAAAGGCAGGTGGAAAGCATGAGGTGAAGGACCGTTTCACTTCCACACCTAAATGGGGGAGAGCACCTTTCACATGGGAGGTTTATTTCTCATTTCAGGGTGACTTGGAGGAAATTCAGAGTGTCCCTGTAGTGGGCTCTGTCTTAAGTCACTTGGAGGCATATTTAGGGGTGGCCTACCCTGGATCCGAACACTCAAGGCCTCCTTTATTATTTTGTTTCTACATATGCACACCAAGCATGTGATGTAGGTATCGGTTTACCTGCATCTTACAGATGTGAAGCTAAACTGCAGCCTGGACTTGGCAGTGATGTGCTGGAGAGCACACATCAGGACACAGTGAGGCCTCCCGTCCAGGCCTGGGCGTCTCCACCCTGGTTATTTTTGCTCGTGCAGGGGTTCCTGGACGGAGGTGGGCCTGCATAGTGAGGCTGCAGGACTCTTCCTGGAAGGAGAAGCTGTGGGACTTTCCTGCATTTTAGTGCTCACGTAAGATGCTGTGGTGAAGAAAGGAGAATAGATTTGTTTTCAGCAGCTTCTGAAAATTCATGTTATTATCCACCTGACTCTAAACTTTCCCTGCCAACTACATATGTGTCTATTGGTAATAGCTGTGATGATGAATATTTGACATAAAATAAACTGCACAGTAGAAGAGGATGCAGGTCTCATATAAGCATATAGGGATTCTATTGGGCCTGGAAGCAAGGAGCACATGTAGAAACACCCCCACCCATGTCCCCTCTAACTGGCATCTTTCCCAGCGACCCACTGAGGATCCGGGGCTGCTCAGCGCATTTATGCTTCTCATGCAAGAGGTTAGCAGGCAAGTAAACAGCCAGCATCCTGGCAGGGACAGCTGGTCTACAGTAGGGCAGGGCTGAGATATCACAATGAGGAAGGAAGAATATGTTTAACTCTTTATACATCCGCTGGAATAGTATTTAAAAGGGTCAATTTAGACAAGATTTAGACAAGGGAAAAGCTGAATATATATCTTTGAGTCTCTGCCTTTCTTATATGACATTTATTCCCCTAGTTCAAAGTCTTTCTAATTGAGAGACTGAAAGTGCAAGTCAAGAACCATGGATGAGTCCAGAGAGGTTCCCCAGGGAAAACTGCTACATGGAGAGGAAACCCCAGACCCTTAGTGGAAAGCAGCCCTTAACTACCATCTGCACCTGCTCCTGGGGCTGAAACACACACTTGTATGTCCTGAGTGCCCCCTGCATCCCCCTTCCTGTCTCCCTGCAAGGAGGTTTGTGTCTGGGCTCACACTGACTTCCCCTCACTGTGTATCTTTCGCACAGTAATACACGGCCGTGTCCTCAGATCTCAGGCTGTTCATTTGCAGATACAGCGTGTTCTTGGAGTTGTCTCTGGAGATGGTGAATCGGCCCTTCACAGAGTCTGCATAGTATGTGTTACCACCACTACTACTAATAACTGAGATCCACTCCAGCCCCTTCCCTGGAGCCTGGCGGACCCAGCTCATGTCAAAGCTACTGAAGGTGAATCCAGACGCTGCACAGGAGAGTCGCAGAGACCCCCCAGGCTGTACCAAGCCTCCGCCAGACTCCAGCAGGTGCACCTCACACTGGACACCTGCAAACACAGAGACATCCTGGTCAGGAGACTGTCACACATCCAGTGATTCCCTCACCCATATCCACTCACATCCTCAGTGTCTCTTGCTCTCCATAAATTACCTTGTAAAATAGCCACAAGGATAACCCAGCTCAGCCCAAAGTCCATGGTGAGTGCTCTGTCCTGAGCCCTGAATGGGGGCACGTTGGAATCCCAGGCTGGAGCTCCTCTCCCAGAGCTGCAGGGTCAGGGCTGGGGCTGCTTTATATCAACAGAGGAAGGACCCTATTTGCATGACCTTATAGTCTATAAGAGGCTATGTCGTTGAATGTCCTCCGAAAGGGCAGGGTCTCAGAACAGGTGTGAGAGTCTTGGATTTTGTGGTGTTGATAGCATCTGGGAAATATAACTTTCATTGTTTGATTGTTCCACAGTAAACACGTAGGACCCATATGTCGTTTTACATATGCACACACATCCCGTGATGTAGCTGTCATTGTTACCCTCATATTAGGGGTGTAAACTACACCCAGAAGAATGGAGGGTGTGTGTAGTGTCCAAGGAGAAACATGGGGTGACCGTGAGGTCCAGCATCTGCACCTGAGCTCTGGGCCAGTCTGCTCCCTGGAACCCATTAGAGGACAGAGCTGGAGTTGCCGGGTGGGGTTTGCAAAAACCCCTTCTGTAATGAGGTCATGATGACTTTGCTCTATTCTAGTGTTTACCTAAAATATATGGAGAGGGTCAGGGTTGATGAGAAGTATTTTCAAGAGTCTCTTATGTTTCAGTATCTTCCCTTCACTCCTTACCTCCCAAGTCATGCATTTCTTTATTTGTAATTACTTTAATGAGTTTCTTGACATATGATAAAGCGCACACACTCAGAATGAACACTGTGATGAATACTGACGGAGGCATCAGCATTATCAGGAGAGAACAAATCAATTCCTCTCATTATTTTCAGTAGTTTCTGGGTTTCTTCCTTCCTGTCCCTTCTTATCTTCCATCCTGTCCCCACATCACCGTTGATCTTTCCTTGTTATCTCAGATTACTTTTCCTTTTCTAGAATTTATAAAAGTGGGATTATATTGTATGTATTCTTATTATTATGGCTTATTTTACTCAGCACAAATAGTTGTGAATACTATCATGTTATTGTGTGTATCAAGAATCCTGGTTTTAATAACAGGTTGCATTTAAAGAATGATCATAGCATGATTGGCTTATTTATTAAGCTGATGTGTGATATTGGAATTGTTTCCAGTTTCTGGGTGTTACAATAAAGCTGATACTCGTCTTGGAGATGTAGAGAGATGAGAACCTGAGAAAATGCTTCTTTTTTAATGTTCTTAAAACAACCTCAAAATGGGGCAAGTTGCACATTATCAAAATCTCACCATTATATCAGATAATTAGAGAACTAAGAGAGCAACAAATTTAAATCTTGGATAGACAAATGCTCACAGAATAGCAAAGACTAAGATTGTTAATGCTGCCATAGGCTGCTGAATGGAATAAAAACTACTACAAGATTAAACTAGAAACGGATGCCTTGAGGTCGAGTGTGGTTAGGGTGTAATAGTGTCCCAACGTCTCCTAAGTAACTACCTTGCCAGTGTCAGCGTGGTCCTGCTAAAGTGTGAGTCAGATGGTGTTACCTCTCTATCAACACAGGTGTGTCTTCCTACCTGGGACAGCTCAGGATTCCTGCCTGAGCTGTTAGGTCCTCCTGCATCCTCGGAAAGAGGACCTTGGCCCTGGACTTGGATCTGCACTGTTTCATAGCATCTCCGCTCACAGTGTGACCTTTGTCCCCTCATCCAGTCCCACTGTGCCATATATTTACCACATATGAAATGGTGAAATAGGATCACATGCGGAAATGAATAAGAATGTTCCGGGTGCTGACTGACGCACAAAACACTGCCACAACCCCTGACAGTTTACACTGACAGCAGCTCTTTACTTTGTTCACCGTCTCTGCTTAGGGAGGGCTTGGAGGAAAAGCCCACCCTGCCTCGTGCAGGGTCACTGTGAGAGGCTCAAGTTCAGCTGCAGGACCTGCTCCTGTGATGCACACTCACGTGTAAGGGAGGGTGACCCTGAGTGTAGGCTGGGGGCTCAGCCGGGTCTGAGGGCTGGGCCTTGGGTCCACCTCGTGTGGACACTGCTTGGGCTCTGACTTCCTTTCAGCACGAGGCCTGGGTCAGCTGAGTGGTCTCTGCACCAGAGCCCTTCCTCCGCGCAGTCACTTACACACCTAGACAGAGCTTCATGTAGGACCCCAACGTCATGCTCGTAATATTTACATAAATGACTTGAAACTTAGAGCTCATCATAGACTTCCCATGAATTACTGTGGTCTCTTCATTTACAACTGAGAAAAAATGGAAGCCACAAATACGTTCTTCCATAAATTAGCAGATAAACAGTGAGCGATGTATCCATGCTGTGAAATTGTATTCAGCAATCTAAATATTAAACTATTATACCATGAAAGGACATGAGGGAATCCTAAATGCATATTGCTAATTAAAAAATCGGTCTGAAAACGTTCAGTTTCATCTAGTTCACATTTGGGAAAAGGCAAGTCTATATATAAACCAATCAGATGAGCATTTAGCAGGAATTTGGAAGAAGATGTTTGATATGTGAAACATGGGCAATATTTAAGGACAGTGAAATTCTTCTCTATGAAATTGCAGTGGTGGAATCATTACACTCTGAATCTGTCAAAATATACACAGTAATAGGAGAACCTTTTTAGTATAAATATAAATTTCACTTAGTAGTTCAGAGACTGAAGGATGGAACGAGGCACACTGTAAAGATGATACCTCATATCATAGTGAATCTATGAATTAACATGGCTGAAGAAGGTGGGAAAGTAGGTTTTGACCTAAGTGACTTTGGAAATGAGTGGAGTCTAAAGGCTAAGTTCTAAGCCACTGCGCATAAGCACTAGAGCCTCGTGGATAACGGTATTTCCATCAGGAGTCAGGCTAAGAATTCTGTTACTACTGTGCATGTGGAATTGAACAATTAGTAGCTGGATGGCATCAGTGGAGCCAGGTTTCTCACTGTTGGATGGAAAGTAACAGACAAGCAAGGTGGAAAGACTGGATTTAACCATGTGATATTGCACTAGGATCGGAGATGTAAGTATTGTCTCACATTTACCTTAACACAGGTCAGAAGGTGAGATACAGAGCTAGTTGCAGATGTGTGTGTGTATATGTGGGGTAGTGCACACAGATATATTTCCAAGGTCCTTTACCTTATAGGGTCTAGAGCTAATGCTCCCAGTAGACAAGACACAAGCATTAGTATCCTAATCCCCAATCTTCTGATTCCTATTACTATTCTCCAGAATGGGATCTGCAACTCAGCTGTGGCATGGCTAATTCTAGGGCCAGAGAAGAGAATACATATGATTATTCTGAAGATTCTTGTATCACCAGAAAATAAGGAACTTCACACAAATTGATGGGGACCCATAAAGGGGATACAGGAGACAATCTGAAAGAGCTCCTCCTGGGTGACAAGTGGTCAGAATTACAGAAGCAAAGAAAATGCCTTAGTATATAACCTTCACAGAAAATATGAAACAAATAACTTGATTCATACTTATATAAAGAGATTGAATAAATATATCTAATGGGGAAGGTAGGATAAATCTCCCTTAATGAATAACTTCAGGTACCTCATCATGGTCATCCTCCCTTCAGGAAGGTGAACTTAACCTTCCATCCCTGAAAGTGGCCTGGAGTATGGACATGGCAGAAATTATGGGTGCCCTTGAGTTACATGATGAATTTTTAGATATAATACACCAAACATCATTCATAATATAAATTTGTAATTTTTCTGTATCCATTAAAACTTCTGTTCTGAAAACAACAACATCAACAGTAACAATAACTTCACTGAGAAGGGAATTAAAGCACAGACTTGGAGAATGTGCTTTCTAGTATCATATTTATATGGACTTGTATCATGAATACACAGCAAATTAACAGCTCAACAACAGCAACAAAAAATGAAAATAATGTACACTGTGCCAGTGATTTGAAGATACTTACACATAGAAGAGATAAAGGTTTTAAAAGGAGTCTTCATTAAGGAAACATAAAATAACACGATGATGAAATACTGCTATTCACTTATTACAACAATTAAAGCACAGAATAATAAAAAAGTTAAATACTGGGGATGATGTAGAGCAAAAGGCCCCTCATCCACTTGCTGGAAGGAATGCCAATGGCCGCCAATTGGAATATATTTGTCATTTTCTTAGAGAGAAAACCAGACACTCACCAAGTGATTGAGGAGTGAGCTAGAAAAGTATTTACAAAAGTTTTAAAAATATTTATGTTAATACAAATAACTTCATACGGGTGCTTGTATCATCTTTACACATTCGAGCCTTTACCACTCCCTAAATATGGGTTATGTAGTCAGTTTTTATGGTTATTTTCCATACGATTAGGATATACTTGTTTCTGTTCCCTTTTATCTATCTCTCTGTTTTCTCTAATTACCTATTATCAATCTAGATAACAAGGTGCAGGCAACACAGCCCACATGTTACAGCCAGGCCTGTGTGCCAACATTTCAAAATGTCCTCTGAGGAGAGAATGACTGCAGTGCTGTATGGACATCAATTTCCGAATATCAACATGACTCATACTATTCAAGTGAAAGGCATTGCATCAGACAGGACTGGAGAGATTTTCAGGATGAGAGGAATTGGAAATCCATCTGATGGTGGAAAGCAGATTTAAAGTTCAACAGTAAAAATTATTTATGTCATTAAACGATTAAAAACTTGACAAGTAATAACAGAAAGTAGTAACCTAATCTTCAAATAAAGGTCTCATGAAGAAATATTTCTGTGCGGCTCTTCCAAAGATAGATGGGGAAACACAGACAAGCCTGAATCCATGAAAAGCGTCTCAAGTTTAGAAACAAGAAAGTTCCCTGGAATCACTGTGGATGAGGCTTTCAGGGGTGGCAGTGATCCAGTGGAGAAACCACAGGCTCTGAGAGAAAATCCCTCCATGACATCCTCTGCCCCTGCCCTGAAATGGGTCCTCTTGTTCCTGATGACCCTGAGTGCCCCCGGTGGTTGGTGCGGCCCCTGCAGGGAGGTTCCTGTCTGGACTCACCCTGACTTCTCACTGGGCCTCCTGGGACAGTAACACAGGGCTGTGTCCTAGGTCTGTGCCCTGAGCTGAGCTGCAGGGAAAACTAAATTTGTGGGAAAACTAAATTTGTGATGTGTCTCTGGAGGTGGAGAGTCATTTCTGGAGAGACAGCTTGTGTGCTGTGCTATTCCCAGAACCAAAGCACCCCGGTCACCCCAGCCCTTTCCCTGGGGGCTGAGGGATCTAGTCCCAGCAGTCAGCACTCTTTGGTTGGAGAATCCCGAAATAGGGCAGGTGAGGTAGAGGGTCTTCAATAGTCTTGGGCCCAACACTTGCACCTGCACCTGGGACAGGACACCTGGGGAAGGAAAAGTAATGTGGCACCCACTTCACAGACGTCACCCCATAATTCCACCTTCCTCAGACCCAGGAGATGCTCACAGCTGAGAGATGCCAGCAAGAGGAGGAATGACCCGAAGGATTTCATGTTCTTTTTCATTAAATCTTTGACTTTCAGAGAATTATGTCAGTGAAGGTGAGAACCCTGACTCTGCACAGCACAGGTGCTGTGTTTTCCCCTTGAGCCCAGGGTGTGATGTGCAGGTGGGAAGCATGTTTCCATATAAAGATGGTCATGGCTGGCCCCTCTCTGGGGCTCTGGAGGAGGGTGCTGGCTGAGGTCCATGGTGGACACAGCTTCTGTTCACTGACCACAGGTCCTGCCCTTCTAGAACAGGAGTGTTTGGACAAAGGAGAGTCAGAGGGCAGGTGTGTGACAGTAAACACATCAGGACTTCCTTGCCCTCCCAGGGTTTCACGTGGAAACTTCCCGAGGGCACATCCGATCCTAACGCCTAGAGCCCGGCACCTCTCACTTTTCCTCTCGTGCCCTCCCGGCCGCCTCGGGCCCCCCGCTTTGCCCCCGCGCACCTTCTCTGTTTCTGTGTTCTGACTCTGAGCTGCTTGTTAAACAGATGCTGTGCACTTTCTCATTAGTTACACACCAGCTTTACACACTTCATCACACTGTGTTGGCCTTTTCATACAAAGGTAGTGAACACAGTTCCATAGCACGTACTCTGTTATTTTCTTGCTCTATATCATAATTCTTCACCTCTCATCCTATGTTTACAACGCTTTACATAGCAATACCCCCACAAATTTTGGATTTACTTTAAAACGTCCTTCCTTAAAAATTCGAGTTTTGTTTGATAAGAAAAATTGCACTTTAATTTTGATCAATTTTTATATTATTCATTTCCAAGTTATACTCAAACCAATATAATTTGGACATTAATTTATCCAGAAATCATTTGTCATCTATTCTAAATTCTAAAGAATGTTATAATAGGCACATATATGTCTTTTTGGGTATGAACATCATGTCACCACTGAAGAATGGGTGATTTTTCCTTTACAATATGATACTTTTATTTCCATATACATCTGTCTGTTTCTATATCATTTGTGTACTAGTAGGTGGGTGCAGCCATTACAGAATAGCAGACTGAGTGGCTTAAACAACAGAAATATATTTCTCTCAGACCTGGATACTAGAAGTCTAAGATCAAGGTGTCAGCAGGTTTGGGTTCTTCTAAGTCCTTTCTCCTTTGTTTGCAGATGGACCTCTTCTCAATGAGTCCTCATCTAGTCTTCTCTCTCTCTCTGTGTGTGTGTGTGTGTGTGTTCATCCCTGGTTTATTTTTGTGTTCAACATTTCTCTCCTTAAGTGTGACAATGATCCCTGACCACATCTTAGGCAACAGGCTACTTGAAATGCTCTTCTCAACTAGTCTTGACCTGTGGGCTTCTGTGTTTGTATTTGCATGAGCAAGTATTGTCAAGAAACCACTACCTCAGATTAATATGAACTCCCTACCCTTGAACTCTGATCACCCTCAATATTTGATCAAATCCATCAAACCTCTTATCACACATGCGATATCTGATCACCCTGGTCTCCCTTTAGCAAGAATCCTTTTGAGTCTATGTAACCAGAATCCCCTTAGCCTATATTTCTTTTGTTAGTAATTTTCAATCCATTCCACCCCACCCTCTTCTTGGCCATAAGACCCCATTTGCCATGCTGCAGTTGGAATTAAGCTAAGTTTCCAAGGCTGCCTCAAATATGCAGCAGTGAGTTTTGTCTTCATTTTTTGCATGAGATTTATATTGGAAATATGAATATCAATCCCACAGCCCATGGCCACATGACTCATGCCTGAATGAAGCTGATCTGTCATGGATATTTTCTCCTAAGTCCATTTGTGCTTAGGGACGCTATACTGTTCTTCAGCCCTATGCCTAGGGGTACTTTAAACAATTGCCAAAAATCACAGGAAAGGGAAAAGCATGGCATTAGGTTGACCCCAGAAAGTGCTCATTTCCATGATGGTAGGTGAAACAAGAAAAGAAAGTGTCACCTTGACTGACCTCAGCTGGGAAAGTGTGTGTGTCTGTTTTGGGTGACTCAAAGAACCGGCCACATTGCAATTTTCCATGAATGAACACGAAATGACAGAAGTTATTTTAGGGTGCTAATAAAAGGTAGCAAGTAAGTGAATTTGCAGATATGGGATCTGTGACTAATGAGGATCATTGCATATGAAGTATTGGGACATTCTGACATTAGTGTCTATACCAATGCAAACAAGCTACAGAATTCAAACTGTGAAGGTTGACTGAAAGCAGGAGGGCGTTTCTCTTCCATCGACATGTACAAAAACAAAACTGAAATGAATAATGCTTAAAAATCTCATGTGCCTTCTCAGGATATTTACCAGTTTCGAGATTCAGACTCACAGGGAAAAGGATGGTGAGCCTCGGTGTTGTATTGAGATCCTTTGATAAAAAGAAAAATAAAGCAGAAAAAACAACTGTAACTGCTGAGCATTAAGTGTGTGTTTAAAATCAACCCTACTTCAATAAAAAAAATAAAATTAAAAAATATATATGCACACACAATTTTGTGAGCATGACATAAACCACAACGATGAAACATTAGGAAATAGAAGAGGGTCTCTGGTGGAGCTCCTGGGCAGGAAGAGGAAAGCACAGGTTCTAACAAGAATCCCCTCCCAGCCCCCATCTGCACCTGCTGCTGGGGCTCAGCCCTGTACTTGTTGGGTCCTACGCGCCCCCTGGTGGTTACGTGCCTCCGCGCAGAGAGGTTTGGGTCTGGGCTCACACTGACTTCCCCTCACTGTGTCTCTCGCACAGTAATACACGGCTGTGTCCTCAGTTGTCAGGCTGCTCAGCGATAAATAGACTTGGCTCTTGGAGGTGATGCTGAGCCGCAACTTAAGAGTTGAGTTATACCACTCTCTCATTTCGTCCCAGAGAGAGTGGCATGGACATATATATACACACTACCAAATGTAAAATAGGTAGCTAGTGGGAAGCAGCCGCATAGCACAGGGAGATCAGCTTGGTGCTTCGTGACCACCTAGAGGGGTGGGATAGGGAGGGAGGGAGGGAGGGAGACGCAAGAGGGAGGGGATATGGGGATATATGTATATGTATAGCCGATTCACTTTGTTATACAGCAGAAACTAACACACCATTGTGAAGCAATTATGCTCCAATAAAGATGTTAACAAAAAAAAAAGAGTTGAGTTATAGTCTGTACTTCGACTGCTCCACATGGTAGTAACCCACTCCTGCCCCTTTCCTGGAGGCTGGCGGGCCCAGGTTACACCATAGCTGATTAATGAGAATCCAGAGACAGTGCAGGTGAGGGAGAGGGTCTGTGAGGGCTTCACCAGGCTGGGTCCCGACTCCTGCAGCTGCACCTGGGACAGGACACCTGTGGACAGAGAGAACCATGGTGACTCATGGGCTCAGATGCAGCTTCCCCATGTGTTCATGTCTGAATCCCTGAGACACTCACCTCTGGGAGCTGACACCAGAAAGAGGAAGAACCACAGCTGATTCATCTTCTTGTGGGTAAGATTAATGAATCCCAGGAAGTGTCTTCAAGTATGAGGAGATACCTGAATTCAAATGTTTTTTAATCTTCTGACTTACATGGATATTTTCATGTGGGAGGGAACTTTACATAAAAAGTAAAAAGTAGTGAAAGGGGGCCCCTGTCTCTGGGGCTCCCCCTGTGAGGAGGGTGCTGACTGTGCCCTCAGAGAACTCAGCGCCCACCCGGGGTCCCCCTCACATTCCTGGGTGCCTCTTTGTCCAGGAATGAAACGATGCTTTAAGGCTGGTCAGGGAAACAGCTGTGGTCAAGGCTCAAGGCTCAATGGTAGATTTTGGGAAGAGACTTTAATCCCACGGAGGTACATATCTTCGCTTATCAAAAATCTCCACCTCACCTTCAGGGAGCTCCAAGTTGTCAGACACAAACTCTTATTTTTGGTTTTCCACATTAGCTCATGCTTATTTATTGGATATTCAAATGTTGGAAACAAAACATACATGTAATAACCAATTTGAATTCAGACAAATTTGTGTAAAATTCACTGTTCATCATAATTCACAAGACATTTACTGTCTGACTTAACTGGGGTGACCGGTTCTTCACCGGAAACAGCTTAAATATTTTCAAGAGTTGTTCTGGAGGTGGATTTGTTCATTACAACTAACCACACAGGTAATTGTGTGGACAAGGTAGTCATTTCTGCTGACATGGTCATCTTTCCCCGCATTGCTGACTTGCCGAGTAGCCTGTCCTGCTTTTTCCCTGTGCACAACTGAGTGTCTGCAGGAACACCGCGAGCTTCAGGGCTCCTTCCTTGCGGGTGGACGTTGAGGAATCTCCAGGGCTACCAAGGTCTAAGAACAGACAGCTCCTGGAAGCTCGTCAGGACTCCAACATGCTGGGCAGGTGACCTGGTCACAGTGCACAGACTCGCTCCCTCTAGAAGTGTTCATTTCTAACTCTCCCTGTCACAGCCAGTGACATTGGAGCTCAGGGAACACAGTTCCCACCGCACTGGGTGAGAGAACATGCAAGATTTTTAGAAGTAAACCTTCACGTTGAATGGTTTGCAGAGTATGAGGGTGTCATGGTCAGAGGAAAGCCCCCACTTCAGGAAGCAGTTTCCCTTGAAATGTCCACCTGAGAGCAGCTTTCCCGAGTCCCTGGGACACTGAGTCCTGGGACTGTGCCTGAGGTCACATAAGTAAGGGGTGCTGGAGAGCAGAGCACAGCTCCATCCCATCTCGCTGTGGGCACTGAGGATGTGGCCTCACCATCTGCATTTCAGTCTGCAAGGATGTAAACTGGGGATCACGATAGTAACAGCATGTCTGAACTTCATAGTGGGTTTGCCATTAGTGTTGGATGTGTAATCAATGTCAT
This sequence comes from Delphinapterus leucas, assembly GCF_059928025.1. NCBI lineage: Eukaryota > Metazoa > Chordata > Mammalia > Artiodactyla > Monodontidae > Delphinapterus > Delphinapterus leucas. The sequence continues at coordinate 243,625 of NW_028322289.1, forward strand.
CAGTGATGTTATCTCTCCTGGGAACCAGAAAGACCAATCCGAGTTCTCTTCTCTGACTGACACATTTGTACATGTAACCCTGGCTCCACTCCTTCACTGAGATGTCACACCTGCGGGTCTGGGGCAGATCAGCACTTCCTCAGCCCTGTGATATCACCTGCATATTTACTAATGTAGAACCTGCTGTTTATGAAAAGCCCTTTCCTCCATACTATTTCATGAACATATTCCCAAATGTACCCTATTGCTTCTAGCTTTTTCAATAATATTAATAGAGAAAACTAAATAATAACCTTGCTGACTAAATGTAGATAATAAGAGAGTCAACTAAAGCAGGATGAGCAAGAGTCATAGGAAAAGTCAGGACCTGAAACGTGAGCTGATACACTGAGGGAGAGGGGAGGGGAAGGGATGGCATCCAACACCTAGAACCAGGTGAGCCCATTATTCACCAGGTGGAATCAGAGCCTGCATTTAAACAGATACACTGGCATATGACATGGCCTTCATGAGCTAGTAGACTGGAGGAAACCCATACAAATTCCTGTTCACATAGAAGGAAATATAACCGGTATCTTTACGTTTCAGTGGCTGGGGATGTGTTGTTAGGGTCTCTTTACCCCTAGGCAAAATGAGTTAGGCCATAAGCACTAAAATGTTATTTTTCCTTTGTGGAGAAAATTGGAGGGAATTATGTCCGGAGACTGGATCATATGATAATGCTGGGGGGAATATCTATGAGAGACGCCCAATGGGTGATGGGAAAAAGAAGTGGTGAGATTTAAGTCATATTGCTTTGCAGGTTACCAGTGATGACACCAAGAGTTCCCCATCAGGGTGATGGGTGGGAGAATGACGGATAGTGGTGGGCTTCATGTTGAGCCCATGGACAGGTGCATCTGATGGTCTCTGTATTTCGCCTTATCAATGTTCCAGAGCATAAGCTCATAATGGGGTGTGGACTTCAAGAAAGTTTAAGCCAGATTGTTGAGGACATTTGTGGGCTTTGTTAGAATAATTGAGAAAAGAAGAAGCAGGAACTATACTTGGAAAAACAGTAGGGTGAGGGTGAGGGTCAGGGTTAGGGGTTAGGGTTAGGGTTAGAATTAGGGTACAGGTTAGGGTTAGGTTATGTGTTAGGGCACTGTTTAGGGTTAGGGCTAGGGATTGGATAGGAACCCCTTATCAGATATATATATTTTTCCCTTTTTTTTTTTTTTTTGGTACACGGGCCTCTCACTGTTGTGGCCTCTCCCGTTGCGGAGTGCAGGCTCCGGACGCGCAAGCTCAGCGGCCATGGCTCACGGGCCCAGCCGCTCCACGGCATGTGGGATCCTCCCGGATCGGGTCACGAACCCGTGTCCCCTGCATCGGCAGGTGGACTCTCAACCACTGCGCCACCAGGGAAGCTCTATTTAAAAAAATTTTTTTTTTAATGCCTGACATTGGAAGTTCTACATCTTGACTTTTGGGTGGTTGTTTTGTTTTTGTTATTGGACTATAGTTTATCATCATCATTTAACATATTTCAAACACACACAACACACAATGTTGCATTGTACAGATGTAGTGGAACTCGGTGTATAGTGGATAGCTATGGACACACACACACTTTTTCCCCCCTGTTATTGTGGTAAGTCATGCTGAAATCCATGTCATCGTGACCGCAAGTGCATTTCCCCCAGTGTCTCCCACACACCCATTTGTTGTCTTTGGACGTTGTCACGGTCTATGCAGAGATAGATTTTTATTTCCATTTGTATGGGTTTGAGCGTATCAGCCTTTCCTTTCCAGCTCCTGGGCTTTCCCTGTACATTCGAAAGATTTCCTCTGTTCCAAAGTATGGAATGAAAACCGACTCATGCATTGTTGTTCTTTGAGCACTTGCTTGGTTTCGGTTTGCCAGTCCACGGCTTCCCTCCTTCGCAGGAGCCAGGATCTCGCTCTTGCACTCTGGGCAGCCCTTGCTGGCCACCAGGCCCCGCCGGCGTCTCCATGGAATTTTAACCACCTGGAAATCGCGTGGCTAGTGTTGTCTCCAAGGCGGCAGGCGCCAGCCAATATGTTCCCAGCCTCCTCTCCCCGCCCCCGCTCCCCCTGTCTGCTGCCGGGGCCGGTTGTGCAGTGCTGTGCCATGCGAAACCGGGAGCTAAGTGCCACGAGGATGCCTCAGGGCTGGGGCGGACGCCCTCCACCCGCCCCGGGACAAGCTCTAGCTTTCGGGCGGCCAGCGCTGCGTCCTCTCTCCCGGGCTCTCGGGGTCTGTCCCGCTTACGTTCGCGCCGGTTGTCGGCCGCCCTCTGGCGGCCTCTTTTATATCGCCTCTTCCGTCTGGAGCTCTGGCGCCCTTGGCGATGGATGGGACGCGGCCTCCGAGCGTGAAGCGGAGTCCCGGGCGCCCGGCGAAGCTGCCGGGAGCTCTCCGGCTCACGCAGGGGCGTGGGCGCGTCATTCGCTCGCCGCGTTCTGGGCGCGCAGGCTCACTGGGGGTGGTCGCGCCGCGCTTCCGCCCGGACGTGGAGCCGCCTGGCCCGGCGTACTGGTACTCACCAGCGCCCCTTGGGCTGCAGGAGCCACCCCGCGATGGCCCGGCGCTGCGGGGAGGAAAGGGAGGGCGTCCTGCACCCACGCAGACGCCCGTGGCGCGGGTGTTCTTTGCCGACCTTATTAATTTCCCCACTCCCTCTACACTTCCTGCTCCAGAGGAGAAGGCCGACCGGTACGTGCTGAGGCCCGTGGAGTGTGGAATGGACGCAGTGGCGGGCATGCTTGAGTCCCGGTGGTTGGACTCTTTCTGATAGATTTTTCGGAGTCGCACGCAGGAGGTGGGGACCGCCCCGGGCCATGAGAGGTAACCTGGGTAGGGTGGCACGGGTCTGGGTGTTGTCCCTCTTGGGGCCCAGTCGTCGGAGGCGCGTCTGCAGAATTTTCCCAAGTCGCCATCGAGAGACATTGAGGGACCGGTACCTGCCAACTTGGGCGAACTGGAGAGGGCATGCCCCGTCCACTCTGCCCCTCATTCCTGGCACTCATCCCCCCGCCCCCCTTTGCTGCCACGCTACCCTGAGATGGCCGTGAGAGCTCAGGGGCTGGCAGTGATGGGGTAGTGCTGGGGACCGGTGGCTGGACTGAGCTGCTGGGGGACCCCTGCAATTTGTGAATAGCCAGCCCCCATTGCTGGGTGTGGCAAGTTTTTCACCAATTGTTGGCGGGTTTTTTTGCTGCTAGAGAGGTGCGGTTTTCTTCAGTGCATGTTGCCAGGGACCTTGGGCTTCTGGACATGCATAGTGCTCTGGGTTTGACCACAACTTTGCACCTGGCTCTCCCGTTGCTTCTTGAGCTGCCTGCCTGGGCGTGTGCATCGGCTCTTAGGTGTGTGTCCAGCTGACCCAATCCTACCTCATACTCCATCTCTGGCCCCTGGCAACCCGAGGGCAGTGAGGCCATGCAGTGTGGGTCCTCTACTCTCATGTGGCTGTGATAACCTCATCTCACAGGTGTCATGTCATGTGTGAGATGTAATATTCCCAGAATTGTTAGGCACTGTCACCTGAGAAGAGGTGGCTGGTGAGGCTGAAGTAGGCCCTGCTGGTGACGGTCTCCCTGGGTCTCCCCTTTGGGGATTCCATGCACATGGATTGGTGGTTATGTCATGCTCTCCAGGGCTGGGGCTAAGTTGAACAAGATGAGGGCTGGAAGTTCAAAGCAAACGGGGCCACTCTTGTCCTGCCCTTGAGGCCCTTGCCTCTCCCCCACTGCCTTGCGTGGAACTCAGGAGTGGCGACTCTATCCCGACCTTAGTCTCTTGTCCTTTGCTTCAGGGCATCAGTGTGGCTATGGTCCTCTGATGCAACAGACGCTTTTTTCACCTTAGGAGGCATGCAGCAGACTGGTGGGATGGCTCTCCCCAGGGCACGGAGGGCCACTTGCAAGACCCATCCCACCGCTCTGCTGCATGCCTCCTTGGTGTGTGAGCATGTGTCACCTACTCTCTGTGGTGCCTCTGGAGTTGTACAGGTTGTCCCTCAGGCGCTGAAAATCAAGCAGTGCTGTTTCCTATTCCCAGAAAACCCCTTGTGTCACCACTGTGGTGGTGTGTCCTGTGCATAGCATTCTTGGGCGCCTTGATGGTAAGGTGGCGCACCTGTCCCACTTTCGGGGCAAGTACCTCATTGTGGTCATGCTTACTGTGCTAGAGGGACTGAGGTTGCCAGGTGAATGTCATGAATACCTTTTTGCCAGGATTTGTGTGTAATAGTGAGAGGCTGGGCAGCACAGAGAGGGGCTCAGTCAGACTTCAGGGCTAGGGTTAGGGTGAGGGTTAGGGTTAGGGTGAGGGTGAGGGTTAGGGTTAGGGTGAGGGACAGTTTCAGGAACTTGGTAAGACATGGGTGAGGATATTAGCTCAGGATAAAGTCAGGACTTTAGATATTGACGGCCGCAGGGCCTTAGTTAGGACGAGTGTCAGGGCCTTAATCAGGACCAGTGTCAGGGCTTGATGTAGGGACAGCGTCAGAGCCTAACTAAGGTACGGCAACAGGGCCTAAGTGAGGCCTATCTTTAGGGCCTGATTGAGGGACAGTGTCAGGGCATGACGTAGGAGTAGTATAAGGGCGTCTGTAGTATCAGCCTTAGGGTCTTCATTAAAGACATTCTCAGAGCCTCTTTTAGGGACAGCCTCAGAGCCTCACTTAGGGACAGTGTCACGGCTTACTTTGGGATAGTTTCAGGACCTTGGTAATATAAGGATCAGTGTATTAGCTCAGGATAATGTCAGGACTTAAATATTGAGGGCAGCAGGGCCTTAGTTAGAGACAGTGTCAGGGACTGAGTTAGGTGTAATGTCAGGGCCTTATTTAGACTAGAGACTCCAGGACCTTCCCTGAGTTCCAAAGGGCAGATTCGAACAGTTGCTAATCAGGGATCGAGGGGATGCAGAGAAAAGGGAGGAACCATCAAGAAACAATAGTGCAGCCTTGGGGCAAGATCCTGGTTTTGCCGCAAGGGTTACAGGTAAGAGTATCTTTGAGCTCTTTACCAACTTAAAACCCCCACAAAATAGAAGATTTTAGTCTTCTTTATTTCAGGGAAGCTCATCAAGAGACCATCTGAGGCCAGATTAGAGGGAGTTAGGCCCTGTACACACACTAATCCTTAGGAGCAAGTGTGTTCTTAAACCATTGCTGTAAAACTCCTCACCAGATCCTCCTGCATTTGGACGCATGGTTTTTGAGGGCACAAGTTTTCTGTGTCCCCCTTTGGCTGCCAAAGCAGTAAAACCATTCTTTTCTACTTCCTCCAAACCTCTCTCTCTGAGATTCGATTTGGCACTGGTGCACACAGGTCGAGTTTTCGACATCAAATTTAGTACCCAATGTGGGGCTGACTTGGGGATGGCCCCTGTGGGTCCCCTGACTTGATCGGACACTGAGATTTTCTCCATGCCAGCCTCTTTCGAGAGAGTGTAGGGTTGGAGAATTCCTTTAGAGGCCAGACCACCTGGGACCCTTGCCTGGAAAGGCCGAGCCCCAGTCATCCCAGCAGTTAGAACTCTGGGGCAGGAATAGATGGTGGAAGAGGGACCACCCTAGCAGCTGCCAAGGCCGTCTTTGCCTTGAGGACGTTCCTCTGTTCTTCCTGCCTGGGCTGCCCCGAATGTGCTACTCCAAGGGATTATTTTGGGGCACCAGGAAAATAGCATTTGGGATGTTGCAGCACCTCAACCAGCGTGTGGTAACTCCCCTGGCATGCAGTCTGAGGTCCTTTTAGCCCTGTACATTTGGGGGAAACTTGGTTCCCATTTGGGTGATTTTCATTCCAGGAAATCTCATTTGGAAGGTGCACCACTTGGACAGAAGTCACAGGCTAAGTTGAGACTTGGAAGATGATTTGAGTCTTGTGCTGTTTGGTTTCTGTTTGGTTTCTGGTTCCTTTGGTTTGAGGCTTCCGTTGGTGTTTAGGATTTTGTTTTGTTTTTAGTCGGTGTGTGAGTGTTCTATGGTTCAAGCATAAGAAGTGCTTCTTCTTCAGTTCCATGTGATATCCAGTGGGCAAAATCCTGGCAGACTGGTCAACCTATAGTTGTAAACCTAAGACTAAGAAAAGAATGAAATTCTATTGTAATTTTGTCTGGCCAATGTATGGATACATTCTTGAAAAATGAGGAATGGTGGTCTTTGAATGGTAGCCTAAATGACTATACTATCCTTCAGCTAGAGTTCTTTTGTCACAGGAAGAGAAAGACAAAAGAAGTTCCATATGTTCAAGCATTTATGAAGCTACGTAATAAAGAAAGTGAGCAGCTAGGTAACAGGCTGATGGTACAAAGAGAAAAGAAAATCACTTTGTAGTAGAGCTGGTTGTCTGAATGCGGAAGAAAATAAGGGGCAACATAAGATGGATACAGAAGGTGATGAACATCTGTGAAAATGGAACACTGAGGAAAGAGTTGTGCATGACCAGGATTTTCTAAGATGGATTTTGTTGGCAGTGGGTTAGGGCAAGCCTGGATTTGGTTTCTCCCTCCAAAGTTGTCTTGGAATGCTGCTTTTGATTGTGAACAGCTTGTGAGTTCCTTTGCCTGTGTCTGTGATCTGTATTCTTGTTTGAAATCTCTTTACTTTGGTTCAGTGAATAAGTGTTGTTTGGCCAATTCTAACAGTTCTTTTGATCTCCAGCTAACTTTGAGCTGCTTTAGAAGGCCCTTGAGCCATGTCAGAGAGAAATGTTTGATTAGTATGTTAAATTACATAGAATTCCTAAAACTCTAGTATGTCCTGGTAAAGTTTTATCAGTCATAATTCTAGTTATTTTTAAATGTTGTATGTAACAGCAATAATGGTTTCTTTTGTCATTTACATTGTGGTCAAATGTTTAACCATGACCTTTTAAGTCTTTATGTGATTTATAGATAGTTACTGTTGTGCTCTAACACTTTGCAAAAGTGCTCCATCTTCAAGAAGATCTATGTGAAGGACCGTTTGGCAAGCACAGGTCTCTGATAAATTTCATATCATAATGCCACACTGGGTAAGAAATAAAAAATCTTAATGGAGAATTGGATGGCTTCATAAAAAGTTAACAGAAGGATTGGTTACTGAGTGAACTGGTGAATATGGTTATAATGTTTTTGTTTTTTTGTTACTGGCTTTGATCTGTGTTTTCCAGACACAGGGAAGTCCTTCCCCTCAAGCTACTTAGGACTTGGAGCAATTGGATAAATGACACCTCTGTATGGAAGTGTGGATTTATGAAAGTTACTGTATTGGCTTCATTTTGCCCTGATGTTTAAGAGGAAAGGAAAACTACCTAGTGAAGTTATCCGAATGTAACTACTCATGATGTATCACTGTTTGCTTTAGGTCTACGGCTAAAAGCACATGTGCAATGCTTGTGTGACAATTGGGTATGAACAACAAAATGTATGGCCTATATAAAGCGTTTTCTCATTAACATTCCTCTGAGCATGTGCACGATACCTGATCAGTATTCCCCCAATGTGGATTAACTAGGCAAATATAAAGGAGGCCTAGCGCTGAGGGACGTGATCTACACGTGGGCCAAACAGCTGAATCATTCTGGCACTGAGGGATTGACATTTTGATCATCGATGCTTTCTATTGAAAGACTTGTAATCAAAAGGGAAAAAAACTCTTCACATATTGAGGTGTGAGGAAGTCACTCTGGCTTATACATGGTTTAACTTAAATTTTACTGAGCAAAGTGGCCTGTTTTGTGGCCTTTTGTATATGAATTGTACATCTGCTTTGGCATTGAGGAGGGGAATGCATTTGACTGTCAAAAAGGAGTAACTGTGCTTCAGACATACGAGATAAACCTAAGTGTCCATTGTAGATGTGATTTCGATGCATTCCCGTATTTTTGTTTTCTTTTTTTTTCTAAGTCTTTATTGGAGTATAATTGCTGTACAGTGGTGTGTTAGTTTCTGCTTTATAACAAAGTGAATCAGTTATACATATACATATGTTCCATTATCTCTTCCCTCTTGCGTCTCCCTCCCTCCCACCCTCCCCATCCCACCCCTCTAGGTGGTCTCAAAGCACTGAGCCGATCTCCCTGTGTGTATCTTTTTGAATTCGTGTTTTTGTTTCCTTCAGAAAGATACCCCCAAGTGTAATTCCTGCATCATATGGTAGTTCTATTTTCAATTTCTTGAGGAACCTCTGTACTGTTTTCCACAGAGGCTGCACCAATGAACATTCCCAAGAGAAGGCGTGAGGGTTCTCCTCATCCTCGCCAAGGCTTGTTAGTTGTTGTGTTTTGGAAGATAGCCAAGTTTTTAGGTGTGAGGTGATAATCTCATTGTTCTTTTGATGTGCGTTTCCCTGATGATAAGTGATATTGGTCATAGTTTCATATGTCTCTTGGCCATCTGTACGTACTCTTTGGAAAAATGTTCGGTCCCAAGTTTTAATTGGGTTTTTGATTTTTGGAGGTTCAGTTGTGTGGTTCTTCATCTATTTGGGATATGAACCCCTTTTCAGACATACTGTTTGCAACTATTTTCTCATATTCGGTAGGCTGCCTCTTCATTTTGTGCACGTTTTCCTTTGCCATTGAAAAGCTTTAAAGTTGGGTGGAGTCCCATTGGTTTATTCTGCTTTTGTTCCCCTTGCTTGGGGAGGCAGATCCAGAAAATATTGCTAAGACGGATGTCAAAGAGCATACTGCTTATGTTCTCTTCGAGGAGCTTTATGGCTTCAGGTCTTACGTTGAAGTATTTGATTCACTTTGAGGTTGCTTGTGTAGGTGGTATAAGAAAGGATTCCAGTTTGATTCTTGTGCATGTCGTTGTCCAGTTTTCCCACCACCATTCATTGAAGAGGCTATCTTTTCCCCATTGTATCGTCTCACCTCCGTTGTCATAGATGAATTGACCATATATGCCTATGTTTCTTTTGGGGCTCTCAATTCTGTTCCATGGATCTCTGTGTATTTCTTTTGTTCCTATACCATACTGTCTTGATTATTCTAGATATGTAGTATAGTTTGAAACAGGGAGTGTGATATGTCCAAGTTTGTGCTTCTTTCTTAAGATCATATTGACTATTCAGGTTCTTTCCTGTTTCCTTACACATATCAGAATTCTTTGTTCTAGTTCTCATAAAATTCCATTGGTATTTTGATAAGAATGGCATCAAATCTCTAGATTGCTCTGGGATGTGGAATCATTTTAACAATATGAATTCTTCCAATCCATGAACACATTATATCTGTCCATTTGTCTGTGTCGTCTCCAGTTTCTTTCATCAGTGTCTTCCAGTTTTCTGAGTACAGGTCTTTTACCTCCTGGGTTAGATGTATTCCTAGGTATTTCATTTTTGTTAATACCATTGTCAATGGGTTTGTTTTCTTAATTTCTCATTCTGAAAATTTGTTGCCAGTGGATAGAGATGCAACTGATTTCTATAGGTTAATTTTGTATCCTGCAACTTAACTGAATTTTCCAGTGAATTCTATTTGTTTTGGGGGGGTCATCTTAAGGATTTTCTAAATAAAACATCATGTCGGGACTTCCCTAGTGGTCCAGTGGTTAAGAGTCCGTGCTCCCAATGCAGGGGGCCTGGGTTCGATCCCTGGTCAGGGAACTAGATACCACATGCATGCCACAACTAAGAGTTCTCATGCCACAACTAAGGAGCCTGCCTGCCGCAACTAAGGAGCTCACCTGCCACAACTAAGACCCAGCGCAACCAGAATAAATAAATGAATGAATAAATAAATAAATAAATGAAATATAAAACATCATCTCATCTACAAACAGTGACAGTTTTACTTTTTCCTCTACCGTTGGACTCCTTTTATTTCTTTTTCTCATGAAATTACTATGTCTAGGACTACCTAGACCATGTTGAATGAAAGTGGTGAGAGTGGTCGGGGTTAGAGTTAGGTCTAAGCAGAATCCGCCCTCTTCCCCTTCCTCCCTCCCCATCTCTCTGAGGCCTCCAGGAAGGACAGGACTATTCCTGGGTCACACATGACTCAGGGAGTTGAACTGGACCACTGTTTCTCTGCCCCCCAGTCCTGGGCATAGTTTTGTATACTATCTCTGTACCTTCTTTGACCAGGTGTCTATTTAGAGCTTTCCCTATTTTTAATGGGGTTGTGTTGTAGTTCTTTGTATATTTTGAGACAAATTCTTTATTAGATATGTTTGCAGTTTTTGTCCCCCAGTGTGTGTTGTCTTTCGATTTTCTGAATGAGGTTTTTCACACAGTAGAAATCTTTAATTTTATAAAGTCCACAGAATCCCTTGTTTTTCTTTCTGGACTGCTTTTTTGCGTTGTGTGTTAAAACCACAAAGCTTGTGATGGACATGACCAAGCCCAAGGTCATATCAATTTTCTGTGATGTTTTCTCCTATAATTTTGAATAGTTTTGCATTTAAAACTTGTCTCTGAATCATTTTGAGTGAATTTGGTGTAAGTTGTCAAGCTTGTGTCTACATTCATTTTATTCCATACGGCTTCCAATTCATTGTTCCTTAACTACTTTGGAGAAGCTATGGGATATTGGCTTCATTTGTTTGAGTTTCCACAATTTAATGGGTTCAGCAATTCTGCCAGCAGGGTCGCTGTCTCCAGTGACCCGTGAGGGAGGGGTGGCCTGCACTTCCCGTACCGACCACAGGGTGGCGCTGATCCCGCCTCTCTGACCCACAGCGCATGCGCATTCCCCGCGGACCCAGCTCTGAGCGCAGCTGAGGGCAGTTGTGTCTCCTCAGGCAGCGCCGGGTTGTGGCTGCTGACGGGCGCTCGGTCTCCTCAAGGACTCGCTGGGGTTTCGGCTTCAGGACAACGTGGGGCTGCGTCCTCGCTGACGGGAGCTGGGTTTCCTGAGGACGCAGGCGACGCCGGAGGAACAGGTGAGGAGACAGTGAGGAACAGTGGGGAGAAGCTTCCTGGGGGCGACTGACGGCTGCCGGGGTCCGTCCTCGTGCGACCCAGGAAGGGCTTGGTGTGCAAAGCTGGGTTTTTGGTCAGGCTGGTGTGCGGTGGAGCTGCGTGGGTTATGGGGTGTGCAGTCTCCCCCGTACCGTTTACCGTGGGGCTGCCCTTCCACTCGGTGTGTCCCTGCCCCCCTGGTCGTAACTTAACGGCCCCCTCCCCCGCCAGAGTGCGGGGTGGGTTCTGGGCTCTCCGTCCCGTCCCTCTGGTCTGTGCGCCTGTTTTGAGCCAGTTCCACACTGTTTTGGGGACTGTAGCTTCGTGATGAAGTGTGAAGTCAGGGAGGGAGATGCCTGCGGCCCGTTCTCGTTTCTCAGGGTCACCTTGGCTCTTCGGGGTCCTTTGTGGCTCCACACGCATCTTAGGAGGATTTGCTCCATTTCTGTGAAAAACACCATTGGAATTTCAGGACGGCCTGCCTTCCCTGTGTGCACCGCTTTGGGTGGAAAGGACGTTTTAGCAACAGTAATTCTTGCATTCCATGAGCATGGGGAGTCTTTCCACCGACTTGTGTCTTCTTCAATGTCTTCATGAGTGTCTTAAAGTTTTCAGGTCTTGCACATCCTCGGTTAAATTTATTCCTTGGTATTTTGTTCTTTTTGATGCAGCTGTAAATAGGTTTTTTTTCTCTTTCTGATGGTTCATTATTCGTGTTTAGAAATGCAGTTGAGTTGTGTGTACCGATTTTGCATCTTTACTGAATTCATTTATTATTTCTAACAGTATTTTCTTGGTGGAATGATGTGGAAAATTGAACTTCCCCAATCCCGCTGTTTCTAACCACATCTAAGTCATCCACAACAGGGAAGAAAGGGAAGTTTTTTATATTTGGAAGTTCTAATAAGTCTTTCCACAGTGCCTCTAAATGACATGTGGACTTGGGGTGAGCTGCATCTGGGTAAGGCTTGGCCTCTGTATGGAAGTTTGATGTTTCCTCTGCCTTTCTGGCATGGTTTTGACATGGTGTTTTGCAAAGTACTTGACTTTCCAGTAATTTCAAACGTACAGACAGCTTTACATACAGAAAAGCAAGTCTTGTATCTTGATTAAATATATTCGTAAATATTAATGTTGACATTATTTAAAATGGAATTGTTTTCATAAGTCCTTTTTCAGATTATTTATCGCTAGTATATATGTATAAGATAGATTTTTGTGAATTGATATTTTTTTCTATAACTTTGCTGAATTAGTGATTAGTCAAATAATTTGTTGTTGTTATAGGAAGTTTTATATATAAGATGGTGTGATCTGTGTTCTGTGAATGCACACAGTTTTAATTTTTCCATTCACATATGGATGGCTTTGGTTTCTTCCCTCAAAACCCTGGGTAGAACTTCCAGTACACTATTATCAGTGGTGGAGGCCACCTTCCTGGCCTTGTTCCTGATTTCAGGAGTAAATCTTTCAGTTTTTAACATTGAGCATGGTGTTTGCTGTGGCTTTGTATACTACTCTTTTTCATATTGAACAAACTTCCTTTTATTCCTATTTTCTTGAGTGCTTGTGTCATGAAATAGCACTGGAGTTTGATTATAGCCTTTCCTGCAGTAATTGATAGGATCATGTGCTTTGACTTCACTTCTTTATAGTTCTTCAGTACATTGCTTAGGTTTAATATGTTGAACAACCTGACATTTCCAGTGTAGAGATACTTGCTTATGGCATCATGCATTTAATGTTCTGTTGGCTCCATGTTGTTCTAATTTTGTGGAGGATTCTTGTGTTCATATTTGTAAGGTATACTGGTGTACATTTCTTTCTCATGATGTATTTGTGTGACTTGATTAGATGTGGCTTGGTGTTGGTGCTTTGAAGGGTCAGCATTAGGGCTGGAACTGGGTTATGGTTGCCCTAAGCGACCCTGACGTTGCAGCCCAGGCCGCCCGCCTCTGAGCACCGCGTCCCCCCGCCAGCTCCGACCTGGCCCTCTAGAGACTCCCCCCGTCCTTGGAGGGCAGGGCTGACCGCCCCTCGGCCTCCCTCCCCCGCTCTGCCCTTCCGTCCGTCCTCCCTGATTCAGGACACCCCGTCCTCCATGAGGCTCCTGGATTCCGGCCTGGGGGACCCACAAGCCCCCACGAGCTGTGTCGACCACGAGGATTGTCACCTCAAGAGGCCCCGGAAGACGGACTTCCCGGGACCTCAGTATGGGACTTTGTGTGCCGATGGGCCACCACAGAGCTGCCCGGGGTGAGCTGAGGTCACTGACCGGTGTGCGGGCGTCCTCATGGGGGGCATTTGGACCCAGACACATGGGGGAGAAGGCGATGTCATGGCAGAGACAGAGACGGGGCTGGGAGTGGCCTGGGACTGACTGACCCCAGAAGGCGCGGAGGAGCGGGCCCCCAGCACCTTGACCTCGGGCTCCAGGCCTGAGGGGAAGCGTCCCCTGTCCCAACCGCACCCCCCGTCTGGTGTCCTGTGCCGGGGCCACAGGAATCCCACACCCGGCCTGCGGGGCGCGGCGCTGTGCTTGCTGACACCCAGGACCGTCACCGGCCTCCCCCCCTCTGGGCATGACCCCCTCTCCTCCTCGGTGAGGGACCCAGGGCCCAGGACCCCCGTCCCACACTTCCCCATCACAGCAACCTGCCCCGCTCCCCCAGCCACCCCTGGGGCATCTCAGGCCCCAGAAAGGAGCCGCAGCAGCGTGGTGACTTGGCGAGTGGTCACAGGCCACCGCACCCACCCCGAGACCTGAGTGTGGCCATCTGAGAAGGGACCCACAAGCCCCCCGAGCCAGGCGCCCCGTTTCACAGGGCAGGTCCTTTTGCCGAGTCTCTGGAGGGGAATGTCGAGCAGGGGTGCCTGAGGCCTGCGAACATGTGGGCCAGAGAGGTCCTCCCCAGGAGCCCAGGCACAGTGAGCCCGGGGCGTGTGCATCCCTCTCCTCCTGTACTCCACGGAGTGAGGTTAAAGCCCCAGTGACCCCCAAGAAGAGACAAGACACCCAGAGGACTAGACCATCCACAGACCGGGTACTGAGTGTCCACCTCTCCAGGCTCCGAGCACCCGCATTTCCCACCTGCACCCCGTCACTCTCCACTTCAGTGTGCCCGTTTCCCCGCCAGGTGAAGTGGACGGCAAACGTCCCACACTGGTGTTTTCAGCCGCGGAGACGGGGCTTCCTTTCTCTTGCCGGCTGGGGTCTGGCCAGACACCAGGAGCTTCCAGAGGCGCGGGGCTAGGCGCCGCCCTGCAGGGAGCAGCCCTGATCCCGCCCTACAGTGCCGCCTGCTGGTCTCTCTGTCCTCCCATCCGGCACAGTCTTCACCTACCCCGCTGCCTCTGATGGTCCCTCCACACTGTCTGGCGATCAGCCCCTCATGCCCACCGCCATCACCCCCAGCTCCACACCCCTCCTCCAGCCTCAGGGATGACCCAGGACCCTTCCGGGGCTCCCCGCCTGCCCACCCTTGGTCGGTGTCCTCAGTCCACCTGTGCAGACAGGTGAGGATCCCCTCCAGAGGCTCTCAAACGCTTCACCCCTACATCCTCCCCGGGGTCGGCCCATGTCTTGTCAGGATGTTCCACCCTCACCAAGCCCCCAAGTACATGGCAAGGGCAGGCATCAGGCCTGCTGCATGCACTGCTGTGCGTCCTGCTCTATACACAGGAATGACCCTGCCCCAGGATGCAGGAAAGTCAGCCTTACCTCGGGACGTGGGGAGAGGGGCTGCCCACAGGGTGGATGTCAGCTCTCGGCTCATCAGGCAAGGGCAGCCGGGTTCTCGCTCCTTGGACCCTTTCTCACCCAGCCAGACCATGACCCGGCTTTGTTCCCACCCCTGTTGTCCCTCCATTGGCCTCGCTCTTGTGAGCAGAGCAGGACAGTGTGGTCTGTGGTTACAGGCTGAGACACACAGACACTGGCTGACCTGCGTGCACCCATGCTGACCCCACGGAACGGGCACTGCAGCACATAGTGGCTCCCAATATAATCTTCCCATGGTGCCTCTTGTAGTATGTGGACTCCTACAAGGGTGATTAGCATCCCCACTGTGGGTGAACTGGATCTGGGTAGGGCTTGGCCTCTGTAACAGAGTTTGATGTCTGTATTTCTGGCATGGTATGACATGGTTGTTTTGATAAGTACTTTTTTTCTAGTAAATTTCAAGTGTATAAAAAACTTTAAATAGCAGTATAAAGTTTTCCACCTTCACAAAATACTCCAGTGTGTTTTACCCTGTGAGAGTGGGAGGGCCACTCTCACAGGGAACCAGCATATAACCCCAAAGTGAGGAATAATTATGGTTTCCACATTATAATCCTATCCACAGACCCGCTTCAACTTTCACCAGCTGCCCCAGCTTTGTGGAAATGTATTTTTCTATTCGAATCCAGTTTTCTCTTCTTGGAACCATCACTGGGGCTTTTCCTCACTTAAAAAACTTTGCTGGATTGAAAGTGTGCAAGATGAGCATGATCTGGGTGGTTTTTCTGTATGGCTTCTTTCACTTGGGATGTTTTCACTGTTTATCCGCATTGTAACATTGATCATTATTTCATTCATTTTTTCCATTGGGATTAAAAACACATAACATTTACCATTTAAACCACTTTTTAAAAGCTTTTTAAAAAATATTTTATTTTCTATTTTTTGGCTGTGTCGGGTCTTTGTTGCTGCACAGAGGCTTTCTCTAGTTGCGGCGAGCGGGGGCTACTCTTCGTTGCCGTGTGCAGGCTTCTCATTGCGGTGGCTTCTCTTGTTACAGAGCACAGACTCTAGGCACACGGGTTTCAGTAGTTGTGGCACGAGGGCTCAGTAGCTGTGGCTCGCGAGCTTAGTTGCTCTGTGGCATGCAGGATCTTCCAGGACCAGCACTTGAACCCATGTCCCCTGCAGTTGGCAGGCGGATTCTTAACCAGTGTGCCACGAGGAAAGCCCCAATTAAACCATTTGTAAGTATACAGTTCTATGGCATTAACTACATTCACATTGTTGTAAAAATATCCTCACCATCCATCTCCAGAACTTTATTTTCCCCATGTGAAACCGTAGCCATTAAACACTAACTCCCCTCAACCCCTGGCAACCTTATTCTACTTTGTCTTTGGATTTGACTTATCTGCATACCTCATACTAGTGGAATCATAGAATGTTTGTCCTTTTGGTGTCTGGCTGGTTTCACTTAGCATAATGACTTCAAGGTTCATCCACATTGTAGCATGTGTGAGAATTACCTTAGTTTTAAAGGTTGAATCATATCCCATTGCGTATCTACTACACTGTACTTATCCATTCATCTGTTGAAGGATGTGTTGTGTTGCTTCCACCTTTTGGCTATTGTGAATAGTGTTGCTGTGAATATGGGGTACAGATATCTGTTCCAGTCCTTGCTTTCTATTATTCTGGGTGTACACCCTGGAGTGGAATCAAGGGATCATACATTTTCCATGTTTCTGAGGAGCCACCATACAGTTTTCCACAGCGGCTGTATAATTTGACTTTATTCCTTTACATGACAGAATAATGCAGCTTATGGATCTACCTTACTTTGCTTATCCGTTTACCTGCTGATGGACATTTAAATCTTTCCTACCCTGGGCTATTGTGAACAGCGCTGCTATGAATCGCTGGTGTACAAGTTTTTGTTTGAAGCCTGTTTTCCATTTTTTTGGTAAATATCTAGGGGTGGAGTTGTTGAACCACATGGTAATTATATTTTATATTTTTGAGTAAATGCTAAAGGTTTGTACACGTAGACTGCACCGTTGTACATATCCACAAGTAACTTTTAAGGGTTCCAATTTCTCTGCATTGTTGCCAACATTTGTTATTTTTTTTTTTTTTTTTTTTTTTTTTGCGGTATATGGGCCTCTCACTGTTGTGGCCTCCCCCACTGCGGAGCACAGGCTCCAGACGCGCAGGCTCAGTGGCCATGGCTCACGGGCCCAGCCGCTCCGCGGCACGCGGGATCCTCCCGGACCGGGACACGAACCCGCGTCCCCCGCATCGACAGGCGGACTCTCAACCACTGCGCCACCAGGGAAGCCCAACATTTGTTATTTTTATTTACATATTTTAAAATTTATTTTAAATTTTATTTTTATTTCAGTGTGTGTGAAGGGGCATCACACTGTGGCCTTAATTTGCATTTTCATCATGACTCCTGACGTTTGACATCTTTTCATGTCCTTGTTGACCATTTGTATATCTTGCCTGGAGAGCAGTCCATGCAAGTTATTTGTCTGTTTCAAAAATTGTATTGTTTGTGTTTTGTTGATGAGTTGGAAAAGTCCCGGGTATATTCTAGGTAAAGAGTCTTATCAGATATATAATGTGCCAATATTGTCTTCCATTCTGTGGGCTCTCGTTTTACTTTCTGGATAGCCTCTTTTGATGCACAAAGGATTGTAATTTTGAGGAAATCCAATGTATCTATTGTTTTCTTTCATTTCTTATGCTTTACTGTCAAATCTAAGAAACCATTGCTAAATTTGTGGTCGGGAAAATTTAATTCCTTGGTTTATTTGAGAGTTCATAGGGTCCTTTCTCGGTACCCACCAGGCCAGGCTTTAGGCCTGGGGCTGAGTCAGTGTGAGGGTTCAGCGGTCACGGTTTAGGGTTATGGGTCATTGTTGGAGAGTCATGGTAGAGGGTTGTGGTTAAAGGGTCAGGGATTAGAGTTTAGGGGTCAGTGGCGAGGGTCTAGGGGTCTGGGGCTAGGGTTGTTAGGGGGTTACGGTTAGAGGGTAGGGTTCTTAGGGTAAAGGTTAGAGTTAGGTTTAAGCACAATTGGCCCTCATTGTCCTCCCCTCTCCTTCTCTCTGAAGCCTCCAGAATGGATAGGACTTGCCCAGGGTCAAACAGGAGTCAGGGAGCTGAGGTCAACAACTGTTTTTCTGGCCTGCCTTCGCCCAGTCCTGGGCTCTGAGAGAAGAATGAAATGTCTGTTCTTGTCTCGGACTGTTTCTTATCCACCTCAACCTCTGTCAAGCATTGGGGAGGGTGTCAGAAGTCACGCATGGTTTCCACCTGCCCTCCTACCTGGGAAGGGTGATGCTGGCCCTACTCTGCCTGGGCAGCCCCAGGTTCCAGCACAGCCCAGACAGGAGGGCACTCAGTAGACATGTGTGGATTTATACAGGACTGGGTGCAGTGACCTGCCAGCCCCCAGATGCTGCCTTATTAAGGGCTGGTGGGGCCCTCCTGGCACTGGAGGCATCCTTTGTCCCATCTGAGTGGGCATGAATAGATGATCAAGTTTCAGGCAGGACAGCCCTCGACCTCTGACTATCCAGGCAGGTATCTGTGGTCCTCTAGCTCAGTCCAGCCTGGGCATTGTCAGGCCCTCATGTACAGTTACGGAGCTGACCATGATGCCGGGCAATTCAAGAGCTACCTGGGCAGTGTAGACATTCCTTTGAGAAGTTTCAACTACCAACATGCATGTGGCTGAGAAAAAGGCCTCCCCCTCACAGCCTCATAGGCTGCCAAGAGAGATAATAATCCTCTAGACATTGGAGTGTGGCCCTGACACAACACCCACGCAGCAGACCATGGCCCTGCAATCCTTTGTCCTTTCAGTCGTTAGAAACTTTTGACATGCATATTCATTAAGAATCAAAGAGCAACTGGACCTCCCAGTGTGAGGTTTACACTGCCACTGCCATTGTCTTGGAGAGCCTTATGCATCCATGTGGCCTCTGGAAAGTCTGCCGATTATGGGTTCCATGGCCTGGAATAATTCTTGAGCCTCCCGTTACTTCATTGCACAAGAGTTTCCTTACCACCCTAGCATTTGGTTTCTTCCTCTTAGTAAAGGAGAGAGAAGAAACTGGAAAAGGAGCAGTATTGTTTTTCAGGGATGGGCAATTAATATGGCCAGGGAGATGGCATAACTCAAGGACTTCCACCTCTCAGGGGCAGGAATGAGGTCTGTGTATCTTCTGACGGCACATGGGCTGTTCTGGGCCAGCCTCTGAGATGTGAGGACCTGATGCCCAAGGAAAGAGACTTGAGTTTACCACCACCAATGATCCTGACTTTTCAGCAAGTGAAAGAACTTGCAGTCTTGGGAGGGACAGTAAGAGCACTGGATGAGTTGCTGCAGCCCCTGACCCTAAGTGAACCCCTTTCTTTCTTTTGTGTCAGATTCTGTGCTGTGCAGTGAGCTGTCATTGACATAGAATCTGTTGCTTTATCCCAGCCAGCATCTGTTCTCAGGCCCAAGGGCCTCAGTTTTCCTTTGGGAATTATATCTCACCTGCTTCCAGTCCAAACAGTTGCATAAGGATGACCCCATGTTCCACCCAGCTCGAAGATGGGTTTACAACCCACATCTAGCCAGTCCCATTTTCCATTTTCTGGTGATGGGTCAAGGATGAGAATGCAACCCAAGCCAGATCAAAGGCATTTAAAACCATGACTTTCTTGGAATCCAAGAAAAGGAGAAACTCTTTCTCAGAAAATGGATGGTGAGTGGTTGTCAGCCTAGAACTGCTGTTGGCCCAAGGGCAGTGAGAGAGCCTGTGCCTGTGAATGGGGTCCCCCAAAGGCACTGAGCGGGACAAAAGTTTGCAGAGAAGCAAGGTCACACTGAGACAGTGTGAGCCACTGGACCTGCCAGGTCCAAACCCATTCTTCAACTTGCCACTTGCAAGTATTAATGTATTTCTACCCTTACAACAAATACTAATTTATTTTACTTCCGTAAGTGGTCCAGTCGCTGGGAAAAGAAAAAGTCCTGGTTGATACGTCTGAGTCAATAATCCCTGACCCTTCCTCAGGTGTCCTCACTGGGTAGGCGTGGCTGGGGTAGGTGAAGACACTGGGTGGGGTCATATACTAGGGGAGCTGCCAAACAGCTCTGTCCCTGCTCCTTCCCTGTCCCAGGAGAGGGAAAGCCTGGAACGGTGATAGGATAGCCAGTAGGGGAAGAGGTTCCTCAGTGGTTAATTGGCCTTTTTGTGTTTTCCTTCATTTAGGGTCCATTTTGGTAATGTGTTTTTACAAAGAAATCCCCCTTTTCCTCTAGATTTCCAGTTTGTTACAGTAGGTTTCTCTTATTTGACGTTTAATTTTTCCTGTCTAATTTTCTACAGAATCATGACAAATAATGAACAAATCCTCATACTTTACTATTAACTGAAGTCCCTATTCACGTTCCCTTTGTTATACCTTTCCTTGTTCCAGGATCTGAGAGGACATGCGGTCATCATGTCTGTTTAGACTCTTCTGGGCTCTGACAGTTGCTCAGACTCTCCCTGTTTCCATGACCTTGACAGCGTGGAGGAGGGCTGCTCAGGTATTGTATAGACTGCCAGGCGCTGGGATTTGCTTGGTGGTTTTGTCGTGGTTAGACTTGGCTTTGAAAAAGCAGACCACAGAGGTGAAGTGCTTCCTCTTCACTATATATCAAGAGGACAGGCTCTTAAAGGAACGTCTCACTTATATTCTTAAATTTGGTCACCTAGCTGAGGTAGTGTTTGTCAAATTTTCCCACAGTGAGGTTAATTTCTTCCCATGTCCATCCTGTGTGTCTTATGTAGGAGGAAATCATAATGCAGAAGCCACGCTTGAGGAGAGAGGGGTTAGCTTCACATCCTTGATGGACAGCTGAGTGGCTATATACATTGTTTAGAAGCTTTCTGCATAGGAGATTTCTATTTAACACCATTCATCAAAAACTATGTAATTTATTTATACCAGTTGGGACACGTGAATATTTATTGTAAAGTTTTGGTTATAATCCAGCACTACATTATTAGACTGCTTAGTTAATTCTTGCTTTGGCTGTTGAGAGCTTTTTCCATTTGCTCTTGTTTTCATTTTACATAATTTTTCTTTTGTGGGTTTTAAAAATTTTGGGTACTTCTTTACTTTCTGACTTTTTTTTTTTTTTTTTTTTTTTTTTTGCTGTATGCGGGCCTCTCACTATTGTGGCCTCTCCCGTTGCGGAGCACAGGCTCCGGATGCGCAGGCTCAGCGGCCATGGCTCACGGGCCCAGCCGCCCCGTGGCACGTGGGACCTTCCCGGACCGGGGCACGAACCTGTGTCCCCTGCATCGGCAGGCGGACTCTCAACCACTGCGCCACCAGGGAAGCCCAACTTTCTGATATTTTAAGATTATCCTGCTTCATATATTTACTGTCTCAGTGCTAGCATCAGCCCTTTCTTCAAAGAAGCCTTGTTCCTTTTATTAAGGAATGGTATTAAAAACTTACATGTGGGAGCTAAATATGCTCAGCTGACAGTACATAGAAATATATGCATGTATCCCAGCCGATGCATATACACATAATTATAAAGATTTCCATGTGGAACTATGTGTAGGCTAAAGAGAGTTTATACTGATATCTCCAACCGGATCTGTTATGACATGGATATTGTAACCTTCTCCCTTTGTTTGACTGTAACATCCAACTCCAGTGGTAAGAAACCTGGCTTCCACCATTTGTCATTTATTAAATTCAGTGCTTGTTCCATTTGACGACTGATATAGTAGTTTCAGTACTGTTAGCTACTACCCTTCATGGGAAAGAACATAGAGTCCACTGTGTATGTATGGCACATTTTGTCTTTGGCCTACAGATTCTGTACATTTCCAAAGTTGACTTAGGTCAGCCCATTTGTCCCACTACCAACAGTGAGTTTTTTCATACATTTCTGAATCAGTTAGATTCTTTGTTACGTTCTGTATTCCAGTCTTTGACACTCCCATATCCTAGGTAGCTAAGTTTGAATAGATTGTAAATTACTTGTTGGGTTGTAAAAATCTGTGGGTGTAGCCAAATGCATAGTGACAGGTATTCACCACTGAAGTATCATATGGACTATTTCAACCACATATTCTGTAAACTGTTTACCGTGTCAGTTTTGCCTTTTCTAGAATGTCATATAAATGAGGTCATACAGTGTGTAGCTCTTCAGACTGGATTCTTTCACTTAGCAATGTAAGTGCAGATGCATCTATTTTTTTTTTTCCACGGGTTGATGGTCGTCCATTCCTTTATATCTCTGAATACTATTGCACTGCATGTATGTGAGAGGAAAAATAAATTTCCCTCTACACTTCTGTGTTCTTCATTGAGATCCCCCTTGTAATGAAAAAGAGATGAACTGGAGAAAAAAACCAGAAGTTTAATATATACCATGCGTACCTCCTGTATACTTGAAAGATACCCAGGAAAACTGAGTCACTCCCTGAAAAGGCCCAAGCCGTTACCTTAAATGCTATCTTCAGAACAAAAGAAAGATGTTAGGGAATGGAGGCAGCCATTTAAGGGATGTTATTAGTCAAAGCCCAGTAAACAAGGGTATGGTTGTTACACAGATTTACATCCAGGTGTATTTCATTGAAAAGCTTTTTTTAATTTTTTAAACATTTATTTATTTGGCTCTGCTGGGTCTTAGTTGCGGCCTGTGGAATCTTTAGTTGCGGCATGCGGGCTCTTAATTGCAGCATGCGGGATCTAGTTCCCTGACCAGGGATTGAACCCTGGTCCCCTGCATTGGGAGCATGGAGTCTTAACCACTGGACCAGCAGGGGAGTCCCAACAAACTTTTCTTGATATTTAGTCATCATTCAGTTCCTGGTCCAGAGAGGGACATACCCTTACAAATGGAGATATCCTTAATAAATGTAAATGTACCTCCTAAAAGGGCATTTTCTACTTGGTTTTGAAAGATTCTCCTGGGTCTGCTGTTTCTTAAATTAATCAGTCCAAAATAATCCTTTTGTCAAATGGGCATATTTTGGGATGGTGTATTCTGCTCCCCTTGGCATGTATCTGCCCCAATTTGCTTATGAATTCATCTGCAGAAGGACATACTGATATCTTTCAGTTTTTAGCCATTATGAATAGAGCTGCTGTGCATTACTTGATGCTAGTTTTGGTTTGAACACAGTTTTTCAAAGCAGTTGTCTAAATACAAGAGGTACACTTCTTGGATCCTAAGGTGAGACTTTTTAGATTTGGAAAAAACTGCCAAAGTGTCTTCCAAAGCTGGTTGTACGTGCATTCCACCAGCACCTTGAGTTTATTCTTGTATGCTTATTTACTGCCTGTTTATCTTCTTGGGCAGGTGTGTGTTTCAACCTTTACCAAATTTTAATGGCGTTGTTGGCATAATTTGAGTACAAATCCTTTATCAGATATGTGTTTTGGAAATAGTTTCTTGCAGTTTGTGGTTTGTCTTCTGGTTTTCTGAATAAGGTCACCAGACCCAAAGTCATGTAGATTATCTTTTTTTTCCCTAGGATTTTTATAGTTTGGTAATTTAAATTTGTCTATGGGCATTTTGAGTGAATTTTGGTTTAAGGTGTAAAGTTTGTGTCTACATTCATTTCATTACATATGGTTTGTAATTAATTGCTCCTTAACCCTCTTTTGAGAAGATACAGTGAGATACTTGGCTCCATTTCAGTTTGGATTTCCAAACTTAGTATATACAGCAGAACTGCCTTCCAGATGAGGCCTCTGGGTTTGTGAGTGCGGCACTCCCGGCACTTTTCTCACAACCCACAGGGGGCGCCGAACCCACCTGTCTGACCCTGGGGGCACAGGTGCACCCTGCCCACAGACTTTGCTCTCTGACAAGCAGATAGGAGCTTTGTCTCCTGTCAGGGCTTAGGTCTCTGGACCATGAGGCATTGTCCACCCTGACAGGAGCTGGGTTTGCTAAGCAACCACTGGTGAGGAGACTCCACAAGAGGAAAAAATGAGCAAGTGTGGAGAGTCCTCCTGTGCAGCTGACTGCTGGGTGGGTGGGGTCCATCTTCAGGGCACTCAGGAGAGAAAGGGTTTAATGTGGAATACTGTGCGCTCTTAGTTAGTTTTATGTGCAGTGTAGATGGTGACCAGTGTCGTTCTTTGGAGACTGGTGTCTAGTATTCCTGGCACTGTTTGTTGATGGCTTTAGGTAGAATAAACTTTTTTTTTTTACATCTTTATTGGAGTATAATTGCTTTACAGTGGTGTGTTAGTTTCTGCTTTATAAAAAAGTGAATCAGTTATACATATACATATGTTCCCATACCTCTTGCCTCTTGCGTCTCCCTCCCTCCCACCCTCCCTATCCCACCCCTCTAGGTGGTCACAAAGCACCGAGCTGATCTCCCTATGCTATGCGGCTGATTCCCACTAGCTATCTATTTTACGTTTGGTAGTGTATATATGTCCATGCCACTCTCTCACTTTGTCACAGCTTACCCTTCCCCCTCCCCATATCCTCAAGTTCATTCTCTAGTAGGTCTGTGTCTTTATTCCTGTCTTACCCCTAGGTTCTTCATGACATTTTTTTCCCTTAAGTTCCATATATATGTGTCAGCATATGGTATTTGTCTTTCTCTTTCTGACTTAATTCACTCTGTATGACAGACTGTAGGTCTATCCACCTCATGACAAATAGCTGAATTTCGTTTCTTTTTATGGCTGAGTAGTATTCCATTGTATATATGTGCCACATCTTCTTTATCCATTCATCTGATGATGGGCACTTAGGTCGTTTCCATCTCCGGGCTATTGTAAATAGAGCTGCAATGAACATTTTGGTACATGACTCTTTTTGAATTATGGTTTTCTCAGGGTATATGCCCAGTAGTGGGATTGCTGGGTCATATGGTACTTCTGTTTGTAGTTTTTTAAGGAACCTCCCTACTGTTCTCCATAGTGGCTGTACCAATTCCCATTCCCACCAGCAGTGCAAGAGTGTTCCCTTTTTCTACACCCTCTCCAGCTTTTATTGTTTCTAGATTTTTTGATGATGGCCATTCTGACTGGTGTGAGATGATATCTCATTGTAGTTTTGATTTGCATTTCTCTAATGATTAGTGATGTTGAGCATTCTTTCATGTGTTTGTTGGCAGTCTGTATATCTTCTTTGGAGAAATGTCTCTTTAGGTCTTCTGCCCATTTTTGGATTGGGTTGTTTGTTTTTTTGATATTGAGCTGCATGTGTTGCTTGTATATTTTGGAGATTAATCCTTTGTCAGTTGCTTCGTTTGCAAATATTTTCTCCCATTCTGAGGGTTGTCTTTTCATCTTTTTTATGGTTTCCTTTTCTGTGCAAAAGCTTTTAAGTTTCATTAGGTCCCATTTGTTTATTGTTTTTATTTCCGTTTCTCTAGGAGGTGGGTCAAAAAGGATCTTGCTGTGATTTATGTCATAGAGTGTCCTGCCTATGTTTTCCTCTAAGAGTTTGATAGTTTCTGGCCTTACATTTAGGTCTTTAATCCGTTTTGAGCTTATTTTTGTGTATGGTGTTAGGGAGTGATGTAATCTCATACTTTTACATGTACCCATCCAGTTTTCCCAGCACCACTTATTGAAGAGGCTGTCCTTTCTCCACTGTACATTCCTGCCTCCTTTATCAAAGATAACGTGACCATATGTGCGTGGGTTTATCTCTGGGCTTTCTATCCTGTTCCATTGATCTATCTTTCTGTTTTTGTGCCAGTACCATACTGTCTTGATTACTGTAGCTTTGTAGTATAGTCTGAAGTCAGGGAGCCTGATTCCTCCAGCTCCGTTTTTCGTTCTCAAGATTGCTTTGGCTGTTCGGGGACTTTTGTGTTTCCATACAAATTGTGAAATTTTTGGATCTAGTTCTGTGAAAAATGCCAGTGGTAGTTTGATAGGGGTTGCATTGAATATGTAGCTTGATTTGGGAAGTAGAATCATTTTCACAATGTTGATTCTTCCAATCCAAGAACATGGTATACCTCTCCATCTCTTTGTATCATCCTTAATTTCTTTCATCAGTGTCTTATAATTTTCTGCATACAGGTCGTTTGTCTCCTTAGGTAGGTTTATTCCTAGATATTTTATTCTTTATGTTGCAATGGTAAATGGAATTGTTTTCTTGATTTCACTTTCAGATGCTTTCATCATTAGTGTATAGGAATGGCAGAGATTTTTGTGCATTAATTTTGTATCCTGCTACTTTACCAAATTCATTGATTAGCTCTTGTAGTTTTCTGGTAGCATCTTTAGGATTCTCTATGTATAGTATCATGTCATCTGCAAACAGTGACAGCTTTACTTCTTCTTTTCCGATTTGGATTCCTTTTATTTCCTTTTCTTCTCTGATTGCTGTGGCTAAAACTTCCAAAACTATGTTGAATAGGAGTGGTGAGAGTGGGCAACCTTGTCTTGTTCCTGATCTTAGTGGAAATGCTTTCAGTTTTTCACCATTGAGGACGATGTTGGCTGTGGGTTTGTCATATATGGCCTTTAGTATGTTGAGGAAAGTTCCCTCTATGGCTACTTTCTGGAGGGTTTTTATCATAAATGGGTGTTGAATTTTGTCGAAAGCTTTGTCTGCGTCTACTGAGATGACCATATGGTTTTTCTCCTTCAATTTGTTAATATGGTGTATCACGTTGATTGATTTGTGTATATTGAAGAATCCTTGCATTCCTGGAATAAACCCCACTTGATCATGGTGTATGATCCTTTTAATGTGCTGTTCGATTTTGTTTGCTAGTATTTTGTTGAGGATTTTTGCATCTATGTTCATCAGTGATATTGGCCTGTAGTTTTGTTTCTTTGTGACATCCTTGTGTGTTTTTGGTTTCAGGGTGATGGTGGCCTCGTAGCATGAGTTTGGAAGTGTTCCTCCCTCTGCTATATTTTGAAAGAGTTTGAGAAGGATAGGTGTTAGCTCTTCTCTAAATGTTTGATAGAATTCGCCTGTGAAGCCATCTGGTCCTGGGCTTTTGTTTGTTGGAAGATTTTAAATCACAGTTTCAATTTCAGTGCTTGTGATTGGTCTGTTCATATTTTCTATTTCTTCCTGATTCAGCCTTGGCAGGTTGTGCATTTCTAAGAATTTGTCCATTTCTTCCAGGTTGTCCATTTTATTGGCATAGAGTTGTTTGTAGTAATCTCTCATGATCTTTTGTATTTCTGCAGTGTCAGTTGTTACTTCCCCTTTTTCATTTCTAATTCTGTTGATTTGAGTCTTCTCCCTTTTTTCCTTGATGAGTCTGGCTAATGGTTTATCAATTTTGTTTATCTTCTCAAAGAACCAGCTTTTAGTTTGATTGATCTTTGCTATCGTTTCCTTCATTTCTTTTTCATTTATTTCTGATCTGATCTTTATGATTTCTTTCCTTCTGCTAACTTTGTGGGTTTTTTGTTCTTCTTTCTCTAATTTCTTTAGGTGCAAGGTTAGGTTGTTTATTCGAGATGTTTCCTGTTTCTTAAGGTAGGATTGTATTGCTATAAACTTCCCTCTTAGAACAGCTTTTGCTGCATCCCATAGGTTTTGGGTCGTCGTGTCTCCACTGTCATTTGTTTCTAGGTATTTTTTGATTTCCTCTTTGATTTCTTCAGTGATCACTTCGTTATTAAGTAGTGTATTGTTTAGCCTCCATGTGTTTGTATTTTTTTACAAATCTTTTCCTGTAATTGATGTCTAGTCTCATAGCGTTGTGGTCAAAAATGATACTTGATACAATTTCAATTTTCTTAAATTTACCGAGGCTTGATATGTGACCCAAGATATGATCTATCCTGGAGAATGTTCCATGAGCACTTGAGAAAAATGCATATTCTGTTGTTTTTGGATGGAATGTCCTATAAATATCAATCAAGTCCCTCTTGTTTAATGTATCATCATTTAAATGATGATTTAAAGATCATCATTCATTTTGGACGATCTGTCCATTGGTGAAAGTGGAGTGTTAAAGTCCCCTACTATGAGTGTGTTACTGTTGATTTCCCCTTTTATGGCTGTTAGTATTTGCCTTATGTATTGAGGTGCTCCTATGTTGGGTGCATAAATATTTACAATTGTTATAGTTTCTTCTTGGATCGATCCCTTGATCATTATGTAGTGTCCTTATTTGTCTCTAGTAATAGTCTTTATTTTAAAGTCTATTTTGTCTGATATGAGAATTGCTACTCCAGCTTTCTGTTGGTTTCCATTTGCATGGAATATCTTTTTCCATCCCCTCACTTTCAGTCTGTATGTGCCTCTAGGTCTGAAGTGGGTGTCTTGTAGACAGCATATATATGGGTCTTGTTTTTGTATCCATTCAGCCAGTCTGTGTCTTTTGGTGGGAGCATTAATCCATTTACATTTAAGGTAATTATTGATATGTATGTTCCTATTCCCATTTTCTTTTTTTTTTTTTATAAATTTATTTATTTATTTTTGGCTGTGTTGGGTCTTCGTTTCTGTGCGAGGGCTTTCTCTAGTTGCGGCGAGCGGGGGCCACTCTTCATCGCGGTGCGCAGGCCTCTCACTATCTCGGCCTCTCTTGTTGCGGAGCACAGGCTCCAGACGTGCAGGCTCAGTAGTTGTGGCTCACGGGCCCAGTTGCTCTGCGGCATGTGGGATCTTCCCAGACTAGCGCTCGAACCCGTATCCCCTGCATTGGCAGGCAGATTCTCAACCACTGTGCCACCAGAGAAGCCCCCCATTTTCTTAATTGTTTTGGGTTTGTTATTATAGGTCTTTTCCTTCTCTTGTGTTTCTTGCCTAGAGAAGACTCTTTAGCATTTGTTGTAAAGCTGGTTTGGTGGTGCTGAACTCTCTCAGCTCTTGCTTGTCTGTAAAGGTTTTAATTTCTCCATCAAATCTGAAAGAGATCCTTGCTGGGTAGAGTAATCTTGGTTGTAGTTTTTTCTCCTTCATCACTTTAAATATGTCCTGCCAGTCCCTTCTGGCTTGCAGAGTTTCTGCTGAAAGATCAGCTGTTAACTTTATAGGGATTTCCTTGTGTGTTATTTGTTGTTTTTCCCTTGCTGCTTTTTTTTTTTTTTTTTCGGTACGTGGGCCTCTCACTGTTGTGGCATCTCCCGTTTTGGGGCACAGGCTCCAGACGCGCAGGCTCAGTGGCCATGGCTCACGGGCCCAGCCACTCCGTGGCATGTGGGATCTTCCCGGACCGGGGCACGAACCCATATCCCCTGCATCAGCAGGTGGACTCTCAACCACTGCACCACCAGGGACGCCCTCCCTTGCTGCTTTTAATATGTTTTCTTTGTTTTTGATTTTTGACAGTTTGATTAATATGTGTCTTGGTGTATTTCTCCTTTGATTTATCCTGTATGGGACTCTCTGTGCTTCCTGGAGTTGATTAACTGTTTCCTTTCCCATATTAGGGAAGTTTTCAACTATAATCTCTTCCAGTATTTTGTCAGTCCCTTTCTTTTTCTCTTCTTCTTCTGGAACCCCTACAATTCGAATGTTGGTGTGTTTAATGTTGTCTCAGAGGTCTCAGACTGTCCTCAGTTCTTTTCATTCTTTATTCTTTATTCTGCTCTGCAGTAGTTATTTCCACTATTTTATCTTCCAGGTCAGTTATCCATTCTTCTGCCTCAGTTATTCTGCTATTGATCCCATCTAGAGTATTTTTAATTTCATTTATTGTGTTGTTCATCGTTGTTTGTTTCATCTTTAGTTCTTCTAGGTCCTTGTTAAATGTTTCTTGCATTTTGTCCATTGTATTTCCAAGATTTTGGATCATCTTTACTATCATTATTCTGAATTCTTTTTCAGGTAGACTGCCTATTTCCTCTTCATTTGTTAGGTCTGGTGGGTTTTTATCTTGCTCCTTCATCTGCTGTGTGTTTTTCTGTCTTCTCATTTTGCTTATCTTACTGTGTTTGGGGTCTCCTTTTTGCAGGCTGCAGATACGTAGTTCCCGTTGTTTTTGGTGTCTGTCCCCAGTGGCTAAGGTTGGTTCAGTGGGTTGTGTAGGCTTCCTGGTGGAGGGGACTAGTGCCTGTGTTCTGGTGGATGAGGCTTGATCTTGTCTTTCTGGTGGGCAGGTCCACGTCTGGTGGTGTGTTTTGGGGTGTCTGTGAACTTATTATGATTTTAGGCAGTCTCTCTGCTAATGGGTGGGGTTGTGCTCCTGTCTTGCTAGTTGTTTGGCATAGGGTGTCCAGCACTGTAGCTTGCTGGTCGTTGAGTGAAGCTGGGTGCTGGTGTTGAGATGGATATCTCTGGGAGATTTTAGCCGTTTGATATTATGTGGAGCTGGGAGGTCTCTTGTGGACCAGTGTCCTGAAGTTGGCTCTCCCACCTCAGAGGCACCGCACTGACTCCTGGCTGCAGCACCAAGAGCCTTTCATCCACATGGCTCAGAATAAAAGGGAGAAAAAGTAGAAAGAAAGAATTAGTAGAAGTAGAAAGAAAGAAAGAAGGAAAGAAAGAAAGAAAGGGAGGGAGGGAGGGAGGAAGGAAGGAAGGAGGAAAAGAAAGAAAGAAGATAAAGTAAAATAAAATAGAGTAAGATAAAATATAATAAAGTTATTAAATTAAAAAATAATTATTAAGAAAAAAATTTAACCCCCCCCAAAAAAAACCAAAAAAACACAAAACCGGATGGATAGAACCCTAGGACAAATGGTGGAAGCAAAGCTATACAGACAAAATCTCACACAGAAGCATACACATACACACTCACAAAAAAAGGAAAAGGGGAAAAAAATCATAAATCTTGCTCTCAAAGTCCACCTCCTCAATTTGGGATGATTCGTTGTCTATTCATGTATTCCACAGGTGCAGGGTACATCAAGTTGATTGTGGAGCTTTAATCCGCTGCTTCTGAGGCTGCTGGGAGAGATTTCCCTTTCTCTTTGTTCGCACAGCTCACGGGGCTCCGCTTTGGATTTGGCCCCGCCTCTGCATGTAGGTCTCCGGAGGGCATCTGTTTTTTGCTCAGACAGGACAGGGTTAAAGGAGCCGCTGATTCGGGGGCTCTGGCTCACTCAGGCCGGGGGGAGGGAGGGGCACGGAGTGCGGGGCGGGCCTGCGGCGGCAGAGGCCACCATGACGCTGCACCAGCCTGTGGCGCGCCGTGTGTTCTCCCGGCGAAGTTGTTCCTGGATCCCGGGACCCTGGCCGTGGCGGGCTGCACAGGCTCCCCGGAAGCGGGGTGTGGAGAGTGACCTGTGCTCGCACACAGGCTTCTTGTTGGTGGCAGCAGCAGCCTTAGCATCTCATGCCCGTCTCTGGGGTCCGCGCTGTTAGCCGCAGCTCGCGCCGTCTCTGGAGCTCCTTTAAGCGGCGCTCTTAATCTCCTCTCCTCGCGCACCAGGAAACAAAGAGGGAAGAAAAAGTCTCTTGCCTCTTCGGCAGGTCCAGACTTTTCCCCGGACTCCCTCCCGGCCAGCCGTGGTGCACTAACCCCCTGCAGGCTGTGTTCACGCCGCCACCCCCAGTCCTCTCCCTGCGCTCCGACCGAAGCCCGAGCCTCAACTCCCAGCCCTGCCCGCCCCGGTGGGGGAGCAGACAAGCCTCTCGGGCTGGTGAGTGCCGGTCGGCACCGATCCTCTGTGCAGGAATCTCCCCGCTTTGCCCTCCGCACCCGTTGCTGTGCACTCCTCCGTGGCCACGAAGCTCCCCCCTCCGCCTCCTGCAGTCTCCGCCCGCGAAGGGGCTTCTAGTGTGTGGAAACTTTTCCTCCTTCACAGCTCCCTCCCACTGGTGCAGGGCTCGTCCCTATGCTTTTGTCTCTGTTTATTCTTTTCTCTTTTGTCCTACCCAGGTACGTGGGGACTTTCTTGCCTTTTGGGAGTTCTGAGGTCTTCTGCCAGCGTTCAGTAGGTGTTCTGTAGGAGTTGTTCCACGTGTAGATGTATTTCTGGTGTATTTGTGGGGAGGAAGGTGATCTCCACGTCTTACTCTTCCGCCATCTTCCCCCTCTCCCAAACACTTTAATAATCGTAATTTTTCTGATGCATGAGCATGGAATATTGTTTTCTATTGTGTCTTCAGTTTCTTTATCAATGCTTTATAGTTTTCGGAGTATAGGTCTTTCATGTCCTTGGTTAAATTTATTGCTAAATAGTTCGTTCTTTTTGATGGAATTGTAAATGGGATTGTTTTCTTAATTTTTCTTGCTGGTGGATCATTATTAGTGTATAGAAACAAAACTGATTTGTGTATATTGATTCCATATTTTGCAACTTTACTGAATTTATTTTTTAACATATTTTTTGAAGTAATGTGAAAAATTTAAATACTAAAATCTCACAGTTTCTACTGCACCCCAGGTAATCCACAGGACCCAAGAGATGGTAGCTACTAATATACTCTTCCCACGGTGCCTCTTCATACCATGCGGACTCCGACAAGGGAAATAAGTATCACAACTTTGGTTGAACGTGGTCTGGGTAAGTCTTGGCCTCTATAACAAAAATTGATATCTGTCTTATCTGATTTTCTGGCATGATACTGACATGGTTGTCTAGAAAAGTAATTTACTTTCCAGTAATTTAAAATGTACCGAAAAGTTGCAGTAATGGCAAAAAGTACTCACGTTTGCCACTTCACACAAAATGCTCAGTGTGTTTTGCCCACGGAACCAGCACATAACCCCTAAATGAAGAAATCCTGATGTCCACATTATAATTTAATACTCAGCCCCACTTCAACTTTCACCTACTGTCCCAACTGTATGAAAATGTCTTTTTCCATCCTGATCCAGTTTTCTTTTTCTGGACCCATTCCTGAGTTTCCCCCGCATTTGGACAACCGTGAGGGATTTGAAGCAGACAAGATGAATATGGGATCTAGGTGGCCTTTTCTTTGTGGCTTTTTTCACTAAGAATGTTTTTAATGTTCATTTCTGTAACAAATATCAGCGCTGCACTTGTTTTTCATTGTCATTAAAAATACAAAACACGACTTTAGCATTTAATTCACTTTATGCATACAGTTTTGTGGTATTAACTACCTTCATATAGTTGCACAAGCAAGTTAACTAACATGTGTACCTCCTGTGTGCATGGCAGATACCCAGGAAATTGAGTAACACCCTGAAACAGCCCAAGACATCACCTTAAATACCGTCTTCATCTCAAAGGCAAAAAAAGGAAGGCTATAGTCATTTCTGTCTACATTCATTTGATTGTATATGGTTTCCAATTGATGTTGTATAACTAGTTGTGGAGAAGTCATGGGGTAGGTGGCTTCATTTCAGTTTGAATTTCCAAATTTAGTGGATTCTGCAGGCTTGATACAAGGTTTCCAACCTTCATATTGGATCAGGACATCCCATGGTGTAACTGGTATTCATGGTTTGTTCAACAATTAAGGTTCTGTGTGATATGAGTTCATCCTGGAGTAATCCAGGTTATTACTGGAGGTAAACAAATGTTTCTGTTATACATTTGTCCCAGTATGAAAGGACAAGAGAAATAAGACCTAATTTATAAAAGTGCCTTCAAACTAATTGATACTGAAGTATAGTTGACCTACAATGTTGTGTTAATTTCTACTGTACAGCAAAGTGATTCATATATACATACATACATATATACATATATATATATATATATTTTTGCGGTACGCGGGCCTCTCACTGTTGTGGCCTCTCCCGTTGCGGAGCACAGGCTCCAGACGCGCAGGCTCAGCGGCCATGGCTCACGGGCCCAGCCGCTCTGCGGCATGTGGGATCCTCCTGGACCAGGGCACTAACCCGTGTCCCTTGCTTTGGCAGGCGGACTCTCAACCACTGTGCCACCAGGGAAGCCCTATACATATTTTTCATATTCTTTTCCATTATGGTTAATTACAGGGTATTGAATATAGTTCCCTGTGCTGTACAGTAAGACCTTGTTTATCCATCCTATATATAATAATTTGGATCTACTAATCCCAAACTCCCAATCCATCCCTCTCCCCTGTCTTCCCCTTGACAACCACGAGTCTGTTTTCTATATTTGTGAGTCTCTTTTTGTTCTGCAGATAGGTTCATTTGGGTCTCATTTTATAATCCAGATATAAGTGATATCATATGGTATTTGTTGTTCTCTGTCTGACTTACTTCACTTTGTATGATAACCTCTAGGTCCATCCATGTAGCTGCAAATGACATTATTTCATTCTGTTTTATGGCTGAGTAATATTCCACTGTATATATGTACCACATCTTCTATATCCATTCATCTGTTGAGGGACATTCAGGTTGCTTCCATATCTTGGCTGTTGTGAAGAGTGCTGCTGTGAATGCTGGGGTGCACGTATCTTTTCGAATTATAGTTTTGTCTGGATGTGTGCCCAGGAGTGGGATTGCTGGTTCATATGGTAATTCTGTTTGTAGTTTTTGAGGAACCTCCATACTGTTTTCCATAGTGGCTGCATCAATTTACATTCCCACCAGTAGCGTAGGAGGGTTCGCTTTTCTCCACACCCCTTCCAGCATTTATTTCTAGACATTTTAATGATGGCCATTCTGACCACTGTGAGGTGGTAACTCACTGTAGTTTTGATTTGCATTCTCTAATAATTAGTGATGTGGAGCGTCTTTTCAGGTGCCTCTTGGCCATCTGTATGTCTTCGGAGAAATGTCTGTTTAGACCTTCTGCCTATTTTTTGATTTTTTTTCTTTTTTGAGTTGTATGAGCTGTTTGTATATTTTAGAATTAAGCCCTTGTTGGTCGCATCATTTGCAGTATTTTCGCCCAAACAGGGAGCACAGGTTCTGGAACAACTGGATACCCACATGCAGAAGAGGAAAGTTGGACCCTTACCTCCCCCCACCCCATATACAAAATCAACGCAAAATGGACCAAAGGCCTAGATGCAAGAACCAAAATTATAAAACTCGTAGAAGAAAACATGAGAGTACATCTTCATGACCTTGGATTTGGTCATGATTTCTTAGATCTACCAAAAGCACAAGCAACAAAAGACAAAATAGATGAGTTGGACTTCCTCAAGATGAAAAACAGTTGTGTATAAAAGGAGCAAGGAATAAGATAATCCACCATCCAAAATGGCCCAAGATGTTTGCAAACCATGTATCTGATAAAGGACTGTAGCCCAGCAGCCAAGCCCCCGGTGGTCCAGGGGAGTGTCACCGAGTGTCCCTCCCGTCCTCGGTGATCAGGGGATTTCAGGCCCCACAGCACCCGAGGGGTGGACACGGGTCATCCTCAGCACCCTCAGGGAGTGAGTGCTGGATGGTTTTGAGCCCAGATGCACTCCCATTACTGCCCTCAAAGGCTGAAGGCTTCAGCACGCCTCCAGAAGGACACAGAGTGTTTGCAAGTCTTTGAGAACCAAGGGGACAGTGTTCACTTTTCTGAAAGGGCATCTTGTTATTTCACAGCATGACCATTTTCCATCTGG
Organism: Delphinapterus leucas; assembly: GCF_059928025.1. Taxonomy (NCBI): domain Eukaryota; kingdom Metazoa; phylum Chordata; class Mammalia; order Artiodactyla; family Monodontidae; genus Delphinapterus; species Delphinapterus leucas. The sequence continues at coordinate 278,639 of NW_028322289.1, forward strand.
CTCTCAGGGGTGCCCTCCCACCTCCCTGATTTCTCTGAGAGTGGCCATGGGAGTTTGGCTGTCCGCAGTCCCCACACCAGGTGACAAGGCCAGTGGGGCCAGACCCTGGTGGTCCTTAGCTTCGCTGGACACTAACTCAGACTCTCAGCCTGCGATTGAACGTGGACGCCCCTGTTTCTCCCCGTCACCGCTTCTTATCTCCTCCTCTGTCTCTCTTCCTCTTGCTTTTCAGTCTCAGATTTACCTGACGGCCACCACTCACAGCTCCCGAAGAGCCCAGAGATTTCTCCTGGAAGGAAAGGTTCTGGAAAATCAGAGGGATAAATAAAGGATGCAGCTGATTCCCGCCTTGTGCTGACGCCCAAGAGGGTGAGGAGAGTGAGTGTTTTCTCATTAGAATTTTAAATCCTCCAAGTAATAGATCATTGGGGGGGCATGCAGTGTTCTCCTGCTCATTCTAAGAATGTCATTCCTGGATTTTAATGTGGTAAATAATTTATATTATAAATATGCAGAGCGGGGGATATCCATTCAAAAATGTGAGAGGTAACTCCAAGGGATTTACAACAAACAAGGACACAGAACCCTGTGTCCAGACACTGGCTGAGAGGCTCCTACCCTGAGCTGCAGTCCCCTGGAGGGCGGAGTGGCCATGACTCTCCTCCCGCAGGTGAGCCTACACAGGCACATCCCACATGGGACCACTGTATTGCAGAATCTTAGAGTGGCTGATGGCAGCAGCTGGCTAGAGATGCGGACAAGAGAAAACTGCCCAGCAGCCTGGGACAACCCCGGGGTGAGGCCTTAGGAAGGGCCAGTGTCAGAGCCTCAGAGATAACTTGAAGAGCGTTCAGGCTGTTCAGGACATCGTCAGAGATGCACTTAGGGACATATTCAGGGCCTTACTTATGGACAGGATCAGGGCATTATTTAGTGACAGCTTAGACTATAAGGGACAGCATCAGGACCTAAGTTAGGGAGAGTGTCAGTGCTTCACTTAGAGATAACGTGAGAGCCTTAGTTAGACACAGTTCAGGCTGTTACTTAGGGATATCTTCAGGGCCTTAGAGCCAGCATCATGGCCATAATTAGAACCAGGGTCAGGGCGTTAGTTAGGGCCAAAACTAGGGTGTTAGTTAGGGAAAGAGTCAGGTCATTAGTTACAGACCGTGTCAGGGTTTTAGGTAGGGACAGCGGCAAGTCCTTAGTTAAGAAGAGTGTCAGGGCCTCACTTAGAGGCAGTGTCAGGATGTTAGGGAGAGTCAGGGCATTAGTTAGGGCCAAAACTAGGGTGTTAGTTAGGGAAAGAGTCAGGTCATTAGTTACAGACCGTGTCAGGGTTTTAGGTAGGGACAGCGGCAAGTCCTTAGTTAAGAAGAGTGTCGGGGCCTCACTCAGAGGCAGCGTCAGGATGTTAGGGAGAGTCAGGGCATAAGAATTTCAGATTCTGAGGTAGAGACAGCATCAGGGCCTTAGTTAAGGACAGCGTCAGAGACTTACCTAGGGACATATTCAGGGCCTTAGTTATGGACAGGATCAGGGTTATACAGAGGAACACCTAAGGGTATTAGGGACATCTTCAGGGCCTCAATTAGCGATAGCATCAGGGTGTTAGTTAGGGAAAGAGTCAGGCCATTATTATAGATAGTGTCAGTGTCTTACGTAGAGAGAGTATCAGGGCCTTAGTTAAGGACAGCGTCAGAGACATACTTAGGGACATATTCAGGGCCTTAGTTATGGAGAGGATCAGGGCGTTATTGAGAGATACATGAGGCTATTAGGGACAGCATCAGGGTGTTAGGGAAAGAGGCGGCCGTTATTATAGACAGTGACAGTGCCTCAGGTAGAGACATCATCACAGCCTTAGTTAGGAAGAGGGTCAGGTGCTTGGTGAGGGATAGGGTCAGGCCAACAATGAGGGACATCTAAGTCTATTAGGGACATCATCAGGGCCTTAGATAGGGTCAGCATCAGGGCCTTATTTAGGACCAGTGTCAGGGTGTTATTTAGGGACAAAATTAGGATGTTAGTTAAGGAAAAAGCCAGGAAATTAGTTACAGACAGTGTCAGCTTCTCACGTAGAGGCTTCAAGGTCTCAGTGAGAGCATCAGCATCTCAGGTAGGAGCTGCATCAGGCCATTACTTACAGACAGTGTCAAGGCCTTAATTAGGGAGAGTGTCAGGGCCTCAGAGAAAAACTTGAGGGCCTTAGTAAGAGACACTTCAGGCTGTTCATTAGGGACATCATAAGGGCGTTAGTTATGGACAGGGTCAGGGTATTAGTGAAAGACAGCTCAGGCAATTAGGCACACCGTCAGGGCCTTGGGTAGGGGCAGCGTCATGGAGTAGTTGGGGAAAGAGTGAGGCCGTTAGGTAAAGACAGACTCGGGGCCTTAGTTAGAGACAGTGTCAGGTTCTTTGTTAGGGACACTGTCATGGCCTCAGTTAAAGATAACATGAGGGTCTTAGTTACACATAGTGTCAGGGCCTTAGTTATGGACATCTTTAGGGCCTCAGTTAGAGGTAATTTGAGGGCCTTAGTAAGAGACATTTTGGGTCATTAGTGACATCGTCTGGTCCTTCGTGCCGACTTCAGTACATCATTTATGGGCCGCATCAGGGCATTAATGAGGGACAGCTCAGGTTATTAGGGACCGTGTCAGGGTCTTAGTTAGGGAATGTGTCAGGACCTTTGTTAGGGAAAGAGTGAGGCCAGTAGTTAAAGACAGACTCAGCGCCTTAAGCAGAGATAGCCTCAGTCCTTAATTAGGGAGAGTGTCAGGGCCTCATTTAAAGATAAGTTGAGGGCCTTTGTTAAGGACAGCCTCCAGGCCTCAGTTAGAGACAGGTTCACGGGCTCGGGACTAAATTCAGGGTCTTAGTTAGGGACGGCATCAGAGATTTAGTTAGCATAAGAGACTCAACATTAGCTAAAGACAAGGTTAGGTTAAGGTCTGGGTATAGCGTCAGGAAATGACGTAGGGATAGTGTCAAGACCATAGCTACTTAGAGCATCAGTGCCTAATTTAGAACCAGTGTCAGGGCTTCATGTAGGGACAGCATCAGAACCTGACTTAGGGAGAGTGACAGGGACTGAGTAAGGCCTAGAGTCAGGGCCTTAGCTGGGACAGTGTCAGGGCATGCCTTAGGAGCAGCATAAGGGCCTCAGTAGGAACAGCCTAAGGGGTTTGTTAAAGACATTATCAGGGCCTCTGTGAGAGACAGCCTCACAGCCTCACATAGGGACAGCGTCAAGGCTTACTTTGGGACAGTTTCAGGACCTTAATGAAACATGGGCCAGGATGTAATAAGCTCAGGAAACTGTCAGGACTTTAAATATTGATGGCAGCAGGGCCTTAGTTAAGGACAGGGTCAAGGCCTTAGATAGGACTAGCATCTGGGTCTCTGTTAGGTACCGTGTCAGGGCCTGAGTTAGCAAGAGTGTTAGGGCCATAGTTAGGGACAGTGTCAGGGCCGGATTTAGGATGAGCATCTAGGCCTCAGTTAGGGACAGTGTCACGGCCTTGGGACTAAATTCAGGGCCTGAGATACGCAGAGCATAAGAGCTTCCGTTAGCATAAGAGGCTGGAGAGTTGCAAGGGACAGTCTTAGGGTGAAGTTTAGGGATCGTGTCAGGAAATGACCTAGGGGTAGTGTCAAGACCTTAGTCACTGAGAGTATCAGGGCCTTAATTAGAACCAGTGTCAGGGCTTCAGGTAGGGACAGCGTCAGAGGCTGACTTAGGGAGAGCCACAGGGCCTGAGTGAGGCCTAGCGTCAGGCCCTTAGCTGGGGACACTGTCAGGGCATGATGTAGGAGCTGCATCAGGGCCTATGTTGGGTGAGCAGTAGGGTCTTAGTTAAAGACACGATCAGGGCCTGAGATAGTCACAGCGTCAAGGCCTCAGATAGGCATAACTTCAGGGCCTGAGTTAGGCACAGCCTCAGGCCTTCACTTAACGACAGAGACAGGGCTTTCTTAGGGAGAGTGTCAGGACCTTAGTGAGAAATGGGTCAGATCCTTAACTCAGGATAGTGTCCAGATTTTAGTTATTGCCGGCAGCAAGGCCTATATTAGGGACAGATTCTGGAAGCAGGGCCTATATTAGGGACAGATTCTTAGGTAGAGACCATGTCAGGGCAGTAGTTAGGACTAGTCTGGGCCTTAGTTAGGGAGAGCATTAGGGCTTCTGTGAGGATAAGAGGCAGGAAATTAGCTCGGGACAGAGTCAGGTTCCAGGCCAGGGATAGTGTCAGGAAATGAGCTAGGGATAGCGTGAAGATCTTAGTTATTGAGGGCATCAGGGCCTTAGTTAGGACCAGTGTCAGGGCCTTAATCAGGAGCAGTGTCAGGGCTTGATGTAGGGATAGCGTCAGAGGCTAACTAAGGTACGGCAACAGGGACAAATGAGGCCTATCTTGAGGGCCTGAGTGAGCGACAGTGTCAGGGCATGACTTAGGAGTAGTATAAGTGCCGCTGTAGGATCAGCATTAGGGTCTTCATTAAAGACATTCTCAGAGCCTCTGATAGGGACAGCCTCAGGGCCTCCCTTAGGGACAGCGTAAGGGCTTACTTTGGGACAGTTTCAGAGCCTTGGTAAGACATGAGTCAGGATATTAGCTCAGGATAATGTCAGGACTTTAGATATTGTCGGTAGCAGAGCCGAAGTTAGACACAGTGTCACTGACTGCGTTAGGAGTTGCATCTGGGCCTCTATTAGGTACCGTGTCAGGGCCTGAGTTAGGAATAGTGTTAGGGCTTTAGTGAGGGACAGTTCTGGGCCAGATTTAGGAAGAGCATCTAGGCCTCAGTTAGGGACACTGTCTCGGACTTGGAACTAAATTCAGGGCCTGAGTTAGGCACAGCATAAGGGCTTCAGTTAGCATAAGAGGCCGGAGAGTTGCAAGGGACAGGCTTAAGGTGAAGCTTAGGGATCGTGTCAGGAAATGACCTAGGGGTGGTGTCAAAACCTTAGTCACTGAGAGTGTCAGGGCCTTAATTAGAACCAGTGTCAGGGCTTCAGGTAGGGACCACGTCAGAGCCTGACTTAGGGAGCGCCACAGGGACTGAGTGGGGCCTAGCGTCAGGCCCTTAGCTGGGGTCCCTGTCAGGGCATGATGTAGAAGCTGCATCAGGGCCTTTGTTGGGTGAGCAATAGGGTCTTAGTTAAAGACATGATCAGGGCCTGAGGTAGTCACAGTGTCAAGGCCTCAGGGAGGCATAGATTCAGGGCCTGAGTTAGGCATAGCCTCAGGCCTTCACTTAGGGACAGAGACAGGGCTTTCTTAGGGAGAGTGTCAGGACCTTGTTTAGAAATGGTTCAGATTCTTAACTCGGGATAGTGTCTGGATTTTAGTTATTGCTGGCAGCAGGGCTTATATTAGGGACAGATTCCGGGCCTTAGTTAGAGACAGTGTCAGGGCCTTAGTTAGAACTAGTCTGGGCCTTCGTTAGCGAGAGCATTAGGGCTTCAGTGAGGATAAGAGGCAGGAAATTAGCTCCGGACAGGGTCAGTTTCCAGGCCAGGAATAGTGTCAGTAAATGAGCTAGGGATAGCGTGAAGACCTTCGTTATTGAGAGCATCAGGGCCTTAGTTAGGACCAGTGTCAGGGGCTTAATCAGGACCAGTGTCAGGGCTTGATGATGTAGGGACAGCGTCAGAGGCTAACTAAGGTATGGCAGAAGGGCCCAAGTGAGGCCTATCTTTAGGGCCTGAGTGAGGGACAGTGTCAGGGCATGACGTAGGAGTAGTATAAGGGCCTCTGTAAGATCAGCCTTAGGGTCTGCGTACAAGACATTCTCAGGGCCTCTTAGGGACATCCTCAGGGCCTCCCTTAGGGACAGCATCAGGGCTTACTTTGGGACAGTTTCAGGACCTTGGTAAGACATGAGTCAAGATATTCGCTCAGGATAATGTCAGGACTTTAGATATTGATGGCCGCTGGTCCTTAGAGACAGTGTCAGGGCCTGACTTTGGTCGAGCATCAGAGCCTTTGTTAGGTACAGTGTCAGGGACTGAGTTCGGTGTTGTGTCAGGGCCTGAGGTAGGACGAGCCTCCATGCCTCAGTTAGGGGCATCGTCACGGCCTCGGGACTAATTTCAAGGCCTTAGTTAGGGACAGCATCAGGGATTTAGTTAGCGCAAGAGGATCGACATTAGTTAAAGGCAAGGTTAGGTTAAGGTCTAGGGATAGTGTCAGGACATGACTTAGGAATAGTGCCAAGACTTCAGTTACTTAGAGCATCAGGGCCTAATTTAGGACCAGTGTCAGGACGTCAGGTAGGGACAGCGTCAGAGCCGGACTTGGGAAGAGCGACAGGGCTTGAGTGAGGTGTCAGGGCCTTAGCTAGGGACAGTATCAGGGCATGACTTACGAGCAGCATAAGGGCCTCGGGAGGATCGGCCTCAGGGGCTTTGCTAAAGCCATCATCAGGACCTCTGTTAGGGACAGCCTCAGGGTCTCACATAGGGACAGCTTCAGGGCTTATGTAGGGACAGTTTCAGGAACTTTCAGTGTCAGGGCCTTAGTTAGGACAAGTCTGGGCCTTAGTTAGGGAGAGCATTAGGGTTTCAGTGAGGATAAGAGGCAGGCAATTTGCTCGGGACAGAGTCAGCTTCCAGGCCAGGGATAGTGTCAGGAAATGAGCTAGGGATAGCGTGAAGACCTTAGTTATTGAGAGCATCAGGGCCTTAGTTAGGACCAGTGTCAGGGCTTGATGATGTAGGGACAGCATCAGAGCCTAACTAAAGTATGGCAACAGGGCCCAAGTGAGGCCTATCTTGAGGGCCTGAGTGAGGGACAGTGTCAGGGCATGACTTAGGAGTAGTATAAGGGCCTCTGTAGGATCAGCTTTAGGGTCTTCGTTAAAGACATTCTCAGGGCCTCTGATAGGGACAGCCTCAGGGCGTCACTTAGGGACAGCGTCAGGGCTTACCTTGGGACAGTTTCAGGACCTTGGTAAGACATGGGTCTGGATATTAGCTCAGGATAACGTCAGGACTTTAGATATTGACGGCAGCAGGGCCTTAGTAAGACACAGTGTCAGGGCCCGTGTTAGGACTAGCATCTGGGCCTCTGTTAGGTACCGTGTCAGGGCCTGATTTAGGAATACTGTTAGGGCTTTAGTGCGGGACAGTTCTGGGCCAGATTTAGGAAGAGCATCTAGCCTCAGTTAGGGACAGTGTCACGGTCTTTGGCCTAAATTCAGGGCCTGAGTTAGGCACAGCATAAGGGCTTCAGTTTGCATAAGAGGCAGGACACTTGCAAGGCACAGGCTTAGGGTGAAGTTTAGGGATCGTGTCAGGAAATGACCTAGGGGTAGTGTCAAGACCTTAGTCACTGAGAGTATCAGGGCCTTAATTAGAACCAGTGTCAGGGCTTCAGGTAGGGACAGCGTCAGAGCCTTTGTTAGGTACAGTGTCAGGGTCTGAGTTAGGTGGTGTGTCAGGGCCTGAGTTAGGACGAGCCTCCAGGCCTCTGATAGGGAGAGGTTCATAACCTTGGGACTAATTTCAGGGCCTTAGTTTGGGACAGCATCAGGGATTTAGTTAGCGCAAGAGGATCGACATTAGTTAAAGGCAAGGTTAGGTTAAGGTCTAAGGATAGTGTCAGGACATGACCTAGGAGTAGTGCCAAGTCTTCAGTTACTTAGAGCATCAGGGCCTAATTTAGGACCATTGTCAGGCCTTCAGGTAGGGACAGCGTCAGAGCCGGACTTGGGAAGAGTGACAGGGCTTGAGTGAGGCCTAGTGTCAGGGCCTTAGCTAGGGACAGTATCAGGGTATGACTTAGGAACAGCATAAGGGCCTGGGTAGGATCGGCCTCAGCGGCTTTGCTACAGCCATTATCAAGGCCTCTGTTAGGGACAGCCTCAGGGTCTCACTTAGGGACAGCGTCACGGCTTACTTAGGGACAGTTTCAGGACCTTGTTAAGAGATGTTTCAGGAAATGAGCTCAGGATAGTGTCAGGACATTATATATTGACGGCAGCAGGGCGTTAGTTAGAGACAGTGTCAGGGCCTACGTTAGCACTAGTATCTGGGCCTCTGTTAGGTACCGTGTCAGGGCCTGAGTTAGGAAGAGTGTTAGGGCTTTATTGAGTGTCAGTTGTGGGCCCGATTTAGGACGAGCATGTAGGCCTTAGTGACAGTGTCACGGCCTTGGTCCTATATTCAGGGTCTGTGTTAGGCAGAGAGTAAGGGCTTCAATTAGCATAAGAGGCAGGACATTTGCTCTGGCAAGGTTTATGGTAAAGTTTATGGATCGTGTCAGGAAATGACCTAGGGATAGTGTCAAGACCTTAGTCACTGAGAGTATCAGGGCCTTATTTAGAACAAGTATCATGACTGCAGGTAGGGACAGCGTCAGTGCCTGACTTAGGGAGAGCAACAGGGATTTCTAAGGGACAGTGTTAGGAGCTTGTCTAGAAATGGGTCAGGATATTAGCTCCGGATAGTGTCGTATTTTAGTTATTGCCGGTAGCGGGACCTATATTAGTGAAGATTTCAGGCCTTAGTTAGTGACAGTGTCAGGGCCTTAGTTAGGACTATTCTGGGCCTTAATTAGGGATAGCATTAGGTCATCAGTGAGGATAAGAGGCAGGAAATTAGCTCGGGACAGAGTCAGGTTCCAGGCCAGGGGTAGTTTCAGGAAATGAGCTAGGGATAGCGTGGTGACGTTAGTTATTGAGAGCATCAGGGTGCTAGTTAGGACCAGTGTCAGGGCTTTAATCAGGACCAGTGTCAGGTCTTTAATCAAGACCAGTGTCACGGCTTGATGTAGGGACAGTGTCAAGCCTAACTGAAGTACGGCAACAGGGCCTATGTGAAGCCTATCCTTAGGGCCTGAGTCAGGGACAGTGTCAGGGCATGCCTTAGGAGCAGCATAAGGGCCTCTGTAGGAGCAGCATTAGGGTCTTCGTTAAAGTCACGCTCAGGGCCTCTTTTAGGGACAGTGTAAGGGCTTCCTTTGGGACAGTTTCAGGACCTTAGTAAGACATGGGTGAGGATATTAGCTCAGGATAATGTCAGGAGTTTAGATATTTATGGCAGCAGGGCCTTAGTTAGACACAGTGTCAGGGTCTGATTTAGGATTAGCATCAGAGCCTTTGTTAGGTACAGTGTCAGGGAATGAGTTAGGAGTAGTCTCAGGGCCTTGCTTAGGGAGAGTGTCAGGGTTGGAGTTAGGTGTAGTGTCAGGGCCTTATTTAGACTAGAGCCTCCAGGACCCTCCCTGATTTCCAAAGGGCAGATTAGAACAGTTGCTAATCAGGGAAGGGAGGGCATGCAGAGACAATGGAGGAACCCTCAAAAAACAATAGTGCAGCCTTGGGGCAGGATCCTGGTTTTGCCTCAAGGGATACAGGTAAGCATATCTTTGGGCTCTTTACCAACCTAAAACCCCCACAAAATAGAAGGTTTTAGTCTTCTTTATTTCAGAGAAGCTCATCAAGAGACCATCTGAGGCCAGATTAAAAGGGAGTTAAGGCCCTGTACACACACGAAACCTTAGGAGCAACTGCGTCCTTAAACCATTGCTGTAAAACTCCTCACCAGATCCTCCTGCATTGGGACGCATGGTTTTTGAGGGCACGAGTTTTCTGTGTCCCCGTATGGCTGCCAAAGCAGCAAAGCTATTCTTTTCTACTTCCTCCAAACCACTCTCCCTCAGATTCGATTTGGCACTGGTGCACAGTGGTCGAGTTTTCGACATCAAATTTAGTACCCAATGTGGGGCTCACTTGGGGATGGCCCCTGTGGGTCCCCTGACTCAATCGGGCACTGAGATTTTCTCCACGCCAGCCTCTTTCGAGAGTGTAGTGTTGGAGAATTCCTTTAGAGGCCAGACCACCTGGGACCCTTGCCTGGAAAGGCTGTGCCCCAGTCATCCCAGCAGTTAGAACTCTGGGGAGGGAATAGATGGTGGAAGAGGGAGCACCCTAGCAGCTGCCGAGGCCGTCTTTGCCTTGAGGACGTTCCTCTCTTCCTCCTGCCTGGGCCGCCCCGAATGTCCTACTCCAAGGGATTATTTTGGGGAACCAGAAAAATAGCATTTGGGAGGTTGCACCACCTCAGCCAGCGTGTGGTAACTCCCCTGGCATGCAGTCTGAGGTCCTTTTAACCCCGTACATTTGGGGGAACTTTGGTTCCCATTTGGGTGACTTTTCATTCCAGGAAATCTCATTTGGAAGGTGCACCACTTGGACAGAAGTCACAGGCTAAGTTGAGACTTGGAAGATGATTTGAGTCTTGTGCTGTTTGGTTTTTGGTTTCTGTTTGGTTTCTGGTTCCTTTGGTTTGAGGCTTCCATTGGTGTTTAGGATTTTGTTTGTTTTTAGTCCGTGTATGAGTGTTCTATGGTTCAAGCATAAGAAGTGCTGCTTCTTCAGTTCCATGTGATAGCCAATGGGCAAAATCCTGGCAGACTGGTCAACCTATAGTTGTAAACCTAAGACTAAGAAAAGAATGAAATTCTATTGTAATTTTGTCTGGCCAATGTATGGATACATTCTTGAAAAATGAGGAATGGTGGTCTTTGAGTGGGAGCCTAAATGACTATACTATCCTTCAGCTAGAGTTCTTTTGTCACAGGAAGAGAAAGACAAAAGAAGTTCCATATGTTCAAGCATTTATGAAGCTACGTAATAAAGAAAGTGAGCAGCTAGGTAACAGGCTGATGGTACAAAGAGAAAAGAAAGTCCCTTTGTAGTAGAGTTGGTTGTGTCTGAATGCGGAAAAAAATAAGGGGCAACATAAGATGGATACAGAAGGTGATGAACATTTGTGCAAAGGGAACACTGAGGAAAGAGTTGTGCATGACCAGGATTTTCTAAGATGGATTTTGTTGGCAGTGGGTTAGGGCAAGCCTGGATTTGGTTTCTCCCTCCAAAGTTTTCTTGGAATGCTGCTTTTGATTTTGAACAGCTTGTGAGTTCCTTTGCCTGTCTGTGACCTGTATTTTTGTTCGAAATCTCTTTACTTTGGTTCAGTGAATAAGTGTTGTTTGGCCAATTCTAACAGTTCTTTTGATGTCCAGATAGCTTTGAGCTGCTTTCGAAGGCCCTTGAGCCATCTAAGAGAGAAACATTTGATTAGTATGTTAAATTACATGGAACTCCTAAAAAGCTAGTATGTCCTGGTAAAGTTTTATCAGTCATAATTCTAGTTATTTTTAAATGTTGTATGTAACAGCAATAATGGTTTCTTTTGTAATTTACATTGTGGTCAAATGCTTAACCATGACCTTTTAAGTCTTTATGTGATTTATAGATAGTTACTGTTGTGCTCTAACACTTTGCAAAAGTGCTCCATCTTCAAGAAGATCTATGTGAAGGACCTTTTGGCAAGCACAGGTCTCTGATAAATTTCATATCATAATGCCACACTGGGTAAGAAATAAAAAATCTTAATGGAGAATCGGATGGCTTCGTAAACAGTTAACAGAAGGATTGGTTATTCAGTGAACTGGTGAATATGGTTATAATGTTTTTGTTTTTTTTTGTTACTGGCGTTGATCTGTGTTTTCCAGACACAGGGAAGTCCTTCCCCTCAAGCTACTTAGGACTTGGAGCAATTGGATAAATGACACCTCTGTATGGAAGTGTGTATTTATGAAAGTTACTGTGTTGGCTTCATTTTGCCCTGATGTGTAAGAGGAAAGGAAAATTACCTAGTGAAGTTATGAGAATGTAACTACTCATGATGAATCACTGTTTGCTTTAGGTCTACTGCTAAAAGCACATGTGCAATACTTGTGTGACAATTGGGTATGAATAATAAAATGTATGGCCTATATAAAGCGTTTTCTCATTAACATTCCTCTGAGCAAGTTCATAATACCTGATCAGTATTCCCCCAATGTGGATTAACTAGGCAAATATACAGGAGGCCTAGCGCTGAGGGACATGATCTACACGTGGTCCAAACAGCTGAATCATTCTGGCACTGAGGGATTTACATTTTGATCATCGATGCTTTCTATTGAAAGACTTGTAATCAAAAGGGAAAAAAACTCTTCACATATTGAGGTATGAGGAAGTCACTCTGGCTTATACATGATTTAACTTCAATTTTACTCACCAAAGTGGCCTGTTTTGTGGTCTTTTGGATATGAATTGTACATCTGCTTTGGCATTGAGGAGGGAAATGCATTTGACTGTCAAAAAGGAGTAACTGTGCTTCAGACATACTAGATAAACCTAAGTGTCCATTGTAGATGAGATTTAGATGCATTCCCGTATTTTTGTTTTCTTTTTTCTTTTTTTTTCTAAGTCTTTATTGGAGTATAATTGCTGTACAGTGGTGTGTTAGTTTCTGCTTTATAACAAAGTGAATCAGTTATACATATACATATGTTCCCATATCTCTTCCTTCTTGCGTCTCCCTCCCTCCCCCCCATCCCACCCCTCTAGGTGGTCTCAAAGCACTGAGCTGATCTCCCTGTGTGTATCTTTTTGAATTCGTGTTTTTGTTTCCTTCAGAAAGATACCCCCAAGTGTAATTCCTGCATCATATGGTAGTTCTATTTTTAATTTCTTGAGGAACCTCTGTACTGTTTTCCACAGAGGCTGCACCAATGAACATTCCCAAGAGAATGCGTGAGGGTTCTCCTCATCCTCACCAAGGCTTGTTATTTGTTGTCTTTTGGACGATAGCCCAGTTTTTAAGTGTGAGGTGATAATCTCATTGTTCTTTTGATGTGCGTTTCCCTGATGATAAGTGATATTGGTCATAGTTTCATATGTCTCTTGGCCATCTGTACGTACTCTTTGGAAAAATGTTCGGTCCCAAGTTTTAGTTGGGTTTTTGATTTTTGGAGGTTCAGTTGTGTGGTTCTTCATCTGTTTTGGATATGAACCCCTTTTCAGACATATTGTTTGCAACTATTTTCTCACATTCGGTAGGCTGCCTCTTCATTTTGTGCATGGTTTCCTTTGCCATTGAAAAGCTTTAAAGTTGGGTGGAGTCCCATTGGTTTATTCTGCTTTTGTTCCCCTTGCTTGGGGCGGCAGATCCAGAAAATATTGCTAAGACGGATGTCAAAGAGCATACTGCTTATGTTCTCTTCGAGGAGCTTTATGGCTTCAGGTCTTACGTTGAAGTATTTGATTCACTTTGAGGTTGCTTGTGTAGGTGGTATAAGAAAGGATTCCAGTTTGATTCTTGTGCATGTCGTTGTCCAGTTTTCCCACCACCATTCATTGAAGAGGCTATCTTTTCCCCATTGTATCGTCTCACCTCCGTTGTCATAGATGAATTGACCATATATGCCTATGTTTCTTTTGGGGCTCTCAATTCTGTTCCATGGATCTCTGTGTATTTCTTTTGTTCCTATACCATACTGTCTTGATTATTCTAGATATGTAGTATAGTTTGAAACAGGGAGTGTGATATGTCCAAGTTTGTGCTTCTTTCTTAAGATCATATTGACTATTCAGGTTCTTTCCTGTTTCCTTACACATATCAGAATTCTTTGTTCTAGTTCTCATAAAATTCCATTGGTATTTTGATAAGAATGGCATCAAATCTCTAGATTGCTCTGGGATGTGGAATCATTTTAACAATATGAATTCTTCCAATCCATGAACACATTATATCTGTCCATTTGTCTGTGTCGTCTCCAGTTTCTTTCATCAGTGTCTTCCAGTTTTCTGAGTACAGGTCTTTTACCTCCTGGGTTAGATGTATTCCTAGGTATTTCATTTTTGTTAATACCATTGTCAATGGGTTTGTTTTCTTAATTTCTCATTCTGAAAATTTGTTGCCAGTGGATAGAGATGCAACTGATTTCTATAGGTTAATTTTGTATCCTGCAACTTAACTGAATTTTCCAATGAATTCTATTTGTTTTGGGGGGGTCATCTTAAGGATTTTCTAAATAAAACATCATGTCGGGACTTCCCTAGTGGTCCAGTGGTTAAGAGTCCGTGCTCCCAATGCAGGGGGCCTGGGTTCGATCCCTGGTCAGGGAACTAGATACCACATGCATGCCACAACTAAGAGTTCTCATGCCACAACTAAGGAGCCTGCCTGCCGCAACTAAGGAGCTCACCTGCCACAACTAAGACCCAGCGCAACCAGAATAAATAAATGAATGAATAAATAAATAAATAAATGAAATATAAAACATCATCTCATCTACAAACAGTGACAGTTTTACTTTTTCCTCTACCGTTGGATTCCTTTTATTTCTTTTTCTCGTAATTACTATGTCTAGGACTACCTAGACCATGTTGAATGAAAGTGGTGAGAGTGGTCGGGGTTAGAGTTAGGTCTAAGCAGAATCCGCCCTCTTCCCCTTCCTCCCTCCCCATCTCTCTGAGGCCTCCAGGAAGGACAGGACTATTCCTGGGTCACAAATGACTCAGGGAGTTGAACTGGACCACTGTTTCTCTGCCCCCCAGTCCTGGGCATAGTTTTGTATACTATCTCTGTACCTTCTTTGACCAGGTGTCTATTTAGAGCTTTCCCTATTTTTAATGGGGTTGTGTTGTAGTTCTTTGTATATTTTGAGACAAATTCTTTATTAGATATGTTTGCAGTTTTTGTCCCCCAGTGTGTGTTGTCTTTCGATTTTCTGAATGAGGTTTTTCACACAGTAGAAATCTTTAATTTTATAAAGTCCACAGAATCCCTTGTTTTTCTTTCTGGACTGCTTTTTTGCATTGTGTGTTAAAACCACAAAGCTTGTGATGGACATGACCAAGCCCAAGGTCATATCAATTTTCTGTGATGATTTCTCCTATAATTTTGAATAGTTTTGCATTTAAAACTTGTCTCTGAATCATTTTGAGTGAATTTGGTGTAAGTTGTCAAGCTTGTGTCTACATTCATTTTATTCCATACGGCTTCCAATTCATTGTTCCTTAACTACTTTGGAGAAGCTATGGGATATTGTCTTCATTTGTTTGAGTTTCCACAATTTAATGGGCTCAGCAGTTCTGCCAGCACGGTCGCTGTCTCCAGTGACCCGTGAGGGAGGGGTGGCCTGCACTTCCCGTACCGACCACAGGGTGGCGCTGATCCCGCCTCTCTGACCCACAGCGCATGCGAGTTCCCCGTGGACCCAGCTCTGAGCGCAGCTGAGGGCAGTTGTGTCTCCTCAGGCAGCGCCGGGTTGTGGCTGCTGACGGGCGCTCGGTCTCCTCAAGGACTCGCTGGGGTTTCGGCTTCAGGACAACGTGGGGCTGCGTCCTCGCTGACGGGAGCTGGGTTTCCTGAGGACGCAGGCGACGCCGGAGGAACAGGTGAGGAGACAGTGAGGAACAGTGGGGAGAAGCTTCCTGGGGGCGACTGACGGCTGCCGGGGTCCGTCCTCGTGCGACCCAGGAAGGGCTTGGTGTGCAAAGCTGGGTTTTTGGTCAGGCTGGTGTGCGGTGGAGCTGCGTGGGTTATGGGGTGTGCAGTCTCCCCCGTACCGTTTACCGTGGGGCTGCCCTTCCACTCGGTGTGTCCCTGCCCCCCTGGTCGTAACTTAACGGCCCCCTCCCCCGCCAGAGTGCGGGGTGGGTTCTGGGCTCTCCGTCCCGTCCCTCTGGTCTGTGCGCCTGTTTTGAGCCAGTTCCACACTGTTTTGGGGACTGTAGCTTCGTGATGAAGTGTGAAGTCAGGGAGGGAGATGCCTGCGGCCCGTTCTGGTTTCTCAGGGTCACCTTGGCTCTTCGGGGTCCTTTGTGGCTCCACACGCATCTTAGGAGGATTTGCTCCATTTCTGTGAAAAACACCATTGGAATTTCAGGACGGCCTGCCTTCCCTGTGTGCACCGCTTTGGGTGGAACGGACGTTTTAGCAACAGTAATTCTTACATTCCATGAGCATGGGGAGTCTTTCCACCGACTTGTGTCTTCTTCAATGTCTTCATGAGTGTCTTAAAGTTTTCAGGTCTTGCACATCCTCGGTTAAATTTATTCCTTGGTATTTTGTTCTTTTTGATGCAGCTGTAAATAGGTTTTTTTTCTCTTTCTGATGGTTCATTATTCGTGTTTAGAAATGCAGTTGAGTTGTGTGTACTGATTTTGCGTCTTTACTGAATTCATTTATTATTTCTAACAGTATTTTCTTGGTGGAATGATGTGGAAAATTGAACTTCCCAAATCCCGCTGTTTCTACCACATCTAAGTCATCCACAACAGGGAAGAAAGGGAAGTCCTTTATATTTGGAAGTTCTAATAAGTCTTTCCACAGTGCCTCTAAATGACATGTGGACTTGGGGTGAGCTGCATCTGGGTAAGGCTTGGCCTCTGTATGGAAGTTTGATGTTTCCTCTGCCTTTCTGGCATGGTTTTGACATGGTGTTTTGCAAAGTACTTGACTTTCCAGTAATTTCAAACGTACAGACAGCTTTACATACAGAAAAGCAAGTCTTGTATCTTGATTAAATATATTCGTAAATATTAATGTTGACATTATTTAAAATGGAATTGTTTTCATAAGTTCTTTTTCAGATTATTTATCGCTAGTATATATGTATAAGATAGATTTTTGTGAATTGATATTTTTTCTATAACTTTGCTGAATTAGTGATTAGTCAAATAATTTGTTGTTGTTATAGGAAGTTTTATATATAAGATGGTGTGATCTGTGTTCTGTGAATGCACACAGTTTTAATTTTTCCATTCACATATGGATGGCTTTGGTTTCTTCCCTCAAAACCCTGGGTAGAACTTCCAGTACACTATTATCAGTGGTGGAGGCCACCTTCCTGGCCTTGTTCCTGATTTCAGGAGTAAATCTTTCAGTTTTTAACATTGAGCATGGTGTTTGCTGTGGCTTTGTATACTACTCTTTTTCATATTGAACCAACTTCCTTTTATTCCTATTTTCTTGAGTGCTTGTATCATGAAATAGCACTGGAGTTTGATTATAGCTTTTCCTGCAGTAATTGATAGGATCATGTGCTTTGACTTCACTTCTTTATAGTTCTTCAGTACATTGCTTAGGTTTAATATGTTGAACAACCTGACATTTCCAGTGTAGAGATACTTGCTTATGGCATCATGCATTTAATGTTCTGTTGGCTCCATGTTGTTCTAATTTTGTGGAGGATTCTTGTGTTCATATTTGTAAGGTATACTGGTGTACTTTTCTTTCTCATGCTGTATTTGTGTGACTTGATTAGATGTGGCTTGGTGTTGGTGCTTTGAAGGGTCAGCATTAGGGCTGGAACTGGGTTATGGTTGCCCTAAGCGACCCTGACGTTGCAGCCCAGGCCGCCCGCCTCTGAGCACCGCGTCCCCCCGCCAGCTCCGACCTGGCCCTCTAGAGACTCCCCCCGTCCTTGGAGGGCAGGGCTGACCGCCCCTCGGCCTCCCTCCCCCCTCTGCATTTCCGTCCGTCCTCCCTGATTCAGGACACCCCGTCCTCCATGAGGCTCCTGGATTCCGGCCTGGGGGACCCACAAGCCCCCACGAGCTGTGTCGACCACGAGGATTGTCACCTCAAGAGGCCCCGGGAGACGGACTTCCCGGGACCTCAGTATGGGACTTTGTGTGCCGATGGGCCACCACAGAGCTGCCCGGGGTGAGCTGAGGTCACTGACCGGTGTGCGGGCGTCCTCATGGGGGGCATTTGGACCCAGACACATGGGGGAGAAGGCGATGTCATGGCAGAGACAGAGACGGGACTGGGAGTGGCCTGGGACTGACTGACCCCAGAAGCCGCCTAGGAGCGGGCCCCCAGCACCTTGACCTCGGGCTCCAGGCCTGAGGGGAAGCGTCCCCTGTCCCAACCACGCCCCCCGTCTGGTGTCCTGTGCCGGGGCCACAGGAATCCCACACCCGGCCTGCGGGGCGCGGCGCTGTGCTTGCTGACACCCAGGACCGTCAGCGGCCTCCCCCGCTCTGGGCATGACCCCCTCTCCTCCTCGGTGAGGGACCCAGGGCCCAGGACCCCCGTCCCACACTTCCCCATCACAGCAACCTGCCCCGCTCCCCCAGCCACCCCGGGGCATCTCAGGCCCCAGAAACGAGCCGCAGCAGCGTGGTGACTTGGCGAGTGGTCACAGGCCACCGCACCCACCCCGAGACCTGAGTGTGGCCATCTGAGAAGGGACCCACAAGCCCCCCGAGCCAGGCGCCCCGTTTCACAGGGCAGGTCCTTTTGCCGAGTCTCTGGAGGGGAATGTCGAGCAGGGGTGCCTGAGGCCTGTGAACATGTGGGCCAGAGAGGTCCTCCCCAGGAGCCCAGGCACAGTGAGCCCCGGGGCGTGTGCATCCCTCTCCTCCTGTACTCCACGGAGTGAGGTTAAAGCCCCAGTGACCCCCAATAAGAGACAAGACACCCAGAGGACTAGACCATCCACAGACCGGGAACTGAGTGTCCACCTCATTTCCCTGGAGAGAACAGTGTGTTCACCGGGACTGCAGCTGGGCCCATGTGCCCACAGACACCGAGCTTTAGTGAACCGGCCACACAGCAAACCCCCTTCCAGGGTCCCTTGTGTTACTAGACGCAGCCTTCAGGGCAGGGGGCTGGCCCAAGCGAGGATGCACGTGCTCCAGCGCCGGACACGCACTGCCCGTCCCCCTGCCCATCTCCCGGCCCCCTCCTGCACCCTGTGACCTCACCCTCTCAGGAGCCCTCCTCTCCAGGCTCCGAGCACCCGCATTTCCCACCTGCACCCCATCACTCTCCACTTCAGTGTGCCCGTTTCCCCGCCAGGTGAAGTGGACGGCAAACGTCCCGCACTGGTGTTTTCAGCCGCGGAGACGGGGCTTCCTTTTTCTTGCCGGCTGGGGTCTGGCCGGACATCAGGGTCTGGCCCTGCAGGGAGCAGCCCTGATCCCGCCCTGAGTATAACAGCTTCAGGGAATTCTGGGAGCAAGAAAAAAGAAGCCGCGGAGGGGATCCCCTACCCTGCAGTTGGGGTCAGAAGTCGGTGGGGAGGATCTTGGGGCCCTGGAATCTGAAGGGCCCCCCTACCAGGGGAGGGGTGGGAGACCCTGGGTGGCAGTTAATCTGAGTCCAAGGCCCTCCTGCGTAGGAGGCTTCCTAGCCCCGGGGATCCTGAAGAGGCCGGCTCCCTCCTCCCCTCCACCTGCAGGCCTGGTCCCTACTCTTGAGAGATTCCCTAGGGTGGGGTTCTGGTGCTGGAGGTGCCCCAATGCTGTGGCCTCCTGAGTCTCCAGTGAGGATAATGGGAGTGGGGGAAGCCCTGTTCACAGAAAGGGAGCTTCTGCCAGAACAGAGCCTGGGTCTGCTGCCCCCGACCCCAGGTGCACTGGGGCAGGAATGTGAGAGCTAGAATTTGGCTAGAATGCAACTGTGAGACCCTGAGGGGCGAGGATTGGCTGACCTGGGCAGCCTGACCCTGCCGGCCAGCTCTCCCCAGGTGTGCCTGCGTTGAGGTCAATATAAACACCGCTCCAGGCAGCAAGAGCCCCTGCAGCTGGGCCTGACGCCATGTTCTCTGCCCCATCAGCAGTCTCGGGGCTGGGCTGCTGGGAGGGAGTGAAGGGCCACGGCTCTGTTGGTGGCCCGGTGTGAGTGGGGCTCTGCTGGACTTTCTGCAGGAGTTGCTGGGCTGCCACCTGCTAAAGGACAGGATGTGTCACCCATACCTTCTGCTGGAATTTCTCCCTGGGCAGAGGTGAGGAAGGAAAAACGCAGTGGGGGCCGGGAGAGGAGGGGTATCTCAGGCAGGGAAATGGAAAGCTTCCAGAAGAGTGCCCAGGGCCAGGACCATCCTGGCTGGCCTGCAGGCACCAAGTCGGCCTGCGTGCTGTGGCTGGTGTGACTCCAAGCCCTTTCCTCTAGGCTTTGAAGTCCTTGCACACATTCAGGTGTTTTACCTGGGAAGGGTGGGAACAGTTCAGCAGCAGCTGGCCTGGGGCTCAGCTCACGTTTACTCACAGACGCCTCGGCACCGTCCCCCAGCCTTGCAATGAGGACACTCCTTGCGGGGGAGCTGCTGGCTGCATGGGAGTCGATTCCCCGCCTCTGACCAACTTCAGAATTGTTTACCACTGGAGCAAGTGCCCTGATAGGGTTTTCATCTGTATAACTAGTGGGTTTTTGATTAGCAACGTGAAGGGTGACATCAGAAGTCCTGAATCAGGATGGAAATACTTATCCCCAACAGGTACAGGCGTAAAAACCTGGGGAGGCCGTGTGCAGCCGGCACCCTTAGGGATGGGCTTCTGACTGACCCTTCAACGTTCTGGTGTCCAGCCACTGCTTTAGTATTTCTGAGGCCCAATGCTGACCGTAAGGGTTCTGTAACCCAGCCTCTGTGGGCCTTTAATAAGGCCCTCACTCCAGGATCCTACAGAGCAGGGTCTGTGTGACCATTCTGTGGCTTCTGTAACAAATGACCACAAGCTGGGTGGTTCAAAACAACAGGAATTCATCCTCCCCCAGTCCTGGAGACCAGACATCTGAGATCAAGGTGTTGCAGGACAGAAGTCTCTCCAAAGGCTCCAGGATAGGGTTCTTCCTGCTTTTTCCAGCTTTTGGGGGCTCCAGGCATTCCCAGGCTTGCGGCTGCATCCCTCCCGTCTCTGCCTCTGTCTTCACGTGGCTTCTCCTCTGTGTCTGTGTTTCTCCTCTTTTGTCTCTCATAAGGACTTTCTCAGTTGGATTGAGGACCACCCTAACCCAGGATGACCTCACTTCGAGCTCTTTAACTACATATAGAAAGACCCTTTTCCCAGATATGGTCCTGTTCACGTGTTCTGAGGGGTGCACATCTTTCGGGGCCAGCATTCAACCCATTGCCTGTGTATAAAATAACCCTCATTTTAGGAGATTGCCAAGGTCCCGTATAGACTGGCACAGACAGCAGCCATGTGGGTGCGGTCTGGGCAGAGTGAGGACCCTGGAATCACCTGGAAAGGATGGAGTCCTGGCTGCATTAGGTGAGCTCTTCTACCACGGGGCACGTGGAAACAGCCACTCCACCCTGTCCGTGGAAAGGGACCCAGTGCCGAGTCCAGAAATGGTTATATTGGAAAGCTGGCTCTCCTGGGATTTCATCATCAATAGCATCATGTGACCAATAACTATGGGCTTGGAATCGTTTTCTGGCACGTGATGACAGCACTGTCTCTTTAGGCTCATCCAGCCTAGAATAGGAACGTTTGAAGGAGAAGAGTTTGGGAGATTGTGAAGCTTGGTTGTCAAGGAAACTTCTCCCTTAAACTGAAGGCAGGGCTGGGAGAGCTGAACTCCAGGGACCTTTTAAAGGGGCTTCTCTGAAGCACCATCACCCGAGAGGTGGTATCAGCGTGAGCTGGGGTTTGAGAAAAGTGTGATGAGATGAAGCCTGACTTTCTGTGACAGCTGGGGAGGGGTTTGTAAAGCACCTTGGCTTTTAAGGTAAAGTTTGTTGCTGGAACAAAGTGTCTCCCCAAACTGGGCTGGAGCTCAAGATGTGTCTGTCCCCTTCTTGTGAGAGTCCAGGGCAGGTGAGTGTCAGGTCCCAGGCTCTGGCCCCCTTGTTTCTCCTCCCTGCTTCCAGGTGAGGTCTCCAACCAGCAGGGTGCAGTGACCAGCCGGGCTTCATGCCCTCTGTTGTAGGATGCAGGCTGGCCAAGTCCCTCACCAACTTCACCTGTTTCCCTTGGTAACAGGAGACACTACGCCCCAGCTGGAAGGGGTGGGAAGGCTGGGAGGTGCAGGGTAGCTGTGAACAGGAAAATGGGAAATGGGTTCTGATGGCCAGCCGCACGGCCCTGTTGTGACGGTCACCTGGACGGTAGCGCACAGACACTGGGTCCTGTGAAGCTTCAGTGCTTTGTGGTTCTGGAAATCCTATAGGAGACGGTCCACAGCAGGTGAAGCTAATGCTCTCAGTGGAGCTGGTGAAGCCCAAGATCTGCAGTTCAGACTGAAGGTGCCGATGTACATACAGGACAAAACCATCTCGTGTGCTTGGACTTCAGGCACGTTTAACATGAATGCAGCCATGTTAATGCCTAGCATCTTCTATCTTGTGCCTCCCCTCAGGGACCCCCTCCTCAGTTCCTGGGGTTCCTGTAACCCACGTACAGGGGGATGGAGAGCGGGCTGTGTCCAGTCTGAGCCCTGAGTTAACCCTGCGGGTGAGTCTGCTCAGGACCGCCGTAACAAATAGCACAGACAGGGCAGCTTGGGTAACAGACCTATCTCCCAGTCCTGGATGCTGTCGGAGATCAAGGTGTGTGCACGCTGGCTTCTCCTGAGGCCTCTGTCCTTGGTGCTTAGACAGCCATCTTCTCCCCAGGTCCTCACGTGGTCTCCCCCTGTGCCTATCTGTGTCCTTACCTCTTCTTGTAGGACATCAATGCTATTGGATTAGGATCCACCCTAGTGACCTCATTTTTACCTTGATCACCTCTTTAAAAATCCCATCTCCAAATACAGCCACATCCTGGGGTCCTGGGGGTTAGGGATTCAGCATGTGAATTTGGAGGGACGTGACTGAGCCTATACCATCCTCCTTAGGAACCAAGTGTGCTTCAGTCCTTCCTTCCCTCAAGTCACACGAGTTGATGTAATGGCTCAAGGAGAGGCCACTCGTGCAGAGTTTGTGTCCCAGCTGGGGAACCCTTCTCTGCTGTCTCTGATCAGGCCGTGGCAGTGCCGGCCCAGTCCTGAGGTGAGCAGTTCTGGGGTTTCCTGCCGTGTCGCCCGGCCTGCTGAGGTGCTCATTGTCAGGGAACTCAGGAGCCAGCAGCCTAGTGGGGATGCCGGGGACTCTCAGGGCCTTGGCAGATGTCTCTCCCGGCAGATACCCTAGCGAAAGTGGGGAAACATTTGGGGGATTACAGGCGGGAGAGGGTCAGTCTCGTTTATGCTTCAGAAAGACCAGGTTGGGGTGGGATGTGAGACGCACCGTGCGGGCAGGCAGCTTTGTCAGGCCTGATGGAGGAACCAGGCACCAGATGGGGCTTGGGCCAGGGCTGTGGGCGTAGAGTGGAATCAGTGTGGGAACTGGCCACAGCCTGTTGTCGAAATCTCAGCTTCCCTGTGCACCGAGGCCAAACAGAAACACGGAGACAGGGATTTTGGAGGAAGAGAGAGATGGCTTTATGTTTTCTGCCAGGCAGAAGGAAAGACACAGCTGGCTAGCACCTCAAGAACTGGGCACCCCCCCCCTCCTTGAGAATCAGGGAAAATTTTATGCGTGGGGCTCTCGCAGTCCAGCGTATAGGATGAGGATAAAAGTAGTGAAGGTCTTGCATTCTTCCTTTCCTTTGCATTATTTCAAAACAGTCATAGCTGGCATCAGGCCGCCTGGTAATTGGGGTCCAGCAGTCTGGTAATTGCATACATTTGCCTCTGGTTTATCGGTGGTGACCTCGTTTCTGAAATGCAAAAACTATAGGGGGTGATTTGTTATGAGGGTCGAATAGAATGTAAGTGCTGGATATAATAAGGTTAGGGAGTGAGAGGCAGGGGATGTAACTCACACAGAGTCAGGGGTGATGGGTGCTAAATGTAAATTACATAGTGTCAGGGAGTGAGGTTAGCTTTGAAAAGTACAAATCTAATTATTACAGATGAGTGACAAAGTAAAACAAGGAGTGATGAACACTTTCAGGCCAGGTTATGTTTCTTCTCTAGCCTGTTCGCTGTTCCCTTTGTTTTCCTTGTTCTCAGGGGAAGGAAAACTTCATTTCTACTTTTGCTGCAACAAGACTGGAGGAGCAGATGACAGCCACTGGGGCAAAAGGAGGGTGGGAGCCTGGGAGGCCCCAGTGTTACTGAACAAAACATGGGTCGGCTTGCCCGAGTGCAGTAAAGCCAGTCTACTGACACCGGGTGTGGTGAAGGAAAGTGCAGCTTTAATTGTAAAAGTGCCAATACAAGGAGGCCAGGTGGCTTGTGCTCTAAAACCCCAAGCTCCCCGAAGGATTTCAGTAAAGCAATATTAAAGGCCAGGTGAAGGAGGGGCGTCGCAGGGTATGTGATCAGCTGGTGCACAATTCTCTGGTTGATGGTGAGGTAACAGGCGGTTAACATTATAAATTCTTAGGCGCCAGAAGCTGCGGGGCTACCTGTTCATGATCATCAAGTAGTTAATTTCTTCCACTTGGTGGTGGTTTTAGCATCTGTAAAACAACTCAGGAAGCGTGCATCAGGTACTGTTATCCAGGCACTTCAGAGAGGAGCTACAGCAGAGCATGTGGGGGAGGGGTCTGTCCTGGGAAGGCCCAGTAGGGTCCTGCTCGGTTACACCCGGTGCCTGGGATCGGCAGCCTGGGAACGTGGGGCTGCTCCTGGGTGTGGGGAGCTGTGGGCCCAGTCCTCTGAGGGGCCTGTTAGCCCCCAAGGTGAGATGAGGGTGCAGTGGCTGGACAGAGGCGTCTGGCCTGGGAGAGGGGTCCAGGCTGGAAACGTCACGGGCATCATCACAGGGAGGGAGAGGAAAGGCCAATGGGGGCAGGTAGGTCACAGCAGACTATGTGCAGGTGACTGCGGTCCTGGTGGAAGCAACTCAGAGCCACAAAGGAGTGGCCGTCAGGGGCTCAGCTGCATTCTCCTGTTCCTTTGTAAAACTGCTGTGTCAGAGTTTGAGGCACTGCCAGGAGACGTCAGGGCCCAGTGCTGCCATGGCTTCATCAAAGGGCCCAGGTGGAAGAGAACCACTGCAGGCTCCGCCCATATCCGCACCGGGAATGAACCCCATCGGGGCTCTTGGGCTCACAGACTTGAGGGAACCTCTGTCCTCAGGACCAGTCTTCCTCCCTCTTCTCACCTGCTGGTCAGAGGCCCAGGAACCCCCAACCTGGCTCCACACCCAGGGCCTGGATTCAGAGGCCCAGGAACCCCCAACCTGGCTCCACCCTCAGGGCCTGGATTCTGGGACAGCTTAGGGTAATCAAGACCCTCATGCTCCTTTATCTGCCCGGGGGGGGAGATGTTGACTGATTATGGAAGGCTGAATGTTTCCAGCAGGTATGGGTGGAAAGATGGGGTGGGAAATTCCTATGTCTGCAGGGTCTTCCCAGCATGAAGATCTGTGTGTTTTCCCCGGCCAGTCAACATCCTCCCAGGAAGCCTATATCCAGGATTACGAGGGCAGAGGCTCTCCCCTTGCTTATCTGTAACTTCCCACTCCCACAGCAAGGCTGTGGCTGGCTCCCTGGCTCCCACCATCTGCCATTTATCTGTGCATTGCTCCTTTCCAGGTTACCTGTGCAGAGGTTTCAGAATTGTTAGCTACTACACCCTGGAAAGAACTTCCTAGAATAAAGCCCACTGTTTATATACGGTCCATTTTGCCTTTAGTCTACAGATCCCATTCATTTCCAAAGGTGACTTAGGTCAGCACCTTTTATCCCATCCCGTACAGTGAGTTGTTTCCATATATTTCTAATACAGTTAGATTCTGTGACATTATGTATTCCATCCTCCAACATTCCTACATCCTAAATAACTAAATTTGAATAGATTATGATTGGTCCCTTGGGCTATGCACATCTGTGGGCTTAGACAAATGCATAGTGACAGGCATCCACCCTAGAGTATCACATGGACTACTTCAAACCCCCACCCCATGATCTGCTTATCATCTACGTAGCTTTGCCTTTCCCGGAATGTCGTCAATGGGGTCATGCTGTGTGCAGCCTCCACAGACTGGAGTCTTTCACTTAGCAGTGTATACTGAAGATTTATCCATGTCTTTCCATAGGTTGGTGGTGCATTCTCTTCTGCTGAGTAGTATTCCACTGCACGTGTACGGGAGGAAGAACAATTTTCCCTCTACTTTTCTAGGTTCTTGGTTGAGGCCGCCCCCGCCCCTGTAATAAAAGACAGATTACCAGGAGAAAAGCCGAAGTTTAATAACATGTATACCTTCTGAATACAGGGGGGATACCACGGGAAACTGAGTCAGGCCCTGAAATGACCAAAACCATCCCCTTAAATACTGTCTTCAGCTAAAAACAGAAGAAAGATGCTGGGGAAGTGGGGAAGGCCAGTTATGGCAGCTTATCATGCAAAGCACAGTAAACAAGGGTATGACTGTTTGCACATTTAAGTCAGGACTTCCCCTTTGAAAAGAGTTACTTAATATTTAATTATCCTTCTATTTTTGGTGCAAAGAGGGACATACCCTTATAATTGGAGATTTCCCTGTTGTAAATGTCCTTCATAAAACGGCAATCGCAGTTTTCTGAGATTTTTTAAAAAAATTATTATTTTTGGCTGCATTGGGTCTTCGTTGCCGCGTGCAGGCTTTTCTCTGGTTGTGGCGAGCAGGGGCTACTCTTCATTGCGGTGTGCGGACTTCTCATTGTGGTGGCTTTTCTTGTCACGGAGCAGAGGCTCTAGATGTGTGGGCTTCAGTAGTTGTGGCTCACAGGCTTAGTTGAATTGCGGCATGTGGGATCTTCCCGGACCAGGGCTTGAACCTGTGTCCCCTGAATCGGCAGGTGGACTCTTAACCACTCAGCCATCAGGGAAGCCCTGTTTTGTTTTGTTTTTTTTTAAAGCAGACCAATAATCCTTATGCCAGAGAGACATATTTTGGGGTGACATATTTTACTCGCGTTGACATGGATGTACCCCAATTTGCTTATGCATTCATCTTTTGAAGGATATCCTGATTTCTTCAAGTTTTTAGCCATTATGGAAGTGCTGCTCTTCATAATTGCATCCTTGTTTGCATTTGAACATAGATTTTCAAAGCAGTTGCCTAAATACTGGAAGTATGATTGTTGGATGCCAACATGAGACTTGTTTAGCTTTGGAAAAACTGCCAAATTGTCTTACAAAGTGGCTGCACATGCATCCCCCCAGCTATGAGGGAGAGTTCCTTTTTTTCCTCACCCTCTAGCAATTGGTATTGTCATATTTTTGGAGCTTAGCAGTCCTAATATGTGTGCTGTGATAGTTCATGATTTTAATTTGTAATTCCCTAATGGTATATGATGTTGAGCTTGTTTCTTTTTCTTTTTTTTTTTTGCGGTACGCGGTCCTCTCACTGTCGTGGCATCTCCCATCGCGGAACACAGGCTCTGGACACGCAAGCTCGGCGGCCATGGCTTACGGAACCGGCTGCTCCGCAGCATGTGGGATCATCCCGGACCGGGGGACCAACCCGTGCCCCCCGCATCAGCAGGTGGACTCTCAACCACTGCACCACCAGAGAAGCCCTTGAGCTTGTTTCTGTATGACTTTTACTGTCTGTATATCTTTTTTGGTGGGATGTCTGTTCAGATCATGCTGTTCATGTTCATGCTGAGAGGAGCCCTGTCTCCTCAGGACCTGCTGGGGCTTTGGTTTCTGGAACACGTTGGGCTGAGTCCACGCTGATGTCCAGGCTTCGGGACAAGCCAGGGTCGAGTCCACACTAACAGGAGCCGGGTCTCCTCAGGACCCGCTGGGCCTTCAGCTTTGGGACACTGTGGGGTCCAGTTCATGCTGACAGGAGCCTGGTCTCCTCATGACCTGCTGGGAGGTGATGCCACTGAGGGAGAAGGTGAGGAAAAGTGGGCAGAAGGTTCCTGTGCGTGGCTGACCGCTGAGGGTGTCTGTCTTCAGAGGACCCAGGAGAGGAAGGGCTTGATCTGGAAAACTGGGTTTTTGTCCCCTCTTGTGTGTGCTGTAGACAGAGTGCAGTGTTGTTCTTTGGCGTGTGGCATCTGATTTTCCCAGCACCGTTTATTGAGGGGACTGTCCCTTCCCTGGTGTATATTCTTGGCTCCTTTCTTGTGAATTAACTGACCACATACCTGTAGGTTGATTCCTGGGTTCTCTGCTCTGTTCCTCTAGTCTGTGTGCCTGTTTTTGTGCCAATTCCACACTTTTTGGGGACTGTAGCTTCGTAATGTAGTGTGAAATCAGGGAGGGAGACGCCTCCAGCCCGTTCTCCTTCCTCAGAGTCGCTTTGGCTCTTCTGGGTCCTTTGTGGTTCCACACACAGCTTAAGATTATTTGTTCTGTTTCTATGGAAAGTGTCTTTGGACTTTTGGGAAGGATTGCATTGAATGTGTACATTAATTTTGCTAGACTGCATATTTTTTAAAAATTAAACAAAAATTTGGGTCACACCATGTAGCATGCAGGATGCGTGATCTTAGTTCCCCAACCCGGGATCGAACCCGCACCCCCTGCAGTGGAAGCACAGAGTCCCAACCCCTGGATGGCCAGGGAATTCCCACCATAGAATGCATATTTTCACAGTATTTTTTTTGTGTGTGTGTGGTACGCGGGCCTCTCATCGTTGTGGTCTCTCCCGTTGCAGAGCACAGGCTCCAGAAGCACAGGTTCAGCGGCCATGGCTCACGGGCCCAGCCGCTCCGCGGCATGTGTGATCCTCCCAGACCGGGACACGAAGCCGTGTCCCCTGCTTCGGCAGGCTGACTCTCAACCACTGCGCCACCAGGGAAGCCCTTGTTTTGTTTTGGTTTTTTGCGGTATGCGGGCCTCTCACTGTTGTGGCCTCTGCCATTGCAGAGCACAGGCTCCGGAAGCACAGGCTCAGCGGCCATGGCTCAAGGGCCCAGCCGCACCGCGGCATGTGGGCTCTTCCCGGACCGGGGCACAAACCCACGTCCCCTGCATCGGCAGGCGGACTCTCAGCCACTGCCCCACCAGGGAAGCCCCTCCATTTATTTTCATCTGTTCAGTGTCCTCTATTAGTGTCTTCCAGTTTTCAGTGTGCTGGTCCTTCACATCCTTGGTTAAATTTACTCCTAGTTATCTTTTTGGATGCAATTGTAGTGGGATTTTTTAAAAATTCTTTTTCTGATGGTTCATTATCAGTGTATAGAATCACAAATGATGTTTGTGCATTGATTTTTCTTTTTTTTTTTTTGTATCCTGCAGCTTTACTGAATTCATTTTTTAGTTGTAACAGTTTTTTGGTGGTTGAATGTGGAAAACTAGAATTCAGAAATCCCACTGTTTCATCTACATCCAGGTCATCCACAGCACCCAAGACATAGTGGCTCCCAATATAATCTTCCCATGGTGCCTCTTGTAGTATGTGGACTCCTACAAGGGTGATTAGCATCCCCACTGTGGGCGAACTGGATCTGGGTAGGGCTTGGCCTCTATAACAGAGTTTGATGTCTGTATTTCTGGCATGGTATGACATGGTTGTTTTGATAAGTACTTTATTTTCTAGTAAATTTCAAGTATATCAAAAAGTTTAAATAGCAGTATAAAGTTTTCCACCTTCACAAAATACTCCAGTTTGTTTTACCCTGTGAGAGTGGGAGGGCTACTCTCCCAGGGAACCAGCACATAACCCCAAAGTTATCTGTAAACATGTGAATAAGTGGCTGTTTTAGATTTCTTTTTTCTCCTTTTTTGTTATTTTTTAAAAATAGCTATTTAATATCTTATATCATTTCATTTTCCCCATATATTATTTCAGAAGTTTTATACTTTTTTCTCTTTTTATAGTTATCCTAGAAATATCATGCATCCTTGACTTTTCAAAATCTAAAAGTAACCAGTAGGGCTTCCCTGGTGGCGCAGGGGTTGGGGGTCCGCCTGCTGATGCAGGGGACACAGGTTCGTGCGCCGGTCCGGGAGGATCCCATGTGCCGCAGAGCGGCTGGGCCCGTGGGCCATGGCCGCTGGGCTTGCGCGTCCGGGGCCTGTGCTCCGCAACAGTAGAGGCCGCGGTGGTGAGAGGCCCGTGTACCGCAAAAAAAAAAATTTAAAAACTAATAAAAATAACCAACATCTTTACCTTCCTCTTAGATAATACAAGAATCTTAGTAGTTTAATTTTATTCAGCCCCTCATGACTTAACATGTTATTATGTAGTTTAATTTTTTTTAAATATTCTTACAAGACAGAAGGAGACCTGTTTAGAATTGTTATTGTGTTTTGCCGTCAGTCCTTTTTTATATTTCCCACATTTTTGCTACTTTCTCTATTGTTCATTGATTGTTTTATCTTTTAGACCATCCACCTAGGGCCATTTTCCTTCTGCTTAAAGTCTATCCTTTAGAATAGATGAACTCTCTTAGTTTGTGTTTACCTGAAAGTGTCTTTGTTTCACCATCACTTAAGGGAGATGTTTTTGCTGAATATGGCAGTTTAGGTTGGCAGTTATTTTCTTGTAGCAATTTGAAGATCTCATTCCTCTGTCTTTTGGTTTCCATTATTGCTATTGAAAAGTCACCTGTCAGTCTTTCAGTTCCTTGTCTCTGGCTGCTTTAATATTTTTCCCTTTGTTTTTAGCTTTCTGCTGTTTCACTGTATCTATATTTATCTTGCTTGGGTTTATTTGGCTTTTTTAAGTCTGTAAATTGGAGGTGTTTTGAAATGTGTTTATTGACTTATTCATAATTCCTAAACTGTGAATTTCCATTTTTATGTTCTGTTGATCTGTTTGTCTTAATGTATAAATAAATCTTTTATAACCTTCATAGTAAATATTTTCTCCTGGTCTTTTGCTTTTCTTTTCCTTTGTTTCCCACAGTTTCCCCAACAGACTGCATTGCCAAACTCGTGGATTTTTGATAATCTGATAAGTGAAAAGTGAACCTTGACAATAAAACTCTGGAACTGGTCTTTTGAGAGGAGTAGGACTGCAACTACTCTTTCAGTTTTTTCATCGTAATTGGTCTATTCAGATGTTTCTTCCACTTAGACCAATGTTAGTAAATTATATTTTTATAACTTTCAAATGTATTGGTATAGTGTGTGATAATTTATTATTTTAGAAATTTTTCCCTGTATTTGTGGTTAGCCTCCTTTTGTTGATATTTAATTTTTTCTCTTTATTGATTATATTTGCTAAAGGTTACTTATTCCAAAAGAACCAGTTTGGGGACTTCCCTGGCGGTCCAGTGGTTAGGGCTTCACCTTCCAATGCAGGGGGTGTGGGTTCAACCCCTGGTGGGGGAGCTAAGATCCCACATGCCTCATGGCTGGCGGGGGTGGGGGGGGACAAAAACCATAAAACAGAAGCAATATTGTAACAAATTCAGTAAAGAGTTTTTTAAAGAAATGGTCCACATTAAAAAAAATCTTTTTTAAAAAAAAAAGAACTAGCTTTTGGTTTTTATTGTTTAACTCAATCGGCCTTTTGTTTTTAAATTTGGCCTCTCTTTTTATTTATGAATTTTCTAAGAAGTGTCTGGGGCATACTTTCTGTTTTTTCTTAAGAATTGAGTAACACTTAATTGGATAGCTAAATCCCTTGGTAATATTCTGTGTTAAAGACTCTGCCCTCCTTGGTACGGTGAAATTGACCCTGTTTAGAACCTTTGGGTACACCTGCTTCCTCATTAACTATTCAAGACCCCAACTCCTGAGGCCTGTTTTGACCAGTTGAAGCACCTGCTTCACCCTGTGGTTATCCTCCACTTCTCTATGAGCCACCTTTAGTAAATAGGCCTATTCTCTGCCCAGGGCATTTGTGATGGGATATATCTAGGGGTGGTGGTGATTAAAAAAAAATCATTGTTATGGTATGGATTAGATGTCACTTTCCCTTTTGTTATATGTGATAATCAAAATAATCTAAAGCAGGTCTTAAAATGTAATTGACCCTGAGAGAAATTTAGTCTTAGGATTTTCTTGGAAGAAGGACAAAACTACTTAACAGTATCTTTGTAGTGTATAAATACAGTAATGAGTTTAATGCAGCCATTCATTGCAGGCTGATAGTTTAATGCTGAAGCACAAATTAGTAAACGTGGTTTGATGAGCCAGAGCAAAGGCCGGTTCCTTTATACAGATGTCT
Source organism: Delphinapterus leucas (assembly GCF_059928025.1). NCBI lineage: Eukaryota > Metazoa > Chordata > Mammalia > Artiodactyla > Monodontidae > Delphinapterus > Delphinapterus leucas. Next base: position 310,273 of record NW_028322289.1, read on the forward strand.
GAAAATGGCACCATATCAACTTCGAAGTGATTCTAATAAAAAGTGCATAATCTTGAATATGGAAAGTATGTTCTCCAAAGAATCTGTTGACTTTTTACACAGCATAGCAAGAAAGAAAACAAAATATGATATAAGATTATAAGCATCTGTCTGATATATAGAAATCTTTTTTATAGTAGAAATGGATTTTGAAAATGTTCAGTCTTCAAAAATTGAATATTAAGTCTAAAAGTAAGCCACAGTTAAATGAAACAATCATAGTACAAAGGGATTTTTAGCAATGGAAATAATTTTTTTTTTTACTTTTGAATTTTCTTTATATTTTATATAGCAGGTTCTTATTAGTTATCCATTTTATACATATTAGTGTATACATGTCAATCCCAATCTCCCAATTCATCACACCACTACCACCCGCAGCCAATTTTCCCCCTAGCAATGGAAATAATTTTTTAAAGTTTTTAAGAAGAAGGCAGTTGCTCTCCCATTGCATATGTTAAATATGCAAAGTGATTTTGCTATTTTCAATAGTAATTAATCTACGTGATTCTTTATGAATTTAAGTAATTTCCTTTGTGAGTTAAGGTCTTCCTGTATGTTTTCTATTTGTACAATACCATAGCGGCAATGATTCTCTAGGAGCTCCTGATTAGTTTTCCGCTAGCAAGTGCAGATACGGTCCAGGAAATGCATATGGATGTCTTAGATTACTTGGCTAAAACATAAGCCAAAAGGAAAGACGTCCTTAGATCAGGCCAAACACCACACACACACACACACACACACGCACACACGCACACACACCCTCCAACTTTATTTTTCATGAGTTTTGTTAGGGCTGTGTGGCTTAGTGGGAGGGACAAGCACCCCATCCCAACCCTGGGTGCTGGTATCAGCATCTCCTGGGCATATATGGAGTATCCAAAACCATATTCAGTAGACCTTTTATTTTTGTAAATTACACAGCAAAGCCCCATGAAACTATAATCAGCGAGTTTACTAGACAATAATGGGAAAGCTTTATAGCAGCGGTGAGTTAGAATAACTTGGGGTCACTGTGGTGAAAAGACATGGATTTCGGTTTAGGTCTAGGATTTGCAATCCAGAATGGTTACTGAATAACCTGCAGGCAAGACCTTCGAGGGAATTGAAGCTTGGAGCGATCGTTGTAAAATAACAATAAAACTGTCCACCTAAGAGTATTGGGAGACGTCAGAAACAGGGAACTGAGGACACTCTGCTTGTCCAGCCCTCGGACCAGACTGCGGCTCCCCGAGCCGGCGCACGGCCAGGTAGCCTGGCTGTGCGCGTGTGCGCGGCTCGCGGTTCGCCACCCGCCCTCGTTGACTTTTAAAGGCACAACCCGCGCCGCCCCCGCCACACTGGCTTTCGCTGGCAGGAGGGGGCCGGAGGGGCCAGCTGGGCAGAGGGACAGCCCCCTCCGCCACACGCCATGAGGTGAGGAGGAGGGGCCGGCCCTAACCCCCACCCAGCCAGGGGCTCCTGGAGACACCTGCGTCTGGGGCCTCCCACCTGGCCGGTGAGCTGCCTGCCAGACAACTGGGTGACGAGGAGACTGGGAGAAGGGACGGACTAGGTGTCCCACCTTCAGGGGGCTTTGGGGAGTGAAGCTTTGGTGGGGCCGCCGAGGTAGGTGGTGAACAAACGGTTGTATGTACTTAAGGGTTTACGGAGCGCCTTTGCCTCCTGACTCATGGGATTCTGCGAGCGTGGAGTGGAGAAACCCTTGCCGAACTGCCAGAGAGATGGCATCACTCTTTACAACTCTTCTGTGTGTGTAGACTTACAGTATTTTAGGAAATCTTTTGAATTGTAAAGCAGTGATTCCAAATGGACTTTTGCACTTCAAATAATAGCAAGGGTATCTTGGTTTTTACTCTTTCTGTGGGTGATTATCTTGACATTAGAAAACATTTAAACTTTTGTACATGGTAGACTTTTTTTAATTTAAGAAATTTTTAAAGTTTAAAAATTTTTAAGAACTTAAAAATTGTTATAAAAATCATACATTTCTCATTCTGTAGTATTTTCTATTTTTTAATAGAGAAGCTTTATCTTATGGGTCTCTTACTGTTTTGGCTTATGGGAAATGCTATTTCCATTCATTTACTTTGTGTTCATTTTAAAAACTAACTTGCTACTACTTAGGGCCATGGAAGATCTTTTTTTCCAAAATGAAAATAGCTTTAGTTCCCCAGATTATATTTATGCTTACGTAAAATTTCAGATAATACGTAAAGCTGTAAAAAGAATGAAACAGGAATTACCTGTACTTGACCTACCCAAAGATAACTTGGTAGAGCGTTGAGTACTGTGGTGCTAGGAGCTCTGCTGGGTACTGAAGGTCTTTGTGAGCAAGACAAAGAGTATCTGCCTCTGTGGACCTTACATTCTGCTGGGGAAGATGGACACACACACACACCCAAAAGTAAATTGACAAAATAGCTGTATGTTGTAATGAGTGATTTAAAGAAAATACCTACTTTAGGTGGGGTGATCAGAGGAGGTTTATCTGAGGGAATAACTTGAGATTTCACTCAAAGAAGAGAGGGAGCTAAGCCGAGGGCAAAACAGGAGAGCGAGCGTTTCAGTCAGAAATAACAGCAAGTGCAAAGGCCTGAAAAGAGCAAAGAGCTTGAATGGAAAGACCAGGGTAGCTGGACCGTAGTAGTAAGCCAGAGGAGGGAGGATCAGGTGAGGTGGAGGAAGCAAGCAGGGGTCAGATTTCACAGGGCCATGGCAGGGAGTGTGTGTTGTATTCTGGGGGCAACGAGAAGCCGCGAAGGGTTTAAGTAGAGAAGTGAAGTGATTTGGAATATGGATTGATTCATTCAATACATGAAATGTTTATTGAAACCTTACTGTGTACCAGGCACTGTTCTGGGCACTGGGGTACAGCATGGAAAAGGATAAATTCCTGTATTCATGAAGCTAATAATCTAGTGGTGGGCGCATAATCAAATAAACAAGAAAAACATCAGATAAGCATTATACAGATGATGACCATTGTTTAAATCATAGTATATGTTCTTAAGACTTTGTGTATATATATACATACTTCTCCTTTGTTATCAGCTTTTCTTTCCCCTAAACAACTTATGGTAGGATTTTTTCTGTGTTACATTAAATGAACAGCTTTCTTTTATTTGGAAGCATCAATTTGTTTTGTAGATTAAGTATGGCCAAAATAATACTACATAAATGAAAAAGATACTGTGCAGCAACAAAAACTTATCTAAGTCATCTGTTTGGAAAGAAGTATATAGTAACTTCCTTTGGACAGTCTGACATGTGGCTCTCCTGCCTCATCCCATGTTCCAGCAGCCCCTCATGATAACTTTGACCTGTTAATGTGGTTAGTTAAATTTATGGATTTCCTATTTATTGAACCAATTCATACATTCCTAAAATGTACCTTAATTGACTTCTGTTATTATATTAGTGTCCTGATGGATTCCCTTTGCCAATACATATATTTTAGGATTTTAGTATCAATATTCGTGAGATCTATAGTTTCCTTTCTTAGTATTTTCTTTGTCAGATTTTGGTGTTAGCATTTGACTGCTTTATAAAAAAAATCGGGAAGCTCTTTTTCTGAGTTTTGGAACAGATTAAATTGCATAAGTATTATTCTTTCATTTAATTATCAAATACATATTTACTGAACATTCACTGCGTGCCAGGCATTGGGCTGATGCTGGGTAATCACAAGTAGACAAAACAGACATGATTCCTGTCCTCATAAGGCTTGGTTTATTAGGTAAATAGACATTAGTGAAATAATTATGATTATGTAATTATAAACCATGATAAATGCTCTGAAAGAAATCGTTGAAGATCTACTTTGACTGTTCTTTTCATGTATTTGAGTAAATGGTTATTGCGTTAATACACACTAAAAATTAATTCTTTTAAAATTAATATTTGTTGAAGATTTGATATGTAATTAGTTCTGTGATAAATACATAAGTAAATAAAATGAGGTCTTCATAATTATAAAAGTTAAAATAAAAATAATGGTGATAGTAGCTACCATGGTAGGTGGTATATTGCACATTTTTTGATTGAAGAAATTAAGACTTACATTAAGTAGACACTTCAGTTATGTCTGTGACACCTCCAGTTGTACACTCCTCTGGAAATTCCACTAAGATTATAGTAACAGAGTAAAGATATAAATCCACAAAGATCAAGAGAGTGAGAAAGGAGAAGATAAATGAAATCAGTATTTGGGAAACTACAAAAGAAGGTGGTCAATTACTAAATGATTTAGTGGATTAGAGAATGCTGAAGGCTGAAGAGAGGTAAGCCAACAAGAGAAGCAAGCCGATTCCCTCCACAGAATCTGGAAAAGGCTCAGGATTTAGAGGTACCAAGTACTTCTCAGGGCAGGAATATGGGTGGAATAGAAATAGAAGTATCTGTAAACTGTGGTATCTTTAAAAAGAAAAGAGAAAATACAACTTACGTAAAAGAAGAGATTCTTTTTTTAAAAAAGGGAGAGAAATTATTCAGGAAGCAAGAAAGGATTAGATAATAAAGCTGAAGAACTCTCCTAAAAAATAGAATAGCCACAACAATTAGACAAAAAGAGTGAGAAAGTATTTAGAAAATAAAGGTCCAGTCAAGAAAGTTTTTCATCTAATCCAGTGGCAGGAAGAAAAATCTATAACGAAATCAGTACTATAGATATGTGGGAGAATCTGGAACATGATACAGTGGGTAGCCAGTGATACCAACAGCCAGTGTCATTGAGATGGGATATGTCATGAAAGGTTTCAGAGAGGTACTGATACCTGAAATCTAAGTAAGTATTCAAATGATAAGCCAAAAAAGGGCACTAGTGTATACATTTTCAGGGCAATAGAAATAGCAAATGCAGAGGTGGAAACACGATACACATGAGGAACTGCAAGCAGTTCATTATTTGAGAAATTCAGTATACTTTACAAAAAATAGCATGTATAGTTTTATAATAGTACACCTTTTTTCAAAAAGGATTTGAGGTAGAACTGTGTGAATATATTTAAGATTCTTTAGAAAAAGTAGCAATATTGATTATATCGTTCATTATGTCAAGAGGGGAGAATTAAATTGGGATTCAGGAGACCAGGATTCTAGTGCAGACCTACCACTAACTTGTTGAGACCTTAGTGTGATAATGTTGTTGACTGCCTTCCCAGTAATCACCTCCCTTTTTCTTCCCTTCCCCCAAACCACAATTTTGTCTAGCTTTTGGGGTGATCCCATGCTTCAGGAGCAGCTTGGGCGGGTGAGAGTGGGGGGCTGTGTGACTCTTAGTTACTCTAAGCTCATTATGGTAATTCCACTCTCTTTGGTTAGTGATTGTTTTAGGAATAAACGTGTGACTCAGTTCTGGCCAATGAGTTGAGAATGGGGTGCCTGCAGAGAGAATTCTGGGAAAGCTTTCTCACCGAGGACAAAGGAAAAGATGCCCTCTCCCTGCCTTCATCTTATTCTAGCTCTGAAGATGTGTTTGAGCCCAGTGTACGGATGCAACAGAGCAGTTTTCAGGCTTAAGGGTTCCCTCCTCTGCTCCTGAAGCTGAGGATTGTTTTTAAAAATATGGTGCCTTTGTTGCTACTCCTTTTCTAAGTTGCAAGTGTAATCTGGTTTGGGAGGGTCTTTACTTCCAGCTCTGCTTTCCTCTTTGAGACCACTGTCACCAGGAGATACAGCCCTTGCTTTCCAAAGGTCACACACTCACTCTAGGAGTATTTTGTGAGCGCATTCTAAGATCTCCAGGCCACCGGGACACTTTCATCATAGAGACTTTTTCTCGTTTGTCTTGATAAAATGCAGGGTATAGCATAGTACTAGGCACATAATAGTCATCACTAATAGTTTTGTTTAATGAAGGGTGAATCAAATATTACTTATGTAGGGGTGGGGAGAGGTTTTATTTGTGTTCTATTTGATTTTATTATTTCCAGCCAGTAGCACATGGGTGTGGTTCTATAATCTGTGCATTTTGAAAGGTTTTTTTCAATGAGGCAAAATTGATTCCTGTTTATCTCTGCGAAGAAAATTTTCTTTAGAAATTAAAGAATTGGGGGAAAACCACTTCAATCTATGTGTGTTACTACTTCTTATACAGCAAATTTAGCCTTTAGCTCTGGAGACTTGACAAAGAAGGGAAACATTACAAAATTGTACCTAATGCAAACTAGATGCTCAGTAAACATTTATTTATATAGTAGATATGCCTGAAAGAGAACTATTCACTTTATGATTTAATTTTTTCTTTTTTCATTTTAGCATTTATGACATTAGCAGAGAACAGGACTATGTCAAGAAGTCCGGGGGTATACTTGGCGCAAATGAATTAAGACCACCCTCCCAGCTACATTCCCTGTGAGAGAAGACCGAGACAAGGTTCATATCAGAGAAGAGTGGGTATTAAACTAAATGCTATAAGCTATTACTAATGAATCCAAAGCTGCACAGCACAGTTTTTTAGATTTTAATTTAGATCATGTAAAATGAAAGGACTTTTTAAAAAATTCTAACTTCCAGTAGCTACAGATTTCTTATAATTATTAGTCCAAAATTGATAGGTGATTAAGTTTGCAAATTGCATCAGAAAAGGTGTGTGTGTTCAAGAGAAATTGTCACACTCCTCTATTTGTATTTCTTTGAAATTATGATTTATTTTACTTGATTTTAAATTGAGATATTTTAAATAGTAGAAGTAATACATGCTTATGTAAGAAAAATCTAAATTGTAGTGATATATATAAGGCAAAAGTATAAGTTCTCCTTTTTGTCCACTCCCCAATCACCATTGGTGTATATACTGTTAACGGTTGGATTTCCCATCTTTTCTATATCTTTTTCTGTATACTTCCAAACACATAATTTTTTATGGTTTTTTTTTTTACCAAAATGACAGATAATACATATTATTCACTCAGTAGTATACAATAGATATCTTTGTACGTCAGTATATACAGATTTACTTTGTTTTTATTTAGTAAGTGCAAGGTGTTTCCCTATTGATGGCAATTTAGGTTGTCTCCAGTGTTTTTGCTGTTATAGGTGTTGGTGCATGGAACACCCTTGGACATATAACCCCTGCACTTATGCTAATATTTCTGAGGAATAGATTCCCAGAAATGGAATGGTTATTTGGTATGCCCATTTAAGTTTTTGTTACTTTCTGCCAAATTGTGTTCTAAAAAAGCTGTATATATCTTAAACTGGCAGTCCTTTGATATCTTAAAGGTAAGGGTAGTACATTTTAGGATTAGGTGATTAAAGAATGGGCTGTTCCTTCAACAACTGTCAAATGACCTACTTAGAGGAGATACAGTATATAGGCATGGAGAGTATTAAAAGGTGTAGGTTGCCTTCTACTAATAAGGGCCTTTAATGGCACATATTGTTGGGTTCTTAGTGTTTCTGTCTCTGATAAGTGCTATTGCTTAGTTCACAAACAGGAGTTGTGGTCATGTAAGTCTGGGGGAGATGGAGAAGTGGCTAGATTCTGTTAGATTACTGTGACACCTAAGTTGTTGACGTTTGTTCATCTCATTATTTGCTTTCAGACCAGATGCTTATAGAATGGAAAATAGATACCTGTGGTATAGCATCAGAAGCTGGTTTATAATTTTTTTATCTCTCTTATTAGAAGTTATAAAGAGAGAAAAAAGTGTCCCGAAATCAGACACTCAGTATCCCTGTCATGGATTTTGAGATGGGGGAGATTGATGCAGGGCGCTTTGAGCAGAATCCAACTTGTTGTGTCAAGCTTGACCTAACTTTTTTTTTTTTTTTTTTTTTTTTTCAGTACGCAGGCCTCTCACTGTTGTGGCCTCTCCCATTGCGGAGCACAGGCTCCGGACGCACAGGCTCAGCGGCCATGGCTCACGGGCCCAGCCGCTCCGCGGCATGTGGGATCTTCCCGGACCGGGACACGAACCCGTGTCCCCTGCATCGGCAGGCGGACTCTCAACCACTGTGCCACCAGGGAAACCCAAGCTTGACCTGACTTTTAAGATCCAATCCACAAATGGCAGAGAAACGTGCCCAAAGCCAGGTGCTACAGGAAAGAATATTAACTCAGTTTTCAGAGCCATTTTGATTCAACTTCAGTTTTTTCCATGTGCTCTTTGTTGATCACTTAAACCGTAAGGGACACTCTTTATGCTTTACAGACAGGTACTTTTCAAGTTACCTTCTTAGATGTTGCTTTAGATTTCTTTGTGGAATAGCCCCCTCTTCTTTCTCTTAATATTCTGATCATCTTGAATGTTAAACTAGAGCATGTGCATTGCTCAGCAAAAAATGAAACTATCCATTTATTTAATGCTCCTCGTTTTGTACGCTTGTTTTAGGCGGTTAAATGAAAGCGCATTGTGTGGGAAGAGACAACGTCAAATGATTTATCAGTAAAATTCTCATTATGTCCTTAATTATAGAGCAGGAAACTTGTGCTTTCTTGAGAGTATAATTGAGGTCATTTATTATGAAGTCATGAAAGATTCAGGGTTTACTGTGGTTTTCCATTAACTTCTCTTTTGATATGCTTTTCCTTCTGCCAACTGTAAAATTATTACTTTTCTAACATATGGCTATTTGGAGAGTGCTGACATAAAAAGGAAGCATTTTTAACCATAAATAAATGGTTTTAGAAGTTACAGTATAAAAGTACAAAATAAGTCATTTCTTACTTGTTCCTCCTTGTTTATTTTAAATCATTACCATTAGTCCTAGCTTTATTGGGAGCAGTACTCCCCACATTGTATTAGATGGGGTCTTTTAAATTGCATTATTTCTCACAGTTTTCAGTTTATTATTGTGCGTTGACGCTCAAAATTGGGGATATATGTAGTATTCAGTACTTGTGAAACTTATAATCTATTAACATCTTGCAGAATTTAGGGAAGTTGATAATCATAGATTGGTCATTTCCAAAGCTATGACAACTTTTATTTCTTTCACTTGTAAGCAACATCTTTCACAAATATTGAGCCTCATGGTATAATTAGATTCTTTAAATATTATATTGCCTTTTTAAAAATTTAAATACTAGGTTTCCAAAATTATAATTTTTAAAGGAATCCTGATTTGCATTTGAGCTAGCTGTACAGATTATTTGTAAAAGGAGTTTGCAAGTGCATAGGCTTCCCAGTTTGTTTTGAGGAAGTAGCTAAAGAAAGCCATAATTTTTAAATTGTTATCACTGGTGTTTTGCTGTTTGAATCTCTTTAGAATATCCATATTTTTCACAGCACTGGTATACCGATATTGAAAGAGAGAAGGTGAAACTGAGGAAAAATCAAAGTCAGATGCAATCGATATAGATCAGATGTGCCAACTTCAGAATATTCTTAAGTGTTTCATCCTCTTTTCTTTCTTTCCTTGCTATTTATAATCTTTTATTTTTGATACGATGAAGTATTATTATCAAAATCATTTTTAAATTACCTTGGGAATTGAAGCATTAGGACAGTTTAGTCCAAATGAATTTTACTGAAATGTTTGTTTTGATTTCTGTAATAGTCTAGGGTTTTTTAATCTGTTGTTCATAAATTAATTTTAATTAAAAAGCTTATGTTTTCTTTAACTTTTGAACTCTAGTGTAATTGGCAGAGTCCTGGTATAAGTAGGAAGCCAGATTAATGTACTTATTTATACTGTAAGGCCCAAACTTCCAGTCTTACATAAATTATTCTCTCTATTATTTACAAATAATCAGTGTGTATCCGCCCCCCCAACCTTGTTAAAGAGAATAGAGAGGAGGTAAATAGAAAGGAGTAAACAAATCAAATAGTTAAATGTTATGAGAACTCATTAGGCTCAGTTCTTGCTAAGTGAGGACTGGTAAAATCAAAAGACACAAGGGCTCAATCAAGAGAATTACTGGATTGAGTCAGTAGTTCTCAATTAGGAAGCATGCCTCTCATGGGAGGGGTATACCAGCATCTTTGGGATAACACATGGGTATGGTTTGAAGAAAGCACTTTCAAGAAAAGTAATAAAGTTTTATTTTTGTAAAATGATGATTTTATAATACAGCCCATAAGAAGTAAATTTTAATAGACATGTACAGGCTGGTGAGGAAGCCCCAAAGAAACATGATTTCTAATGTGTTTGCTGAGTGTGCAGTAGTAGGCTCCTTCCAAGGAACCTAACAGACTTCCTTGGGGATTTGGTGAGAAGACAGGAAGGGTAAGTTTATCAAAATGTGGCTTAGGTTTAAAAAAATTTAAGAATGAGAAGCATTGGTCTAAGCAGTTGCTGACCACCAACTTGACACTACAGTTGCATCTGCTTTTACCCAGTGTGGCTACAGCGCCCAGCTTGAAACCAAAAGGGATTTATTCTTGCATTAAAAGTCATTCACCCTCAGTTATAATCCATTTAGGTTATTTTCACATGTGAGATCTTTTAAGATAGTCCAGATATGGTAGCCAAAACACATTGTAAATGTCTTAATTATACAGGAAGGAAATAGATGATTATTTCCTATTATCATAGATGATATATTTCCTGTATCAGTATTCAGTGATATTTAGTGTGCCACTTTTCCCCATCCTTTGGTTATCTTAAACAGTTGCATTATTTTTGTTTGTGTTTTGCAGTTTTTGAGACAGTGTCCTTGAGTTCAGACTCTCTCTTCCAGAGGGCAGTTTCAATTCTCCATACTTCTTACTTGGACTCTGCATCTGAGCATGGTTTTCAGTACAGTCAAGTGACTGGTGAAAAGTGACATTTTCTTAAATGAGGTGAGGTGCTTGGTACACACTGTGTCTGTTTTATTTTAGTTTTAAAGAAAGAGACCCATTATTTTTGATATATAAGCCTAGTTCTTTTTAGCTATCCCATTTCAGCTGAAATAAAAGATCCTTGGAAATAGTCACTTGAAAGGTAATTATAATATATTCTAGGGAATAGAAAAATAATAAATTTCATTAGTCTTTTAGCAGGAGGAATTCAGATGATGCATTTTTAAAAGTTAATTTTCAAGGCAAAATAACATGTTTATAACATTTGATTATTCTCCCCTTATACGGTACAAAACTCTTTACCAAGAAAAAAAAGCAAGTAACTGTACTCACGAAGAACTTCAAGAAACTTACGGGTTTCTTCTGTTTGAAACTGAAAATCAGGTAAGGGAATTCGATCGTAGAAAAGTAATTTTGTGATGTTAATGTACAAAATTAATTATATCATTAAAGTTAAATATTGGTATTTTAGGTCTATAAAGTTTGTAAGATTACCAGTTCATCAGTCTTTTTTGTTAGTTTGGTGGCAATGTAAATGACAGTGAAAGCTTGTCATGAAAGAGATTGGATTTCTACAACTTTCCATAGGTTTTCTTTAGTTTTATCTTGAATACATTTGTAAGCTCGTGGTGAGATTTTGATTAATACAGATTCCTTAAGTATTAATAATGACTTTTAATGGAGTGAATGGATATTTTCTATTCTCGATCATCGTTTAGATAGATATTTTCTATTTCTTGTGGAGGTTTTTCAAGTTTAAATTACATGATTTTGGGGACAAGATGAACACGTTCAGCATTCTAGTTACTTGGAATTGTTTCATGCCTTATTTTGAAAATTGAACATCCATATTGTTGGTTGTACCTAAATTGTGGAGAAGGAAACTACTGTGTGCAGGTATGTCTCCCGAGATGTGTGTGGCTTCTAGATACAGTTCAGCAATGCTAGAGATCTATAATCCAACTTAAAGTAATTCCAAGGTAGTATTTCGGTTGAGGTCATGATTTTTAAAGAACAGGGATAGATTTGCTAAAGAATAATTAACATTACCATATAACTTATGGATTATATAGTAATACTAGAGAGTTTGTTTAACTTCCAAATAAGATATGTTATGGATTCATACTAAAAAAAAAAAAAAAAAAAGCATTTGCGGAGAAGACATTTTCAAATTTAGTGATTCCCAAGCTGTAATTGAAAAAGAAATCTTCAAGAGAGGACTTATCTGTGAGCTTGTTTAATTTGGTTTTGCTGGTGACATTTTTGTTAACAGAAATAATAAAATTTCACGAAAAAGTTTGAGCTGTTAATATTAACTAAAACACAATTGCCTTACGTAAGCTTGCTTTGTGCCATGAATGCATAGAACGTACAGATTCTGTATTGAAAGTCTGTATATAGATTATAGAGTTATTTCATGGACCCTCCCAAGAACGATATGATAAGCAAAGTACGATCTTTTGTTTAAGGCAAAGTTGGTATGTCAGCGTGGACTCTGTGTTGGCAGCAGTGCTATCAGCACTCTGGGTGACCCAGGGAAAGGTACGTCTGTAAGGAAAAGGAATCTCTTTTACAAGGTGAAGTGGGGTTTAGTTAGTTACATAAGATACCTATGTTAAATGCTAGTTTCATTGATGATAAATAGTGATCTTTGGAAGCAGACCTTTAAACATATAAATGAGCTTTGAGTCTAAGACTTAAGGTTTTCTAATAGGAGTTATCTTTTTTAAAAGGATGGTTGGACTAGAAAAGGTACTGAAGGTATCTTTCAGTGCCAAGAGTTCAGTGCAGTCATCTGGGGCTAGTGAGGATTTCTTCTGAATTATCATAATGGCAGTAGGAACACATAATAGAGGGAACTGACGCACCTTGGCAACTGTGGAATGTGAGGAGTAACAAAGAATCAAATGTAAGGTAACTTACACTGCACTGATATTGTCAGTAGAAGAGAGACACGGAGGAGAGGAAATTGTAGGGAAGCTGTTGAGTTAAAAGAGAAAGGTAATCTTACTGTCAAGAATGTGGATTAGCACTAATTTCTTTAAGCTTCACTTTCCTCATCTGTAAAATAGATGAAACTATCATCTAGATTTGCTGTGAGGATTACATGAGACTGTGTCAAGTGCTTAGCTTGGAGCTTACACCTAAATGAACACTACTACTTCAGTGAGCTAAATTTGAGAAATAATGAGGTGGTCATAAGTGTTTCTGAAAGCTGTCCTGCTGGTGGTAAGAATAGTTGGAAAAGGGATTAGAACTGGAGGTTGGGGTTCAAGGTGGCAGCGGGTGGGTGTTAGCTGAAGCCAAAAACATTGTTACATGGGGCAGCAAAGATGGCAAGAGCAGAACTTTCAGGTGGTTATGGGAGCAAGGGATGGGGCCACGGGGCAAGGCTAGGAAGAGGGAGTTGAGAGCAGTCCAGGGGATGAAGAATCAGGAGGTGGAGTTTCACAGAGAACAGAAGGCTGTAAGGAGGGGTGTTAGCAGTGTCAGATGCTACAGAAGTTGGAGATCAGCACTGAGAAGGATTACTGGGCTCCATGGCTACATTCCTGCTGACCATTTCTTTTAAATAACAACTTTATTGAGATAACATTCACATACCATTCGTTTCACCTGTTTAAAGTATACAATTTTTTTTTAGCATATTCACTAAAATGAATATGCAGCCATCAGCACAATCAATTTTAGACCATTTTCATCAGTCACTCCCCACTCCCACCAGCCTAAGCAACCAGTACTCTACTTTTTGCCCCTATGGATTGGCCTATTCCAGACATTCCATGTAGATGGGATCGTATATGACCTTTTGTGACTAACTTTTTTACTTAGCTTAGTGTTTTTGAGATTCATCCATGTTGTAGCATATACTTCATTCCTTTTTTGACTGAATAATATTCCACTGTACCGCATTTTCTTTATCCATTCAGCACTTGATGGACATTTGGTTGTTTCTACTTTTTGGCTATTATAAAAAAATGGTACTATGTACGTTCTTGTCCAGGTCTTTATGTGGACATGTTTTTTCATTTCTGTTGGGTTTATACCTAGGAGTGGAATTGCTGGCTCATATGGTAACTCTGTGTAAAACAAATGTTTTTTTAAACTTACATTCAGCTCTTCTAAAGGACATGAAAGGGGATAAGTTCATAACCCCAATAACAGTTTACCTAAAACCTTTTTTTCCTTCTCCCCTACTCTTTTTAACCCCCCCTTCTTTTCATTATGAAAAATGCTAACATAGAAAAAGTAGAGAGCATAGTATAATATACCTATCACCTACGTTTAACAGATAATGTTTTGCATTATTCTCTTCATTTGTTTAAAAAAGTTTTTTTTTCTGAAAATTGTGAAAGTGAATTACAAGCAAACACCTCAGCTTACATCTCTAAAAATTAAGGCCATTTTTGCGCTTTACTGCAGTCACATGAGTTTATTGTTGATGTTTGAGAGGCTGGCTTCAGTAGGGTGGTGGAGTAGATAGAGGCTGGATTGCTCCTATAAATACACAATCTTCTTCATCACATGTACTGGGGGTAATAATAAAATAGCACTACTGCCTGTGTGTGTTCTATAGTTTTGGGCTCAAATAGAAATGGATAGTTCTGTGTATGAAAGTAATCCTTTATATTACTGTAGTGTATTACAGTTTTAAAAGTTTATGGATCTTTTTAAATCTTCCTGAGAACCCTGTGATTTATGTATCTATACTCATGCCCACCTTGCCCGCTTAAGTGACATACTCCTCAGTCACATGGTTATTATTAGCAGTAAGTGAAAAACCTGGAACTGGAACCCAATCTCCTGGCCACAAGTTTATTGCTCTGTCTGCTATATCCATGTCCTCACCATTGTCTTTTATGTTTCAAAAGAGATACTTCAGGAATATCTCTGAAATGTGTCCTTTCCTCCTTATTCTCACTGCTGCTGCCGGGTGGGGATCCTCTTCTCCTGTCGTAACTTAAAGGAGTCTCTCCCCTCTTGAGACTCACTTCTCTATTAAGGTGCAGTGGGCTGTGATGTGGCTACAGTGGTGAACAAAACAGATATAACCCCCGCCTCCCTGGAATTCACAGCCCAGCAGAATAAGCTGCTTGAAGGCAGGACCTCGTTGTATTTCCCTTTGTGGCACTGCTGCCTGGCACACAGCTGCAGTGTAGTAGACCTCAGCACACATTCTTAAATATGAGTACTTACTGAGATGTTTTGCAAAAAATAACTTGAGAATCAGATTACTATAGGCCTTTTCACTGAATGATTGCATGGAGAAAAAACAGACTCACGAAGACTTTTCCAAACATGTGATACTCTTATCCCTTTTCACTTACCATACCCAAATAGAAAATTGGTTGTCGAACAGATGTATTGTATCTTAGCTCTAATGTTTCCATACCTTTAGAATATCTCAAATAGTTTTTAAAAGGTAAGCAGTTTCAAAATAGTTTTTTAATGTTAGCATTTATTTGTCTTTTGTGTTGTCTTGTTCAGTTAAAGGTAACCCATGTGTAAATAATCTTTTTAAAGTGTAAATTAATCTATTTTTATACTTTTATAGGTGTATACATTTCCAAATACTCAGACTATCTTCATGCAAGACCTTGGTATCATGGGAAGTCTGGTTATGTTGTAATTTTTAATCTAATTAAGGTAAAGACTAAATGTGCTTCTATGTAATTTTTCTTTTAAAAATGAAAGATTATCAGTCTGTGATAATGTTCTTTGCAGATCATTTGCTACACATAGTCCTTGCCAAAGACAGCTATCTAAAGTCAGAGAAAATAACTGCTTTTTGCTTTCCTTTACGGACAAAGCTTTTTTAAAATTCATTTTATAGATGATCTATGAATATGTTTTTTTTTAAAAAGCTTCAAAATAATACAACAGGTATTCAGTGAAAAGCTTTCCTCTCACCCTGTCCCACAATGCCACTTTTTAAATAGTAAATAACAGAAAACGAGTAGCTGCTTATAAAGCAGTGTGATTTCAGTTATAAGAGATGAATTTAGAAAGCAACATTCATTGATTTAAGTTGTCAAAATGAGAAACCTTTATATATTTTTTTAACCCCTAAAACATTGAGACCTTGTTCACAGTTTCATGGGGCACCTGCAACTGATGATCTCAGAAATTTTTAAATGCCCTTAAATAGTCCAGTATAAATGAATCACGCAATTAGAATTTTCACTCAAATAGTAGGAAAACTCTAATTTTAGAGGTTGGGGGGCTTTTTGAGGACATATTCTGTGGTCTCGTTTTGGTTTTGCTTTTGTTTTAGCTTTCCTACTATCTTAAGTTCTTTGGTTATAAACCTAACACTACTGATTTTTTTAAGAGTGTGAACTCTTCATATTCCAAAACTTGTCCCCAAGAACTGGAGGGAAAGTAGCATTGCATGGGCTCATAGTCACTGCTTCCCTCCCTTACTCTTCCCTCTCCTGCTCTGTGATAAGTGCTGTAGTTCTGCCGCAGACAACGTGCCTGTCAGCTCAGGTAACAAACATTTTTTCTTATGTCAGATTGTGCCTCGCCATTGGTTTCGTGCCCCCATATCCCACCCTGTCTGGTGGATACTGCTGTTTAGTTTTTGCCTATGTGCTCTCAGTCTTCCTTACTTTACTGCTTAGAAGCCAGCCCTGCCCAACATCATAAGCTGTTTGATGGGGAGAGAATACAGGTTTTGATTGCTCACTGAAGTACCATTTATATTATTTGTCTTCTTAGTATTGCCTTTGGTGGTCCTGTTGATGAAGAGGCGGGACCTTGACAGCAAACATGTGTATATGTTCTTTATTAGGCTACTTTTAAATAAATCCTAGAGTCAGATTATTGCTATTTGAAAACATTTGATTAGTCTTAATATTTTCATTCTAGGGAAGAGTCAAGTTTGTGTCTGAGAATTATACAACTAACTATACCAGCCCATCTTCTGGCTATGATTGCCACGTGGCTGTAAGTACTAACAAGTTTTCTCACAAGACAAGTCAGTTTCGCACCTTTGAACTGAATCAGGTATAGTCACCTGGGAATAAATCATTTCTAAATCTAAGGAGTTAAATTTTGGGGTTGGGTAGGGTTGAAATAAACTTGATGCACGTGGAATTCTGTAGTATTACCCTGATAATACTTATTTTGCTTCTTTCGGTATTACCTCTATGAACTTTCAGGCAGCACTGTTATTGAGCGACCCAGACAGATCTGTCCTTATGTGATTGTAGCTTTTCAGTACAGGGAACCTAAAAAGATGGCAGCACCAGCTCATAATCATAAAAGCAAGTAAGTAATTATGTACATACTTTGTTTTACTGGATTTCTTTCCTTTGCTCTTATAAAATATGCTTCTTTTTTTTCCCCCTAGACTTGAACTCAAAGAAGATGGTAAGAAATTATTTAATTGGTTCTTTTAGCTGTTTCTTTAAGTAAATGTTTTGTTCATAAATAAAATAATCAGTTTCTTTCTTACCCTCATTTCTCACAGTTCTCATCTATCCATGGAAAGGGAAATTAATTATTCAAGGCTGTCTGATGTGTGATATAACCCTTTGGTCCTCTTACGGCACATTGGTTCCAAAACAACTGTAAGTATTGAATAAGTGCCTTTACTGATGCTTGTATAATTTTTTGATTCTCATTTTGAGGTCTTGCTTGTTGGCACTGGTGTGAAATACAGCAACTGTACTTGGTTTTAGATTACTCCTGGGGAGATGTATAGAGCACAGGGCCATGACACAGGAGACCTAAATTCAGATATAAATCTGACCGTTGCCTTGAAATAAGTTAGTTTTATAATCTTTGACAAATCACTTTTTATATTTTAGTATCTTAATCCATTTATGGGAAAATGATCTCTCAGGCTAAATTAATTTACTTGATGCTAGAAGTTTGACTTTCCCCAAGAAACAACTTGGACTTGCCTAGATAACAGATGCAACAGATTCTAGCCACTGAATTCTATTAGAATCTTTATAAGGTTTGCAGTATCTAGCTTTTTAATTTTCACACGATTTTCCTAGACTAGTATTAGAGTAGCCTTTACATGTATTTACATTATGATGAATTACAGTACTTGCTTCTGCAGAGAGAACTGTGAAGGGCATCTTGTGATATCTTTTTGTTTAATCTATTCTTAGTTTGCACCCAAAACTGTTGAAAGTTAGACATGCTTTAATTGAAAAATAAAATGAAAACTGGTGTGCTATTAGAAATCATTTACTTTCTACTGGCCTTTTTTAAGAAGAGAGAGGGAATTTATAGCCCATAGAATAAATTAAGGATTCTGTGAATAAATAAATGGGAGAGAAGGGAAAGTTCTTTCTCACTGTAGAGTGCAACTAATAGGTATAGAAAGAGCGATGGAATTTGGAAATCACATTTTGGCAACATCATAATAATCAGTGGAGGCTTGATGTAGTAGGTGAAAGTTTGATGGTATTTACATATCTCGCAAAGGAAAAAATAAAGACTTTACAATGGAAGAAGCTACAGAGACCATCTTAACTAAGTGGTTAAGTTAATGTCACCAGGAGAGGAATAAACATCATGTGCTTCCTGATACGATGCACAGAGAATAACACGATATCAGTCTGTGGTGCTCCTGCCAATCTAATCAGGAAGAAAGGTTAGACATGCCCAGATTGAGGGACATTCTGCAAAATAAATGGTCTATATTATTCAAAAATACCAAGGTCACTGAAGATAAAGACTCAGAGATTGTTGCAGACTGAAGGAGACTAAAGAGACATACGTAAATGCAATGTGGCATCCTGGATTGGATCCTGAACCAGAAAAAAGTACCTTCTTTTGTTACAAGGGACCTTAGTGAGACAGTTGGCAACATTTGAATGAGGTCTGTAGGTTAAAAAATTGTCCTGTATCATTGTTAATTTGTTGATTTTTGCTAATTGTTTTGTGGTTATATAAGGAAATATTTTTCTTAAGGGTACACATTAAGAAGTATTTGGGGGGAAAGGAGGCATCTGTAAGTCTGCAAGTATTTAAAAATGAGTTTTAAAGAAGGAAAAGGTAGTCAGGGGAAATGATGCAAGTCTGGCTGCGGTTCATCCTGTGGCACTGCATGGTCAGCAGTCCCATATTATCAAAAGTTCTTACGTAGTGTAATTTCTAGAAGATTCTCGTTCCAATATGCATAATTCTTCCACATGTCTGGATATTTTGGTTATAACAGAAATGCATGCATTCAGAAAATGGGAACACATTTGCAGACCATGGTTTATGAGGTCACATACTCAAAAATCTATAATATTTATGAATATGTACATTATTTGATCTGGCGTTTATAGATTTAAGAATTTTTTGTGGTTATAATATTTTTGTTTGCTTTATATTCGAAAGCCAAAACTTATGAAGCTGTAGTTTCAGTGTTTATTACATTACATGATATTGTTATTTTGTTTTTTAGACCACACGAACTAGAGTTTAAGTATGTAATGAAAGTGTCGTCTTTGAAAAACAGACTACCAGAAGCTGCTTTTAGAAAACAGAATTACGTGGAGCACAAAGGTCTGTTCAGATGTCATGGTACACTGCATGTCCTGAGCTCTGTTCCAGTTCTTTTCCACCCTCTCTTTCATACACACATGCACGCGTGCATGTGCACTCTCTCTCTCGCCCTCTTACTTCTGTTTTCCCTTAAGTACTTCTTAAAAGGGTCTTTTGTGAAAGGTGTAGAGTAGCTCTGTGATTCAGTTCTTGGGAGGTTCCGCCTCTACCTACTTTCTGGAGAGTTTATATCGTAAATGGGTGCTGAATTTTCTCAAAAGCTTTTTCTGCATCCATTGAGATCATCATATGGTTTTTATCCTCCAATTTGTTAATATGGTGTATCACATTGATTGATTTGCGTATATTGAAGAATCCTTGCATTCCTGGGATAAACCCCACTTGATCATGGTGTATGATCCTTTTAATGTGTTCTTGGATTCTGTTTGCTAGTATTTTGTTGAGGATTTTTGCATCTATGTTCATTAGTGATATTGGCCTGTGGTTTTCTTTCTTTGTGGCATCTTTGTCTGGTTTTGGTATCAGGATGGCGGTGGCCTCGTAGAATGAGGTTGGCAGTGTTCCTCCCTCTGCTATAATTTGGAAGAGTTTGAGAAGGATAGGTGTTAGCTCTTCTCTAAATGTTTGATAGAATTTGCCTGTGAAGCCATCCGGTCCTGGCCTTTTGTTTGTTGGAAGAATTTTAATCACAGTTTCAATTTCACTGCTTGTGATTGGTCTGCTTATATTTTCTGTTTCTTCCTGGTTCAGTCTCGGAAGGTTGTGCTTTTCTGAGAACTTGTCCATTTCTTCCAGGTTGTCCATTTTATTGGCATATAGTTGCTTGCAGTAGTCTCTTATGATCCTTTGTATTTCTGCAGTGTCAGTTGTTACTTCTCCTTTTTTCATTTCTAATTCTGTTGATTTGAGTCTTCTCCCTTTTTTTCTTGATGAGTCTGGCTAATGGTTTATCAATTTTGTTTATCTTCTCAAAGAACCAGCTTTTAGTTTGATTGATCTTTGCTATTGTTTCCTTCATTTCTTTTTCATTTATTTCTGATCTGATCTTTATGATTTCTTTCCACCTGCTAACTTTGGGAGTTTTTTTGTTCTTCTTTCTCTAATTGCTTTAGGTGTAAGGTTAGGTTGTTTATTTGAGATTTGTCTTGTCTCTTGAGGTAGGATTGTAGTGCTGTAAACTTCCCTCTTAGAACTTTTGCTGCATCCCATAGGTTTTGGGTCGTGTTTTCATTGTCATTTGTCTCTAGGTATTTTTTTATTTCCTCTTTGATTTCTTCAGTGATTTCTTGGTTATTTAGTAGCGTGTTGTTTAGCCTCCATGTGTTTGTATTTTTTACAGTTTTTTTCCCTGTAATTGATATCTAGTCTCATAAAGTTGTGGTCAGAAAAGATACTGGATACGATTTCAATTTTCTTCAATTTCCCAAGGCTTGATTTGTGACCCAAGATATGATGTATCCTGGGGAATGTTCCATGAGCACTTGAGAAGAAAGTGTATTCTGTTGTTGTTGGATGGAATGTCCTATAAATATCAGTGAAGTCCATCTTGTTTAAGGTGTTATTTAAAGCTTGTGTTTCCTTATTTATTTTCATTTTAGATGATTTGTCTGTTGGTGAAAGTGGAGTGTTAAAGTCCCCTACTATTATTGTGTTACTATGGATTTCCCCTTTTATGGCTGTTAGCATTTGTCTTGTGTATTGAGGTGCTCCTATGTCAGATGCATAATATTTACAGTTGTTATATCTTCTTGGATTGATCCCTTGATCATTATGTGGTGTCCTTCTTTGTCTCTTGTAATAGTCTTTATTTTAAAGTTTATTTTGTCTGATATGAGAATTGCTGCTCCAGCTTTCTTTCAATTTCCATTTGCATGGAGTATCTTTTTCCATCCCCTCACTTTCAATCTGTATGTGTCCCTGGGTCTGAAGTGGGTCTCTTGTAGACAGCATGTACACAGGTCTTGTTTTTGTATCCCTTCAGCCAGGCTATGTCTTTTTGTTGGAGCATTTAATCCATTTACAGTTAAGGTAATTATCGCTATGTATGTTCCTAGTACCATTTTCTTAATTGTTTTGGGTTTGTTTTTGTAGGTGTTTTCCTTCTCTTGTGTTCCCTGCCTAGAGAAGTTCCTTTAGCATTTGTTGTAAAGCTGGTTTGGTGGTGCTGAATTCTCTTAGCTTTTGCTTGTCTGTAAAGGTTTTAATTTCTCCATCGAACCTGAATGAGATCCTTGCTGGTAGAGTAATCTTGGTTGTAGGTTTTTCCCTTTCATCACTTTAGATATGTCCTGCCACTCCCTTCTGGCCTGCAGAGTTTCTGCTGAATGATCAGCTGTTAACCTTACGGGGATTCCCTTGTGTGTTATTTGTTGCTTTTCCCTTGCTGCTTTTAGGATTTTTTTCTTTGTATTTAATTTTTGATAGTTTGAGTAATATGTGTCTTGGCATGTTTCTCCTTGGATTTATCCTGTATGGGACTCTCTGCACTTCCTGGACCTGACTGGCTGTTTCTTTTCCCATGTTAGGGAAGTTTTCAACTATAATCTCTTCAAATATTTTCTCAGACCCTTTCTTTTTCTCTTCTTCTTCTGGGATCCTTATAATTCAAACATTGGTGCTTTTAATGTTGTCCCAGAGGTCTCTGAGACTGTCCTCAGTTCTTTTCATTCTTTTTCTCTATTTTGCTCTGCGGTAGTTACTTCCACTGTTTTATCTTCCCGGTCACTTATCCATTCTTCTGCCTCAGTTATTCTGCTATTGCTTCCTTCCTGAGAATTTTTATTTTCATTTATTGTGTTGTTCATCATTGTTTGTTTGCTCTTTAGTTCTTCTAGGTCCTTGTTAAACGTTTCTTGTATTTTCTCCATCCTATTTCCAAGATTTTGGATCATCTTTCCTATCATTACTCTGAATTCTTTTTCAGGTAGACTGCCTATTTCCTCTTCGTTTGGTCTGATGGTGTGTTACCTTGCTCCTTCATCTGCTACATATTTCTCTGTTTTCCCATTGTGCTTAACTTACTGTGTTTGGGATCTCCTTTTCGCAGGCTGCAGGTTCGTAGTTCCCTTTGTTTTTGGTGTCTGCCCCCAGTGGGTAAGGTTGGTTCAGTGGCTTGTGTAGCCTTCCTGGCGGAGAGGACTGATGCCTGTGTTCTGGTGGGTGGGGCTGGATCTTGTCTTTCTGGTGGGCAGGGCTGCGTCCAGTGGTGTGTTTTGGGGTGTCTCTGAATTTAGTATGATTTTAGGTAGCCTCTCTGCTAATGGGTGGGGTTGTGTTCCTGTCTTGCTGGGTGTTTGGCGTGGGGCGTCCAGCCCTGGAGTTTGCTGGCCATTGGGTGGAGCTGGATCTTAGCGTTGAGACAGAGATCTCTGGGAGAGCTCTTGCCGGTTGATGTTACATGGAGCCGGGTGGTCTCTGGTGGTCCAGTGTCCTGAACTCGGCTCTCCCACCTCAGAGGCTCAGGCCTGACACCAGGCCGGAGCACCAAGACCAACCATGTCAGCCACACGGTGGGTCTAGGGAGAAACGGAATATTTCACAATAGCATTTTAAAATAGGAAATGTTCTGTGTTTCTGATTTTCTCCACAGTCTGTTGCCAAGATATGTGCTTCAATATGTATGAGGTGAAACTGTCCAACAAACAAGGGGAAAAAGTAGATAAACTAACAGAGTACATTAAAAGGGAGCAATTGGTAAGAATCATCAGTTTAAAATATTATTATTATGTTTTCCT
This sequence comes from Delphinapterus leucas, assembly GCF_059928025.1. NCBI lineage: Eukaryota > Metazoa > Chordata > Mammalia > Artiodactyla > Monodontidae > Delphinapterus > Delphinapterus leucas. The sequence goes on from NW_028322289.1 coordinate 333,296, forward strand.
TAAATTGAGAAATTGATATCTGTTTATTAGTTGGCTCTGCCTAGATTGAATTGTTTTAGCTTGCTCAAAAGGATTTTTTTTTTTTTTTTTTTTTGGTCACACCACACAGCTTGTAGGATCTTAGTTCCCTGACCAGGGGTCAAACCCGGGCCCACAACAATGAAAGTGCCAAGTCCTAACCACTGGACCGCCAGGAAATTCCCTTAAGAGGATATTTATCATTTAATATTTATTGACATGATATTTATTGGCTAACATGTTCATCCCCTTTGTATCTTAGTTTACTTTTTCTGTGTCTCACTAGTCCGTTCATACTCCTGGTTTTAAGTATAGGAGGACAGTTTTTCTCAAATCCTTTTTTGTTGTTGTTTTTGTTTTATGATGGAAGAATTGAGTAGATCCCTGGTATTTCTGCATTAATCAAAGGAGATTGATTTGTGGGATATTTCTTTAAAAGTGACCCTTGTCAACACATAGGTGTATAAAGAAGAAAAAGTTGCTGCTTCTATTGTTTTCATAGCGTAGAAAAGCACGATTCTACTGAGAAATATGTAACATCCAAAGACCTCTCCACTGTGTTAACCAGGGCTCCTCGGTCTGAGGATAGGAGTAGATGCTGACCTTATAGTGAGTGATTCCCAAACATCCCAAAGGAAACAGTGTGCATGGTGGAAGTGAGCAAACAAGTCTGCTCAGCCCTTTAGTGGCACAACGGACTTATCCCCATAGTAGACAGTATGAAACCGGTAAATTAACAGAATAGATAGGTGAGCTGCCTTGGGGGAAGTGTCAGGTAAGATGCTTGAGTTGCACGTAACAGAAATTCAGACTGGCTTAAACAATGAAGAGTTTTGATAGGCTTACTTTTGAGTTTTAGATGGTAAAGCAAGTTCAAGTGCTGTTTGCTCAGGACTCTTTTTCTTTCAGCTTCTCCCTCCTCTGTGCAATAGTTCTGTCCTAGGCTGCCAGTCAGGGCTGCGTGCTTCCTTTTTGCATCCAGAGAGAACCCGTCCTCCAAACCATGGCTTCTGTCCTTAGACCAGTTCCATCATCTGCATGTCTCTCAGCAGCAACTAGAAAGGGAATGGCCCACACTGATTAGTTCAGGCCACTCAGAGCCCACCTTCCAGAACTGGGTGCGAGGTCAGGGCCCCCATTCTGCAGTAAGGAGGTGCAGTGGCTGACACAGGATGCTGAGCAGGTGACCACTGAGTATCGACTGGGATTACAGGCTATGTGTTTTCGAAGTAGTGTAGTTCATTTTATATTTGGAAATTCAAAGGAAGGAAGTTCAAAGATACTTTGAGAAAATGCATTAGTGAAGGGTCTACTTGTGAGTGCTTCTGGCATTGAACTCAGGAGACTCGGTGCCCAGCTTTACTTCACAGTTTGTGTGTTAATTACTTAACAGAAATTACTTATCACATAAGGTCCTTCGCTCTCAGTGCTCCAGGCTGCTTTTCCTGCCTCATTTTATAATGAATAATCTTTACATATCGGTCTCCCTACCTAGACATCGAGCTCCTTGAGGGTAGGTATCATGTCTTAAGCATCTTTGACACCTTGGTGCCTGGTGTATAGTGGACGAGCAGTAAATGTCCCTTGTACCTACAACACTGGACTTCAAGAACAGTACTGAGGAAGGTCTCTTCTTTAAAAGGTGGTAAAGACATGTATGGCTGGATTTTTCTGTGTGTGAATGGAAAAGGCTAGAAGTAGATATTTCAAAGATTCTATGATTTTTTTCCCCACAGAGGTTAAAATAGGAATTTTATATAGCCCTTTCAGCGCATAATTTGAGAGACTAATAAGATACACTACATATTTGTTTTACGTGCACATATTTTGGAATAAAGGAATGTACAGTTTTAAGCAGATATAGGATTTTACTTTCATCTATATTACAAAACTAAAATTCAGAATAATGTAGCTAATTATTGTCACTTTTACTCTTTACACCGATAAAAAGATAAAGCAAGAATTACATCTGTTTGCTGATACATACCAAAGATATGGGTATATATAACTGTTGATACATTTATTCAGTAATTCTTTCTTGAGTGCTTACTGTGTGCCAGAAGCAAAAAGACAAATTGTCCCTGCCATCAAGGAACTTACAAGACTATAGGAGACAAAAATGTAAACCAACCAATGCATAGGGGCTGTGATAGAAATGTTTGGAGACTCACAATAGTGATTGTTCCTGTGGGTGAAGTTTCAGTCTCATAATTAGTTCCAATAAATAATTAGAAAAGAAGTCTTTTTTTCATACTTGAGTTGTTGAATAATTTATTGATTTATCATATTTGTAGGCTTATGACCTGTCAATTTTTGAAGTATGTTTTATCACTTTATAAAGTGGTATCTTTTATTCTGTTTTTTTAACTGAGAAATTATTGTATGACATTGAATTTTATCTTCGTTAAGGGTATATAGGCTTTTGAAATGGTGACTAATGGGGAAGAAGAGCTGTTATCTCTGTGATTTAGAATGACAGAAGATGCCACTGAAGACTGTGGTAGAGGGAAAATAGAAGTATTTATTTTCATCTGCATTTCTTATAACCAGGGGACCTAATGATGTTATTTCCTTTTATTACTCATCTCTTAGGAAGCTGTAGAAAGGATTCTTTTAATGGATGGTATCTTCCAGTTTTTCTAGTCCCAGGATTCTGTGATATGTTTTGTATTAAAATGAGCTTAACATGTTAATCAAAGGTCTGATTGACCTTGAATTTGTAGTGGCTAAATGGGAACAGAGCGGCTACTTAGCAGTATGAAATGTCCAACATGTCAATGAAAAAAAATGAAAGACGTTGTTTCTGATTGATTTGTTATGTAATTGAACACTATCCTAAAACTAACCCATGATGTTCTAGTTATTTATTATATGTAGCCATAACAAGGCCAAGATTACTTGAATGCTAAGGAGCTTGCAGTTTCTGATACTGGGGACAAAATTGTCCTGATTCCCATAAATACTGACATTTCAAGAATTTTTTTCTTTAACTTTTCATGAGCTTAAAAATCACTGAAGAATGTGGTAGAGGGAGAAGGAGAGAGGAATTGAATCTTCTTTCTTGCTATTTTATGTTTAAGGCAATCGTCAAATGCTTAGAAGATCGAGAATTTTTCATTTTACTTACGTCGTCAGCCTTAATGTCAGAAACAAGTAAGAACAACTTTTTGAATAAATGTTTTTCAGTATGTTTACTTTTATTGTATAAGATCAGCAACCTCACGTTTCTTCTGATTCTCATTCTGTGTAGGTTTTGGAGAGGAGCAGATGGGTCTTCACGGGTTGCATTTATTCCATTCATCCCCGTCAGCAGGTAAGGACCAGGACTGGCAGTTCACTGCACCTGTGGGCCATTTTTCAGTCCTCATCTTAAACTCTCAGCAGCATATGACCCTGGTAACTCTTTTCTTCTCTTAAATAACTTTCTTCCTTTACTCTCCCTGGTCAATCCTTCATCTCCTTTCTTTGTAGGCTTATCCTTTCCTGTCTGCTCCATGCTCAGATATCCACCTGCCTATGGACATTTCTTTCTACTTAAATGTCTCAGATGGTCCTCACATTCAGCATGTCCAAAACTGGATTCATTTGTTATTGAACAACAAGAGCTGGGAGTTGGTTTTATCATAGTCTCCCCGTCAGTAGGACTTAAGGTCCTCACAGAAGCACTTCCCTCTGTCTGGACTACTTGTCTCCTTCCCCCTGATCAGATGATGTTGATCGCCCCCCAAGCCAGAACCAGGAATTGCCTGCTAGGGGCAAAAAATATTGCTCCTGCAGTCTGTAAATAGATATACAGTATATCTGTGGTATTAGAATTTCAGAGGGCAGTTAGGAAACAAAGTCTAGAAAGGCTGTCTTTGGTGGGGGTAGATAATGAATAAAATTGGAGGAGAAGTGCTGGTCTAGCCACTTACCCATAGCTGTCAGGTGTCAGTTTAAATATCACTTTATTTATTCCCATCACCACTCTTCCTTCAATGAGGACCCCTAGGCTTTTCACCAATATAATTTAAATATTTATTTTTATAATTATTTAATGCCTGCCTTTCTTGTATTCTACTGCATCCCTACTGCTTAGCAATGTCAGGCACCTAAAAAGTAATAAATGCTTGCTGAGCAAATAAATAAATTAAAGTAAATGAGTCATTTCTTTTTGTCATATGAGGAAATTTTCCTCATTGTTTTATAATCACACTGTGTATGTTTAAACATGATTTGTATATAGTATTTATAAAGCTACAACCAATCCAAAAAAATTTTTTAATTGATGTTTTTAAATTGTATTCAGCTACTCAAAGCAGAGAACTGCTGGCATTACCTGTTTGGAATAAGCAAAATATTACCAGTTATAATAACATAATGGCGATAGCTGCTTGCATTTTTCAAGCATTTACTACATTGATATTCTGCTAGGCACAATTGATTTCACAGCCCTTAATAGGTATTTTTATTGTGACCATTTCAAAGATGAGGAAACTGAAACTTAAACTTGCCCAAGGTCAAACAGCTGAGTCTGAGCTGGCTTCCAGCTCTGTTCCCCCACTGCCTCCCTCCGTATGCAGGAGCTCTGCCTTTATTCTTATTTTTAGGTGTACACTACCATCTGAATAAGAAACATTAGTTCCTGTACCATTTGGGGTTGAACAGCACAGGATTTCTTTTTGAGTAAACATTGGATTGTTGTGTTCAATGCTCACAGCCTCCTCTAGTTCGTTAAGACACTTTTCTATTTCTGGTCACTCAGAAATGTTCAGTGCTGTGGTTATTTGTTTTAAATTGAGTGACTCTTCGCTTAGCAGACTTAAAAAGTTCTTTTTCTTAGATTTCATAATAGCCTGTTACAAATCGTTCTGACTTCTGCCTTTCCAAATTCTTGAAATAATGAAGTTGTCTAGAAAACTGCTGCTTTATCGTGAACTGTTAGCAGTACATAAGAACTTTGTCATGTTTTATTTTTCCTTTTACTATCTAAATGAACTGCAGAGAAAGGAATTTTTATTTTAATGGCTAGCCACATTTTCCCATTTATTTTTATTTGCCATTCTTTTCCTGATACCTGCTCAAGTATAAATGTATTCAGCTAGGTGTTTCTTAATTTTGCAGTTACTTTTTCGTTAAAAAGAATGGTATACTTCAGTTTAGTAGGCACCAAAGGTCTTTATTATCTGTGGGTTTTTTATTACTGATAAATTACATTTTCTAGGATTTTATTACCTATTTCTCAGTGACCTGACCTTTTCTCTTTTTTCCTGTACTCTTTTCCTTTAGGTTATTGAGTTGCTGAAAAATTAGCATTTCAGTCAGAGAGTGAACCAGGGAGAGGAAGTAAAATACAGACGAGTCAGTCTAGTTACATAATATTAAAAAATTGCATTTGCTAGAGAAGGTGATGAAATATATAGCAGTAGTTACCATGAGAGTTGGGGGTTACTTAGGGTTTACTTTCTTTTAGTTCAACTGGTTTGTGTTGTAACTCTAGTTTCTTCCAGTTTTATTGAGATATTATATAATTGACATACAGCACTATATAAGTTTAGGGTTTACCAGCATAAAGATTTGACTTACATACATTATGAAACAACTACCACAGTAATTCTAGTGAACATCCATCATATCATATAGATACAAAATTAAAGAAAATAGAAAAAACATTTTTTCCCTTGTGATGAGAACTATTAGTATTTCCCTTCTTTTTCCTTCTTTGGCTGCGTTGGGTCCTCGTTGCTGCAGGCTTTCTCTAGTTGCGGCTAGCGGGGGCTACTCTTCATTGCAGTGCACGTGCTTCTCATTGTGGTAGCTTCTATTGTTGCAGAGCACTGGCTCTAGGCACGCGGGCTTCGGTAGTTGTGGCATGCAAGCTCAGTAGTTGTGGCTCGCAGTCTCTAGAGCGCAGGCTCAGTAGTTGTGGTGCACGGGCTTTGTTGCTCCATGGCATGTGGGATCTTCCCAGACCAGAGCTCGAACCCGTGTACCCTGCAAAGGCAGGTGGATTCTCAACCACTGCGCCACCAGGGAAGTCCCAGTATTTACTTTCTTAACTTTCATATGTAACGTCAGCAGTGTTAATTATTTTTTATTATGTTGTACATTACATCTCTAGTACTTATTTATCCTATAACTGAAAGTTTGCACCTGTGACTACCTTCTTAAGAGAATTTGAAGTAGGTCATATAAGGTACAGATTAGATACATTTTAAAAGCAGAAGATGAGAATAGAAAAGTAATTCTGCCAACTCTAAATGCCGGTGCGTTGAGCCCACGCTGGGCTCCTGGTCAGATGAGATGGAGCTGCAGGCGGGCCTGCCTTCTTCATTCTCACCTGGTGATCCCATCTGAGTGACTCTTTTTTGGTTCTGTGTGTGCGTGTTTTCATATATATGGAGATAATATATGTTCATTAAGTGCATCCATAAGTCTTCTATTAATTGCTATTTAGATTACCATTTGAAACACTGTATCATATTTAACCATCCTGTAATTTTGTAATCTAAAGCGTTTTTTCCTGCATGTTTTTGAAAAAACAAGAACTTTGGGTTTTTAATACATGTGTATATATTTTAGGGCTGAAAGACTTGAAAGTTGAAGATGACATCTCATTGAAGGTGGTACCTATTTTACCTGCCCTTAATTGTGCCCTGCTGGAAGCAAAGAAATCATTTTCTGAAAAAGGAATCTGTCCAAACACATTAGTAAAGCATAATCTCCAAGAACTGTACAAGGTGGACAAAAGTCCTTCATTGACTGCTGCTTCTCAGGATGGAATTAAAGAGACTGCATTCTTTGGCAAAGTGTCCAGTGGTTTTGACTTGACTCCTCCAGCTGAAAAGTGCCCTTTACAGTCTTTAACTCAGTTGAGATCTTATTCTTCAAATCCTAATGGGTACATTTTGGAAGTATCTACTGCACTAGACTTATTGGCAGGCTGTCCTCAGTCTCCATGTATTTCAGATGGAATTTGTGACGCTGGATCTTCTTTAGTTATGACTCCAAATGCTGAATTTCACGACTCAGCGGCAGAAGTAAGAAAAGAAACAGAAACACAAAAGAATTCTGAAGAGATGTTTAAAGCAAGGCAGGGAGCTCTGGTCCCATTAAGTCCCGCATCAAATCTGAGAGTTCAGCGTAAGAGAAAAGCAGGCACGCTGCCCGTGGTACAGAGTAAAAGGGTGAAGTTGTGCCATCCCTTTCCCAGAAGAACTCGTGGTGGAGCAAAGAAGCGTCCAGACTCTCGCACAACTCTCAAGTTCCGTCAGAAAAGAGAAAACGGTAAGCATGTTCTGTATGGATTTTCAGATGAGCAATTAGTAATAACTGTTGTGTGTTAACCCTGTTCCTGTGTGACCATCCTGGACCGTAGCTTGACAGTGTCCGTTAGCTCTCTCCAGGTGATCTGTGTGCATGCTAAAGTTGGAGAAGCGCTAATCTAGATAACATGAAAATCAAGAAATAGGACAAAAGCCCACCCACCAAAAGCTTGTATTTCACTTGTAAAACTGCTCAGATCATCACTCAGTTATTTACTTACCTGTCTAAGAAGTACGGTATTTCAGATGGAATTTATTGATGCTGGATTTTCTTTAGTTATGACTCCAGGTGCTGAATTTCACGACTCAGCGGCAGAAGTAAGAAAAGAAACAGAAACACAAAAGAATTCTGAAGAGATGTTTAAAGCAAGGCAGGGAGCTCTGGTCCCATTAAGTCCGGCATCAAATCTGAGAGTTCAGCGTAAGAGAAAAGCAGGCACGCTGCCCGTGGTACAGAGTAAAAGGGTGAAGTTGTGCCGTCCCTTTCCCAGAAGAACTCGTGGTGGAGCAAAGAAGCGTCCAGACTCTCGCACAACTCTCAAGTTCCGTCAGAAAAGAGAAAACGGTAAGCATGGTCTGTATGGATTTTCAGATGAGCAATTAGTAATAACTGTTGTGTGTCAACCCTGTTCCTGTGTGACCATCCTGGACTGTAGCTTGACAGTGTCCGTTAGCTCTCTCCAGGTGATCTGTGTGCATGCTAAAGTTGGAGAAGCGCTAATCTAGATAACATGAAAATCAAGAAATAGGACAAAAGCCCACCCACCAAAAGCTTGTATTTCACTTGTAAAACTGCTCAGATCATCACTCAGTTATTTACTTACCTGTCCAAGAAATAAGGTATTTCAGATGGAATTTGTGATGCTGGATTTTCTTTAGTTATGACTCCAGGTGCTGAATTTCACAACTCAGCGGCAGAAGTAAGAAAAGAAACAGAAACACAAAAGAATTCTGAAGAGATGTTTAAAGCAAGGCAGGGAGCTCTGGTCCCATTAAGTCCCGCATCAAATCTGAGAGTTCAGCGTAAGAGAAAAGCAGGCACGCTGCCCGTGGTACAGAGTAAAAGGGTGAAGTTGTGCCGTCCCTTTCCCAGAAGAATTCGTGGTGGAGCAAAGAAGCGTCCAGACTCTCGCACAACTCTCAAGTTCCGTCAGAAAAGAGAAAACGGTAAGCATGGTCTGTATGGATTTTCAGATGAGCAATTAGTAATAACTGTTGTGTGTTAACCCTGTTCCTGTGTGACCATCCTGGACTGTAGCTTGACAGTGTCCGTTAGCTCTCTCCAGGCGATCTGTGTGCATGCTAAAGTTGGAGAAGCGCTAATCTAGATAACATGAAAATCAAGAAATAGGACAAAAGCCCACCCACCAAAAGCTTGTATTTCACTTGTAAAACTGCTCAGATCATCACTCAGTTATTTACTTACCTGTCCAAGAAATAAGGTATTTCAGATGGAATTTGTGATGCTGGATTTTCTTTAGTTATGATTCCAGGTGCTGAATTTCACAACTCAGCGGCAGAAGTAAGAAAAGAAACAGAAACACAAAAGAATTCTGAAGAGATGTTTAAAACAAGGCAGGGAACTCTGGTCCCATTAAGTCCCGCATCAAATCTGAGAGTTCAGCGTAAGAGAAAAGCAGGCACGCTGCCCGTGGTACAGAGTAAAAGGGTGAAGTTGTGCCGTCCCTTTCCCAGAAGAACTCGTGGTGGAGCAAAGAAGCGTCCAGACTCTCGCACAACTCTCAAGTTCCGTCAGAAAAGAGAAAACGGTAAGCATGGTCTGTATGGATTTTCAGATGAGCAATTAGTAATAACTGTTGTGTGTTAACCCTGTTCCTGTGTGACCATCCTGGACTGTAGCTTGACAGTGTCCGTTAGCTCTCTCCAGGTGATCTGTGTGCATGCTAAAGTTGGAGAAGCGCTAATCTAGATGACATGAAAATCAAGAAATAGGACAAAAGCCCACCCACCAAAAGCTTGTATTTCACTTGTAAAACTGCTCAAATCATCACTCAGTTATTTACTTACCTGTCTAAGAAATAAGGTCATTCAGTTTCTGAACTGTCCTCGGACAAATTCGAGTGGAAGAAGAGGATCTGCTAAAATCAGGCACACTAAGAACAGATGGCAAAAACTGATAAGTGATAGCCTGAACGTGTTTAAAGAGGGGGGAAAGTGCCTGGACTCTCCCAGAACTAGAGCATCCTGGGGCAGAATTTCTAATCCTTTGTGTGTTTTAAAAGTGGTCGTCTGGATCCTACTACAGACCTACTGAAACAAGGTCCAGTGGCCTCGAGACATATATATTGAAACAGTTCCTCAAGTGGTTTTGTTGCCCCCTGAAAACTGAGGGAGAATCAGCGTCCAGAGCCATTTAATGTTAGTCAAATGCACTTCAGTGAACAGAGCACGACAAATAACACAATTTTGGCTTAGAGTCATCTCAGATTATGTGTGGTGTATTTTGTTTAAAACTAGGGAACTTATGCTCTATGACCCCTTAGCGAAGAGGTGAGCAGACTTGGGCCAAAGGGTCCCTCAGGCATTACCTGTTGTCTCTGTACTTCACTGTGCTGGCACAGGTGGGCGGCTGTGACTGAGGTCTGGCCCTTCACAGAAAAAATTTGCCAACCCTATCTATAGTATTTTGAATTTTAAAATTCTGATGCCTAAAGAAGAAACACTGGAGGTGTGTGGATCCCCAGGATCCTAGATAATTAAGATTTTACCCTGTGGTTTAACAAGTAGTTATTTCTGGCCAATTATAGTTTGAGAAATTGTGTGTGTGTGTGTGTGTTTAGGAGGGTGGTAGAAAGAACGGCAGTATGAAGCAGCAACTCACACTCTACATTTCCTCACAAATTCCAGGCCAACCATATTGGGTTTCTCTCTATATGAACCATTTTAAAGGTATTAAATAAATTACCTATAATTCAACATATATGTTGTCACTGTTTCTCAAGTGTGCTAATTTCATCCACTATAAGAAATATGTTTTAGGGATGTCCCTGGCAGTACAGTGGTTACAACTCCACACTTCCAGTGCACAGGGCACGGGTTTGATCCCTGGTCAGGGAACTAAGACACAACATGCCACAGAGTGTGGCCAAAAAATGAACAACAACAACGATGTGATTAAACCAGCCAAGATGACTAAATATAATACCACAAAAGCTCAAAAAAAAATAGAAAAGAAATACATTGTATATTGTAGTCCATTACACACAAATTCATACATTACTGAAACAGAAATTTCAGGAAGCATTTACCCTAACTATGTGTAATACAATCTGATATCTTCTGTTTCATTTAACAAAGAATTCTGGTTGCAGCCCATTAAGTTTATTTTATAATACACCCATGGGTTATTGCATGCAGCTTGAGAAACATGTCATTGAGTGATGCAAATAAGCAGGGCAGTCCGTGCAGGGTCACCTGTTTCGTGTTTCTCCTTTTCCTCGCAGGACCTAGGTTGTGAGAGATGTTCCCCTCCCGCCCGTGCAGATGTTACGCTTCCCCTAGTCTTGATCATCTCATCTTATTTTCTTTCTCTTCTTAATTTAGTCTTAACAGTTTTCCTGCTTGACTTATATTTTGCCTTTTTTTATGCTAAAAATTTTAGAAATTGTAACCAGTATAAAATCAGAAGTCTTACTCTAAAAACAAAACTGCTGCTTTATTGCCTTTGATAGTTTAGTAGGGAAGAAAATAATTAGACCCAGGGAAATGTACAACATTAAGAGAGTCTAAAAGCTTTTTTAAAAAACCGTTTATTTTTCTAACCTTCAAAAGAATAAAATGAAACTGGTCTCTTTTCTACATTTCACTAATAACCATCACATTCTGAAACTGTTTAATATGTTTTCTGTTCTCAATCAATTAGAAATAGTATTTTCCATATAACGTGATTTTAAAATATTTGCAAACATTCACACGTGTGATTATTTTATATAGTCAATGGGGAAAACGTTTTCACAGGGAACATTTATTAACATTTTTTTTTAACTCTTAAAGGATTGAAACACTTTCTGCGTGTGATACAAGCAGGTTGTTAATAGTTTTTTCTCCTCATGTGCCCCCACCTTTAGTTCTTTCCTTCCTTCCCTGCGAGAAGTAAAGCTGAGCATTTTGTAAGAGAAATGAGCAATTATAATAGATTTATAGGAAGTTAAATCAGAAGAGGACTTTCTTCAATGTACCTTCCTCTGTCTTCTCTTAAGAGATGATTTTTCAGGCAGTGTTAAAGCTTTGATATTTAGGTGTAGTGAAGGAAAATATGTAAGATGGCTCTTTGTGAACCTACAGTCTCTTCTCTACAGTGTGATCATGGTTTTAACCATATGGCTTTATGGGAGCTGTGTCGCTTTTGTGTAAATTGAATTATCCGTCACCCTGTGCTGTGAACTAGCATGTTCAGCCTTACCTGCCACATCAGTCAGCAAAGATTATGGAATCTTTTTTAAAAATTAAGTCATGCCTTGTTTCTATAAAGTTATTACTCTGATATTTTTCTCCTAATCCTAATTAGGGATATAGACCAACACTTAGCAAGTTCAAAAATCTTTTAATGAAATACCCCCAATTTTATATTTTATTCCCCATTATTAAAGTTTCCCCCCCAAAACAAATCAAAGGAAAGCTATGCTGATAAATATGTGCGCCCCCTACCCCTTAGAAAACGGTGTCTTTTCTGCATAAGGTGCTGAAGTGCTGACTGCACAGTATGTACAGACAACCAAATTGGATTGGAAAAACCAAGAAGCTCCTATTTCTAAAGCTGTTCCAGGGTCAACGAATGCTAAAAGGGCAAGGAAACGAGAGACATCTCCAGTCAAAACTGTTCCAAGGGCTGAGCCACCTGTGAAGAATTCTCCACAAAAACAGAGGGAAAATATAGTAAAAGGCAATCAGAATCCCAGAATCAGAAAGCAGCCACAACCTGGTAAGAAGTCCTCTTCCTGTAAATTTCAGCACCGTAATACAGACTAATCGAGATTATAAAGTAGTATATTGAAACAGTATAAGATCAGTTGAAATCTGTCACGTTCTTGTGGTCTTCTTTAGTTCAGACACTGACAGGACAAGTAACTTGGTTTCCCATTGTGAATAAATAAGAAAGTGCCAAGATTCATACCTTCACTAAATAGACCCTACTTTTCATTCTGCAGAAAGCCTGAACATGAACTGTTTAGCAGAGTTAAAGTATAAATGGCCTTTTTTAATGACTAAATTCACAAGCAAGTAGCATCTGGCAGTATTTTTCTGGACCATAATCAGTTATAGAAGATATTATAAGTTTGTCCAGAGGGAACTGTAAAGACATGGTTCAAAGCAGTCAGTAATCTCGAATCCTGTATTTCACTTGTATTTTTTCTTGTTTTTTTTCGGTACGTGGGCCTCTCACTGCTGTGGCCTCTCCCTTTGCGGAGCACAGGCTCCAGACGCGCAGGCTCAGCAGCCGTGGCTCACGGGCCCAGCCGCTCCGCGGCATGTGGGATCTTCCCGGACCGGGGCACGAACCCGTGTCCCCTGCATCGGCAGGCGGACTCTCAACCACTGCGCCACCAGGGAAGCCCCTGTATTTGGTTTCAAAAGGCATTAAATTAATTTTAAAAGCAGTTTTACTTTTCTACTTCTACTTGTGCGGAAGTGAATAACCAAGTCTCCTTCTGTGAGCCAGCAGCTGACTGCTGGTTCCGTGTTCCACCTGCTGGAACCTCCTCGTTGCTGGCACGTTCCCTCATCACCGCGGACCTCACTTTTCTCCCAGCTCCATGTCCCTCTTCACACCCGTCTCTCTGAGTAGAGTGCAGCTCCACCAAGCTGCAAAATCTATACATTTTACAGTATCTTCGGTATTGAGTCCTACTGTGTTGTATGTGTGGTGGTGTTTTTTGTTTAGAAAAACCTTCATTTCCTCATATCTCTGTATTTCCATCAGTTTTCTGTCTAATCTCATGATTCTACTTTCTCTCATCTACCTTTAGGTTTTTTAAAAGCCTCAAATTTAGTGGAATTCAGGGAAAGACTCTTGTTTTGTTGGGGTGATGGTATTATGGATGAGCTTGGTTTTTTCTTTCCTCATTGTTTTAAAAAATTTTTTCGGCCACACCTTGCAGCATGTGGGATCTCGGTTCCCTGACCAGGGATCGAACCCACACTGCCTGCATTGGAAGCGCAGAGTCTTAACCACTGGACCACAGGGAAGTCCCTTTCCTCAGTTGCGTTAATGTTGTTTATGGCTGAAGATTTTTCTGAAAGCTCCTCAGTCATATCACCGTACAACCTGTACAGAGTCATACCCAACACAGCCTCTCTGCTTGTCTCCCCAGGCAGTTACGAGGTGGTCTTACCCACGGGTCCACATTTCTCTCCTGCCGTTTCCCAATGCGTGCCTTCCCTGCCAGGCACATGGTGCCACCCACACGAACCACGCCTGTTGTCACTCCTGTGCAGTCCCCTCTGCTCAGCTAAGTCCACCCGGAGTCATTTCCTGATGCTCTGATCTGCACTCATTTCTCCTTTTTTTTCCATTTCTTTTTTGGGTTTTTGAGAACGTTAAAGAGTTAATTCATACTATTTTCCAATCATCTGGTGTGTCTTGGTCCTGTCTTTCCAATTAGTTTGTAAACAGGATGAGTATAGATACATACATAATGCATTGTATTCCCAGCCTTGTCATTAGAATTCCTTGTGCTGAATTGGCTTCTATATACTTGTAGGCTAATCGATTAGTGGGAGGAGGTGTGCAACTGGGCATTGGCAGAAAAGTGAGCCCAGAAAATGAAAAGTTTCCAGAATGGGTATTCAGAAATAGGGCGATTTGTATTGCAAGTGTCTGTATATATTGTGCAGCCACATTCCAAGTTAAAATTTTAAGATTACCACCTTTTAAATAATGTGTTAATTTTTTCTTTTATTTCTTAATCACCCATGCTAATCCACTTCATTTCTTTTACTTGAAATATCAGAGTTTAAGAAGGCTCAATCATTTTGTTACTGAAACTAATGGTTTTCTGTCCTTTTTAAAGTTTTCAATATAGTTTTTATTTACTGAACTCTTTAATTTTTTATAATTTATTTGGCATCATTTTATCTATATTTCTTAAAAGAGATAGATGATCAGTATTGTATTTTTAATTAATTGAAAACCTCTAACAAGTCAGTTATTAAATGATTTACCTGAAATGACACATATGAAAATGAACCGTTTTTCTTGACTCAATACAGTGTTCTCTAGATTCGACCTTCCTCATAGTGATACTCAGTGTAAGAACCATAGTATTTAAGGATAGAATGAACTTAGTGTCAGTAAACACATCAGATCCTAAAATGAATGTGTTTCCAGTACACCCGGAGGGTTCACGAGACAGCCCTCTTTGGGCCACTTTCTCGTACCTCACCCCGTTGGGCTTTGATATTTTAAATAAAAACTGGGCAGTGGTTGATTAATTTTACCCTCCTCACCATACACACACTCTTGTCATTCTGTTTGATGACCTCATAGGCCAGAGTTTTCTCTGTAAATGTACTGTCATTGGGCTTTGCAGACAGGTTAGTAATTTATTTCAGACCTGCTACTGCTAATTATAAAGAGGAGCACAGTTGGCTTTTCTGTCCATCCAGCCACCTGCTACAGGGACTCACTGCCCAGTATTGTTGAGAACTTTGTCCTTCATGATAATCACATTTTAAAAGGCTGAATCAAAGTCCTGAGAAGGCAAGTAAACCACCTGAGAATGTTAGTTTTCTGACCGAATGCCAGTGGGTAGATTTGAGTACCTGCTGTAAGGAGAATTATCAGTAGATGAGGAGATTTGCTTTTTTGCAGATAGAATAGAGAGGAAATGTTTTTAATGCAGAAACTGAAGTTTTAAAACTTGAAATTAATTGGCGATTCTGAATATTCTTACTTTTCTCATTTTTTATTTGTATCGTAACGTATTATAATTAAACATCAGTACGGTTAAAAATCATCTCTATTTTGAACTTAGGTGGTTTCTCTAATAACTTGCCAAGAGAAATGATTTCTAAGAAAGTACATTAACCTTCTATAATATACACTTTAAACTTAGAAATTCTTAGATTCTCACTAGATTGTAAGCTCTCTGAGGGCAGGAGTCTTGTTTTCTTGTTTTTGTTTTTTTCTCTTTGTATATTTCTTTAGCTGAGCAGTATGCCTTGTGTGTAGGTCAGTACATGCAGGTTTTTTTTGTTTGTTTGTTTTTGTTTTTTTGCGGTACGCGGGCCTCTCACTGTTGTGGCCTCTTCCGTTGCGGAGCACAGGCTCCGGACGCGCAGGCTCAGTGGCCACGGCTCACGGGCCCAGCCGCTCCGTGGCATGTGGGATCTTCCTGGACCGGGGCACGAACCCGTATGCCCTGCATCGGCAGGCAGACCCTTAACCACTGCGCCACCAGGGAAGCCTGAGTACATGCAGTTTTGAAGGGTGATTTCTTTTTAAATTAATATGCACATTCCTTAAGACTTGTTCCTTGGTAAATACATTATAATACATGAGGAAGTTGGACAAGACCTCACTCTGGTAATAAAAATTTAACATACAATTTATGCAACATATCAAGAGGTTTTTCTTGAATATGTTGACTTAACTGTTGATTTTCACTGAACCATAGGAATATGACAAAGAATTAATTCTATGGAAATCAAGTGTTATGTGTCTTTTTTTCTTTTATGCTGAAGCCAAAGGAGAAACTTCTTCACAGCTTCAATCAGAAATTTCAGATGGTCGAGAAGATGTTATTAGCATAAGTACAGCTCAACCAGAAAATATCACAGTGGCTCCAGAAGACCCACCTGAAAACTCCATTGTCAACTGTGACTCCCAGGCCCTAAATATGTTGGCTGATCTTGCATTAAGCACTGCTACCTCTACCACACCATCCTCTGAGCCCAGAAACTTGCCCTGCTCCTCTGAATTGCCACAGAACGATGTTTTGCTTTCTAAAGAACATTCTTTGCGTGGTACATCAGACCATGAATATCACAGAGGAGTTAAAAGTCAAAAAGGTGGACCGTTATCCAAGCCCTCCTCTGATAAGGGTAATCTGACATCAGACCCCACGGTCAGCCAGGAGGAAGAAAGCTTGGTTGCTGGCATTCAGGCCCCTGCAGAAGCCCAGTCAGCACTGCCCGAGGAAACCCTAGAAAGTTCCGACGCAAGCCAAAGCTCTGTCGTTGCTGTGGAGCATTCCTATGCCCTGCTCCTTGCAGAACATTCAAAGAAGCATCTACAGCAGAGAGGGGCCCCAGGCCCTGCGTTTGCCAAGAATGGCACAAAAGGCCCTGGAGCGGGAACCCCAGTGGGGAAAGTGATGCCATTTCGGCATCAGCAGGTCACCTCCCCACTGCAGCAGCTTTCCGAGGCCCCAGCGCTCAGGCGCAGGAGCGGGGTGCTGCCCTCCAGCCTGCAGGACTTCTGCCGCTCTCGTGCCGTATTCAGCTGTGACGGCTCCTTTAAGGTCACTTTCGTATGGGAAGCAGATTACGTGTTCAGCTTAGACGGCAAGTAAGTATACCAACAACCCCCTGGAGAAGACTGTAGTCAGAGCACTACACGGGTGAGTGGGAGTGACCCTGGATGAAAACGGATGAACTTTTCTGTTGAGATAAATGTAGCGAGAAGGGATACTTGTGCTAAACTCTGGGGAGGGAGAAGGAAGTGTGTAAAATCCAGTAACTTGGGAATAATACCAAGCAGATTCACTGTAATCATTTGTTATATCAACTTCATTTTTATTTTACTCATTGTTTCATGTTCATGTAATTTTTAAAATAAAAATGAACACAAAAACTAAGGTTAATAATTAAGGCACTTACTTATAAGATAATCAACTAAAATAGTCATTTTCAATGATTTTGGTTTCTTCTTTCTTTAAAATCTCAGGCCTTGGAATACTGATTTACCAGATACCATGGAAGAAGTGAAGCTTTTACTTCATATGTGGGTAGCTCTGTTTTATAGCAATCAAAACAAAGTCATACAATCATCCCGAAAAGTAGTAGAACACAGCAACCCAGCAAAATACGTGTGCATAAATAGCACGTTAGAATCGTTTGAATTCAGTGAAATTGAAGAGTCCTCCGGTGTGGAAAGGTGCTCCGTAGACCCTCTGTTGGAGACTAATGAGGCTCCCAGAGGTCCTACTGCCAAAGTGTCCTTCCCAATCACTGACCCCCTGCTTCCTTTCATGAAACCACCGCCTGTGAGAGGCTTGGAGCTTTGGGTGCAGAATGAACAGAAAGAAATGTTTGCAACAGCAGGTCATCCAGAGACCCCAGAAAGCCAGAATTTCATCTATTCCTGTAATAATGAGGTAGGTCAAGCTGAATACTGTAAATGCTGGTGTTATTTTTGAAGAAATATTTTTTGTACGTAAAATCACATTCATAACAAGGCATTGGTTTCTTTTAGGAAAGTGGATTCTCTAGCTATGTAAAGGATTAGAATGCCAGAAACTTAGTTTACAAAGTCTGGATTGTCTGCAGGTGGAGCTTATCTACCATCCTGATTGAAGAAACAAAAGGAGGAAAAAAATCGTAGGCCTCAGATGATCTGGGAGCCAACCATAATTATGTAGCTTTTCAGTTGTATGATTTGGGGCAAATTACTTGTTCTCTGAGCTTATTATCTTTTAAAAGAGGTGAATAATACTTATTCTGTTTACCTATAATAGTGTTTATGGATCAAATGCAGTAATAATAAATATAAAAAATCTTTGATAAACCTTAAAGGAAACTAAAATTGAATATATTAAAAAATATTTTTAAAAACAAATCCTGAGGGCTTCCCTGGTGGCGCAGTGGTTGAGAGTCCGCCTGCCGATGCAGGGGACACGGGTTCGTGCCCCGGTCTGGGAAGATCCCACATGCCGCGGAGCGGCTGGGCCCGTGAGCCGTGGCCGCTGAGGCTGCGCGTCCGGAGCCTGTGCTCCGCAACGGGAGAGGCCACAACAGTGACAGGCCCGCGTACCACCAAAACAGAAAACAAATCCTGAGACAGTAAATAAAATGCCAGACCTCTCATAGTCTGCAGATAACTGTTTGTAAATATGAAAAATACACTTTGTTTCATTTCACTGTTCTCAACTGATAGGACAGATAATCGAATTTTTTTTTTTTTTTTTTCGGTACGCGGGCCTCTCACTGTTGTGGCCTCTTCCTTTGCGGAGCACAGGCTCCAGATGCGCGGGTTCAGCGGCCACGGCTCACGGGCCCAGCCGCTCCGTGGCATGTGGGATCTTCCCGTACTGGGGCACGAACCTGTATTCCCTGCATCGGCAGGCAGGCTCTTAACCACTGCGCCACCAGGGAAGCCTGATAATCGAATTTTAATTGGAGCAAATTAAAAAGTTGTATCAAGATTCTAAGTAAATGGATTGACAAAATACCTGCCTTTTTAAGCTTTCAGAGCAGATTTATTACAGAATAATTTTACATGGGTTTGGGCACCTTCAGTGCCTGTGTTAACATTGAGTTTCTGTACCTGGGCTTCCGTGGGGATTTGCAGGTCCAGGGGTGAGCCTCAGAGGGTCTGTGAGTGTCTGCAGATGCTCATCTTCATCAGAATGAAGACTGGTGGAACGCTGTGGGCCAGAGACTGGTCTGAGCCCTTCACTCGCATTAGCTCAGTTAATTCTCACACGGCCGGGTGAGGTAAGGACCGTGCCACCCATCTTATAGGTGAGAAGACTGAGGATGGAGAAGTACAGAATGGCCTGGAGGCACATAGTAAATTGTCCGGCCAAGACTCAGATCTGGACACTCTAGCTGTTTCTCAGTGTCTAATTCTGTGGATGTATTTATGTATATATATGCACATATGTGTGTGTTTATATGTGTACACATAAAATATATGTTATGTGTGTATGCGTTCTTTTTCTGAGGATGGGGTTCATAAATTTCATCTTATTCTCAAAGAGATACATAAAATCACTACCTTAGAATAAGAAAGTATTTATGTTTAGTCAGGCAGATTTTAATTATTACATATATATTTATACATACACTAGTTTCTTATAAAGTATTTTCGGTCGTGGTAATATATATTAACTTACTTTAGTAATGTCCAATTAGGAATGATTTTCTTGCAAACATGAAAGAGTATTAAGTAGAAAGTAGAATGTTAAAATTAACGATTCCTAACACTTTCTATAGCATATACTTAGAAATATGTTTCCGTCATCTCCTTGAATACTGTACGCATACTTTAAAGGTGCACACACATCCTGTACCACTCCCTATTCTAGGGCAAACTAGGATTATCAAAGTTTTCATTTCACTAAGAGCACAGGCATGGTGAGATTCACGACTATGGCCCAACATTATCAGCCACAGTACGATTGGGAGGGTCATAGAACTGTTCTCAGAATGAGTGTGCCATCAAGAGTTTTCTACGCTTTGTATCTGGCCAGTCGTGTCCCCTTAAAACCAAGTCTCAGCTCCTCCCTGCCAATTGCTCAGGTCAGTGTCTTTCTTTGACTAAGGCAGAAATGTTTTTAACAAGAGATTTGAAACACAGGTCCTGACTTACAACACGACTGCTTCAAAATCTGGCAGGAAATCTGTGGCCGTAGTGTTCCAGAGCTACAGGTGTAGGTCAACTGTATGGTCAATCCACTTTACCATATTCTGAACAAGACCATTCTTCAGCCTTTAAAAAAAAGAAGAAAAGAAACAGCCTTTTTATGAGGTTATCAAAATTGTCCAGAGGTATTTCTGTTACTGTTTATGCTAAATCCTTTCTGGTGCTGTTTAAATCAGTCCTTTTAGTTGAGTTTATTAATGCAAGCTGCGCTGTGTTTTCTGCTGCTTTGTTGAATAGGGAGGTATTAAAATGAGAGAGAGATTATGTCCAGTTATAAGCTAAGAAGACAG
Organism: Delphinapterus leucas; assembly: GCF_059928025.1. Lineage (NCBI taxonomy): Eukaryota > Metazoa > Chordata > Mammalia > Artiodactyla > Monodontidae > Delphinapterus > Delphinapterus leucas. Next base: position 353,515 of record NW_028322289.1, read on the forward strand.
CTAAGGGGTAAGGGACTTTTATTTAACAGGATAGAGATTGATACCTTGGGAAAGCTGCTTATCAGTGTATTCTGAGTACAAGAGATAATAATTAGTGTTTCCTCATGGGAACATTCCAGATGACAGTGCATTTATAGTCTAATTGAAAGCTGATGTTTAAAATAAGTTATTCTTTGCTTTAAAGATTATCTTTTAATCTTACTAAAAATAATTTAAATTAATTGAGCACTTTTTCCTCTACTGCTGCATTTCTGAATTAAGTGATGCTATTTAGCAAACAGTCTGCATTTTCAAGTCTTTAAATTGCCAGTGGTCTAGCCACTTTTCTTCCCAAAAGTCCATTAAAAAAAAAAAAAAAAAACAAGGCTGTGCAACTAAGAAAGTTTTGGAGTTCTCGTGTGTGTGTGTATTTAGATAAAACAAATTCCTATTTGGGGGGTATTTTAAGCCTAAGAAGAGAGGGATTTGCTTGATCTCTACCCTATGAAGATTCAAAAGAACAGAGCAAACTAAAATTGATCTTTGTCTGTTCTGTTCTTCACATATGTAAATGCTTGAAAAAAAGATCTATTTGGCCCTTGATTTTTTAAATTAATTTATTTCTTTTGCTTTTATCATTTCAGATAATTGGGGGGAAAGCCGAACAAGAGTCATCAGATAAACTAGAGACCTCTAATCTGGTGCTTTCTAGCATTGGAAGTACCCAAACTAATGGATCTTCTATTCCTGCTGAAGATAAAACCTTTGAGCCACTTGATGGCACACAGGTGACATCTTATAATGATACTGTCACACAGTCCACATTCGCCAGGACTTACGATGGGATCAGCAATCCGTCAATGATTTTTCAAAAGTCTGTGTACAGCACCCTTGAAAGCAAAGTTGATGTTTTTCATGCAAAAATGCAAACAAAAACAGGTGCTTTGCAGGGCTTTATCCAGCATAGCAGCCTTATAATCAAAGAATGTCAGTCATCCTTGGAAGGGGAGGATGATACGGAGTATGGAGTGATTAATCTGGAACGAGTTACATTCAGTTTTGAAAAAAATGCCTATGCACCGATACAGACAGAAGTTGTAAACAGAGCTGATAAACCTACACCCTTTAATGTGGAGTTGATTAAACAAGTATCACCTGCTACAAGCCTTAGACATCCTGTGTCCGCATTTGAAAAGACACAGGGTCTTAGGGACGTTCCCTCTCTGGCAATGTCAGGACAACAAGGCGCTAAGTACCTTTGTGCCTTCTCAGTGAGTAGAGAGATACTTGCTAAAGAAATGTGTTCATTACAGAAAGGGCAGGCTGCTGCAGGCTCACCATCGCCGTCTGATAATTGCCTTGTAACAGAGGCATTATCACTAGTTAAAAGTTCTAGTTATTTGTTACCCAGAGAAGAAATGAAGCTCTCTCAAGAATGTTTTCTGTCGAGCCAGAGTCTCTTCAGCATCTCTTCGGAAGACACTGTAGAGTCGTCCCAGCTTGAAGAAGTAGTCTCATCGTCAGCTTCTGATCCCTTGGAAGAAAAAGATTCACTTGACTGCATCCCATCAGTGAGGAATGCTTCGGATGGCTCTTCAGAACTAAAGAATGACAAGAGTGGTCTAAACAGTGAACACATGAGTTTTGAAACATTTAATTCTGCATTTACCAAACAAACCAGCCTATCTGTGAATAGAGAGGAAGTCAGCCTCGAGTTATCAGAGGAGGATTCTGACCTTGACCTCACTCTCACCATATCACCGCCCACGAGTCCCTGGGAAGAAGCATCCGCTGGTGAGATGGAGCAGCAGCAGGAGGCCCCGTTACCCTGCTTAGAGCTTCAGGAGACAGCGGAAGAAATAATTGAGCCTGAAGAGGTGCCTGATGTGAACTCTGCTGATCACACGTCAATGAAACCACGAGAAAGTGAGAGAAAAGGTGATAACTTACAGACAGTGGCTTTCATACTTTCGAAAGAAACCTGTGCCCTTGAGGTTGCAGAGGAAGTTCAAGTTGGTTCAGACTTCTCCTTCAGTTGTTTTTTTTGTTTGTTTTTTTTTTGTTTGTTTTTGTTTCTGTTTTTTTTTCCCCTCCTTCAGTTCTTTAATTAAAGAAGTGTCACCAGCTTCTAGTCCTGACTGCCAGGTACCAGGTGAAGAAGCACAGCCAGCTTGGGCTGTATTTCCAAGTAGTTTTAAACTCTGTGATGCACACTATGAGAAAACTGACAGATCCTCCCAGGTTGAAACAGTAGATTTGGCCATAACAGAAAAAGAAAATTCTTTTGTTGGTCCCACCCATCCAGTGGGACAAGATAACTTAACTCAGATATAGAAGGAAAAATACCAAAATTTAATAACGATGATATTTTGTGGGATTTTAATTTTATTCTTTATGTTTTCCCTGTATTTTCTACGGTCGGAATGACTACTTTTACAGGCAGAAAAAAATAATAATGCTTAGTTTTGTTTTTTTTTTTAAATCAAAGTAAGAAATCAGCCAGGTTATTACAATTCATTGTCCAACTTCTTACCTCGCCTCAGCCATGTAAAACGGGGGTTGACCGAGACTTGGAAGAACCACCCAGACTGGCAGTGGCAGCATGGTTGTGTGAATGAAATGCAATGACTTTTCTCCGGTAACTTGCAGAGGAGACCTAATAAAAGCATCTTGAATAAGGTCATTACCCCTTCAAAGGAGGAGGAAGGCTGTGTCATAGCCTGACATGCCTATTTCTAGTACTCGCCTTTGTGTGAGAACAGCATGACTGGATTATCAGCAAAAGAATCTTAGGAAAAGGCCCTGCCAATAAGGAGTCAAAGTCATGTGAAAGGGTCAGAGGAAGAAAGACCAAGGACTCAGTGTGGGAGGGACTTCCCAGACATACTGTACAACAGACAGAAAATAGGCACCTTCCTCACCGTCATGAGGAGTAATTCACATCCTGTGACATTGCTTTCTGTCCTTGATTATCTCAAATACAAGAAAATATTATCAATCAGCCTTTCTGAAAAGTACCAATACCAATGATCCACATTTCCTTTTCCTTCATTTGTCTGTTAACAGTGTTGATGTAAACCTTCCTGAAATAGAAGCCAGCACATTTCTTAAAATATTTTTTTGATGAGTGGTGCTCCCCACTTTCCCTTTCCTATTATTTCCCATGCCTCTCACAAGAAAAAGAAAAGAATTCAAAATTTTTTCCCCAATTGATCATGCTTTGGTTAGCGGGGGAGTTTTAAAGCTACCTTTCCCAATTTGGGTTATTTCCATAACAAACAAAAAGAACTATATTGCCAGTATTACTAAGAACATGCATAAAAGGATGCTTAATCCGTTTCGATAAGCTATTCACAGGCATAAAGAAACATTCAGAGAGGTTAGTCATTGTCATGAGAAGCTCAGGAAAACTATCACTTTCAAATGCAGTATTTAGGACACACTCCCGTGCATTGAGTCATCCCTCCAGCATTTGCGGAGCTGCCACTGACTAAGCAGAGGGGGTTGGCCGAAGGAGCTAGCCTTGTGTGACATGCCAGCCCAGGCCTGCCGATGAAAAGCATGTAGAAGGACATCGTGGAAAATTCCTAGGTCCTGAAATCCCAGCGCCAAGTAAGGGGAAGTTGCAGAGGTTGCAGTGCGGGTGCACAAGAAGGAAGGCTACAGAAGTACAGCACAGAAAGACTTCCAGGGCCCACGCTGCCAAAATGAGGCCTGGAGAACATTGATTTGCAGAGCAGCAGGACCGATGCCTTTCGAGATAGGGTACAGTGTTTCTGGATGCTGATGGAGCCTCTTGAAAGGTAGATCAATTTCTGGGGTCCCTTTTAGGGAGACTCTCACCCCGGGCAGGCTGCTGACCATCACCGCTGACCTGAGCACAGCTATATACAGAAGGATGGCACCAGGAAGCCTAGGTCTGTGCCTTTGGAAAGAAAAGCATCACACTCAGAGAGTCTGGGGAGCTTTTATTGATATTAAGCAACAGATTCACAGGTGTCAATATAATATAGAAGCCAAACTTCATTTAAAGTCTATAACTGTAGGAAAGCTTATATATGACTTCCAGATCCTCACAAATCCATTTGTTTCAGAAAAGATTCTAAAGAAGAAGTCTGGAAAATCCTTAATTAAATTTTGGGATTTAGATGATGATGGGATACAGAATAAAGGAGGTCTCACAGATCTTTGGGGTTGATCGGAGGAAGGCCACATGGAGGAAGTGACTTAGGAATTTTCTTGTGAAAGTTTTGTTTATTTAGGGGCGCTGCTGGTTTGGCATAAATGGGACTTTCTCAAGTATCACTAATGAAATAACTAACCTCCATTCTATGAGTGTTTTCACCTGCAGTCCATCTGCTGCCAGGACGGAAGACAATGTAGCCTACATGCATAGCCATTTTCCCCAGTAGGTAGCATCCTATTTATGGAATAGTTCTTGGTTATTTTATTTTAAAGACGGAATTATCAATTTTGTATTTGTCCGGGTGATTTAACTACAGCTTACCTAGACATCGGTGATGCCAACAACAAATGAGTATTTTCCCTTTTCTTTGAAAACCTTTGATTTATATGAGAAGACTGTTCTGTGTACCTCAGTGTTCTACAACTTGGGGGAACATTTTTCTTCGTGTTTTACACATTGCCAGAATGTCTGACTTTGTTGTCTGGCTTTGTTCACAGCAGCACTGTAGTTTTCCATTAGTTTTGGGTTACAGTGTTCAATATTATTGTTTTAAATTATTCTCATTTTAAGCAGAATAGCTTCAAAGCTATTCATTGAAATTAATGATAAAAATAAGGATTTTACAAGTGTACTCAGTTGTAGCAAAAATAAGTCTATTTTAACCAGTAGCTTTGTTTTTGCACGTTAAGGTCAGAAATGCACATGTAATGCATGTTGGAGTCTGTTTTAAAGGTTTTACCACCTGTGTAAAAACTAACATCTTCAATGGTTTTATCTGCTGTTATTCACGCTACACTACATAAACATTTTTTTCCTAAATGGTACAAATTTATAAACTGTCATTTTCACTTACTCAGTTTTTGTAAACAGCGTACTACAAAAATCAACCCTCTGAGGAAGAAATAATCATTTATTTATATTAGAAATAATTTCTACACCAATCTTTAAAACTCAAAACCAAGCAAAAACATTGGTAAGATACATAGTATCTATTTGGAACAAAGGTTTTTGTACCTAATTTGTTTCATTTTAATAAAGACAACTAAAAATCATTCAACTGCTTCTGCAATGATTTTATAGCAAATATTAAATTTGTAAGAGAATGTTTTACAGCACTTTAAATTTTTTAGGCCATTTAGCAGAATAAGTAGCTTCCAAAAGAATCCTACCACTTACCTCACTTTGGCCGCCATCTGTCAAGCCTCATCCCCGCAGGCCTGCCCGGTGCTTTCCCCTCCCTCGTGCGGTGCCGAGCAGCAGGCTCCAGCAAGAGGACACCTCACAACTCTCCAGTTGGCCCTTCCAGGGGGTCATGTCAGCCTGCACAGGAACTTCCCTCAAAAGCCATTTATCTGCTTTTAAACTCCCCCTACAGAACCGAAAGTGTTCCTTTCCCCTCGGTATGTTCTTAGGAGGAGGAAGAATGACTGAGTTTTAATTCTTACCCTAGCTCTTGCTTAGAGACCCACTCAGCTGATCTTTACCCCAGGGATAAGAATCTAATAGGACCATAACTGTATTTGGTACACTGAATTAATCTGAAATTACTACGGAAAAGGAAAGTACAGCGCACCTGCCAGCCGTGCTCCTCCCCTGAAGGACCTTCCAGCACCCACGAGGCCGCCCGTTCTGTAACTGAAGGCTTAGCCAGGCCACAGAGGAGCAGGCGCCTCCAGACTGAGCTTCTGCAGAGACTCTGCCCTCATCACCTTTGTGCCCCGTTGGCCTGGCACAGAAATGTTGGTTGTTCCCATAAATATGCCGAATGCAGAATATGAAGGCATCCTGGTACTTCCTTCGTACTACTAACCCAGCTTGTGCCTCCACCTGCGTTAACGGCTCACAATGCGAAATATTGCAGGAAAAGAGGGGAAAGGCCTGCTGGAATTTTAGATAATCTTATGAAAAGGAAGCAGTTGTTTTCAACCGGGGTGATCTGGGGTTGTCACGCCAGGGAGGTGCATACAATGTGCGGGACAGCCCACCTACAACAAAAAATTCTTTGGCCAAAAATGGACAGTATGAGATTGAGAAAGCTAAAGTAATCACTTGGATAATCGAAGTTATTATTACCCTAAATCCTTTAACAGATTGCCTACCTTAGTCTATGTCCTTCAGACTCAACTTTAAAAGAGAATACAGTTACAATGTCCTCATTCCTCCGACATAAATGACAGACTCAACTATAAAAGAGAATACAATGTCCTCGATGTAAATGACAGCACATACAGTGAGGCTTGTAACAATCAAGGGGAAAGGAGTTACCACTAAAAACTGTCTGTCTACAATCTGAATTAAATGAAAATACTGGGACTTCCCTCGTGGCGCAGTGGTTAAGAATCCACCTGCCAATGCAGGGGACACGGGTTCGATCCCTGGTCCGGGAAGATCCCACATGCCACAGAGCAACTAAGCCCGTGTGCCACAACTACTGAGCCCACGTGCCACAACTACTGAAGACCACGTGCCTAGGGTCCATGCTCCGCAACAAGAAGCCCAGACACCACAACGAAGAGTAGCCCCCACTCACCACAACGAGAGAAAGCCCGTGAACAGCAAGGAAGACCCAACACAGCCAAAAATAAAATTAATTAACTTATTAAATAAATAAATATATTAACGCACCCATTCCACCGGATGTCACTTACTCCCTGATGGGAACGAATCCCTGTTCTACACCACTACTAAGGATATCTAAGAGAGTCTAATAATTATATTGTACCAAGAAGTAATTCGGGGTCTACTCACAGTGAAGCCAGATGGCAGCACTCCACCAACCACTAGGGTCTTCAGCACTCTTCCCCAGCATCCGTTTTCAGCTCTAGTGAAGGAAATGAGCAGCTGTGTCAAGGCCAGTACAATACTTACTAGCTCTGAATTGTCAGGACACAAAAGACCAACAAGAGGGAGCTGGTTTCCAGAGTTTGGCTTTATTTTGCAGTACAGAAATCATCTGGAGCCATTGTGAGACAGACATCATTGAAGCAGAGGCTCTGTCAAATCAATACTGCGTTGCAGCAGCTTGGTCCATTGAAGAAGCCACACCTGGGATACAAAAGAAGCTTCTACGTTTACCTGCTTTATGATAGTTTCTTTCCCCTCCGCTCTCATCAAATTTATTAGATTAAAACATCGCACACAGGCTTCCTCCAAAATGACTCTCAAAGTCTGGAGTTCGGTTAGACTTGGAGGCCCACATAAACCCAGCTTGTGGCTATGCTGCCTGGGCACTGTTCTAACACTTGATGTAAATGTAAAGGGGTGGGGAGGAGTGAGGGATACTGTCCCCAACGATGGAACATTCGATTCCGTATCTCCTTAATGTCAAGAGGACAGATGGCACGCAAACTGTACTGACACAGCTCTTGAGCAGTAGAAGCTCATAACTGCAAAGGCTACACTGATTAAAAGATACAAATACTGTATCAAGTTCTCTGTATCAGTATCACAATGTTTTAAAACTGATCCTTCACTAGAAAAAGCAAGCCAGTATTGGTTAAATTGAACAGAATGTGGGAACCTGCCAATTCTGAAGAGCCACTCCATGAAAACAAGTTAATACATGATATTAGAAAGGGGAAGAATATTTACTGGTACAGTGCTCTGCAATCTCTCAGCTTTGATTACAAAAGCAGGCCTTACAATATTGATTTCATACAATATGCATCATTTGCCAAATTTTAAGTTTGTCCTAATTCTATATACAGACAATCAATCATGCATGAAGACAAAGACATTTTCAGACACGGGGAGACTTAGAAATTTTACCTTCCACAGATTCTTTCTGAAAAAGTACTTGAAATTGCGTTTTGGGGGGTGGGGAAAAAAGAAGAATTCTTGAAATAAGAGGACCAGCACCCAACACACAGTTGGATCCAAAATTTCAATAATTTGAAAATAGTTCCATGATAGTTATTCTGCAGAAGACCTAAAGCAATTTGTACAAATTATGGGACTCCAAGAAGCATGTCTTCAACAAAAATGTAAATTTTCTTTAACAAACGATTGATTAAGAAGTTGGATGATCTTAGAAATAAGAAAACATAGGGTTTCTTTTTATTTCTTTAACGTGAAGAGAAAAGCAATTGGCAGCTGCATGGAGGGAAAATAGGTGAAAAGTCTCCATGCAGACATGCACAAACTAAAGGTAACATGGTTTTGTGCAACTGATCTAAAAAAAAGGGAGAGAAAATCCATTGGTCCTTGAAATTTGGAACATTCTAAAAATGGCATAGATTCAGATATTCAGATTTTAATTTTTAGAAGCAACTAATGGACAAAACAGAAGTGGGTTTTGGGTTTTTTTTTTTTACTGCAGTGACAGACTGAAAATGTTACCATCTTGAATTACCTAAAAATACTGGAATAAGAGTAGGAGCGTAAAGAAAGAAAAGAATAGAAGATACTATTTTAAATTGATGGATATAAAAGTCAAGGTAACCAATAGAGAAATTTTAAATATAATTAATAAAACAATGGAGAGAGTAGAGAAAGGAAAAGTGAAATATAAAGAAGCTAAGTTTCACATTTGTCGTGTCAGAGAAGCTGATCATCGTATCATCATCAGTGTATCATGGTGATGATTTTAATCCCCAAAATTCATAATCCCAATTTTCCATAGATAATGCTCTTCATTAGAGATGTACTTCTGCCTATACTTCCTTTCCTATGGTACAAAGTCTGCTTCCTCCAAATTCATGTCCAAATGTTTGTGGTGTCCCTTCTGGCTTTTCCAGTCTCACTTCTGTATCTTGTGCCTCTCACTGGCACTTTGTGAGGCAGCCCCTAACCAGACATCTTAGTCCTCACCATAAAAGACAACAGAGTGAGGCGGGAAATGCCAAACGACAAGACCTGCCCGCCGCAAGCTTGAGAGAGGTAGGGGACCCGCTGCATGTCATCTCAGGCATGCTGGTGAGGGAGAAAAGTGTTTTGCCCCTGAGTTTGCCTGCTGTGCCTCTGCCTTTAGTCTCCTGCTGTTTGTGTTTGGAAAGGGTTTCACCGTACAGGTTTAAGCCAGGGAGCAAGAAAAGTACCCAGCTGATTTTTGCAAGAAATTCTAGATTTTCAATCTCTACCTCCCTCACCACTCAACTCTTTCCGTGTATTCATTCACAGCCAAGAATGGAGCAGCTGTAAATAGCTTCTTTGACTGAGATCTCATCAGAGAAGCTGGAAAGCCCACGCTCTCAGAGCTAAGGGAGGCACTGGGCAGGAAGGCCAAGACAGAAAGGAGGAAAGAAAAATGGAAAGCAAAGAAAACGAAAATACATCCACAATCTACATAGTACTGCAGGGCTAGACATTTGTAAAGCCCTTAACATGTTTCTACATTTTAACCACTTACTGAGCCCCTTCTACATCCCTTACTCTCATTTTCTATGTCAACCCCCCCCCCACTACATTCCAGCAACATTGACTTTCTTTCTGCTTTTAGAGCATTTGAAGCTCATTCCTATCTCAAGGCCTTTGTTCTCGCTGTGCCCTATCTCAAGCATGATTCCTAAGCTTAAGCTTGTTTCATGGCTGTCTCCTCATCCTTCATTTCTTAACTCAGAGTCACATCTTCAGAGAGGTTTTCCTTAATCACCCTATTTACTGCAACACGCCTTACCTCTCAGCCATTCTTTACCACATCATATTTATTTTCTTATAGCATTTGTTTGTATCAAGAATTATATTTATCTTGCTTGTTTGTCATCTATGTCACCCCACCCACCAAAAAAATCCACAGGTACAGGGATTTTTATCTGTCATTTTCACTGTTATATCCTCAGTACCCATACTCCTAGCCAGGCGCATGTTATATACGTTATTATTTTATTTTTATTTTATTTATTTATTTATTTTTTTTGCGGTACGCGGGCCTCTCACTGCCTTGGCCTCTCCCGTTGCGGAGCACAGGCTCCGGACACGCAGGCTCAGCGGCCATGGCTCACCGGCCTAGCCGCTCCGCGGCATGTGGGATCCTCCCGGACCGGGGCACGAACCCGTGTCCCCTGCATCGGCAGGCAGACTCTCAACCACTGTGCCACCAGGGAAGCCCACGTTATTTTTTTAAATAACACATTCCATACATTATGCTAAGCTCTTTACATAGGTAAGATTGTTTACTCTTTACAGTGTAATCTGTACTCTTTGCAGATAAAGAAATTGAGTCACAGAAGGAAATAACTTGCCCAGTATCACACAGTAAGTGAAAGTGGAAGCTCATAGATTCAAATCTAGGTTTTTAATCCTAAAACCCTTCTTCTTAGACACTATTCCATACTTCCTGAAATATGCAAGGCACTTTCAAGAGGCAGTGAATATGGGAAGCCATGAAATGTGGTCCTTGCATTTGAAGGACCTGTAGAACTGGTTGGGGAAATATTATGTTTACATAAAGAGACAAATTATAACAACCAGAGGCAGCTGCTCTCATGATAGTCTCTGTGATCCCCCTGCCTTCATAACCTTCTAGTCATTCTGCCCTTGCCAGTAGGGTCATGGCCGGCAGCCAAAGTTTTTGGACGACTACAGCTGAAGCTGCCAAGTATTTACAACTCTTAATTCTTACCCTTAAAATCGTTTAAAAGGAATTTTATGTGTTTCAAGCTTATCAGATACTGTTTAATTTTTCCCAAGTTTGTGTTTAAGGACCAGCTCCTTGTGAATTATGGAGACTTTGGTTTTTGTTTTGTTTTGTTTTTTTGAAATTTACTTTATTTTTATTTATTTTTAGCTGCGTTGGGTCTTCGTTGCTGCACGTGGGCTTTCTCTAGTTGTGGCGAGCGGGTCTACTCTTAGTTGCGGTGCGCAGGCTTCTCATTGCAGTGGCTTCTCTTGTTGTGGAGCACGGGCTCTAGGTGCGCTGGCTTCAGTAGCTGTGGCACACGAGCTCAGTAGCTGTGGCACACGAGCTCAGTAGTTGTGGCACACAGGCTTAGTTGCTCCGCGGCATGTGGGATCTTCCCGGACCAAGGCTCGAACCTGTGTCCCCTGCATTGGCAGGTGGATTCTTAACCACTGCGCCACCAGGGAAGCCCCAAGACTTTGTTTTTGATACAGACTTCTGAAGCTGTCCCCACATGTCTTCTTCACAGGGTCTGAAAGGGCCTAGGAATGTACTATCAGGCTTTTCAGGTGATCCTGATACCCCGCTAAGTTTGTAATCAGTGAATAATGACCGTAAATTAACGTTTACTTGATGACTCAGCGTCTTTTTATCTGTGCCTGTTTATTAAACTACAAGTTCACTGCAGCCATAGCCAGTGCAAGTGATGGTCACCACTTCCCTGGGTCTCAATTTCCTCATGTGTAAAAGTAAAAATAAGTTGGATTACATGATCTCTAAACTCCTTTTTACTTCTAAAATTCTAATTCTTCAAAAAGGAGCTTTCCCAGGATGTTTACTAGAACATTGTTTCTTTCAGGAATGCCCCAGTTGTTATTTGCTTCTTTCTCAAAAAAGTGGAAAGACAAATAGATTTCTAAATAACTTTCAGAGGGCTGTAATATGAGGGCCTTCCCACAAATCTAATTATTAAGTTAGTACCTGAAACAGCTTTCTGAAGTGTGCCTTATCCAGATAAATAGTAATCTTCATCTTTCTCTTCATGAGCTTTGGTCTCATCTCTTAACATTCACAACATCATCTCTCATTTCTCTGTAATCAACACAGTATACAGCAGCACGCTCCTCGTTTCTTGCCCCTGAAGCTCACATGTACTACATGTTTATGGATGGCACAGGAGGAAGTAGACATGCATCAGTTTGTGCTATGGTAATTTGTAAAGCCTAAACATTCTTTTCCATCATGTAGCCATTGTTATTTTTTAAGGTTTCTTCTGACAGGATTCTAAACATAGTAATGTTAAAAACTGTCTTTAAACATGTTAAAGCCTTAAATAATGTCTATATAATATGTCATTTTAATTATTTCTTCTAGGAAATTTCATTTATAATATGTTCAAATTATGAACAGCTTCTAGTTGAATCAATAAAGGTAAAGTGGCAAACAGAGCATTTTAGGGAATTCCCTGGTGGTCCAGCTGTTAGGGTCCGAGCTTCCACTGTAGGGGGCCTGGGTTGGATCCCTGGTCGGGGAACTAAGATCCTGCAAGCCATGCAGCGCAGCCAAAAAACAAAAAATCATTAAAAAAACCAGAGCATTTTAAGAATATATATTGTAAGGTATTAATATTCCTTTAATGGGATAAGCTCTGCATCAGCCTGTTTATAGCTTTGACTTCCTGAGATAAAGTTCTGAAATGCAAGCACAGCCAACCTATCTTTATAATGATTAAATCGTCAGGAACTTGATTCCTCACTACTTGCTAGAAAAGAATAATTCAGTTTCATCAGAACTATGAAAGTGCTCAGTGGTAAACAGAGCTTCATGAAAAAGTAAAACACTATCATAGATTGCTAACTGTTTTTCGTTTCATTCATCTCCATTTGTTCCCTGTCCACACTCCTCTCTACCCCCTACTTTCTCCCTCTCTCCTCTTTGTCCCCACAGAGGTTCGCACACACACACGCACACACACACACAGACACACACACATTTTCTTTTCCAAATGCATCCTTTAATGGGAAATCTTAAAAATGAGACATTTAGCTATATAAGTAGCAAATCCATGCTTAGCAACAAGTTCTGGAAATAATTTGGCCAGATGTTCTTTTTGAGCCTTAATGACATCTAAATGTGAATTAATATTCCATCGATTCATCAAAATTTTCTAGTTCTCATTCATGTCAGATTCTATATATGCAGTGATCTTATGTTCCAGACAAACAAATAGAAATGTGATCTGACAAACTCACACACACACACACACATAGATACATATAGAACTCTTGAAATAGGATAGCCACAGAATAGCATTTTTATATGTGTTCCCTCTACACCAGCTGCTTTCAACCAGAGACATTTTTACCCCTTAGGTGATACTTGGCAATGTTTGTAGACATTTTTGATTGTCACACTGGGCAGGGAGGTTGCTACTGGCATCCTGTGGGTAGAGTCAGGGGTGCTGCTAAACATCTTACAGCAAAAAAGCCCCCACAGAAAAGGGTTATCTGGCCCCAAATGTCGATAGTTCTGAGGTTGAGACACCCTGCTCTACACAGTGGTCTAAGGCATCAAATAAGGGGACAGCCAAACTCTTCATTCCATTCCCGGCAACTGACTAGAAAAGAAAGAGAAAAAACACATACCTCCACAATTCCATTTAAATCTCTTTAACCAAAACTAGTTACACGGCTACACCACAAAGCTTTTATTTCCACCCTGAAACCTCTAAGCACTTTAGAAAGGAAAGACAGATCTAGTCCCTCTATTTTTAGTTTATAAGTGGTCTTGTATTCTCACTGTCCTATCCATCTCCCCACAGTGTGAGTGAAACTCTTTGCCAGATGGTGTAGGAAAGATTTTGATAATCCTTACCTCACCTATTCTGAAAATAAGTTTCTGCAGCTTCTGGCCCGATGTTTTGTGTATTTCACATATATTAAAAAGACAGTGTGGTTACATGTTTTAGTATAGCTTGTCTTGTTTTAAAAATTATTATGAAGACAAATAGCAATCTGATATACAGCAGTAAGGTCTAGGTTTTTTGTTTCCATGTAGGCATATTTTGCTGCATATTGATAGCTTATAGATGATAGTAGAACTTTATAGTTGGAGAGACCATGGAATTTAATTTCCCATTTTCTAATATCACAGTTCATCAAATATAAGATGCCATTAATTGTAAGATATGCTATTACATTCTGTACCACTAAAAGAAAAGTGTATGCCAATTGGAAATGACATGCCCCCAATCATTAAGACACATCTCAGTTTGAGAGACATCAAAATGTGGAAAAGGTACATCTTAGAATTGATAAAATACATTATTTTGTACTACAATACCTTTTCCTCTTTCTCAGATAAAAGCCATGTGTCTTGTTATTCTATAAAAATCCTTCCACGATAATGTAATAAGGCATACACGTTGGAAAACACATAAGTGGTGAGAAAACCAGGTTAAGAAAGTAAACCAACATCTTATGTAATTCTAAGTTCCCTTTTAGGTTATAAGTGCACTGGGTACTTTGCTAACTGGACAGGATTTTTTTTTAATCCTGTTTTGTCTTATTCTAAATGGGGGAAAGTTACAAGAGATATTATAATGAATAAAAATTAACTGGATTTCAATTAATTATAAGTATCAGTTAACTATAAAAGAGAAAGAGACTGCCTTCTTTAATAAAAAGGAAGGAAACTGTTTTTTGGAGAAAATGATCTTGGGGTCAGATCACATTTAAGCTAATCTCTGTTTTCTATAAATTCTACCTATAATGAAGGTAATAAAACTAGGTGACTCCTGTGATTGCTTTGAGACACTATAATATCCTTTGGTGTAAAAGAGAAAGTCAGTCATGGTTCCTACACTAAGTTTGGTATTGTAGAAAATGGGGCTGGGGGGGTGGGTACCTGAGAAAGACTTTTAGCCAAGAGCATTAATTTTTTCCTAAACTGAAGAAGTATTTTATAGAACAGCCTATCCACCTAAATCTTTTCATAGGTCAAGTTTTAGGAAGAAAGACTTGTTAGATGAGTAAATGCCCAGCCAAAGTAGAAATTACACCAGAAAAGGTTTCTTGCTAAAACTTGAAAAACGAATAATACTAAAAGACCAGCAAAACAAGCCAATGTACGTATGTGCCATAGCTGTGCTGGGCAAGAGCCTAATGATGCTGTTGTCTGCAAAGTGTCCGAAACATAGCCCCAAGACGGCTGAATGCCTGTTTGCACATAGTGGCCATCAAGCTGCTAAAGTTATCAAAATTCCAATGTACTGTTTCAGTAATTCTGTTTAAATAACCCTGTGAACATCAATCCAGAGCTGAATAGAGAAGACAAACAAGGCCCTAATGCTTCTGTACCAACCAAGTACAAATAACACCAACAGCATACTTCTTGGCATCCCAGTATATTACAATATAATCATAAAACACGGTGCATCTTGGAAAAAGGTAGCCTTAAAACCCTGAACAGTGAACAAAAACTGATGCTTTTATGAAGTTGAAAGTAAAATTTGACTTAGCCAGCAATTGAGGCCATAAAATCAGTCTTGTGAGGCATGAGTTCTCTCCCCAGAGGGGAGGCCCAAACTCCTGTCATTTATTTAGCAGTCTTGAAATCCCATTTCAGCTTCCGAATGCGTGTTCTAGAAGGTGGCAAGATAATGCTGTACCACTGCTACACCACACTAAATAGCCTCCTTTGAAGTATTAACACCAACTACAGAGTTAAGTCAGAGACAGGTTGTTTTTAAACAGTAAGTAGGAGCTTCAGGATGCCTAAACATTGATTACCTTGGGGGAAATTACACAAGTGTACTGAGGCCCTTGGTTTAGAAATCTGTGAAACAGCTTCTTGTTGACTTTAAGTAAATTTCAGGTGATCTTTCAAGATCTAGAAACTCAGATCATGCTTATTCTTATTTTGAAATGGAGTTCTCATTTCCCTTAGTATGTATACTTAATCCAGTGTACACCGAGAGGGCTTTCTCTAAATAGCCTGTGAGTAAATGACCATGATAAAGTTAAACACTGAACATATATGAACATGATCTGCATTCAGGTGAGGATACATTAACTGGTTTCAGCACAACCATCGAAACTTCACAAGTTAAAGTGACACATTTAGTTATGTACATAATCATAGGCTTTTAGATTATAAGGAGCCCAACAGGTCACCTAGTCCAGCCCCCTTTAACTTACAGATGAGGAAACAGGATTAGAAAGGCAACTGCTGCCCATGGGAACACCATAGCCAAGGATGTGGTCCAGGCTGGGGTCAATGTCTCCTGTCTCCAAGGCCAGTATTTCCCCCGTGATCCACTGTAATTACAAGCCTTCGCAATAATAGGAATGAAACTAAGTCATTATATAAATTATAAATTACTATAAATCATGTGACTTTAATACAACTAAAAGTGTTCAGTATTTAGGAAGACAGACGCTGTGACACAAAATATTTACTGAACTTCCTGTGTGATAACAGTTCTTCATTTAGTCTTTACAAAATCCCAAAGATACACTTTACTATTCACAGCTTAAAGATGAAATAATTGAGACTCAAAAGCCTCAATAGCAGAAGTCCATCTAAAAACTCTGATCCATTACCCAGGTAGACAGCTCTGTCGTGTTCCTGTAGGTAACCTCTTCACCACTACCAGTACCCACAAGAGAGACAGGGTATGTTTGGCCTAGAGCAAGATGGTCATTTCTCTAATACTATGTAAATTGCCATCTGCAGAGATCTATACCAGAATCTCTGATGGAGGTGTGTGGGCACATGTTTGTGAAGGAGAGAGGAGTAACCCCTCAGGAGTCAGTGACTCAGTGACACCAATGTTACTTATGTAAGTTTCTAAAAAGGCGTTTCCACACTATTGTGGAAAAATGCACACCTGACATTCATTTGGTGTCCTCTTCTTCTGCACGTTCCTCCCCCATCAATATCATTTCCACAAGGTACTGCATTTATGTGTATCAGTCCTGTTTCCAAAGCCTCCTTGTTGCCCGTTGGATAGGTCGCTTAAGAACTCATAGAACAAAGAGTTATAAAGGTATATGGATATCGCCAAGTCTCTTTCCACGTTTTAATTGTGCAGAAACTGATTTTCAGACAGGTAATACAGCCAGTCAGAGACAAAACTGGGACTTAGGGCAAAGTTCTGACTCAAGTCTAATACTCTTCTCTCTATACAACATGCTTGATTATATGATTGGCCAAAAAAACAAGTGTCTGTCACGTATTTGGCCAAATATATTAATTATTTCAAGCCAATACCGTGTTACATTTTTAATAACAAGGTGAAAACAAAATTGGTAATTAAGAGATAGCGTCATAGGGTAGTAGAAAGACAATACAAGCCTCATAGCTAGATAGATCTAAATTTAATTCACGCTCCCTAATTTACTAGCTGTGTTGCCCTGGGCAAGTTGCTCAACTTTCCTGAAGTTGTAACTACCTGAGAATACTAAGAACTACATGCAGTGGGATATTTATAAAACATCTGACACATAGTAGATGCTCAATATATATTGGTTCCCATTAATTCTAACCCACCACAAAAGAGCTGTGCCAATCTTAGCAAATTCCTTTAGCCCTCTGGGTCTCACTTTCCTCCACTGTACAATGAGAAGAGGAAAGAAACCAAATGAATTCCAAAATCCCTTACGGCTCATCAAGTAAGAATTCCCAAAGGTTCCTTTACCTTAATTTAAATTCAACAAACACTTAGGTACCTTATATTCATCCTAGGCACTAAACAGTTCCAACCACCACCAGGAATATGTCTATGAGTTCATTAGAATGGGCTCAAACTCCATAGTACTTTAAGTTCCACACAGAAAAATTAGTATACAAAAGCAAAGGACTTAACTTTGAAGAAAACTCTGCAAGGACATCACAAACCTAAGATGATAAATAAAAATAATTTAGAGTATACCTTAAATTGTTAGTCTCTCTTTTTTTTTTTGCTGGGATAGAAGATGAGAACTTAAGTGTTTATACTATAGGTCTATAACAAGACTCAGGAGCCATTTAGGTAAAACACTAATGCCATTTTGGGGGGGAAAAAAAGAGCAATAAACTTCTCTTCACATGTGAGTCTTACACTAGGCCTTAAAATGTAAGAAACCTGTGTCATTCTGAAGCAGAGGGGAATAAAATTTATTCTGAGAGGTGTTTTACAGTGATAAGCATTAATATAAGAAGGTAGTTGACCATGTTTTCCACATTACTTTTGAATTTCATATTTCAGATTTGAATTCTCTAAAAATAAAATATAATTTAAATCTTGAACCTTGTAAGTAAGACCTGGCGAAATATTAGCTGAAATAGTAACTGAAGTTAAATGAAAGTCTTAACTACAAAGTTTATCCTCCTCTTCTCTTCCATGAGGAAATCATTAGCAAATTTTTTTTATTACAGATAAGGCTTTTTGCAAATAACACTCTATAGATTCAAAATAGATTTAAAATCATGATTAGAGCCTAGTCATGGTTTCTCAGAAATTCATTTGAGGTTTACCTGTTACCATACCTGTACAATATTATTCACTTACGTTATAAAAGTTTAGAATACACATCTTAGGTGATAAAACATCAACAACATCAAAAACATTTGCCTTTTATGAGTATGAAGAGAAAGAAAGGGCCCGTTGAAATTTATATATATATATGGCATAGTGTGAACCAGAGGCAGAAGGCCTGGATCCTATTTCTGCTGTTGTTAAAAGCTCGATATGTGATTCTTGGACAAGTCACTTCACCTTTCTTATCTGTTTCTTTATGAAACAGGAAGAACCATCTGATCTAAGATTTCTTCCAGTTCCTATAATTAACATCTGTGCGAATCCTCAATACAGTACTTGAGGAGCATGGGACATGGGGCAAAAGTACTCACAGGAGAGCACTTATTCTGCTCTTCATGCGTGCTGCTAGGAGGAGCCAGATTCTGTAGAGAGCCACACACTAAATGGCCTGGCTTCGTGCCTTGGCTAAAGAACACCATTGATGACTAGGAAGGCACTTAAAGAGACTCAGCCAGAGGAAACAATCTATTTTCTGAACATAGTCCAAAAATTAGATCGGGTCGTGTGAGCCTACACAACATGACCCCTGGTGTCTCAGCCTTTTATCTTGGCCTGCGGAAGGCCTGAGTTCATGTAGGTGACCTATGGTTTCTGAGCCTTATGAGAAATACTTCTGAAAATGAATGGTTCTCATCCCCAGTCTCACATCTGACCCTTGAAAATACATATATTTTTATGCAGCAGCTGCAATACATGCAGCACTCCTAGGACACCTTCATGAGACAGAGTTTAGCATAGTGGTTAAAAGTGTGAGTCGAGCTCAAATCCCGACTCTGCTGCTTAACTGCTGCGTGATCTTAGGAAAGAAGCTTAATCTCTCTGTGCTTCAGGTTCCTTTTCTGTAAAACGGGGAAACTAATAAAACCTAACTCAGGTTTGTCGTGAGGCTTAATCAAGATAATACATGCAAAGCAGTTAGCACAGAGCCTAACATAAAGTATCAATACACGTTAGTAAGCTGGATGAATGGATAGATCAATCGATCGATTGATCAACTGATCTTTCAGTCCTGGGCCCTGGGACTCCCTGAAAAGGCTTATGCGAAGGCCAAAAGCAATTTTCTAGCAGTGAATGGCATCTGCAGATCTTTTCTGAGCAAATAATATAGCAAAGACTCAAAGCTGGGCTCAGCTTTTACTAATAGGATCCTACAGAAGTCAGGAGGAAGTAAGATTATCCTTAAAGTAGGAAAGAGTTACGCTGGTTTAAGACAAGATCCTTTAAAGAGATAGACACACACAAAAAACATTTAATATGGTCATACAGAATTAGAGAAAGGAGGTTACTTTTCATTTATACCTTCTCAAGTGTTGCCAGCATTAAAAGCCACAGAGTTTTATAACTGGATGGATCCCTAGAGACCATCTAGTTCAACTCCCTTACTTGATAGGTAAGTTGTTGAGGCCCAGAGAGATTAAGCAACTTTCTCGAGGTCATTCAGCAGTAAATAACAGTGCCAAGACAAATAAGCTTTCTGACTCCTCCCATTTGCCCACCCAGTACTCCCCCTGGTAACTTTCACCAGGTCATCATCCTGTCCTTGTTGTACCAAAAGGGCATTAAAACACACACAGGTTTCTCACTTTTGCCCAGTTTCCCAAAAAGTACAGAAGCAACCTCAACCCCCAAGACCTTCTTCCCATTGGGAATTGGGGAGGATACCAGTCAATCTGTGGCCTTCTCCCAGGCCTTCTTTGGAGTTTCCACTCTTTCCTTCCTGTTCCTCATGTTCACTCAACAGGGCTACTTCTAAAAGTCCCTCACCCCAAAAATCAGGCACGTCCCAGGGCACAAGTTACCACCTGCTAATCTGCAAATTCTCATCTTCCCACAAATGCTACACCTTGAGGCAGGAAATACAGAACTGTTACTAAATTTTCTCTGAGCTCCCTGAGTGCATTCAGTGAGAACTGATCCCTCCCTCCCTAGGATGACTCAACCAGGTTCATTTATAAAGTGTGTGTATGTGAAGGGCCAGAGAACCCCTAGGTGTGCCTAACACAGAAAACAGGAGAAAGAGGGGACCAAGGAATGGGAGATGGGTTGAGGGAAGGAGGGAGACAAGTAGAAGGAGCGCACCTGTCAAACTGCAAAGTATGGATCCTAGAGACAGCTGTGCTGCTGGGACTGACTCACTGCTGAAGGGACAGAACTGCCCAGGGGATTGCAGCGTTTTCATTAGGCGCTCTGGTAACTGACTAACAACAGACTGGCGCCTCAAACTACACACGTAGGAGGAAGTAGGTAGAGGCTATCCCGAAGTAGCGGGAATAACGAACTCTTTTCTTCCCACTCCCTTTCCTACTCTTGTGAGTTGGCACGCCACTCTGTGCCTGGCTGGCATGCCCTGAGCTTGCCAGGGTGCAGTGCATCACCCCTGACCGGGAACTCCCCTCCCTGCTCTCCCGAGGGCTAGAGAGAAACATAGGGCATCTCTCAGCTCTACCAAGAGCTCCCGTCCCTTGCCCCTTGCAGGGGAACTGATTTGAGAGAAGAGCTTTTGCTGAGTGTCTGAAGCTGACAAATGCGGGGCACTTCTTGTCCCTAAGCACTTGCGCCTGCGTGGGGTGTCCCTCAGCCTGGGTCTCTGCTTTGAAGGTGGGAGGCCTAAATGTCACAGCCACAGTGTTCCTTCCCCACACGCGCACCTACCCATGAACCCGGAAGGAAGGCTTTGCTTTGATCTTTTTTCCCTCCCTACCTGAATTCCGGGACCAGGTTAGGCTGCAACCCGTAGAAAGCAGCGGAGAGAGTGACCAACCACCCGGGCTTGTAACTGCCGTTCTCGCACTCCAGATAAGGCGGAGACCACTTGACGTGGCTCTTGTCCCCGCTAAGACCGTCCCTGCGCCGCCAGCTGTGGCCCAGGCCCCGGGGCCCCTGATTGGAGCCGCGGCGGTGCAAGTGAGTCCTCCACTTGCGCCGGAGGCCGCGGAACCACTCGGTCTCCAGCGTGGCGTTGGCCAGGTGGTGTGCTGAGGAGGACAGGTCCTGGAGCAGGATGCGACTCTCCTCGCGCGTGGCCTGGAGGAAGACCTGCGGGGCTGGGGCGGACAGCGACTCGGTGCTGAAGGTGATGGCCGCCCGGGAGATGCTGGGCTCACCCTCCAGGAGGCTCCGCACCAGTGCCCGGTACCACTCCAGGTCGTCCTGCGAGTTCTGCTCCCGCGACTTATTGCTCTGCAGCATCATGTTGAGGAAGTTGGTGGCGTGTGTCAGCGTGTCCAGCGCCCCGTGCAAGGAGGAATGGGAGCTGGCTAGGGCAGGCGACTTCCCCGGCAGGCCCGCCAACTCGTAGCGGCTGGAGCAGTTGGCTCGCTTCAGCTGGTGGGAGTCCCCGGTGTAGAGGTAAGAGGCCACGTCCATGGGCACCTCCTCGGCGATTTTCTGCGCCAAGATGGTGCCGTCGGTGGAGCGGCTCCAGGGAGCCGAGGGGTCCGAGGCAGAGGCTCGAGCCGGCTGCTGGGCGTGCTGCTTCGCCCTCAGGGCCTTCTCTGGAGAGGAATCCGTCCGACTTGGAGGGTCGCGGCTGGCGCCGGCAGCTCCCAATCCCAGGTGAACGAGCAGGAGGCAGCAGAGTAAGGGGTTAGCCATGGCTCCCATCTGCCTCGCAGCAAGGAGAGGAGGTAACGGAGGGAGTCACTTTTTAAATTTTGGTCGTCAATCTATCAGCACTAAGACTTTTTCTAGGAGTCTTCCCCCTTTTCAGCTGGCACCCAGTCCAAAAGGACTTTAAAGTAGGGATGTTCTGAAATACGCGCGGCTGACTGAGCTACCGTCGCAGGAGATCAGATCACCTGTGGCAACGCCGGCTGCTCCTGCTCCACCATGGGTCTGCTCGGGATTGCGCACCTCGCAGCCTGGAGCCCGGCACCTTACATCCCCTCTCGCCGCCGGCAGCTATAGTTGGCCTGCTTACGTCTTTCTGCTTAGCAGCTTCCACCGCCGCTCTCATTGAGGTGTGTTCAGGAGCTGCTGCTGCTGCTGCTGCTGCTGCTGCTGCCGCCGCCGCGGCCGCCAAGGACACTGCTCCATCGTCTCGCCCGTGGCAGGTCGTTCCCGCCTCCCGGCTCAGGCTCCTCCTCGTCCGCTTCGCCCCGAGGCGCGGAGCGCGCGCGCCCAGACCCGCACCGCGAGCGTAGCAGCTAGGGTTTCTTTTAAGGCGTTTGTCTTTCCGGAACCACGAGGGCTAGGCAGCTGGTTAATTGGAGTCTTTAAGTTTGGCCACAAACCACACTCCTGCCTCTCCCTGCTCTCGGGAGGAAAGCCGGTTTAAAGAGGCGGCTTGGCCGCAACCAAACCCTGGTAGGGCGGCTTCAAGTCGTCTTGTGCCCTGTTTGGCCGGCTCCTCTGTCAATCAGCCGACTGCCGTTTGTTGGGCTGGTGCGGGAGCTGTCCAGTGCTGAACCCGAGGCGCAGGAGGAGGCGGTGGCGCGGAATGCAGCTTCGCTGAGTCCTTTCACCCGCTCGCGTTCCCTGATGACTCGGGAACCTGAGGGGGTGAGAGGTGGGGTGGGCGGAGTGAAGGGAGAAGCAGACTTGTGGTGGCTCAGAGCGAAGGAAACTTGGATGTACCGAGGAGGAGGGTGTTGGCATCTTGCATGCTTAGTTAAATCAGCCTTTCCTTTTGCCTGGTAAAGAGGGAGAAAGTAGTTTTCATTTGTGGCTTAAATCGGAGGGAAGGGACGTAGGATGGAGACGTGTCCTCCCGAGCATCTGCTCATTTTGGGCAAATTATCAAATCTTCTTCCTTGTTGTCGGTTAAAGAAATGATTAAACCCTACTTGCCGAGGTCTTCGCTATAAGGGAGTAATGGAGACATCTACCGGCTGAACTTTAAGGGGAAAATGCCATATTAAAGGAGCCTCTCTGCTTGAAAGGGATGAAGGGGAACCTGTGGAAGTGTAAGCAAGTGAATATGTGGAAGGGAGAGAATATGTGCCGGGGCAGGACTCGGACTGTGAGAGAATGAGAATGAGTCTGTTGGGCGGGAAGGGAAGCCATTCTGACTGGGAGTTCCTAGAATTAATGGATGTAAGAACTAAGACATCTGGTTAACTATAGGTTGGGATGTCCCAGAAGAAGAAAGAAGACCTGAATAAGTATGCCAAGACCCCCCAGAATGATTGGAAAATCCCTTAACACAGTCTAATGGTTTTATTTGAAGCTTTAATAGGGTCTTCTGACATTTTCATTCTGAAAATACTAATTAGTACTTTGGATAGGTATGGTTTTATGCACCTCCACCTTCCATATGCACCTCCACTTTCAAATTCCCCAAGAAAGACACAGGATAGAAAGTCTCAAATTCACTTCGATTCCCAACTTAAAAAAAAAAAAAAAGTTACCTGTGGCATTCTAAGGTAGCACTGCTTAGATTTGCTTTATCCTTTCATTTTATTCTTCCTGTTGAGAAAATACCTAAGCACAAAAATTTAAGCTCCAAAGAGCAAAAGTTTGTCTGCATTGGTCACTGTAGCATCTTGAGCACCTAGAACACACAGATGCCTGGCACATAGTTGGTTCCCACTAAATATTTGCTAAACTAATGAATGAACCAGAAGATAATGATGATGAAGCTAATTATTTAGGAATCCATCTCCTTACCTAAGAAGAGAAGTCTGCCTGATGTGTCAGTGGTGAGGGCTTTTGGAATAAGACATAGCAACCAGTTTTCCAAACTGCAGTGTATGGTCTCCAAGGGAGTTTTTATAGCTTTGCAAAGAATGGTTATTAGATTTGTGTTTATTTACAAGTAGAGTTCATGTTCATATCTGACTTGTTTAAATTTTGCTTTGCAGTGTATACGCTTTTGCCAAATAAAGGTCATCCCAGTTTAATCCTCTACTATAGCACACGTGGCAATAATAGGAGTTTCTGTTTGTTTAATTTATCAGAGTATACAATATGATTTTCTATTTAGTTGTGTAAAGACTGGTGTAATTTCATCATTAATTGATTTTTTTAAAGAAAACCTGTATAACTAATTAACAATCCTTTAAAATTTTCTAGTATTGCATTTTAAAAGGAAGATATAATTTTATTAGTCAGTCCTTCTATAAGTAATTCAATGACTTAGCATAATTGAAAGATCTGGGTTCTGGTCCTATCATTATTTTAAGCAAGATATATGGACACTAACAATATATTTGAAGTTTCTGTGTCTCGGGATGCAAACTGTATGTGGGCCTCGTGATCTGACACTGAGGGAGTACTGAAATGACACCTGAGCCACTCTCCTGGAGTGCCAGTTCTTCCCCTAGTGCACAGCTAACAAGAATGGAGCAGGCTATGAGAGGCTCTTGCAATTTGGGCATTCCCTTCAGGGGATCACCTTCAGTCCACACTGCCAAACAACAGAGGTGAACTAGTTAGGTCTAGAACAACACTGCCCAATAGAAATATAATGTGAGTCACAAATGTGATCCACATATATAATCTCAAATGTTCCAGTAGCACTTTTTAAGAGTAAAAAGAAAAAAAGTGAAATTAAATGTAATAATATATTTTATTTAGCCCAATAGACCCAAAATGTTATTCAATAAGTAAACAGTATGACAGGTATTAATGAGATATTCTACATTTTTATACTAAATCCTCAGAATCCAATGTGTATTTTACACTCACAGCATATGGAACTTCATACTAGCTACATTTCAAGTGCTCAATAACCACCTGTGACCAGAGGCTACCATAGAATACAAGCTCTGGAAGATAGTACATCGTGGTCTAGAATGATCTAGAAAACCTAGGTTTACTCACGATAAGGTACCATGGTCCAAATGGTCTAGGAGGCCTGTCCATTTAATAGATCTGGAGTCAAGGAAACTAACTGAGTAGATAGACAACCCTACGTCTATGTCAGTGTCTGTCACTGAAGGAGATCATCCAAAAGAAGTTATCATAGGGGACCAAGATATAACACATACTCATACCCCTCTAAGCAGACTACAAAATTCCACAGCAACTCACAGACATATTCATTCAACAAATGTTGGCTTAGCCTCTGCTGTGTATCAGGCATCATGCTTAGTACTCGGGCAGACACCTGCATGATGGACACATGGACCTCACAGTCAAGTGTATAGAGAGAGAAACAATAAAAAAGCAAACAAATAAATTTTAAAATTACATATTGTGATCAGTGCCATGAAGAAATAAACGCTGTAAAGTTACAAAGAGTGCATGGTATGGGGGCAGGGAGATTCTTATAGAGAGAGAGAAAGAAAAGGAAGACTTCTATGAGGAGGTAACAGTTGAGCTAAGATGTAAAAATGAGGAGTAGTTAACTAGGTAGTAAGTAGTAGTGAACTAGCTAAGGGTAAGATGAAAAGAAACTTAGCAGGAAAGAGAAATGGGAAAAGATGACTGCATTAAGATGAAGTTCATATATAATATAAAAAATACAAACAATTGAGACAAAAAGAAAATCATTTTATAGGATAATCAAGTGATCCTGGCATGAATAGCACCTCTGTCCCACCAATTACACGAGCGTGATTTGTAGAGGAGATAAATATCCCTGTGTAGCCTCAAGTTAAGAGCTAAGTTATCTAAATGCATATTAATACTGTGTGGGAGCTTGACTGTAATAGGTCAGTGTATACAAGACCTGTAGGCCCTGTGTGACAAGGCCCAAAGCGTTTTCATCACAGCCTGAAAAGTCAATCTAACTGCTTTAGAACAGTCAAATTTGCACTGATGAAAAAGCATTATGCAGTGGAGCTTTGAGTTATTAGTTGTCAGTATATTATTGATTTATCATTACTGTAAAAAGGAAGATGTGATATTAGCATATCTTTAAGTAAAAGAAATTAAAGGAGGTTAAAAAAAACTGCTGAGACCAGATTTTATGTGAGCAGTATAGGTAAAGTTGTTTCTAAAATTTAAGTGCTCCTTTAAATCATTTAAATCAGCAAGGATTAGGACAGTGGGATATGGCGAAAGGACACTGGATTGGCAGTTGGGAGACCAAGCTCTGATTTCCACACTGCTGATGTCTAGTCATGTGACTTTTGACAGTTTCCTCAACCTCTGTGAGCCCTTTTAGTTCATCTTTAACATAAGAGTGATGTATTAGGGACTTCCCTGGTGGTGCAGTGGTTAAGAATCCACCTGCCAGGGCTTCCCTGGTGGCACAGTGGTTGAGAGTCCACCTGCCGATGCAGGGGACACAGGTTCGTGCCCCGGTCTGGGAAGATCCCACATGCTGCCGAGCGGCTAGGCCCGTGAGCCATGGCCACTGAGCCTGCGCGTCCGGAGCCTGTGCTCCGCAACGGAAGAGGCCACAACAGTGAGAGGCCCGCATACCGCAAAAAAAAAAAAAAGAATCCACCTGCCAGCGTAGGGCCCATGGGTTCGAGCCCTGGTCCAGGAAGATCCCACCTGCTGCGGAGCAACTAAGCCCGTGCGCTACAACTACTGAGCCTGCGCTCTAGAGCCCACGAGGCACAACTACTGAAGCCTGTGCGCCTACAGCCCATGCTCCGCAACAAGAGAAGCCACCGCAATGAGAAGCCCACACACCGCAACGAAGAGTAGCCCCCACTGTCCGCAACTAGAGAAAGCCCAGGCACAGCAACGAAGACCCAGCGCAGCCAAAAAAATTTAATTAATTTTTAAGAATACTTAACTTAAAAAAAAAAATAGTGATGTATTAGATACAGCCACAACTGAAACAGTTTTAGCTGAGTGATGGATAATGGTCCAGGTATATTTTTCGGAACTCATCATTTTTGATAGTTCTAGATTTATAATGTAAATGTTATTTTTAGGTTAAATAATGCTAGGTCTCAGTAAACAAAGTGGCACAACCCGAATCAAATTCTTGATAAAGCAAATAAAGCCACAAAGAAGCAGCATAATCTGTCAATAGAACACAAAATCAGAAATCCAGTTCTTATTCGTGGTCTTACTGAGATTCTGGATTTCCCTGAGCTTATGCTACCCCCTGTGCCTCACGTTCCCATTTGCAAAATGAAGATCATAGTCTTTGTTATCCAAGGGTGGTGGTTTTGAAATTTCTGGGTGAAGAAGAGTCACTAGAGAATTCTGATCACTGCTGTAGGTCTGGGGGGAAGTTAAGAATCTGCATTTTAATAAGCACCACAGGTGGTTTTGATGCAAATAAGCCATGGAGCACATGCTGAGAAATGCTGCTTTGAGCCATGGAAAATAACTCTAAGATAATAGGGGAGAAGCTCTCCTGGTAAACAAAAAGCTGTGCTGTAAATTGTGAAATGTACCCTGTGGGGGGAAAAAATGAAAATAACACCTATAAAGAGATTATCATCATCACCTAATCATTTATATAGCACTTACAGTGGCCAGGCATTGCTCTAAGGATTTTACACACTTTAGCTCATTTAGTCTCCATTACCACACTGTGAGTTTGGTACAGCTACCATTTTACAGATGGGAAACAAACAAACAAATGAATTGCCCTAAGTACTACAGCTATCTGGCTCCAGATGTCATACCCTTAATCACTACACCAGTGGTTCTCAAATGTTGATACACACTAGATATACCTGGAGAACTTTTGTCAAAGCACAAATTAGTGGCCTTAGCCCCCAAACTGCTGACTTGGTAGGTCTAGAATAAGGCCTGAGAATTTGCATTCCTAACAAATTCCCCTGTGATGTTAAAACTGCTGGTCCAGGGAACACACTTTGAGAACCACTGCTCTGAGATGTGCTTTTCATCATTATAACCCCTGACTTTTTGGTAACACTTTTCCATCCATTTAATGTGGAAAGAGGAGAAAGTCAAATTAAGGGATGAAAATATGCCTGAAATCTAGCAAGAAAAAAAAACTATTTCTAACTGAGAAAGCTTACTCAAGATGTTTATGTTTTTTACTTAGCAGTTTATTCTCATCTGCCTCCAGTTTACCCTTAAAACTCTTACTCCCTGTCAGCATCGCTTCTAACAACACTCCTGCTCTTTCCAGAGTCGTCTCCTCTGTTTTTCACTGTGAAATCATGACTTGGGCTGTTCCTGCATTCCCAGTGAAGTGCAAACGCAGTATCATCTATAGAGTCACTAGGGCTTTGACCCAAATTGCTAGTTTCCCTAATCCCCTTACCCCCATGCACACAAAATGGTTCTGTAAACTAAAGACACTTGAAGAACTTCCTGATCACAAGGGAAGAAAACGCCAGGAAATGGCACTTATGTTAGGAGAATCCTGAATGTGCTGAGGCAAAGTATGTCTCCAAACAACGTCCCATGACACTGACCTGACATTCAGCAGTGCAGGAAAGGACCAATACGACCTTCACAAAAAAATTACACCAAATTAATTATTCAAAGCTCAACTCCATTCAATGCAAGGGTCGTCTCTTTTTCTTATTAAGAAATAAGAACAACCAAAAAATTTGAAACAAAGTTTACCGAAATATGGACTTTGTGGATAGCAAAGATGGGAAATGGATTATTTTGTCTCTGCTCGATTTTGCCTGCTTCCCTTGCTGGAGGGAAGCCCCTCACACCATGTGTACCCATATGTTGTTATAATTCATGATATAGCTTTCATCAGCATAGTACCTTGGGCATAATGGGGGTTTACTTCATGATCAGTTTAGGACTCGTCTCTCCATCCGAACACAGGAGCTTCTGCAAGTTGAGATCTTCAAGTGCCCAGGATCATGCACACATAGGATACACTAACTAATGACAGTTCCTCATTGATGAAGAGCAGAAACTTGTAAATCCAAACAAACTTATAAAGAACAAGTTTAGAGTAGTAAGCTGCTTATAAACTTTTTGCTGTTATTTTAAAAAATTTGAAGGAAATTAATCCAGTAACGTTGATATTGTTGAAATTGCAGACATCATCTTAACATCAGGATTGTATGGAAAAGGAAAACAAAGAAACATAACATGGAAATATATGCCAACAAAATGTGAAAGAAGACAATCACTGCACATGTTTCAGGAATAGCCGCAGGCTAAGAAAATGACAAACCTAAGTATGAATCCAGGTACAAAACAGTTCTGCAAATCTATCGTTTTATTTTAACAGTAATATTATGTATGCCTACTTAAAAAAAAAAAAAAGTTTCCTCCAGACCTCTGCTGCTATCCCTAAAGAAAAAAAAAAAAAAGGAGGCAAAGAAATTTACTTTAAGATTTCCTATCTAATCTGTGGTCAGTTGGTCTCTCCTCCTCTTCCTCCTCTTTCTCCTCCTCTTACAGACAGTAAGTGCTCAATGACAGATTAGCTGTAAGTCTGGGTTGTCCCCAGGGAAAGGGAAGAGAGTACGTCCATACCTGTGAGACAGTTATTGACGTTTACTTAGAAGTGTCTTCTTTTGATTGCTTTCGGTACTAGCATTTAAGTAGGTCTGAGGCAGAAGCCTGAGTCCTGTGGCATATATAAATCATTTCCACTTGTCCTTTTGATTTACCCTTGGGAATCAATAGTTTCAGGGAAAATTTTGCCTGGTCTTTACCAACAACTCCCTATTCAAACACAGGAGAATTTTAGAGAAGTTTTGGCACAGGAAGCTTTCAGTTCCTTTTGTTCACTGCGTCAGTGAATGTTCTTGGGTGATGGGGCTGGCTTCCAGTCTATATGGCCATCACTTATCACAGTGTGTGCGGAGGGATGGGTTCTTCATGAGCATAGAAAAAGCAGACTAGGGAACAAAGGCTAAAAAGAGAAACAGTTTTCAAGAATCTGCAGTATCATGAAGACCGAATGTGACGAAAAGTAGCTATCTCAATTGTTCGTTTTTATATCCCAAATCAGATATTTTAGAGTAAAAAATTAAAATGTAACTAAAAGTGAAGAAAGAAGTAAGAGGGACTTCCCTGGTGGCACCACGGTTAAGAATCCACCTGCCAATGCAGGGGACACAGGTTTGACCCCTGGTCCGGGAAGATCCCACATGCCGCAGAGCAACTAAGCCCGTGCGCCACAACTACTGAGCCTGCACTCTAGAGCCTGTGAGCCACAACTACTGAGCCCACGAGCCATAACTACCGAAGCTCGCGCACCTAGAGCCCATGCTCCGCAACAAGAGAAGCCACCACAATGAGAAGCCTGCACACCGCAACAAAGAGTAGCCCCCGCTCACCGCAACTAGAGAAAGCCTGCGTGCAGCAACGAAGACCCAACACAGCCAAATAAATAAATAAATTTATAAAAAAAAGTAAAAGAAAGAAAGAAGAAAGCAATAAGAAGGCTTTTCTGAATGTCAGGGTTGTTTTTAATTGAAATGGATTAGCCAAGAGCAGAAGAGAATATCTTTCCTTGAAGAATAATTTGTGATCTCCAGTAGAAACTATATCCATGTATCAGAAATGAGCTATATTTAATTCTGCCTGGATAGACAAATGAACCAAATGGTCATTGGAATCTATTCTTCTCCTACAGTCCTATAATAGACTGAGGAATATATCCTGTTATGTCCCTACAAACAAGAAAACTAGTGCAGGCATATTTAACCCAAGTACTTCTTTTAGGCATCAAAATCCAATCTCTTTGTGCTACCACTCCTCTCACACTGCATTACTCAACCTGGCATTCAAGGCCATTTACTAACTTTTTTTGCCCATCCCACTAGTCCCCCACTACATTTTGGAGATACTCCATTCTAACAAAGCTATGCTGTTTACACTCTTCCTTTATAAGTAATTTGCACACTCCCATCCTATGTCTGCCTTTGTAGAAGTTAATTCTGTGTATTGAGAAAACTTCCACAAATACGCTTCCTCTCCTTTAAGACCTTTAAGAACTGCCAACACTTTGAATAGACATTTCTCCAAAGGAGATATACGATTGGCTAATAAGCGCATGAAAAGATACTCAACATCATTAGCCTTTAGGGAAATGAACATCAAAACCACAAGATACCATTACGTACCCACTAGAAGGGCTATAATAAACAAGACAGATGATAACAAATGTTGGTGAGGATGTGGAAAAACAGGAGCCTTCATATACTTCTGGTGGGAGTGTAAAGTGGCACAGTCACTTTGGAAAACAGATTAGCAGTTTCTCAAAAGAGCTGAACATAAACTATCGTGTGACCCAACATCTCTACTCCTGGGCATTTGCCCAAGAGAAATGAAAGCAGCATGTCCACACAAAGACACACACATGAATGTTCACGGCAGCTTTACTCACAGTAGCCGGAGTCCAGAAACCACGGACAAGGCCCATCAACTGGGGAATGGATAGACACAGTGTGGTACAGCCGTATGGCAGAATCCTAGTCAGCCATAGCAATGAACAAATTGCCCGCACATGCTGTGTCACGGATAAAGCTCAGAAACGTTATGCTAAGTGAGAGAAGCCGGACCCAGAGACCACACGTTGTATTGAGATGCGATGTCCAGAAAAGGTAAATGTATGGAGACAACAGGTGGACTAGTGGTTGCTTGGGGCTGGAAATGGGAATGAGAATCAACTGTAGGAAAAAAAAAAAAAAGAATCACCTATAAATGGGCACAAGGGAATCTTACTGAGGGGGATGAAAATGTTCTAAAACTGATGATGGTAGCTGTACCACTCAGTAAAGTTATTTTCAGTAAAGTTATTTAAAATCATTTGAGTTTTACACTAGAAACTGGCGATATGTAAAATGTACCTAATAAAGTTTGTTAAAAAAAAAAAAAGAACTACCAACTCTAGGTATTCTCCAAGATTGACTTGATTTTCTAGAATCAGCCTGATTCTAGCTAGAATCATCTTAGTTCTTAGAAACGATTCTGTATGATAATGGTTTACCTATGCTGATTTAATGCTATCTGTGAACATCTAGGTGAACAACCGAAGAAGTTTTGGGTAGCATTCTCATCTACATTATTTATTATTTTATTTTATTTAACAAATACCTATTGGGGGGTCCACTATGTGCCAGACACCATTCTATATAAAAGTGATGCTGCAGGAAACAAGTCAAGTTTCTGCCACTGTGGCACTTACATTCAGATGTAATATGTCCTGTGAGGAAAAATAAAGTGGGATAAGAAGATATATCAAGATTGGAGGTCAGGGAAAGCACCTCTGGTTAAGTGGCATTGAGTAGGAGAGTGAACGGTGTGAAAGACCGATACATGGGAAGACTCAGGAGAACAACTTTCCCAGCAGAAGATAATGATCATAAAACCCCTGAGAGAGTATCAAGCCTGGTCTGTCCCAGGAACAGCAAAAATTTCTGTGTGGATAGAGGTCAAGGAAAGGTGGATGGAGAGAGAAGGCAACAATCAAATCACATAGAGCTTTTTGCACTGTGGCAGTGAGTTTTGGTTTTATTACAAGGGCAATTGAAAGTCATGGGAGGGTTTTGACAGGAGTAACAAAATCATGGGGGCTGCTATAGAGACTGACTGAGGAGGGCAAGAATAGAAGAAGAGAGACCAGTTAGGAAGCTGTTGCATTAGTCAAAGTGAGAGACAAGGGTGGTTTAGACTAGAAGTGGATGGGGAAAGCAGGATGATAATGGTTGAGATGGTTGAAAATTGTTGAATTCAGGATTGTAATATTCCAAAGGTCATGAATGTGGCTGCCCATTCATACCCTCTGAATTTCAGATGCGATTAAGGTTTTCCTAGAGTAAGAATAATATTAATATATAAAATAATGTGTGCCAACTTCATTTGGGAGTAGAATCCTAATTTTAGAATAAAACTTAATTCTATTCCTTAGAAAAATCACTGTTCCTATGTATCAGTTTAAAGTACTTATATCCCAACTGAAAAATGAGCACAAGACATGAACAGAAATTTCAAAACAGAAGAAACACATATGGCCAGTAAACACATAAAGCAAATGTTCAACCTCATTAGTGAGCGTGGAAATGCAAATCAAAACACGAGACATATGAGTTGTATCTATATGATTGGCAAAAATTAAAAAGTCCAATAATGCCAAGTTGTTGGCACTGGTTGTGGGAAGGATGGAGGAGATGTGGATTCACAAAATCTCTTATGCCCTGCTGGTAGAAATGTAAATTAGTATGATCGTTTTAGAAAATAATTTTGGATTATCTAGTAATGCCAAACATTCACCTACTCTATGGCCTAGCACTTCCACTCTTGATATATACACCTAAGAAACTCTGTCCCATGTATACCCTATAATATATACAAGAATGTTAATAACATCACTGTTTAAACAGCACAAACCTGGAAATCCTGAATGCCTGTCCACAGGAGAACAGATGAATGAACTGTGTTATCCTCACACAGATGAAAATAAAAACAAGGAAATTATGAACACAGGATTCAGGGAGATGGCTGACCTCCTTGGGTTGGGGGGAGGTATGAGCATGGGATAGGGTACCCCTCACCCTTTACAATTCATTGGACTGACAAGTCTGGCAAAGAAATGGTGTAACTGTTCCAGTAGGTGCCAAGATATTACTCCTCCTCGGTAACACAGTCAGCTTTTCTGACTGACTTAGCCCAATGGCCAACAGTCTACTTGTGGCCAGTTTCGGTGCTCAGACAGGGCTCTGAGGGAGGTATCTGAGATCAGAAAGGGTTTTTAATGCCTGCCTTCAACTGTGCTGAGCCTCTGTCTTTGACGAAGTCCACTCTAGGAGAAATCTGATTTCACTTCCGGAGAGTCCAGCCCTTTCTTCTCTTCCATATCAGTCTCTCTACTTATGGAGTCTGTATCCAGAGCACTATTTCAAGACCTCCAATGTGTCTCCTCAAAGACTGCCTGACCCACTTTCCAGATGGAGCCAACATCATCCTCCATCTGATCCATAAATCATGAACAGAAGGCTGAGGAAATGAGAAGCTGCGCTCCCACTGGGAGGGGAGTGAAGCTTCCAGCATGGGGTGCACAGCATGATCACGGAGGCACAACACAGTTCTCCAGAAAGCCAGTTCTGATGAATGACAGAACAGCCGGTTCCAGATGAAACTATCCTGGATTTTCAAATACGAACAGTAACATTGAAATGAGATAAGACTTACCACCAACTTAGTTGGACATATTTAATTATATGTATTATGATTATTATGGCACCTGAAGACCAGATATAAATAGTAAGCCGTTCACATATTTTACCATCATAGCTATTTCTGGGATTCCCTCAGACAAAAGATGGGAGAGAGAAACGATAAAGTGTATGAGCTTCTCTCCTGCCGGAAGGGCACAGGGCACTGCTCCAGTCCTCCTTCTCTAAAAAGGATTGAAGGTGTCCCATAGCACCTGAAAGAAGAAAATAGCGAGATACCCCAGAGAGGCTGATTTCAGTGTTCATTTAAAAGTCAAAGGTAGGGCTTCCCTGGTGGCGCAGTGGTTGAGAGTCCGCCTGCCGATGCAGGGGACGCGGGTTCGTGCCCCAGTCCGGGAAGATCCCACATGCCGCGGAGCGGCTGGGCCCGTAAGCCATGGCCGCTGAGCCTGCGCGTCTGGAGCCTGTGCTCCGCAGCGGGAGAGGCCACAGCAGTGAGAGGCCCGCGTACCAAAAAAAAAAAAACACCAGGACAGAGCTTCCTGCAAATTATGATGAAGTGGTTTTTGCCTGCAATTCACTGGCTTTGTGTTACAGTACCTATCGAAGAAGCTGGGTTTTCCCACCCTCGCACCCACTCCCTCCTAAGATGGGGGCAGGTTTGGGACAAGGAGCAGGAGAACACTGAGCCAAAGTGCTAATGGGTCGACTTCTGAAGCATGAAGAGTGAAGAGGATATAAAAATAATCTTGTCTCTGTATAATGTACCCACCTGAATTCCTCTTTTGGATTCTTTATCCTTATTTAAACCTGTCATTTGAGCAGCTGAAGTGAAAATATGGGCCCAGGATCTCCTTCTGAGTGAGAGAAGCATCTCTTCTCCAGCATCCTCACCATAAGAAATCAATGAAAACAGCCTCCAATCAAAGGTCAAGAGGTAATCAGAAGGCGGGGGGGGGGCGGGGAGGAGGGGGTAGTGGTGAGTAGCAATGAGTAGCAGGTTGGCCTGGCTACACTGGATCTTTCTGAGATCTCAAGGTTATCTCTCTCATAAGCTATCTTTTCCTGGTTGGATTTGACTTTTGTGTTTTGTTTTCATTTTCGTTTTGTTTTCTTACCATAAGAGTGGTAAGGCATTAAAGGTTAGGCAGTGAGCCAGGAGAAAAACGGCCAAGAAAACAGCCTGGCTGCCTTCAGGCTAGGCTTCTAAGTCACAGAGAACAAAAGGGAGTCCACCCAACAGCTCGGGTCCAGCTGAACTCACCAGGATCAGAAGAACAGCATGCAAATTGGAGTCAAAGTTCTGTAGTCATAAACAATACATACGACTTGGGGGTGGTTTTCACGTCCACACAGAGCTCCCTGGGGAACCTCATTCATTTGGGTGGAGTTTGCAGGTCCTGGTCATGACCACATTCTCTGTGACCAACACTGACTGATGGTGGGAGGCGGGAGTGCTGCCCATGAGTAAGCAGGGTGAGTGGGTGCAGGCCCTGTGGGCCGAGCAGTCACTTACACACCTAGACAGAGCTTAATGTAAGACCCCAGAGGTCATGCTCGTAATATTTACATAAGTGACTTGATACTTAGAGCTCCATCATTGACTGCCCATGAATTATTGTGGTCTCTTCATTTACAATAGAGAAAAAATGGAAGCCACAAATACGTTCTTCCATAAATTAGCAGATAAACAGTGAGCGATGTATCCATGCTGTGAAATTGTATTCAGCAATCTAAATATTAAACTATTATACCATGAAACGACATGAGGGAATCCTAAATGCATATTGCTAATTAAAAAATCGGTCTGAAAACGTTCAGTTTCATCTATTTCACCTTTGGGAAAAGGCAAGTCTATATATGAACCAGTCAGATGAGCATTTATCAGGAATTTGGGAGAAGGATTTTCATAAGATAAACATGGACAATATTTAAGGATAGTGAAATTCTTCTCTATGAAATTGCAGTGGTGGAACCATTGCACTACGAATATGTCAAAATATATACAGTAATAGGAGAACCTTTTTAGTATAAATATAAATTTCATTTAGAAGTTCAGAGACTGAAGGATGGACGATGCACACTGTATAGATGATACTTAATATAGTGAATCTATGAATTAACATGGCTGGAGAAGGAGGGAAAGTAGGTTTTGACTTTGGAAATGAGTGGAGTCTGAAGACTAAGTTCTAAGCCACTGCACGTAAGCACTAGAGCCTGGTGGATAACGGTATTTCCATCAGGAGTCAGGCCAAGCATTCAGTTACTACTGTGCATGTGGAATTGAACAATTAGTAGCTGGATGGAATCTGTGGAGAGAGGTTTCTTACTGTTGGATGGAAAGTAACAGAGAAGCAAGGAGGAAACTCTGGATTTAACCATGTGTTGTTGCACTAGGATTGGAGATGTAAGAATTGTCTCACATTTACCTTAACACAGGTCAGAAGGTGAGATACAGAGCTAGTTGCAGACGTGTGTGTGTATATGTGGGGTAGTGCACACAGATATATTTCCAAGGTCTTTTAGCTTATAGGGTCTAGAGCCAATGCTCCCAGTAGACAGGACACCAACATTAGTATCCTAATACCCAGTCTTCTGATTCCTGTTACTATTCTCCAGAAAAGGATCCGCAACTCAGCTGAGGCATGGCTAATTCTAGGGCCAGAGAAGAGAATACACATGATTATCCTGCAGACTCTTGTAGCACCAGAAAGTAAGGAAGTTCACAGAAATGGATGGGGGCCCATAAAGAGGATACAGGAGATAATCTGAAAGAGCTCCCCGTGGCTGACAAGTGGTCACAATTACAGAAGCAAAGAAAATGCCTTAGTATATAACCTTAACACAATGTATGAAACAAATATCTTGATTCATACTTATATAAAGAGATTGAATAAATATATCTAATGGGGATGGTAGGATAAATCCATCTGATGGTGGAAAGCAGATTTAAAGTTCAACAGTAAAAATTACTAATGTCATTAAACGATTAAAAACTTGACAACTAATAACAGAAAGTATTAACCTAATCTTCAAATAAAGGTCTCAAGAAGAAATATATCTGTGCGGCTCTTCCAAAGATAGATGGGGAAAGACAGAGAAGCCTGAATCCATGAAAAACGTCTCAAGTTTAGAAACAAGAAAGTTCCCTGGAATCATTGTGGATGAGGCTTCCGGGGTGGCAATGATCCAGTGGAGAAACCACAGCTTCTGAGAGAGAATCCCTCCGTACCAACCTCTGCACCTGCCCTGAAATGGGTCCTCTTGTTTCCTGATGACCCTGAGCGCCCCCTGGTGGTTGGGGAGGCCCCTGCAGGGAGGGTCGTGTCTGGACTCACCCTGACTTCTCACTGAACCAACTGGGACAGTAACACAGGGCTGTGTCCTAGGTCATCACGGAGCTGAGCTGCAGGGAAAACTGAATTTGTGAGGTGTCTCTGGAGGTGGAGAGACATTTCTGGAGAGACATCTTGTATGCTGTGCTACTCCCAGAACCAAAGCACCCCAGTCACCTCAGCCCTTTCCCTGGGGGCTGAGGGATCCAGTCCCAGCAGCCAGCACTGTTTGTGATGGATAATCCAGAGACTGAGCGGGTAAGGGAGAGGGTCTTCAATAGTCCTGGGCCCGATTCCTGCACCAGCACCTGGGACACGACACCTGGCAAAGGGGAAACAAGGAAACACCCAGTTCACTGATGTCACCCTGTAACTCCACCTTCCTCAAACCCAGGAGATGCTCACAGCTGAGGGATGCCCGCAAGAGGAGGAATGACCAGAAGATTTTCATGTTCATTTTGATCAGTGCTTTGACTATCAGAGAGTTATGTCAGTGAAGATGAGAACCCTGATTCTGACTAGCACAGGTGCTGTGATTTCCCCTAGAGCCTGGGCGTGATGTGCAGGTGGGAAGCATGTTTCCATATAAGGATGGTCATGGCTGGTCCTTCTCTAGGGCTCTGGCGGAGGGTGCTGGCTGAGATCCAGAGTGGACACAGCTTCATGTCACCTCTGAAGAATGGGTGATGTTCCTTTTCCAATACGATACTTACATTTCCATATATGTCTATCTGCGTCTATATTATAGGTGTACTCGTTGGCTAGTGTGGCCATTACAGAATAACAGACTGGTGGATTAAACAAGAGCAATGGATTCCTCTCAGGCCTGGAGGCGAGAAGTCTAAGGTCACGGTGTTAGCAGGTTTGGGTCCTTCTCAGACCTTTCTCCTTTGTTTGCAGATGGACGTCTTCTCACTGACTCCTCAGATGGTCTTTTCTCTGTGTTTCTGTGTGCATCCCTGGTTTACTTGTCTGTTCATTATTCCTCTTGTTAAGTGTGACAAAGACCCCTGACCACCCCTTTGCCAACAGGATCCTTGTAATTCTCTTCTCAACTAGTCTTGACCTGTGGGCTTCTGTGTTTATATGTGCATGACCAGTTTTTGTGAAGAGCCCTGCTAAGTGAGAATAATGAGAATCCCCTACCCTTGAACTCTGATCACCCGCAGTAGTTGATCAAAGCCATCAAACCTCCTATCACCCACACGGTATCTGATCACCCTGGTCTCCATTTAGCAAGAATCCTTTTGAGTCTATGTAACCAGAATCCCCTTAGCCTGTATTTCTTCTGTTAATAATTTCCAGTCCACTCCACCCCACCCTCTTCTTGGCCATAAGCCCACACTTGCCAGGCTGTATTTGGAATTAAGTGAAGTTTCCAAGGCTGCATCCCATGTGCAGCAACGAGTTTTGTCTTCAGGTTTCCGATGAACTTTATATTGGAAACATGAGTATCATTTTCAGCACCCATGGCCATATAACTCATGCCTGAATGAAGCTGATGTCTCATGTATATTTTCCCTAAGTCCACTCACAGCCACTTGTGCGTAGGGACACTAGACTGTTCCTCAGCCCTATGCCTGGGACTACTTTAAACAATTGCCAAGAATCACGGAAATGTGAAAAGCATGGTACTAATTTGACCCCAGAAAGTGCTCAATTACAGGACGGGAGTTGAAACAATTAAAGAGAGCATCACCTTGACTGACCTCAGCTGGGAAAATGTGTGTGTGTGTATGTATGTGTGTGTGTGTGTGTTAGTGCACGCATGTGTGTTGCCTGATTCAAACAACCGGCCACATTTTTAATGTCTGTGAATGACCACAAAATGACAGTATTTATTTTAGGGTGCTCATAAAAGCTAGAAGTAGGTGAATTTGCAGATTTGGAATCTGTGAATAACGAGGATAATTGCATGTGCAGTATTGGAGCGCTCTGGCGTTAGAGTCTATAACACTGCCCGCTGCAGAATTCAGAATGCCTGTACAGGTTGCCTGAAAGCAGGATGGTGTGTCTCTTCCTTCCACATCTACAAAAACAAAACAACAATTAATACTGTTTAAAAATCTCATGTGCATTGTCAGGATATTTACACGTTTCACAAACTTCAGGCTGAAATTGAAAATTATGGTGAGCTGCAGGGTTTTTTTGAGCTCCTTTGAGAAAAAGATAAAGAAATGATAAACAATCTTAATTCTTGAGTATTATATGGGTCTGTGCATATGAATATATATATACACAGCTATAATAAAAATAAAAAGCAAATATGTATATGCACACAAAAATTTTTAGACACTCCATAATCCACAGCAATGAAACATTAGGATACAGTACAGAGTCTCTGGTAGAGGTCCTGGGCAGGAAGAGGAAAGCACAGGATCTAACAAGAATTCCCTCCCAGCCCATATATGCACCTGCTGCAGGTCGCAGCCCTGTACTTGTTGGGTCCTGTGCGACCCCTGGTGGTAACGGGCCTCCGTGCAGGGAGGTTTGTGTCTGGGCTCACACTGACTTCCCCTCACTGTGTCTCTTGCACAGTAATACACGGCTGTGTCCTCAGTTGTCAGGCTGCTCAGCGATAAGTAGACTTGGCTCTTGGAGGTGTCCGTGGTGATGCGGAGCCGGGACTTAAGAGTTGGGTTATAATATGCGCTTCCATCACTATCTATCCCCCCAACCCACTCCAGCCCCTTTCCTGGAGGCTGTCGGACCCAGGCTACTGTAGCATAGCTGGTTAATGAGAATCCAGAGAAAGTGCAGGTGAGGGAGGGCGTCTGTGAGGGCTTCACCAGACTGGGTCCCGACTCCTGCAGCTGCATCTGGGACAGGGCACCTGTGGACAGAGAGAACCACGGTGACTCATGGGCTCAGATGCAGCTTCCCCAGGTGTTCACGTCTGAATCCCTGAGAAACTCACCTCTGGGAGCTGACACCAGGAAGAGGAAGAACCACAGTGGATTCATCTTCTTGCAGATGAGATTCCTGAAGCCCAGAAATTCTCTTCAAGCATGAGGAGAAACCCGAATTTAAGTGAACAGGTACTTTGTTTTTACCTTGTGGTCTAAGGGGATATTTGCATAAGGGAGGGACCTTTTTATAAAAAGCAGAAAGTAGTGAAGGGAGGTCCCAGTCTCTGGGACTCCACCTGAGGACGCTGCTGACTGTTTCCTCAGAGAACTCAGCCGCCACCTGGCATCCCCTCCCTATGCCTGGGGGACTCAGTGTCCAGGAATGAAATGATGCTGAAGGGCTAGTGAGGAAATCAGCTGTGCTCAAGGATTAACGGCAGATTTGGGCAGTAGACTTTAATTCCATGGATGTATATATTTCACATAAATACCCATCACACATTCAGGGTCCTCCAAGATGTCAGACACAGGCTCTTGTTTTTTCCTTTCTGCATTACCTCATGTTTATTTCCTGGATGTGCAAGTATTTGAGACAAACCATACATGTAATAATCACATTGAATTCAGACAGAGTGAGGTAAAATTTAATGTTTATCATAATTCACAAGGGACTTCGTGTGTCCCTTAACTTGGGTGAACATTTCTTCACCTGAAACAGTTTAAATGTTATCAAGAGTTACTCTGGAGGTGGATTTATTCATAACAACTAAACACACCGTGTATTTTGTGGACAAGGTAATCATTCTTGCTGAGATGGTCATGGATCCTAGCACTGCTGACATGGCCTGAAGCCTGACCTGCCTGTTTCCTGTGCACAACTGAGTGTCTGCAGGAACAGTGCGAGCTTCAGGGCTCCTTCCTTGCAGGTGGACGTTGAGGAATCCCCAGGGCTAGCAAGGTCTAAGAACAGACAGCTCCTGGAAGCTCCTCAGGACTCCAACATGCTGGGCGGGTGACCTGGTCACAGTGCACAGACTCACTACTTCTAGAAGTGTTCATTTTTACTCTCCCTGTCACAGCCAGTGACATTGGAGCTCAGGGAACACAGTTCCCACTGCACTGGGTGAGAGAACATGCATGATTCTTGGAAGTAAACCTTCAAAGTGAATGGCTTGCAGAGTATGTGGGTGTCATGGTCAGAGGAAAGTCCTCACCTCAGGAAGCAGGTTCCCTTGAAAAGTCCACGTGAGAGCTTTCCTGAGTCCCTGAGTCACTGAGTCCTGGGACTGTGCCTGAGGTCATATAAGTAAATGGTGCTGGAGAGCAGAGCACAGCTCCATCCCATCTCACTGTGGGCACTGAGGATGTGGCCTCACCACCTGCATTTCAGTCTGCAAGGATGTAAACTGGGGATCACGATGGTAATGGTATGTCTGAAATTTATAGTGGGGTTGCCAGGGGTGCTGGATGTTGACATGAGTGTCATCAGTGATGTTACTTCTCCTGGGAACCAGAAAGACCAACGTGAGTCCCCATCACTGACTGACACCCTGTACATGTAGCGCTGGCTCCACTCCTGCCCTGAGAGGTCACTACTGTGGGTCTGGGGCAGGTCAGCTCTCCCTCAGCCCAGTGATTTCACCTGTACACTGACTGATGTCGAGCCTGCCGTCTGTGAGAAGATATTTACTCCATACTCTTTCATGAAGAGAGTACGATACTTCTTCTAGCTTGTCCAATAATATTTGCAGAGTAAATTCAATACTAAAGGATCTGCCTGCTTGAATGTCGATAATAGGAGAGCCGAACAAAGTAATATGGGCAAGAATCAAAGGACAAGTCTGCACCCTGTTGTCAGGAACTGAAAATTGAGCTGATACGCCATGGGATAGGATAATGGAAGGGATGGCATCTAAAACCTAGAACCAGGTGGGCCCATTATTCACCAGGTGGAAGAAGGGCCTGCATTTGAACAGATGCCCCAGCATCTGACCTGTCCTTCATGAGCTGGTAGATTAGAGGAGATCCATCCAAATTCATGTTAACATAGAAGGATATATAACAGGTGTCTTTATGTTTCGGTGGGTGGGGATGTGTTGTTAGGGTCCATTTAACCCTAGGAAAAATGTGTTAGTTCACCAGAACTGAAAAAAGTTATTTTTCCTTTGTGGAGATAATTGGGGTCCATTCAGTCTGGAAACCAGGTCATATGATAATGCTGGAGGGAATATCTATTAGAGACGCCCAGTGGGTGATGGGAAAAAGAAGTGGGGAGATTTCAGTCATCTTTCTTTGCAGGTTACTAGTGATGGTCACAGCAAGAGCGCCTGACCTTTGTGATAAGAGGGAGAAGGGCTGATGGTGGTGGCTTCATGGGGACCACGTGGGCAGGTCCTTCTGATGGTTTCTGTGTTTTCCCTTATAAAATCTTGAGAGTATAAGCTCAGAATGAGTTGTGGATTTCAGGAACGTTGAGGACAGATGGTTTAGGTCATTTAGTATGTTTGTTGGAATCATTGAGAAAAGAAGAAGCGGGAAGTATACTTGGAAATGAGCAATGCCCTCGTGTGATATTAAATTAGTTGTCTTAGATGTTACTGAATGTACAGACATTCGCTATCCTCACATTTCATCTTCTAGGTCCGCTTGGAATCCAGTTTCAAACGTGAGGGATGTAATGAAATATTTGTTATGAAACAACAAGGTATCTAAAATTTAAGAAGTATAAGTCTAAGTAATGGAAATGTGTTACTGAAATTGTGATTGTCAAATTCTTCTCTGTGGCAACATAAATTAAAATTAATAATAATAATTCAAGGTATTGATTTTGTTTTCAACCATTGCTAAATCCATTGAATCATTCAAGTTATAATCATTCATAAACTCAGATGCATCATGGGTAAAATTTATTGTTAGGAAACGATCATTTTAACTGATGAAATCTCACTCTCTCATCAAGGATCTGTGTCTCTGTGGACACGCAGCACAGTTCTCACCAGCAACACAGGAAGGAGGGTACGTTGGTACATTTCTACTTTTCCAGAAGAGCATCTCTGACGAAGTCCCCCCTCTGTTTACCCATTCCATCCTTGTAGTATCTGAAAGAGGCCTTTGAGTGTACTGTGACATGTTCCCACATGAAGTTCCCATGGCTTAGGAAGTGAAAGTTTAACTTCACTTTTCATTGTAATAGAAACATAACAACAAATAATTGAGAAGCAAAAAAAAATACATTTAAAATTTACCCAAATGCAAGCTACAGATTGGCAGAAAATATTTGCAAAAGACATATCTAGTATATGTGATTGTTATCTAATATGTAGCAAGAAGCCTTAAACTCAACAATAAGAAAGAAACAAAAGTCTTAAAAAATGGGCTAAAATCCTTAACAGACACCTGACCAAAAAGACAAAGAGTTCGCAAATAAGGCTGTGGGAGAACATATGTCACAGGGAAGTGCCGTTCCGAACAAGGACATATCCCTGAAAACTTACAAGAGTGGATCAGATCAGGACTCTGAGAACCTCAAACACCTGCAGGATGTGAAGCTGCAGGGGGTCCATTCACAGCTGGTGGGGATGCAGAACGGGGTGCACCTTGGGAGACATTTTGGGGGCTTCCTGCAAAACTAAACATACTGTTATCTATGTTTCAGCAATAGTGCTCCTTTGTATGTTTGTGAAAGACAGTAAGACTTTAGTCCAGAGAAAACCCTGCCCACGATGCTCAGTTAGCTTTATTGATATCTGCCGAAATTTGGAAAAAGCAACATGTCCTTTCATAGGGAATGATTAATAAACTGTGTATATCCAGTCAATGGACACTGAAATCTCATACCGATTTGAAGAAATATCGAATGGTGAGATGGAAACGCAAAGTAGAGATTCCAGAAGAACACACCTGGCAAGGTGATGTCAACAGAGTGACAGTGGCTGTGAGGACTGAGGTTCCTAAGAGGTTGTACAACGTGAGGCTGAAGAGAAGACACCTGGGACATGTCAGGAGGGAAATCTCCTCCTCTGCCCCTCTTGAGTTCCTGAGGCTGGGCTGATAACAAAATTGACAAAGACAGATTAACAGGAGAAAAGAAAAAAAATTTAACCATGTGCATGGACGTGCCATAGAAATGGACCCAGAAGTGACCAAAGCAGGCAGCTTTTATATTTTTAGACAAAATGCAATATTTGTGAGGAATTGGTAGAAGGAGGAAATGTGTGCTTTTGGTGCTCAAATAGCGAACAACCTAAGCAGGGTTTGGGCTTGCGTAGTCATTAAAGAAGGAGCAAGGTTTGTTCATAGAGACTTCCAGGCCTGAATTCCCCATCCCTGGTGATAAGAGTGTCC
This sequence comes from Delphinapterus leucas, assembly GCF_059928025.1. Lineage (NCBI taxonomy): Eukaryota > Metazoa > Chordata > Mammalia > Artiodactyla > Monodontidae > Delphinapterus > Delphinapterus leucas. Next base: position 398,269 of record NW_028322289.1, read on the forward strand.
CTCTGTAAAGGAAAGCAGGGTCTGGCTGCTTGGTGCTGAAAGGCCAATAAAGAGGCAAAGTTGGTGAAAGGAAAGTTTGCTTTATTTTGGCTGCCTGCACCCGGGGGTGGGGGGCAGACTTCTCTCCAAAGGTCATCCAGCACTGAGCATCTGTGGGAAAGGGCTTTTATAGGCGGAAGGCGGGGCTACGGGCAGAAACGGCAGAGTCAGCTGTGACAGTCGTCTTGCAGTTGGTCATGAGGTGTTGTGATCAGCCTCATCTTGATTGATTTAAGTAGAGTTAATCTTCAGGTCCAGGGTCGGTTTGTTCTCATTTCTTGAGGCCAGTTCTTGGAATTGTGGCAGCTTATGTCATGGCTACAGTCTGGTCATCATGCAGTTAACTTCTTCCTCCTGGTGGGAGTTTCAGTATCTATAAGACGGCTCATGGGACATGGACAAGAATATTATCTGCAGCCCTTGAGGAGGAACCAAAGGTCCTTGATTTGCTTAATAACTAAACTATTAGTTTTTAGTCTTGTTGGACAGTTTTCCCTTCTTTCTGCATTTGTTCACTTCTCAGATGAAACTTATTCTTTGGCTAAATTGTTTCTACAGAAAAAAGGCAGGTGGAGAGCATGAGGTGAAGGACCGTTTCACTTCCACACCTAAATGGGGGAGAGCACCTTTCACATGGGAGGTTTATTTCTCATTTCAGGGTGATTTGGAGGAAATTCAGAGTGTCCCTGTAGTGGGCTGTCTTAAGTCACTTGGAGGCATATTTAGGGGTGGCCTACCCTGGATCCGAACACTCAAGGCCTCCTTTATTATTTTGTTTCTACATATGCACACCAAGCATGTGATGTAGGTATCGGTTTACCTGCATCTTACAGATGTGAAGCTAAACTGCAGCCTGGACTTGGCAGTGATGTGCTGGAGAGCACACATCAGGACACAGTGAGGCCTCCCGTCCAGGCCTGGGCGTCTCCACCCTGGTTATTTTTGCTCGTGCAGGGGTTCCTGGACGGAGGTGGGCCTGCATAGTGAGGCTGCAGGACTCTTCCTGGAAGGAGAAGCTGTGGGACTTTCCTGCATTTTAGTGCTCACGTAAGATGCTGTGGTGAAGAAAGGAGAATAGATTTGTTTTCAGCAGCTTCTGAAAATTCATGTTATTATCCACCTGACGCTAAACTTTCCCTGCCAACTACATATGTGTCTATTGGTAATAGCTGTGATGATGAATATTTGACATAAAATAAACTGCACAGTAGAAGAGGATGCAGGTCTCATATAAGCATATAGGGATTCTATTGGGCCTGGAAGCAAGGAGCACATGTAGAAACACCCCCACCCATGTCCCCTCTAACTGGCATCTTTCCCAGCGACCCACTGAGGATCCGGGGCTGCTCAGCGCATTTATGCTTCTCATGCAAGAGGTTAGCAGGCAAGTCAACAGCCAGCATCCTGGCAGGGACAGCTGGTCTACAGTAGGGCAGGGCTGAGATATCACAATGAGGAAGGAAGAATATGTTTAACTCTTTATACATCCGCTGGAATAGTATTTAAAAGGGTCAATTTAGACAAGATTTAGACAAGGGAAAAGCTGAATATATATCTTTGAGTCTCTGCCTTTCTTATATGACATTTATTCCCCTAGTTCAAAGTCTTTCTAATTGAGAGACTGAAAGTGCAAGTCAAGAACCATGGATGAGTCCAGAGAGGTTCCCCAGGGAAAACTGCTACATGGAGAGGAAACCCCAGACCCTTAGTGGAAAGCAGCCCTTAACTACCATCTGCACCTGCTCCTGGGGCTGAAACACACACTTGTATGTCCTGAGTGCCCCCTGCATCCCCCTTCCTGTCTCCCTGCAAGGAGGTTTGTGTCTGGGCTCACACTGACTTCCCCTCACTGTGTATCTTTCACACAGTAATACACGGCCGTGTCCTCAGATCTCAGGCTGTTCATTTGCAGATACAGCGTGTTCTTGGAGTTGTCTCTGGAGATGGTGAATCGGCCCTTCACAGAGTCTGCATAGTATGTGTTACCACCACTACTACTAATAACTGAGGTCCACTCCAGCCCCTTCCCTGGAGCCTGGCGGACCCAGCTCATGGCATAGCTACTGAAGGTGAATCCAGACGCTGCACAGGAGAGTCGCAGAGACCCCCCAGGCTGTACCAAGCCTCCGCCAGACTCCAGCAGGTGCACCTCACACTGGACACCTGCAAACACAGAGACATCCTGGTCAGGAGACTGTCACACATCCAGTGATTCCCTCACCCATATCCACTCACATCCTCAGTGTCTCTTGCTCTCCATAAATTACCTTGTAAAATAGCCACAAGGATAACCCAGCTCAGCCCAAAGTCCATGGTGAGTGCTCTGTCCTGAGCCCTGAATGGGGGCACGTTGGAATCCCAGGCTGGAGCTCCTCTCCCAGAGCTGCAGGGTCAGGGCTGGGGCTGCTTTATATCAACAGAGGAAGGACCCTATTTGCATGACCTTATAGTCTATAAGAGGCTATGTCGTTGAACGTCCTCCGAAAGGGCAGGGTCTCAGAACAGGTGTGAGAGTCTTGGATTTTGTGGTGTTGATAGCATCTGGGAAATATAACTTTCATTGTTTGATTGTTCCACAGTAAACACGTAGGACCCATATGTCATTTTACATATGCACACACATCCCGTGATGTAGCTGTCATTGTTACCCTCATATTAGGGGTGTAAACTACACCCAGAAGAATGGAGGGTGTGTGTAGTGTCCAAGGAGAAACATGGGGTGACCGTGAGGTCCAGCATCTGCACCTGAGCTCTGGGCCAGTCTGCTCCCTGGAACCCACTAGAGGACAGAGCTGGAGTTGCCGGGTGAGGTTTGCAAAAACCCCTTCTGTAATGAGGTCATGATGACTTTGCTCTATTCTAGTGTTTACCTAAAATATATGGAGAGGGTCAGGGTTGATGAGAAGTATTTTCAAGAGTCTCTTATGTTTCAGTATCTTCCCTTCACTCCTTACCTCCCAAGTCATGCATTTCTTTATTTGTAATTACTTTAATGAGTTTCTTGACATATGATAAAGCGCACACACTCAGAATGAACACTGTGATGAATACTGACGGAGGCATCAGCATTATCAGGAGAGAACAAATCAATTCCTCTCATTATTTTCAGTAGTTTCTGGGTTTCTTCCTTCCTGTCCCTTCTTATCTTCCATCCTGTCCCCACATCACCGTTGATCTTTCCTTGTTATCTCAGATTACTTTTCCTTTTCTAGAATTTATAAAAGTGGGATTATATTGTATGTATTCTTATTATTATGGCTTATTTTACTCAGCACAAATAGTTGTGAATACTATCATGTTATTGTGTGTATCAAGAATGCTGGTTTTAATAACAGGTTGTATTTAAAGAATGATCATAGCATGATTGGCTTATTTATTAAGCTGATGTGTGATATTGGAATTGTTTCCAGTTTCTGGGTGTTACAATAAAGCTGATACTCGTCTTGGAGATGTAGAGAGATGAGAACCTGAGAAAATGCTTCTTTTTTAATGTTCTTAAAACAACCTCAAAATGGGGCAAGTTGCACATTATCAAAATCTCACCATTATATCAGATAATTAGAGAACTAAGAGAGCAACAAATTTAAATCTTGGATAGACAAATGCTCACAGAATAGCAAAGACTAAGATTGTTAATGCTGCCATGGGCTGCTGAATGGAATAAAAACTACTACAAGATTAAACTAGAAACGGATGCCTTGAGGTCGAGTGTGGTTAGGGTGTAATAGTGTCCCAACGTCTCCTAAGTAACTACCTTGCCAGTGTCAGCGTGGTCCTGCTAAAGTGTGAGTCAGATGGTGTTACCTCTCTATCAACACAGGTGTGTCTTCCTACCTGGGACAGCTCAGGATTCCTGCCTGAGCTGTTAGGTCCTCCTGCATCCTCGGAAAGAGGACCTTGGCCCTGGACTTGGATCTGCACTGTTTCATAGCATCTCCGCTCACAGTGTGACCTTTGTCCCCTCATCCAGTCCCACTGTGCCATATATTTACCACATATGAAATGGTGAAATAGGATCACATGCGGAAATGAATAAGAATGTTCTGGGTGCTGACTGACGCACAAAACACTGCCACAACCCCTGACAGTTTACACTGACAGCAGCTCTTTACTTTGTTCACCGTCTCTGCTTAGGGAGGGCTTGGAGGAAAAGCCCACCCTGCCTCGTGCAGGGTCACTGTGAGAGGCTCAAGTTCAGCTGCAGGACCTGCTCCTGTGATGCACACTCACGTGTAAGGGAGGGTGACCCTGAGTGTAGGCTGGGGGCTCAGCCGGGTCTGAGGGCTGGGCCTTGGGTCCACCTTGTGTGGACACTGCTTGGGCTCTGACTTCCTTTCAGCACGAGGCCTGGGTCAGCTGAGTGGTCTCTGCACCAGAGCCCTTCCTCCGCGCAGTCACTTACACACCTAGACAGGGCTTCATGTAGGACCCCAACGTCATGCTCGTAATATTTACATAAATGACTTGAAACTTAGAGCTCATCATAGACTTCCCATGAATTACTGTGGTCTCTTCATTTACAACTGAGAAAAAATGGAAGCCACAAATACGTTCTTCCATAAATTAGCAGATAAACAGTGAGCGATGTATCCATGCTGTGAAATTGTATTCAGCAATCTAAATATTAAACTATTATACCATGAAAGGACATGAGGGAATCCTAAATGCATATTGCTAATTAAAAAATCGGTCTGAAAACGTTCAGTTTCATCTAGTTCACATTTGGGAAAAGGCAAGTCTATATATAAACCAATCAGATGAGCATTTAGCAGGAATTTGGAAGAAGATGTTTGATATGTGAAACATGGGCAATATTTAAGGACAGTGAAATTCTTCTCTATGAAATTGCAGTGGTGGAATCATTACACTCTGAATCTGTCAAAATATATACAGTAATAGGAGAACCTTTTTAGTATAAATATAAATTTCACTTAGTAGTTCAGAGACTGAAGGATGGAACGAGGCACACTGTAAAGATGATACCTCATATCATAGTGAATCTATGAATTAACATGGCTGAAGAAGGTGGGAAAGTAGGTTTTGACCTAAGTGACTTTGGAAATGAGTGGAGTCTAAAGGCTAAGTTCTAAGCCACTGCACATAAGCACTAGAGCCTCGTGGATAACGGTATTTCCATCAGGAGTCAGGCTAAGAATTCTGTTACTACTGTGCATGTGGAATTGAACAATTAGTAGCTGGATGGCATCAGTGGAGCCAGGTTTCTCACTGTTGGATGGAAAGTAACAGACAAGCAAGGTGGAAAGACTGGATTTAACCATGTGATATTACACTAGGATCGGAGATGTAAGTATTGTCTCACATTTACCTTAACACAGGTCAGAAGGTGAGATACAGAGCTAGTTGCAGATGTGTGTGTGTATACGTGGGGTAGTGCACACAGATATATTTCCAAGGTCCTTTACCTTATAGGGTCTAGAGCTAATGCTCCCAGTAGACAAGACACAAGCATTAGTATCCTAATCCCCAATCTTCTGATTCCTATTACTATTCTCCAGAATGGGATCTGCAACTCAGCTGCGGCATGGCTAATTCTAGGGCCAGAGAAGAGAATACATATGATTATTCTGAAGATTCTTGTATCACCAGAAAATAAGGAACTTCACACAAATTGATGGGGACCCATAAAGGGGATACAGGAGACAATCTGAAAGAGCTCCTCCTGGGTGACAAGTGGTCAGAATTACAGAAGCAAAGAAAATGCCTTAGTATATAACCTTCACAGAAAATATGAAACAAATAACTTGATTCATACTTATATAAAGAGATTGAATAAATATATCTAATGGGGAAGGTAGGATAAATCTCCCTTAATGAATAACTTCAGGTACCTCATCATGGTCATCCTCCCTTCAGGAAGGTGAACTTAACCTTCCATCCCTGAAAGTGGCCTGGAGTATGGACATGGCAGAAATTATGGGTGCCCTTGAGTTACATGATGAATTTTTAGATATAATACACCAAACATCATTCATAATATAAATTTGTAATTTTTCTGTATCCATTAAAACTTCTGTTCTGAAAACAACAACATCAACAGTAACAATAACTTCACTGAGAAGGGAATTAAAGCACAGACTTGGAGAATGTGCTTTCTAGTATCATATTTATATGGACTTGTATCATGAATACACAGCAAATTAACAGCTCAACAACAGCAACAAAAAATGAAAATAATGTACACTGTGCCAGTGATTTGAAGATACTTACACATAGAAGAGATAAAGGTTTTAAAAGGAGTCTTCATTAAGGAAACATAAAATAACACGATGATGAAATACTGCTATTCACTTATTACAACAATTAAAGCACAGAATAATAAAAAAGTTAAATACTGGGGATGATGTAGAGCAAAAGGCCCCTCATCCGCCTGCTGGAAGGAATGCCAATGGCCGCCAATTGGAATATATTTGTCGTTTTCTTAGAGAGAAAACCAGACACTCACCAAGTGATTGAGGAGTGAGCTAGAAAAGTATTTACAAAAGTTTTAAAAATATTTATGTTAATACAAATAACTTCATACGGGTGCTTGTATCATCTTTACACATTCGAGCCTTTACCACTCCCTAAATATGGGTTATGTAGTCAGTTTTTATGGTTCTTTTCCATACGATTAGGATATACTTGTTTCTGTTCCCTTTTATCTATCTCTCTGTTTTATCTAATTACCTATTATCAATCTAGATAACAAGGTGCAGGCAACACAGCCCACATGTTACAGCCAGGCCTGTGTGCCAACATTTCAAAATGTCTTCTGAGGAGAGAATGACTGCAGTGCTGTATGGACATCAATTTCCGAATATCAACATGACTCATACTATTCAAGTGAAAGGCATTGCATCAGACAGGACTGGAGAGATTTTCAGGATGAGAGGAATTGGAAATCCATCTGATGGTGGAAAGCAGATTTAAAGTTCAACAGTAAAAATTATTTATGTCATTAAACGATTAAAAACTTGACAAGTAATAACAGAAAGTAGTAACCTAATCTTCAAATAAAGGTCTCATGAAGAAATATTTCTGTGCGGCTCTTCCAAAGATAGATGGGGAAACACAGACAAGCCTGAATCCATGAAAAGCGTCTCAAGTTTAGAAACAAGAAAGTTCCCTGGAATCACTGTGGATGAGGCTTTCAGGGGTGGCAGTGATCCAGTGGAGAAACCACAGGCTCTGAGAGAAAATCCCTCCATGACATCCTCTGCCCCTGCCCTGAAATGGGTCCTCTTGCTCCTGATGACCCTGAGTGCCCCCGGTGGTTGGTGCGGCCCCTGCAGGGAGGTTCCTGTCTGGACTCACCCTGACTTCTCACTGGGCCTCCTGGGACAGTAACACAGGGCTGTGTCCTAGGTCTGTGCCCTGAGCTGAGCTGCAGGGAAAACCAAATTTGTGGGAAAACTAAATTTGTGATGTGTCTCTGGAGGTGGAGAGTCATTTCTGGAGAGACAGCTTGTGTGCTGTGCTATTCCCAGAACCAAAGCACCCCGGTCACCCCAGCCCTTTCCCTGGGGGCTGAGGGATCTAGTCCCAGCAGTCAGCACTCTTTGGTTGGAGAATCCCGGAATAGGGCAGGTGAGGTAGAGGGTCTTCAATAGTCTTGGGCCCAACACTTGCACCTGCACCTGGGACAGGACACCTGGGGAAGGAAAAGTAATGTGGCACCCACTTCACAGACGTCACCCCATAATTCCACCTTCCTCAGACCCAGGAGATGCTCACAGCTGAGAGATGCCAGCAAGAGGAGGAATGACCCGAAGGATTTCATGTTCTTTTTCATTAAACCTTTGACTTTCAGAGAATTATGTCAGTGAAGGTGAGAACCCTGACTCTGCACAGCACAGGTGCTGTGTTTTCCCCTTGAGCCCAGGGTGTGATGTGCAGGTGGGAAGCATGTTTCCATATAAAGATGGTCATGGCTGGCCCCTCTCTGGGGCTCTGGAGGAGGGTGCTGGCTGAGGTCCATGGTGGACACAGCTTCTGTTCACTGACCACAGGTCCTGCCCTTCTAGAACAGGAGTGTTTGGACAAAGGAGAGTCAGAGGGCAGGTGTGTGACAGTAAACACATCAGGACTTCCTTTCCCTCCCAGGGTTTCACGTGGAAACTTCCCGAGGGCACATCCGATCCTAACGCCTAGAGCCCGGCACCTCTCACTTTTCCTCTCGTGCCCTCCCGGCCGCCTCGGGCCCCCCGCTTTGCCCCCGCGCACCTTCTCTGTTTCTGTGCTCTAACTCTGAGCTGCTTGTTAAACAGATGCTGTGCACTTTCTCATTAGTTACACACCAGCTTTACACACTTCATCACACTGTGTTGGCCTTTTCATACAAAGGTAGTGAACACAGTTCCATAGCACGTACTCTGTTATTTTCTTGCTCTATATCATAATTCTTCACCTCTCATCCTATGTTTACAGCGCTTTACATAGCGATACCCCCACAAATTTTGGATTTACTTTAAAACGTCCTTCCTTAAAAATTCGAGTTTTGTTTGATAAGAAAAATTGCACTTTAATTTTGATCAATTTTTATATTATTCATTTCCAAGTTATACTCAAACCAATATAATTTGGACATTAATTTATCCAGAAATCATTTGTCATCTATTCTAAATTCTAAAGAATGTTATAATAGGCACATATATGTCTTTTTGGGTATGAACATCATGTCACCACTGAAGAATGGGTGATTTTTCCTTTACAATATGATACTTTTATTTCCATATACATCTGTCTGTTTCTATATCATTTGTGTACTAGTAGGTGGGTGCAGCCATTACAGAATAGCAGACTGAGTGGCTTAAACAACAGAAATATATTTCTCTCAGACCTGGATACTAGAAGTCTAAGATCAAGGTGTCAGCAGGTTTGGGTTCTTCTAAGTCCTTTCTCCTTTGTTTGCAGATGGACCTCTTCTCAATGAGTCCTCATCTAGTCTTCTCTCTCTCTCTCTCTGTGTGTGTGTGTGTGTTCATCCCTGGTTTATTTTTGTGTTCAACATTTCTCTTCTTAAGTGTGACAATGATCCCTGACCACATCTTAGGCAACAGGCTACTTGAAATGCTCTTCTCAACTAGTCTTGACCTGTGGGCTTCTGTGTTTGTATTTGCATGAGCAAGTATTGTCAAGAAACCACTACCTCAGATTAATATGAACTCCCTACCCTTGAACTCTGATCACCCTCAATATTTGATCAAATCCATCAAACCTCTTATCACACATGCGATATCTGATCACCCTGGTCTCCCTTTAGCAAGAATCCTTTTGAGTCTATGTAACCAGAATCCCCTTAGCCTATATTTCTTTTGTTAGTAATTTTCAATCCATTCCACCCCACCCTCTTCTTGGCCATAAGACCCCATTTGCCATGCTGCAGTTGGAATTAAGCTAAGTTTCCAAGGCTGCCTCAAATATGCAGCAGTGAGTTTTGTCTTCATTTTTTGCATGAGATTTATATTGGAAATATGAATATCAATCCCACAGCCCATGGCCACATGACTCATGCCTGAATGAAGCTGATCTGTCATGGATATTTTCTCCTAAGTCCATTTGTGCTTAGGGACGCTATACTGTTCTTCAGCCCTATGCCTAGGGGTACTTTAAACAATTGCCAAAAATCACAGGAAAGGGAAAAGCATGGCATTAGGTTGACCCCAGAAAGTGCTCATTTCCATGATGGTAGGTGAAACAAGAAAAGAAAGTGTCACCTTGACTGACCTCAGCTGGGAAAGTGTGTGTGTCTGTTTTGGGTGACTCAAAGAACCGGCCACATTGCAATTTTCCATGAATGAACACGAAATGACAGAAGTTATTTTAGGGTGCTAATAAAAGGTAGCAAGTAAGTGAATTTGCAGATATGGGATCTGTGACTAATGAGGATCATTGCATATGAAGTATTGGGACATTCTGACATTAGTGTCTATACCAATGCAAACAAGCTACAGAATTCAAACTGTGAAGGTTGACTGAAAGCAGGAGGGTGTTTCTCTTCCATCGACATGTACAAAAACAAAACTGAAATGAATAATGCTTAAAAATCTCATGTGCCTTCTCAGGATATTTACCAGTTTCGAGATTCAGACTCACAGGGAAAAGGATGGTGAGCCTCGGTGTTGTATTGAGATCCTTTGATAAAAAGAAAAATAAAGCAGAAAAAACAACTGTAACTGCTGAGCATTAAGTGTGTGTTTAAAATCAACCCTACTTCAATAAAAAAAATAAAATTAAAAAATATATATGCACACACAATTTTGTGAGCATGACATAAACCACAACGATGAAACATTAGGAAATAGAAGAGGGTCTCTGGTGGAGCTCCTGGGCAGGAAGAGGAAAGCACAGGTTCTAACAAGAATCCCCTCCCAGCCCCCATCTGCACCTGCTGCTGGGGCTCAGCCCTGTACTTGTTGGGTCCTACGCGCCCCCTGGTGGTTACGTGCCTCCGCGCAGAGAGGTTTGTGTCTGGGCTCACACTGACTTCCCCTCACTGTGTCTCTCGCACAGTAATACACGGCTGTGTCCTCAGTTGTCAGGCTGCTCAGCGATAAATAGACTTGGCTCTTGGAGGTGATGCTGAGCCGCAACTTAAGAGTTGAGTTATACCACTCTCTCATTTCGTCCCAGAGAGAGTGGCATGGACATATATATACACACTACCAAATGTAAAATAGGTAGCTAGTGGGAAGCAGCCGCATAGCACAGGGAGATCAGCTTGGTGCTTCGTGACCACCTAGAGGGGTGGGATAGGGAGGGAGGGAGGGAGGGAGGGAGATGCAAGAGGGAGGGGATATGGGGATATATGTATATGTATAGCCGATTCACTTTGTTATACAGCAGAAACTAACACACCATTGTGAAGCAATTATGCTCCAATAAAGATGTTAACAAAAAAAAAGGAGTTGAGTTATAGTCTGTACTTCGACTGCTCCACATGGTAGTAACCCACTCCTGCCCCTTTCCTGGAGGCTGGCGGGCCCAGGTTACACCATAGCTGGTTAATGAGAATCCAGAGACAGTGCAGGTGAGGGAGAGGGTCTGTGAGGGCTTCACCAGGCTGGGTCCCGACTCCTGCAGCTGCACCTGGGACAGGACACCTGTGGACAGAGAGAACCATGGTGACTCATGGGCTCAGATGCAGCTTCCCCATGTGTTCATGTCTGAATCCCTGAGACACTCACCTCTGGGAGCTGACACCAGAAAGAGGAAGAACCACAGCTGATTCATCTTCTTGTGGGTAAGATTAATGAATCCCAGAAAGTGTCTTCAAGTATGAGGAGATACCTGAATTCAAATGTTTTTTAATCTTCTGACTTACATGGATATTTTCATGTGGGAGGGAACTTTATATAAAAAGTAAAAAGTAGTGAAAGGGGGCCCCTGTCTCTGGGGCTCCCCCTGTGAGGAGGGTGCTGACTGTGCCCTCAGAGAACTCAGTGCCCACCCGGGGTCCCCCTCACATTCCTGGGTGCCTCTTTGTCCAGGAATGAAACGATGCTTTAAGGCTGGTCAGGGAAACAGCTGTGGTCAAGGCTCAAGGCTCAATGGTAGATTTTGGGAAGAGACTTTAATCCCACGGAGGTACATATCTTCGCTTATCAAATCTCCACCTCACCTTCAGGGAGCTCCAAGTTGTCAGACACAAGCTCTTATTTTTGGTTTTCCACATTAGCTCATGCTTATTTATTGGATATTCAAATGTTGGAAACAAAACATACATGTAATAACCAATTTGAATTCAGACAAATTTGTGTAAAATTCACTGTTCATCATAATTCACAAGACATTTACTGTCTGACTTAACTGGGGTGACCGATTCTTCACCGGAAACAGCTTAAATATTTTCAAGAGTTGTTCTGGAGGTGGATTTGTTCATTACAACTAACCACACAGGTAATTGTGTGGACAAGGTAGTCATTTCTGCTGACATGGTCATCTTTCCCAGCATTGCTGACTTGCCGAGTAGCCTGTCCTGCTTTTTCCCTGTGCACAACTGAGTGTCTGCAGGAACACCGCGAGCTTCAGGGCTCCTTCCTTGCGGGTGGACGTTGAGGAATCTCCAGGGCTACCAAGGTCTAAGAACAGACAGCTCCTGGAAGCTCGTCAGGACTCCAACATGCTGGGCAGGTGACCTGGTCACAGTGCACAGACTCGCTCCCTCTAGAAGTGTTCATTTCTAACTCTCCCTGTCACAGCCAGTGACATTGGAGCTCAGGGAACACAGTTCCCACCGCACTGGGTGAGAGAACATGCAAGATTTTTAGAAGTAAACCTTCACGTTGAATGGTTTGCAGAGTATGAGGGTGTCATGGTCAGAAGAAAGCCCCCACTTCAGGAAGCAGTTTCCCTTGAAATGTCCACCTGAGAGCAGCTTTCCCGAGTCCCTGGGACACTGAGTCCTGGGACTGTGCCTGAGGTCACATAAGTAAGGGGTGCTGGAGAGCAGAGCACAGCTCCATCCCATCTCGCTGTGGGCACTGAGGATGTGGCCTCACCATCTGCATTTCAGTCTGCAAGGATGTAAACTGGGGATCACGATAGTAACAGCATGTCTGAACTTTATAGTGGGTTTGCCATTAGTGTTGGATGTGTAATCAATGTCATCAGTGATGTTATCTCTCCTGGGAACCAGAAAGACCAATCCGAGTTCTCTTCTCTGACTGACACATTTGTACATGTAACCCTGGCTCCACTCCTTCACTGAGATGTCACACCTGCGGGTCTGGGGCAGATCAGCACTTCCTCAGCCCTGCGATATCACCTGCATATTTACTAATGTAGAACCTGCTGTTTATGAAAAGCCCTTTCCTCCATACTATTTCATGAACATATTCCCAAATGTACCCTATTGCTTCTAGCTTTTTCAATAATATTAATAGAGAAAACTAAATAATAACCTTACTGACTAAATGTAGATAATAAGAGAGTCAACTAAAGCAGGATGAGCAAGAGTCATAGGAAAAGTCAGGACCTGAAACGTGAGCTGATACACTGAGGGAGAGGGGAGGGGAAGGGATGGCATCCAACACCTAGAACCAGGTGAGCCCATTATTCACCAGGTGGAATCAGAGCCTGCATTTAAACAGATACACTGGCATATGACATGGCCTTCATGAGCTAGTAGACTGGAGGAAACCCATACAAATTCCTGTTCACATAGAAGGAAATATAACCGGTATCTTTACGTTTCAGTGGCTGGGGATGTGTTGTTAGGGTCTCTTTACCCCTAGGCAAAATGAGTTAGGCCATAAGCACTAAAATGTTATTTTTCCTTTGTGGAGAAAATTGGAGGGAATTATGTCTGGAGACTGGATCATATGATAATGCTGGGGGGAATATCTATGAGAGACGCCCAATGGGTGATGGGAAAAAGAAGTGGTGAGATTTAAGTCATATTGCTTTGCAGGTTACCAGTGATGACACCAAGAGTTCCCCATCAGGGTGATGGGTGGGAGAATGACAGATAGTGGTGGGCTTCATGTTGAGCCCATGGACAGGTGCATCTGATGGTCTCTGTATTTCGCCTTATCAATGTTCCAGAGCATAAGCTCATAATGGGGTGTGGACTTCAAGAAAGTTTAAGCCAGATTGTTGAGGACATTTGTGGGCTTTGTTAGAATAATTGAGAAAAGAAGAAGCAGGAACTATACTTGGAAAAACAGTAGGGTGAGGGTGAGGGTCAGGGTTAGGGGTTAGGGTTAGGGTTAGAATTAGGGTACAGGTTAGGGTTAGGTTATGTGTTAGGGCACTGTTTAGGGTTAGGGCTAGGGATTGGATAGGAACCCCTTATCAGATATATATATTTTTCCCTTTTTTTTTTTTTTTTGGTACACGGGCCTCTCACTGTTGTGGCCTCTCCCGTTGCGGAGTGCAGGCTCCGGACGCGCAAGCTCAGCGGCCATGGCTCACGGGCCCAGCCACTCCACGGCATGTGGGATCCTCCCGGATCGGGTCACGAACCCGTGTCCCCTGCATCGGCAGGTGGACTCTCAACCACTGCGCCACCAGGGAAGCTCTACTTAAAAAAATTTTTTTTTTAATGCCTGACATTGGAAGTTCTACATCTTGACTTTTGGGTGGTTGTTTTGTTTTTGTTATTGGACTATAGTTTATCATCATCATTTAACATATTTCAAACACACACAACACACAATGTTGCATTGTACAGATGTAGTGGAACTCGGTGTATAGTGGATAGCTATGGACACACACACACTTTTTCCCCCCTGTTATTGTGGTAAGTCATGCTGAAATCCATGTCATCGTGACCGCAAGTGCATTTCCCCCAGTGTCTCCCACACACCCATTTGTTGTCTTTGGACGTTGTCACGGTCTATGCAGAGATAGATTTTTATTTCCATTTGTATGGGTTTGAGCGTATCAGCCTTTCCTTTCCAGCTCCTGGGCTTTCCCTGTACATTCGAAAGACTTCCTCTGTTCCAAAGTATGGAATGAAAACCGACTCATGCATTGTTGTTCTTTGAGCACTTGCTTGGTTTCGGTTTGCCAGTCCACGGCTTCCCTCCTTCGCAGGAGCCAGGATCTCGCTCTTGCACTCTGGGCAGCCCTTGCTGGCCACCAGGCCCCGCCGGCGTCTCCATGGAATTTTAACCACCTGGAAATCGCGTGGCTAGTGTTGTCTCCAAGGCGGCAGACGCCAGCCAATATGTTCCCAGCCTCCTCTCCCCGCCCCCGCTCCCCCTGTCTGCTGCCGGGGCCGGTTGTGCAGTGCTGTGCCATGCGAAACCGGGAGCTAAGTGCCACGAGGATGCCTCAGGGCTGGGGCGGACGCCCTCCACCCGCCCCGGGACAAGCTCTAGCTTTCGGGCGGCCAGCGCTGCGTCCTCTCTCCCGGGCTCTCGGGGTCTGTCCCGCTTACGTTCGCGCCGGTTGTCGGCCGCCCTCTGGCGGCCTCTTTTATATCGCCTCTTCCGTCTGGAGCTCTGGCGCCCTTGGCGATGGATGGGACGCGGCCTCCGAGCGTGAAGCGGAGTCCCGGGCGCCCGGCGAAGCTGCCGGGAGCTCTCCGGGTCACGCAGGGGCGTGGGCACGTCATTCGCTCGCCGCGTTCTGGGCGCGCAGGCTCACTGGGGGTGGTCGCGCCGCGCTTCCGCCCGGACGTGGAGCCGCCTGGCCCGGCGTACTGGTACTCACCAGCGCCCCTTGGGCTGCAGGAGCCACCCCGCGATGGCCCGGCGCTGCGGGGAGGAAAGGGAGGGCGTCCTGCACCCACGCAGACGCCCGTGGCGCGGGTGTTCTTTGCCGACCTTATTAATTTCCCCACTCCCTCTACACTTCCTGCTCCAGAGGAGAAGGCCGACCGGTACGTGCTGAGGCCCGTGGAGTGTGGAATGGACGCAGTGGCGGGCATGCTTGAGTCCCGGTGGTTGGACTCTTTCTGATAGATTTTTCGGAGTCGCACGCAGGAGGTGGGGACCGCCCCGGGCCATGAGAGGTAACCTGGGTAGGGTGGCACGGGTCTGGGTGTTGTCCCTCTTGGGGCCCAGTCGTCGGAGGCGCGTCTGCAGAATTTTCCCAAGTCGCCATCGAGAGACATTGAGGGACCGGTACCTGCCAACTTGGGCGAACTGGAGAGGGCATGCCCCGTCCACTCTGCCCCTCATTCCTGGCACTCATCCCCCCGCCCCCCTTTGCTGCCACGCTACCCTGAGATGGCCGTGAGAGCTCAGGGGCTGGCAGTGATGGGGTAGTGCTGGGGACCGGTGGCTGGACTGAGCTGCTGGGGGACCCCTGCAATTTGTGAATAGCCAGCCCCCATTGCTGGGTGTGGCAAGTTTTTCAATTGTTGGCGGGTTTTTTTGCTGCTAGAGAGGTGCGGTTTTCTTCAGTGCATGTTGCCAGGGACCTTGGGCTTCTGGACATGCATAGTGCTCTGGGTTTGACCACAACTTTGCACCTGGCTCTCCCGTTGCTTCTTGAGCTGCCTGCCTGGGCGTGTGCATCGGCTCTTAGGTGTGTGTCCAGCTGACCCAATCCTACCTCATACTCCATCTCTGGCCCCTGGCAACCCGAGGGCAGTGAGGCCATGCAGTGTGGGTCCTCTACTCTCATGTGGCTGTGATAACCTCATCTCACAGGTGTCATGTCATGTGTGAGATGTAATATTCCCAGAATTGTTAGGCACTGTCACCTGAGAAGAGGTGGCTGGTGAGGCTGAAGTAGGCCCTGCTGGTGACGGTCTCCCTGGGTCTCCCCTTTGGGGATTCCATGCACATGGATTGGTGGTTATGTCATGCTCTCCAGGGCTGGGGCTAAGTTGAACAAGATGAGGGCTGGAAGTTCAAAGCAAACGGGGCCACTCTTGTCCTGCCCTTGAGGCCCTTGCCTCCCCCCCACTGCCTTGTGTGGAGCTCAGGAGTGGCGACTCTATCCCGACCTTAGTCTCTTGTCCTTTGCTTCAGGGCATCAGTGTGGCTATGGTCCTCTGATGCAACAGACGCTTTTTTCACCTTAGGAGGCATGCAGCAGACTGGTGGGATGGCTCTCCCCAGGGCACGGAGGGCCACTTGCAAGACCCATCCCACCGCTCTGCTGCATGCCTCCTTGGTGTGTGAGCATGTGTCACCTACTCTCTGTGGTGCCTCTGGAGTTGTACAGGTTGTCCCTCAGGCGCTGAAAATCAAGCAGTGCTGTTTCCTATTCCCAGAAAACCCCTTGTGTCACCACTGTGGTGGTGTGTCCTGTGCATAGCATTCTTGGGCGCCTTGATGGTAAGGTGGCGCACCTGTCCCACTTTCCGGGCAAGTACCTCATTGTGGTCATGCTTACTGTGCTAGAGGGACTGAGGTTGCCAGGTGAATGTCATGAATACCTTTTTGCCAGGATTTGTGTGTAATAGTGGGAGGCTGGGCAGCACAGAGAGGGGCTCAGTCAGACTTCAGGGCTAGGGTTAGGGTGAGGGTTAGGGTTAGGGTGAGGGTGAGGGTTAGGGTTAGGGTGAGGGACAGTTTCAGGAACTTGGTAAGACATGGGTGAGGATATTAGCTCAGGATAAAGTCAGGACTTTAGATATTGACGGCCGCAGGGCCTTAGTTAGGACGAGTGTCAGGGCCTTAATCAGGACCAGTGTCAGGGCTTGATGTAGGGACAGCGTCAGAGCCTAACTAAGGTACGGCAACAGGGCCTAAGTGAGGCCTATCTTTAGGGCCTGATTGAGGGACAGTGTCAGGGCATGACGTAGGAGTAGTATAAGGGCGTCTGTAGTATCAGCCTTAGGGTCTTCATTAAAGACATTCTCAGAGCCTCTTTTAGGGACAGCCTCAGAGCCTCACTTAGGGACAGTGTCACGGCTTACTTTGGGATAGTTTCAGGACCTTGGTAATATAAGGATCAGTGTATTAGCTCAGGATAATGTCAGGACTTAAATATTGAGGGCAGCAGGGCCTTAGTTAGAGACAGTGTCAGGGACTGAGTTAGGTGTAATGTCAGGGCCTTATTTAGACTAGAGACTCCAGGACCTTCCCTGAGTTCCAAAGGGCAGATTCGAACAGTTGCTAATCAGGGATCGAGGGGATGCAGAGAAAAGGGAGGAACCATCAAGAAACAATAGTGCAGCCTTGGGGCAAGATCCTGGTTTTGCCGCAAGGGTTACAGGTAAGAGTATCTTTGAGCTCTTTACCAACTTAAAACCCCCACAAAATAGAAGATTTTAGTCTTCTTTATTTCAGGGAAGCTCATCAAGAGACCATCTGAGGCCAGATTAGAGGGAGTTAGGCCCTGTACACACACTAATCCTTAGGAGCAAGTGTGTTCTTAAACCATTGCTGTAAAACTCCTCACCAGATCCTCCTGCATTTGGACGCATGGTTTTTGAGGGCACAAGTTTTCTGTGTCCCCCTTTGGCTGCCAAAGCAGTAAAACCATTCTTTTCTACTTCCTCCAAACCTCTCTCTCTGAGATTCGATTTGGCACTGGTGCACACAGGTCGAGTTTTCGACATCAAATTTAGTACCCAATGTGGGGCTGACTTGGGGATGGCCCCTGTGGGTCCCCTGACTTGATCGGACACTGAGATTTTCTCCATGCCAGCCTCTTTCGAGAGAGTGTAGGGTTGGAGAATTCCTTTAGAGGCCAGACCACCTGGGACCCTTGCCTGGAAAGGCCGAGCCCCAGTCATCCCAGCAGTTAGAACTCTGGGGCAGGAATAGATGGTGGAAGAGGGACCACCCTAGCAGCTGCCAAGGCCGTCTTTGCCTTGAGGACGTTCCTCTGTTCTTCCTGCCTGGGCTGCCCCGAATGTGCTACTCCAAGGGATTATTTTGGGGCACCAGGAAAATAGCATTTGGGATGTTGCAGCACCTCAACCAGCGTGTGGTAACTCCCCTGGCATGCAGTCTGAGGTCCTTTTAGCCCTGTACATTTGGGGGAAACTTGGTTCCCATTTGGGTGATTTTCATTCCAGGAAATCTCATTTGGAAGGTGCACCACTTGGACAGAAGTCACAGGCTAAGTTGAGACTTGGAAGATGATTTGAGTCTTGTGCTGTTTGGTTTCTGTTTGGTTTCTGGTTCCTTTGGTTTGAGGCTTCCGTTGGTGTTTAGGATTTTGTTTTGTTTTTAGTCGGTGTGTGAGTGTTCTATGGTTCAAGCATAAGAAGTGCTTCTTCTTCAGTTCCATGTGATATCCAGTGGGCAAAATCCTGGCAGACTGGTCAACCTATAGTTGTAAACCTAAGACTAAGAAAAGAATGAAATTCTATTGTAATTTTGTCTGGCCAATGTATGGATACATTCTTGAAAAATGAGGAATGGTGGTCTTTGAATGGTAGCCTAAATGACTATACTATCCTTCAGCTAGAGTTCTTTTGTCACAGGAAGAGAAAGACAAAAGAAGTTCCATATGTTCAAGCATTTATGAAGCTACGTAATAAAGAAAGTGAGCAGCTAGGTAACAGGCTGATGGTACAAAGAGAAAAGAAAATCACTTTGTAGTAGAGCTGGTTGTCTGAATGCGGAAGAAAATAAGGGGCAACATAAGATGGATACAGAAGGTGATGAACATCTGTGAAAATGGAACACTGAGGAAAGAGTTGTGCATGACCAGGATTTTCTAAGATGGATTTTGTTGGCAGTGGGTTAGGGCAAGCCTGGATTTGGTTTCTCCCTCCAAAGTTGTCTTGGAATGCTGCTTTTGATTGTGA
This sequence comes from Delphinapterus leucas, assembly GCF_059928025.1. Taxonomy (NCBI): domain Eukaryota; kingdom Metazoa; phylum Chordata; class Mammalia; order Artiodactyla; family Monodontidae; genus Delphinapterus; species Delphinapterus leucas. The sequence goes on from NW_028322289.1 coordinate 417,473, forward strand.
ACAGCTTGTGAGTTCCTTTGCCTGTGTCTGTGATCTGTATTCTTGTTTGAAATCTCTTTACTTTGGTTCAGTGAATAAGTGTTGTTTGGCCAATTCTAACAGTTCTTTTGATCTCCAGCTAACTTTGAGCTGCTTTCGAAGGCCCTTGAGCCATGTCAGAGAGAAATGTTTGATTAGTATGTTAAATTACATAGAATTCCTAAAACTCTAGTATGTCCTGGTAAAGTTTTATCAGTCATAATTCTAGTTATTTTTAAATGTTGTATGTAACAGCAATAATGGTTTCTTTTGTCATTTACATTGTGGTCAAATGTTTAACCATGACCTTTTAAGTCTTTATGTGATTTATAGATAGTTACTGTTGTGCTCTAACACTTTGCAAAAGTGCTCCATCTTCAAGAAGATCTATGTGAAGGACCTTTTGGCAAGCACAGGTCTCTGATAAATTTCATATCATAATGCCACACTGGGTAAGAAATAAAAAATCTTAATGGAGAATCGGATGGCTTTGTAAACAGTTAACAGAAGGATTGGTTACTGAGTGAACTGGTGAATATGGTTATAATGTTTTTGTTTTTTTGTTACTGGCTTTGATCTGTGTTTTCCAGACACAGGGAAGTCCTTCCCCTCAAGCTACTTAGGACTTGGAGCAATTGGATAAATGACACCTCTGTATGGAAGTGTGGATTTATGAAAGTTACTGTATTGGCTTCATTTTGCCCTGATGTTTAAGAGGAAAGGAAAACTACCTAGTGAAGTTATCAGAATCTAACTACTCATGATGTATCACTGTTTGCTTTAGGTCTACGGCTAAAAGCACATGTGCAATGCTTGTGTGACAATTGGGTATGAAAAACAAAATGTATGGCCTATATAAAGCGTTTTCTCATTAACATTCCTCTGAGCATGTGCACGATACCTGATCAGTATTCCCCCAATGTGGATTAACTAGGCAAATATAAAGGAGGCCTAGCGCTGAGGGACGTGATCTACACGTGGGCCAAACAGCTGAATCATTCTGGCACTGAGGGATTGACATTTTGATCATCGATGCTTTCTATTGAAAGACTTGTAATCAAAAGGGGAAAAAACTCTTCACATATTGAGGTGTGAGGAAGTCACTCTGGCTTATACATGGTTTAACTTAAATTTTACTGAGCAAAGTGGCCTGTTTTGTGGCCTTTTGTATATGAATTGTACATCTGCTTTGGCATTGAGGAGGGGAATGCATTTGACTGTCAAAAAGGAGTAACTGTGCTTCAGACATACGAGATAAACCTAAGTGTCCATTGTAGATGTGATTTCGATGCATTCCCGTATTTTTGTTTTCTTTTTTTTTCTAAGTCTTTATTGGAGTATAATTGCTGTACAGTGGTGTGTTAGTTTCTGCTTTATAACAAAGTGAATCAGTTATACATATACATATGTTCCCATATCTCTTCCCTCTTGCGTCTCCCTCCCTCCCACCCTCCCCATCCCACCCCTCTAGGTGGTCTCAAAGCACTGAGCTGATCTCCCTGTGTGTATCTTTTTGAATTCGTGTTTTTGTTTCCTTCAGAAAGATACCCCCAAGTGTAATTCCTGCATCATATGGTAGTTCTATTTTCAATTTCTTGAGGAACCTCTGTACTGTTTTCCACAGAGGCTGCACCAATGAACATTCCCAAGAGAAGGCGTGAGGGTTCTCCTCATCCTCGCCAAGGCTTGTTAGTTGTTGTGTTTTGGAAGATAGCCAAGTTTTTAGGTGTGAGGTGATAATCTCATTGTTCTTTTGATGTGCGTTTCCCTGATGATAAGTGATATTGGTCATAGTTTCATATGTCTCTTGGCCATCTGTACGTACTCTTTGGAAAAATGTTCGGTCCCAAGTTTTAATTGGGTTTTTGATTTTTGGAGGTTCAGTTGTGTGGTTCTTCATCTATTTGGGATATGAACCCCTTTTCAGACATACTGTTTGCAACTATTTTCTCATATTCGGTAGGCTGCCTCTTCATTTTGTGCACGTTTTCCTTTGCCATTGAAAAGCTTTAAAGTTGGGTGGAGTCCCATTGGTTTATTCTGCTTTTGTTCCCCTTGCTTGGGGAGGCAGATCCAGAAAATATTGCTAAGACGGATGTCAAAGAGCATACTGCTTATGTTCTCTTCGAGGAGCTTTATGGCTTCAGGTCTTACGTTGAAGTATTTGATTCACTTTGAGGTTGCTTGTGTAGGTGGTATAAGAAAGGATTCCAGTTTGATTCTTGTGCATGTCGTTGTCCAGTTTTCCCACCACCATTCATTGAAGAGGCTATCTTTTCCCCATTGTATCGTCTCACCTCCGTTGTCATAGATGAATTGACCATATATGCCTATGTTTCTTTTGGGGCTCTCAATTCTGTTCCATGGATCTCTGTGTATTTCTTTTGTTCCTATACCATACTGTCTTGATTATTCTAGATATGTAGTATAGTTTGAAACAGGGAGTGTGATATGTCCAAGTTTGTGCTTCTTTCTTAAGATCATATTGACTATTCAGGTTCTTTCCTGTTTCCTTACACATATCAGAATTCTTTGTTCTAGTTCTCATAAAATTCCATTGGTATTTTGATAAGAATGGCATCAAATCTCTAGATTGCTCTGGGATGTGGAATCATTTTAACAATATGAATTCTTCCAATCCATGAACACATTATATCTGTCCATTTGTCTGTGTCGTCTCCAGTTTCTTTCATCAGTGTCTTCCAGTTTTCTGAGTACAGGTCTTTTACCTCCTGGGTTAGATGTATTCCTAGGTATTTCATTTTTGTTAATACCATTGTCAATGGGTTTGTTTTCTTAATTTCTCATTCTGAAAATTTGTTGCCAGTGGATAGAGATGCAACTGATTTCTATAGGTTAATTTTGTATCCTGCAACTTAACTGAATTTTCCAATGAATTCTATTTGTTTTGGGGGGGTCATCTTAAGGATTTTCTAAATAAAACATCATGTCGGGACTTCCCTAGTGGTCCAGTGGTTAAGAGTCCGTGCTCCCAATGCAGGGGGCCTGGGTTCGATCCCTGGTCAGGGAACTAGATACCACATGCATGCCACAACTAAGAGTTCTCATGCCACAACTAAGGAGCCTGCCTGCCGCAACTAAGGAGCTCACCTGCCACAACTAAGACCCAGCGCAACCAGAATAAATAAATGAATGAATAAATAAATAAATAAATGAAATATAAAACGTCATCTCATCTACAAACAGTGACAGTTTTACTTTTTCCTCTACCGTTGGATTCCTTTTATTTCTTTTTCTCATGAAATTACTATGTCTAGGACTACCTAGACCATGTTGAATGAAAGTGGTGAGAGTGGTCGGGGTTAGAGTTAGGTCTAAGCAGAATCCGCCCTCTTCCCCTTCCTCCCTCCCCATCTCTCTGAGGCCTCCAGGAAGGACAGGACTATTCCTGGGTCACACATGACTCAGGGAGTTGAACTGGACCACTGTTTCTCTGCCCCCCAGTCCTGGGCATAGTTTTGTATACTATCTCTGTACCTTCTTTGACCAGGTGTCTATTTAGAGCTTTCCCTATTTTTAATGGGGTTGTGTTGTAGTTCTTTGTATATTTTGAGACAAATTCTTTATTAGATATGTTTGCAGTTTTTGTCCCCCAGTGTGTGTTGTCTTTCGATTTTCTGAATGAGGTTTTTCACACAGTAGAAATCTTTAATTTTATAAAGTCCACAGAATCCCTTGTTTTTCTTTCTGGACTGCTTTTTTGCGTTGTGTGTTAAAACCACAAAGCTTGTGATGGACATGACCAAGCCCAAGGTCATATCAATTTTCTGTGATGATTTCTCCTATAATTTTGAATAGTTTTGCATTTAAAACTTGTCTCTGAATCATTTTGAGTGAATTTGGTGTAAGTTGTCAAGCTTGTGTCTACATTCATTTTATTCCATACGGCTTCCAATTCATTGTTCCTTAACTACTTTGGAGAAGCTATGGGATATTGGCTTCATTTGTTTGAGTTTCCACAATTTAATGGGTTCAGCAGTTCTGCCAGCAGGGTCGCTGTCTCCAGTGACCCGTGAGGGAGGGGTGGCCTGCACTTCCCGTACCGACCACAGGGTGGCGCTGATCCCGCCTCTCTGACCCACAGCGCATGCGCATTCCCCGCGGACCCAGCTCTGAGCGCAGCTGAGGGCAGTTGTGTCTCCTCAGGCAGCACCGGATTGTGGCTGCAGACGGGCGCTCGGTCTCCTCAAGGACTCGCTGGGGTTTCGGCTTCAGGACAACGTGGGGCTGCGTCCTCGCTGACGGGAGCTGGGTTTCCTGAGGACGCAGGCGACGCCGGAGGAACAGGTGAGGAGACAGTGAGGAACAGTGGGGAGAAGCTTCCTGGGGGCGACTGACGGCTGCCGGGGTCCGTCCTCGTGCGACCCAGGAAGGGCTTGGTGTGCAAAGCTGGGTTTTTGGTCAGGCTGGTGTGCGGTGGAGCTGCGTGGGTTATGGGGTGTGCAGTCTCCCCCGTACCGTTTACCGTGGGGCTGCCCTTCCACTCGGTGTGTCCCTGCCCCCCTGGTCGTAACTTAACGGCCCCCTCCCCCGCCAGAGTGCGGGGTGGGTTCTGGGCTCTCCGTCCCGTCCCTCTGGTCTGTGCGCCTGTTTTGAGCCAGTTCCACACTGTTTTGGGGACTGTAGCTTCGTGATGAAGTGTGAAGTCAGGGAGGGAGATGCCTGCGGCCCGTTCTGGTTTCTCAGGGTCACCTTGGCTCTTCGGGGTCCTTTGTGGCTCCACACGCATCTTAGGAGGATTTGCTCCATTTCTGTGAAAAACACCATTGGAATTTCAGGACGGCCTGCCTTCCCTGTGTGCACCGCTTTGGGTGGAAAGGACGTTTTAGCAACAGTAATTCTTGCATTCCATGAGCACGGGGAGTCTTTCCATCGACTTGTGTCTTCTTCAGTGTCTTCATGAGTGTCTTAAAGTTTTCAGGTCTTGCACATCCTCGGTTAAATTTATTCCTTGGTATTTTGTTCTTTTTGATGCAGCTGTAAATAGGTTTTTTTTCTCTTTCTGATGGTTCATTATTTGTGTTTAGAAATGCAGTTGAGTTGTGTGTACTGATTTTGTGTCTTTACTGAATTCATTTATTATTTCTAACAGTATTTTCTTGGTGGAATGATGTGGAAAATTGAACTTCCCAAATCCCGCTGTTTCTAACCACATCTAAGTCATCCACAACAGGGAAGAAAGGGAAGTTTTTTATATTTGGAAGTTCTAATAAGTCTTTCCACAGTGCCTCTAAATGACATGTGGACTTGGGGTGAGCTGCATCTGGGTAAGGCTTGGCCTCTGTATGGAAGTTTGATGTTTCCTCTGCCTTTCTGGCATGGTTTTGACATGGTGTTTTGCAAAGTACTTGACTTTCCAGTAATTTCAAACGTACAGACAGCTTTACATACAGAAAAGCAAGTCTTGTATCTTGATTAAATATATTCGTAAATATTAATGTTGACATTATTTAAAATGGAATTGTTTTCATAAGTTCTTTTTCAGATTATTTATCGCTAGTATATATGTATAAGATAGATTTTTGTGAATTGATATTTTTTCTATAACTTTGCTGAATTAGTGATTAGTCAAATAATTTGTTGTTGTTTTAGGAAGTTTTATATATAAGATGGTGTGATCTGTGTTCTGTGAATGCACACAGTTTTAATTTTTCCATTCACATATGGATGGCTTTGGTTTCTTCCCTCAAAACCCTGGGTAGAACTTCCAGTACACTATTATCAGTGGTGGAGGCCACCTTCCTGGCCTTGTTCCTGATTTCAGGAGTAAATCTTTCAGTTTTTAACATTGAGCATGGTGTTTGCTGTGGCTTTGTATACTACTCTTTTTCATATTGAACAAACTTCCTTTTATTCCTATTTTCTTGAGTGCTTGTGTCATGAAATAGCACTGGAGTTTGATTATAGCCTTTCCTGCAGTAATTGATAGGATCATGTGCTTTGACTTCACTTCTTTATAGTTCTTCAGTACATTGCTTAGGTTTAATATGTTGAACAACCTGACATTTCCAGTGTAGAGATACTTGCTTATGGCATCATGCATTTAATGTTCTGTTGGCTCCATGTTGTTCTAATTTTGTGGAGGATTCTTGTGTTCATATTTGTAAGGTATACTGGTGTACATTTCTTTCTCATGATGTATTTGTGTGACTTGATTAGATGTGGCTTGGTGTTGGTGCTTTGAAGGGTCAGCATTAGGGCTGGAACTGGGTTATGGTTGCCCTAAGCGACCCTGACGTTGCAGCCCAGGCCGCCCGCCTCTGAGCACCGCGTCCCCCCGCCAGCTCCGACCTGGCCCTCTAGAGACTCCCCCCGTCCTTGGAGGGCAGGGCTGACCGCCCCTCGGCCTCCCTCCCCCGCTCTGCCCTTCCGTCCGTCCTCCCTGATTCAGGACACCCCGTCCTCCATGAGGCTCCTGGATTCCGGCCTGGGGGACCCACAAGCCCCCACGAGCTGTGTCGACCACGAGGATTGTCACCTCAAGAGGCCCCGGAAGATGTACTTCCCGGGACCTCAGTATGGGACTTTGTGTGCAGATGGGCCACCACAGAGCTGCCCGGGGTGAGCTGAGGTCACTGACCGGTGTGCGGGCGTCCTCATGGGGGGCATTTGGACCCAGACACATGGGGGAGAAGGCGATGTCATGGCAGAGACAGAGACGGGGCTGGGAGTGGCCTGGGACTGACTGACCCCAGAAGGCGCGGAGGAGCGGGCCCCCAGCACCTTGACCTCGGGCTCCAGGCCTGAGGGGAAGCGTCCCCTGTCCCAACCGCACCCCCCGTCTGGTGTCCTGTGCCGGGGCCACAGGAATCCCACACCCGGCCTGCGGGGCGCGGCGCTGTGCTTGCTGACACCCAGGACCGTCACCGGCCTCCCCGCCTCTGGGCATGACCCCCTCTCCTCCTCGGTGAGGGACCCAGGGCCCAGGACCCCCGTCCCACACTTCCCCATCACAGCAACCTGCCCCGCTCCCCCAGCCACCCCTGGGGCATCTCAGGCCCCAGAAAGGAGCCGCAGCAGCGTGGTGACTTGGCGAGTGGTCACAGGCCACCGCACCCACCCCGAGACCTGAGTGTGGCCATCTGAGAAGGGACCCACAAGCCCCCCGAGCCAGGCGCCCCGTTTCACAGGGCAGGTCCTCTTGCCGAGTCTCTGGAGGGGAATGTCGAGCAGGGGTGCCTGAGGCCTGCGAACATGTGGGCCAGAGAGGTCCTCCCCAGGAGCCCAGGCACAGTGAGCCCGGGGCGTGTGCATCCCTCTCCTCCTGTACTCCACGGAGTGAGGTTAAAGCCCCAGTGACCCCCAAGAAGAGACAAGACACCCAGAGGACTAGACCATCCACAGACCGGGTACTGAGTGTCCACCTCTCCAGGCTTCGAGCACCCGCATTTCCCACCTGCACCCCGTCACTCTCCACTTCAGTGTGCCCGTTTCCCCGCCAGGTGAAGTGGACGGCAAACGTCCCGCACTGGTGTTTTCAGCAGCGGAGACGGGGCTTCCTTTCTCTTGCCGGCTGGGGTCTGGCCAGACACCAGGAGCTTCCAGAGGCGCGGGGCTAGGCGCCGCCCTGCAGGGAGCAGCCCTGATCCCGCCCTACAGTGCCGCCTGCTGGTCTCTCTGTCCTCCCATCCGGCAGAGTCTTCACCTACCCCGCTGCCTCTGATGGTCCCTCCACACTGTCTGGCGATCAGCCCCTCATGCCCACCGCCATCACCCCCAGCTCCACACCCCTCCTCCAGCCTCAGGGATGACCCAGGACCCTTCCGGGGCTCCCCGCCTGCCCACCCTTGGTCGGTGTCCTCAGTCCACCTGTGCAGACAGGTGAGGATCCCCTCCAGAGGCTCTCAAACGCTTCACCCCTACATCCTCCCCGGGGTCGGCCCATGTCTTGTCAGGATGTTCCACCCTCACCAAGCCCCCAAGTACATGGCAAGGGCAGGCATCAGGCCTGCTGCATGCACTGCTGTGCGTCCTGCTCTATACACAGGAATGACCCTGCCCCAGGATGCAGGAAAGTCAGCCTTACCTCGGGACGTGGGGAGAGGGGCTGCCCACAGGGTGGATGTCAGCTCTCGGCTCATCAGGCAAGGGCAGCCGGGTTCTCGCTCCTTGGACCCTTTCTCACCCAGCCAGACCATGACCCGGCTTTGTTCCCACCCCTGTTGTCCCTCCATTGGCCTCGCTCTTGTGAGCAGAGCAGGACAGTGTGGTCTGTGGTTACAGGCTGAGACACACAGACACTGGCTGACCTGCGTGCACCCATGCTGACCCCACGGAACGGGCACTGCAGCACATAGTGGCTCCCAATATAATCTTCCCATGGTGCCTCTTGTAGTATGTGGACTCCTACAAGGGTGATTAGCATCCCCACTGTGGGTGAACTGGATCTGGGTAGGGCTTGGCCTCTGTAACAGAGTTTGATGTCTGTATTTCTGGCATGGTATGACATGGTTGTTTTGATAAGTACTTTTTTTTCTAGTAAATTTCAAGTGTATAAAAAACTTTAAATAGCAGTATAAAGTTTTCCACCTTCACAAAATACTCCAGTGTGTTTTACCCTGTGAGAGTGGGAGGGCCACTCTCACAGGGAACCAGCATATAACCTCAAAGTGAGGAATAATTATGGTTTCCACATTATAATCCTATCCACAGACCCGCTTCAACTTTCACCAGCTGCCCCAGCTTTGTGGAAATGTATTTTTCTATTCGAATCCAGTTTTCTCTTCTTGGAACCATCACTGGGGCTTTTCCTCACTTAAAAAACTTTGCTGGATTGAAAGTGTACAAGATGAGCATGATCTGGGTGGTTTTTCTGTATGGCTTCTTTAACTTGGGATGTTTTCACTGTTTATCCGCATTGTAACATTGATCATTATTTCATTCATTTTTTCCATTGGGATTAAAAACACATAACATTTACCATTTAAACCACTTTTTAAAAGCTTTTTAAAAAATATTTTATTTTCTATTTTTTGGCTGTGTCGGGTCTTTGTTGCTGCACAGAGGCTTTCTCTAGTTGCGGCGAGCGGGGGCTACTCTTCGTTGCCGTGTGCAGGCTTCTCATTGCGGTGGCTTCTCTTGTTACAGAGCACAGACTCTAGGCACACGGGTTTCAGTAGTTGTGGCACGAGGGCTCAGTAGCTGTGGCTCGCGAGCTTAGTTGCTCTGTGGCATGCAGGATCTTCCAGGACCAGCACTTGAACCCATGTCCCCTGCAGTTGGCAGGCGGATTCTTAACCAGTGTGCCACGAGGAAAGCCCCAATTAAACCATTTGTAAGTATACAGTTCTATGGCATTAACTACATTCACATTGTTGTAAAAATATCCTCACCATCCATCTCCAGAACTTTATTTTCCCATGTGAAACCGTAGCCATTAAACACTAACTCCCCTCAACCCCTGGCAACCTTATTCTACTTTGTCTTTGGATTTGACTTATCTGCATACCTCATACTAGTGGAATCATAGAATGTTTGTCCTTTTGGTGTCTGGCTGGTTTCACTTAGCATAATGACTTCAAGGTTCATCCACATTGTAGCATGTGTGAGAATTACCTTAGTTTTAAAGGTTGAATCATATTCCATTGCGTATCTACTCCACTGTACTTATCCATTCATCTGTTGAAGGATGTGTTGTGTTGCTTCCACCTTTTGGCTATTGTGAATAGTGTTGCTGTGAATATGGGGTACAGATATCTGTTCCAGTCCTTGCTTTCTATTATTCTGGGTGTACACCCTGGAGTGGAATCAAGGGATCATACATTTTCCATGTTTCTGAGGAGCCACCATACAGTTTTCCACAGCGGCTGTATAATTTTACTTTATTCCTTTACATGACAGAATAATGCAGCTTATGGATCTACCGTACTTTGCTTATCCGTTTACCTGCTGATGGACATTTAAATCTTTCCTACCCTGGGCTATTGTGAACAGTGCTGCTATGAATCGCTGGTGTACAAGTTTTTGTTTGAAGCCTGTTTTCCACTTTTTTGGTAAATATCTAGGAGTGGAGTTGTTGAACCACACGGTAATTATATTTTATATTTTTGAGTAAATGCTAAAGGTTTGTACACGTAGACTGCACCGTTGTACATATCCACAAGTAACTTTTAAGGGTTCCAATTTCTCTGCATTGTTGCCAACATTTGTTATTATTTTTTTTTTTTTTGCGGTATACGGGCCTCTCACTGTTGTGGCCTCCCCCACTGCGGAGCACAGGCTCCAGACGCGCAGGCTCAGCGGCCATGGCTCACGGGCCCAGCCGCTCCGCGGCACGCGGGATCCTCCCGGACCGGGACACGAACCCGCGTCCCCCGCATCGACAGGCGGACTCTCAACCACTGCGCCACCAGGGAAGCCCAACATTTGTTATTTTTATTTACATATTTTAAAATTTATTTTAAAATTTATTTTTATTTCAGTGTGTGTGAAGGGGCATCACACTGTGGCCTTAATTTGCATTTTCATCATGACTCCTGACGTTTGACATCTTTTCATGTCCTTGTTGACCATTTGTATATCTTGCCTGGAGAGCAGTCCATGCAAGTTATTTGTCTGTTTCAAAAATTGTATTGTTTGTGTTTTGTTGATGAGTTGGAAAAGTCCCGGGTATATTCTAGGTAAAGAGTCTTATCAGATATATAATGTGCCAATATTGTCTTCCATTCTGTGGGCTCTCGTTTTACTTTCTGGATAGCCTCTTTTGATGCACAAAGGATTGTAATTTTGAGGAAATCCAATGTATCTATTGTTTTCTTTCATTTCTTATGCTTTACTGTCAAATCTAAGAAACCATTGCTAAATTCGTGGTCGGGAAAATTTAATTCCTTGGTTTATTTGAGAGTTCATAGGGTCCTTTCTCGGTACCCACTAGGCCAGGCTTTAGGCCTGGGGCTGAGTCAGTGTGAGGGTTCAGCGGTCACGGTTTAGGGTTATGGGTCATTGTTGGAGAGTCATGGTAGAGGGTTGTGGTTAAAGGGTCAGGGATTAGAGTTTAGGGGTCAGTGGCGAGGGTCTAGGGGTCTGGGGCTAGGGTTGTTAGGGGGTTACGGTTAGAGGGTAGGGTTCTTAGGGTAAAGGTTAGAGTTAGGTTTAAGCACAATTGGCCCTCATTGTCCTCCCCTCTCCTTCTCTCTGAAGCCTCCAGAATGGATAGGACTTGCCCAGGGTCAAACAGGAGTCAGGGAGCTGAGGTCAACAACTGTTTTTCTGGCCTGCCTTCGCCCAGTCCTGGGCTCTGAGAGAAGAATGAAATGTCTGTTCTTGTCTCGGACTGTTTCTTATCCACCTCAACCTCTGTCAAGCATTGGGGAGGGTGTCAGAAGTCACGCATGGTTTCCACCTGCCCTCCTACCTGGGAAGGGTGATGCTGGCCCTACTCTGCCTGGGCAGCCCCAGGTTCCAGCACAGCCCAGACAGGAGGGCACTCAGTAGACATGTGTGGATTTATACAGGACTGGGTGCAGTGACCTGCCAGCCCCCAGATGCTGCCTTATTAAGGGCTGGTGGGGCCCTCCTGGCACTGGAGGCATCCTTTGTCCCATCTGAGTGGGCATGAATAGATGATCAAGTCTCAGGCAGGACAGCCCTCGACCTCTGACTATCCAGGCAGGTATCTGTGGTCCTCTAGCTCAGTCCAGCCTGGGCATTGTCAGGCCCTCATGTACAGTTACGGAGCTGACCATGATGCCGGGCAATTCAAGAGCTACCTGGGCAGTGTAGACATTCCTTTGAGAAGTTTCAACTACCAACATGCATGTGGCTGAGAAAAAGGCCTCCCCCTCACAGCCTCATAGGCTGCCAAGAGAGATAATAATCCTCTAGACATTGGAGTGTGGCCCTGACACAACACCCATGCAGCAGACCATGGCCCTGCAATCCTTTGTCCTTTCAGTCGTTAGAAACTTTTGACATGCATATTCATTAAGAATCAAAGAGCAACTGGACCTCCCAGTGTGAGGTTTACACTGCCACTGCCATTGTCTTGGAGAGCCTTATGCATCCATGTGGCCTCTGGAAAGTCTGCCGATTATGGGTTCCATGGCATGGAATAATTCTTGAGCCTCCCGTTACTTCATTGCACAAGAGTTTCCTTACCACCCTAGCATTTGGTTTCTTCCTCTTAGTAAAGGAGAGAGAAGAAACTGGAAAAGGAGCAGTATTGTTTTTCAGGGATGGGCAATTAATATGGCCAGGGAGATGGCATAACTCAAGGACTTCCACCTCTCAGGGGCAGGAATGAGGTCTGTGTATCTTCTGACGGCACATGGGCTGTTCTGGGCCAGCCTCTGAGATGTGAGGACCTGATGCCCAAGGAAAGAGACTTGAGTTTACCACCACCAATGATCCTGACTTTTCAGCAAGTGAAAGAACTTGCAGTCTTGGGAGGGACAGTAAGAGCACTGGATGAGTTGCTGCAGCCCCTGACCCTAAGTGAACCCCTTTCTTTCTTTTGTGTCAGATTCTGTGCTGTGCAGTGAGCTGTCATTGACATAGAATCTGTTGCTTTATCCCAGCCAGCATCTGTTCTCAGGCCCAAGGGCCTCAGTTTTCCTTTGGGAATTATATCTCACGTGCTTCCAGTCCAAACAGTTGCATAAGGATGACCCCATGTTCCACCCAGCTCGAAGATGGGTTTACAACCCACATCTAGCCAGTCCCATTTTCCATTTTCTGGTGATGGGTCAAGGATGAGAATGCAACCCAAGCCAGATCAAAGGCATTTAAAACCATGACTTTCTTGGAATCCAAGAAAAGGAGAAACTCTTTCTCAGAAAATGGATGGTGAGTGGTTGTCAGCCTAGAACTGCTGTTGGCCCAAGGGCAGTGAGAGAGCCTGTGCCTGTGAATGGGGTCCCCCAAAGGCACTGAGCGGGACAAAAGTTTGCAGAGAAGCAAGGTCACACTGAGACAGTGTGAGCCACTGGACCTGCCAGGTCCAAACCCATTCTTCAACTTGCCACTTGCAAGTATTAATGTATTTCTACCCTTACAACAAATACTAATTTATTTTACTTCCGTAAGTGGTCCAGTCGCTGGGAAAAGAAAAAGTCCTGGTTGATACGTCTGAGTCAATAATCCCTGACCCTTCCTCAGGTGTCCTCACTGGGTAGGCGTGGCTGGGGTAGGTGAAGACACTGGGTGGGGTCATATACTAGGGGAGCTGCCAAACAGCTCTGTCCCTGCTCCTTCCCTGTCCCAGGAGAGGGAAAGCCTGGAACAGTGATAGGATAGCCAGTAGGGGAAGAGGTTCCTCAGTGGTTAATTGGCCTTTTTGTGTTTTCCTTCATTTAGGGTCCATTTTGGTAATGTGTTTTTACAAAGAAATCCCCCTTTTCCTCTAGATTTCCAGTTTGTTACAGTAGGTTTCTCTTATTTGACGTTTAATTTTTCCTGTCTAATTTTCTACAGAATCATGACAAATAATGAACAAATCCTCATACTTTACTATTAACTGAAGTCCCTATTCACGTTCCCTTTGTTATACCTTTCCTTGTTCCAGGATCTGAGAGGACATGCGGTCATCATGTCTGTTTAGACTCTTCTGGGCTCTGACAGTTGCTCAGACTCTCCCTGTTTCCATGACCTTGACAGCGTGGAGGAGGGCTGCTCAGGTATTGTATAGACTGCCAGGCGCTGGGATTTGCTTGGTGGTTTTGTCGTGGTTAGACTTGGCTTTGAAAAAGCAGACCACAGAGGTGAAGTGCTTCCTCTTCACTATATATCAAGAGGACAGGCTCTTAAGGGAACGTCTCACTTATATTCTTAAATTTGGTCACCTAGCTGAGGTAGTGTTTGTCAAATTTTCCCACAGTGAGGTTAATTTCTTCCCATGTCCATCCTGTGTGTCTTATGTAGGAGGAAATCATAATGCAGAAGCCACGCTTGAGGAGAGAGGGGTTAGCTTCACATCCTTGATGGACAGCTGAGTGGCTATATACATTGTTTAGAAGCTTTCTGCATAGGAGATTTCTATTTAACACCATTCATCAAAAACTATGTAATTTATTTATACCAGTTGGGACACGTGAATATTTATTGTAAAGTTTTGGTTATAATCCAGCACTACATTATTAGACTGCTTAGTTAATTCTTGCTTTGGCTGTTGAGAGCTTTTTCCATTTGCTCTTGTTTTCATTTTACATAATTTTTCTTTTGTGGGTTTTAAAAATTTTGGGTACTTCTTTACTTTCTGATTTTTTTTTTTTTTTTTTTTTTGCTGTATGCGGGCCTCTCACTATTGTGGCCTCTCCCGTTGCGGAGCACAGGCTCCGGATGCGCAGGCTCAGCGGCCATGGCTCACGGGCCCAGCCGCCCCGTGGCACGTGGGACCTTCCCGGACCGGGGCACGAACCTGTGTCCCCTGCATCGGCAGGCGGACTCTCAACCACTGCGCCACCAGGGAAGCCCAACTTTCTGATATTTTAAGATTATCCTGCTTCATATATTTACTGTCTCAGTGCTAGCATCAGCCCTTTCTTCAAAGAAGCCTTGTTCCTTTTATTAAGGAATGGTATTAAAAACTTACATGTGGGAGCTAAATATGCTCAGCTGACAGTACATAGAAATATATGCATGTATCCCAGCCGATGCATATACACATAATTATAAAGATTTCCATGTGGAACTATGTGTAGGCTAAAGAGAGTTTATACTGATATCTCCAACCGGATCTGTTATGACATGGATATTGTAACCTTCTCCCTTTGTTTGACTGTAACATCCAACTCCAGTGGTAAGAAACCTGGCTTCCACCATTTGTCATTTATTAAATTCAGTGCTTGTTCCATTTGACGACTGATATAGTAGTTTCAGTACTGTTAGCTACTACCCTTCATGGGAAAGAACATAGAGTCCACTGTGTATGTATGGCACATTTTGTCTTTGGCCTACAGATTCTGTACATTTCCAAAGTTGACTTAGGTCAGCCCATTTGTCCCACTACCAACAGTGAGTTTTTTCATACATTTCTGAATCAGTTAGATTCTTTGTTACGTTCTGTATTCCAGTCTTTGACACTCCCATATCCTAGGTAGCTAAGTTTGAATAGATTGTAAATTACTTGTTGGGTTGTAAAAATCTGTGGGTGTAGCCAAATGCATAGTGACAGGTATTCACCACTAAAGTATCATATGGACTATTTCAACCACATATTCTGTAAACTGTTTACCGTGTCAGTTTTGCCTTTTCTAGAATGTCATATAAATGAGGTCATACAGTGTGTAGCTCTTCAGACTGGATTCTTTCACTTAGCAATGTAAGTGCAGATGCATCTATTTTTTTTTTCCACGGGTTGATGGTCGTCCATTCCTTTATATCTCTGAATACTATTGCACTGCATGTATGTGAGAGGAAAAATAAATTTCCCTCTACACTTCTATGTTCTTCATTGAGATCCCCCTTGTAATGAAAAAGAGATGAACTGGAGAAAAAAACCAGAAGTTTAATATATACCATGCGTACCTCCTGTATACTTGAAAGATACCCAGGAAAACTGAGTCACTCCCTGAAAAGGCCCAAGCCGTTACCTTAAATGCTATCTTCAGAACAAAAGAAAGATGTTAGGGAATGGAGGCAGCCATTTAAGGGATGTTATTAGTCAAAGCCCAGTAAACAAGGGTATGGTTGTTACACAGATTTACATCCAGGTGTATTTCATTGAAAAGCTTTTTTTAATTTTTTAAACATTTATTTATTTGGCTCTGCTGGGTCTTAGTTGCGGCCTGTGGAATCTTTAGTTGCGGCATGCGGGCTCTTAATTGCAGCATGCGGGATCTAGTTCCCTGACCAGGGATTGAACCCTGGTCCCCTGCATTGGGAGCATGGAGTCTTAACCACTGGACCAGCAGGGGAGTCCCAACAAACTTTTCTTGATATTTAGTCATCATTGAGTTCCTGGTCCAGAGAGGGACATACCCTTACAAATGGAGATATCCTTAATAAATGTAAATGTACCTCCTAAAAGGGCATTTTCTACTTGGTTTTGAAAGATTCTCCTGGGTCTGCTGTTTCTTAAATTAATCAGTCCAAAATAATCCTTTTGTCAAATGGGCATATTTTGGGATGGTGTATTCTGCTCCCCTTGGCATGTATCTGCCCCAATTTGCTTATGAATTCATCTGCAGAAGGACATACTGATATCTTTCAGTTTTTAGCCATTATGAATAGAGCTGCTGTGCATTACTTGATGCTAGTTTTGGTTTGAACACAGTTTTTCAAAGCAGTTGTCTAAATACAAGAGGTACACTTCTTGGATCCTAAGGTGAGACTTTTTAGATTTGGAAAAAACTGCCAAAGTGTCTTCCAAAGCTGGTTGTACATGCATTCCACCAGCACCTTGAGTTTATTCTTGTATGCTTATTTACTGCCTGTTTATCTTCTTGGGCAGGTGTGTGTTTCAACCTTTACCAAATTTTAATGGCGTTGTTGGCATAATTTGAGTACAAATCCTTTATCAGATATGTGTTTTGGAAATAGTTTCTTGCAGTTTGTGGTTTGTCTTCTGGTTTTCTGAATAAGGTCACCAGACCCAAAGTCATGTAGATTATCTTTTTTTTCCCTAGGATTTTTATAGTTTGGTAATTTAAATTTGTCTATGGGCATTTTGAGTGAATTTTGGTTTAAGGTGTAAAGTTTGTGTCTACATTCATTTCATTACATATGGTTTGTAATTAATTGCTCCTTAACCCTCTTTTGAGAAGATACAGTGAGATACTTGGCTCCATTTCAGTTTGGATTTCCAAACTTAGTATATACAGCAGAACTGCCTTCCAGATGAGGCCTCTGGGTTTGTGAGTGCGGCACTCCCGGCACTTTTCTCACAACCCACAGGGGGCGCCGAACCCACCTGTCTGACCCTGGGGGCACAGGTGCACCCTGCCCACAGACTTTGCTCTCTGACAAGCAGATAGGAGCTTTGTCTCCTGTCAGGGCTTAGGTCTCTGGACCATGAGGCATTGTCCACCCTGACAGGAGCTGGGTTTGTTAAGCAACCACTGGTGAGGAGACTCCACAAGAGGAAAAAATGAGCAAGTGTGGAGAGTCCTCCTGTGCAGCTGACTGCTGGGTGGGTGGGGTCCATCTTCAGGGCACTCAGGAGAGAAAGGGTTTAATGTGGAATACTGTGCGCTCTTAGTTAGTTTTATGTGCAGTGTAGATGGTGACCAGTGTCGTTCTTTGGAGACTGGTGTCTAGTATTCCTGGCACTGTTTGTTGATGGCTTTAGGTAGAATAAACTTTTTTTTTTTACATCTTTATTGGAGTATAATTGCTTTACAGTGGTGTGTTAGTTTCTGCTTTATAAAAAAGTGAATCAGTTATACATATACATATGTTCCCATACCTCTTGCCTCTTGCGTCTCCCTCCCTCCCACCCTCCCTATCCCACCCCTCTAGGTGGTCACAAAGCACCGAGCTGATCTCCCTATGCTATGCGGCTGATTCCCACTAGCTATCTATTTTACGTTTGGTAGTGTATATATGTCCATGCCACTCTCTCACTTTGTCACAGCTTACCCTTCCCCCTCCCCATATCCTCAAGTTCATTCTCTAGTAGGTCTGTGTCTTTATTCCTGTCTTACCCCTAGGTTCTTCATGACATTTTTTTCCCTTAAGTTCCATATATATGTGTCAGCATATGGTATTTGTCTTTCTCTTTCTGACTTAATTCACTCTGTATGACAGACTCTAGGTCTATCCACCTCATGACAAATAGCTGAATTTCGTTTCTTTTTATGGCTGAGTAGTATTCCATTGTATATATGTGCCACATCTTCTTTATCCATTCATCTGATGATGGGCACTTAGGTCGTTTCCATCTCCGGGCTATTGTAAATAGAGCTGCAATGAACATTTTGGTACATGACTCTTTTAGAATTATGGTTTTCTCAGGGTATATGCCCAGTAGTGGGATTGCTGGGTCATATGGTACTTCTGTTTGTAGTTTTTTAAGGAACCTCCCTACTGTTCTCCATAGTGGCTGTACCAATTCCCATTCCCACCAGCAGTGCAAGAGTGTTCCCTTTTTCTACACCCTCTCCAGCTTTTATTGTTTCTAGATTTTTTGATGATGGCCATTCTGACTGGTGTGAGATGATATCTCATTGTAGTTTTGATTTGCATTTCTCTAATGATTAGTGATGTTGAGCATTCTTTCATGTGTTTGTTGGCAGTCTGTATATCTTCTTTGGAGAAATGTCTCTTTAGGTCTTCTGCCCATTTTTGGATTGGGTTGTTTGTTTTTTTGATATTGAGCTGCATGTGTTGCTTGTATATTTTGGAGATTAATCCTTTGTCAGTTGCTTCGTTTGCAAATATTTTCTCCCATTCTGAGGGTTGTCTTTTCATCTTTTTTATGGTTTCCTTTTCTGTGCAAAAGCTTTTAAGTTTCATTAGGTCCCATTTGTTTATTGTTTTTATTTCCGTTTCTCTAGGAGGTGGGTCAAAAAGGATCTTGCTGTGATTTATGTCATAGAGTGTCCTGCGTATGTTTTCCTCTAAGAGTTTGATAGTTTCTGGCCTTACATTTAGGTCTTTAATCCGTTTTGAGCTTATTTTTGTGTATGGTGTTAGGGAGTGATGTAATCTCATACTTTTACATGTACCCATCCAGTTTTCCCAGCACCACTTATTGAAGAGGCTGTCCTTTCTCCACTGTACATTCCTGCCTCCTTTATCAAAGATAACGTGACCATATGTGCGTGGGTTTATCTCTGGGCTTTCTATCCTGTTCCATTGATCTATCTTTCTGTTTTTGTGCCAGTACCATACTGTCTTGATTACTGTAGCTTTGTAGTATAGTCTGAAGTCAGGGAGCCTGATTCCTCCAGCTCCGTTTTTCGTTCTCAA
The DNA here is from genome assembly GCF_059928025.1 of Delphinapterus leucas. Classification (NCBI taxonomy): domain Eukaryota; kingdom Metazoa; phylum Chordata; class Mammalia; order Artiodactyla; family Monodontidae; genus Delphinapterus; species Delphinapterus leucas. The sequence continues at coordinate 436,358 of NW_028322289.1, forward strand.
GATTGCTTTGGCTGTTCGGGGACTTTTGTGTTTCCATACAAATTGTGAAATTTTTGGATCTAGTTCTGTGAAAAATGCCAGTGGTAGTTTGATAGGGATTGCATTGAATATGTAGCTTGATTTGGGAAGTAGAATCATTTTCACAATGTTGATTCTTCCAATCCAAGAACATGGTATACCTCTCCATCTCTTTGTATCATCCTTAATTTCTTTCATCAGTGTCTTATAATTTTCTGCATACAGGTCGTTTGTCTCCTTAGGTAGGTTTATTCCTAGATATTTTATTCTTTTTGTTGCAATGGTAAATGGAAGTGTTTTCTTGATTTCACTTTCAGATGCTTTCATCATTAGTGTATAGGAATGGCAGAGATTTTTGTGCATTAATTTTGTATCCTGCTACTTTACCAAATTCATTGATTAGCTCTTGTAGTTTTCTGGTAGCATCTTTAGGATTCTCTATGTATAGTATCATGTCATCTGCAAACAGTGACAGCTTTACTTCTTCTTTTCCGATTTGGATTCCTTTTATTTCCTTTTCTTCTCTGATTGCTGTGGCTAAAACTTCCAAAACTATGTTGAATAGGAGTGGTGAGAGTGGGCAACCTTGTCTTGTTCCTGATCTTAGTGGAAATGCTTTCAGTTTTTCACCATTGAGGACGATGTTGGCTGTGGGTTTGTCATATATGGCCTTTATTATGTTGAGGAAAGTTCCCTCTATGGCTACTTTCTGGAGGGTTTTTATCATAAATGGGTGTTGAATTTTGTCGAAAGCTTTGTCTGCGTCTACTGAGATGACCATATGGTTTTTCTCCTTCAATTTGTTAATATGGTGTATCACATTGATTGATTTGTGTATATTGAAGAATCCTTGCATTCCTGGAATAAACCCCACTTGATCATGGTGTATGATCCTTTTAATGTGCTGTTCGATTTTGTTTGCTAGTATTTTGTTGAGGATTTTTGCATCTATGTTCATCAGTGATATTGGCCTGTAGTTTTGTTTCTTTGTGACATCCTTGTGTGTTTTTGGTTTCAGGGTGATGGTGGCCTCGTAGCATGAGTTTGGAAGTGTTCCTCCCTCTGCTATATTTTGAAAGAGTTTGAGAAGGATAGGTGTTAGCTCTTCTCTAAATGTTTGATAGAATTCGCCTGTGAAGCCATCTGGTCCTGGGCTTTTGTTTGTTGGAAGATTTTAAATCACAGTTTCAATTTCAGTGCTTGTGATTGGTCTGTTCATATTTTCTATTTCTTCCTGATTCAGCCTTGGCAGGTTGTGCATTTCTAAGAATTTGTCCATTTCTTCCAGGTTGTCCATTTTATTGGCATAGAGTTGTTTGTAGTAATCTCTCATGATCTTTTGTATTTCTGCAGTGTCAGTTGTTACTTCCCCTTTTTCATTTCTAATTCTGTTGATTTGAGTCTTCTCCCTTTTTTCCTTGATGAGTCTGGCTAATGGTTTATCAATTTTGTTTATCTTCTCAAAGAACCAGCTTTTAGTTTGATTGATCTTTGCTATCGTTTCCTTCATTTCTTTTTCATTTATTTCTGATCTGATCTTTATGATTTCTTTCCTTCTGCTAACTTTGTGGGTTTTTTGTTCTTCTTTCTCTAATTTCTTTAGGTGCAAGGTTAGGTTGTTTATTCGAGATGTTTCCTGTTTCTTAAGGTAGGATTGTATTGCTATAAACTTCCCTCTTAGAACAGCTTTTGCTGCATCCCATAGGTTTTGGGTCGTCGTGTCTCCACTGTCATTTGTTTCTAGGTATTTTTTGATTTCCTCTTTGATTTCTTCAGTGATCACTTCGTTATTAAGTAGTGTATTGTTTAGCCTCCATGTGTTTGTATTTTTTTACAAATCTTTTCCTGTAATTGATGTCTAGTCTCATAGCGTTGTGGTCAAAAATGATACTTGATACAATTTCAATTTTCTTAAATTTACCGAGGCTTGATATGTGACCCAAGATATGATCTATCCTGGAGAATGTTCCATGAGCACTTGAGAAAAATGCATATTCTGTTGTTTTTGGATGGAATGTCCTATAAATATCAATCAAGTCCCTCTTGTTTAATGTATCATCATTTAAATGATGATTTAAAGATCATCATTCATTTTGGACGATCTGTCCATTGGTGAAAGTGGAGTGTTAAAGTCCCCTACTATGAGTGTGTTACTGTTGATTTCCCCTTTTATGGCTGTTAGTATTTGCCTTATGTATTGAGGTGCTCCTATGTTGGGTGCATAAATATTTACAATTGTTATAGTTTCTTCTTGGATCGATCCCTTGATCATTATGTAGTGTCCTTATTTGTCTCTAGTAATAGTCTTTATTTTAAAGTCTATTTTGTCTGATATGAGAATTGCTACTCCAGCTTTCTGTTGGTTTCCATTTGCATGGAATATCTTTTTCCATCCCCTCACTTTCAGTCTGTATGTGCCTCTAGGTCTGAAGTGGGTGTCTTGTAGACAGCATATATATGGGTCTTGTTTTTGTATCCATTCAGCCAGTCTGTGTCTTTTGGTGGGAGCATTAATCCATTTACATTTAAGGTAATTATTGATAGGTATGTTCCTATTCCCATTTTCTTTTTTTTTTTTTTATAAATTTATTTATTTATTTTTGGCTGTGTTGGGTCTTCGTTTCTGTGCGAGGGCTTTCTCTAGTTGCGGCGAGCGGGGGCCACTCTTCATCGCGGTGCGCAGGCCTCTCACTATCTCGGCCTCTCTTGTTGCGGAGCACAGGCTCCAGACGTGCAGGCTCAGTAGTTGTGGCTCACGGGCCCAGTTGCTCTGCGGCATGTGGGATCTTCCCAGACTAGCGCTCGAACCCGTATCCCCTGCATTGGCAGGCAGATTCTCAACCACTGTGCCACCAGGGAAGCCCCCCATTTTCTTAATTGTTTTGGGTTTGTTATTATAGGTCTTTTCCTTCTCTTGTGTTTCTTGCCTAGAGAAGACTCTTTAGCATTTGTTGTAAAGCTGGTTTGGTGGTGCTGAACTCTCTCAGCTCTTGCTTGTCTGTAAAGGTTTTAATTTCTCCATCAAATCTGAAAGAGATCCTTGCTGGGTAGAGTAATCTTGGTTGTAGTTTTTTCTCCTTCATCACTTTAAATATGTCCTGCCAGTCCCTTCTGGCTTGCAGAGTTTCTGCTGAAAGATCAGCTGTTAACTTTATAGGGATTTCCTTGTGTGTTATTTGTTGTTTTTCCCTTGCTGCTTTTTTTTTTTTTTTTTTCGGTACGTGGGCCTCTCACTGTTGTGGCATCTCCCGTTTTGGGGCACAGGCTCCAGACGCGCAGGCTCAGCGGCCATGGCTCACGGGCCCAGCCACTCCGTGGCATGTGGGATCTTCCCGGACCGGGGCACGAACCCATATCCCCTGCATCAGCAGGTGGACTCTCAACCACTGCACCACCAGGGACGCCCTCCCTTGCTGCTTTTAATATGTTTTCTTTGTATTTGATTTTTGACAGTTTGATTAATATGTGTCTTGGTGTATTTCTCCTTTGATTTATCCTGTATGGGACTCTCTGTGCTTCCTGGAGTTGATTAACTGTTTCCTTTCCCATATTAGGGAAGTTTTCAACTATAATCTCTTCCAGTATTTTGTCGGTCCCTTTCTTTTTCTCTTCTTCTTCTGGAACCCCTACAATTCGAATGTTGGTGTGTTTAATGTTGTCTCAGAGGTCTCAGACTGTCCTCAGTTCTTTTCATTCTTTATTCTTTATTCTGCTCTGCAGTAGTTATTTCCACTATTTTATCTTCCAGGTCAGTTATCCATTCTTCTGCCTCAGTTATTCTGCTATTGATCCCATCTAGAGTATTTTTAATTTCATTTATTGTGTTGTTCATCGTTGTTTGTTTCATCTTTAGTTCTTCTAGGTCCTTGTTAAATGTTTCTTGCATTTTGTCCATTCTATTTCCAAGATTTTGGATCATCTTTACTATCATTATTCTGAATTCTTTTTCAGGTAGACTGCCTATTTCCTCTTCATTTGTTAGGTCTGGTGGGTTTTTATCTTGCTCCTTCATCTGCTGTGTGTTTTTCTGTCTTCTCATTTTGCTTATCTTACTGTGTTTGGGGTCTCCTTTTTGCAGGCTGCAGATACGTAGTTCCCATTGTTTTTGGTGTCTGTCCCCAGTGGCTAAGGTTGGTTCAGTGGGTTGTGTAGGCTTCCTGGTGGAGGGGACTAGTGCCTGTGTTCTGGTGGATGAGGCTTGATCTTGTCTTTCTGGGGGGCAGGTCCACGTCTGGTGGTGTGTTTTGGGGTGTCTGTGAACTTATTATGATTTTAGGCAGTCTCTCTGCTAATGGGTGGGGTTGTGCTCCTGTCTTGCTAGTTGTTTGGCATAGGGTGTCCAGCACTGTAGCTTGCTGGTCGTTGAGTGAAGCTGGGTGCTGGTGTTGAGATGGATATCTCTGGGAGATTTTAGCCGTTTGATATTATGTGGAGCTGGGAGGTCTCTTGTGGACCAGTGTCCTGAAGTTGGCTCTCCCACCTCAGAGGCACCGCACTGACTCCTGGCTGCAGCACCAAGAGCCTTTCATCCACATGGCTCAGAATAAAAGGGAGAAAAAGTAGAAAGAAAGAATTAGTAGAAGTAGAAAGAAAGAAAGAAGGAAAGAAAGAAAGAAAGGGAGGGAGGGAGGGAGGAAGGAAGGAAGGAGGAAAAGAAAGAAAGAAGATAAAGTAAAATAAAATAGAGTAAGATAAAATATAATAAAGTTATTAAATTAAAAAATAATTATTAAGAAAAAAATTTAACCCCCCCCAAAAAAAACCAAAAAAACACAAAACCGGATGGATAGAACCCTAGGACAAATGGTGGAAGCAAAGCTATACAGACAAAATCTCACACAGAAGCATACACATACACACTCACAAAAAAAGGAAAAGGGGAAAAAAATCATAAATCTTGCTCTCAAAGTCCACCTCCTCAATTTGGGATGATTCGTTGTCTATTCATGTATTCCACAGGTGCAGGGTACATCAAGTTGATTGTGGAGCTTTAATCCGCTGCTTCTGAGGCTGCTGGGAGAGATTTCCCTTTCTCTTTGTTCGCACAGCTCACGGGGCTCCGCTTTGGATTTGGCCCCACCTCTGCATGTAGGTCTCCGGAGGGCATCTGTTTTTTGCTCAGACAGGACAGGGTTAAAGGAGCCGCTGATTCGGGGGCTCTGGCTCACTCAGGCCGGGGGGAGGGAGGGGCACGGAGTGCGGGGCGGGCCTGCGGCGGCAGAGGCCACCATGACGCTGCACCAGCCTGTGGCGCGCCGTGTGTTCTCCCGGCGAAGTTGTTCCTGGTTCCCGGGACCCTGGCCGTGGCGGGCTGCACAGGCTCCCCGGAAGCGGGGTGTGGAGAGTGACCTGTGCTCGCACACAGGCTTCTTGTTGGTGGCAGCAGCAGCCTTAGCATCTCATGCCCGTCTCTGGGGTCCGCGCTGTTAGCCGCAGCTCGCGCCGTCTCTGGAGCTCCTTTAAGCGGTGCTCTTAATCTCCTCTCCTCGCGCACCAGGAAACAAAGAGGGAAGAAAAAGTCTCTTGCCTCTTCGGCAGGTCCAGACTTTTCCCCGGACTCCCTCCCGGCCAGCCGTGGTGCACTAACCCCCTGCAGGCTGTGTTCACGCCGCCACCCCCAGTCCTCTCCCTGCGCTCCGACCGAAGCCCGAGCCTCAACTCCCAGCCCTGCCCGCCCCGGTGGGGGAGCAGACAAGCCTCTCGGGCTGGTGAGTGCCGGTCGGCACCGATCCTCTGTGCAGGAATCTCCCCGCTTTGCCCTCCGCACCCGTTGCTGTGCACTCCTCCGTGGCCACGAAGCTCCCCCCTCCGCCTCCTGCAGTCTCCGCCCGCGAAGGGGCTTCTAGTGTGTGGAAACTTTTCCTCCTTCACAGCTCCCTCCCACTGGTGCAGGGCTCGTCCCTATGCTTTTGTCTCTGTTTATTCTTTTCTCTTTTGTCCTACCCAGGTACGTGGGGACTTTCTTGCCTTTTGGGAGTTCTGAGGTCTTCTGCCAGCGTTCAGTAGGTGTTCTGTAGGAGTTGTTCCATGTGTAGATGTATTTCTGGTGTATTTGTGGGGAGGAAGGTGATCTCCACGTCTTACTCTTCCGCCATCTTCCCCCTCTCCCAAACACTTTAATAATCGTAATTTTTCTGATGCATGAGCATGGAATATTGTTTTCTATTGTGTCTTCAGTTTCTTTATCAATGCTTTATAGTTTTCGGAGTATAGGTCTTTCATGTCCTTGGTTAAATTTATTGCTAAATAGTTCGTTCTTTTTGATGGAATTGTAAATGGGATTGTTTTCTTAATTTTTCTTGCTGGTGGATCATTATTAGTGTATAGAAACAAAACTGATTTGTGTATATTGATTCCATATTTTGCAACTTTACTGAATTTATTTTTTAACATATTTTTTGAAGTAATGTGAAAAATTTAAATACTAAAATCTCACAGTTTCTACTGCACCCCAGGTAATCCACAGGACCCAAGAGATGGTAGCTACTAATATACTCTTCCCACGGTGCCTCTTCATACCATGCGGACTCCGACAAGGGAAATAAGTATCACAACTTTGGTTGAACGTGGTCTGGGTAAGTCTTGGCCTCTATAACAAAATTTGATATCTGTCTTATCTGATTTTCTGGCATGATACTGACATGGTTGTCTAGAAAAGTAATTTACTTTCCAGTAATTTAAAATGTACCGAAAAGTTGCAGTAATGGCAAAAAGTACTCACGTTTGCCACTTCACACAAAATGCTCAGTGTGTTTTGCCCACGGAACCAGCACATAACCCCTAAATGAAGAAATCCTGATGTCCACATTATAATTTAATACTCAGCCCCACTTCAACTTTCACCTACTGTCCCAACTGTATGAAAATGTCTTTTTCCATCCTGATCCAGTTTTCTTTTTCTGGACCCATTCCTGAGTTTCCCCCGCATTTGGACAACCGTGAGGGATTTGAAGCAGACAAGATGAATATGGGATCTAGGTGGCCTTTTCTGTGTGGCTTTTTTCACTAAGAATGTTTTTAATGTTCATTTCTGTAACAAATATCAGCGCTGCACTTGTTTTTCATTGTCATTAAAAATACAAAACACGACTTTAGCATTTAATTCACTTTATGCATACAGTTTTGTGGTATTAACTACCTTCATATAGTTGCACAAGCAAGTTAACTAACATGTGTACCTCCTGTGTGCATGGCAGATACCCAGGAAATTGAGTAACACCCTGAAACAGCCCAAGACATCACCTTAAATACCGTCTTCATCTCAAAGGCAAAAAAAGGAAGGCTATAGTCATTTCTGTCTACATTCATTTGATTGTATATGGTTTCCAATTGATGTTGTATAACTAGTTGTGGAGAAGTCATGGGGTAGGTGGCTTCATTTCAGTTTGAATTTCCAAATTTAGTGGATTCTGCAGGCTTGATACAAGGTTTCCAACCTTCATATTGGATCAGGACATCCCATGGTGTAACTGGTATTCATGGTTTGTTCAACAATTAAGGTTCTGTGCGATATGAGTTCATCCTGGAGTAATCCAGGTTATTACTGGAGGTAAACAAATGTTTCGGTTATACATTTGTCCCAGTATGAAAGGACAAGAGAAATAAGACCTAATTTATAAAAGTGCCTTCAAACTAATTGATACTGAAGTATAGTTGACCTACAATGTTGTGTTAATTTCTACTGTACAGCAAAGTGATTCATATATACATACATACATATATACATATATATATATATATATATATTTTTGCGGTACGCGGGCCTCTCACTGTTGTGGCCTCTCCCGTTGCGGAGCACAGGCTCCAGACGCGCAGGCTCAGCGGCCATGGCTCACGGGCCCAGCCGCTCTGCGGCATGTGGGATCCTCCTGGACCGGGGCACTAACCCGTGTCCCTTGCTTTGGCAGGCGGACTCTCAACCACTGTGCCACCAGGGAAGCCCTATACATATTTTTCATATTCTTTTCCATTATGGTTAATTACAGGGTATTGAATATAGTTCCCTGTGCTGTACAGTAAGACCTTGTTTATCCATCCTATATATAATAATTTGCATCTACTAATCCCAAACTCCCAATCCATCCCTCTCCCCTGTCTTCCCCTTGACAACCACGAGTCTGTTTTCTATATTTGTGAGTCTCTTTTTGTTCTGCAGATAGGTTCATTTGGGTCTCATTTTATAATCCAGATATAAGTGATATCATATGGTATTTGTTGTTCTCTGTCTGACTTACTTCACTTTGTATGATAACCTCTAGGTCCATCCATGTAGCTGCAAATGACATTATTTCATTCTGTTTTATGGCTGAGTAATATTCCACTGTATATATGTACCACATCTTCTATATCCATTCATCTGTTGAGGGACATTCAGGTTGCTTCCATATCTTGGCTGTTGTGAAGAGTGCTGCTGTGAATGCTGGGGTGCACGTATCTTTTCGAATTATAGTTTTGTCTGGATGTGTGCCCAGGAGTGGGATTGCTGGTTCATATGGTAATTCTGTTTGTAGTTTTTGAGGAACCTCCATACTGTTTTCCATAGTGGCTGCATCAATTTACATTCCCACCAGTAGCGTAGGAGGGTTCGCTTTTCTCCACACCCCTTCCAGCATTTATTTCTAGACATTTTAATGATGGCCATTCTGACCACTGTGAGGTGGTAACTCACTGTAGTTTTGATTTGCATTCTCTAATAATTAGTGATGTGGAGCGTCTGTTCAGGTGCCTCTTGGCCATCTGTATGTCTTCGGAGAAATGTCTGTTTAGACCTTCTGCCTATTTTTTGATTTTTTTTCTTTTTTGAGTTGTATGAGCTGTTTGTATATTTTAGAATTAAGCCCTTGTTGGTCGCATCATTTGCAGTATTTTCGCCCAAACAGGGAGCACAGGTTCTGGAACAACTGGATACCCACATGCAGAAGAGGAAAGTTGGACCCTTACCTCCCCCCACCCCATATACAAAATCAACGCAAAATGGACCAAAGGCCTAGATGCAAGAACCAAAATTATAAAACTCGTAGAAGAAAACATGAGAGTACATCTTCATGACCTTGGATTTGGTCATGATTTCTTAGATCTACCAAAAGCACAAGCAACAAAAGACAAAATAGATGAGTTGGACTTCCTCAAGATGAAAAACAGTTGTGTATAAAAGGAGCAAGGAATAAGATAATCCACCATCCAAAATGGCCCAAGATGTTTGCAAACCATGTATCTGATAAAGGACTGTAGCCCAGCAGCCAAGCCCCCGGTGGTCCAGGGGAGTGTCACCGAGTGTCCCTCCCGTCCTCGGTGATCAGGGGATTTCAGGCCCCACAGCACCCGAGGGGTGGACACGGGTCATCCTCAGCACCCTCAGGGAGTGAGTGCTGGATGGTTTTGAGCCCAGATGCACTCCCATTACTGCCCTCAAAGGCTGAAGGCTTCAGCACGCCTCCAGAAGGACACAGAGTGTTTGCAAGTCTTTGAGAACCAAGGGGACAGTGTTCACTTTTCTGAAAGGGCATCTTGTTATTTCACAGCATGACCATTTTCCATCTGGCTCTCAGGGGTGCCCTCCCACCTCCCTGATTTCTCTGAGAGTGGCCATGGGAGTTTGGCTGTCCGCAGTCCCCACACCAGGTGACAAGGCCAGTGGGGCCAGACCCTGGTGGTCCTTAGCTTCGCTGGACACTAACTCAGACTCTCAGCCTGCGATTGAACGTGGACGCCCCTGTTTCTCCCCGTCACCGCTTCTTATCTCCTCCTCTGTCTCTCTTCCTCTTGCTTTTCAGTCTCAGATTTACCTGACGGCCACCACTCACAGCTCCCGAAGAGCCCAGAGATTTCTCCTGGAAGGAAAGGTTCTGGAAAATCAGAGGGATAAATAAAGGATGCAGCTGATTCCCGCCTTGTGCTGACGCCCAAGAGGGTGAGGAGAGTGAGTGTTTTCTCATTAGAATTTTAAATCCTCCAAGTAATAGATCATTGGGGGGGCATGCAGTGTTCTCCTGCTCATTCTAAGAATGTCATTCCTGGATTTTAATGTGGTAAATAATTTATATTATACATATGCAGAGCGGGGTATATCCATTCAAAAATGTGAGAGGTAACTCCAAGGGATTTACAACAAACAAGGACACAGAACCCTGTGTCCAGACACTGGCTGAGAGGCTCCTACCCTGAGCTGCAGTCCCCTGGAGGGCGGAGTGGCCATGACTCTCCTAATGCAGTTGAGCCTACACAGGCACATCCCACATGGGACCACTGTATCGCAGAATCTTAGAGTGGCTGATGGCAGCAGCTGGCTAGAGATGCGGACAAGAGAAAACTGCCCAGCAGCCTGGGACAACCCCGGGGTGAGGCCTTAGGAAGGGCCAGTGTCAGAGCCTCAGAGATAACTTGAAGAGCGTTCAGGCTGTTCAGGACATCGTCAGAGATACACTTAGGGACATATTCAGGGCCTTACTTATGGACAGGATCAGGGCATTATTTAGTGACAGCTTAGACTATAAGGGACAGCATCAGGACCTAAGTTAGGGAGAGTGTCAGTGCTTCACTTAGAGATAACGTGAGAGCCTTAGTTAGACACAGTTCAGGCTGTTACTTAGGGATATCTTCAGGGCCTTAGAGCCAGCATCATGGCCATAATTAGAACCAGGGTCAGGGCGTTAGTTAGGGCCAAAACTAGGGTGTTAGTTAGGGAAAGAGTCAGGTCATTAGTTACAGACCGTGTCAGGGTTTTAGGTAGGGACAGCGGCAAGTCCTTAGTTAAGAAGAGTGTCGGGGCCTCACTTAGAGGCAGTGTCAGGATGTTAGGGAGAGTCAGGGCGTTAGTTAGGGCCAAAACTAGGGTGTTAGTTAGGGAAAGAGTCAGGTCATTAGTTACAGACCGTGTCAGGGTTTTAGGTAGGGACAGCGGCAAGTCCTTAGTTAAGAAGAGTGTCGGGGCCTCACTCAGAGGCAGCGTCAGGATGTTAGGGAGAGTCAGGACATAAGAATTTCAGATTCTGAGGTAGAGACAGCATCAGGGCCTTAGTTAGGGACAGCGTCAGAGACTTACCTAGGGACATATTCAGGGCCTTAGTTATGGACAGGATCAGGGTTATACAGAGGAACACCTAAGGGTATTAGGGACATCTTCAGGGCCTCAATTAGCGATAGCATCAGGGTGTTAGTTAGGGAAAGAGTCAGGCCATTATTATAGATAGTGTCAGTGTCTTACGTAGAGAGAGTATCAGGGCCTTAGTTAAGGACAGCGTCAGAGACATACTTAGGGACATATTCAGGGCCTTAGTTATGGAGAGGATCAGGGCGTTATTGAGAGATACATGAGGCTATTAGGGACAGCATCAGGGTGTTAGGGAAAGAGGCGGCCGTTATTATAGACAGTGACAGTGCCTCAGGTAGAGACATCATCACAGCCTTAGTTAGGAAGAGGGTCAGGTGCTTGGTGAGGGATAGGGTCAGGCCAACAATGAGGGACATCTAAGTCTATTAGGGACATCATCAGGGCCTTAGATAGGGTCAGCATCAGGGCCTTATTTAGGACCAGTGTCAGGGTGTTATTTAGGGACAAAATTAGGATGTTAGTTAAGGAAAAAGCCAGGAAATTAGTTACAGACAGTGTCAGCTTCTCACGTAGAGGCTTCAAGGTCTCAGTGAGAGCATCAGCATCTCAGGTAGGAGCTGCATCAGGCCATTACTTACAGACAGTGTCAAGGCCTTAATTAGGGAGAGTGTCAGGGCCTCAGAGAAAAACTTGAGGGCCTTAGTAAGAGACACTTCAGGCTGTTCATTAGGGACATCATAAGGGCGTTAGTTATGGACAGGGTCAGGGTATTAGTGAAAGACAGCTCAGGCAATTAGGCACACCGTCAGGGCCTTGGGTAGGGGCAGCGTCATGGAGTAGTTGGGGAAAGAGTGAGGCCGTTAGGTAAAGACAGACTCGGGGCCTTAGTTAGAGACAGTGTCAGGTTCTTTGTTAGGGACACTGTCATGGCCTCAGTTAAAGATAACTTGAGGGTCTTAGTTAGAGATAGTGTCAGGGCCTTAGTTATGGACATCTTTAGGGCCTCAGTTAGAGGTAATTTGAGGGCCTTAGTAAGAGACATTTTGGGTCATTAGTGACATCGTCTGGTCCTTCGTGCCGACTTCAGTACATCATTTATGGGCCGCATCAGGGCATTAATGAGGGACAGCTCAGGTTATTAGGGACCGTGTCAGGGTCTTAGTTAGGGAATGTGTCAGGACCTTTGTTAGGGAAAGAGTGAGGCCAGTAGTTAAAGACAGACTCAGCGCCTTAAGCAGAGATAGCCTCAGTCCTTAATTAGGGAGAGTGTCAGGGCCTCATTTAAAGATAAGTTGAGGGCCTTTGTTAAGGACAGCCTCCAGGCCTCAGTTAGAGACAGGTTCACGGGCTCGGGACTAAATTCAAGGTCTTAGTTAGGGACGGCATCAGAGATTTAGTTAGCATAAGAGACTCAACATTAGCTAAAGACAAGGTTAGGTTAAGGTCTGGGTATAGCGTCAGGAAATGACGTAGGGATAGTGTCAAGACCATAGCTACTTAGAGCATCAGTGCCTAATTTAGAACCAGTGTCAGGGCTTCATGTAGGGACAGCATCAGAACCTGACTTAGGGAGAGTGACAGGGACTGAGTAAGGCCTAGAGTCAGGGCCTTAGCTGGGACAGTGTCAGGGCATGCCTTAGGAGCAGCATAAGGGCCTCAGTAGGAACAGCCTAAGGGGTTTGTTAAAGACATTATCAGGGCCTCTGTGAGAGACAGCCTCACAGCCTCACATAGGGACAGCGTCAAGGCTTACTTTGGGACAGTTTCAGGACCTTAATGAAACATGGGCCAGGATGTAATAAGCTCAGGAAACTGTCAGGACTTTAAATATTGATGGCAGCAGGGCCTTAGTTAAGGACAGGGTCAAGGCCTTAGATAGGACTAGCATCTGGGTCTCTGTTAGGTACCGTGTCAGGGCCTGAGTTAGCAAGAGTGTTAGGGCCATAGTTAGGGACAGTGTCAGGGCCGGATTTAGGATGAGCATCTAGGCCTCAGTTAGGGACAGTGTCACGGCCTTGGGACTAAATTCAGGGCCTGAGATACGCAGAGCATAAGAGCTTCCGTTAGCATAAGAGGCTGGAGAGTTGCAAGGGACAGTCTTAGGGTGAAGTTTAGGGATCGTGTCAGGAAATGACCTAGGGGTAGTGTCAAGACCTTAGTCACTGAGAGTATCAGGGCCTTAATTAGAACCAGTGTCAGGGCTTCAGGTAGGGACAGCGTCAGAGGCTGACTTAGGGAGAGCCACAGGGCCTGAGTGAGGCCTAGCGTCAGGCCCTTAGCTGGGGACACTGTCAGGGCATGATGTAGGAGCTGCATCAGGGCCTATGTTGGGTGAGCAGTAGGGTCTTAGTTAAAGACACGATCAGGGCCTGAGATAGTCACAGCGTCAAGGCCTCAGATAGGCATAACTTCAGGGCCTGAGTTAGGCACAGCCTCAGGCCTTCACTTAACGACAGAGACAGGGCTTTCTTAGGGAGAGTGTCAGGACCTTAGTGAGAAATGGGTCAGATCCTTAACTCAGGATAGTGTCCAGATTTTAGTTATTGCCGGCAGCAAGGCCTATATTAGGGACAGATTCTGGAAGCAGGGCCTATATTAGGGACAGATTCTTAGGTAGAGACCATGTCAGGGCAGTAGTTAGGACTAGTCTGGGCCTTAGTTAGGGAGAGCATTAGGGCTTCTGTGAGGATAAGAGGCAGGAAATTAGCTCGGGACAGAGTCAGGTTCCAGGCCAGGGATAGTGTCAGGAAATGAGCTAGGGATAGCGTGAAGATCTTAGTTATTGAGGGCATCAGGGCCTTAGTTAGGACCAGTGTCAGGGCCTTAATCAGGAGCAGTGTCAGGGCTTGATGTAGGGATAGCGTCAGAGGCTAACTAAGGTACGGCAACAGGGACAAATGAGGCCTATCTTGAGGGCCTGAGTGAGCGACAGTGTCAGGGCATGACTTAGGAGTAGTATAAGTGCCGCTGTAGGATCAGCATTAGGGTCTTCATTAAAGACATTCTCAGAGCCTCTGATAGGGACAGCCTCAGGGCCTCCCTTAGGGACAGCGTAAGGGCTTACTTTGGGACAGTTTCAGAACCTTGGTAAGACATGAGTCAGGATATTAGCTCAGGATAATGTCAGGACTTTAGATATTGTCGGTAGCAGAGCCGAAGTTAGACACAGTGTCACTGACTGCGTTAGGAGTTGCATCTGGGCCTCTATTAGGTACCGTGTCAGGGCCTGAGTTAGGAATAGTGTTAGGGCTTTAGTGAGGGACAGTTCTGGGCCAGATTTAGGAAAAGCATCTAGGCCTCAGTTAGGGACACTGTCTCGGACTTGGAACTAAATTCAGGGCCTGAGTTAGGCACAGCATAAGGGCTTCAGTTAGCATAAGAGGCCGGAGAGTTGCAAGGGACAGGCTTAAGGTGAAGCTTAGGGATCGTGTCAGGAAATGACCTAGGGGTGGTGTCAAAACCTTAGTCACTGAGAGTGTCAGGGCCTTAATTAGAACCAGTGTCAGGGCTTCAGGTAGGGACCACGTCAGAGCCTGACTTAGGGAGCGCCACAGGGACTGAGTGGGGCCTAGCGTCAGGCCCTTAGCTGGGGTCCCTGTCAGGGCATGATGTAGAAGCTGCATCAGGGCCTTTGTTGGGTGAGCAATAGGGTCTTAGTTAAGGACATGATCAGGGCCTGAGGTAGTCACAGTGTCAAGGCCTCAGTGAGGCATAGATTCAGGGCCTGAGTTAGGCATAGCCTCAGGCCTTCACTTAGGGACAGAGACAGGGCTTTCTTAGGGAGAGTGTCAGGACCTTGGTTAGAAATGGTTCAGATTCTTAACTCGGGATAGTGTCTGGATTTTAGTTATTGCTGGCAGCAGGGCTTATATTAGGGACAGATTCCGGGCCTTAGTTAGAGACAGTGTCAGGGCCTTAGTTAGAACTAGTCTGGGCCTTCGTTAGCGAGAGCATTAGGGCTTCAGTGAGGATAAGAGGCAGGAAATTAGCTCCGGACAGGGTCAGTTTCCAGGCCAGGAATAGTGTCAGTAAATGAGCTAGGGATAGCGTGAAGACCTTCGTTATTGAGAGCATCAGGGCCTTAGTTAGGACCAGTGTCAGGGGCTTAATCAGGACCAGTGTCAGGGCTTGATGATGTAGGGACAGCGTCAGAGGCTAACTAAGGTATGGCAGAAGGGCCCAAGTGAGGCCTATCTTTAGGGCCTGAGTGAGGGACAGTGTCAGGGCATGACGTAGGAGTAGTATAAGGGCCTCTGTAAGATCAGCCTTAGGGTCTGCGTACAAGACATTCTCAGGGCCTCTTAGGGACATCCTCAGGGCCTCCCTTAGGGACAGCATCAGGGCTTACTTTGGGACAGTTTCAGGACCTTGGTAAGACATGAGTCAAGATATTCGCTCAGGATAATGTCAGGACTTTAGATATTGATGGCCGCTGGTCCTTAGAGACAGTGTCAGGGCCTGACTTTGGTCGAGCATCAGAGCCTTTGTTAGGTACAGTGTCAGGGACTGAGTTCGGTGTTGTGTCAGGGCCTGAGGTAGGACGAGCCTCCATGCCTCAGTTAGGGGCATCGTCACGGCCTCGGGACTAATTTCAAGGCCTTAGTTAGGGACAGCATCAGGGATTTAGTTAGCGCAAGAGGATCGACATTAGTTAAAGGCAAGGTTAGGTTAAGGTCTAGGGATAGTGTCAGGACATGACTTAGGAATAGTGCCAAGGCTTCAGTTACTTAGAGCATCAGGGCCTAATTTAGGACCAGTGTCAGGACGTCAGGTAGGGACAGCGTCAGAGCCGGACTTGGGAAGAGCGACAGGGCTTGAGTGAGGTGTCAGGGCCTTAGCTAGGGACAGTATCAGGGCATGACTTACGAGCAGCATAAGGGCCTCGGGAGGATCGGCCTCAGGGGCTTTGCTAAAGCCATCATCAGGACCTCTGTTAGGGACAGCCTCAGGGTCTCACATAGGGACAGCTTCAGGGCTTATGTAGGGACAGTTTCAGGAACTTTCAGTGTCAGGGCCTTAGTTAGGACAAGTCTGGGCCTTAGTTAGGGAGAGCATTAGGGTTTCAGTGAGGATAAGAGGCAGGCAATTTGCTCGGGACAGAGTCAGCTTCCAGGCCAGGGATAGTGTCAGGAAATGAGCTAGGGATAGCGTGAAGACCTTAGTTATTGAGAGCATCAGGGCCTTAGTTAGGACCAGTGTCAGGGCTTGATGATGTAGGGACAGCATCAGAGCCTAACTAAAGTATGGCAACAGGGCCCAAGTGAGGCCTATCTTGAGGGCCTGAGTGAGGGACAGTGTCAGGGCATGACTTAGGAGTAGTATAAGGGCCTCTGTAGGATCAGCTTTAGGGTCTTCGTTAAAGACATTCTCAGAGCCTCTGATAGGGACAGCCTCAGGGCGTCACTTAGGGACAGCGTCAGGGCTTACCTTGGGACAGTTTCAGGACCTTGGTAAGACATGGGTCTGGATATTAGCTCAGGATAACGTCAGGACTTTAGATATTGACGGCAGCAGGGCCTTAGTAAGACACAGTGTCAGGGCCCGTGTTAGGACTAGCATCTGGGCCTCTGTTAGGTACCGTGTCAGGGCCTGATTTAGGAATACTGTTAGGGCTTTAGTGCGGGACAGTTCTGGGCCAGATTTAGGAAGAGCATCTAGCCTCAGTTAGGGACAGTGTCACGGCCTTTGGCCTAAATTCAGGGCCTGAGTTAGGCACAGCATAAGGGCTTCAGTTTGCATAAGAGGCAGGACACTTGCAAGGCACAGGCTTAGGGTGAAGTTTAGGGATCGTGTCAGGAAATGACCTAGGGGTAGTGTCAAGACCTTAGTCACTGAGAGTATCAGGGCCTTAATTAGAACCAGTGTCAGGGCTTCAGGTAGGGACAGCGTCAGAGCCTTTGTTAGGTACAGTGTCAGGGTCTGAGTTAGGTGTTGTGTCAGGGCCTGAGTTAGGACGAGCCTCCAGGCCTCTGATAGGGAGAGGTTCATAACCTTGGGACTAATTTCAGGGCCTTAGTTTGGGACAGCATCAGGGATTTAGTTAGCGCAAGAGGATCGACATTAGTTAAAGGCAAGGTTAGGTTAAGGTCTAAGGATAGTGTCAGGACATGACCTAGGAGTAGTGCCAAGTCTTCAGTTACTTAGAGCATCAGGGCCTAATTTAGGACCATTGTCAGGCCTTCAGGTAGGGACAGCGTCAGGGCCGGACTTGGGAAGAGTGACAGGGCTTGAGTGAGGCCTAGTGTCAGGGCCTTAGCTAGGGACAGTATCAGGGTATGACTTAGGAACAGCATAAGGGCCTGGGTAGGATCGGCCTCAGGGGCTTTGCTACAGCCATTATCAAGGCCTCTGTTAGGGACAGCCTCAGGGTCTCACTTAGGGACAGCGTCACGGCTTACTTAGGGACAGTTTCAGGACCTTGTTAAGAGATGTTTCAGGAAATGAGCTCAGGATAGTGTCAGGACATTATATATTGACGGCAGCAGGGCCTTAGTTAGAGACAGTGTCAGGGCCTGCGTTAGGACTAGCATCTGGGCCTCTGTTAGGTACCGTGTCAGGGCCTGAGTTAGGAAGAGTGTTAGGGCTTTATTGAGTGTCAGTTGTGGGCCCGATTTAGGACGAGCATGTAGGCCTTAGTGACAGTGTCAGGGCCTTGGTCCTATATTCAGGGTCTGTGTTAGGCAGAGAGTAAGGGCTTCAATTAGCATAAGAGGCAGGACATTTGCTCTGGCAAGGTTTATGGTAAAGTTTATGGATCGTGTCAGGAAATGACCTAGGGATAGTGTCAAGACCTTAGTCACTGAGAGTATCAGGGCCTTATTTAGAACCAGTATCATGACTGCAGGTAGGGACAGCGTCAGTGCCTGACTTAGGGAGAGCAACAGGGATTTCTAAGGGACAGTGTCAGGAGCTTGTCTAGAAATGGGTCAGGATATTAGCTCCGGATAGTGTCGTATTTTAGTTATTGCCGGTAGCGGGACCTATATTAATGAAGATTTCAGGCCTTAGTTAGTGACAGTGTCAGGGCCTTAGTTAGGACTATTCTGGGCCTTAATTAGGGATAGCATTAGGTCATCAGTGAGGATAAGAGGCAGGAAATTAGCTCGGGACAGAGTCAGGTTCCAGGCCAGGGGTAGTTTCAGGAAATGAGCTAGGGATAGCGTGGTGACGTTAGTTATTGAGAGCATCAGGGTGCTAGTTAGGACCAGTGTCAGGGCTTTAATCAGGACCAGTGTCAGGTCTTTAATCAAGACCAGTGTCACGGCTTGATGTAGGGACAGTGTCAAGCCTAACTGAAGTACGGCAACAGGGCCTATGTGAAGCCTATCCTTAGGGCCTGAGTCAGGGACAGTGTCAGGGCATGCCTTAGGAGCAGCATAAGGGCCTCTGTAGGAGCAGCATTAGGGTCTTCGTTAAAGTCACGCTCAGGGCCTCTTTTAGGGACAGTGTAAGGGCTTCCTTTGGGACAGTTTCAGGACCTTAGTAAGACATGGGTGAGGATATTAGCTCAGGATAATGTCAGGAGTTTAGATATTTATGGCAGCAGGGCCTTAGTTAGACACAGTGTCAGGGTCTGATTTAGGATTAGCATCAGAGCCTTTGTTAGGTACAGTGTCAGGGAATGAGTTAGGAGTAGTCTCAGGGCCTTGCTTAGGGAGAGTGTCAGGGTTGGAGTTAGGTGTAGTGTCAGGGCCTTATTTAGACTAGAGCCTCCAGGACCCTCCCTGATTTCCAAAGGGCAGATTAGAACAGTTGCTAATCAGGGAAGGGAGGGCATGCAGAGACAATGGAGGAACCCTCAAAAAACAATAGTGCAGCCTTGGGGCAGGATCCTGGTTTTGCCTCAAGGGATACAGGTAAGCATATCTTTGGGCTCTTTACCAACCTAAAACCCCCACAAAATAGAAGGTTTTAGTCTTCTTTATTTCAGAGAAGCTCATCAAGAGACCATCTGAGGCCAGATTAAAAGGGAGTTAAGGCCCTGTACACACACGAAACCTTAGGAGCAACTGCGTCCTTAAACCATTGCTGTAAAACTCCTCACCAGATACTCCTGCATTGGGACGCATGGTTTTTGAGGGCACGAGTTTTCTGTGTCCCCGTATGGCTGCCAAAGCAGCAAAGCTATTCTTTTCTACTTCCTCCAAACCACTCTCCCTCAGATTCGATTTGGCACTGGTGCACAGTGGTCGAGTTTTCGACATCAAATTTAGTACCCAATGTGGGGCTCACTTGGGGATGGCCCCTGTGGGTCCCCTGACTCAATCGGGCACTGAGATTTTCTCCACGCCAGCCTCTTTCGAGAGAGTGTAGTGTTGGAGAATTCCTTTAGAGGCCAGACCACCTGGGACCCTTGCCTGGAAAGGCTGTGCCCCAGTCATCCCAGCAGTTAGAACTCTGGGGAGGGAATAGATGGTGGAAGAGGGAGCACCCTAGCAGCTGCCGAGGCCGTCTTTGCCTTGAGGACGTTCCTCTCTTCCTCCTGCCTGGGCTGCCCCGAATGTCCTACTCCAAGGGATTATTTTGGGGAACCAGAAAAATAGCATTTGGGAGGTTGCACCACCTCAGCCAGCGTGTGGTAACTCCCCTGGCATGCAGTCTGAGGTCCTTTTAACCCCGTACATTTGGGGGAACTTTGGTTCCCATTTGGGTGACTTTTCATTCCAGGAAATCTCATTTGGAAGGTGCACCACTTGGACAGAAGTCACAGGCTAAGTTGAGACTTGGAAGATGATTTGAGTCTTGTGCTGTTTGGTTTTTGGTTTCTGTTTGGTTTCTGGTTCCTTTGGTTTGAGGCTTCCATTGGTGTTTAGGATTTTGTTTGTTTTTAGTCCGTGTATGAGTGTTCTATGGTTCAAGCATAAGAAGTGCTTCTTCTTCAGTTCCATGTGATAGCCAATGGGCAAAATCCTGGCAGACTGGTCAACCTATAGTTGTAAACCTAAGACTAAGAAAAGAATGAAATTCTATTGTAATTTTGTCTGGGCAATGTATGGATACATTCTTGAAAAATGAGGAATGGTGGTCTTTGAGTGGGAGCCTAAATGACTATACTATCCTTCAGCTAGAGTTCTTTTGTCACAGGAAGAGAAAGACAAAAGAAGTTCCATATGTTCAAGCATTTATGAAGCTACGTAATAAAGAAAGTGAGCAGCTAGGTAACAGGCTGATGGTACAAAGAGAAAAGAAAGTCCCTTTGTAGTAGAGTTGGTTGTGTCTGAATGCGGAAAAAAATAAGGGGCAACATAAGATGGATACAGAAGGTGATGAACATTTGTGCAAAGGGAACACTGAGGAAAGAGTTGTGCATGACCAGGATTTTCTAAGATGGATTTTGTTGGCAGTGGGTTAGGGCAAGCCTGGATTTGGTTTCTCCCTCCAAAGTTTTCTTGGAATGCTGCTTTTGATTTTGAACAGCTTGTGAGTTCCTTTGCCTGTCTGTGACCTGTATTTTTGTTCGAAATCTCTTTACTTTGGTTCAGTGAATAAGTGTTGTTTGGCCAATTCTAACAGTTCTTTTGATGTCCAGATAGCTTTGAGCTGCTTTCGAAGGCCCTTGAGCCATCTAAGAGAGAAACATTTGATTAGTATGTTAAATTACATGGAACTCCTAAAAAGCTAGTATGTCCTGGTAAAGTTTTATCAGTCATAATTCTAGTTATTTTTAAATGTTGTATGTAACAGCAATAATGGTTTCTTTTGTCATTTACATTGTGGTCAAATGCTTAACCATGACCTTTTAAGTCTTTATGTGATTTATAGATAGTTACTGTTGTGCTCTAACACTTTGCAAAAGTGCTCCATCTTCAAGAAGATCTATGTGAAGGACCTTTTGGCAAGCACAGGTCTCTGATAAATTTCATATCATAATGCCACACTGGGTAAGAAATAAAAAGTCTTAATGGAGAATCGGATGGCTTCGTAAACAGTTAACAGAAGGATTGGTTATTCAGTGAACTGGTGAATATGGTTATAATGTTTTTGTTTTTTTTTTGTTACTGGAGTTGATCTGTGTTTTCCAGACACAGGGAAGTCCTTCCCCTCAAGCTACTTAGGACTTGGAGCAATTGGATAAATGACACCTCTGTATGGAAGTGTGTATTTATGAAAGTTACTGTGTTGGCTTCATTTTGCCCTGATGTGTAAGAGGAAAGGAAAATTACCTAGTGAAGTTATGAGAATGTAACTACTCATGATGAATCACTGTTTGCTTTAGGTCTACTGCTAAAAGCACACGTGCAATACTTGTGTGACAATTGGGTATGAATAATAAAATGTATGGCCTATATAAAGCGTTTTCTCATTAACATTCCTCTGAGCAAGTTCATAATACCTGATCAGTATTCCCCCAATGTAGATTAACTAGGCAAATATACAGGAGGCCTAGCGCTGAGGGACATGATCTACACGTGGTCCAAACAGCTGAATCATTCTGGCACTGAGGGATTTACATTTTGATCATCGATGCTTTCTATTGAAAGACTTGTAATCAAAAGGGAAAAAAACTCTTCACATATTGAGGTATGAGGAAGTCACTCTGGCTTATACATGATTTAACTTCAATTTTACTCACCAAAGTGGCCTGTTTTGTGGTCTTTTGGATATGAATTGTACATCTGCTTTGGCATTGAGTAGGGAAATGCATTTGACTGTCAAAAAGGAGTAACTGTGCTTCAGACATACGAGATAAACCTAAGTGTCCATTGTAGATGAGATTTAGATGCATTCCCGTATTTTTGTTTTCTTTTTTCTTTTTTTTTCTAAGTCTTTATTGGAGTATAATTGCTGTACAGTGGTGTGTTAGTTTCTGCTTTATAACAAAGTGAATCAGTTATACATATAGATATGTTCCCATATCTCTTCCTTCTTGCGTCTCCCTCCCTCCCCCCCATCCCACCCCTCTAGGTGGTCTCAAAGCACTGAGCTGATCTCCCTGTGTGTATCTTTTTGAATTCGTGTTTTTGTTTCCTTCAGAAAGATACCCCCAAGTGTAATTCCTGCATCATATGGTAGTTCTATTTTTAATTTCTTGAGGAACCTCTGTACTGTTTTCCACAGAGGCTGCACCAATGAACATTCCCAAGAGAATGCGTGAGGGTTCTCCTCATCCTCACCAAGGCTTGTTATTTGTTGTCTTTTGGACGATAGCCCAGTTTTTAAGTGTGAGGTGATAATCTCATTGTTCTTTTGATGTGCGTTTCCCTGATGATAAGTGATATTGGTCATAGTTTCATATGTCTCTTGGCCATCTGTACGTACTCTTTGGAAAAATGTTCGGTCCCAAGTTTTAGTTGGGTTTTTGATTTTTGGAGGTTCAGTTGTGTGGTTCTTCATCTGTTTTGGATATGAACCCCTTTTCAGACATATTGTTTGCAACTATTTTCTCACATTCGGTAGGCTGCCTCTTCATTTTGTGCATGGTTTCCTTTGCCATTGAAAAGCTTTAAAGTTGGGTGGAGTCCCATTGGTTTATTCTGCTTTTGTTCCCCTTGCTTGGGGAGGCAGATCCAGAAAATATTGCTAAGACGGATGTCAAAGAGCATACTGCTTATGTTCTCTTCGAGGAGCTTTATGGCTTCAGGTCTTACGTTGAAGTATTTGATTCACTTTGAGGTTGCTTGTGTAGGTGGTATAAGAAAGGATTCCAGTTTGATTCTTGTGCATGTCGTTGTCCAGTTTTCCCACCACCATTCATTGAAGAGGCTATCTTTTCCCCATTGTATCGTCTCACCTCCGTTGTCATAGATGAATTGACCATATATGCCTATGTTTCTTTTGGGGCTCTCAATTCTGTTCCATGGATCTCTGTGTATTTCTTTTGTTCCTATACCATACTGTCTTGATTATTCTAGATATGTAGTATAGTTTGAAACAGGGAGTGTGATATGTCCAAGTTTGTGCTTCTTTCTTAAGATCATATTGACTATTCAGGTTCTTTCCTGTTTCCTTACACATATCAGAATTCTTTGTTCTAGTTCTCATAAAATTCCATTGGTATTTTGATAAGAATGGCATCAAATCTCTAGATTGCTCTGGGATGTGGAATCATTTTAACAATATGAATTCTTCCAATCCATGAACACATTATATCTGTCCATTTGTCTGTGTCGTCTCCAGTTTCTTTCATCAGTGTCTTCCAGTTTTCTGAGTACAGGTCTTTTACCTCCTGGGTTAGATGTATTCCTAGGTATTTCATTTTTGTTAATACCATTGTCAATGGGTTTGTTTTCTTAATTTCTCATTCTGAAAATTTGTTGCCAGTGGATAGAGATGCAACTGATTTCTATAGGTTAATTTTGTATCCTGCAACTTAACTGAATTTTCCAATGAATTCTATTTGTTTTGGGGGGGTCATCTTAAGGATTTTCTAAATAAAACATCATGTCGGGACTTCCCTAGTGGTCCAGTGGTTAAGAGTCCGTGCTCCCAATGCAGGGGGCCTGGGTTCGATCCCTGGTCAGGGAACTAGATACCACATGCATGCCACAACTAAGAGTTCTCATGCCACAACTAAGGAGCCTGCCTGCCGCAACTAAGGAGCTCACCTGCCACAACTAAGACCCAGCGCAACCAGAATAAATAAATGAATGAATAAATAAATAAATAAATGAAATATAAAACATCATCTCATCTACAAACAGTGACAGTTTTACTTTTTCCTCTACCGTTGGACTCCTTTTATTTCTTTTTCTCGTAATTACTATGTCTAGGACTACCTAGACCATGTTGAATGAAAGTGGTGAGAGTGGTCGGGGTTAGAGTTAGGTCTAAGCAGAATCCGCCCTCTTCCCCTTCCTCCCTCCCCATCTCTCTGAGGCCTCCAGGAAGGACAGGACTATTCCTGGGTCACACATGACTCAGGGAGTTGAACTGGACCACTGTTTCTCTGCCCCCCAGTCCTGGGCATAGTTTTGTATACTATCTCTGTACCTTCTTTGACCAGGTGTCTATTTAGAGCTTTCCCTATTTTTAATGGGGTTGTGTTGTAGTTCTTTGTATATTTTGAGACAAATTCTTTATTAGATATGTTTGCAGTTTTTGTCCCCCAGTGTGTGTTGTCTTTCGATTTTCTGAATGAGGTTTTTCACACAGTAGAAATCTTTAATTTTATAAAGTCCACAGAATCCCTTGTTTTTCTTTCTGGACTGCTTTTTTGCGTTGTGTGTTAAAACCACAAAGCTTGTGATGGACATGACCAAGCCCAAGGTCATATCAATTTTCTGTGATGATTTCTCCTATAATTTTGAATAGTTTTGCATTTAAAACTTGTCTCTGAATCATTTTGAGTGAATTTGGTGTAAGTTGTCAAGCTTGTGTCTACATTCATTTTATTCCATACGGCTTCCAATTCATTGTTCCTTAACTACTTTGGAGAAGCTATGGGATATTGTCTTCATTTGTTTGAGTTTCCACAATTTAATGGGCTCAGCAGTTCTGCCAGCAGGGTCGCTGTCTCCAGTGACCCGTGAGGGAGGGGTGGCCTGCACTTCCCGTACCGACCACAGGGTGGCGCTGATCCCGCCTCTCTGACCCACAGCGCATGCGAGTTCCCCGTGGACCCAGCTCTGAGCGCAGCTGAGGGCAGTTGTGTCTCCTCAGGCAGCGCCGGGTTGTGGCTGCTGACGGGCGCTCGGTCTCCTCAAGGACTCGCTGGGGTTTCGGCTTCAGGACAACGTGGGGCTGCGTCCTCGCTGGCGGGAGCTGGGTTTCCTGAGGACGCAGGCGACGCCGGAGGAACAGGTGAGGAGACAGTGAGGAACAGTGGGGAGAAGCTTCCTGGGGGCGACTGACGGCTGCCGGGGTCCGTCCTCGTGCGACCCAGGAAGGGCTTGGTGTGCAAAGCTGGGTTTTTGGTCAGGCTGGTGTGCGGTGGAGCTGCGTGGGTTATGGGGTGTGCAGTCTCCCCCGTACCGTTTACCGTGGGGCTGCCCTTCCACTCGGTGTGTCCCTGCCCCCCTGGTCGTAACTTAACGGCCCCCTCCCCCGCCAGAGTGCGGGGTGGGTTCTGGGCTCTCCGTCCCGTCCCTCTGGTCTGTGCGCCTGTTTTGAGCCAGTTCCACACTGTTTTGGGGACTGTAGCTTCGTGATGAAGTGTGAAGTCAGGGAGGGAGATGCCTGCGGCCCGTTCTGGTTTCTCAGGGTCACCTTGGCTCTTCGGGGTCCTTTGTGGCTCCACACGCATCTTAGGAGGATTTGCTCCATTTCTGTGAAAAACACCATTGGAATTTCAGGACGGCCTGCCTTCCCTGTGTGCACCGCTTTGGGTGGAACGGACGTTTTAGCAACAGTAATTCTTACATTCCATGAGCACGGGGAGTCTTTCCACCGACTTGTGTCTTCTTCAATGTCTTCATGAGTGTCTTAAAGTTTTCAGGTCTTGCACATCCTCGGTTAAATTTATTCCTTGGTATTTTGTTCTTTTTGATGCAGCTGTAAATAGGTTTTTTTTCTCTTTCTGATGGTTCATTATTCGTGTTTAGAAATGCAGTTGAGTTGTGTGTACTGATTTTGCGTCTTTACTGAATTCATTTATTATTTCTAACAGTATTTTCTTGGTGGAATGATGTGGAAAATTGAACTTCCCAAATCTTGCTGTTTCTACCACATCTAAGTCATCCACAACAGGGAAGAAAGGGAAGTCCTTTATATTGGGAAGTTCTAATAAGTCTTTCCACAGTGCCTCTAAATGACATGTGGACTTGGGGTGAGCTGCATCTGGGTAAGGCTTGGCCTCTGTATGGAAGTTTGATGTTTCCTCTGCCTTTCTGGCATGGTTTTGACATGGTGTTTTGCAAAGTACTTGACTTTCCAGTAATTTCAAACGTACAGACAGCTTTACATACAGAAAAGCAAGTCTTGTATCTTGATTAAATATATTCGTAAATATTAATGTTGACATTATTTAAAATGGAATTGTTTTCATAAGTTCTTTTTCAGATTATTTATCGCTAGTATATATGTATAAGATAGATTTTTGTGAATTGATATTTTTTCTATAACTTTGCTGAATTAGTGATTAGTCAAATAATTTGTTGTTGTTATAGGAAGTTTTATATATAAGATGGTGTGATCTGTGTTCTGTGAATGCACACAGTTTTAATTTTTCCATTCACATATGGATGGCTTTGGTTTCTTCCCTCAAAACCCTGGGTAGAACTTCCAGTACACTATTATCAGTGGTGGAGGCCACCTTCCTGGCCTTGTTCCTGATTTCAGGAGTAAATCTTTCAGTTTTTAACATTGAGCATGGTGTTTGCTGTGGCTTTGTATACTACTCTTTTTCATATTGAACAAACTTCCTTTTATTCCTATTTTCTTGAGTGCTTGTATCATGAAATAGCACTGGATTTTGATTATAGCTTTTCCTGCAGTAATTGATAGGGTCATGTGCTTTGACTTCACTTCTTTATAGTTCTTCAGTACATTGCTTAGGTTTAATATGTTGAACAACCTGACATTTCCAGTGTAGAGATACTTGCTTATGGCATCATGCATTTAATGTTCTGTTGGCTCCATGTTGTTCTAATTTTGTGGAGGATTCTTGTGTTCATATTTGTAAGGTATACTGGTGTACTTTTCTTTCTCATGCTGTATTTGTGTGACTTGATTAGATGTGGCTTGGTGTTGGTGCTTTGAAGGGTCAGCATTAGGGCTGGAACTGGGTTATGGTTGCCCTAAGCGACCCTGACGTTGCAGCCCAGGCCGCCCGCCTCTGAGCACCGCGTCCCCCCGCCAGCTCCGACCTGGCCCTCTAGAGACTCCCCCGTCCTTGGAGGGCAGGGCTGACCGCCCCTCGGCCTCCCTCCCCCCTCTGCATTTCCGTCCGTCCTCCCTGATTCAGGACACCCCGTCCTCCATGAGGCTCCTGGATTCCGGCCTGGGGGACCCACAAGCCCCCACGAGCTGTGTCGACCACGAGGATTGTCACCTCAAGAGGCCCCGGGAGACGGACTTCCCGGGACCTCAGTATGGGACTTTGTGTGCCGATGGGCCACCACAGAGCTGCCCGGGGTGAGCTGAGGTCACTGACCGGTGTGCGGGCGTCCTCATGGGGGGCATTTGGACCCTGACACATGGAGGAGAAGGCGATGTCATGGCAGAGACAGAGACGGGACTGGGAGTGGCCTGGGACTGACTGACCCCAGAAGCCGCCTAGGAGCGGGCCCCCAGCACCTTGACCTCGGACTCCAGGCCTGAGGGGAAGCGTCCCCTGTCCCATCCACGCCCCCCGTCTGGTGTCCTGTGCCGGGGCCACAGGAATCCCACACCCGGCCTGCGGGGCGCGGCGCTGTGCTTGCTGACACCCAGGACCGTCACCGGCCTCCCCCGCTCTGGGCATGACCCCCTCTCCTCCTCGGTGAGGGACCCAGGGCCCAGGACCCCCGTCCCACACTTCCCCATCACAGCAACCTGCCCCGCTCCCCCAGCCACCCCGGGGCATCTCAGGCCCCAGAAAGGAGCCGCAGCAGCGTGGTGACTTGGCGAGTGGTCACAGGCCACCGCACCCACCCCGAGACCTGAGTGTGGCCATCTGAGAAGGGACCCACAAGCCCCCCGAGCCAGGCGCCCCGTTTCACAGGGCAGGTCCTTTTGCCGAGTCTCTGGAGGGGAATGTCGAGCAGGGGTGCCTGAGGCCTGTGAACATGTGGGCCAGAGAGGTCCTCCCCAGGAGCCCAGGCACAGTGAGCCCCGGGGCGTGTGCATCCCTCTCCTCCTGTACTCCACGGAGTGAGGTTAAAGCCCCAGTGACCCCCAATAAGAGACAAGACACCCAGAGGACTAGACCATCCACAGACCGGGAACTGAGTGTCCACCTCATTTCCCTGGAGAGAACAGTGTGTTCACCGGGACTGCAGCTGGGCCCATGTGGCCACAGACACCGAGCTTTAGTGAACCGGCCACACAGCAAACCCCCTTCCAGGGTCCCTTGTGTTACTAGACGCAGCCTTCAGGGCAGGGGGCTGGCCCAAGCGAGGATGCACGTGCTCCAGCGCCGGACACGCACTGCCCGTCCCCCTGCCCATCTCCCGGCCCCCTCCTGCACCCTGTGACCTCACCCTCTCAGGAGCCCTCCTCTCCAGGCTCCGAGCACCCGCATTTCCCACCTGCACCCCATCACTCTCCACTTCAGTGTGCCCGTTCCCCCGCCAGGTGAAGTGGACGGCAAACGTCCCACACTGGTGTTTTCAGCCGCGGAGACGGGGCTTCCTTTTTCTTGCCGGCTGGGGTCTGGCCGGACATCAGGGTCTGGCCCTGCAGGGAGCAGCCCTGATCCCGCCCTGAGTATAACAGCTTCAGGGAATTCTGGGAGCAAGAAAAAAGAAGCCGCGGAGGGGATCCCCTACCCTGCAGTTGGGGTCAGAAGTCGGTGGGGAGGATCTTGGGGCCCTGGAATCTGAAGGGCCCCCCTACCAGGGGAGGGGTGGGAGACCCTGGGTGGCAGTTAATCTGAGTCCAAGGCCCTCCTGCGTAGGAGGCTTCCTAGCCCCGGGGATCCTGAAGAGGCCGGCTCCCTCCTCCCCTCCACCTGCAGGCCTGGTCCCTACTCTTGAGAGATTCCCTAGGGTGGGGTTCTGGTGCTGGAGGTGCCCCAATGCTGTGGCCTCCTGAGTCTCCAGTGAGGATAATGGGAGTGGGGGAAGCCCTGTTCACAGAAAGGGAGCTTCTGCCAGAACAGAGCCTGGGTCTGCTGCCCCCGACCCCAGGTGCACTGGGGCAGGAATGTGAGAGCTAGAATTTGGCTAGAATGCAACTGTGAGACCCTGAGGGGCGAGGATTGGCTGACCTGGGCAGCCTGACCCTGCCGGCCAGCTCTCCCCAGGTGTGCCTGCGTTGAGGTCAATATAAACACCGCTCCAGGCAGCAAGAGCCCCTGCAGCTGGGCCTGACGCCATGTTCTCTGCCCCATCAGCAGTCTCGGGGCTGGGCTGCTGGGAGGGAGTGAGGGGCCACGGCTCTGTTGGTGGCCCGGTGTGAGTGGGGCTCTGCTGGACTTTCTGCAGGAGTTGCTGGGCTGCCACCTGCTAAAGGACAGGATGTGTCACCCATACCTTCTGCTGGAATTTCTCCCTGGGCAGAGGTGAGGAAGGAAAAACGCAGTGGGGGCCGGGAGAGGAGGGGTATCTCAGGCAGGGAAATGGAAAGCTTCCAGAAGAGTGCCCAGGGCCAGGACCATCCTGGCTGGCCTGCAGGCACCAAGTCGGCCTGCGTGCTGTGGCTGGTGTGACTCCAAGCCCTTTCCTCTAGGCTTTCAAGTCCTTGCACACATTCAGGTGTTTTACCTGGGAAGGGTGGGAACAGTTCAGCAGCAGCTGGCCTGGGGCTCAGCTCACGTTTACTCACAGACGCCTCGGCACCGTCCCCCAGCCTTGCAATGAGGACACTCCTTGCGGGGGAGCTGCTGGCTGCATGGGAGTCGATTCCCCGCCTCTGACCAACTTCAGAATTGTTTACCACTGGAGCAAGTGCCCTGATAGGGTTTTCATCTGTATAACTAGTGGGTTTTTGATTAGCAACGTGAAGGGTGACATCAGAAGTCCTGAATCAGGATGGAAATACTTATCCCCAACAGGTACAGGCGTAAAAACCTGGGGAGGCCGTGTGCAGCCGGCACCCTTAGGGATGGGCTTCTGACTGACCCTTCAACGTTCTGGTGTCCAGCCACTGCTTTAGTATTTCTGAGGCCCAATGCTGACCGTAAGGGTTCTGTAACCCAGCCTCTGTGGGCCTTTAATAAGGCCCTCACTCCAGGATCCTACAGAGCAGGGTCTGTGTGACCATTCTGTGGCTTCTGTAACAAATGACCACAAGCTGGGTGGTTCAAAACAACAGGAATTCATCCTCCCCCAGTCCTGGAGACCAGACATCTGAGATCAAGGTGTTGCAGGACAGAAGTCTCTCCAAAGGCTCCAGGATAGGGTTCTTCCTGCCTTTTCCAGCTTTTGGGGGCTCCAGGCATTCCCAGGCTTGCGGCTGCATCCCTCCCGTCTCTGCCTCTGTCTTCACGTGGCTTCTCCTCTGTGTCTGTGTTTCTCCTCTTTTGTCTCTCATAAGGACTTTCTCAGTTGGATTGAGGACCACCCTAACCCAGGATGACCTCACTTCGAGCTCTTTAACTACATATAGAAAGACCCTTTTCCCAGATATGGTCCTGTTCACGTGTTCTGAGGGGTGCACATCTTTCGGGGCCAGCATTCAACCCATTGCCTGTGTATAAAATAACCCTCATTTTAGGAGATTGCCAAGGTCCCGTATAGACTGGCACAGACAGCAGCCATGTGGGTGCGGTCTGGGCAGAGTGAGGACCCTGGAATCACCTGGAAAGGATGGAGTCCTGGCTGCATTAGGTGAGCTCTTCTACCACGGGGCACGTGGAAACAGCCACTCCACCCTGTCCGTGGAAAGGGACCCAGTGCCGAGTCCAGAAATGGTTATATTGGAAAGCTGGCTCTCCTGGGATTTCATCATCAATAGCATCATGTGACCAATAACTACGGGCTTGGAATCGTTTTCTGGCACGTGATGACAGCACTGTCTCTTTAGGCTCATCCAGCCTAGAATAGGAACGTTTGAAGGAGAAGAGTTTGGGAGATTGTGAAGCTTGGTTGTCAAGGAAACTTCTCCCTTAAACTGAAGGCAGGGCTGGGAGAGCTGAACTCCAGGGACCTTTTAAAGGGGCTTCTCTGAAGCACCATCACCCGAGAGGTGGTCTCAGCGTGAGCTGGGGTTTGAGAAAAGTGTGATGAGATGAAGCCTGACTTTCTGTGACAGCTGGGGAGGGGTTTGTAAAGCACCTTGGCTTTTAAGGTAAAGTTTGTTGCTGGAACAAAGTGTCTCCCCAAACTGGGCTGGAGCTCAAGATGTGTGTGTCCCCTTCTTGTGAGAGTCCAGGGCAGGTGAGTGTCAGGTCCCAGGCTCTGGCCCCCTTGTTTCTCCTCCCTGCTTCCAGGTGAGGTCTCCAACCAGCAGGGTGCAGTGACCAGCTGGGCTTCATGCCCTCTGTTGTAGGATGCAGGCTGGCCAAGTCCCTCACCAACTTCACCTGTTTCCCTTGGTAACAGGAGACACTACGCCCCAGCTGGAAGGGGTGGGAAGGCTGGGAGGTGCAGGGTAGCTGTGAACAGGAAAAAGGGAAATGGGTTCTGATGGCCAGCCGCACGGCCCTGTTGTGATGGTCACCTGGACGGTAGCACACAGACACTGGGTCCTGTGAAGCTTCAGTGCTTTGTGGTTCTGGAAATCCTATAGGAGACGGTCCACAGCAGGTGAAGCTAATGCTCTCAGTGGAGCTGGTGAAGCCCAAGATCTGCAGTTCAGACTGAAGGTGCCGATGTACATACAGGACAAAACCATCTCGTGTGCTTGGACTTCAGGCACGTTTAACATGAATGCAGCCATGTTAATGCCTAGCATCTTCTATCTTGTGCCTCCCCTCAGGGACCCCCTCCTCAGTTCCTGGGGTTCCTGTAACCCACGTACAGGGGGATGGAGAGCGGGCTGTGTCCAGTCTGAGCCCTGAGTTAACCCTGCGGGTGAGTCTGCTCAGGACCGCCGTAACAAATAGCACAGACAGGGCAGCTTGAGTAACAGACCTATCTCCCAGTCCTGGATGCTGTCGGAGATCAAGGTGTGTGCACACTGGCTTCTCCTGAGGCCTCTGTCCTTGGTGCTTAGACAGCCATCTTCTCCCCAGGTCCTCACGTGGTCTCCCCCTGTGCCTATCTGTGTCCTTACCTCTTCTTGTAGGACATCAATGCTATTGGATTAGGATCCACCCTAGTGACCTCATTTTTACCTTGATCACCTCTTTAAAAATGCCATCTCCAAATACAGCCACATCCTGGGGTCCTGGGGGTTAGGGATTCAGCATGTGAATTTGGAGGGACGTGACTGAGCCTATACCATCCTCCTTAGGAACCAAGTGTGCTTCAGTCCTTCCTTCCCTCAAGTCACACGAGTTGATGTAATGGCTCAAGGAGAGGCCACTCGTGCAGAGTTTGTGTCCCAGCTGGGGAACCCTTCTCTGCTGTCTCTGATCAGGCCGTGGCAGTGCCGGCCCAGTCCTGAGGTGAGCAGTTCTGGGGTTTCCTGCCGTGTCGCCCGGCCTGCTGAGGTGCTCATTGTCAGGGAACTCAGGAGCCAGCAGCCTAGTGGGGATGCCGGGGACTCTCAGGGCCTTGGCAGATGTCTCTCCCGGCAGATACCCTAGCGAAAGTGGGGAAACATTTGGGGGATTACAGGCGGGAGAGGGTCAGTCTCGTTTATGCTTCAGAAAGACCAGGTTGGGGTGGGATGTGAGACGCACCGTGCGGGCAGGCAGCTTTGTCAGGCCTGATGGAGGAACCAGGCACCAGATGGGGCTTGGGCCAGGGCTGTGGGCGTAGAGTGGAATCAGTGTGGGAACTGGCCACAGCCTGTTGTCGAAATCTCAGCTTCCCTGTGCACCGAGGCCAAACAGAAACACGGAGACAGGGATTTTGGAGGAAGAGAGAGATGGCTTTATGTTTTCTGCCAGGCAGAAGGAAAGACACAGCTGGCTAGCACCTCAAGAACTGGGCACCCCCCCCCCTCCTTGAGAATCAGGGAAAATTTTATGCGTGGGGCTCTCGCAGTCCAGCGTATAGGATGAGGATAAAAGTAGTGAAGGTCTTGCATTCTTCCTTTCCTTTGCATTATTTCAAAACAGTCATAGCTGGCATCAGGCCGCCTGGTAATTGGGGTCCAGCAGTCTGGTAATTGCATACATTTGCCTCTGGTTTATCGGTGGTGACCTCGTTTCTGAAATGCAAAAACTATAGGGGGTGATTTGTTATGAGGGTCGAATAGAATGTAAGTGCTGGATATAATAAGGTTAGGGAGTGAGAGGCAGGGGATGTAACTCACACAGAGTCAGGGGTGATGGGTGCTAAATGTAAATTACATAGTGTCAGGGAGTGAGGTTAGCTTTGAAAAGTACAAATCTAATTATTACAGATGAGTGACAAAGTAAAACAAGGAGTGATGAACACTTTCAGGCCAGGTTATGTTTCTTCTCTAGCCTGTTCGCTGTTCCCTTTGTTTTCCTTGTTCTCAGGGGAAGGAAAACTTCATTTCTACTTTTGCTGCAACAAGACTGGAGGAGCAGATGACAGCCACTGGGGCAAAAGGAGGGTGGGAGCCTGGGAGGCCCCAGTGTTACTGAACAAAACATGGGTCGGCTTGCCCGAGTGCAGTAAAGCCAGTCTACTGACACTGGGTGTGGTGAAGGAAAGTGCAGCTTTAATTGTAAAAGTGCCAATACAAGGAGGCCAGGTGGCTTGTGCTCTAAAACCCCAAGCTCCCTGAAGGATTTCAGTAAAGCAATATTAAAGGCCAGGTGAAGGAGGGGCGTCGCAGGGTATGTGATCAGCTGGTGCACAATTCTCTGGTTGATGGTGAGGTAACAGGCGGTTAACATTATAAATTCTTAGGCGCCAGAAGCTGCGGGGCTACCTGTTCATGATCATCAAGTAGTTAATTTCTTCCACTTGGTGGTGGTTTTAGCATCTGTAAAACAACTCAGGAAGCGTGCATCAGGTACTGTTATCCAGGCACTTCAGAGAGGAGCTACAGCAGAGCATGTGGGGGAGGGGTCTGTCCTGGGAAGGCCCAGTAGGGTCCTGCTCGGTTACACCCGGTGCCTGGGATCGGCAGCCTGGGAAGGTGGGGCTGCTCCTGGGTGTGGGGAGCTGTGGGCCCAGTCCTCTGAGGGGCCTGTTAGCCCCCAAGGTGAGATGAGGGTGCAGTGGCTGGACAGAGGCGTCTGGCCTGGGAGAGGGGTCCAGGCTGGAAACGTCACGGGCATCATCACAGGGAGGGAGAGGAAAGGCCAATGGGGGCAGGTAGGTCACAGCAGACTATGTGCAGGTGACTGCGGTCCTGGTGGAAGCAACTCAGAGCCACAAAGGAGTGGCCGTCAGGGGCTCAGCTGCATTCTCCTGTTCCTTTGTAAAACTGCTGTGTCAGAGTTTGAGGCACCGCCAGGAGACGTCAGGGCCCAGTGCTGCCATGGCTTCATCAAAGGGCCCAGGTGGAAGAGAACCACTGCAGGCTCCGCCCATATCCGCACCGGGAATGAACCCCATCGGGGCTCTTGGGCTCACAGACTTGAGGGAACCTCTGTCCTCAGGACCAGTCTTCCTCCCTCTTCTCACCTGCTGGTCAGAGGCCCAGGAACCCCCAACCTGGCTCCACACCCAGGGCCTGGATTCAGAGGCCCAGGAACCCCCAACCTGGCTCCACCCTCAGGGCCTGGATTCTGGGACAGCTTAGGGTAATCAAGACCCTCATGCTCCTTTATCTGCCCGGGGGGGGAGATGTTGACTGATTATGGAGGGCTGAATGTTTCCAGCAGGTATGGGTGGAAAGATGGGGTGGGAAATTCCTATGTCTGCAGGGTCTTCCCAGCATGAAGATCTGTGTGTTTTCCCCGGCCAGTCAACATCCTCCCAGGAAGCCTATATCCAGGATTACGAGGGCAGAGGCTCTCCCCTTGCTTATCTGTAACTTCCCACTCCCACAGCAAGGCTGTGGCTGGCTCCCTGGCTCCCACCATCTGCCATTTATCTGTGCATTGCTCCTTTCCAGGTTACATGTGCAGAGGTTTCAGAATTGTTAGCTACTACACCCTGGAAAGAACTTCCTAGAATAAAGCCCACTGTTTATATATGGTCCATTTTGCCTTTAGTCTGCAGATCCCATTCATTTCCAAAGGTGACTTAGGTCAGCACCTTTTATCCCATCCCGTACAGTGAGTTGTTTCCATATATTTCTAATACAGTTAGATTCTGTGACATTATGTATTCCATCCTCCAACATTCCTACATCCTAAATAACTAAATTTGAATAGATTATGATTGGCCCCTTGGGCTATGCACATCTGTGGGCTTAGACAAATGCATAGTGACAGGCATCCACCCTAGAGTATCACATGGACTACTTCAAACCCCCACCCCATGATCTGCTTATCATCTACGTAGCTTTGCCTTTCCCGGAATGTCGTCAATGGGGTCATGCTGTGTGCAGCCTCCGCAGACTGGAGTCTTTCACTTAGCAGTGTATACTGAAGATTTATCCATGTCTTTCCATAGGTTGGTGGTGCATTCTCTTCTGCTGAGTAGTATTCCACTGCACGTGTACGGGAGGAAGAACAATTTTCCCTCTACTTTTCTAGGTTCTTGGTTGAGGCCGCCCCCGCCCCTGTAATAAAAGACAGATTACCAGGAGAAAAGCCGAAGTTTAATAACATGTATACCTTCTGAATACAGGGGGGATACCACGGGAAACTGAGTCAGGCCCTGAAATGACCAAAACCATCCCCTTAAATACTGTCTTCAGCTAAAAACAGAAGAAAGATGCTGGGGAAGTGGGGAAGGCCAGTTATGGCAGCTTATCATGCAAAGCACAGTAAACAAGGGTATGACTGTTTGCACATTTAAGTCAGGACTTCCCCTTTGAAAAGAGTTACTTAATATTTAATTATCCTTCTATTTTTGGTGCAAAGAGGGACATACCCTTATAATTGGAGATTTCCCTGTTGTAAATGTCCTTCATAAAACGGCAATCTCAGTTTTCTGAGATTTTTTTAAAAAATTATTATTTTT
The DNA here is from genome assembly GCF_059928025.1 of Delphinapterus leucas. Lineage (NCBI taxonomy): Eukaryota > Metazoa > Chordata > Mammalia > Artiodactyla > Monodontidae > Delphinapterus > Delphinapterus leucas. Next base: position 472,046 of record NW_028322289.1, read on the forward strand.
GGCTGCATTGGGTCTTCGTTGCCGCGTGCAGGCTTTTCTCTGGTTGTGGCGAGCAGGGGCTACTCTTCATTGCGGTGTGCGGACTTCTCATTGTGGTGGCTTTTCTTGTCACGGAGCAGAGGCTCTAGATGTGTGGGCTTCAGTAGTTGTGGCTCACAGGCTTAGTTGAATTGCGGCATGTGGGATCTTCCCGGACCAGGGCTTGAACCTGTGTCCCCTGAATCGGCAGGTGGACTCTTAACCACTCAGCCATCAGGGAAGCCCTGTTTTGTTTTGTTTTTTTTTAAAGCAGACCAATAATCCTTATGCCAGAGAGACATATTTTGGGGTGACATATTTTACTCGCGTTGACATGGATGTACCCCAATTTGCTTATGCATTCATCTTTTGAAGGATATCCTGATTTCTTCAAGTTTTTAGCCATTATGGAAGTGCTGCTCTTCATAATTGCATCCTTGTTTGCATTTGAACATAGATTTTCAAAGCACTTGCCTAAATACTGGAAGTATGATTGTTGGATGCCAACATGAGACTTGTTTAGCTTTGGAAAAACTGCCAAATTGTCTTACAAAGTGGCTGCACATGCATCCCCCCAGCTATGAGGGAGAGTTCCTTTTTTTCCTCACCCTCTAGCAATTGGTATTGTCATATTTTTGGAGCTTAGCAGTCCTAATATGTGTGCTGTGATAGTTCATGATTTTAATTTGTAATTCCCTAATGGTATATGATGTTGAGCTTGTTTCTTTTTTTTTTTTTTGCGGTACGCGGTCCTCTCACTGTCGTGGCATCTCCCATCGCGGAACACAGGCTCTGGACACGCAAGCTCGGCGGCCATGGCTTACGGAACCGGCTGCTCCGCAGCATGTGGGATCATCCCGGACCGGGGGACCAACCCGTGCCCCCCGCATCAGCAGGTGGACTCTCAACCACTGCACCACCAGAGAAGCCCTTGAGCTTGTTTCTGTATGACTTTTACTGTCTGTATATCTTTTTTGGTGGGATGTCTGTTCAGATCATGCTGTTCATGTTCATGCTGAGAGGAGCCCTGTCTCCTCAGGACCTGCTGGGGCTTTGGTTTCTGGAACACGTTGGGCTGAGTCCACGCTGATGTCCAGGCTTCGGGACAAGCCGGGGTCGAGTCCACACTAACAGGAGCCGGGTCTCCTCAGGACCCGCTGGGCCTTCAGCTTTGGGACACTGTGGGGTCCAGTTCATGCTGACAGGAGCCTGGTCTCCTCATGACCTGCTGGGAGGTGATGCCACTGAGGGAGAAGGTGAGGAAAAGTGGGCAGAAGGTTCCTGTGCGTGGCTGACCGCTGAGGGTGTCTGTCTTCAGAGGACCCAGGAGAGGAAGGGCTTGATCTGGAAAACTGGGTTTTTGTCCCCTCTTGTGTGTGCTGTAGACAGAGTGCAGTGTTGTTCTTTGGCGTGTGGCATCTGATTTTCCCAGCACCGTTTATTGAGGGGACTGTCCCTTCCCTGGTGTATGTTCTTGGCTCCTTTCTTGTGAATTAACTGACCACATACCTGTAGGTTGATTCCTGGGTTCTCTGCTCTGTTCCTCTAGTCTGTGTGCCTGTTTTTGTGCCAATTCCACACTTTTTGGGGACTGTAGCTTCGTAATGTAGTGTGAAATCAGGGAGGGAGACGCCTCCAGCCCGTTCTCCTTCCTCAGAGTCGCTTTGGCTCTTCTGGGTCCTTTGTGGTTCCACACACAGCTTAAGATTATTTGTTCTGTTTCTATGGAAAGTGTCTTTGGACTTTTGGGAAGGATTGCATTGAATGTGTACATTAATTTTGCTAGACTGCATATTTTTTAAAAATTAAACAAAAATTTGGGTCACACCATGTAGCATGCAGGATGCGTGATCTTAGTTCCCCAACCCGGGATCGAACCCGCACCCCCTGCAGTGGAAGCACAGAGTCCCAACCCCTGGATGGCCAGGGAATTCCCACCATAGAATGCATATTTTCACAGTATTTTTTTTTTGTGTGTGTGGTACACGGGCCTCTCATCGTTGTGGTCTCTCCCATTGCAGAGCACAGGCTCCAGAAGCACAGGTTCAGCGGCCATGGCTCACGGGCCCAGCCGCTCCGCGGCATGTGTGATCCTCCCAGACCGGGACACGAAGCCGTGTCCCCTGCTTCGGCAGGCTGACTCTCAACCACTGCGCCACCAGGGAAGCCCTTGTTTTGTTTTGGTTTTTTGCGGTATGCGGGCCTCTCACTGTTGTGGCCTCTGCCATTGCAGAGCACAGGCTCCGGAAGCACAGGCTCAGCGGCCATGGCTCAAGGGCCCAGCCGCACCGCGGCATGTGGGCTCTTCCCGGACCGGGGCACAAACCCACGTCCCCTGCATCGGCAGGCGGACTCTCAGCCACTGCCCCACCAGGGAAGCCCCTCCATTTATTTTCATCTGTTCAGTGTCCTCTATTAGTGTCTTCCAGTTTTCAGTTTGCTGGTCCTTCACATCCTTGGTTAAATTTACTCCTAGTTATCTTTTTGGATGCAATTGTAGTGGGATTTTTTAAAAATTCTTTTTCTGATGGTTCATTATCAGTGTATAGAATCACAAATGATGTTTGTGCATTGATTTTTCTTTTTTTTTTTTTGTATCCTGCAGCTTTACTGAATTCATTTTTTAGTTGTAACAGTTTTTTGGTGGTTGAATGTGGAAAACTGGAATTCAGAAATCCCACTGTTTCATCTACATCCAGGTCATCCACAGCACCCAAGACATAGTGGCTCCCAATATAATCTTCCCATGGTGCCTCTTGTAGTATGTGGACTCCTACAAGGGTGATTAGCATCCCCACTGTGGGCGAACTGGATCTGGGTAGGGCTTGGCCTCTATAACAGAGTTTGATGTCTGTATTTCTGGCATGGTATGACATGGTTGTTTTGATAAGTACTTTATTTTCTAGTAAATTTCAAGTATATCAAAAAGTTTAAATAGCAGTATAAAGTTTTCCACCTTCACAAAATACTCCAGTTTGTTTTACCCTGTGAGAGTGGGAGGGCTACTCTCCCAGGGAACCAGCACATAACCCCAAAGTTATCTGTAAACATGTGAATAAGTGGCTGTTTTAGATTTCTTTTTTCTCCTTTTTTGTTATTTTTTAAAAATAGCTATTTAATATCTTATATCATTTCATTTTCCCCATATATTATTTCAGAAGTTTTATACTTTTTTCTCTTTTTATAGTTATCCTAGAAATATCATGCATCCTTGACTTTTCAAAATCTAAAAGTAACCAGTAGGGCTTCCCTGGTGGCGCAGGGGTTGGGGGTCCGCCTGCTGATGCAGGGGACACAGGTTCGTGCGCCGGTCCGGGAGGATCCCACGTGCCGCAGAGCGGCTGGGCCCGTGAGCCATGGCCGCTGGGCCTGCGCGTCCGGGGCCTGTGCTCCGCAACAGTAGAGGCCGCGGTGGTGAGAGGCCCGTGTACCGCAAAAAAAAAAATTTAAAAACTAATAAAAATAACCAACATCTTTACCTTCCTCTTAGATAATACAAGAACCTTAGTAGTTTAATTTTATTCAGCCCCTCATGACTTAACATGTTATTATTATGTAGTTTAATTTTTTTTAATATTCTTACAAGACAGAAGGAGACCTGTTTAGAATTGTTATTGTGTTTTGCCGTCAGTCCTTTTTTATATTTCCCACATTTTTGCTACTTTCTCTATTGTTCATTGATTGTTTTATCTTTTAGACCACCCACCTAGGGTCATTTTCCTTCTGCTTAAAGTCTATCCTTTAGAATAGATGAACTCTCTTAGTTTGTGTTTACCTGAAAGTGTCTTTGTTTCACCATCACTTAAGGGAGATGTTTTTGCTGAATATGGCAGTTTAGGTTGGCAGTTATTTTCTTGTAGCAATTTGAAGATCTCATTCCTCTGTCTTTTGGTTTCCATTATTGCTATTGAAAAGTCACCTGTCAGTCTTTCAGTTCCTTGTCTCTGGCTGCTTTAATATTTTTCCCTTTGTTTTTAGCTTTCTGCTGTTTCACTGTATCTATATTTATCTTGCTTGGGTTTATTTGGCTTTTTTAAGTCTGTAAATTGGAGGTGTTTTGAAATGTGTTTATTGACTTATTCATAATTCCTAAACTGTGAATTTCCATTTTTATGTTCTGTTGATCTGTTTGTCTTAATGTATAAATAAATCTTTTATAACCTTCATAGTAAATATTTTCTCCTGGTCTTTTGCTTTTCTTTTCCTTTGTTTCCCACAGTTTCCCCAACAGACTGCATTGCCAAACTCGTGGATTTTTGATAATCTGATAAGTGAAAAGTGAACCGTGACAATAAAACTCTGGAACTGGTCTTTTGAGAGGAGTAGGACTGCAACTACTCTTTCAGTTTTTTCATCGTAATTGGTCTATTCAGATGTTTCTTCCACTTAGACCAATGTTAGTAAATTATATTTTTATAACTTTCAAATTTATTGGTATAGTGTGTGATAATTTATTATTTTAGAAATTTTTCCCTGTATTTGTGGTTGGCCTCCTTTTGTTGATATTTAATTTTTTCTCTTTATTGATTATATTTGCTAAAGGTTACTTATTCCAAAAGAACCAGTTTGGGGACTTCCCTGGCGGTCCAGTGGTTAGGGCTTCACCTTCCAATGCAGGGGGTGTGGGTTCAATCCCTGGTGGGGGAGCTAAGATCCCACATGCCTCATGGCTGGCGGGGGTGGGGGGGGACAAAAACCGTAAAACAGAAGAAATATTGTAACAAATTCAGTAAAGAGTGTTTTAAAGAAATGGTCCACATTAAAAAAAATCTTTTTTTAAAAAAAAAGAACTAGCTTTTGGTTTTTATTGTTTAACTCAATTGGCCTTTTGTTTTTAAATTTGGCCTCTCTTTTTATTTATGAATTTTCTAAGAAGTGTCTGGGGCATACTTTCTGTTTTCTCTTAAGAATTGAGTAACACTTAATTGGATAACTAAATCCCTTGGTAATATTCTGTGTTAAAGACTCTGCCCTCCTTGGTACGGTGAAATAGACCCTGTTTAGAACCTTTGGGTACACCTGCTTCCTCATTAACTATTCAAGACCCCAACTCCTGAGGCCTGTTTTGACCAGTTGAAGCACCTGCTTCACCCTGTGGTTATCCTCCACTTCTCTATGAGCCACCTTTAGTAAATAGGCCTATTCTCTGCCCAGGGCATTTGTGATGGGATATATCTGGGGGTGGTGGTGATTAAAAAAAAATCATTGTTATGGTATGGATTAGATGTCACTTTCCCTTTTGTTATATGTGATAATCAAAATAATCTAAAGCAGGTCTTAAAATGTAATTGACCCTGAGAGAAATTTAGTCTTAGGATTTTCTTGGAAGAAGGACAAAACTACTTAACAGTATCTTTGTAGTGTATAAATACAGTAATGAGTTTAATGCAGCCATTCATTGCAGGCTGATAGTTTAATGCTGAAGCACAAATTAGTAAACGTGGTTTGATGAGCCAGAGCAAAGGCCGGTTCCTTTATACAGATGTCTGAAAATGGCACCATATCAACTTCGAAGTGATTCTAATAAAAAGTGCATAATCTTGAATATGGAAAGTATGTTCTCCAAAGAATCTGTTGACTTTTTACACAGCATAGCAAGAAAGAAAACAAAATATAAGATTATAAGCATCTGTCTGATATATAGAAATCTTTTTTATAGTAGAAATGGATTTTGAAAATGTTCAAACAGTCTTCAAAAATTGAATATTAAGTCTAAAAGTAAGCCACAGTTAAATGAAACAATCATAGTACAAAGGGATTTTTAGCAATGGAAATAATTTTTTTTTTACTTTTGAATTTTCTTTATATTTTATATAGCAGGTTCTTATTAGTTATCCATTTTATACATATTAGTGTATACATGTCAATCCCAATCTCCCAATTCATCACACCACTACCACCCGCAGCCAATTTTCCCCCTAGCAATGGAAATAATTTTTTAAAGTTTTTAAGAAGAAGGCAGTTGCTCTCCCATTGCATATGTTAAATATGCAAAGTGATTTTGCTATTTTCAATAGTAATTAATCTACGTGATTCTTTATGAATTTAAGTAATTTCCTTTGTGAGTTAAGGTCTTCCTGTATGTTTTCTATTTGTACAATACCATAGCGGCAATGATTCTCTAGGAGCTCCTGATTAGTTTTCCGCTAGCAAGTGCAGATACGGTCCAGGAAATGCATATGGATGTCTTAGATTACTTGGTTAAAACATAAGCCAAAAGGAAAGACGTCCTTAGATCAGGCCAAACACCACACACACACACACACACGCACACACGCACACACGCACACACACGCTCCAACTTTATTTTTCATGAGTTTTGTTAGGGCTGTGTGGCTTAGTGGGAGGGACAAGCACCCCATCCCAACCCTGGGTGCTGGTATCAGCATCTCCTGGGCATATATGGAGTATCCAAAACCATATTCAGTAGACCTTTTATTTTTGTAAATTACAGAGCAAAGCCCCATGAAACTATAATCAGCGAGTTTACTAGACAATAATGGGAAAGCTTTATAGCAGCGGTGAGTTAGAATAACTTGGGGTCACTGTGGTGAAAAGACATGGATTTCGGTTTAGGTCTAGGATTTGCAATCCAGAATGGTTACTGAATAACCTGCAGGCAAGACCTTCGAGGGAATTGAAGCTTGGAGCGATCGTTGTAAAATAACAATAAAACTGTCCACCTAAGAGTATTGGGAGACGTCAGAAACAGGGAACTGAGGACACTCTGCTTGTCCAGCCCTCGGACCAGACTGCGGCTCCCCGAGCCGGCGCACGGCCAGGTAGCCTGGCTGTGCGCGTGTGCGCGGCTCGCGGTTCGCCACCCGCCCTCGTTGACTTTTAAAGGCACAACCCGCGCCGCCCCCGCCACACTGGCTTTCGCTGGCAGGAGGGGGCCGGAGGGGCCAGCTGGGCAGAGGGACAGCCCCCTCCGCCACACGCCATGAGGTGAGGAGGAGGGGCCGGCCCTAACCCCCACCCAGCCAGGGGCTCCTGGAGACACCTGCGTCTGGGGCCTCCCACCTGGCCGGTGAGCTGCCTGCCAGACAACTGGGTGACGAGGAGACTGGGAGAAGGGACGGACTAGGTGTCCCACCTTCAGGGGGTTTTGGGGAGTGAAGCTTTGGTGGGGCCGCCGAGGTAGGTGGTGAACAAACGGTTGTATGTACTTAAGGGTTTACGGAGCGCCTTTGCCTCCTGACTCATGGGATTCTGCGAGCGTGGAGTGGAGAAACCCTTGCCGAACTGCCAGAGAGATGGCATCACTCTTTACAACTCTTCTGTGTGTGTAGACTTACAGTATTTTAGGAAATCTTTTGAATTGTAAAGCAGTGATTCCAAATGGACTTTTGCACTTCAAATAATAGCAAGGGTATCTTGGTTTTTATTCTTTCTGTGGGTGATTATCTTGACATTAGAAAACATTTAAACTTTTGTACATGGCAGACTTTTTTTAATTTAAGAAATTTTTAAAGTTTAAAAATTTTTAAGAACTTAAAAATTGTTATAAAAATCATACATTTCTCATTCTGTAGTATTTTCTATTTTTTAATAGAGAAGCTTTATCTTATGGGTCTCTTACTGTTTTGGCTTATGGGAAATGCTATTTCCATTCATTTACTTTGTGTTCATTTTAAAAACTAACTTGCTACTACTTAGGGCCATGGAAGATCTTTTTTTCCAAAATGAAAATAGCTTTAGTTCCCCAGATTATATTTATGCTTACGTAAAATTTCAGATAATACGTAAAGCTGTAAAAAGAATGAAACAGGAATTACCTGTACTTGACCTACCCAAAGATAACTTGGTAGAGCGTTGAGTACTGTGGTGCTAGGAGCTCTGCTGGGTACTGAAGGTCTTTGTGAGCAAGACAAAGAGTATCTGCCTCTGTGGACCTTACATTCTGCTGGGGAAGATGGACACACACACACACCCAAAAGTAAATTGACAAAATAGCTGTATGTTGTAATGAGTGATTTAAAGAAAATACCTACTTTAGGTGGGGTGATCAGAGGAGGTTTATCTGAGGGAATAACTTGAGATTTCACTCAAAGAAGAGAGGGAGCTAAGCCGAGGGCAAAACAGGAGAGCGAGCGTTTCAGTCAGAAATAACAGCAAGTGCAAAGGCCTGAAAAGAGCAAAGAGCTTGAATGGAAAGACCAGGGTAGCTGGACCGTAGTAGTAAGCCAGAGGAGGGAGGATCAGGTGAGGTGGAGGAAGCAAGCAGGGGTCAGATTTCACAGGGCCATGGCAGGGAGTGTGTGTTGTATTCTGGGGGCAACGAGAAGCCGCTAAGGGTTTAAGTAGAGAAGTGAAGTGATTTGGAATATGGATTGATTCATTCAATACATGAAATGTTTATTGAAACCTTACTGTGTACCAGGCACTGTTCTGGGCACTGGGGTACAGCATGGAAAAGGATAAATTCCTGTATTCATGAAGCTAATAATCTAGTGGTGGGCGCATAATCAAATAAACAAGAAAAACATCAGATAAGCATTATACAGATGATGACCATTGTTTAAATCATAGTATATGTTCTTAAGACTTTGTGTATATATATACATACTTCTCCTTTGTTATCAGCTTTTCTTTCCCCTAAACAACTTATGGTAGGATTTTTTCTGTGTTACATTAAATGAACAGCTTTCTTTTATTTGGAAGCATCAATTTGTTTTGTAGATTAAGTATGGCCAAAATAATACTACATAAATGAAAAAAATACTGTGCAGCAACAAAAACTTATCTAAGTCATCTGTTTGGAAAGAAGTATATAGTAACTTCCTTTGGACAGTCTGACATGTGGCTCTCCTGCCTCATCCCATGTTCCAGCAGCCCCTCATGATAACTTTGACCTGTTAATGTGGTTAGTTAAATTTATGGATTTCCTATTTATTGAACCAATTCATACATTCCTAAAATGTACCTTAATTGACTTCTGTTATTATATTAGTGTCCTGATGGATTCCCTTTGCCAATACATATATTTTAGGATTTTAGTATCAATATTCGTGAGATCTATAGTTTCCTTTCTTAGTATTTTCTTTGTCAGATTTTGGTGTTAGCATTTGACTGCTTTATAAAAAAAATCGGGAAGCTCTTTTTCTGAGTTTTGGAACAGATTAAATTGCATAAGTATTATTCTTTCATTTAATTATCAAATACATATTTACTGAACATTCACTGCGTGCCAGGCATTGGGCTGATGCTGGGTAATCACAAGTAGACAAAACAGACATGATTCCTGTCCTCATAAGGCTTGGTTTATTAGGTAAATAGACATTAGTGAAATAATTATGATTATGTAATTATAAACCATGACAAATACTCTGAAAGAAATCGTTGAAGATCTACTTTGACTGTTCTTTTCATGTATTTGAGTAAATGGTTATTGCGTTAATACACACTAAAAATTAATTCTTTTAAAATTAATATTTGTTGAAGATTTGATATGTAATTAGTTCTGTGATAAATACATAAGTAAATAAAATGAGGTCTTCATAATTATAAAAGTTAAAATAAAAATAATGGTGATAGTAGCTACCATGGTAGGTGGTATATTGCACATTTTTTGATTGAAGAAATTAAGACTTACATTAAGTAGACACTTCAGTTATGTCTGTGACACCTCCAGTTGTACACTCCTCTGGAAATTCCACTAAGATCATAGTAACAGAGTAAAGATATAAATCCACAAAGATCAAGAGAGTGAGAAAGGAGAAGATAAATGAAATCAGTATTTGGGAAACTACAAAAGAAGGTGGTCAATTACTAAATGATTTAGTGGATTAGAGAATGCTGAAGGCTGAAGAGAGGTAAGCCAACAAGAGAAGCAAGCCGATTCCCTCCACAGAATCTGGAAAAGGCTCAGGATTTAGAGGTACCAAGTACTTCTCAGGGCAGGAATATGGGTGGAATAGAAATAGAAGTATCTGTAAACTGTGGTATCTTTTAAAAAGAAAAGAGAAAATACAACTTACGTAAAAGAAGAGATTCTTTTTTTAAAAAAGGGAGAGAAATTATTCAGGAAGCAAGAAAGGATTAGATAATAAAGCTGAAGAACTCTCCTAAAAAATAGAATAGCCACAACAATTAGACAAAAAGAGTGAGAAAGTATTTAGAAAATAAAGGTCCAGTCAAGAAAGTTTTTCATCTAATCCAGTGGCAGGAAGAAAAATCTATAACGAAATCAGTACTATAGATATGTGGGAGAATCTGGAACATGATACAGTGGGTAGCCAGTGATACCAACAGCCAGTGTCATTGAGATGGGATATGTCATGAAAGGTTTCAGAGAGGTACTGATACCTGAAATCTAAGTAAGTATTCAAATGATAAGCCAAAAAAGGGCACTAGTGTATACATTTTCAGGGCAATAGAAATAGCAAATGCAGAGGTGGAAACACGATACACATGAGGAACTGCAAGCAGTTCATTATTTGAGAAATTCAGTATACTTTACAAAAAATAGCATGTATAGTTTTATAATAGTACACCTTTTTTCAAAAAGGATTTGAGGTAGAACTGTGTGAATATATTTAAGATTCTTTAGAAAAAGTAGCAATATTGATTATATCGTTCATTATGTCAAGAGGGGAGAATTAAATTGGGATTCAGGAGACCAGGATTCTAGTGCAGACCTACCACTAACTTGTTGAGACCTTAGTGTGATAATGTTGTTGACTGCCTTCCCAGTAATCACCTCCCTTTTTCTTCCCTTCCCCCAAACCACAATTTTGTCTAGCTTTTGGGGTGATCCCATGCTTCAGGAGCAGCTTGGGCGGGTGAGAGTGGGGGGCTGTGTGACTCTTAGTTACTCTAAGCTCATTATGGTAATTCCACTCTCTTTGGTTAGTGATTGTTTTAGGAATAAACGTGTGACTCAGTTCTGGCCAATGAGTTGAGAATGGGGTGCCTGCAGAGAGAATTCTGGGAAAGCTTTCTCACCGAGGACAAAGGAAAAGATGCCCTCTCCCTGCCTTCATCTTATTCTAGCTCTGAAGATGTGTTTGAGCCCAGTGTACGGATGCAACAGAGCAGTTTTCAGGCTTAAGGGTTCCCTCCTCTGCTCCTGAAGCTGAGGATTGTTTTTAAAAATATGGTGCCTTTGTTGCTACTCCTTTTCTAAGTTGCAAGTGTAATCTGGTTTGGGAGGGTCTTTACTTCCAGCTCTGCTTTCCTCTTTGAGACCACTGTCACCAGGAGATACAGCCCTTGCTTTCCAAAGGTCACACACTCACTCTAGGAGTATTTTGTGAGCGCATTCTAAGATCTCCAGGCCACCGGGACACTTTCATCATAGAGACTTTTTCTCGTTTGTCTTGATAAAATGCAGGGTATAGCATAGTACTAGGCACATAATAGTCATCACTAATAGTTTTGTTTAATGAAGGGTGAATCAAATATTACTTATTTAGGGGTGGGGAGAGGTTTTATTTGTGTTCTATTTGATTTTATTATTTCCAGCCAGTAGAACATGGGTGTGGTTCTATAATCTGTGCATTTTGAAAGGTTATTTTCAATGAGGCAAAATTGATTCCTGTTTATCTCTGCGAAGAAAATTTTCTTTAGAAATTAAAAAATTGGGGGAAAACCACTTCAATTTATGTGTGTTACTACTTCTTATACAGCAAATTTAGCCTTTAGCTCTGGAGACTTGACAAAGAAGGGAAACATTACAAAATTGTACCTAATGCAAACTAGATGCTCAGTAAACATTTATTTATATAGTAGATATGCCTGAAAGAGAACTATTCACTTTATGATTTAATTTTTTCTTTTTTCATTTTAGCATTTATGACATTAGCAGAGAACAGGACTATGTCAAGAAGTCCGGGGGTATACTTGGTGCAAATGAATTAAGACCACCCTCCCAGCTCCATTCCCTGTGAGAGAAGACCGAGACAAGGTTCATATCAGAGAAGAGTGGGTATTAAACTAAATGCTATAAGCTATTACTAATGAATCCAAAGCTGCACAGTACAGTTTTTTAGATTTTAATTTAGATCATGTAAAATGAAAGGACTTTTTTAAAAATTCTAACTTCCAGTAGCTACAGATTTCTTATAATTATTAGTCCAAAATTGATAGGTGATTAAGTTTGCAAATTGCATCAGAAAAGGTGTGTGTGTTCAAGAGAAATTGTCACACTCCTCTATTTGTATTTCTTTGAAATTATGATTTATTTTACTTGATTTTAAATTGAGATATTTTAAATAGTAGAAGTAATACATGCTTATGTAAGAAAAATCTAAATTGTAGTGATATATATAAGGCAAAAGTATAAGTTCTCCTTTTTGTCCACTCCCCAATCACCATTGGTGTATATACTGTTAACGGTTGGATTTCCCATCTTTTCTACATCTTTTTCTGTATACTTCCAAACACATAATTTTTTATGGTTTTTTTTTTACCAAAATGACAGATAATACATATTATTCACTCAGTAGTATACAATAGATATCTTTGTACGTCAGTATATACAGATTTACTTTGTTTTTATTTAGTAAGTGCAAGGTGTTTCCCTATTGATGGCAATTTAGGTTGTCTCCAGTGTTTTTGCTGTTATAGGTGTTGGTGCATGGAACACCCTTGGACATATAACCCCTGCACTTATGCTAATATTTCTGAGGAACAGATTCCCAGAAATGGAATGGTTATTTGGTATGCCCATTTAAGTTTTTGTTACTTTCTGCCAAATTGTGTTCTAAAAAAGCTGTATATATCTTAAACTGGCAGTCCTTTGATATCTTAAAGGTAAGGGTAGTACATTTTAGGATTAGGTGATTAAAGAATGGGCTGTTCCTTCAACAACTGTCAAACGACCTATTTAGAGGAGATACAGTATATAGGCATGGAGAGTATTAAAAGGTGTAGGTTGCCTTCTACTAATAAGGGCCTTTAATGGCACATATTGTTGGGTCCTTAGTGTTTCTGTCTTTGATAAGTGCTATTGCTTAATTCACAAACAGGAGTTGTGGTCATGTAAGTCTGGGGGAGATGTAGAAGTGGCTAGATTCTGTTAGATTACTGTGACACCTAAGTTGTTGACGTTTGTTCATCTCATTATTTGCTTTCAGACCAGATGCTTATAGAATGGAAAATAGATACCTGTGGTATAGCATCAGAAGCTGGTTTATAATTTTTTTATCTCTCTTATTAGAAGTTATAAAGAGAGAAAAAAGTGTCCCGAAATCAGACACTCAGTATCCCTGTCATGGATTTTGAGATGGGGGAGATTGATGCAGGGCGCTTTGAGCAGAATCCAACTTGTTGTGTCAAGCTTGACCTAACTTTTTTTTTTTTTTTTTTTTTGCAGTACGCAGGCCTCTCACTGTTGTGGCCTCTCCCATTGTGGAGCACAGGCTCCGGACGCACAGGCGCAGTGGCCATGGCTCACGGGCCCAGCCGCTCCGCGGCATGTGGGATCTTCCCGGACCGGGACACGAACCCGTGTCCCCTGCATCGGCAGGCGGACTCTCAACCACTGTGCCACCAGGGAAACCCAAGCTTGACCTGACTTTTAAGATCCAATCCACAAATGGCAGAAAAACGTGCCCAAAGCCAGGTGCTACAGGAAAGAATATTAACTCAGTTTTCAGAGCCATTTTGATTCAACTTCAGTTTTTTCCATGTGCTCTTTGTTGATCACTTAAACCGTAAGGGACACTCTTTATGCTTTACAGACAGGTACTTTTCAAGTTACCTTCTTAGATGTTGCTTTAGATTTCTTTGTGGAATAGCCCCCTCTTCTTTCTCTTAATATTCTGATCATCTTGAATGTTAAACTAGAGCATGTGCATTGCTCAGCAAAAAATGAAACTATCCATTTATTTAATGCTCCTCGTTTTGTACGCTTGTTTTAGGCGGTTAAATGAAAGCGCATTGTGTGGGAAGAGACAACGTCAAATGATTTATCAGTAAAATTCTCATTATGTCCTTAATTATAGAGCAGGAAACTTGTGCTTTCTTGAGAGTATAATTGAGGTCATTTATTATGAAGTCATGAAAGATTCAGGGTTTACTGTGGTTTTCCATTAACTTCTCTTTTGATATGCTTTTCCTTCTGCCAACTGTAAAATTATTACTTTTCTAACATATGGCTATTTGGAGAGTGCTGACATAAAAAGGAAGCATTTTTAACCATAAATAAATGGTTTTAGAAGTTACAGTATAAAAGTACAAAATAAGTCATTTCTTACTTGTTCCTCCTTGTTTATTTTAAATCATTACCATTAGTCCTAGCTTTATTGGGAGCAGTACTCCCCACATTGTATTAGATGGGGTCTTTTAAATTGCATTATTTCTCACAGGTTTCAGTTTATTATTGTGCGTTGATGCTCAAAATTGGGGATATATGTAGTATTCAGTACTTGTGAAACTTATAATCTATTAACATCTTGCAGAATTTAGGGAAGTTGATAATCATAGATTGGTCATTTCCGAAGCTATGACAACTTTTATTTCTTTCACTTGTAAGCAACATCTTTCACAAATATTGAGCCTCATAGTATAATTAGATTCTTTAAATATTATATTGCCTTTTAAAAAATTTAAATACTAGGTTTCCAAAATTATAATTTTTAAAGGAATCCTGATTTGCATTTGAGCTAGCTGTACAGATTATTTGTAAAAGGAGTTTGCAAGTGCATAGGCTTCCCAGTTTGTTTTGAGGAAGTAGCTAAAGAAAGCCATAATTTTTTAATTGTTATCACTGGTGTTTTGCTGTTTGAATCTCTTTAGAATATCCATATTTTTCACAGCACTGGTATACCGATATTGAAAGAGAGAAGGTGAAACTGAGGAAAAATCAAAGTCAGATACAATCGATATAGATCAGATGTGCCAACTTCAGAATATTCTTAAGTGTTTCATCCTCTTTTCTTTCTTTCCTTGCTATTTATAATCTTTTATTTTTGATACGATGAAGTATTATTATCAAAATCATTTTTAAATTACCTTGGGAATTGAAGCATTAGGACAGTTTAGTCCAAATGAATTTTACTGAAATGTTTGTTTTGATTTCTGTAATAGTCTAGGGTTTTTTAATCTGTTGTTCATAAATTAATTTTAATTAAAAAGCTTATGTTTTCTTTACCTTTTGAACTTTAGTGTAATTGGCAGAGTCCTGGTATAAGTAGGAAGCCAGATTAATGTACTTATTTATACTGTAAGGCCCAAACTTCCAGTCTTACATAAATTATTCTCTCTATTATTTACAAATAATCAGTGTGTATCCGCCCCCCAACCTTGTTAAAGAGAATAGAGAGGATGTAAATAGAAAGGAGTAAACAAATCAAATAGCTAAATGTTATGAGAACTCATTAGGCTCAGTTCTTGCTAAGTGAGGACTGGTAAAATCAAAAGACACAAGGGCTCAATCAAGAGAATTACTGGATTGAGTCAGTAGTTCTCAATTAGGAAGCATGCCTCTCATGGGAGGGGTATACCAGCATCTTTGGGATAACACATGGGTATGGTTTGAAGAAAGCACTTTCAAGAAAAGTAATGAAGTTTTATTTTTGTAAAATGATGATTTTATAATACAGCCCATAAGAAGTAAATTTTAATAGACATGTACAGGCTGGTGAGGAAGCCCCAAAGAAACATGATTTCTAATGTGTTTGCTGAGTGTGCAGTAGTAGGCTCCTTCCAAGGAACCTAACAGACTTCCTTGGGGATTTGGTGAGAAGACAGGAAGGGTAAGTTTATCAAAATGTGGCTTAGGTTTAAAAAAATTTAAGAATGAGAAGCATTGGTCTAAGCAGTTGCTGACCACCAACTTGACACTACAGTTGCATCTGCTTTTACCCAGTGTGGCTACAGCGCCCAGCTTGAAACCAAAAGGGATTTATTCTTGCATTAAAAGTCATTCACCCTCAGTTATAATCCATTTAGGTTATTTTCACATGTGAGATCTTTTAAGATAGTCCAGATATGGTAGCCAAAACACATTGTAAATGTCTTAATTATACAGGAAGGAAATAGATGATTATTTCCTATTATCATAGATGATATATTTCCTGTATCAGTATTCAGTGATATTTAGTGTGCCACTTTTCCCCATCCTTTGGTTATCTTAAACAGTTGCATTATTTTTGTTTGTGTTTTGCAGTTTTTGAGACAGTGTCCTTGAGTTCAGACTCTCTCTTCCAGAGGGCAGTTTCAATTCTCCATACTTCTTACTTGGACTCTGCATCTGAGCATGGTTTTCAGTACAGTCAAGTGACTGGTGAAAAATGACATTTTCTTAAATGACGTGAGGTGCTTGGTACACACTGTGTCTGTTTTATTTTAGTTTTAAAGAAAGAGACCCATTATTTTTGATATATAAGCCTAGTTCTTTTTAGCTATCCCATTTCAGCTGAAATAAAAGATCCTTGGAAATAGTCACTTGAAAGGTAATTATAATATATTCTAGGGAATAGAAAAATAATAAATTTCATTAGTCTTTTAGCAGGAGGAATTCAGATGATGCATTTTTAAAAGTTAATTTTCAAGGCAAAATAACATGTTTATAACATTTGATTATTCTCTCCTTATACGGTACAAAACTCTTTACCAAGAAAAAAAAGCAAGTAACTGTACTCACGAAGAACTTCAAGAAACTTACGGGTTTCTTCTGTTTGAAACTGAAAATCAGGTAAGGGAATTCGATCGTAGAAAAGTAATTTTGTGATGTTAATGTACAAAATTAATTATATCATTAAAGTTAAATATTGGTATTTTAAGTCTATAAAGTTTGTAAGATTACCAGTTCATCAGTCTTTTTTGTTAGTTTGGTGGCAATGTAAATGACAGTGAAAGCTTGTCATGAAAGAGATTGGATTTCTACAACTTTCCATAGGTTTTCTTTAGTTTTATCTTGAATACATTTGTAAGCTCGTGGTGAGATTTTGATTAATACAGATTCCTTAAGTATTAATAATGACTTTTAATGGAGTGAATGGATATTTTCTATTCTCGATCATTGTTTAGATAGATATTTTCTATTTCTTGTGGAGGTTTTTCAAGTTTAAATTACATGATTTTGGGGACAAGATGAACACGTTCAGCATTCTAGTTACTTGGAATTGTTTCATGCCTTATTTTGAAAATTGAACATCCATATTGTTGGTTGTACCTAAATTGTGGAGAAGGAAACTACTGTGTGCAGGTATGTCTCCAGAGATGTGTGTGGCTTCTAGATACAGTTCAGCAATGCTAGAGATCTATAATCCAACTTAAAGTAATTCCAAGGTAGTATTTCGGTTGAGGTCATGATTTTTAAAGAACAGGGATAGATTTGCTAAAGAATAATTAACATTACCATATAACTTATGGATTATATAGTAATACTAGAGAGTTTGTTTAACTTCCAAATAAGATATGTTATGGATTCATACTAAAAAAAAAAAAAAAAAAAAAGCATTTGCGGAGGAGACATTTTCAAATTTAGTGATTCCCAAGCTGTAATTGAAAAAGAAATCTTCAGGAGAGGACTTATCTGTGAGCTTGTTTAATTTGGTTTTGCTGGTGACATTTTTGTTAACAGAAATAATAAAATTTCACGAAAAAGTTTGAACTGTTAATATTAACTAAAACACAATTGCCTTACGTAAGCTTGCTTTGTGCCATGAATGCATACAACGTACAGATTCTGTATTGAAAGTCTGTATATAGATTATAGAGTTATTTCATGGACCCTCCCAAGAACGATATGATAAGCAAAGTACGATCTTTTGTTTAAGGCAAAGTTGGTATGTCAGCGTGGACTCTGTGTTGGCAGCAGTGCTATCAGCACTCTGGGTGACCCAGGGAAAGGTACGTCTGTAAGGAAAAGGAATCTCTTTTACAAGGTGAAGTGGGGTTTAGTTAGTTACATAAGATACCTATGTTAAATGCTAGTTTCATTGATGATAAATAGTGATCTTTGGAAGCAGACCTTTAAACATATAAATGAGCTTTGAGTCTAAGACTTAAGGTTTTCTAATAGGAGTTATCTTTTTTAAAAGGATGGTTGGAATAGAAAAGGTACTGAAGGTATCTTTCAGTGCCAAGAGTTCAGTGCAGTCATCTGGGGCTAGTGAGGATTTCTTCTGAATTATCATAATGGCAGTAGGAACACATAATAGAGGGAACTGACGCACCTTGGCAACTGTGGAATGTGAGGAGTAACAAAGAATCAAATGTAAGGTAACTTACACTGCACTGATATTGTCAGTAGAAGAGAGACACGGAGGAGAG
The DNA here is from genome assembly GCF_059928025.1 of Delphinapterus leucas. Lineage (NCBI taxonomy): Eukaryota > Metazoa > Chordata > Mammalia > Artiodactyla > Monodontidae > Delphinapterus > Delphinapterus leucas. The sequence continues at coordinate 490,289 of NW_028322289.1, forward strand.
GAAATTGTAGGGAAGCTGTTGAGTTAAAAGAGAAAGGTAATCTTACTGTCAAGAATGTGGATTAGCACTAATTTCTTTAAGCTTCACTTTCCTCATCTGTAAAATAGATGAAACTATCATCTAGATTTGCTGTGAGGATTACATGAGACTGTGTCAAGTGCTTAGCTTGGAGCTTACACCTAAATGAACACTACTACTTCAGTGAGCTAAATTTGAGAAATAATGAGGTGGTCATAAGTGTTTCTGAAAGCTGTCCTGCTGGTGGTAAGAATAGTTGGAAAAGGGATTAGAACTGGAGGTTGGGGTTCAAGGTGGCAGCGGGTGGGTGTTAGCTGAAGCCAAAAACATTGTTACATGGGGCAGCAAAGATGGCAAGAGCAGAACTTTCAGGTGGTTATGGGAGCAAGGGATGGGGCCACGGGGCAAGGCTAGGAAGAGGGAGTTGAGAGCAGTCCAGGGGATGAAGAATCAGGAGGTGGAGTTTCACAGAGAACAGAAGGCTGTAAGGAGGGGTGTTAGCAGTGTCAGATGCTACAGAAGTTGGAGATCAGCACTGGGAAGGATTACTGGGCTCCATGGCTACATTCCTGCTGACCATTTCTTTTAAATAACAACTTTATTGAGATAACATTCACATACCATTCGTTTCACCTGTTTAAAGTATACAATTTTTTTTTAGCATATTCACTAAAATGAATATGCAGCCATCAGCACAATCAATTTTAGACCATTTTCATCAGTCACTCCCCACTCCCACCAGCCTAAGCAACCAATACTCTACTTTTTGCCCCTATGGATTGGCCTATTCCAGACATTCCATGTAGATGGGATCGTATATGACCTTTTGTGACTAACTTTTTTACTTAGCTTAGTGTTTTTGAGATTCATCCATGTTGTAGCATATACTTCATTCCTTTTTTGACTGAATAATATTCCACTGTACCGCATTTTCTTTATCCATTCAGCACTTGATGGACATTTGGTTGTTTCTACTTTTTGGCTATTATAAAAAAATGGTACTATGTACGTTCTTGTCCAGGTCTTTATGTGGACATGTTTTTTCATTTCTGTTGGGTTTATACCTAGGAGTGGAATTGCTGGCTCATATGGTAACTCTGTGTAAAACAAATGTTTTTTTAAACTTATATTCAGCTCTTCTAAAGGACATGAAAGGGGATAAGTTCATAACCCCAATAACAGTTTACCTAAAACCTTTTTTTCCTTCTCCCCTACTCTTTTTAACCCCCCCTTCTTTTCATTATGAAAAATGCTAACATAGAAAAAGTAGAGAGCATAGTATAATATACCTATCACCTACGTTTAACAGATAATGTTTTGCATTATTCTCTTCATTTGTTTAAAAAAGTTTTTTTTTCTGAAAATTGTGAAAGTGAATTACAAGCAAACACCTCAGCTTACATCTCTAAAAATTAAGGCCATTTTTGTGCTTTACTGCAGTCACATGAGTTTATTGTTGATGTTTGAGAGGCTGGCTTCAGTAGGGTGGTGGAGTAGATAGAGGCTGGATTGCTCCTATAAATACACAATCTTCTTCATCACATGTACTGGGGGTAATAATAAAATAGCACTACTGCCTGTGTGTGTTCTATAGTTTTGGGCTCAAATAGAAATGGATAGTTCTGTGTATGAAAGTAATCCTTTATATTACTGTAGTGTATTATAGTTTTAAAAGTTTATGGATCTTTTTAAATTTTCCTGAGAACCCTGTGATTTATGTATCTATACTCATGCCCACCTTGCCCGCTTAAGTGACATACTCCTCAGTCACATGGTTATTATTAGCAGTAAGTGAAAAACCTGGAACTGGAACCCAATCTTCTGGCCACAAGTTTATTGCTCTGTCTGCTATATCCATGTCCTCACCATTGTCTTTTATGTTTCAAAAGAGATACTTCAGGAATATCTCTGAAATGTGTCCTTTCCTCCTTATTCTCACTGCTGCTGCCGGGTGGGGATCCTCTTCTCCTGTCGTAACTTAAAGGAGTCTCTCCCCTCTTGAGACTCACTTCTCTATTAAGCTGCAGTGGGCTGTGATGTGGCTACAGTGGTGAACAAAACAGATATAACCCCCGCCTCCCTGGAATTCACAGCCCAGCAGAATAAGCTGCTTGAAGGCAGGACCTCGTTGTATTTCCCTTTGTGGCACTGCTGCCTGGCACACAGCTGCAGTGTAGTAGACCTCAGCACACATTCTTAAATATGAGTACTTACTGAGATGTTTTGCAAAAAATAACTTGAGAATCAGATTACTATAGGCCTTTTCACTGAATGATTGCATGGAGAAAAAACAGACTCACGAAGACTTTTCCAAACATGTGATACTCTTATCCCTTTTCACTTACCATACCCAAATAGAAAATTGGTTGTCGAACAGATGTATTGTATCTTAGCTCTAATGTTTCCATACCTTTAGAATATCTCAAATAGTTTTTAAAAGGTAAGCAGTTTCAAAATAGTTTTTTAATGTTAGCATTTATTTGTCTTTTGTGTTGTCTTGTTCAGTTAAAGGTAACCCATGTGTAAATAATCTTTTTAAAGTGTAAATTAATCTATTTTTATACTTTTATAGGTGTATACATTTCCAAATACTCAGACTATCTTCATGCAAGACCTTGGTATCATGGGAAGTCTGGTTATGTTGTAATTTTTAATCTAATTAAGGTAAAGACTAAATGTGCTTCTATGTAATTTTTCTTTTAAAAATGAAAGATTATCAGTCTGTGATAATGTTCTTTGCAGATCATTTGCTACACATAGTCCTTGCCAAAGACAGCTATCTAAAGTCAGAGAAAATAACTGCTTTTTGCTTTCCTTTACGGACAAAGCTTTTTTTAAATTCATTTTATAGATGATCTATGAATATGTTTTTTTTTAAAAAGCTTCAAAATAATACAACAGGTATTCAGTGAAAAGCTTTCCTCTCACCCTGTCCCACAATGCCACTTTTTAAATAGTAAATAACAGAAAACGAGTAGCTGCTTATAAAGCAGTGTGATTTCAGTTATAAGAGATGAATTTAGAAAGCAACATTCATTGATTTAAGTTGTCAAAATGAGAAACCTTTATATATTTTTTTAACCCCTAAAACATTGAGACCTTGTTCACAGTTTCATGGGGCACCTGCAACTGATGATCTCAGAAATTTTTAAATGCCCTTAAATAGTCCAGTATAAATGAATCACGCAATTAGAATTTTCACCCAAATAGTAGGAAAACTCTAATTTTAGAGGTTGGGGGGCTTTTTGAGGACATATTCTGTGGTCTCGTTTTGGTTTTGCTTTTGTTTTAGCTTTCCTACTATCTTAAGTTCTTTGGTTATAAACGTAACACTACTGATTTTTTTAAGAGTGTGAACTCTTCATATTCCAAAACTTGTCCCCAAGAACTGGAGGGAAAGTAGCATTGCATTGGCTCATAGTCACTGCTTCCCTCCCTTACTCTTCCCTCTCCTGCTCTGTGATAAGTGCTGTAGTTCTGCCGCAGACAACGTGCCTGTCAGCTCAGGTAACAAACATTTTTTCTTATGTCAGATTGTGCCTCGCCATTGGTTTCGTGCCCCCATATCCCACCCTGTCTGGTGGATACTGCTGTTTAGTTTTTGCCTATGTGCTCTCAGTCTTCCTTACTTTACTGCTTAGAAGCCAGCCCTGCCCAACATCATAAGCTGTTTGATGGGGAGAGAATACAGGTTTTGATTGCTCACTGAAGTACCATTTATATTATTTGTCTTCTTAGTATTGCCTTTGGTGGTCCTGTTGATGAAGAGGCGGGACCTTGACAGCAAACATGTGTATATGTTCTTTATTAGGCTACTTTTAAATAAATCCTAGAGTCAGATTATTGCTATTTGAAAACATTTGATTAGTCTTAATATTTTCATTCTAGGGAAGAGTCAAGTTTGTGTCTGAGAATTATACAACTAACTATACCAGCCCATCTTCTGGCTATGATTGCCACGTGGCTGTAAGTACTAACAAGTTTTCTCACAAGACAAGTCAGTTTCGCACCTTTGAACTGAATCAGGTATAGTCACCTGGGAATAAATCATTTCTAAATCTAAGGAGTTAAATTTTGGGGTTGGGTAGGGTTGAAATAAACTTGATGCACGTGGAATTCTGTAGTATTACCCTGATAATACTTATTTTGCTTCTTTCAGTATTACCTCTATGAACTTTCAGGCAGCACTGTTATTGAGCGACCCAGACAGATCTGTCCTTATGTGATTGTAGCTTTTCAGTACAGGGAACCTAAAAAGATGGCAGCACCAGCTCATAATCATAAAAGCAAGTAAGTAATTATGTACATACTTTGTTTTACTGGATTTCTTTCCTTTGCTCTTATAAAATATGCTTCTTTTTTTTCCCCCTAGACTTGAACTCAAAGAAGATGGTAAGAAATTATTTAATTGGTTCTTTTAGCTGTTTCTTTAAGTAAATGTTTTGTTCATAAATAAAATAATCAGTTTCTTTCTTACCCTCATTTCTCACAGTTCTCATCTATCCATGGAAAGGGAAATTAATTATTCAAGGCTGTCTGATGTGTGATATAACCCTTTGGTCCTCTTACGGCACATTGGTTCCAAAACAACTGTAAGTATTGAATAAGTGCCTTTACTGATGCTTGTATAATTTTTTGATTCTCATTTTGAGGTGAGGTCTTGCTTGTTGGCACTGGTGTGAAATACAGCAACTGTACTTGGTTTTAGATTACTCCTGGGGAGATGTATAGAGCACAGGGCCATGACACAGGAGACCTAAATTCAGATATAAATCTGACCGTTGCCTTGAAATAAGTTAGTTTTATAATCTTTGACAAATCACTTTTTATATTTTAGTATCTTAATCCATTTATGGGAAAATGATCTCTCAGGCTAAATTAATTTACTTGATGCTAGAAGTTTGACTTTCCCCAAGAAACAACTTGGACTTGCCTAGATAACAGATGCAACAGATTCTAGCCACTGAATTCTATTAGAATCTTTATAAGGTTTGCAGTATCTAGCTTTTTAATTTTCACACGATTTTCCTAGACTAGTATTAGAGTAGCCTTTACATGTATTTACATTATGATGAATTACAGTACTTGCTTCTGCAGAGAGAACTGTGAAGGGCATCTTGTGATATCTTTTTGTTTAATCTATTCTTAGTTTGCACCCAAAACTGTTGAAAGTTAGACATGCTTTAATTGAAAAATAAAATGAAAACTGGCGTGCTATTAGAAATCATTTACTTTCTACTGGCCTTTTTTAAGAAGAGAGAGGGAATTTATAGCCCATAGAATAAATTAAGGATTCTGTGAATAAATAAATGGGAGAGAAGGGAAAGTTCTTTCTCACTGTAGAGTGCAACTAATAGGTATAGAAAGAGCGATGGAATTTGGAAATCACATTTTGGCAACATCATAATAATCAGTGGAGGCTTGATGTAGTAGGTGAAAGTTTGATGGTATTTACATATCTCGCAAAGGAAAAAATAAAGACTTTACAATGGAAGAAGCTACAGAGACCATCTTAACTAAGTGGTTAAGTTAATGTCACCAGGAGAGGAATAAACATCATGTGCTTCCTGATACGATGCACAGAGAATAACACGATATCAGTCTGTGGTGCTCCTGCCAATCTAATCAGGAAGAAAGGTTAGACATGCCCAGATTGAGGGACATTCTGCAAAATAAATGGTCTATATTATTCAAAAATATCAAGGTCACTGAAGATAAAGACTCAGAGATTGTTGCAGACTGAAGGAGACTAAAGAGACATACGTAAATGCAATGTGGCATCCTGGATTGGATCCTGAACCAGAAAAAAGTACCTTCTTTTGTTACAAGGGACCTTAGTGAGACAGTTGGCAACATTTGAATGAGGTCTGTAGGTTAAAAAATTGTCCTGTATCATTGTTAATTTGTTGATTTTTGCTAATTGTTTTGTGGTTATATAAGGAAATATTTTTCTTAAGGGTACACATTAAGAAGTATTTGGGGGGAAAGGAGGCATCTGTAAGTCTGCAAGTATTTAAAAATGAGTTTTAAAGAAGGAAAAGGTAGTCAGGGGAAATGATGCAAGTCTGGCTGCGGTTCATCCTGTGGCACTGCATGGTCAGCAGTCCCATATTATCAAAAGTTCTTACGTAGTGTAATTTCTAGAAGATTCTCGTTCCAATATGCATAATTCTTCCACATGTCTGGATATTTTGGTTATAACAGAAATGCATGCATTCAGAAAATGGGAACACATTTGCAGACCATGGTTTATGAGGTCACATACTCAAAAATCTATAATATTTATGAATATGTACATTATTTGATCTGGCGTTTATAGATTTAAGAATTTTTTGTGGTTATAATATTTTTGTTTGCTTTATATTCGAAAGCCAAAACTTATGAAGCTGTAGTTTCAGTGTTTATTACATTACATGATATTGTTATTTTGTTTCTTAGACCACACGAACTAGAGTTTAAGTATGTAATGAAAGTGTCGTCTTTGAAAAACAGACTACCAGAAGCTGCTTTTAGAAAACAGAATTACGTGGAGCACAAAGGTCTGTTCAGATGTCATGGTACACTGCATGTCCTGAACTCTGTTCCAGTTCTTTTCCACCCTCTCTTTCATACACACATGCACGCGTGCATGTGCACTCTCTCTCTCGCCCTCTTACTTCTGTTTTCCCTTAAGTACTTCTTAAAAGGGTCTTTTGTGAAAGGTGTAGAGTAGCTCTGTGATTCAGTTCTTGGGAGGTTCCGCCTCTACCTACTTTCTGGAGAGTTTATATCGTAAATGGGTGCTGAATTTTCTCAAAAGCTTTTTCTGCATCCATTGAGATCATCATATGGTTTTTATCCTCCAATTTGTTAATATGGTGTATCACATTGATTGATTTGCGTATATTGAAGAATCCTTGCATTCCTGGGATAAACCCCACTTGATCATGGTGTATGATCCTTTTAATGTGTTCTTGGATTCTGTTTGCTAGTATTTTGTTGAGGATTTTTGCATCTATGTTCATTAGTGATATTGGCCTGTGGTTTTCTTTCTTTGTGGCATCTTTGTCTGGTTTTGGTATCAGGATGGCGGTGGCCTCGTAGAATGAGGTTGGCAGTGTTCCTCCCTCTGCTATAATTTGGAAGAGTTTGAGAAGGATAGGTGTTAGCTCTTCTCTAAATGTTTGATAGAATTTGCCTGTGAAGCCATCCGGTCCTGGCCTTTTGTTTGTTGGAAGAATTTTAATCACAGTTTCAATTTCACTGCTTGTGATTGGTCTGTTTATATTTTCTGTTTCTTCCTGGTTCAGTCTCGGAAGGTTGTGCTTTTCTGAGAACTTGTCCATTTCTTCCAGGTTGTCCATTTTATTGGCATATAGTTGCTTGCAGTAGTCTCTTATGATCCTTTGTATTTCTGCAGTGTCAGTTGTTACTTCTCCTTCTTTCATTTCTAATTCTGTTGATTTGAGTCTTCTCCCTTTTTTTCTTGATGAGTCTGGCTAATGGTTTATCAATTTTGTTTATCTTCTCAAAGAACCAGCTTTTAGTTTGATTGATCTTTGCTATTGTTTCCTTCATTTCTTTTTCATTTATTTCTGATCTGATCTTTATGATTTCTTTCCACCTGCTAACTTTGGGGGTTTTTTTGTTCTTCTTTCTCTAATTGCTTTAGGTGTAAGGTTAGGTTGTTTATTTGAGATTTGTCTTGTCTCTTGAGGTAGGATTGTAGTGCTGTAAACTTCCCTCTTAGAACTTTTGCTGCATCCCATAGGTTTTGGGTCGTGTTTTCATTGTCATTTGTCTCTAGGTATTGTTTTATTTCCTCTTTGATTTCTTCAGTGATTTCTTGGTTATTTAGTAGCGTGTTGTTTAGCCTCCATGTGTTTGTATTTTTTACAGTTTTTTTCCCTGTAATTGATATCTAGTCTCATAAAGTTGTGGTCAGAAAAGATACTGGATACGATTTCAATTTTCTTCAATTTCCCAAGGCTTGATTTGTGACCCAAGATATGATGTATCCTGGGGAATGTTCCGTGAGCACTTGAGAAGAAAGTGTATTCTGTTGTTGTTGGATGGAATGTCCTATAAATATCAGTGAAGTCCATCTTGTTTAAGGTGTTATTTAAAGCTTGTGTTTCCTCATTTATTTTCATTTTAGATGATTTGTCTGTTGGTGAAAGTGGAGTGTTAAAGTCCCCTACTATTATTGTGTTACTATGGATTTCCCCTTTTATGGCTGTTAGCATTTGTCTTGTGTACTGAGGTGCTCCTATGTCAGATGCATAATATTTACAGTTGTTATATCTTCTTGGATTGATCCCTTGATCATTATGTGGTGTCCTTCTTTGTCTCTTGTAATAGTCTTTGTTTTAAAGTTTATTTTGTCTGATATGAGAATTGCTGCTCCAGCTTTCTTTCAATTTCCATTTGCATGGAGTATCTTTTTCCATCCCCTCACTTTCAGTCTGTATGTGTCCCTGGGTCTGAAGTGGGTCTCTTGTAGACAGCATGTACACAGGTCTTGTTTTTGTATCCCTTCAGCCAGGCCATGTCTTTTTGTTGGAGCATTTAATCCATTTACAGTTAAGGTAATTATCGCTATGTATGTTCCTAGTACCATTTTCTTAATTGTTTTGGGTTTGTTTTTGTAGGTGTTTTCCTTCTCTTGTGTTCCCTGCCTAGAGAAGTTCCTTTAGCATTTGTTGTAAAGCTGGTTTGGTGGTGCTGAATTCTCTTAGCTTTTGCTTGTCTGTAAAGGTTTTAATTTCTCCATCGAACCTGAATGAGATCCTTGCTGGTAGAGTAATCTTGGTTGTAGGTTTTTCCCTTTCATCACTTTAGATATGTCCTGCCACTCCCTTCTGGCCTGCAGAGTTTCTGCTGAATGATCAGCTGTTAACCTTACGGGGATTCCCTTGTGTGTTATTTGTTGCTTTTCCCTTGCTGCTTTTAGGATTTTTTTCTTTGTATTTAATTTTTGATAGTTTGAGTAATATGTGTCTTGGCATGTTTCTCCTTGGATTTATCCTGTATGGGACTCTCTGCACTTCCTGGACCTGACTGGCTGTTTCTTTTCCCATGTTAGGGAAGTTTTCAACTATAATCTCTTCAAATATTTTCTCAGACCCTTTCTTTTTCTCTTCTTCTTCTGGGATCCTTATAATTCAAACATTGGTGCTTTTAATGTTGTCCCAGAGGCCTCTGAGACTGTCCTCAGTTCTTTTCATTCTTTTTTCTCTATTTTGCTCTGCGGTAGTTACTTCCACTGTTTTATCTTCCCGGTCACTTATCCATTCTTCTGCCTCAGTTATTCTGCTATTGCTTCCTTCCTGAGAATTTTTATTTTCATTTATTGTGTTGTTCGTCATTGTTTGTTTGCTCTTTAGTTCTTCTAGGTCCTTGTTAAACGTTTCTTGTATTTTCTCCATCCTATTTCCAAGATTTTGGATCATCTTTCCTATCATTACTCTGAATTCTTTTTCAGGTAGACTGCCTATTTCCTCTTCGTTTGGTCTGATGGTTTGTTACCTTGCTCCTTCATCTGCTACATATTTCTCTGTTTTCCCATTGTGCTTAACTTACTGTGTTTGGGATCTCCTTTTCGCAGGCTGCAGGTTCGTAGTTCCCTTTGTTTTTGGTGTCTGCCCCCAGTGGGTAAGGTTGGTTCAGTGGCTTGTGTAGCCTTCCTGGCGGAGAGGACTGATGCCTGTGTTCTGGTGGGTGGGGCTGGATCTTGTCTTTCTGGTGGGCAGGGCTGCGTCCAGTGGTGTGTTTTGGGGTGTCTCTGAATTTAGTATGATTTTAGGTAGCCTCTCTGCTAATGGGTGGGGTTGTGTTCCTGTCTTGCTGGTTGTTTGGCGTGGGGCGTCCAGCCCTGGAGTTTGCTGGCCATTGGGTGGAGCTGGATCTTAGCGTTGAGACAGAGATCTCTGGGAGAGCTCTTGCCGGTTGATGTTACATGGAGCCGGGTGGTCTCTGGTGGTCCAGTGTCCTGAACTCGGCTCTCCCACCTCAGAGGCTCAGGCCTGACACCAGGCCGGAGCACCAAGACCAACCATGTCAGCCACACGGTGGGTCTAGGGAGAAACGGGATTTTTCACTATAGCATTTTAAAATAGGAAATGTTCTGTGTTTCTGATTTTCTCCACAGTCTGTTGCCAAGATATGTGCTTCAATATGTATGAGGTGAAACTGTCCAACAAACAAGGGGAAAAAGTAGATAAACTAACAGAGTACATTAAAAGGGAGCAATTGGTAAGAATCATCAGTTTAAAATATTATTATTATGTTTTCCTTAAATTGAGAAATTGATATCTGTTTATTAGTTGGCTCTGCCTAGATTGAATTGTTTTAGCTTGCTCAAAAGGATTTTTTTTTTTTTTTTTTTTTTGGTCACGCCACACAGCTTGTAGGATCTTAGTTCCCTGACCAGGGGTCAAACCCGGGCCCACAACAATGAAAGTGCCAAGTCCTAACCACTGGACCGCCAGGAAATTCCCTTAAGAGGATATTTATCATTTAATATTTATTGACATGATATGTATTGGCTAACATGTTCATCCCCTTTGTATCTTAGTTTACTTTTTCTGTGTCTCACTAGTCAGTTCATACTCCTGGTTTTAAGTATAGGAGGACAGTTTTTCTCAAATCCTTTTTTGTTGTTGTTTTTGTTTTATGATGGAAGAATTGAGTAGATCCCTAGTATTTCTGCATTAATCAAAGGAGATTGATTTGTGGGATATTTCTTTAAAAGTGACCCTTGTCAACACATAGGTGTATAAAGAAGAAAAAGTTGCTGCTTCTATTGCTTTCATAGCGTAGAAAAGCACGATTCTACTGAGAAATATGTAACATCCAAAGACCTCTCCACTGTGTTAACCAGGGCTCCTCGGTCTGAGGATAGGAGTAGATGCTGACCTTACAGTGAGTGATTCCCAAACATCCCAAAGGAAACAGTGTGCATGGTGGAAGTGAGCAAACAAGTCTGCTCAGCCCTTTAGTGGCACAACAGACTTATCCCCATAGTAGACAGTATGAAACCGGTAAATTAACAGAATAGATAGGTGAGCTGCCTTGGGGGAAGTGTCAGGTAAGATGCTTGAGTTGCATGTAACAGAAATTCAGACTGGCTTAAACAATAAAGAGTTTTGATAGGCTTACTTTTGAGTTTTAGATGGTAAAGCAAGTTCAAGTGCTGTTTGCTCAGGACTCTTTTTCTTTCAGCTTCTCCCTCCTCTGTGCAATAGTTCTGTCCTAGGCTGCCAGTCAGGGCTGCGTGCTTCCTTTTTGCATCCAGAGAGAACCCGTCCTCCAAACCATGGCTTCTGTCCTTAGACCAGTTCCATCATCTGCATGTCTCTCAGCAGCAACTAGAAAGGGAATGGCCCGCACTGATTAGTTCAGGCCACTCAGAGCCCACCTTCCAGAGCTGGGTGCGAGGTCAGGGCCCCCATTCTGCAGTAAGGAGGTGCAGTGGCTGACACAGGATGCTGAGCAGGTGACCACTGAGTATCGACGGGGGCTACAGGCTATGTGTTTTCGAAGTAGTGTAGTTCATTTTATATTTGGAAATTCAAAGGAAGGAAGGTCAAAGATACTTTGAGAAAATGCATTAGTGAAGGGTCTACTTGTGAGTGCTTCTGGTATTGAACTCAGGAGACTCGGTGCCCAGCTTTACTTCACAGTTTGTGTGTTAATTACTTAACAGAAATTACTTATCACATAAGGTCCTTCGCTCTCAGTGCTCCAGGCTGCTTTTCCTGCCTCATTTTATAATGAATAATCTTTACATATCGGTCTCCCTACCTAGACATCGAGCTCCTTGAGGGTAGGTATCATGTCTTAAGCATCTTTGACACCTTGGTGCCTGGTGTATAGTGGACGAGCAGTAAATGTCCCTTGTACCTACAACACTGGACTTCAAGAACAGTACTGAGGAAGGTCTCTTCTTTAAAAGGTGGTAAAGACATGTATGGCTGGATTTTTCTGTGTGTGAATGGAAAAGGCTAGAAGTAGATATTTCAAAGATTCTATGATTTTTTTCCCCACAGAGGTTAAAATAGGAATTTTATATAGCCCTTTCAGCGCATAATTTGAGAGACTAATAAGATACACTACATATTTGTTTTACGTGCACATATTTTGGAATAAAGAAATGTACAGTTTTAAGCAGATATAGGATTTTACTTTCATCTATATTACAAAACTAAAATTCAGAATAATGTAGCTAATTATTGTCACTTTTACTCTTTACACCGATAAAAAGATAAAACAAGAATTACATCTGTTTGCTGATAAATACCAAAGATATGGGTATATATAACTGTTGATACATTTATTCAGTAATTCTTTCTTGAGTGCTTACTGTGTGCCAGAAGCAAAAAGACAAATTGTCCCTGCCATCAAGGAACTTACAAGACTATAGGAGACAAAAATGTAAACCAACCAATGCATAGGGGCTGTGATAGAAATGTTTGGAGACTCACAATAGTGATTGTTCCTGTGGGTGAAGTTTCAGTCTCATAATTAGTTCCAATAAATAATTAGAAAAGAAGTCTTTTTTTCATACTTGAGTTGTTGAATAATTTATTGATTTATCATATTTGTAGGCTTATGACCTGTCAATTTTTGAAGTATGTTTTATCACTTTATAAAGTGGTATCTTTTATTCTGTTTTTTTAACTGAGAAATTATTGTATGACATTGAATTTTATCTTTGTTAAGGGTATATAGGCTTTTGAAATGGTGACTAATGGGGAAGAAGAGCTGTTATCTCTGTGATTTAGAATGACAGAAGATGCCACTGAAGACTGTGGTAGAGGGAAAATAGAAGTATTTATTTTCATCTGCATTTCTTATAACCAGGGGACCTAATGATGTTATTTCCTTTTATTACTCATCTCTTAGGAAGCTGTAGAAAGGATTCTTTTAATGGATGGTATCTTCCAGTTTTTCTAGTCCCAGGATTCTGTGATATGTTTTGTATTAAAATGAGCTTAACATGTTAATCATAGGTCTGATTGACCTTGAATTTGTAGTGGCTAAATGGGAACAGAGCGGCTACTTAGCAGTATGAAATGTCCAACATGTCAATGAAAAAAAATGAAAGACGTTGTTTCTGATTGATTTGTTATGTAATTGAACACTATCCTAAAACTAACCCATGATGTTCTAGTTATTTATTATATGTAGCCATAACAAGGCCAAGATTACTTGAATGCTAAGGAGCTTGCAGTTTCTGATACTGGGGACAAAATTGTCCTGATTCCCATAAATACTGACATTTCAAGAATTTTTTTCTTTAACTTTTCATGAGCTTAAAAATCACTGAAGAATGTGGTAGAGGGAGAAGGAGAGAGGAATTGAATCTTCTTTCTTGCTCTTTTATGTTTAAGGCAATCGTCAAATGCTTAGAAGATCGAGAATTTTTCATTTTACTTACGTCGTCAGCCTTAATGTCAGAAACAAGTAAGAACAACTTTTTGAATAAATGTTTTTCAGTATGTTTACTTTTATTGTATAAGATCAGCAACCTCACGTTTCTTCTGATTCTCATTCTGTGTAGGTTTTGGAGAGGAGCAGATGGGTCTTCACGGGTTGCATTTATTCCATTCATCCCCGTCAGCAGGTAAGGACCAGGACTGGCAGTTCACTGCACCTGTGGGCCATTTTTCAGTCCTCATCTTAAACTCTCAGCAGCATATGACCCTGGTAACTCTTTTCTTCTCTTAAATAACTTTCTTCCTTTACTCTCCCTGGTTAATCCTTCATCTCCTTTCTTTGTAGGCTTATCCTTTCCTGTCTGCTCCATGCTCAGATATCCACCTGCCTATGGACATTTCTTTCTACTTAAATGTCTCAGATGGTCCTCACATTCAGCATGTCCAAAACTGGATTCATTTGTTATGGAACAACAAGAGCTGGGAGTTGGTTTTATCATAGTCTCCCCGTCAGTAGGACTTAAGGTCCTCACAGAAGCACTTCCCTCTGTCTGGACTACTTGTCTCCTTCCCCCTGATCAGATGATGTTGATCGCCCCCCAAGCCAGAACCAGGAATTGCCTGCTAGGGGCAAAAAATATTGCTCCTGCAGTCTGTAAATAGATATACAGTATATCTGTGGTATTAGAATTTCAGAGGGCAGTTAGGAAACAAAGTCTAGAAAGGCTGTCTTTGGTGGGGGTAGATAATGAATAAAATTGGAGGAGAAGTGCTGGTCTAGCCACTTACCCATAGCTGTCAGGTGTCAGTTTAAATATCACTTTATTTATTCCCATCACCACTCTTCTTCCTTCAATGAGGACCCCTAGGCTTTTCACCAATATAATTTAAATATTTATTTTTATAATTATTTAATGCCTGCCTTTCTTGTATTCTACTGCATCCCTACTGCTTAGCAATGTCAGGCACCTAAAAAATAATAAATGCTTGCTGAGCAAATAAATAAATTAAAGTAAATGAGTCATTTCTTTTTGTCACATGAGGAAATTTTCCTCATTGTTTTATAATCACACTGTGTATGTTTAAACATGATTTGTATATAGTATTTATAAAGCTACAACCAATCCAAAAAAATTTTTTAATTGATGTTTTTAAATTGTATTCAGCTACTCAAAGCAGAGAACTACTGGCATTACCTGTTTGGAATAAGCAAAATATTACCAGTTATAATAACATAATGGCGATAGCTGCTTGCATTTTTCAAGCATTTACTACATTGATATTCTGCTAGGCACAATTGATTTCACAGCCCTTAATAGGTATTTTTATTGTGACCATTTCAAAGATGAGGAAACTGAAACTTAAACTTGCCCAAGGTCAAACAGCTGAGTCTGAGCTGGCTTCCAGCTCTGTTCCCACACTGCCTCCCTCCGTATGCAGGAGCTCTGCCTTTATTCTTATTTTTAGGTGTACACTACCACCTGAATAAGAAACATTAGTTCCTGTACCATTTGGGGCTGAACAGCACAGGATTTCTTTTTGAGTAAACATTGGATTGTTGTGTTCAATGCTCACAGCCTCCTCTAGTTCGTTAAGACACTTTTCTATTTCTGGTCACTCAGAAATGTTCAGTGCTGTGGTTATTTGTTTTAAATTGAGTGACTCTTCGCTTAGCAGACTTAAAAAGTTCTTTTTCTTAGATTTCATAATAGCCTGTTACAAATCGTTCTGACTTCTGCCTTTCCAAATTCTTGAAATAATGAAGTTGTCTAGAAAACTGCTGCTTTATCGTGAACTGTTAGCAGTACATAAGAACTTTGTCATGTTTTATTTTTCCTTTTACTATCTAAATGAACTGCAGAGAAAGGAATTTTTATTTTAATGGCTAGCCACATTTTCCCATTTATTTTTATTTGCCATTCTTTTCCTGATACCTGCTCAAGTATAAACGTATTCAGCTAGGTGTTTCTTAATTTTGCAGTTACTTTTTCGTTAAAAAGAATGGTATACTTCAGTTTAGTAGGCACCAAAGGTCTTTATTATCTGTGGGTTTTTTATTACTGATAAATTACATTTTCTAGGATTTTATTACCTATTTCTCAGTGACCTGACCTTTTCTCTTTTTTCCTGTACTCTTTTCCTTTAGGTTATTGAGTTGCTGAAAAATTAGCATTTCAGTCAGAGAGTGAACCAGGGAGAGGAAGTAAAATACAGACTAGTCAGTCTAGTTACATAATATTAAAAAATTGCATTTGCTAGAGAAGGTGATGAAATATATACCAGTAGTTACCATGAGAGTTGGGGGTTACTTAGGGTTTACTTTCTTTTAGTTCAACTGGTTTGTGTTGTAACTCTAGTTTCTTCCAGTTTTATTGAGATATTATATAATTGACATACAGCACTATATAAGTTTAGGGTTTACCAGCATAAAGATTTGACTTACATACATTATGAAACAACTACCACAGTAATTCTAGTGAACATCCATCATATCATATAGATACAAAATTAAAGAAAATAGAAAAAACATTGTTTCCCTTGTGATGAGAACTATTAGTATTTCCCTTCTTTTTCCTTCTTTGGCTGCGTTGGGTCCTCGTTGCTGCAGGCTTTCTCTAGTTGCGGCTAGCGGGGGCTACTCTTCATTGCAGTGCACGTGCTTCTCATTGTGGTAGCTTCTATTGTTGCAGAGCACTGGCTCTAGGCACGCGGGCTTCGGTAGTTGTGGCATGCAAGCTCAGTAGTTGTGGCTCGCAGTCTCTAGAGCGCAGGCTCAGTAGTTGTGGTGCACGGGCTTTGTTGCTCCATGGCATGTGGGATCTTCCCAGACCAGAGCTCGAACCCGTGTACCCTGCAAAGGCAGGTGGATTCTCAACCACTGCGCCACCAGGGAAGTCCCAGTATTTACTTTCTTAACTTTCATATGTAACGTCAGCAGTGTTAATTATTTTTTATTATGTTGTACATTACATCTTTAGTACTTATTTATCCTATAACTGAAAGTTTGCACCTGTGACTACCTTCTTAAGAGAATTTGAAGTAGGTCATATAAGGTACAGATTAGATACATTTTAAAAGCAGAAGATGAGAATAGAAAAGTAATTCTGCCAACTCTAAATGCCGGTGCATTGAGCCCACGCTGGGCTCCTGGTCAGATGAGATGGAGCTGCAGGCGGGCCTGCCTTCTTCATTCTCACCTGGTGATCCCATCTGAGTGACTCTTTTTTGGTTCTGTGTGTGCGTGTTTTCATATATATGGAGATAATATATGTTCATTAAGTGCATCCATAAGTCTTCTATTAATTGCTATTTAGATTACCATTTGAAACACTGTATCATATTTAACCATCCTGTAATTTTGTAATCTAAAGCGTTTTTTCCTGCATGTTTTTGAAAAAACAAGAACTTTGGGTTTTTAATACATGTGTATATATTTTAGGGCTGAAAGACTTGAAAGTTGAAGATGACATCTCATTGAAGGTGGTACCTATTTTACCTGCCCTTAATTGTGCCCTGCTGGAAGCAAAGAAATCATTTTCTGAAAAAGGAATCTGTCCAAACACATTAGTAAAGCATAATCTCCAAGAACTGTACAAGGTGGACAAAAGTCCTTCATTGACTGCTGCTTCTCAGGATGGAATTAAAGAGACTGCATTCTTTGGCAAAGTGTCCAGTGGTTTTGACTTGACTCCTCCAGCTGAAAAGTGCCCTTTACAGTCTTTAACTCAGTTGAGATCTTATTCTTCAAATCCTAATGGGTACATTTTGGAAGTATCTACTGCACTAGACTTATTGGCAGACTGTCCTCAGTCTCCATGTATTTCAGATGGAATTTGTGACGCTGGATTTTCTTTAGTTATGACTCCAAATGCTGAATTTCACGACTCAGCGACAGAAGTAAGAAAAGAAACAGAAACACAAAAGAATTCTGAAGAGATGTTTAAAGCAAGGCAGGGAGCTCTGGTCCCATTAAGTCCCGCATCAAATCTGAGAGTTCAGCGTAAGAGAAAAGCAGGCACGCTGCCCGTGGTACAGAGTAAAAGGGTGAAGTTGTGCCATCCCTTTCCCAGAAGAACTCGTGGTGGAGCAAAGAAGCGTCCAGACTCTCGCACAACTCTCAAGTTCCGTCAGAAAAGAGAAAACGGTAAGCATGGTCTGTATGGATTTTCAGATGAGCAATTAGTAATAACTGTTGTGTGTTAACCCTGTTCCTGTGTGACCATCCTGGACTGTAGCTTGACAGTGTCCGTTAGCTCTCTCCAGGTGATCTGTGTGCATGCTAAAGTTGGAGAAGCGCTAATCTAGATAACATGAAAATCAAGAAATAGGACAAAAGCCCACCCACCAAAAGCTTGTATTTCACTTGTAAAACTGCTCAAATCATCACTCAGTTATTTACTTACCTGTCTAAGAAGTACGGTATTTCAGATGGAATTTATTGATGCTGGATTTTCTTTAGTTATGACTCCAGGTGCTGAATTTCACGACTCAGCGGCAGAAGTAAGAAAAGAAACAGAAACACAAAAGAATTCTGAAGAGATGTTTAAAGCAAGGCAGGGAGCTCTGGTCCCATTAAGTCCGGCATCAAATCTGAGAGTTCAGCGTAAGAGAAAAGCAGGCACGCTGCCCGTGGTACAGAGTAAAAGGGTGAAGTTGTGCCGTCCCTTTCCCAGAAGAACTCGTGGTGGAGCAAAGAAGCGTCCAGACTCTCGCACAACTCTCAAGTTCCGTCAGAAAAGAGAAAACGGTAAGCATGGTCTGTATGGATTTTCAGATGAGCAATTAGTAATAACTGTTGTGTGTTAACCCTGTTCCTGTGTGACCATCCTGGACTGTAGCTTGACAGTGTCCGTTAGCTCTCTCCAGGTGATCTGTGTGCATGCTAAAGCTGGAGAAGCGCTAATCTAGATAACATGAAAATCAAGAAATAGGACAAAAGCCCACCCACCAAAAGCTTGTATTTCACTTGTAAAACTGCTCAGATCATCACTCAGTTATTTACTTACCTGTCCAAGAAATAAGGTATTTCAGATGGAATTTGTGATGCTGGATTTTCTTTAGTTATGACTCCAGGTGCTGAATTTCACAACTCAGCGGCAGAAGTAAGAAAAGAAACAGAAACACAAAAGAATTCTGAAGAGATGTTTAAAACAAGGCAGGGAACTCTGGTCCCATTAAGTCCCGCATCAAATCTGAGAGTTCAGCGTAAGAGAAAAGCAGGCACGCTGCCCGTGGTACAGAGTAAAAGGGTGAAGTTGTGCCGTCCCTTTCCCAGAAGAACTCGTGGTGGAGCAAAGAAGCGTCCAGACTCTCGCACAACTCTCAAGTTCCGTCAGAAAAGAGAAAACGGTAAGCATGGTCTGTATGGATTTTCAGATGAGCAATTAGTAATAACTGTTGTGTGTTAACCCTGTTCCTGTGTGACCATCCTGGACTGTAGCTTGACAGTGTCCATTAGCTCTCTCCAGGTGATCTGTGTGCATGCTAAAGTTGGAGAAGCGCTAATCTAGATGACATGAAAATCAAGAAATAGGACAAAAGCCCACCCACCAAAAGCTTGTATTTCACTTGTAAAACTGCTCAAATCATCACTCAGTTATTTACTTACCTGTCCAAGAAATAAGGTATTTCAGATGGAATTTGTGATGCTGGATTTTCTTTAGTTATGACTCCAGGTGCTGAATTTCACAACTCAGCGGCAGAAGTAAGAAAAGAAACAGAAACACAAAAGAATTCTGAAGAGATGTTTAAAACAAGGCAGGGAACTCTGGTCCCATTAAGTCCCGCATCAAATCTGAGAGTTCAGCGTAAGAGAAAAGCAGGCACGCTGCCCGTGGTACAGAGTAAAAGGGTGAAGTTGTGCCGTCCCTTTCCCAGAAGAACTCGTGGTGGAGCAAAGAAGCGTCCAGACTCTCGCACAGCTCTCAAGTTCCGTCAGAAAAGAGAAAACGGTAAGCATGGTCTGTATGGATTTTCAGATGAGCAATTAGTAATAACTGTTGTGTGTTAACCCTGTTCCTGTGTGACCATCCTGGACTGTAGCTTGACAGTGTCCGTTAGCTCTCTCCAGGTGATCTGTGTGCATGCTAAAGTTGGAGAAGCGCTAATCTAGATGACATGAAAATCAAGAAATAGGACAAAAGCCCACCCACCAAAAGCTTGTATTTCACTTGTAAAACTGCTCAAATCATCACTCAGTTATTTACTTACCTGTCTAAGAAATAAGGTCATTCAGTTTCTGAACTGTCCTCGGACAAATTCGAGTGGAAGAAGAGGATCTGCTAAAATCAGGCACACTAAGAACAGATGGCAAAAACTGATAAGTGATAGCCTGAACATGTTTAAAGAGGGGGGAAAGTGCCTGGACTCTCCCAGAACTAGAGCATCCTGGGGCAGAATTTCTAATCCTTTGTGTGTTTTAAAAGTGGTCGTCTGGATCCTACTACCGACCTACTGAAACAAGGTCCAGTGGCCTCGAGACATATATATTGAAACAGTTCCTCAAGTGGTTTTGTTGCCCCCTGAAAACTGAGGGAGAATCAGCGTCCAGAGCCATTTAATGTTAGTCAAATGCACTTCAGTGAACAGAGCACGACAAATAACACAATTTTGGCTTAGAGTCATCTCAGATTATGTGTGGTGTATTTTGTTTAAAACTAGGGAACTTATGCTCTATGACCCCTTAGCGAAGAGGTGAGCAGACTTGGGCCAAAGGGTCCCTCAGGCATTACCTGTTGTCTCTGTACTTCACTGTGCTGGCACAGGTGGGCGGCTGTGACTGAGGTCTGGCCCTTCACAGAAAAAATTTGCCAACCCTATCTATAGTATTTTGAATTTTAAAATTCTGATGCCTAAAGAAGAAACACTGGAGGTGTGTGGATCCCCAGGATCCTAGATAATTAAGATTTTACCCTGTGGTTTAACAAGTAGTTATTTCTGGCCAATTATAGTTTGAGAAATTGTGTGTGTGTGTGTGTGTTTAGGAGGGTGGTAGAGAGAACGGCAGTATGAAGCAGCAACTCACACTCTACATTTCCTCACAAATTCCAGGCCAACCATATTGGGTTTCTCTCTATATGAACCATTTTAAAGGTATTAAATAAATTACCTATAATTCAACATATATGTTGTCACTGTTTCTCAAGTGTGCTAATTTCATCCACTATAAGAAATATGTTTTAGGGATGTCCCTGGCAGTACAGTGGTTACAACTCCACACTTCCAGTGCACAGGGCACGGGTTTGATCCCTGGTCAGGGAACTAAGACACAACATGCCACAGAGTGTGGCCAAAAAATGAACAACAACAACGATGTGATTAAACCAGCCAAGATGACTAAATATAATACCACAAAAGCTCAAAAAAAAATAGAAAAGAAATACATTGTATATTGTAGTCCAGTACACACAAATTCATACATTACTGAAACAGAAATTTCAGGAAGCATTTACCCTAACTATGTGTAATACAATCTGATATCTTCTGTTTCATTTAACAAAGAATTCTGGTTGCAGCCCATTAAGTTTATTTTATAATACACCCATGGGTTATTGCATGCAGCTTGAGAAACATGTCATTGAGTGATGCAAATAAGCAGGGCAGTCCGTGCAGGGTCACCTGTTTCGTGTTTCTCCTTTTCCTCGCAGGACCTAGGTTGTGAGAGATGTTCCCCTCCTGCCCATGCAGATGTTACGCTTCCCCTAGTCTTGATCATCTCATCTTATTTTCTTTCTCTTCTTAATTTAGTCTTAACAGTTTTCCTGCTTGACTTATATTTTGCCTTTTTTTATGCTAAAAATTTTAGAAATTGTAACCAGTATAAAATCAGAAGTCTTACTCTAAAAACAAAACTGCTGCTTTATTGCCTTTGATAGTTTAGTAGGGAAGAAAATAATTAGACCCAGGGAAATGTACAACATTAAGAGAGTCTAAAAGCTTTTTTAAAAAACCGTTTATTTTTCTAACCTTCAAAAGAATAAAATGAAACTGGTCTCTTTTCTACATTTCACTAATAACCATCACATTCTGAAACTGTTTAATATGTTTTCTGTTCTCAATCAATTAGAAATAGTATTTTCCATATAACGTGATTTTAAAATATTTGCAAACATTCACATGTGTGATTATTTTATATAGTCAATGGGGAAAACGTTTTCACAGGGAACATTTATTAACATATTTTTTTAACTCTTAAAGGATTGAAACACTTTCTGCGTGTGATACAAGCAGGTTGTTAATAGTTTTTTCTCCTCATGTGCCCCCACCTTTAGTTCTTTCCTTCCTTCCCTGCGAGAAGTAAAGCTGAGCATTTTGTTAGAGAAATGAGCAATTATAATAGATTTATAGGAAGTTAAATCAGAAGAGGACTTTCTTCAATGTACCTTCCTCTGTCTTCTCTTAAGAGATGATTTTTCAGGCAGTGTTAAAGCTTTGATATTTAGGTGTAGTGAAGGAAAATATGTAAGATGGCTCTTTGTGAACCTACAGTCTCTTCTCTACAGTGTGATCATGGTTTTAACCATATGGCTTTATGGGAGCTGTGTCGCTTTTGTGTAAATTGAATTATCCGTCACCCTGTGCTGTGAACTAGCATGTTCAGCCTTACCTGCCACATCAGTCAGCAAAGATTATGGAATCTTTTTTAAAAATTAAGTCATGCCTTGTTTCTATAAAGTTATTACTCTGATATTTTTCTCCTAATCCTAATTAGGGATATAGACCAACACTTAGCAAGTTCAAAAATCTTTTAATGAAATACCCCAAATTTTATATTTTATTCCCCATTATTAAAGTTTCCCCCCAAAACAAATCAAAGGAAAGCTATGCTGATAAATATGTGCACCCCCTACCCCTTAGAAAACGGTGTCTTTTCTGCATAAGGTGCTGAAGTGCTGACTGCACAGTTTGTACAGACAACCAAATTGGATTGGAAAAACCAAGAAGCTCCTATTTCTAAAGCTGTTCCAGGGTCAACGAATGCTAAAAGGGCAAGGAAACGAGAGACATCTCCAGTCAAAACTGTTCCAAGGGCTGAGCCACCTGTGAAGAATTCTCCACAAAAACAGAGGGAAAATATAGTAAAAGGCAATCAGAATCCCAGAATCAGAAAGCAGCCACAACCTGGTAAGAAGTCCTCTTCCTGTAAATTTCAGCACCGTAATACAGACTAATCGAGATTATAAAGTAGTATATTGAAACAGTATAAGATCAGTTGAAATCTGTCACGTTCTTGTGGTCTTCTTTAGTTCAGACACTGACAGGACAAGTAACTTGGTTTCCCATTGTGAATAAATAAGAAAGTGCCAAGATTCATACCTTCACTAAATAGACCCTACTTTTCATTCTGCAGAAAGCCTGAACATGAACTGTTTAGCAGAGTTAAAGTATAAATGGCCTTTTTTAATGACTAAATTCACAAGCAAGTAGCATCTGGCAGTATTTTTCTGGACCATAATCAGTTATATAAGATATTATAAGTTTGTCCAGAGGGAACTGTAAAGACATGGTTCAAAGCAGTCAGTAATCTCGAATCCTGTATTTCACTTGTATTTTTTCTTGTTTTTTTTCGGTACGTGGGCCTCTCACTGCTGTGGCCTCTCCCGTTGCGGAGCACAGGCTCCAGACGCGCAGGCTCAGCAGCCGTGGCTCACGGGCCCAGCCGCTCCGCGGCATGTGGGATCTTCCCGGACCGGGTCACGAACCCGTGTCCCCTGCATCGGCAGGCGGACTCTCAGCCACTGCGCCACCAGGGAAGCCCCTGCATTTGGTTTCAAAAGGCATTAAATTAATTTTAAAAGCAGTTTTACTTTTCTACTTCTACTTGTGCGGAAGTGAATAACCAAGTCTCCTTCTGTGAGCCAGCAGCTGACTGCTGGTTCCGTGTTCCACCTGCTGGAACCTCCTCGTTGCTGGCACGTTCCCTCATCACCGCGGACCTCACTTTTCTCCCAGCTCCATGTCCCTCTTCACACCCGTCTCTCTGAGTAGAGTGCAGCTCCACCAAGCTGCAAAATCTATACATTTTACAGTATCTTCGGTATTGAGTCCTACTGTGTTGTATGTGTGGTGGTGTTTTTTGTTTAGAAAAACCTTCATTTCCTCATATCTCTGTATTTCCATCAGTTTTCTGTCTAATCTCATGATTCTACTTTCTCTCATCTACCTTTAGGTTTTTTAAAAGCCTCAAATTTAGTGGAATTCAGGGAAAGACTCTTGTTTTGTTGGGGTGATGGTATTATGGATGAGCTTGGTTTTTTCTTTCCTCATTGTTTAAAAAAATTTTTTCGGCCACACCTTGCAGCATGTGGGATCTCGGTTCCCTGACCAGGGGTCGAACCCACACTGCCTGCATTGGAAGCGCAGAGTCTTGACCACTGGACCACAGGGAAGTCCCTTTCCTCAGTTTCGTTAATGTTGTTTATGGCTGAAGATTTTTCTGAAAGCTCCTCAGTCATATCACCGTACAGCCTGTAGAGAGTCATACCCAACACAGACTCTCTGCTTGTCTCCCCAGGCAGTTACGAGGTGGTCTTACCCACGGGTGCACATTTCTCTCCTGCCGTTTCCCAATGCGTGCCTTCCCTGCCAGGCACATGGTGCCACCCACACGAACCACGCCTGTTGTCACTCCTGTGCAGTCCCCTCTGCTCAGCTAAGTCCACCCGGAGTCATTTCCTGATGCTCTGATCTGCACTCATTTCTCCTTTTTTTTCCATTTCTTTTTTGGGTTTTTGAGAACGTTAAAGAGTTAATTCATACTATTTTCCAATCATCTGGTGTGTCTTGGTCCTGTCTTTCCAATTAGTTTGTAAACAGGATGAGTATAGATACATACATAATGCATTGTATTCCCAGCCTTGTCATTAGAATTCCTTGTGCTGAATTGGCTTCTATATACTTGTAGGCTAATCGATTAGTGGGAGGAGGTGTGCAACTGGGCATTGGCAGAAAAGTGAGCCCAGAAAATGAAAAGTTTCCAGAATGGGTATTCAGAAATAGGGCGATTTGTATTGCAAGTGTCTGTATATATTGTGCAGCCACATTCCAAGTTAAAATTTTAAGATTACCACCTTTTAAATAATGTGTTAATTTTTTCTTTTATTTCTTAATCACCCATGCTAATCCACTTCATTTCTTTTACTTGAAATATCAGAGTTTAAGAAGGCTCAATCATTTTGTTACTGAAACTAATGGTTTTCTGTCCTTTTTAAAGTTTTCAATATAGTTTTTATTTACTGAACTCTTTAATTTTTTATAATTTATTTGGCATCATTTTATCTATATTTCTTAAAAGAGATAGATGATCAGTATTGTATTTTTAATTAATTGAAAACCTCTAGCAAGTCAGTTATTAAATGATTTACCTGAAATGACACATATGAAAATGAACCCTTTTTCTTGACTCAATACAGTGTTCTCTAGATTCGACCTTCCTCATAGTGATACTCAGTGTAAGAACCATAGTATTTAAGGACAGAATGAACTTAGTGTCAGTAAACACATCAGATCCTAAAATGAATGTGTTTCCAGTACACCCGGAGGGTTCACGAGACAGCCCTCTTTGGGCCACTTTCTCGTACCTCACCCCGTTGGGCTTTGATATTTTAAATAAAAACTGGGCAGTGGTTGATTAATTTTACCCTCCTCACCATACACACACTCTTGTCATTCTGTTTGATGACCTCATAGGCCAGAGTTTTCTCTGTAAATGTACTGTCATTGGGCTTTGCAGACAGGTTAGTAATTTATTTCAGACCTGCTACTGCTAATTATAAAGAGGAGCACAGTTGGCTTTTCTGTCCATCCAGCCACCTGCTACAGGGACTCACTGCCCAGTATTGTTGAGAACTTTGTCCTTCATGATAATCACATTTTAAAAGGCTGAATCAAAGTCCTGAGAAGGCAAGTAAACCACCTGAGAATGTTAGTTTTCTGACCGAATGCCAGTGGGTAGATTTGAGTACCTGCTGTAAGGAGAATTATCAGTAGATGAGGAGATTTGCTTTTTTGCAGATAGAATAGAGAGGAAATGTTTTTAATGCAGAAACTGAAGTTTTAAAACTTGAAATTAATTGGCGATTCTGAATATTCTTACTTTTCTCATTTTTTATTTGTATCGTAACGTATTATAATTAAACATCAGTACGGTTAAAAATCATCTCTATTTTGAACTTAGGTGGTTTCTCTAATAACTTGCCAAGGGAAATGATTTCTAAGAAAGTACATTAACCTTCTATAATATACACTTTAAACTTAGAAATTCTTAGATTCTCACTAGATTGTAAGCTCTCTGAGGGCAGGAGTCTTGTTTTCTTGTTTTTGTTTTTTTCTCTTTGTATATTTCTTTAGCTGAGCAGTATGCCTTGTGTGTAGGTCAGTACATGCAGGTTTTTTTTTGTTTGTTTGTTTTTGTTTTTTTGCGGTACGCGGGCCTCTCACTGTTGTGGCCTCTTCCGTTGCGGAGCACAGGCTCCGGACGCGCAGGCTCAGTGGCCACGGCTCACGGGCCCAGCCGCTCCGTGGCATGTGGGATCTTCCTGGACCGGGGCACGAACCCGTATGCCCTGCATCGGCAGGCAGACCCTTAACCACTGCGCCACCAGGGAAGCCTGAGTACATGCAGTTTTGAAGGGTGATTTCTTTTTAAATTAATATGCACATTCCTTAAGACTTGTTCCTTGGTAAATACATTATAATACATCAGGAAGTTGGACAAGACCTCACTCTGGTAATAAAAATTTAACATACAATTTATGCAACATATCAAGAGGTTTTTCTTGAATATGTTGACTTAACTGTTGATTTTCACTGAACCATAGGAATATGACAAAGAATTAATTCTATGGAAATCAAGTGTTATGTGTCTTTTTTTCTTTTATGCTGAAGCCAAAGGAGAAACTTCTTCACAGCTTCAATCAGAAATTTCAGATGGTCAAGAAGATGTTATTAGCATAAGTACAGCTCAACCAGAAAATATCACAGTGGCTCCAGAAGACCCACCTGAAAACTCCATTGTCAACTGTGACTCCCAGGCCCTAAATATGTTGGCTGATCTTGCATTAAGCGCTGCTACCTCTACCACACCATCTTCTGAGCCCAGAAACTTGCCCTGCTCCTCTGAATTGCCACAGAACGATGTTTTGCTTTCTAAAGAACATTCTTTGCGTGGTACATCAGACCATGAATATCACAGAGGAGTTAAAAGTCAAAAAGGTGGACCGTTATCCAAGCCCTCCTCTGATAAGAGTAATCTGACATCAGACCCCACGGTCAGCCAGGAGGAAGAAAGCTTGGTTGCTGGCATTCAGGCCCCTGCAGAAGCCCAGTCAGCACTGCCCGAGGAAACCCTAGAAAGTTCCGACGCAAGCCAAAGCTCTGTCGTTGCTGTGGAGCGTTCCTATGCCCTGCTCCTTGCAGAACATTCAAAGAAGCATCTACAGCAGAGAGGGGCCCCAGGCCCTGCGTTTGCCAAGAATGGCACAAAAGGCCCTGAAGCGGGAACCCCAGTGGGGAAAGTGATGCCATTTCGGCATCAGCAGGTCACCTCCCCACTGCAGCAGCTTTCCGAGGCCCCAGCGCTCAGGCGCAGGAGCGGGGTGCTGCCCTCCAGCCTGCAGGACTTCTGCCGCTCTCGTGCCGTATTCAGCTGTGACGGCTCCTTTAAGGTCACTTTCACATGGGAAGCAGATTACGTGTTCAGCTTAGACGGCAAGTAAGTATAGCAACAACCCCCTGGAGAAGACTGTAGTCAGAGCACTACACGGGTGAGTGGGAGTGACCCTGGATGAAAGTGGATGGACTTTTCTGTTGAGATAAATGTAGCGAGAAGGGATACTTGTGCTAAACTCTGGGGAGGGAGAAGGAAGTGTGTAAGATCCAGTAACTTGGGAATAATACCAAGCAGATTCACTGTAATCATTTGTTATATCAACTTCGTTTTTATCTTACTCATTGTTTCATGTTCATGTAATTTTTAAAATAAAAATGAACACAAAAACTAAGGTTAATAATTAAGGCACTTACTTATAAGATAATCAACTAAAATAGTCATTTTCAATGATTTTGGTTTCTTCTTTCTTTAAAATCTCAGGCCTTGGAATACTGATTTACCAGATACCATGGAAGAAGTGAAGCTTTTACTTCATATGTGGGTAGCTCTGTTTTATAGCAATCAAAACAAAGTCATACAATCATCCCGAAAAGTAGTAGAACACAGCAACCCAGCAAAATACGTGTGCATAAATAGCACGTTAGAATCGTTTGAATTCAGTGAAATTGAAGAGTCCTCCGGTGTGGAAAGGTGCTCCGTAGACCCTCTGTTGGAGACTAATGAGGCTCCCAGAGGTCCTACTGCCAAAGTGTCCTTCCCAATCACTGACCCCCTGCTTCCTTTCATGAAACCACCGCCTGTGAGAGGCTTGGAGCTTTGGGTGCAGAATGAACAGAAAGAAATGTTTGCAACAGCAGGTCATCCAGAGACCCCAGAAAGCCAGAATTTCATCTATTCCTGTAATAATGAGGTAGGTAAAGCTGAATACTGTAAATGCTGGTGTTATTTTTGAAGAAATATTTTTTGTACGTAAAATCACATTCATAACAAGGCATTGGTTTCTTTTAGGAAAGTGGATTCTCTAGCTATGTAAAGGATTAGAATGCCAGAAACTTAGTTTACAAAGTCTGGATTGTCTGCAGGTGGAGCTTATCTACCATCCTGATTGAAGAAACAAAAGGAGGAAAAAAATCGTAGGCCTCAGATGATCTGGGAGCCAACCATAATTATGTAGCTTTTTAGTTGTATGATTTGGGGCAAATTACTTGTTCTCTGAGCTTATTATCTTTTAAAAGAGGTGAATAATACTTATTCTGTTTACCTATAATAGTGTTTATGGATCAAATGCAGTAATAATAAATATAAAAAATCTTTGATAAACCTTAAAGGAAACTAAAATTGAATATATTAAAGAATATTTTTAAAAACAAATCCTGAGGGCTTCCCTGGTGGCGCAGTGGTTGAGAGTCCGCCTGCCGATGCAGGGGACACGGGTTCGTGCCCCGGTCTGGGAAGATCCCACATGCCGCGGAGCGGCTGGGCCCGTGAGCCGTGGCCGCTGAGGCTGCGCGTCCGGAGCCTGTGCTCTGCAACGGGAGAGGCCACAACAGCGACAGGCCCGCGTACCACCAAAACAGAAAACAAATCCTGAGACAGTAAATAAAATGCCAGACCTCTCATAGTCTGCAGATAACTGTTTGTAAATATGAAAAATACACTTTGTTTCATTTCACTGTTCTCAACTGATAGGACAGATAATCGAATTTTTTTTTTTTTTTTTTTCGGTACGCGGGCCTCTCACTGTTGTGGCCTCTTCCTTTGCGGAGCACAGGCTCCAGATGCGCGGGTTCAGCGGCCACGGCTCACGGGCCCAGCTGCTCCGTGGCATGTGGGATCTTCCCGTACTGGGGCACGAACCTGTATTCCCTGCATCGGCAGGCAGGCTCTTAACCACTGCGCCACCAGAGAAGCCTGATAATCGAATTTTAATTGGAGCAAATTAAAAAGTTGTATCAAGGTTCTAAGTAAATGGATTGACAAAATACCTGCCTTTTTAAGCTTTCAGAGCAGATTTATTACAGAATAATTTTACATGGGTTTGGGCACCTTCAGTGCCTGTGTTAACATTGAGTTTCTGTACCTGGGCTTCCGTGGGGATTTGCAGGTCCAGGGGTGAGCCTCAGAGGGTCTGTGAGTGTCTGCAGATGCTCATCTTCATCAGAATGAAGACTGGCGGAACGCTGTGGGCCAGAGACTGGTCTGAGCCCTTCACTCGCATTAGCTCAGTTAATTCTCACACGGCCGGGTGAGGTAAGGACCGTGCCACCCATCTTATAGGTGAGAAGACTGAGGATGGAGAAGTACAGAATGGCCTGGAGGCACATAGTAAATTGTCCGGCCAAGACTCAGATCTGGACACTCTAGCTGTTTCTCAGTGTCTAATTCTGTGGATGTATTTATGTATATATATGCACATATGTGTGTGTTTATATGTGTACACATAAAATATATGTTACGTGTGTATGCGTTCTTTTTCTGAGGATGGGGTTCATAAATTTCATCTTATTCTCAAAGAGATACATAAAATCACTACCTTAGAATAAGAAAGTATTTATGTTTAGTCAGGCAGATTTTAATTATTACATATATATTTATACACACACTAGTTTCTTATAAAGTATTTTCGGTCGTGGTAATATATATTAACTTACTTTAGTAATGTCCAATTAGGAATGATTTTCTTGCAAACATGAAAGAGTATTAAGTAGAAAGTAGAATGTTAAAATTAACGATTCCTAACACTTTCTATAGCATATACTTAGAAATATGTTTCCGTCATCTTCTTGAATACTGTACCCATACTTTAAAGGTGCACACACCTTTAAATCCTGTACCACTCCCTATTCTAGGGCAAACTAGGATTATCAAAGTTTTCATTTCACTAAGAGCACAGGCATGGTGAGATTCACGACTATGGCCCAACATTATCAGCCACAGTACGATTGGGAGGGTCATAGAACTGTTCTCAGAATGAGTGTGCCATCAAGAGTTTTCTACGCTTTGTATCTGGCCAGTCGTGTCCCCTTAAAACCAAGTCTCAGCTCCTCCCTGCCAATTGCTCAGGTCAGTGTCTTTCTTTGACTAAGGCAGAAATGTTTTTAACAAGAGATTTGAAACACAGGTCCTGACTTACAACACGACTGCTTCAAAATCTGGCAGGAAATCTGTGGCCGTAGTGTTCCAGAGCTACAGGTGTAGGTCAACTGTATGGTCAATCCACTTTACCATATTCTGAACAAGACCATTCTTCAGCCTTTAAAAAAAAGAAGAAAAGAAACAGCCTTTTTATGAGGTTATCAAAATTGTCCAGAGGTATTTCTGTTACTGTTTATGCTAAATCCTTTCTGGTACTGTTTAAATCAGTCCTTTTAGTTGAGTTTATTAATGCAAGCTGCACTGTGTTTTCTGCTGCTTTGTTGAATAGGGAGGTATTAAACTGAGAGAGAGATTATGTCCAGTTATAAGCTAAGAAGACAGCTAAGGGGTAAGGGACTTTTATTTAACAGGATAGAGATTGATACCTTGGGAAAGCTGCTTATCAGTGTATTCTGAGTACAAGAGATAATAATTAGTGTTTCCTCATGGGAACATTCCAGATGACAGTGCATTTATAGTCTAATTGAAAGCTGGTGTTTAAAATAAGTTATTCTTTGCTTTAAAGATTATCTTTTAATCTTACTAAAAATAATTTAAATTAATTGAGCACTTTTTCCTCTACTGCTGCATTTCTGAATTAAGTGATGCTATTTAGCAAACAGTCTGCATTTTCAAGTCTTTAAATTGCCAGTGGTCTAGCCACTTTTCTTCCCAAAAGTCCATTAAAAAAAAAACAAAAAAAACAAGGCTGTGCAACTAAGAAAGTTTTGGAGTTCTCGTGTGTGTGTATTTAGATAAAACAAATTCCTATTTGGGGGGTATTTTAAGCCTAAGAAGAGAGGGATTTGCTTGATCTCTACCCTATGAAGATTCAAAAGAACAGAGCAAACTAAAATTGATCTTTGTCTGTTCTGTTCTTCACATATGTAAATGCTTGAAAAAAAGATCTATTTGGCCCCTGATTTTTTAAATTAATTTATTTCTTTTGCTTTTATCATTTCAGATAATTGGGGGGAAAGCCGAACAAGAGTCATCAGATAAACTAGAGACCTCTAATCTGGTGCTTTCTAGCATTGGAAGTACCCAAACTAATGGATCTTCTATTCCTGCTGAAGATAAAACCTTTGAGCCACTTGATGGCACACAGGTGACATCTTATAATGATACTGTCACACAGTCCACATTCGCCAGGACTTACGATGGGATCAGCAATCCGTCAATGATTTTTCAAAAGTCTGTGTACAGCACCCTTGAAAGCAAAGTTGATGTTTTTCATGCAAAAATGCAAACAAAAACAGGTGCTTTGCAGGGCTTTATCCAGCATAGCAGCCTTATAATCAAAGAATGTCAGTCATCCTTGGAAGGGGAGGATGATACGGAATATGTAGTGATTAATCTGGAACGAGTTACATTCAGTTTTGAAAAAAATGCCTATGCACCGATACAGACAGAAGTTGTAAACAGAGCTGATAAACCTACACCCTTTAATGTGGAGTTGATTAAACAAGTATCACCTGCTACAAGCCTTAGACATCCTGTGTCCGCATTTGAAAAGACACAGGGTCTTAGGGACGTTCCCTCTCTGGCAATGTCAGGACAACAAGGCGCTAAGTACCTTTGTGCCTTCTCAGTGAGTAGAGAGATACTTGCTAAAGAAATGTGTTCATTACAGAAAGGGCAGGCTGCTGCAGGCTCACCATCGCCGTCTGATAATTGCCTTGTAACAGAGGCATTATCACTAGTTAAAAGTTCTAGTTATTTGTTACCCAGAGAAGAAATGAAGCTCTCTCAAGAATGTTTTCTGTCGAGCCAGAGTCTCTTCAGCATCTCTTCGGAAGACACTGTAGAGTCGTCCCAGCTTGAAGAAGTAGTCTCATCGTCAGCTTCTGATCCCTTGGAAGAAAAAGATTCACTTGACTGCATCCCATCAGTGAGGAATGCTTCGGATGGCTCTTCAGAACTAAAGAATGACAAGAGTGGTCTAAACAGTGAACACATGAGTTTTGAAACATTTAATTCTGCATTTACCAAACAAACCAGCCTATCTGTGAATAGAGAGGAAGTCAGCCTCGAGTTATCAGAGGAGGATTCTGACCTTGACCTCACTCTCACCATATCACCGCCCACGAGTCCCTGGGAAGAAGCATCCGCTGGTGAGATGGAGCAGCAGCAGGAGGCCCCGTTACCCTGCTTAGAGCTTCAGGAGACAGCGGAAGAAATAATTGAGCCTGAAGAGGTGCCTGATGTGAACTCTGCTGATCACACGTCAATGAAACCACGAGAAAGTGAGAGAAAAGGTGATAACTTACAGACAGTGGCTTTCATACTTTCGAAAGAAACCTGTGCCCTTGAGGTTGCAGAGGAAGTTCAAGTTGGTTCAGACTTCTCCTTCAGTTGTTTTTTTTTGTTTGTTTGTTTTTTGTTTGTTTTTGTTTTTGTTTTTGTTTTTCCCCTCCTTCAGTTCTTTAATTAAAGAAGTGTCACCAGCTTCTAGTCCTGACTGCCAGGTACCAGGTGAAGAAGCACAGCCAGCTTGGGCTGTATTTCCAAGTAGTTTTAAACTCTGTGATGCACACTAGTGAGAAAACTGACAGATCCTCCCAGGTTGAAACAGTAGATTTGGCCATAACAGAAAAAGAAAATTCTTTTGTTGGTCCCACCCATCCAGTGGGACAAGATAACGTAACTCAGATATAGAAGGAAAAATACCAAAATTTAATAACGATGATATTTTGTGGGATTTTAATTTTATTCTTTATGTTTTCCCTGTATTTTCTACGGTCGGAATGACTACTTTTACAGGCAGAAAAAAATAATAATGCTTAGTTTTGTTTTTTTTTAAATCAAAGTAAGAAATCAGCCAGGTTATTACAATTCATTGTCCAACTTCTTACCTCGCCTCAGCCATGTAAAACGGGGGTTGACCGAGACTTGGAAGAACCACCCAGACTGGCAGTGGCAGCATGGTTGTGTGAATGAAATGCAATGACTTTTCTCCGGTAACTTGCAGAGGAGACCTAATAAAAGCATCTTGAATAAGGTCATTACCCCTTCAAAGGAGGAGGAAGGCTGTGTCATAGCCTGACATGCCTATTTCTAGTACTCGCCTTTGTGTGAGAACAGCATGACTGGATTATCAGCAAAAGAATCTTAGGAAAAGGCCCTGCCAATAAGGAGTCAAAGTCATGTGAAAGGGTCAGAGGAAGAAAGACCAAGGACTCAGTGTGGGAGGGACTTCCCAGACATACTGTACAACAGACAGAAAATAGGCACCTTCCTCACCGTCACGAGGAGTAATTCACATCCTGTGACATTGCTTTCTGTCCTTGATTATCTCAAATACAAGAAAATATTATCAATCAGCCTTTCTGAAAAGTACCAATACCAATGATCCACATTTCCTTTTCCTTCATTTGTCTGTTAACAGTGTTGATGTAAACCTTCCTGAAATAGAAGCCAGCACATTTCTTAAAATATGTTTTTGATGAGTGGTGCTCCCCACTTTCCCTTTCCTATTATTTCCCATGCCTCTCACAAGAAAAAGAAAAGAATTCAAAATTTTTTCCCCAATTGATCATGCTTTGGTTAGCGGGGGAGTTTTAAAGCTACCTTTCCCAATTTGGGTTATTTCCATAACAAACAAAAAGAACTATATTGCCAGTATTACTAAGAACATGCATAAAAGGATGCTTAATCCGTTTCGATAAGCTATTCACAGGCATAAAGAAACATTCAGAGAGGTTAGTCATTGTCATGAGAAGCTCAGGAAAACTATCACTTTCAAATGCAGTATTTAGGACACACTCCCGTGCATTGAGTCATGCCTCCAGCATTTGCGGAGCTGCCACTGACTAAGCAGAGGGGGTTGGCCGAAGGAGCTAGCCTTGTGTGACATGCCAGCCCAGGCGTGCCGATGAAAAGCATGTAGAAGGACATCGTGGAAAATTCCTAGGTCCTGAAATCCCAGCGCCAAGTAAGGGGAAGTTGCAGAGGTTGCAGTGCGGGTGCACAAGAAGGAAGGCTACAGAAGTACAGCACAGAAAGACTTCCAGGGCCCACGCTGCCAAAATGAGGCCTGGAGAACATTGATTTGCAGAGCAGCAGGACCGATGCCTTTCGAGATAGGGTACAGTGTTTCTGGATGCTGATGGAGCCTCTTGAAAGGTAGATCAATTTCTGGGGTCCCTTTTAGGGAGACTCTCACCCCGGGCAGGCTGCTGACCATCACCGCTGACCTGAGCACAGCTATATACAGAAGGATGACACCAGGAAGCCTAGGTCTGTGCCTTTGGAAAGAAAAGCATCACACTCAGAGAGTCTGGGGAGCTTTTATTGATATTAAGCAACAGATTCACAGGTGTCAATATAATATAGAAGCCAAACTTCATTTAAAGTCTATAACTGTAGGAAAGCTTATATATGACTTCCAGATCCTCACAAATCCATTTGTTTCAGAAAAGATTCTAAAGAAGAAGTCTGGAAAATCCTTAATTAAATTTTGGGATTTAGATGATGATGGGATACAGAATAAAGGAGGTCTCACAGATCTTTGGGGTTGATCGGAGGAAGGCCACATGGAGGAAGTGACTTAGGAATTTTCTTGTGAAAGTTTTGTTTATTTAGGGGCGCTGCTGGTTTGGCATAAATGGGACTTTCTCAAGTATCACTAATGAAATAACTAACCTCCATTCTATGAGTGTTTTCACCTGCAGTCAGTCCATCTGCTGCCAGGACGGAAGACAATGTAGCCTACATGCATAGACATTTTCCCCAGTAGGTAGCATCCTATTTATGGAATAGTTCTTGGTTATTTTATTTTAAAGACGGAATTATCAATTTTGTATTTGTCCGGGTGATTTAACTACAGCTTACCTAGACATCGGTGATGCCAACAACAAATGAGTATTTTCCCTTTTCTTTGAAAACCTTTGATTTATATGAGAAGACTGTTCTGTGTACCTCAGTGTTCTACAACTTGGGGGAACATTTTTCTTCGTGTTTTACACATTGCCAGAATGTCTGACTTTGTTGTCTGGCTTTGTTCACAGCAGCACTGTAGTTTTCCATTAGTTTTGGGTTACAGTGTTCAATATTATTGTTTTAAATTATTCTCATTTTAAGCAGAATAGCTTCAAAGCTATTCATTGAAATTAATGATAAAAATAAGGATTTTACAAGTGTGCTCAGTTGTAGCAAAAATAAGTCTATTTTAACCAGTAGCTTTGTTTTTGCACGTTAAGGTCAGAAATGCACATGTAATGCATGTTGGAGTCTGTTTTAAAGGTTTTACCACCTGTGTAAAAACTAACATCTTCAATGGTTTTATCTGCTGTTATTCATGCTACACTACATAAACATTTTTTTCCTAAATGGTACAAATTTATAAACTGTCATTTTCACTTACTCAGTTTTTGTAAACAGCGTACTACAAAAATCAACCCTCTGAGGAAGAAATAATCATTTGTTTATATTAGAAATAATTTCTACACCAATCTTTAAAACTCAAAACCAAGCAAAAACATTGGTAAGATACATAGTATCTATTTGGAACAAAGGTTTTTGTACCTAATTTGTTTCATTTTAATAAAGACAACTAAAAATCATTCAACTGCTTCTGCAATGATTTTATAGCAAATATTAAATTTGTAAGAGAATGTTTTACAGCACTTTAAATTTTTTAGGCCATTTAGCAGAATAAGTAGCTTCCAAAAGAATCCTACCACTTACCTCACTTTGGCCGCCATCTGTCAAGCCTCATCCCCGCAGGCCTGCCCGGTGCTTTCCCCTCCCTCGTGCGGTGCCGAGCAGCAGGCTCCAGCAAGAGGACACCTCACAACTCTCCAATTGGCCCTTCCAGGGGGTCATGTCAGCCTGCACAGGAACTTCCCTCAAAAGCCATTTATCTGCTTTTAAACTCCCCCTACAGAACCGAAAGTGTTCCTTTCCCCTCGGTATGTTCTTAGGAGGAGGAAGAATGACTGAGTTTTAATTCTTACCCTAGCTCTTGCTTAGAGACCCACTCAGCTGATCTTTACCCCAGGGATAAGAATCTAATAGGACCATAACTGTATTTGGTACACTGAATTAATCTGAAATTACTACGGAAAAGGAAAGTACAGCGCACCTGCCAGCCGTGCTCCTCCCCTGAAGGACCTTCCAGCACCCACGAGGCCGCCCGTTCTGTAACTGAAGGCTTAGCCAGGCCACAGAGGAGCAGGCGCCTCCAGACTGAGCTTCTGCAGAGACTCTGCCCTCATCACCTTTGTGCCCCGTTGGCCTGGCACAGAAATGTTGGTTGTTCCCATAAATATGCCGAATGCAGAATATGAAGGCATCCTGGTACTTCCTTCGTACTACTAACCCAGCTTGTGCCTCCACCTGCGTTAACGGCTCACAATGTGAAATATTGCAGGAAAAGAGGGGAAAGGCCTGCTGGAATTTTAGATAATCTTATGAAAAGGAAGCAGTTGTTTTCAACCGGGGTGATCTGGGGTTGTCACGCCAGGGAGGTGCATACAATGTGTGGGACAGCCCACCTACAACAAAAAATTCTTTGGCCAAAAATGGACAGTATGAGATTGAGAAAGCTAAAGTAATCACTTGGATAATCGAAGTTATTATTACCCTAAATCCTTTAACAGATTGCCTACCTTAGTCTATGTCCTTCAGACTCAACTTTAAAAGAGAATACAGTTACAATGTCCTCATTCCTCCGACATAAATGACAGACTCAACTATAAAAGAGAATACAATGTCTTCGATGTAAATGACAGCACATACAGTGAGGCTTGTAACAATCAAGGGGAAAGGAGTTACCACTAAAAACTGTCTGTCTACAATCTGAATTAAATGAAAATACTGGGACTTCCCTCGTGGCAGAGTGGTTAAGAATCCACCTGCCAATGCAGGGGACACGGGTTCGATCCCTGGTCCGGGAAGATCCCACATGCCACAGAGCAACTAAGCCCGTGTGCCACAACTACTGAGCCCACGTGCCACAACTACTGAAGACCACGTGCCTAGGGTCCATGCTCCGCAACAAGAAGCCCAGACACCACAACGAAGAGTAGCCCCCACTCACCACAACGAGAGAAAGCCCGTGAACAGCAAGGAAGACCCAACACAGCCAAAAATAAAATTAATTAACTTATTAAATAAATAAATATATTAACGCACCCATTCCACCGGATGTCACTTACTCCCTGATGGGAACGAATCCTTGTTCTACACCACTACTAAGGATATCTAAGAGAGTCTAATAATTATATTGTACCAAGAAGTAATTCGGGGCCTACTCACAGTGAAGCCAGATGGCAGCACTCCACCAACCACTAGGGTCTTCAGCACTCTTCCCCAGCATCCGTTTTCAGCTCTAGTGAAGGAAATGAGCAGCTGTGTCAAGGCCAGTACAATACTTACTAGCTCTGAATTGTCAGGACACAAAAGACCAACAAGAGGGAGCTGGTTTCCAGAGTTTGGCTTTATTTTGCAGTACAGAAATCATCTGGAGCCATTGTGAGACAGACATCATTGAAGCAGAGGCTCTGTCAAATCAATACTGCGTTGCAGCAGCTTGGTCCATTGAAGAAGCCACACCTGGGATACAAAAGAAGCTTCTACGTTTACCTGCTTTATGATAGTTTCTTTCCCCTCTGCTCTCATCAAATTTATTAGATTAAAACACGGCACACAGGCTTCCTCCAAAATGACTCTCAAAGTCTGGAGTTTGGTTAGACTTGGAGGCCCACATAAACCCAGCTTGTGGCTATGCTGCCTGGGCACTGTTCTAACACTTGATGTAAATGTAAAGGGGTGGGGAGGAGTGAGGGATACTGTCCCCAACGATGGAACATTCGATTCCGTATCTCCTTAATGTCAAGAGGACAGATGGCACGCAAACTGTACTGACACAGCTCTTGAGCAGTAGAAGCTCATAACTGCAAAGGCTACACTGATTAAAAGATACAAATACTGTATCAAGTTCTCTGTATCAGTATCACAATGTTTTAAAACTGATCCTTCACTAGAAAAAGCAAGCCAGTATTGGTTAAATTGAACAGAATGTGGGAACCTGCCAATTCTGAAGAGCCACTCCATGAAAACAAGTTAATACATGATATTAGAAAGGGGAAGAATATTTACTGGTACAGTGCTCTGCAATCTCTCAGCTTTGATTACAAAAGCAGGCCTTACAATATTGATTTCATACAATATGCATCATTTGCCAAATTTTAAGTTTGTCCTAATTCTATATACAGACAATCAATCATGCATGAAGACAAAGACATTTTCAGACACGGGGAGACTTAGAAATTTTACCTTCCACAGATTCTTTCTGAAAAAGTACTTGAAATTGCGTTTTGGGGGGTGGGGAAAAAAGAAGAATTCTTGAAATAAGAGGACCAGCACCCAACACACAGTTGGATCCAAAATTTCAATAATTTGAAAATAGTTCCATGATAGTTATTCTGCAGAAGACCTAAAGCAATTTGTACAAATTATGGGACTCCAAGAAGCATGTCTTCAACAAAAATGTAAATTGTCTTTAACAAACGATTGATTAAGAAGTTGGATGATCTTAGAAATAAGAAAACATAGGGTTTCTTTTTATTTCTTTAACGTGAAGAGAAAAGCAATTGGCAGCTGCATGGAGGGAAAATAGGTGAAAAGTCTCCATGCAGACATGCACAAACTAAAGGTAACATGGTTTTGTGCAACTGATCTAAAAAAAAGGGAGAGAAAATCCATTGGTCCTTGAAATTTGGAACATTCTAAAAATGGCATAGATTCAGATATTCAGATTTTAATTTTTAGAAGCAACTAATGGACAAAACAGAAGTGGGTTTTGGGTTTTTTTTTTTTACTGCAGTGACAGACTGAAAATGTTACCATCTTGAATTACCTAAAAATACTGGAATAAGAGTAGGAGCATAAAGAAAGAAAAGAATAGAAGATACTATTTTAAATTGATGGATATAAAAGTCAAGGTAACCAATAGAAAAATTTTAAATACAATTAATAAAACAATGGAGAGAGTAGAGAAAGGAAAAGTGAAATATAAAGAAGCTAAGTTTCACATTTGTCGTATCAGAGAAGCTGATCATCGTATCATCATCAGTGTATCATGGTGATGATTTTAATCCCCAAAATTCATAATCCCAATTTTCCATAGATAATGCTCTTCATTAGAGATGTACTTCTGCCTATACTTCCTTTCCTATGGTACAAAGTCTGCTTCCTCCAAATTCATGTCCAAATGTTTGTGGTGTCCCTTCTGGCTTTTCCAGTCTCACTTCTGTATCTTGTGCCTCTCACTGGCACTTTCTGAGGCAGCCCCTAACCAGACATCTTAGTCCTCACCATAAAAGACAACAGAGTGAGGCGGGAAATGCCAAACGACAAGACCTGCCCGCCGCAAGCTTGAGAGAGGTAGGGGACCCGCTGCATGTCATCTCAGGCATGCTGGTGAGGGAGAAAAGTGTTTTGCCCCTGAGTTTGCCTGCTGTGCCTCTGCCTTTAGTCTCCTGCTGTTTGTGTTTGGAAAGGGTTTCACCGTACAGGTTTAAGCCAGGGAGCAAGAAAAGTACCCAGCTGATTTTTGCAAGAAATTCTAGATTTTCAATCTCTACCTCCCTTACCACTCAACTCTTTCCGTGTATTCATTCACAGCCAAGAATGGAGCAGCTGTAAATAGCTTCTTTGACTGAGATCTCATCAGAGAAGCTGGAAAGCCCACGCTCTCAGAGCTAAGGGAGGCACTGGGCAGGAAGGCCAAGACAGAAAGGAGGAAAGAAAAATGGAAAGCAAAGAAAACGAAAATACATCCACAATCTACATAGTACTGCAGGGCTAGACATTTGTAAAGCCCTTAACATGTTTCTATATTTTAACCACTTACTGAGCCCCTTCTACATCCCTTACTCTCATTTTCTATGTCAACCCCCCCCCACTACATTCCAGCAACATTGACTTTCTTTCTGCTTTTAGAGCATTTGAAGCTCATTCCTATCTCAAGGCCTTTGTTCTCGCTGTGCCCTATCTCAAGCATGATTCCTAAGCTTAAGCTTGTTTCATGGCTGTCTCCTCATCCTTCATTTCTTAACTCAGAGTCACATCTTCAGAGAGGTTTT
Source organism: Delphinapterus leucas (assembly GCF_059928025.1). NCBI lineage: Eukaryota > Metazoa > Chordata > Mammalia > Artiodactyla > Monodontidae > Delphinapterus > Delphinapterus leucas. The sequence goes on from NW_028322289.1 coordinate 530,560, forward strand.
CCTTAATCACCCTATTTACTGCAACACGCCTTACGTCTCAGCCATTCTTTACCACATCATATTTATTTTCTTATAGCATTTGTTTGTATCAAGAATTATATTTATCTTGCTTGTTTGTCATCTATATTCCCCCACCCACCAAAAAAATCCACAGGTACAGGGATTTTTATCTGTCATTTTCACTGTTATATCCTCAGTACCCATACTCCTAGCCAGGCGCATGTTATATACGTTATTATTTTATTTTTATTTTATTTATTTATTTATTTATTTTGCGGTACGCGGGCCTCTCACTGCCGTGGCCTCTCCCGTTGCGGAGCACAGGCTCCGGACACGCAGGCTCAGCGGCCATGGCTCACGGGCCTAGCCGCTCCGCGGCATGTGGGATCCTCCCGGACCGGGGCACGAACCCGTGTCTCCTGCGTCGGCAGGCGGACTCTCAACCACTGTGCCACCAGGGAAGCCCACGTTATTTTTTTAAATAACACATTCCATACATTATGCTAAGCTCTTTACATAGGTAAGATTGTTTACTCTTTACAGTGTAATCTGTACTCTTTGCAGATAAAGAAATTGAGTCACAGAAGGAAATAACTTGCCCAGTATCACACAGTAAGTGAAAGTGGAAGCTCATAGATTCAAATCTAGGTTTTTAATCCTAAAACCCTTCTTCTTAGACACTATTCCATACTTCCTGAAATATGCAAGGCACTTTCAAGAGGCAGTGAATATGGGAAGCCATGAAATGTGGTCCTTGCATTTGAAGGACCTGTAGAACTGGTTGGGGAAATATTATGTTTACATAAAGAGACAAATTATAACAACCAGAGGCAGCTGCTCTCATGATAGTCTCTGTGATCCCCCTGCCTTCATAACCTTCTAGTCATTCTGCCCTTGCCAGTAGGGTCATGGCCGGCAGCCAAAGTTTTTGGACGACTACAGCTGAAGCTGCCAAGTATTTACAACTCTTAATTCTTACTCTTAAAATCGTTTAAAAGGAATTTTATGTGTTTCAAGCTTATCAGATACTGTTTAATTTTTCCCAAGTTTGTGTTTAAGGACCAGCTCCTTGTGAATTATGGAGACTTTGGTTTTTGTTTTGTTTTGTTTTTTTGAAATTTACTTTATTTATTTTTGGCTGCGTTGGGTCTTCGTTGCTGCACGTGGGCTTTCTCTAGTTGTGGCGAGCGGGTCTACTCTTAGTTGCGGTGCGCGGGCTTCTCATTGCAGTGGCTTCTCTTGTTGTGGAGCACGGGCTCTAGGTGCGCTGGCTTCAGTAGCTGTGGCACACGAGCTCAGTAGCTGTGGCACACGAGCTCAGTAGTTGTGGCACACAGGCTTAGTTGCTCCGCGGCATGTGGGATCTTCCCGGACCAAGGCTCGAACCTGTGTCCCCTGCATTGGCAGGTGGATTCTTAACCACTGCGCCACCAGGGAAGCCCCAAGACTTTGTTTTTGATACAGACTTCTGAAGCTGTCCCCACATGTCTTCTTCACAGGGTCTGAAAGGGCCTAGGAATGTACTATCAGGCTTTTCAGGTGATCCTGATACCCAGCTAAGTTTGTAATCAGTGAATAATGACCGTAAATTAACGTTTACTTGATGACTCAGCGTCTTTTTATCTGTGCCTGTTATTAAACTACAAGTTCACTGCAGCCATAGCCAGTGCAAGTGATGGTCACCACTTCCCTGGGTCTCAATTTCCTCATGTGTAAAAGTAAAAATAAGTTGGATTACATGATCTCTAAAATCCTTTTTACTTCTAAAATTCTAATTCTTCAAAAAGGAGCTTTCCCAGGATGTTTACTAGAACATTGTTTCTTTCAGGAATGCCCCAGTTGTTATTTGCTTCTTTCTCAAAAAAGTGGAAAGACAAATAGATTTCTAAATAACTTTCAGAGGGCTGTAATATGAGGGCCTTCCCACAAATCTAATTATTAAGTTAGTACCTGAAACAGCTTTCTGAAGTGTGCCTTATCCAGATAAATAGTAATCTTCATCTTTCGCTTCATGAGCTTTGGTCTCATCTCTTAACATTCACAACATCATCTCTCATTTCTCTGTAATCAACACAGTATACAGCAGCACGCTCCTCGTTTCTTGCCCCTGAAGCTCACATGTACTACATGTTTATGGATGGCACAGGAGGAAGTAGGCATGCATCAGTTTGTGCTATGGTAATTTGTAAAGCCTAAACATTCTTTTCCATCATGTAGCCATTGTTATTTTTTAAGGTTTCTTCTGACAGGATTCTAAACATAGTAATGTTAAAAACTGTCTTTAAACATGTTAAAGCCTTAAATAATGTCTATATAATATGTCATTTTAATTATTTCTTCTAGGAAATTTCATTTATAATATGTTCAAATTATGAACAGCTTCTAGTTGAATCAATAAAGGTAAAGTGGCAAACAGAGCATTTTAGGGAATTCCCTGGTGGTCCAGCTGTTAGGGTCCGAGCTTCCACTGTAGGGGGCCTGGGTTGGATCCCTGGTCGGGGAACTAAGATCCTGCAAGCCATGCAGCGCAGCCAAAAAACAAAAAATCATTAAAAAAGCCAGAGCATTTTAAGAATATATATTGTAAGGTATTAATATTCCTTTAATGGGATAAGCTCTGCATCAGCCTGTTTATAGCTTTGACTTCCTGAGATAAAGTTCTGAAATGCAAGCACAGCCAACCTATCTTTATAATGATTAAATCGTCAGGAACTTGATTCCTCACTACTTGCTAGAAAAGAATAATTCAGTTTCATCAGAACTATGAAAGTGCTCAGTGGTAAACAGAGCTTCATGAAAAAGTAAAACACTATCATAGATTGCTAACTGTTTTTCGTTTCATTCATCTCCATTTGTTCCCTGTCCACACTCCTCTCTACCCCCTACTTTCTCCCTCTCTCCTCTTTGTCCCCACAGAGGTTCGCACACACACACGCACACACACACGCACACACACACACAGACACACACACATTTTCTTTTCCAAATGCATCCTTTAATGGGAAATCTTAAAAATGAGACATTTAGCTATATAAGTAGCAAATCCATGCTTAGCAACAAGTTCTGGAAATAATTTGGCCAGATGTTCTTTTTGAGCCTTAATGACATCTAAATGTGAATTAATATTCCATCGATTCATCAAAATTTTCTAGTTCTCATTCATGTCAGATTCTATATATGCAGTGATCTTATGTTCCAGACAAATAGAAATGTGATCTGACAAACTCACACACACACACACACACACACACACTCTCACACACACACACACACACATACACACACACACATACATAGATACATATAGAACTCTTGAAATAGGATAGCCACAGAATAGCATTTTTATATGTGTTCCCTCTACACCAGCTGCTTTCAACCAGAGACATTTTTACCCCTTAGGTGATACTTGGCAATGTTTGTAGACATTTTTGATTGTCACACTGGGCAGGGAGGTTGCTACTGGCATCCTGTGGGTAGAGTCAGGGGTGCTGCTAAACATCTTACAGCAAAAAAGCCCCCACAGAAAAGGGTTATCTGGCCCCAAATGTCGATAGTTCTGAGGTTGAGACACCCTGCTCTACACAGTGGTCTAAGGCATCAAATAAGGGGACAGCCAAACTCTTCATTCCATTCCCGGCAACTGACTAGAAAAGAAAGAGAAAACACACATACCTCCACAATTCCATTTAAATCTCTTTAACCAAAACTAGTTACACGGCTACACCACAAAGCTTTTATTTCCACCCTGAAACCTCTAAGCACTTTAGAAAGGAAAGACAGATCTAGTCCCTCTATTTTTAGTTTATAAGTGGTCTTGTATTCTCACTGTCCTATCCATCTCCCCACAGTGTGAGTGAAACTCTTTGCCAGATGGTGTAGGAAAGATTTTGATAATCCTTACCTCACCTATTCTGAAAATAAGTTTCTGCAGCTTCTGGCCCGATGTTTTGTGTATTTCACATATATTAAAAAGACAGTGTGGTTACATGTTTTAGTATAGCTTGTCTTGTTTTAAAAATTATTATGAAGACAAATAGCAATCTGATATACAGCAGTAAGGTCTACGTTTTTTGTTTCCATGTAGGCATATTTTGCTGCATATTGATAGCTTATAGATGATAGTAGAACTTTATAGTTGGAGAGACCATGGAATTTAATTTCCCATTTTCTAATATCACAGTTCATCAAATATAAGATGCCATTAATTGTAAGATATGCTATTACATTCTGTACCACTAAAAGAAAAGTGTATGCCAATTGGAAATGACATGCCCCCAATCATTAAGACACATCTCAGTTTGAGAGACATCAAAATGTGGAAAAGGTACATCTTAGAATTGATAAAATACATTATTTTGTACTACAATACCTTTTCCTCTTTCTCAGATAAAAGCCATGTGTCTTGTTATTCTATAAAAATCCTTCCACGATAATGTAATAAGGCATACACGTTGGAAAACACATAAGTGGTGAGAAAACCAGGTTAAGAAAGTAAACCAACATCTTATGTAATTCTAAGTTCCCTTTTAGGTTATAAGTGCACTGGGTACTTTGCTAACTGGACAGGATTTTTTTTTAATCCTGTTTTGTCTTATTCTAAATGGGGGAAAGTTACAAGAGATATTATAATGAATAAAAATTAACTGGATTTCAATTAATTATAAGTATCAGTTAACTATAAAAGAGAAAGAGACTGCCTTCTTTAATAAAAAGCAAGGAAACTGTTTTTTGGAGAAAATGATCTTGGGGTCAGATCACATTTAAGCTAATCTCTGTTTTCTATAAATTCTACCTATAATGAAGGTAATAAAACTAGGTGACTCCTGTGATTGCTTTGAGACACTATAATATCCTTTGGTGTAAAAGAGAAAGTCAGTCATGGTTCCTACACTAAGTTTGGTATTGTAGAAAATGGGGCTGGGGGGGTGGGTACCTGAGAAAGACTTTTAGCCAAGAGCATTAATTTTTTCCTAAACTGAAGAAGTATTTTATAGAACAGCCTATCCACCTAAATCTTTTCATAGGTCAAGTTTTAGGAAGAAAGACTTGTTAGATGAGTAAATGCCCAGCCAAAGTAGAAATTACACCAGAAAAGGTTTCTTGCTAAAACTTGAAAAACGAATAATACTAAAAGACCAGCAAAACAAGCCAATGTACGTATGTGCCATAGCTGTGCTGGGCAAGAGCCTAATGATGCTGTTGTCTGCAAAGTGTCCGAAACATAGTCCCAAGACCGCTGAACTGCCTCTTTGCACATAGTGGCCATCAAGCTGCTAAAGTTATCAAAATTCCAATGTACTGTTTCAGTAATTCTGTTTAAATAACCCTGTGAACATCAATCCAGAGCTGAATAGAGAAGACAAACAAGGCCCTAATGCTTCTGTACCAACCAAGTACAAATAACACCAACAGCATACTTCTTGGCATCCCAGTATATTACAATATAATCATAAAACACGGTGCATCTTGGAAAAAGGTAGCCTTAAAACCCTGAACAGTGAACAAAAACTGATGCTTTTATGAAGTTGAAAGTAAAATTTGACTTAGCCAGCAATTGAGGCCATAAAATCAGTCTTGTGAGGCATGAGTTCTCTCCCCAGAGGGGAGGCCCAAACTCCTGTCATTTATTTAGCAGTCTTGAAATCCCATTTCAGCTTCCGAATGCGTGTTCTAGAAGGTGGCAAGATAATGCTGTACCACTGCTACACCACACTAAATAGCCTCCTTTGAAGTATTAACACCAACTACAGAGTTAAGTCAGAGACAGGTTGTTTTTAAACGGTAAGTAGGAGCTTCAGGATGCCTAAACATTGATTACCTTGGGGGAAATTACACAAGTGTACTGAGGCCCTTGGTTTAGAAATCTGTGAAACAGCTTCTTGTTGACTTTAAGTAAATTTCAGGTGATCTTTCAAGATCTAGAAACTCAGATCATGCTTATTCTTATTTTGAAATGGAGTTCTCATTTCCCTTAGTATGTATACTTAATCCAGTGTACACCGAGAGGGCTTTCTCTAAATAGCCTGTGAGTAAATGACCATGATAAAGTTAAACACTGAACATATATGAACATGATCTGCATTCAGGTGAGGATACATTAACTGGTTTCAGCACAACCATCGAAACTTCACAAGTTAAAGTGACACATTTAGTTATGTACATAATCATAGGCTTTTAGATTATAAGGAGCCCAACAGGTCACCTAGTCCAGCCCCCTTTAACTTACAGATGAGGAAACAGGATTAGAAAGGCAACTGCTGCCCATGGGAGCACCATAGCCAAGGATGTGGTCCAGGCTGGGGTCAATGTCTCCTGTCTCCAAGGCCAGTATTTCCCCCGTGATCCACTGTAATTACAAGCCTTCGCAATAATAGGAATGAAACTAAGTCATTATATAAATTATAAATTACTATAAATCATGTGACTTTAATACAACTAAAAGTGTTCAGTATTTAGGAAGACAGACGCTGTGACACAAAATATTTACTGAACTTCCTGTGTGATAACAGTCCTTCATTTAGTCTTTACAAAATCCCAAAGATACACTTTACTATTCACAGCTTAAAGATGAAATAATTGAGACTCAAAAGCCTCAATAGCAGAAGTCCATCTAAAAACTCTGATCCATTACCCAGGTAGACAGCTCTGTCGTGTTCCTGTAGGTAACCTCTTCACCACTACCAGTACCCACAAGAGAGACAGGGTATGTTTGGCCTAGAGCAAGATGGTCATTTCTCTAATACTATGTAAATTGCCATCTGCAGAGATCTATACCAGAATCTCTGATGGAGGTGTGTGGGCACATGTTTGTGAAGGAGAGAGGAGTAACCCCTCAGGAGTCAGTGACTCAGTGACACCAATGTTACTTATGTAAGTTTCTAAAAAGGCGTTTCCACACTATTGTGGAAAAATGCACACCTGACATTCATTTGGTGTCCTCTTCTTCTGCACGTTCCTCCCCCATCAATATCATTTCCACAAGGTACTGCATTTATGTGTATCAGTCCTGTTTCCAAAGCCTCCTTGTTGCCCGTTGGATAGGTCGCTTAAGAACTCATAGAACAAAGAGTTATAAAGGTATATGGATATCGCCAAGTCTCTTTCCACGTTTTAATTGTGCAGAAACTGATTTTCAGACAGGTAATACAGCCAGTCAGAGACAAAACTGGGACTTAGGGCAAAGTTCTGACTCAAGTCTAATACTCTTCTCTCTATACAACATGCTTGATTATATGATTGGCCAAAAAAACAAGTGTCTGTCACGTATTTGGCCAAATATATTAATTATTTCAAGCCAATACCGTGTTACATTTTTAATAACAAGGTGAAAACAAAATTGGTAATTAAGAGATAGCGTCATAGGGTAGTAGAAAGACAATACAAGCCTCATAGCTAGATAGATCTAAATTTAATTCACGCTCCCTAATTTACTAGCTGTGTTGCCCTGGGCAAGTTGCTCAACTTTCCTGAAGTTGTAACTACCTGAGAATACTAAGAACTACATGCAGTGGGATATTTATAAAACATCTGACACATAGTAGATGCTCAATATATATTGGTTCCCGTTAATTCTAACCCACCACAAAAGAGCTGTGCCACTCTTAGCAAATTCCTTTAGCCCTCTGGGTCTTACTTTCCTCCACTGTACAATGAGAAGAGGAAAGAAACCAAATGAATTCCAAAATCCCTTACGGCTCATCAAGTAAGAATTCCCAAAGGTTCCTTTACCTTAATTTAAATTCAACAAACACTTAGGTACCTTATATTCATCCTAGGCACTAAACAGTTCCAACCACCACCAGGAATATGTCTATGAGTTCATTAGAATGGGCTCAAACTCCATAGTACTTTAAGTTCCACACAGAAAAATTAGTATACAAAAGCAAAGGACTTAACTTTGAAGAAAACTCTGCAAGGACATCACAAACCTAAGATGATAAATAAAAATAATTTAGAGTATACCTTAAATTGTTAGTCTCTCTTTTTTTTTTTGCTGGGATAGAAGATGAGAACTTAAGTGTTTATACTATAGGTCTATAACAAGACTCAGGAGCCATTTAGGTAAAACACTAATGCCATTTTGGGGGGGAAAAAAAAGAGCAATAAACTTCTCTTCACATGTGAGTCTTACACTAGGCCTTAAAATTTAAGAAACCTGTGTCATTCTGAAGCAGAGGGGAATAAAATTTATTCTGAGAGGTGTTTTACAGTGATAAGCATTAATATAAGAAGGTAGTTGACCATGTTTTCCACATTACTTTTGAATTTCATATTTCAGATTTGAATTCTCTAAAAATAAAATATAATTTAAATCTTGAACCTTGTAAGTAAGACCTGGCGAAATATTAGCTGAAATAGTAACTGAAGTTAAATGAAAGTCTTAACTACAAAGTTTATCCTCCTCTTCTCTTCCATGAGGAAATCATTAGCAAATTTTTTTTATTACAGATAAGGCTTTTTGCAAATAACACTCTATAGATTCAAAATAGATTTAAAATCATGATTAGAGCCTAGTCATGGTTTCTCAGAAATTCATTTGAGGTTTACCTGTTACCATACCTGTACAATATTATTCACTTACGTTATAAAAGTTTAGAATACACATCTTAGGTGATAAAACATCAACAACATCAAAAACATTTGCCTTTTATGAGTATGAAGAGACAGAAAGGGCCCGTTGAAATTTATATATATATATGGCATAGTGTGAACCAGAGGCAGAAGGCCTGGATCCTATTTCTGCTGTTGTTAAAAGCTCGATATGTGATTCTTGGACAAGTCACTTCACCTTTCTTATCTGTTTCTTTATGAAACAGGAAGAACCATCTGATCTAAGATTTCTTCCAGTTCCTATAATTAACATCTGTGCGAATCCTCAATACAGTACTTGAGGAGCATGGGACATGGGGCAAAAGTACTCACAGGAGAGCACTTATTCTGCTCTTCATGCGTGCTGCTAGGAGGAGCCAGATTCTGTAGAGAGCCACACACTAAATGGCCTGGCTTCGTGCCTTGGCTAAAGAACACCATCGATGACTAGGAAGGCACTTAAAGAGACTCAGCCAGAGGAAACAATCTATTTTCTGAACATAGTCCAAAAATTAGATCGGGTCGTGTGAGCCTACACAACATGACCCCTGGTGTCTCAGCCTTTTATCTTGGCCTGCGGAAGGCCTGAGTTCATGTAGGTGACCTGTGGTTTCTGAGCCTTATGAGAAATACTTCTGAAAATGAATGGTTCTCATCCCCAGTCTCACATCTGACCCTTGAAAATACATATATTTTTATGCAGCAGCTGCAATACATGCAGCATTCCTAGGACACCTTCATGAGACAGAGTTTAGCATAGTGGTTAAAAGTGTGAGTCGAGCTCAAATCCCGACTCTGCTGCTTAACTGCTGCGTGATCTTAGGAAAGAAGCTTAATCTCTCTGTGCTTCAGGTTCCTTTTCTGTAAAACGGGGAAACTAATAAAACCTAACTCAGGTTTGTCGTGAGGCTTAATCAAGATAATACATGCAAAGCAGTTAGCACAGAGCCTAACATAAAGTATCAATACACGTTAGTAAGCTGGATGAATGGATAGATCAATCGATCGATTGATCAACTGATCTTTCAGTCCTGGGCCCTGGGACTCCCTGAAAAGGCTTATGCGAAGGCCAAAAGCAATTTTCTAGCAGTGAATGGCATCTGCAGATCTTTTCTGAGCAAATAATATAGCAAAGACTCAAAGCTGGGCTCAGCTTTTACTAATAGGATCCTACAGAAGTCAGGAGGAAGTAAGATTATCCTTAAAGTAGGAAAGAGTTACGCTGGTTTAAGACAAGATCCTTTAAAGAGATAGACACACACAAAAAACATTTAATATGGTCATACAGAATTAGAGAAAGGAGGTTACTTTTCATTTATACCTTCTCAAGTGTTGCCAGCATTAAAAGCCACAGAGTTTTATAACTGAATGGCTCCCTAGAGACCATCTAGTTCAACTCCCTTACTTGATAGGTAAGTTGTTGAGGCCCAGAGAGATTAAGCAACTTTCTTGAGGTCATTCAGCAGTAAATAACAGTGCCAAGACAAATAAGCTTTCTGACTCCTCCCATTTGCCCACCCAGTACTCCCCCTGGTAACTTTCACCAGGTCATCATCCTGTCCTTGTTGTACCAAAAGGGCATTAAAACACACACAGGTTTCCCACTTTTGCCCAGTTTCCCAAAAAGTACAGAAGCAACCTCAACCCCCAAGACCTTCTTCCCATTGGGAATTGGGGAGGATACCAGTCAATCTGTGGCCTTCTCCCAGGCCTTCTGTGGAGTTTCCACTCTTTCCTTTCTGTTCCTCATGTTCACTCAACAGGGCTACTTCTAAAAGTCCCTCACCCCAAAAATCAGGCACGTCCCAGGGCACAAGTTACCACCTGCTAATCTGCAAATTCTCATCTTCCCACAAATGCTACACCGTGAGGCAGGAAATACAGAACTGTTACTAAATTTTCTCTGAGCTCCCTGAGTGCATTCAGTGAGAACTGATCCCTCCCTCCCTAGGATGACTCAACCAGGTTCATTTATAAAGTGTGTGTATGTGAAGGGCCAGAGAACCCCTAGGTGTGCCTAACACAGAAAACAGGAGAAAGAGGGGACCAAGGAATGGGAGATGGGTTGAGGGAAGGAGGGAGACAAGTAGAAGGAGCGCACCTGTCAAACTGCAAAGTATGGATCCTAGAGACAGCTGTGCTGCTGGGACTGACTCACTGCTGAAGGGACAGAACTGCCCAGGGGATTGCAGCGTTTTCATTAGGCGCTCTGGTAACTGACTAACAACAGACTGGCGCCTCAAACTACACACGTAGGAGGAAGTAGGTAGAGGCTATCCCGAAGTAGCGGGAATAACGAACTCTTTTCTTCCCACTCCCTTTCCTACTCTTGTGAGTTGGCACGCCACTCTGTGCCTGGCTGGCATGCCCTGAGCTTGCCAGGGTGCAGTGCATCACCCCTGACCGGGAACTCCCCTCCCTGCTCTCCCGAGGGCTAGAGAGAAACATAGGGCATCTCTCAGCTCTACCAAGAGCTCCCGTCCCTTGCCCCTTGCAGGGGAACTGATTTGAGAGAAAAGCTTTTGCTGAGTGTCTGAAGCTGACAAATGCGGGGCACTTCTTGTCCCTAAGCACTTGCGCCTGCGTGGGGTGTCCCTCAGCCTGGGTCTCTGCTTTGAAGGTGGGAGGCCTAAATGTCACAGCCACAGTGTTCCTTCCCCACACGCGCACCTACCCATGAACCCGGAAGGAAGGCTTTGCTTTGATCTTTTTTCCCTCCCTACCTGAATTCCGGGACCAGGTTAGGCTGCAACCCGTAGAAAGCAGCGGAGAGAGTGACCAACCACCCGGGCTTGTAACTGCCGTTCTCGCACTCCAGATAAGGCGGAGACCACTTGACGTGGCTCTTGTCCCCGCTAAGACCGTCCCTGCGCCGCCAGCTGTGGCCCAGGCCCCGGGGCCCCTGATTGGAGCCGCGGCGGTGCAAGTGAGTCCTCCACTTGCACCGGAGGCCGCGGAACCACTCGGTCTCCAGCGTGGCGTTGGCCAGGTGGTGTGCTGAGGAGGACAGGTCCTGGAGCAGGATGCGACTCTCCTCGCGCGTGGCCTGGAGGAAGACCTGCGGGGCTGGGGCGGACAGCGACTCGGTGCTGAAGGTGATGGCCGCCCGGGAGATGCTGGGCTCACCCTCCAGGAGGCTCCGCACCAGTGCCCGGTACCACTCCAGGTCGTCCTGCGAGTTCTGCTCCCGCGACTTATTGCTCTACAGCATCATGTTGAGGAAGTTGGTGGCGTGTGTCAGCGTGTCCAGCGCCCCGTGCAAGGAGGAATGGGAGCTGGCTAGGGCAGGCGACTTCCCCGGCAGGCCCGCCAACTCGTAGCGGCTGGAGCAGTTGGCTCGCTTCAGCTGGTGGGAGTCCCCGGTGTAGAGGTAAGAGGCCACGTCCATGGGCACCTCCTCGGCGATTTTCTGCGCCAAGATGGTGCCGTCGGTGGAGCGGCTCCAGGGAGCCGAGGGGTCCGAGGCAGAGGCTCGAGCCGGCTGCTGGGCGTGCTGCTTCGCCCTCAGGGTCTTCTCTCGAGAGGAATCCGTCCGACTTGGAGGGTCGCGGCTGGCGCCGGCAGCTCCCAATCCCAGGTGAACGAGCAGGAGGCAGCAGAGTAAGGGGTTAGCCATGGCTCCCATCTGCCTCGCAGCAAGGAGAGGAGGTAACGGAGGGAGTCACTTTTTAAATTTTGGTCGTCAATCTATCAGCACTAAGACTTTTTCTAGGAGCCTTCCCCCTTTTCAGCTGGCACCCAGTCCAAAAGGACTTTAAAGTAGGGATGTTCTGACATACGCGCGGCTGACTGAGCTACCGTCGCAGGAGATCAGATCACCTGTGGCAACGCCGGCTGCTCCTGCTCCACCATGGGTCTGCTCGGGATTGCGCACCTCGCAGCCTGGAGCCCGGCACCTTACATCCCCTCTCGCCGCCGGCAGCTATAGTTGGCCTGCTTACGTCTTTCTGCTTAGCAGCTTCCACCGCCGCTCTCATTGAGGTGTGTTCAGGAGCTGCTGCTGCTGCTGCTGCTGCTGCTGCCGCCGCCGCCGCGGCCGCCAAAGACACTGCTCCATCGTCTCGCCCGTGGCAGGTCGTTCCCGCCTCCCGGCTCAGGCTCCTCCTCGTCCGCTTCGCCCCGAGGCGCGGAGCGCGCGCGCCCAGACCCGCACCGCGAGCGTAGCAGCTAGGGTTTCTTTTAAGGCGTTTGTCTTTCCGGAACCACGAGGGCTAGGCAGCTGGTTAATTGGAGTCTTTAAGTTTGGCCACAAACCACACTCCTGCCTCTCCCTGCTCTCGGGAGGAAAGCCGGTTTAAAGAGGCGGCTTGGCCGCAACCAAACCCTGGTAGGGCGGCTTCAAGTCGTCTTGTGCCCTGTTTGGCCGGCTCCTCTGTCAATCAGCCGACTGCCCTTTGTTGGGCTGGTGCGGGAGCTGTCCAGTGCTGAACCCGAGGCGCAGGAGGAGGCGGTGGCGCGGAATGCAGCTTCGCTGAGTCCTTTCACCCGCTCGCGTTCCCTGATGACTCGGGAACCTGAGGGGGTGAGAGGTGGGGTGGGCGGAGTGAAGGGAGAAGCAGACTTGTGGTGGCTCAGAGCGAAGGAAACTTGGATGTACCGAGGAGGAGGGTGTTGGCATCTTGCATGCTTAGTTAAATCAGCCTTTCCTTTTGCCTGGTAAAGAGGGAGAAAGTAGTTTTCATTTGTGGCTTAAATCGGAGGGAAGGGACGTAGGATGGAGACGTGTCCTCCCGAGCATCTGCTCATTTTGGGCAAATTATCAAATCTTCTTCCTTGTTGTCGGTTAAAGAAATGATTAAACCCTACTTGCCGAGGTCTTCGCTATAAGGGAGTAATGGAGACATCTACCGGCTGAACTTTAAGGGGAAAATGCCATATTAAAGGAGCCTCTCTGCTTGAAAGGGATGAAGGGGAACCTGTGGAAGTGTAAGCAAGTGAATATGTGGAAGGGAGAGAATATGTGCCGGGGCAGGACTCGGACTGTGAGAGAATGAGAATGAGTCTGTTGGGCGGGAAGGGAAGCCATTCTGACTGGGAGTTCCTAGAATTAATGGATGTAAGAACTAAGACATCTGGTTAACTATAGGTTGGGATGTCCCAGCAGAAGAAAGAAGAACTGAATAAGTATGCCAAGACCCCCCAGAATGATTGGAAAATCCCTTAACACAGTCTAATGGTTTTATTTGAAGCTTTAATAGGGTCTTCTGACATTTTCATTCTGAAAATACTAATTAGTACTTTGGATAGGTATGGTTTTATGCACCTCCACCTTCCATATGCACCTCCACTTTCAAATTCCCCAAGAAAGACACAGGATAGAAAGTCTCAAATTCATTTCGATTCCCAACTTAAAAAAAAAAAAAAAGTTACCTGTGGCATTCTAAGGTAGCACTGCTTAGATTTGCTTTATCCTTTCATTTTATTCTTCCTGTTGAGAAAATACCTAAGCACAAAAATTTAAGCTCCAAAGAGCAAAAGTTTGTCTGCATTGGTCACTGTAGCATCTTGAGCACCTAGAACACACAGATGCCTGGCACATAGTTGGTTCCCACTAAATATTTGCTAAACTAATGAATGAACCAGAAGATAATGATGATGAAGCTAATTATTTAGGAATCCATCTCCTTACCTAAGAAGAGAAGTCTGCCTGATGTGTCAGTGGTGAGGGCTTTTGGAATAAGACATAGCAACCAGTTTTCCAAACTGCAGTGTATGGTCTCCAAGGGAGTTTTTATAGCTTTGCAAAGAATGGTTATTAGATTTGTGTTTATTTACAAGTAGAGTTCATGTTCATATCTGACTTGTTTAAATTTTGCTTTGCAGTGTATATGCTTTTGCCAAATAAAGGTCATCCCAGTTTAATCCTCTACTATAGCACACGTGGCAATAATAGGAGTTTCTGTTTGTTTAATTTATCAGAGTATACAATATGATTTTCTATTTAGTTGTCTAAAGACTGGTGTAATTTCATCATTAATTGATTTTTTTAAAGAAAACCTGTATAACTAATTAACAATCCTTTAAAATTTTCTAGTATTGCATTTTAAAAGGAAGATATAATTTTATTAGTCAGTCCTTCTATAAGTAATTCAATGACTTAGCATAATTGAAAGATCTGGGTTCTGGTCCTATCATTATTTTAAGCAAGATATATGGACACTAACAATATATTTGAAGTTTCTGTGTCTCGGGATGCAAACTGTATGTGGGCCTCGTGATTTGACACTGAGGGAGTACTGAAATGACACCTGAGCCACTCTCCTGGAGTGCCAGTTCTTCCCCTAGTGCACAGCTAACAAGAATGGAGCAGGCTATGAGAGGCTCTTGCAATTTGGGCATTCCCTTCAGGGGATCACCTTCAGTCCACACTGCCAAACAACAGAGGTGAACTAGTTAGGTCTAGAACAACACTGCCCAATAGAAATATAATGTGAGTCACAAATGTGATCCACATATATAATCTCAAATGTTCCAGTAGCACTTTTTAAGAGTAAAAAGAAAAAAAGTGAAATTAAATGTAATAATATATTTTATTTAGCCCAATAGACCCAAAATGTTATTCAATAAGTAAACAGTATGACAGGTATTAATGAGATATTCTACATTTTTATACTAAATCCTCAGAATCCAATGTGTATTTTACACTCACAGCATATGGAACTTCATACTAGCTACATTTCAAGTGCTCAATAACCACCTGTGACCAGAGGCTACCATAGAATACAAGCTCTGGAAGATAGTACATCGTGGTCTAGAATGATCTAGAAAACCTAGGTTTACTCACGATAAGGTACCATGGTCCAAATGGTCTAGGAGGCCTGTCCATTTAATAGATCTGGAGTCAAGGAAACTAACTGAGTAGATAGACAACCCTACGTCTATGTTAGTGTCTGTCACTGAAGGAGATCATCCAAAAGAAGTTATCATAGGGGACCAAGATATAACACATACTCATACCCCTCTAAGCAGACTACAAAATTCCACAGCAACTCACAGACATATTCATTCAACAAATGTTGGCTTAGCCTCTGCTGTGTATCAGGCATCATGCTTAGTACTCGGGCAGACACCTGCATGATGGACACATGGACCTCACAGTCAAGTGTATAGAGAGAGAAACAATAAAAAAGCAAACAAATAAATTTTAAAATTACATATTGTGATCAGTGCCATGAAGAAATAAACGCTGTAAAGTTACAAAGAGTGCATGGTATGGGGGCAGGGAGATTCTTATAGAGAGAGAGAAAGAAAAGGAAGACTTCTATGAGGAGGTAACAGTTGAGCTAAGATGTAAAAATGAGGAGTAGTTAACTAGGTAGTAAGTAGTAGTGAACTAGCTAAGGGTAAGATGAAAAGAAACTTAGCAGGAAAGAGAAGTGGGAAAAGATGACTGCATTAAGATGAAGTTCATATATAATATAAAAATACAAACAATTGAGACAAAAAGAAAATCATTTTATAGGATAATCAAGTGATCCTGGCATGAATAGCACCTCTGTCCCACCAATTACACGAGCGTGATTTGTAGAGGAGATAAATATCCCTGTGTAGCCTCAAGTTAAGAGCTAAGTTATCTAAATGCATATTAATACTGTGTGGGAGCTTGACTGTAATAGGTCAGTGTATACAAGACCTGTAGGCCCTGTGTGACAAGGCCCAAAGGGTTTTCATCACAGCCTGAAAAGTCAATCTAACTGCTTTAGAACAGTCAAATTTGCACTGATGAAAAAGCATTATGCAGTGGAGCTTTGAGTTATTAGTTGTCAGTATATTATTGATTTATCATTACTGTAAAAAGGAAGATGTGATATTAGCATATCTTTAAGTAAAAGGAATTAAAGGAGGTTAAAAAAAACTGCTGAGACCAGATTTTATGTGAGCAGTATAGGTAAAGTTGTTTCTAAAATTTAAGTGCTCCTTTAAATCATTTAAATCAGCAAGGATTAGGACAGTGGGATATGGCGAAAGGACACTGGATTGGCAGTTGGGAGACCAAGCTCTGATTTCCACACTGCTGATGTCTAGTCATGTGACTTTTGACAGTTTCCTCAACCTCTCTGAGCCCTTTTAGTTCATCTTTAACATAAGAGTGATGTATTAGGGACTTCCCTGGTGGTGCAGTGGTTAAGAATCCACCTGCCAGGGCTTCCCTGGTGGCACAGTGGTTGAGAGTCCACCTGCCGATGCAGGGGACACAGGTTCGTGCCCCGGTCTGGGAAGATCCCACATGCTGCCGAGCGGCTAGGCCCGTGAGCCATGGCCACTGAGCCTGCGCGTCCGGAGCCTGTGCTCCGCAACGGAAGAGGCCACAACAGTGAGAGGCCCGCATACCGCAAAAAAAAAAAAGAATCCACCTGCCAGCGTAGGGCCCATGGGTTCGAGCCCTGGTCCAGGAAGATCCCACCTGCTGCGGAGCAACTAAGCCCGTGCGCTACAACTACTGAGCCTGCGCTCTAGAGCCCACGAGGCACAACTACTGAAGCCTGTGCGCCTACAGCCCATGCTCCGCAACAAGAGAAGCCACCGCAATGAGAAGCCCACACACCGCAACGAAGAGTAGCCCCCACTGTCCGCAACTAGAGAAAGCCCAGGCACAGCAACGAAGACCCAGCGCAGCCAAAAAAATTTAATTAATTTTTAAGAATACTTAAATTAAAAAAAATAAAATAGTGATGTATTAGATACAGCCACAACTGAAACAGTTTTAGATGAGTGATGGATAATGGTCCAGGTATATTTTTCGGAACTCATCATTTTTGATAGTTCTAGATTTATAATGTAAATGTTATTTTTAGGTTAAATAATGCTAGGTCTCAGTAAACAAAGTGGCACAACCCGAATCAAATTCTTGATAAAGCAAATAAAGCCACAAAGAAGCAGCATAATCTGTCAATATAACACAAAATCAGAAATCCAGTTCTTATTCGTGGTCTTACTGAGATTCTGGATTTCCCTGAGCTTATGCTACCCCCCGTGCCTCACGTTCCCATTTGCAAAATGAAGATCATAGTCTTTGTTATCCAAGGGTGGTGGTTTTGAAATTTCTGGGTGAAGAAGAGTCACTAGAGAATTCTGATCACTGCTGTAGGTCTGGGGGGAAGTTAAGAATCTGCATTTTAATAAGCACCACAGGTGGTTTTGATGCAAATAAGCCATGGAGCACATGCTGAGAAATGCTGCTTTGAGCCATGGAAAATAACTCTAAGATAATAGGGGAGAAGCTCTCCTGGTAAACAAAAAGCTGTGCTGTAAATTGTGAAATGTACCCTGTGGGGGGAAAAAATGAAAATAACACCTATAAAGAGATTATCATCATCACCTAATCATTTATATAGCACTTACAGTGGCCAGGCATTGCTCTAAGGATTTTACACACTTTAGCTCATTTAGTCTCCATTACCACACTGTGAGTTTGGTACAGCTACCATTTTACAGATGGGAAACAAACAAACAAATGAATTGCCCTAAGTACTACAGCTATCTGGCTCCAGATGTCATACCCTTAATCACTACACCAGTGGTTCTCAAATGTTGATACACACTAGATATACCTGGAGAACTTTTGTCAAAGCACAAATTAGTGGCCTTAGCCCCCAAACTGCTGACTTGGTAGGTCTAGAATAAGGCCTGAGAATTTGCATTCCTAACAAATTCCCCTGTGATGTTAAAACTGCTGGTCCAGGGAACACACTTTGAGAACCACTGCTCTGAGATGTGCTTTTCATCATTATAACCCCTGACTTTTTGGTAACACTTTTCCATCCATTTAATGTGGAAAGAGGAGAAAGTCAAATTAAGGGATGAAAATATGCCTGAAATCTAGCAAGAAAAAAAAACTATTTCTAACTGAGAAAGCTTACTCAAGATGTTTATGTTTTTTACTTAGCAGTTTATTCTCATCTGCCTCCAGTTTACCCTTAAAACTCTTACTCCCTGTCAGCATCGCTTCTAACAACACTCCTGCTCTTTCCAGAGTCGTCTCCTCTGTTTTTCACTGTGAAGTCATGACTTGGGCTGTTCTTGCATTCCCAGTGAAGTGCAAACGCAGTATCATCTATAGAGTCACTAGGGCTTTGACCCAAATTGCTAGTTTCCCTAATCCCCTTACCCCCATGCACACAAAATGGTTCTGTAAACTAAAGACACTTGAAGAACTTCCTGATCACAAGGGAAGAAAACGCCAGGAAATGGCACTTATGTTAGGAGAATCCTGAATGTGCTGAGGCGAAGTATGTCTCCAAACAATGTCCCATGACACTGACCTGACATTCAGCAGTGCAGGAAAGGACCAATACGACCTTCACAAAAAAATTACACCAAATTAATTATTCAAAGCTCAACTCCATTCAACGCAAGGATCGTCTCTTTTTCTTATTAAGAAATAAGAACAACCAAAAAATTTGAAACAAAGTTTACCGAAATATGGACTTTGTGGATAGCAAAAGATGGGAAATGGATTATTTTGTCTCTGCTCGATTTTGCCTGCTTCCCTTGCTGGAGGGAAGCCCCTCACACCATGTGTACCCATATGTTGTTATAATTCATGATATAGCTTTCATCAGCATAGTACCTTGGGCATAATGGGGGTTTACTTCATGATCAGTTTAGGACTCGTCTCTCCATCCGAACACAGGAGCTTCTGCAAGTTGAGATCTTCAAGTGCCCAGGATCATGCACACATAGGATACACTAACTAATGACAGTTCCTCATTGATGAAGAGCAGAAACTTGTAAATCCAAACAAACTTATAAAGAACAAGTTTAGAGTAGTAAGCTGCTTATAAACTTTTTGCTGTTATTTTAAAAAACTTGAAGGAAATTAATCCAGTAACGTTGATATTGTTGAAATTGCAGACATCATCTTAACATCAGGATTGTATGGAAAAGGAAAACAAAGAAACATAACATGGAAATATATGCCAACAAAATGTGAAAGAAGACAATCACTGCACATGTTTCAGGAATAGCCGCAGGCTAAGAAAATGACAAACCTAAATATGAATCCAGGTACAAAACAGTTCTGCAAATCTATCGTTTTATTTTAACAGTAATATTATGTATGCCTACTTAAAAAAAAAAAAAAGTTTCCTCCAGACCTCTGCTGCTATCCCTAAAGAAAAAAAAAAAAAAAAGGAGGCAAAGAAATTTACTTTAAGATTTCCTATCTAATCTGTGGTCAGTTGGTCTCTCCTCCTCTTCCTCCTCTTTCTCCTCCTCTTACAGACAGTAAGTGCTCAATGACAGATTAGCTGTAAGTCTGGGTTGTCCCCAGGGAAAGGGAAGAGAGAACGTCCATACCTGTGAGACAGTTATTGACGTTTACTTAGAAGTGTCTTCTTTTGATTGCTTTCGGTACTAGCATTTAAGTAGGTCTGAGGCAGAAGCCTGAGTCCTGTGGCATATATAAATCATTTCCACTTGTCCTTTTGATTTACCCTTGGGAATCAATAGTTTCAGGGAAAATTTTGCCTGGTCTTTACCAACAACTCCCTATTCAAACACAGGAGAATTTTAGAGAAGTTTTGGCACAGGAAGCTTTCAGTTCCTTTTGTTCACTGTGTCAGTGAATGTTCTTGGGTGATGGGGCTGGCTTCCAGTCTATATGGCCATCACTTATCACAGTGTGTGCGGAGGGATGGGTTCTTCATGAGCATAGAAAAAGCAGACTAGGGAACAAAGGCTAAAAAGAGAAACAGTTTTCAAGAATCTGCAGTATCATGAAGACCGAATGTGACGAAAAGTAGCTATCTCAATTGTTCGTTTTTATATCCCAAATCAGATATTTTAGAGTAAAAAATTAAAATGTAACTAAAAGTGAAGAAAGAAGTAAGAGGGACTTCCCTGGTGGCACCACGGTTAAGAATCCACCTGCCAATGCAGGGGACACAGGTTTGACCCCTGGTCCGGGAAGATCCCACATGCCGCAGAGCAACTAAGCCCGTGCGCCACAACTACTGAGCCTGCACTCTAGAGCCTGTGAGCCACAACTACTGAGCCCACGAGCCATAACTACCGAAGCTCGCGCACCTAGAGCCCATGCTCCGCAACAAGAGAAGCCACCACAATGAGAAGCCTGCACACCGCAACAAAGAGTAGCCCCCGCTCACCGCAACTAGAGAAAGCCTGCGTGCAGCCACGAAGACCCAACACAGCCAAATAAATAAATAAATTTATAAAGAAAAGTAAAAGAAAGAAAGAAGAAAGCAATAAGAAGGCTTTTCTGAATGTCAGGGTTGTTTTTAATTGAAATGGATTAGCCAAGAGCAGAAGAGAATATCTTTCCTTGAAGAATAATTTGTGATCTCCAGTAGAAACTATATCCATGTATCAGAAATGAGCTATATTTAATTCTGCCTGGATAGACAAATGAACCAAATGGTCATTGGAATCTATTCTTCTCCTACAGTCCTATAATAGACTGAGGAATATATCCTGTTATGTCCCTACAAACAAGAAAACTAGTGCAGGCATATTTAACCCAAGTACTTCTTTTAGGCATCAAAATCCAATCTCTTTGTGCTACCACTCCTCTCACACTGCATTACTCAACCTGGCATTCAAGGCCATTTACTAACTTTTTTTGCCCATCCCACTAGTCCTCCACTACATTTTGGAGATACTCCATTCTAACAAAGCTATGCTGTTTACACTCTTCCTTTATAAGTAATTTGCACACTCCCATCCTATATCTGCCTTTGTAGAAGTTAATTCTGTGTATTGAGAAAACTTCCACAAATACGCTTCCTCTCCTTTAAGACCTTTAAGAACTGCCAACACTTTGAATAGACATTTCTCCAAAGAAGATATACGATTGGCTAATAAGCGCATGAAAAGATACTCAACGTCATTAGCCTTTAGGGAAATGAAAATCAAAACCACAAGATACCATTACGTACCCGCTAGAAGGGCTATAATAAACAAGACAGATGATAACAAATGCTGGTGAGGATGTGGAAAAACAGGAGCCTTCATATACTTCTGGTGGGAGTGTAAAGTGGCACAGTCACTTTGGAAAACAGATTAGCAGTTTCTCAAAAGAGCTGAACATAAACTATCGTGTGACCCAACGACTCTACTCCTGGGCATTTGCCCAAGAGAAATGAAAGCAGCATGTCCACACAAAGACACACACATGAATGTTCACGGCAGCTTTACTCACAGTAGCCGGAGCCCAGAAACCACGGACAAGGCCCATCAACTGGGGAATGGATAGACACAGTGTGGTACAGCCATATGGCAGAATCCTAGTCAGCCATAGCAATGAACAAATTGCCCGCACATGCCGTGTCACGGATAAAGCTCAGAAACGTTATGCTAAGTGAGAGAAGCTGGACCCAGAGACCACACGTTGTATTGAGATGCGATGTCCAGAAAAGGTAAATGTATGGAGACAAAAGGTGGACTAGTGGTTGCTTGGGGCTGGAAATGGGAATGAGAATCAACTGTAGGAAAAAAAAAAAAAAAAAGAATCACCTATAAATGGGCACAAGGGAATCTTACTGAGGGGGATGAAAATGTTCTAAAACTGATGATGGTAGCTGTACCACTCAGTAAAGTTATTTTCAGTAAAGTTATTTAAAATCATTTGAGTTTTACACTAGAAACTGGCGATATGTAAAATGTACCTAATAAAGTTTGTTAAAAAAAAAAAAAGAACTACCAACTCTAGGTATTCTCCAAGATTGACTTGATTTTCTAGAATCAGCCTGATTCTAGCTAGAATCATCTTAGTTCTTAGAAACGATTCTGTATGATAATGGTTTACCTATGCTGATTTAATGCTATCTGTGAACATCTAGGTGAACAACCGAAGAAGTTTTGGGTAGCATTCTCATCTACATTATTTATTATTTTATTTTATTTAACAAATACCTATTGGGGGGTCCACTATGTGCCAGACACCATTCTATATAAAAGTGATGCTGCAGGAAACAAGTCAAGTTTCTGCCATTGTGGCACTTACATTCAGATGTAATATGTCCTGTGAGGAAAAATAAAGTGGGATAAGAAGATATATCAAGATTGGAGGTCAGGGAAAGCACCTCTGGTTAAGTGGCATTGAGTAGGAGAGTGAACGGTGTGAAAGACCGATACATGGGAAGACTCAGGAGAACAACTTTCCCAGCAGAAGATAATGATCATAAAACCCCTGAGAGAGTATCAAGCCTGGTCTGTCCCAGGAACAGCAAAAATTTCTGTGTGGATAGAGGTCAAGGAAAGGTGGATGGAGAGAGAAGGCAACAATCAAATCACATAGAGCTTTTTGCAGTGTGGCAGTGAGTTTTGGTTTTATTACAAGGGCAATTGAAAGTCATGGGAGGGTTTTGACAGGAGTAACAAAATCATGGGGGCTGCTATAGAGACTGACTGAGGAGGGCAAGAATAGAAGCAGAGAGACCAGTTAGGAAGCTGTTGCATTAGTCAAAGTGAGAGACAAGGGTGGTTTAGACTAGAAGTGGATGGGGAAAGCAGGATGATAATGGTTGAGATGGTTGAAAATTGTTGAATTCAGGATTGTAATATTCCAAAGGTCGTGAATGTGGCTGCCCATTCATACCCTCTGAATTTCAGATGCAATTAAGGTTTTCCTAGAGTAAGAATAATATTAATATATAAAATAATGTGTGCCAACTTCATTTGGGAGTAGAATCCTAATTTTAGAATAAAACTTAATTCTATTGCTTAGAAAAATCACTGTTCCTATGTATCAGTTTAAAGTACTTATATCCCAACTGAAAAATGAGCACAAGACATGAACAGAAATTTCAAAACAGAAGAAACACATATGGCCAGTAAACACATAAAGCAAATGTTCAACCTCATTAGTGAGCGTGGAAATGCAAATCAAAACACGAGACATATGAGTTGTATCTATATGATTGGCAAAAATTAAAAAGTCCAATAATGCCAAGTTGTTGGCACTGGTTGTGGGAAGGATGGAGGAGATGTGGATTCACAAAATCTCTTATGCCCTGCTGGTAGAAATGTAAATTAGTATGATCGTTTTAGAAAATAATTTTGGATTATCTAGTAATGCCAAACATTCACCTACTCTATGGTCTAGCACTTTCACTCTTGATATATACACCTAAGAAACTCTGTCCCATGTATACCCTATAATATATACAAGAATGTTAATAACATCACTGTTTAAACAGCACAAACCTGGAAATCCTGAATGCCTGTCCACAGGAGAACAGATGAATGAACTGTGTTATCCTCACACAGATGAAAATAAAAACAAGGAAATTATGAACACAGGATTCAGGGAGATGGCTGACCTCCTTGGGTTGGGGGGAGGTATGAGCATGGGATAGGGTACCCCTCACCCTTTACAATTCATTGGACTGACAAGTCTGGCAAAGAAATGGTGTAACTGTTCCAGTAGGTGCCAAGATATTACTCCTCCTCGGTAACACAGTCAGCTTTTCTGACTGACTTAGCCCAATGGCCAACAGTCTACTTGTGGCCAGTTTCGGTGCTCAGACAGGGCTCTGAGGGAGGTATCTGAGATCAGAAAGGGTTTTTAATGCCTGCCTTCAACTGTGCTGAGCCTCTGTCTTTGACGAAGTCCACTCTAGGAGAAATCTGATTTCACTTCCGGAGAGTCCAGCCCTTTCTCCTCTTCCATATCAGTCTCTCTACTTATGGAGTCTGTATCCAGAGCACTATTTCAAGACCTCCAATGTGTCTCCTCAAAGACTGCCTGACCCACTTTCCAGATGGAGCCAACATCATCCTCCATCTGATCCATAAATCATGAACAGAAGGCTGAGGAAATGAGAAGCTGCGCTCCCACTGGGAGGGGAGTGAAGCTTCCAGCATGGGGTGCACAGCATGATCACGGAGGCACAACACAGTTCTCCAGAAAGCCAGTTCTGATGAATGACAGAACGGCCGGTTCCAGATGAAACTATCCTGGATTTTCAAATACGAACAGTAACATTGAAATGAGATAAGACTTACCACCAACTTAGTTGGACATATTTAATTATATGTATTATGATTATTATGGCACCTGAAGACCAGATATAAATAGTAAGCCGTTCACATATTTTACCATCATAGCTATTTCTGGGATTCCCTCAGACAAAAGATGGGAGAGAGAAACGATAAAGTGCATGAGCTTCTCTCCTGCCGGAAGGGCGCAGGGCACTGCTCCAGTCCTCCTTCTCTAAAAAGGATTGAAGGTGTCCCATAGCACCTGAAAGAAGAAAATAGCGAGATACCCCAGAGAGGCTGATTTCAGTGTTCATTTAAAAGTCAAAGGTAGGGCTTCCCTGGTGGCGCAGTGGTTGAGAGTCCGCCTGCCGATGCAGGGGACGCGGGTTCGTGCCCCAGTCCGGGAAGATCCCACATGCCGCCGAGCGGCTGGGCCCGTAAGCCATGGCCGCTGAGCCTGCGCGTCTGGAGCCTGTGCTCCGCAGCGGGAGAGGCCACAGCAGTGAGAGGCCCGCGTACCAAAAAAAAAAAAAAAACACCAGGACAGAGCTTCCTGCAAATTATGATGAAGTGGTTTTTGCCTGCAATTCACTGGCTTTGTGTTACAGTACCTATCGAAGAAGCTGGGTTTTCCCACCCTCGCACCCACTCCCTCCTAAGATGGGGGCAGGTTTGGGACAAGGAGCAGGAGAACACTGAGCCAAAGTGCTAATGGGTCGACTTCTGAAGCATGAAGAGTGAAGAGGATATAAAAATAATCTTGTCTCTGTATAATGTACCCACCTGAATTCCTCTTTTGGATTCTTTATCCTTATTTAAACCTGTCATTTGAGCAGCTGAAGTGAAAATATGGGCCCAGGATCTCCTTCTGAGTGAGAGAAGCATCTCTTCTCCAGCATCCTCACCATAAGAAATCAATGAAAACAGCCTCCAATCAAAGGTCAAGAGGCAATCAGAAGGCGGGGGGGGGGCGGGGAGGGGGTAGTGGTGAGTAGCAATGAGTAGCAGGTTGGCCTGGCTACACTGGATCTTTCTGAGATCTCAAGGTTATCTCTCTCATAAGCTATCTTTTCCTGGTTGGATTTGACTTTTGTGTTTTGTTTTCATTTTCGTTTTGTTTTCTTACCATAAGAGTGGTAAGGCATTAAAGGTTAGGCAGTGAGCCAGGAGAAAAACGGCCAAGAAAACAGCCTGGCTGCCTTCAGGCTAGGCTTCTAAGTCACAGAGAACAAAAGGGAGTCCACCCAACAGCTCGGGTCCAGCTGAACTCACCAGGATCAGAAGAACAGCATGCAAATTGGAGTCAAAGTTCTGTAGTCATAAACAGTACATACGACTTGGGGGTGGTTTTCACGTCCACACAGAGCTCCCTGGGGAACCTCATTCATTTGGGTGGAGTTTGCAGGTCCTGGTCATGACCACATTCTCTGTGACCAACACTGACTGATGGTGGGAGGCGGGAGTGCTGCCCATGAGTAAGCAGGGTGAGTGGGTGCAGGCCCTGTGGGCCGAGCAGTCACTTACACACCTAGACAGAGCTTAATGTAAGACCCCAGAGGTCATGCTCGTAATATTTACATAAGTGACTTGATACTTAGAGCTCCATCATTGACTGCCCATGAATTATTGTGGTCTCTTCATTTACAATAGAGAAAAAATGGAAGCCACAAATACGTTCTTCCATAAATTAGCAGATAAACAGTGAGCGATGTATCCATGCTGTGAAATTGTATTCAGCAATCTAAATATTAAACTATTATACCATGAAACGACATGAGGGAATCCTAAATGCATATTGCTAATTAAAAAATCGGTCTGAAAACGTTCAGTTTCATCTATTTCACCTTTGGGAAAAGGCAAGTCTATATATGAACCAGTCAGATGAGCATTTAGCAGGAATTTGGGAGAAGGATTTTCATAAGATAAACATGGACAATATTTAAGGATAGTGAAATTCTTCTCTATGAAATTGCAGTGGTGGAACCATTGCACTACGAATATGTCAAAATATATACAGTAATAGGAGAACCTTTTTAATATAAATATAAATTTCATTTAGAAGTTCAGAGACTGAAGGGTGGACGATGCACACTGTATAGATGATACCTAATATAGTGAATCTATGAATTAACATGGCTGGAGAAGGAGGGAAAGTAGGTTTTGACTTTGGCAATGAGTGGAGTCTGAAGACTAAGTTCTAAGCCACTGCACATAAGCACTAGAGCCTGGTGGATAACGGTATTTCCATCAGGAGTCAGGCTAAGCATTCAGTTACTACTGTGCATGTGGAATTGAACAATTAGTAGCTGGATGGAATCTGTGGAGAGAGGTTTCTTACTGTTGGATGGAAAGTAACAGAGAAGCAAGGAGGAAACTCTGGATTTAACCATGTGTTGTTGCACTAGGATTGGAGATGTAAGAATTGTCTCACATTTACCTTAACACAGGTCAGAAGGTGAGATACAGAGCTAGTTGCAGACGTCTGTGTGTATATGTGGGGTAGTGCACACAGATATATTTCCAAGGTCTTTTAGCTTATAGGGTCTAGAGCCAATGCTCCCAGTAGACAGGACACCAACATTAGTATCCTAATACCCAGTCTTCTGATTCCTGTTACTATTCTCCAGAAAAGGATCCGCAACTCAGCTGAGGCATGGCTAATTCTAGGGCCAGAGAAGAGAATACACATGATTATCCTGCAGACTCTTGTAGCACCAGAAAGTAAGGAAGTTCACAGAAATGGATGGGGGCCCATAAAGAGGATACAGGAGACAATCTGAAAGAGCTCCCCGTGGCTGACAAGTGGTCACAATTACAGAAGCAAAGAAAATGCCTTAGTATATAACCTTAACACAATGTATGAAACAAATATCTTGATTCATACTTATATAAAGAGATTGAATAAATATATCTAATGGGGATGGTAGGATAAATCCATCTGATGGTGGAAAGCAGATTTAAAGTTCAACAGTAAAAATTATTTATGTCATTAAACGATTAAAAACTTGACAAGTAATAACAGAAAGTATTAACCTAATCTTCAAATAAAGGTCTCAAGAAGAAATATATCTGTGCGGCTCTTCCAAAGATAGATGGGGAAAGACAGAGAAGCCTGAATCCATGAAAAACGTCTCAAGTTTAGAAACAAGAAAGTTCCCTGGAATCATTGTGGATGAGGCTTCCGGGGTGGCAATGATCCAGTGGAGAAACCACAAATTCTGAGAGAGAATCCCTCCATACCAACCTCTGCACCTGCCCTGAAATGGGTCCTCTTGTTTCCTGATGACCCTGAGCGCCCCCTGGTGGTTGGGGAGGCCCCTGCAGGGAGGGTCGTGTCGACTCACCCTGACTTCTCACTGAACCAACTGGGACAGTAACACAGGGCTGTGTCCTAGGTCATCACGGAGCTGAGCTGCAGGGAAAACTGAATTTGTGAGGTGTCTCTGGAGGTGGAGAGACATTTCTGGAGAGACATCTTGTATGCTGTGCTACTCCCAGAACCAAAGCACCCCAGTCACCTCAGCCCTTTCCCTGGGGGCTGAGGGATCCCTGGGGGCTGAGCACTGTTTGTGATGGATAATCCAGAGACTGAGCGGGTAAGGGAGAGGGTCTTCAATAGTCCTGGGCCCGATTCCTGCACCAGCACCTGGGACACGACACCTGGCAAAGGGGAAACAAGGAAACACCCAGTTCACTGATGTCACCCTGTAACTCCACCTTCCTCAGACCCAGGAGATGCTCACAGCTGAGGGATGCCCGCAAGAGGAGGAATGACCAGAAGATTTTCATGTTCATTTTGATCAGTGCTTTGACTTTCAGAGAGTTATGTCAGTGAAGTTGAGAACCCTGATTCTGACTAGCAGAGGTGCTGTGCTTTC
The DNA here is from genome assembly GCF_059928025.1 of Delphinapterus leucas. Lineage (NCBI taxonomy): Eukaryota > Metazoa > Chordata > Mammalia > Artiodactyla > Monodontidae > Delphinapterus > Delphinapterus leucas. The sequence continues at coordinate 558,969 of NW_028322289.1, forward strand.
CCCTTGAGCCTGGGCGTGATGTGCAGGTGGGAAGCATGTTTCCATATAAAGATGGTCATGGCTGGTCCTTCTCTAGGGCTCTGGCGGAGAGTGCTGGCTGAGATCCAGAGTGGACACAGCTTCATGTCACCTCTGAAGAATGGGTGATGTTCCTTTTCCAATACGATACTTACATTTCCATATATGTCTATCTGCGTCTATATTATAGGTGTACTCGTTGGCTAGTGTGGCCATTACAGAATAACAGACTGGTGGATTAAACAAGAGCAATGGATTCCTCTCAGGCCTGGAGGCGAGAAGTCTAAGGTCACGGTGTTAGCAGGTTTGGGTCCTTCTCAGACCTTTCTCCTTTGCTTGCAGATGGACGTCTTCTCACTGACTTCTCAGATGGTGTTTTCTCTGTGTTTCTGTGTGCATCCCTGGTTTACTTGTCTGTTCATTATTCCTCTTCTTAAGTGTGACAAAGACCCCTGACCACCCCTTTGCCAACAGGATCCTTGTAATTCTCTTCTCAACTAGTCTTGACCTGTGGGCTTCTGTGTTTATATGTGCATGACCAGTTTTTGTCAAGAGCCCTGCTAAGTGAGAATAATGAGAATCCCCTACCCTTGAACTCTGATCACCCGCAGTAGTTGATCAAAGCCATCAAACCTCCTATCACCCACACGGTATCTGATCACCCTGGTCTCCATTTAGCAAGAATCCTTTTGAGTCTATGTAACCAGAATCCCCTTAGCCTGTATTTCTTCTGTTAATAATTTCCAGTCCACTCCACCCCACCCTCTTCTTGGCCATAAGCCCACACTTGCCAGGCTGTATTTGGAATTAAGTGAAGTTTCCAAGGCTGCATCCCATGTGCAGCAACGAGTTTTGTCTTCAGGTTTCCGACGAACTTTATATTGGAAACATGAGTATCATTTTCAGCACCCATGGCCATATAACTCATGCCTGAATGAAGCTGATGTCTCATGTATATTTTCCCTAAGTCCACTCACAGCCACTTGTGCGTAGGGACACTAGACTGTTCCTCAGCCCTATGCCTGGGACTACTTTAAACAATCGCCAAGAATCACGGAAATGTGAAAAGCATGGCACTAATTTGACCCCAGAAAGTGCTCAATTACAGGACGGGAGTTGAAACAATTAAAGAGAGCATCACCTTGACTGACCTCAGCTGGGAAAATGTGTGTGTGTGTGTGTGTGTGTGTGTGTGTGTGTATGTATGTGTGTGTGTGTGTGTTAGTGCGCGCATGTGTGTTGCCTGATTCAAACAACCGGCCACATTTTTAATGTCTGTGAATGACCACAAAATGACAGTATTTATTTTAGGGTGCTCATAAAAGCTAGAAGTAGGTGAATTGGCAGATTTGGAATCTGTGAATAACGAGGATAATTGCATGTGCAGTATTGGAGCGCTCTGGCGTTAGAGTCTATAACACTGCCCGCTGCAGAATTCAGAATGCCTGTACAGGTTGCCTGAAAGCAGGATGGTGTGTCTCTTCCTTCCACATCTACAAAAACAAAACAACAATTAATACTGTTTAAAAATCTCATGTGCATTGTCAGGATATTTACACGTTTCACAAACTTCAGGCTGAAATTGAAAATTATGGTGAGCTGCAGGGTTTTTTTGAGCTCCTTTGAGAAAAAGATAAAGAAATGATAAACAACCTTAATTCTTGAGTATTATATGGGTCTGTGCATATGAATATATATATACACAGCTATAATAAAAATAAAAAGCAAATATGTATATGCACACAAAAATTTTTAGACACTTCATAATCCACAGCAATGAAACATTAGGATACAGTACAGAGTCTCTAGTAGAGGTCCTGGGCAGGAAGAGGAAAGCACAGGATCTAACAAGAATTCCCTCCCAGCCCATATATGCACCTGCTGCAGGTCGCAGCCCTGTACTTGTTGGGTCCTGTGCGACCCCTGGTGGTAACGGGCCTCCGTGCAGGGAGGTTTGTGTCTGGGCTCACACTGACTTCCCCTCACTGTGTCTCTTGCACAGTAATACACGGCTGTGTCCTCAGTTGTCAGGCTGCTCAGCGATAAGTAGACTTGGCTCTTGGAGGTGTCCGTGGTGATGCGGAGCCGGGACTTAAGAGTTGGGTTATAATATGCGCTTCCATCACTATCTATCCCCCCAACCCACTCCAGCCCCTTTCCTGGAGGCTGTCGGACCCAGGCTACTGTAGCATAGCTGGTTAATGAGAATCCAGAGAAAGTGCAGGTGAGGGAGGGGGCCTGTGAGGGCTTCACCAGACTGGGTCCCGACTCCTGCAGCTGCACCTGGGACAGGGCACCTGTGGACAGAGAGAACCACGGTGACTCATGGGCTCAGATGCAGCTTCCCCAGGTGTTCACGTCTGAATCCCTGAGAAACTCACCTCTGGGAGCTGACACCAGGAAGAGGAAGAACCACAGTGGATTCATCTTCTTGCAGATGAGATTCCTGAAGCCCAGAAATTCTCTTCAAGCATGAGGAGAAACCCGAATTTAAGTGAACAGGTACTTTGTTTTTACCTTGTGGTCTAAGGGGATGTTTGCATAAGGGAGGGACCTTTTTATAAAAAGCAGAAAGTAGTGAAGGGAGGTCCCAGTCTCTGGGACTCCACCTGAGGACGCTGCTGACTGTTTCCTCAGGGAACTCAGCCGCCACCTGGCGTCCCCTCCCTATGCCTGGGGGACTCAGTGTCCAGGAATGAAATGATGCTGAAGGGCTAGTGAGGAAATCAGCTGTGCTCAAGGATTAACGGCAGATTTGGGCAGTAGACTTTAATCCCATGGATGTATATATTTCACATAAATACCCATCACACATTCAGGGTCCTCCAAGATGTCAGACACAGACTCTTGTTTTTTCCTTTCTGCATTACCTCATGTTTATTTCCTGGATGTGCAAGTATTTGAGACAAACCATACATGTAATAATCACATTGAATTCAGACAGAGTGAGGTAAAATTTAATGTTTATCATAATTCACAACGGACTTCGTGTGTCCCTTAACTTGGGTGAACATTTCTTCACCTGAAACAGTTTAAATGTTATCAAGAGTTACTCTGGAGGTGGATTTATTCATAACAACTAAACACACCGTGTATTTTGTGGACAAGGTAATCATTCTTGCTGAGATGGTCATGGATCCTAGCACTGCTGACATGGCCTGAAGCCTGACCTGCCTGTTTCCTGTGCACAACTGAGTGTCTGCAGGAACAGTGCGAGCTTCAGGGCTCCTTCCTTGCAGGTGGACGTTGAGGAATCCCCAGGGCTAGCAAGGTCTAAGAACAGACAGCTCCTGGAAGCTCCTCAGGACTCCAACATGCTGGGCGGGTGACCTGGTCACAGTGCACAGACTCACTACTTCTAGAAGTGTTCATTTATACTCTCCCTGTCACAGCCAGTGACATTGGAGCTCAGCGAACACAGTTCCCACTGCACTGGGTGAGAGAACATGCATGATTCTTGGAAGTAAACCTTCAAAGTGAATGGCTTGCGGAGTATGTGGGTGTCATGGTCAGAGGAAAGTCCTCACCTCAGGAAGCAGGTTCCCTTGAAAAGTCCACGTGAGAGCTTTCCTGAGTCCCTGAGTCACTGAGTCCTGGGACTGTGCCTGAAGTCATATAAGTAAATGGTGCTGGAGAGCAGAGCACAGCTCCATCCCATCTCACTGTGGGCACTGAGGATGTGGCCTCACCACCTGCATTTCAGTCTGCAAGGATGTAAACTGGGGATCACGATGGTAATGGTATGTCTGAAATTTATAGTGGGGTTGCCAGGGGTGCTGGATGTTGACATGAGTGTCATCAGTGATGTTACTTCTCCTGGGAACCAGAAAGACCAACGTGAGTCCCCATCACTGACTGACACCCTGTACATGTAGCGCTGGCTCCACTCCTGCCCTGAGAGGTCACTACTGTGGGTCTGGGGCAGGTCAGCTCTCCCTCAGCCCAGTGATTTCACCTGTACACTGACTGATGTCGAGCCTGCCGTCTGTGAGAAGATATTTACTCCATACTCTTTCATGAAGAGAGTACGATACTTCTTCTAGCTTGTCCAATAATATTTGCAGAGTAAATTCAATACTAAAGGATCTGCCTGCTTGAATGTCGATAATAGGAGAGCCGAACAAAGTAATATGGGCAAGAATCAAAGGACAAGTCTGCACCCTGTTGTCAGGAACTGAAAATTGAGCTGATACGCCATGGGATAGGATAATGGAAGGGATGGCATCTAAAACCTAGAACCAGGTGGGCCCATTATTCACCAGGTGGAAGAAGGGCCTGCATTTGAACAGATGCCCCAGCATCTGACCTGTCCTTCATGAGCTGGTAGATTAGAGGAGATCCATCCAAATTCATGTTAACATAGAAGGATATATAACAGGTGTCTTTATGTTTCAGTGGGTGGGGATGTGTTGTTAGGGTCCATTTAACCCTAGGAAAAATGTGTTAGTTCACCAGAACTGAAAAAAGTTATTTTTCCTTTGTGGAGATAATTGGGGTCCATTCAGTCTGGAAACCAGGTCATATGATAATGCTGGAGGGAATATCTATTAGAGACGCCCAGTGGGTGATGGGAAAAAGAAGTGGGGAGATTTCAGTCATCTTTCTTTGCAGGTTACTAGTGATGGTCACAGCAAGAGCGCCTGACCTTCGTGATAAGAGGGAGAAGGGCTGATGGTGGTGGCTTCATGGGGACCACGTGGGCAGGTCCTTCTGATGGTTTCTGTGTTTTCCCTTATAAAATCTTGAGAGTATAAGCTCAGAATGAGTTGTGGATTTCAGGAACGTTGAGGACAGATGGTTTAGGTCATTTAGTATGTTTGTTGGAATCATTGAGAAAAGAAGAAGCAGGAAGTATACTTGGAAATGAGCAATGCCCTCGTGTGATATTAAATTAGTTGTCTTAGATGTTACTGAATGTACAGACATTCGCTATCCTCACATTTCATCTTCTAGGTCCACTTGGAATCCAGTTTCAAACGTGAGGGATGTAATGAAATATTTATTATGAAACAACAAGGTATCTAAAATTTAAGAAGTATAAGTCTAAGTAATGGAAATGTGTTACTGAAATTGTGATTGTCAAATTCTTCTCTGTGGCAACATAAATTAAAATTAATAATAATAATTCAAGGTATTGATTTTGTTTTCAACCATTGCTAAATCCATTGAATCATTCAAGTTATAATCATTCATAAACTCAGATGCATCATGGGTAAAATTTATTGTTAGGAAACGATCATTTTAACTGATGAAATCTCACTCTCTCATCAAGGATCTGTGTCTCTGTGGACACGCAGCACAGTTCTCACCAGCAGCACAGGAAGGAGGGTACGTTGGTACATTTCTACTTTTCCAGAAGAGCATCTCTGACGAAGTCCCCCCTCTGTTTACCCATTCCATCCTTGTAGTATCTGAAAGAGGCCTTTGAGTGTACTGTGACATGTTCCCACATGAAGTTCCCATGGCTTAGGAAGTGAAAGTTTAACTTCACTTTTCATTGTAATAGAAACATAACAACAAGTAATTGAGAAGCAAAAAAAAATACATTTAAAATTTACCCAAAGGCAAGCTACAGATTGGCAGAAAATGTTTGCAAAAGACATATCTAGTATATGTGATTGTTATCTAATATGTAGCAAGAAGCCTTAAACTCAACAATAAGAAAGAAACAAAAGTCTTAAAAAATGGGCTAAAATCCTTAACAGACACCTGACCAAAAAGACAAAGAGTTCGCAAATAAGGCTGTGGGAGAACATATGTCACAGGGAAGTGCCGTTCCGAACAAGGACATATCCCTGAAAACTTACAAGAGTGGATCAGATCAGGACTCTGAGAACCTCAAACACCTGCAGGATGTGAAGCTGCAGGGGGTCCATTCACAGCTGGTGGGGATGCAGAACGGGGTGCACCTTGGGAGACATTTTGGGGGCTTCCTGCAAAACTAAACATACTGTTATCTATGTTTCAGCAATAGTGCTCCTTTGTATGTTTGTGAAAGACAGTAAGACTTTAGTCCAGAGAAAACCCTGCCCACGATGCTCAGTTAGCTTTATTGATATCTGCCGAAATTTGGAAAAAGCAACATGTCCTTTCATAGGGAATGATTAATAAACTGTGTATATCCAGTCCATGGACACTGAAATCTCATACCGATTTGAAGAAATATCGAATGGTGAGATGGAAACGCAAAGTAGAGATTCCAGAAGAACACACCTGGCAAGGTGATGTCAACAGAGTGACAGTGGCTGTGAGGACTGAGGTTCCTAAGAGGTTGTACAACGTGAGGCTGAAGAGAAGACACCTGGGACATGTCAGGAGGGAAATCTCCTCCTCTGCCCCTCTTGAGTTCCTGAGGCTGGGCTGATAACAAAATTGACAAAGACAGATTAACAGGAGAAAAGAAAAAAAATTTAACCATGTGCATGGACGTGCCATAGAAATGGACCCAGAAGTGACCAAAGCAGGCAGCTTTTATATTTTTAGACAAAATGCAATATTTGTGAGGAATTGGTAGAAGGAGGAAATGTGTGCTTTTGGTGCTCAAATAGCGAACAACCTAAGCAGGGTTTGGGCTTGCGTAGTCATTAAAGAAGGAGCAAGGTTTGTTCATAGAGACTTCCAGGCCTGAATTCCCCATCCCTGGTGATAAGAGTGTCCCTCTGTAAAGGAAAGCAGGGTCTGGCTGCTTGGTGCTGAAAGGCCAATAAAGAGGCAAAGTTGGTGAAAGGAAAGTTTGCTTTATTTTGGCTGCCTGCACCCGGGGGTGGGGGGCAGACTTCTCTCCAAAGGTCACCCAGCACTGAGCATCTGTGGGAAAGGGCTTTTATAGGCGGAAGGCGGGGCTACGGGCAGAAACGGCAGAGTCAGCTGTGACAGTCGTCTTGCAGTTGGTCATGAGGTGTTGTGATCAGCCTCATCTTGATTGATTTAAGTAGAGTTAATCTTCAGGTCCAGGGTCGGTTTGTTCTCATTTCTTGAGGCCAGTTCTTGGAATTGTGGCAGCTTATGTCATGGCTACAGTCTGGTCATCATGCAGTTAACTTCTTCCTCCTGGTGGGAGTTTCAGTATCTATAAGACGGCTCATGGGACATGGACAAGAATATTATCTGCAGCCCTTGAGGAGGAACCAAAGGTCCTTGATTTGCTTAATAACTAAACTATTAGTTTTTAGTCTTGTTGGACAGTTTTCCCTTCTTTCTGCATTTGCTCACTTCTCAGATGAAACTTATTCTTTGGCTAAATTGTTTCTACAGAAAAAAGGCAGGTGGAAAGCATGAGGTGAAGGACCGTTTCACTTCCACACCTAAATGGGGGAGAGCACCTTTCACATGGGAGGTTTATTTCTCATTTCAGGGTGACTTGGAGGAAATTCAGAGTGTCCCTGTAGTGGGCTCTGTCTTAAGTCACTTGGAGGCATATTTAGGGGTGGCCTACCCTGGATCCGAACACTCAAGGCCTCCTTTATTATTTTGTTTCTACATATGCACACCAAGCATGTGATGTAGGTATCGGTTTACCTGCATCTTACAGATGTGAAGCTAAACTGCAGCCTGGACTTGGCAGTGATGTGCTGGAGAGCACACATCAGGACACAGTGAGGCCTCCCGTCCAGGCCTGGGCGTCTCCACCCTGGTTATTTTTGCTCGTGCAGGGGTTCCTGGACGGAGGTGGGCCTGCATAGTGAGGCTGCAGGACTCTTCCTGGAAGGAGAAGCTGTGGGACTTTCCTGCATTTTAGTGCTCACGTAAGATGCTGTGGTGAAGAAAGGAGAATAGATTTGTTTTCAGCAGCTTCTGAAAATTCCTGTTATTATCCACCTGACTCTAAACTTTCCCTGCCAACTACATATGTGTCTATTGGTAATAGCTGTGATGATGAATATTTGACATAAAATAAACTGCACAGTAGAAGAGGATGCAGGTCTCATATAAGCATATAGGGATTCTATTGGGCCTGGAAGCAAGGAGCACATGTAGAAACACCCCCACCCATGTCCCCTCTAACTGGCATCTTTCCCAGCGACCCACTGAGGATCCGGGGCTGCTCAGCGCATTTATGCTTCTCATGCAAGAGGTTAGCAGGCAAGTCAACAGCCAGCATCCTGGCAGGGACAGCTGGTCTACAGTAGGGCAGGGCTGAGATATCACAATGAGGAAGGAAGAATATGTTTAACTCTTTATACATCCGCTGGAATAGTATTTAAAAGGGTCAATTTAGACAAGATTTAGACAAGGGAAAAGCTGAATATATATCTTTGAGTCTCTGCCTTTCTTATATGACATTTATTCCCCTATTTCAAAGTCTTTCTAATTGAGAGACTGAAAGTGCAAGTCAAGAACCATGGATGAGTCCAGAGAGGTTCCCCAGGGAAAACTGCTACATGGAGAGGAAACCCCAGACCCTTAGTGGAAAGCAGCCCTTAACTACCATCTGCACCTGCTCCTGGGGCTGAAACACACACTTGTATGTCCTGAGTGCCCCCTACATCCCCCTTCCTGTCTCCCTGCAAGGAGGTTTGTGTCTGGGCTCACACTGACTTCCCCTCACTGTGTATCTTTCGCACAGTAATACACGGCCGTGTCCTCAGATCTCAGGCTGTTCATTTGCAGATACAGCGTGTTCTTGGAGTTGTCTCTGGAGATGGTGAATCGGCCCTTCACAGAGTCTGCATGGTATGTGTTACCACCACTACTACTAATAACTGAGATCCACACCAGCCCCTTCCCTGGAGCCTGGCGGACCCAGCTCATGTCAAAGCTACTGAAGGTGAATCCAGACGCTGCACAGGAGAGTCGCAGAGACCCCCCAGGCTGTACCAAGCCTCCGCCAGACTCCAGCAGGTGCACCTCACACTGGACACCTGCAAACACAGAGACATCCTGGTCAGGAGACTGTCACACATCCAGTGATTCCCTCACCCATATCCACTCACATCCTCAGTGTCTCTTGCTCTCCATAAATTACCTTGTAAAATAGCCACAAGGATAACCCAGCTCAGCCCAAAGTCCATGGTGAGTGCTCTGTCCTGAGCCCTGAATGGGGGCACGTTGGAATCCCAGGCTGGAGCTCCTCTCCCAGAGCTGCAGGGTCAGGGCTGGGGCTGCTTTATATCAACAGAGGAAGGACCCTATTTGCATGACCTTATAGTCTATAAGAGGCTATGTCGTTGAATGTCCTCCGAAAGGGCAGGGTCTCAGAACAGGTGTGAGAGTCTTGGATTTTGTGGTGTTGATAGCATCTGGGAAATATAACTTTCATTGTTTGATTGTTCCACAGTAAACACGTAGGACCCATATGTCATTTTACATATGCACACACATCCCGTGATGTAGCTGTCATTGTTACCCTCATATTAGGGGTGTAAACTACACCCAGAAGAATGGAGGGTGTGTGTAGTGTCCAAGGAGAAACATGGGGTGACCGTGAGGTCCAGCATCTGCACCTGAGCTCTGGGCCAGTCTGCTCCCTGGAACCCACTGGAGGACAGAGCTGGAGTTGCCGGGTGAGGTTTGCAAAAACCCCTTCTGTAATGAGCTCATGATGACTTTGCTCTATTCTAGTGTTTACCTAAAATATATGGAGAGGGTCAGGGTTGATGAGAAGTATTTTCAAGAGTCTCTTATGTTTCAGTATCTTCCCTTCACTCCTTACCTCCCAAGTCATGCATTTCTTTATTTGTAATTACTTTAATGAGTTTCTTGACATATAATAAAGCGCACACACTCAGAATGAACACTGTGATGAATACTGACGGAGGCATCAGCATTATCAGGAGAGAACAAATCAATTCCTCTCATTATTTTCAGTAGTTTCTGGGTTTCTTCCTTCCTGTCCCTTCTTATCTTCCATCCTGTCCCCACATCACCGTTGATCTTTCCTTGTTATCTCAGATTACTTTTCCTTTTCTAGAATTTATAAAAGTGGGATTATATTGTATGTATTCTTATTATTATGGCTTATTTTACTCAGCACAAATAGTTGTGAATACTATCATGTTATTGTGTGTATCAAGAATCCTGGTTTTAATAACAGGTTGCATTTAAAGAATGATCATAGCATGATTGGCTTATTTATTAAGCTGATGTGTGATATTGGAATTGTTTCCAGTTTCTGGGCGTTACAATAAAGCTGATACTCGTCTTGGAGATGTAGAGAGATGAGAACCTGAGAAAATGCTTCTTTTTTAATGTTCTTAAAACAACCTCAAAATGGGGCAAGTTGCACATTATCAAAATCTCACCATTATATCAGATAATTAGAGAACTAAGAGAGCAACAAATTTAAATCTTGGATAGACAAATGCTCACAGAATAGCAAAGACTAAGATTGTTAATGCTGCCATAGGCTGCTGAATGGAATAAAAACTACTACAAGATTAAACTAGAAACGGATACCTTGAGGTCGAGTGTGGTTAGGGTGTAATAGTGTCCCAACGTCTCCTAAGTAACTACCTTGCCAGTGTCAGCGTGGTCCTGCTAAAGTGTGAGTCAGATGGTGTTACCTCTCTATCAACACAGGTGTGTCTTCCTACCTGGGACAGCTCAGGATTCCTGCCTGAGCTGTTAGGTCCTCCTGCATCCTCGGAAAGAGGACCTTGGCCCTGGACTTGGATCTGCACTGTTTCATAGCATCTCCGCTCACAGTGTGACCTTTGTCCCCTCATCCAGTCCCACTGTGCCATATATTTACCACATATGAAATGGTGAAATAGGATCACATGCGGAAATGAATAAGAATGTTCCGGGTGCTGACTGACGCACAAAACACTGCCACAACCCCTGACAGTTTACACTGACAGCAGCTCTTTACTTTGTTCACCGTCTCTGCTTAGGGAGGGCTTGGAGGAGAAGCCCACCCTGCCTCATGCAGGGTCGCTGTGAGAGGCTCAAGTTCAGCTGCAGGACCTGCTCCTGTGATGCACACTCACGTGTAAGGGAGGGTGACCCTGACTGTAGGCTGGGGGCTCAGCCTGGTCTGAGGGCTGGGCCTTGTGTCCACCTCGTGTGGACACTGCTTGGGCTCTGACATCCTTTCAGCAAGATGCCTGGGTCAGCTGAGCGGTCCCTGCATCAGAGCCCTTCCTCCCCGCAGTCACTTACACACCTAGACAGAGCTTAATGTAGGACCCCAAAGTCATGCTCGTAATATTTACACAAGTGTCTTGATACTTAGAGCTCATCATAGACTTCCCATGAATTACTGTGGTCTCTTCATTTACAACTGAGAAAAAATGGAAGCCACAAATACATTCTTCCATAAATTAGCAGATAAACAGTGAGCGATGTATCCATGCTGTGAAATTGTATTCAGCAATCTAAATATTAAACTATTATACCATGAAAGGACATGAGGGAATCCTAAATGCATATTGCTAATTAAAAAATCGGTCTGAAAACGTTCAGTTTCATCTAGTTCACATTTGGGAAAAGGCAAGTCTATATATAAACCAATCAGATGAGCATTTAGCAGGAATTTGGAAGAAGATGTTTGATATGTGAAACATGGGCAATATTTAAGGACAGTGAAATTCTTCTCTATGAAATTGCAGTGGTGGAATCATTACACTCTGAATCTGTCAAAATATACACAGTAATAGGAGAACCTTTTTAGTATAAATATAAATTTCACTTAGTAGCTCAGAGACTGAAGGGTGGAACGAGGCACACTGTAAAGATGATACCTCATATCATAGTGAATCTATGAATTAACATGGCTGAAGAAGGTGGGAAAGTAGGTTTTGACCTAAGTGACTTTGGAAATGAGTGGAGTCTAAAGGCTAAGTTCTAAGCCACTGCACATAAGCACTAGAGCCTCGTGGATAACGGTATTTCCATCAGGAGTCAGGCTAAGAATTCTGTTACTACTGTGCATGTGGAATTGAACAATTAGTAGCTGGATGGCATCGGTGGAGCCAGGTTTCTCACTGTTGGATGGAAAGTAACAGACAAGCAAGGTGGAAAGACTGGATTTAACCATGTGATATTACACTAGGATCGGAGATGTAAGTATTGTCTCACATTTACCTTAACACAGGTCAGAAGGTGAGATACAGAGCTAGTTGCAGATGTGTGTGTGTATACGTGGGGTAGTGCACACAGATATATTTCCAAGGTCCTTTACCTTATAGGGTCTAGAGCTAATGCTCCCAGTAGACAAGACACAAGCATTAGTATCCTAATCCCCAATCTTCTGATTCCTATTACTATTCTCCAGAATGGGATCTGCAACTCAGCTGCGGCATGGCTAATTCTAGGGCCAGAGAAGAGAATACATATGATTATTCTGAAGATTCTTGTATCACCAGAAAGTAAGGAACTTCACACAAATTGATGGGGACCCATAAAGGGGATACAGGAGACAATCTGAAAGAGCTCCTCCTGGGTGACAAGTGGTCAGAATTACAGAAGCAAAGAAAATGCCTTAGTATATAACCTTCACAGAAAATATGAAACAAATAACTTGATTCATACTTATATAAAGAGATTGAATAAATATATCTAATGGGGAAGGTAGGATAAATCTCCCTTAATGAATAACTTCAGGTACCTCATCATGGTCATCCTCCCTTCAGGAAGGTGAACTTAACCTTCCATCCCTGAAAGTGGCCTGGAGTATGGACATGGCAGAAATTATGGGTGCCCTTGAGTTACATGATGAATTTTTAGATATAATACACCAAACATCATTCATAATATAAATTTGTAATTTTTCTGTATCCATTAAAACTTCTGTTCTGAAAACAACAACATCAACAGTAACAATAACTTCACTGAGAAGGGAATTAAAGCACAGACTTGGAGAATGTGCTTTCTAGTATCATATTTATATGGACTTGTATCATGAATACACAGCAAATTAACAGCTCAACAACAGCAACAAAAAATGAAAATAATGTACACTGTGCCAGTGATTTGAAGATACTTACACATAGAAGAGATAAAGGTTTTAAAAGGAGTCTTCATTAAGGAAACATAAAATAACACGATGATGAAATACTGCTATTCACTTATTACAACAATTAAAGCACAGAATAATAAAAAAGTTAAATACTGGGGATGATGTAGAGCAAAAGGCCCCTCATCCGCTTGCTGGAAGGAATGCCAATGGCCGCCAATTGGAATATATTTGTCGTTTTCTTAGAGAGAAAACCAGACACTCACCAAGTGATTGAGGAGTGAGCTAGAAAAGTATTTACAAAAGTTTTAAAAATATTTATGTTAATACAAATAACTTCATACGGGTGCTTGTATCATCTTTACACATTCGAGCCTTTACCACTCCCTAAATATGGGTTATGTAGTCAGTTTTTATGGTTATTTTCCATACGATTAGGATATACTTGTTTCTGTTCCCTTTTATCTATCTCTCTTTTATCTAATTCTCTATTATCAATGTCCACACTAGATAAAAAGGTACCGGAAACACAGCCCACATATTACAGCCCAGCCTGTGGCCCGACATTTCCAAAGGTCCTCTGAGGAGAGAATGACTGCAGTGCTGTATGGACATCAATTTCCGAATATCAACATGACTCATACTATTCAAGTGAAAGGCATTGCATCAGACAGGACTGGAGAGATTTTCAGGATGAGAGGAATTGGAAATCCATCTGATGGTGGAAAGCAGATTTAAAGTTCAACAGTAAAAATTATTTATGTCATTAAACGATTAAAAACTTGACAAGTAATAACAGAAAGTAGTAACCTAATCTTCAAATAAAGGTCTCATGAAGAAATATTTCTGTGCGGCTCTTCCAAAGATAGATGGGGAAACACAGACAAGCCTGAATCCATGAAAAGCGTCTCAAGTTTAGAAACAAGAAAGTTCCCTGGAATCACTGTGGATGAGGCTTTCAGGGGTGGCAGTGATCCAGTGGAGAAACCACAGGTTCTGAGAGAAAATCCCTCCATGACATCCTCTGCCCCTGCCCTGAAATGGGTCCTCTTGTTCCTGATGACCCTGAGTGCCCCCGGTGGTTGGTGCGGCCCCTGCAGGGAGGTTCCTGTCTGGACTCACCCTGACTTCTCACTGGGCCTCCTGGGACAGTAACACAGGGCTGTGTCCTAGGTCTGTGCCCTGAGCTGAGCTGCAGGGAAAACTAAATTTGTGGGAAAACTAAATTTGTGATGTGTCTCTGGAGGTGGAGAGTCATTTCTGGAGAGACAGCTTGTGTGCTGTGCTATTCCCAGAACCAAAGCACCCCGGTCACCCCAGCCCTTTCCCTGGGGGCTGAGGGATCTAGTCCCAGCAGTCAGCACTCTTTGGTTGGAGAATCCCGGAATAGGGCAGGTGAGGTAGAGGGTCTTCAATAGTCTTGGGCCCAACACTTGCACCTGCACCTGGGACAGGACACCTGGGGAAGGAAAAGTAATGTGGCACCCACTTCACAGACGTCACCCCATAATTCCACCTTCCTCAGACCCAGGAGATGCTCACAGCTGAGAGATGCCAGCAAGAGGAGGAATGACCCGAAGGATTTCATGTTCTTTTTCATTAAATCTTTGACTTTCAGAGAATTATGTCAGTGAAGGTGAGAACCCTGACTCTGCACAGCACAGGTGCTGTGCTTTCCCCTTGAGCCCAGGGTGTGATGTGCAGGTGGGAAGCATGTTTCCATATAAAGATGGTCATGGCTGGCCCCTCTCTGGGGCTCTGGAGGAGGGTGCTGGCTGAGATCCATGGTGGACACAGCTTCTGTTCACTGACCACAGGTCCTGCCCTTCTAGAACAGGAGTGTTTGGACAAAGGAGAGTCAGAGGGCAGGTGTGTGGCAGTAAACACATCAGGACTTCCTTTCCCTCCCAGGGTTTCACGTGGAAACTTCCCGAGGGCACATCCGATCCTAACGCCTAGAGCCCGGCACCTCTCACTTTTCCTCTCGTGCCCTCCCGGCCGCCTCGGGCCCCCCGCTTTGCCCCCGCGCACCTTCTCTGTTTCTGTGTTCTGACTCTGAGCTGCTTGTTAAACAGATGCTGTGCACTTTCTCATTAGTTACACACCAGCTTTACACATTCCATCACACTGTGTTGGCCTTTTCATACAAAGGTAGTGAACACAGTTCCATAGCACGTACTCTGTTATTTTCTTGCTCTATATCATAATCCTTCACCTCTCATCCTATGTTTACAACGCTTTACATAGCAATACCCCCACAAATTTTGGATTTACTTTAAAACGTCCTTCCTTAAAAATTCGAGTTTTGTTTGATAAGAAAAATTGCACTTTAATTTTGATCAATTTTTATATTATTCATTTCCAAGTTATACTCAAACCAATATAATTTGGACATTAATTTATCCAGAAATCATTTGTCATCTATTCTAAATTCTAAAGAATGTTATAATAGGCACATATATGTCTTTTTGGGTATGAACATCATGTCACCACTGAAGAATGGGTGATTTTTCCTTTACAATATGATACTTTTATTTCCATATACATCTGTCTGTTTCTATATCATTTGTGTACTAGTAGGTGGGTGCAGCCATTACAGAATAGCAGACTGAGTGGCTTAAACAACAGAAATATATTTCTCTCAGACCTGGATACTAGAAGTCTAAGATCAAGGTGTCAGCAGGTTTGGGTTCTTCTAAGTCCTTTCTCCTTTGTTTGCAGATGGACCTCTTCTCAATGAGTCCTCATCTAGTCTTCTCTCTCTCTCTCTGTGTGTGTGTGTGTGTGTTCATCCCTGGTTTATTTTTGTGTTCAACATTTCTCTTCTTAAGTGTGACAATGATCCCTGACCACATCTTAGGCAACAGGCTACTTGAAATGCTCTTCTCAACTAGTCTTGACCTGTGGGCTTCTGTGTTTGTATTTGCATGAGCAAGTATTGTCAAGAAACCACTACCTCAGATTAATATGAACTCCCTACCCTTGAACTCTGATCACCCTCAATATTTGATCAAATCCATCAAACCTCTTATCACACATGCGATATCTGATCACCCTGGTCTCCCTTTAGCAAGAATCCTTTTGAGTCTATGTAACCAGAATCCCCTTAGCCTATATTTCTTTTGTTAGTAATTTTCAATCCATTCCACCCCACCCTCTTCTTGGCCATAAGACCCCATTTGCCATGCTGCAGTTGGAATTAAGCTAAGTTTCCAAGGCTGCCTCAAATATGCAGCAGTGAGTTTTGTCTTCATTTTTTGCATGAGATTTATATTGGAAATATGAATATCAATCCCACAGCCCATGGCCACATGACTCATGCCTGAATGAAGCTGATCTGTCATGGATATTTTCTCCTAAGTCCATTTGTGCTTAGGGACGCTATACTGTTCTTCAGCCCTATGCCTAGGGGTACTTTAAACAATTGCCAAAAATCACAGGAAAGGGAAAAGCATGGCATTAGGTTGACCCCAGAAAGTGCTCATTTCCATGATGGTAGGTGAAACAAGAAAAGAAAGTGTCACCTTGACTGACCTCAGCTGGGAAAGTGTGTGTGTCTGTTTTGGGTGACTCAAAGAACCGACCACATTGCAATTTTCCATGAATGAACACGAAATGACAGAAGTTATTTTAGGGTGCTAATAAAAGGTAGCAAGTAAGTGAATTTGCAGATATGGGATCTGTGACTAATGAGGATCATTGCATATGAAGTATTGGGACATTCTGACATTAGTGTCTATACCAATGCAAACAAGCTACAGAATTCAAACTGTGAAGGTTGACTGAAAGCAGGAGGGTGTTTCTCTTCCATCGACATGTACAAAAACAAAACTGAAATGAATAATGCTTAAAAATCTCATGTGCCTTCTCAGGATATTTACCAGTTTCGAGATTCAGACTCACAGGGAAAAGGATGGTGAGCCTCGGTGTTGTATTGAGATCCTTTGATAAAAAGAAAAATAAAGCAGAAAAAACAACTGTAACTGCTGAGCATTAAGTGTGTGTTTAAAATCAACCCTACTTCAATAAAAAAATAAAATTAAAAAATATATATGCACACACAATTTTGTGAGCATGACATAAACCACAACGATGAAACATTAGGAAATAGAAGAGGGTCTCTGGTGGAGCTCCTGGGCAGGAAGAGGAAAGCACGGGTTCTAACAAGAATCCCCTCCCAGCCCCCATCTGCACCTGCTCCTGGGGCTCAGCCCTGTACTTGTTGGGTCCTACGCGCCCCCTGGTGGTTACGTGCCTCCGCGCAGAGAGGTTTGTGTCTGGGCTCACAGTGACTTCTCCTCACTGTGTCTCTCGCACAGTACACGGCTGTGCCCTCAGTTGTCAGGCTGCTCAGCGATAAATAGACTTGGCTCTTGGAGGTGATGCTGAGCCACAGCTTAAGAGTTGAGTTATACCACTCTCTCATTTCGTCCCAGAGAGCGTGGCATGGACATATATATACACACTACCAAATGTAAAATAGGTAGCTAGCGGGAAGCAGCCGCATAGCACAGGGAGATCAGCTTGGTGCTTCGTGACCACCTAGAGGGGTGGGATAGGGAGGGAGGGAGGGAGGGAGACGCAAGAGGGAGGGGATATGGGGATATATGTATATGTATAGCCGATTCACTTTGTTATACAGCAGAAACTAACACACCATTGTGAAGCAATTATGCTCCAATAAAGATGTTAACAAAAAAAAAAGAGTTGAGTTATAGTCTGTACTTCGACTGCTCCACATGGTAGTAACCCACTCCTGCCCCTTTCCTGGAGGCTGGCGGGCCCAGGTTACACCATAGCTGGTTAATGAGGATCCAGAGACAGTGCAGGTGAGGGAGAGGGTCTGTGAGGGCTTCACCAGGCTGGGTCCCGACTCCTGCAGCTGCACCTGGGAGAGGACACCTGTGGACAGAGAGAACCATGGTGACTCATGGGCTCAGATGCAGCTTCCCCATGTGTTCACGTCTGAATCCCTGAGACACTCACCTCTGGGAGCTGACACCAGAAAGAGGAAGAACCACAGCTGATTCATCTTCTTGTGGGTAAGATTAATGAATCCCAGAAAGTGTCTTCAAGTATGAGGAGATACCTGAATTCAAATGTTTTTTAATCTTCTGACTTACATGGATATTTTCATGTGGGAGGGAACTTTATATAAAAAGTAAAAAGTAGTGAAAGGGGGCCCCTGTCTCTGGGGCTCCCCCTGTGAGGAGGGTGCTGACTGTGCCCTCAGAGAACTCAGCGCCCACCCGGGGTCCCCCTCACATTCCTGGGTGCCTCTTTGTCCAGGAATGAAACGATGCTTTAAGGCTGGTCAGGGAAACAGCTGTGGTCAAGGCTCAAGGCTCAATGGTAGATTTTGGGAAGAGACTTTAATCCCACGGAGGTACATATCTTCGCTTATCAAATCTCCACCTCACCTTCAGGGAGCTCCAAGTTGTCAGACGCAAACTCTTATTTTTGGTTTTCCACATTAGCTCATGCTTATTTATTGGATATTCAAATGTTGGAAACAAAACATACATGTAATAACCAATTTGAATTCAGACAAATTTGTGTAAAATTCACTGTTCATCATAATTCACAAGACATTTACTGTCTGACTTAACTGGGGTGACCGATTCTTCACCGGAAACAGCTTAAATATTTTCAAGAGTTGTTCTGGAGGTGGATTTGTTCATTACAACTAACTACACAGGTAATTGTGTGGACAAGGTAGTCATTTCTGCTGACATGGTCATCTTTCCCAGCATTGCTGACTTGCTGAGTAGCCTGTCCTGCTTTTTCCCTGTGCACAACTGAGTGTCTGCAGGAACACCGCGAGCTTCAGGGCTCCTTCCTTGCGGGTGGACGTTGAGGAATCTCCAGGGCTACCAAGGTCTAAGAACAGACAGCTCCTGGAAGCTCGTCAGGACTCCAACATGCTGGGCAGGTGACCTGGTCACAGTGCACAGACTCGCTCCCTCTAGAAGTGTTCATTTCTAACTCTCCCTGTCACAGCCAGTGACATTGGAGCTCAGGGAACACAGTTCCCACCGCACTGGGTGAGAGAACATGCAAGATTTTTAGAAGTAAACCTTCACGTTGAATGGTTTGCAGAGTATGAGGGTGTCATGGTCAGAGGAAAGCCCCCACTTCAGGAAGCAGTTTCCCTTGAAATGTCCACCTGAGAGCAGCTTTCCCGAGTCCCTGGGACACTGAGTCCTGGGACTGTGCCTGAGGTCACATAAGTAAGGGGTGCTGGAGAGCAGAGCACAGCTCCATCCCATCTCGCTGTGGGCACTGAGGATGTGGCCTCACCATCTGCATTTCAGTCTGCAAGGATGTAAACTGGGGATCACGATAGTAACAGCATGTCTGAACTTTATAGTGGGTTTGCCATTAGTGTTGGATGTGTAATCAATGTCATCAGTGATGTTATCTCTCCTGGGAACCAGAAAGACCAATCCGAGTTCTCTTCTCTGACTGACACATTTGTACATGTAACCCTGGCTCCACTCCTTCACTGAGATGTCACACCTGCGGGTCTGGGGCAGATCAGCACTTCCTCAGCCCTGCGATATCACCTGCATATTTACTAATGTAGAACCTGCTGTTTATGAAAAGCCCTTTCCTCCATACTATTTCATGAACATATTCCCAAATGTACCCTATTGCTTCTAGCTTTTTCAATAATATTAATAGAGAAAACTAAATAATAACCTTACTGACTAAATGTAGATAATAAGAGAGTCAACTAAAGCAGGATGAGCAAGAGTCATAGGAAAAGTCAGGACCTGAAACGTGAGCTGATACACTGAGGGACAGGGGAGGGGAAGGGATGGCATCCAACACCTAGAACCAGGTGAGCCCGTTATTCACCAGGTGGAATCAGAGCCTGCATTTAAACAGATACACTGGCGTATGACACGGCCTTCATGAGCTAGTAGACTGGAGGAAACCCATACAAATTCCTGTTCACATAGAAGGAAATATAACCGGTATCTTTACGTTTCAGTGGTTGGGGATGTGTTGTTAGGGTCTCCTTACCCCTAGGCAAAATGAGTTAGGCCATAAGCACTAAAATGTTATTTTTCCTTTGTGGAGAAAATTGGAGGGAATTATGTCTGGAGACTGGATCATATGATAATGCTGGGGGAATATCTATGAGAGACGCCCAATGGGTGATGGGAAAAAGAAGTGGTGAGATTTAAGTCATATTGCTTTGCAGGTTACCAGTGATGACACCAAGAGTTCCCCATCAGGGTGATGGGTGGGAGAATGACAGATAGTGGTGGGCTTCATGTTGAGCCCATGGACAGGTGCATCTGATGGTCTCTGTATTTCGCCTTATCAATGTTCCAGAGCATAAGCTTATAATGGGGTGTGGACTTCAAGAAAGTTTAAGCCAGATTGTTGAGGACATTTGTGGGCTTTGTTAGAATAATTGAGAAAAGAAGAAGCAGGAACTATACTTGGAAAAACAGTAGGGTGAGGGTGAGGGTCAGGGTTAGGGGTTAGGGTTAGGGTTAGAATTAGGGTACAGGTTAGGGTTAGGTTATGTGTTAGGGCACTGTTTAGGGTTAGGGCTAGGGATTGGATAGGAACCCCTTATCAGATATATATTTTTTTTCCTTTTTTTTTTTTTTTTGGTACACGGGCCTCTCACTGTTGTGGCCTCTCCCGTTGCGGAGTGCAGGCTCCGGACGCGCAAGCTCAGCGGCCATGGCTCACGGGCCCAGCCGCTCCACGGCATGTGGGATCCTCCCGGATCGGGTCACGAACCCGTGTCCCCTGCATCGGCAGGTGGACTCTCAACCACTGCGCCACCAGGGAAGCTCTATTTAAAAAAAATTTTTTTTTTAATGCCTGACATTGGAAGTTCTACATCTTGACTTTTGGGTGGTTGTTTTGTTTTTGTTATTGGACTATAGTTTATCATCATCATTTAACATATTTCAAACACACACAACACACAATGTTGCATTGTACAGATGTACTGGAACTCGGTGTATAGTGGATAGCTATGGACACACACACACTATTTCCCCCCTGTTATTGTGGTAAGCCATGCTGAAATCCATGTCATCGTGACCGCAAGTGCATTTCCCCCAGTGTCTCCCACACACCCATTTGTTGTCTTTGGACGTTGTCACGGTCTATGCAGAGATAGATTTTTATTTCCATTTGTATGGGTTTGAGCGTATCAGCCTTTCCTTTCCAGCTCCTGGGCTTTCCCTGTACATTCGAAAGACTTCCTCTGTTCCAAAGTATGGAATGAAAACCGACTCATGCATTGTTGTTCTTTGAGCACTTGCTTGGTTTCGGTTTGCCAGTCCACGGCTTCCCTCCTTCGCAGGAGCCAGGATCTCGCTCTTGCACTCTGGGCAGCCCTTGCTGGCCACCAGGCCCCGCCGGCGTCTCCATGGAATTTTAACCACCTGGAAATCGCGTGGCTAGTGTTGTCTCCAAGGCGGCAGACGCCAGCCAGTATGTTCCCAGCCTCCTCTCCCCGCCCCCGCTCCCCCTGTCTGCTGCCGGGGTCGGTTGTGCAGTGCTGTGCCATGCGAAACCGGGAGCTAAGTGCCACGAGGATGCCTCAGGGCTGGGGCGGACGCCCTCCACCCGCCCCGGGACAAGCTCTAGCTTTCGGGCGGCCAGCGCTGCGTCCTCTCTCCCGGGCTCTCGGGGTCTGTCCCGCTTACGTTCGCGCCGGTTGTCGGCCGCCCTCTGGCGGCCTCTTTTATATCGCCTCTTCCGTCTGGAGCTCTGGCGCCCTTGGCGATGGATGGGACGTGGCCTCCGAGCGTGAAGCGGAGTCCCGGGCGCCCGGCGAAGCTGCCGGGAGCTCTCCGGGTCACGCAGGGGCGTGGGCGCGTCATTCGCTCGTCGCGTTCTGGGCGCGCAGGCTCACTGGGGGTGGTCGCGCCGCGCTTCCGCCCGGACGTGGAGCCGCCTGGCCCGGCGTACTGGTACTCACCAGCGCCCCTTGGGCTGCAGGAGCCACCCCGCGATGGCCCGGCGCTGCGGGGAGGAAAGGGAGGGCGTCCTGCACCCACGCAGACGCCCGTGGCGCGGGTGTTCTTTGCCGACCTTATTAATTTCCCCACTCCCTCTACACTTCCTGCTCCAGAGGAGAAGGCCGACCGGTACGTGCTGAGGCCCGTGGAGTGTGGAATGGACGCAGTGGCGGGCATGCTTGAGTCCCGGTGGTTGGACTCTTTCTGATAGATTTTTCGGAGTCGCACGCAGGAGGTGGGGACCGCCCCGGGCCATGAGAGGTAACCTGGGTAGGGTGGCACGGGTCTGGGTGTTGTCCCTCTTGGGGCCCAGTCGTCGGAGGCGCGTCTGCAGAATTTTCCCAAGTCGCCATCGAGAGACATTGACGGACCGGTACCTGCCAACTTGGGCAAACTGGAGAGGGCATGCCCCGTCCACTCTGCCCCTCATTCCTGGCACTCATCCCCCCGCCCCCCTTTGCTGCCACGCTACCCTGAGATGGCCGTGAGAGCTCAGGGGCTGGCAGTGATGGGGTAGTGCTGGGGACCGGTGGCTGGACTGAGCTGCTGGGGGACCCCTGCAATTTGTGAATAGCCAGCCCCCATTGCTGGGTGTGGCAAGTGTTTCACCAATTGTTGGCGGGTTTTTTTGCTGCTAGAGAGGTGTGGTTTTCTTCAGTGCATGTTGCCAGGGACCTTGGGCTTCTGGACATGCATAGTGCTCTGGGTTTGACCACAACTTTGCACCTGGCTCTCCCGTTGCTTCTTGAGCTGCCTGCCTGGGCGTGTGCATCGGCTCTTAGGTGTGTGTCCAGCTGACCCAATCCTACATCATACTCCATCTCTGGCCCCTGGCAACCCGAGGGCAGTGAGGCCATGCAGTGTGGGTCCTCTACTCTCATGTGGCTGTGATAACCTCATCTCACAGGTGTCATGTCATGTGTGAGATGTAATATTCCCAGAATTGTTAGGCACTGTCACCTGAGAAGAGGTGGCTGGTGAGGCTGAAGTAGGCCCTGCTGGTGATGGTCTCCCTGGGTCTCCCCTTTGGGGATTCCATGCACATGGATTGGTGGTTATGTCATGCTCTCCAGGGCTGGGGCTAAGTTGAACAAGATGAGGGCTGGAAGTTCAAAGCAAACGGGGCCACTCTTGTCCTGCCCTTGAGGCCCTTGCCTCTCCCCCACTGCCTTGTGTGGAACTCAGGAGTGGCGGCTCTATCCCGACCTTAGTCTCTTGTCCTTTGCTTCAGGGCATCAGTGTGGCTATGGTCCTCTGATGCAACAGACGTTTTTTTCACCTTAGGAGGCATGCAGCAGACTGGTGGGATGGCTCTCCCCAGGGCACGGAGGGCCACTTGCAAGACCCATCCCACCGCTCTGCTGCATGCCTCCTTGGTGTGTGAGCATGTGTCACCTACTCTCTGTGGTGCCTCTGGAGTTGTACAGGTTGTCCCTCAGGCGCTGAAAATCAAGCAGTGCTGTTTCCTATTCCCAGAAAACCCCTTGTGTCACCACTGTGGTGGTGTGTCCTGTGCATAGCATTCTTGGGCGCCTTGATGGTAAGGTGGCACACCTGTCCCACTTTCCGGGCAAGTACCTCATTGTGGTCATGCTTACTGTGCTAGAGGGACTGAGGTTGCCAGGTGAATGCCATGAATACCTTTTTGCCAGGATTTGTGTGCAATAGTGGGAGGCTGGGCAGCACAGAGAGGGGCTCAGTCAGACTTCAGGGCTAGGGTTAGGGTGAGGGTGAGGGTTAGGGTTAGGGTGAGGGACAGTTTCAGGACCTTGGTAAGACATGGGTGAGGATATTAGCTCAGGATAATGTCAGGACTTTAGATATTGATGGCCGCAGGGCCTTAGTTAGAGACAGTGTCAGGGCCTGAGTTAGGATTAGCCTCAGAGCCTCTGTTAGGTACAGTGTCAGGGCCTGAGTTAGGAATAGTGTTAGGGCATTAGTTAGGGACAGTTCTGGGCCAGTTTTAGGACGAGCATCTAGGCCTTAGTTAGTGACAGTGTCCTGGCCTTGGGCCTAAATTCAGTGTCTGTGTTAGGCACAGTGTAAGGGCTTCAGTTAGCATAAGAGGCAGGACAGTTGCTAGGGACAGGGTTAGGGTAAAGTTTAGGGACCGTGTCAGGAAATGACCTAGGGATAGTGTCAAGACCTTAGTCCCTGAGAGTATCAGGGCCTTAATTAGATCCAGTATCAGGGCTGCAGGTAGGGACAGCATCAGAGCCTGACTTAGGGAGAGCAACAGGGCCTGATTTAGGCCTAGCGTCAGGCCCTTAGCTGGGGACACTGTCAGGGCATGATGTAGGAGCTGCATCAGGGCCTTTGTTGGATCAGCATTAGGGTCTTAGTTCAAGACATGATCAGGGCCTGCAGTAGTCGCAGTGTCAAGGCCTCAGTTAGGCATAGCTTCAGGGCCTGAGTTAGGCACAGCCTCAGGCCTTCACTTAGGGACAGCGACAGGGCTTTTCTTAGGGAGAGTGTCAGGACCTTGGTTAGAAATGGGTCAGATCCTTAACTCAGGATAGTGTCCAGATTTTAGTTATTGCCGGCAGCAGGGACTGTATTAGGGACAGATTCCGGGCCATAGTTAGAGACGGTGTCAGGGCCTTAGCTAGGACTAGGCTGGGCGTTAGTTAGGGAGAACATTAGGGCTTCAATGAGGATAAGAGGCAGGAAATTAGCTCGGGACAGAGTCAGCTTCCAGGCGGGGGATAGTGTCAGCAAATGAGCCAGGGATAGCTTGAAGACATTAGTTATTGAGAGCATCAGGGCCTTAGTTAGGACGAGTGTCAGGGCCTTAATCAGGACCAGTGTCAGGGCTTGATGTAGGGACAGCGTCAGAGCCTAACTAAGGTACGGCAACAGGGCCTAAGTGAGGCCTATCTTTAGGGCCTGATTGAGGGACAGTGTCAGGGCATGACGTAGGAGTAGTATAAGGGCGTCTGTAGTATCAGCCTTAGGGTCTTCATTAAAGACATTCTCAGGGCCTCTTTTAGGGACAGCCTCAGAGCCTCACTTAGGGACAGTGTCACGGCTTACTTTGGGATAGTTTCAGGACCTTGGTAATATAAGGATCAGTGTATTAGCTCAGGATAATGTCAGGACTTAAATATTGAGGGCAGCAGGGCCTTAGTTAGAGACAGTGTCAGGGACTGAGTTAGGTGTAATGTCAGGGCCTTATTTAGGCTAGAGACTCCAGGACCTTCCCTGAGTTCCAAAGGGCAGATTCGAACAGTTGCTAATCAGGGATCGAGGGGATGCAGAGAAAAGGGAGGAACCATCAAGAAACAATAGTGCAGCCTTGGGGCAAGATCCTGGTTTTGCCGCAAGGGTTACAGGTAAGAGTATCTTTGAGCTCTTTACCAACTTAAAACCCCCACAAAATAGAAGATTTTAGTCTTCTTTATTTCAGAGAAGCTCATCAAGAGACCATCTGAGGCCAGATTAGAGGGAGTTAGGCCCTGTACACACACTAATCCTTAGGAGCAAGTGTGTTCTTAAACCATTGCTGTAAAACTCCTCACCAGATCCTCCTGCATTTGGACGCATGGTTTTTGAGGGCACAAGTTTTCTGTGTCCCCCTTTGGCTGCCAAAGCAGTAAAACCATTCTTTTCTACTTCCTCCAAACCTCTCTCTCTGAGATTCGATTTGGCACTGGTGCACACAGGTCGAGTTTTCGACATCAAATTTAGTACCCAATGTGGGGCTGACTTGGGGATGGCCCCTGTGGGTCCCCTGACTTGATCGGACACTGAGATTTTCTCCATGCCAGCCTCTTTCGAGAGAGTGTAGGGTTGGAGAATTCCTTTAGAGGCCAGACCACCTGGGACCCTTGCCTGGAAAGGCCGAGCCCCAGTCATCCCAGCAGTTAGAACTCTGGGGCAGGAATAGATGGTGGAAGAGGGACCACCCTAGCAGCTGCCGAGGCCGTCTTTGCCTTGAGGACGTTCCTCTGTTCTTCCTGCCTGGGCTGCCCCGAATGTGCTACTCCAAGGGATTATTTTGGGGCACCAGGAAAATAGCATTTGGGATGTTGCAGCACCTCAACCAGCGTGTGGTAACTCCCCTGGCATGCAGTCTGAGGTCCTTTTAGCCCTGTACATTTGGGGGAAACTTGGTTCCCATTTGGGTGATTTTCATTCCAGGAAATCTCATTTGGAAGGTGCACCACTTGGACAGAGGTCACAGGCTAAGTTGAGACTTGGAAGATGATTTGAGTCTTGTGCTGTTTGGTTTCTGTTTGGTTTCTGGTTCCTTTGGTTTGAGGCTTC
This sequence comes from Delphinapterus leucas, assembly GCF_059928025.1. Taxonomy (NCBI): domain Eukaryota; kingdom Metazoa; phylum Chordata; class Mammalia; order Artiodactyla; family Monodontidae; genus Delphinapterus; species Delphinapterus leucas. Next base: position 585,147 of record NW_028322289.1, read on the forward strand.
CGTTGGTGTTTAGGATTTTGTTTTGTTTTTAGTCGGTGTGTGTGTGTTCTATGGTTCAAGCATAAGAAGTGCTTCTTCAGTTCCATGTGATAGCCAATGGGCCAAATCCTGGCAGACTGGTCAACCTATAGTTGTAAACCTAAGACTAAGAAAAGAATGAAATTCTATTGTAATTTTGTCTGGGCAATGTATGGATACATTCTTGAAAAATGAGGAATGGTGGTCTTTGAATGGTAGCCTAAATGACTATACTATCCTTCAGCTAGAGTTCTTTTGTCACAGGAAGAGAAAGACAAAAGAAGTTCCATATGTTCAAGCATTTATGAAGCTACGTAATAAAGAAAGTGAGCAGCTAGGTAACAGGCTGATGGTACAAAGAGAAAAGAAAATCACTTTGTAGTAGAGCTGGTTGTCTGAATGCGGAAGAAAATAAGGGGCAACATAAGATGGATACAGAAGGTGATGAACATCTGTGAAAACGGAACACTGAGGAAAGAGTTGTGCATGACCAGGGTTTTCTAAGATGGATTTTGTTGGCAGTGGGTTAGGGCAAGCCTGGATTTGGTTTCTCCCTCCAAAGTTGTCTTGGAATGCTGCTTTTGATTGTGAACAGCTTGTGAGTTCCTTTGCCTGTGTCTGTGATCTGTATTCTTGTTTGAAATCTCTTTACTTTGGTTCAGTGAATAAGTGTTGTTTGGCCAATTCTAACAGTTCTTTTGATCTCCAGCTAACTTTGAGCTGCTTTAGAAGGCCCTTGAGCCATGTCAGAGAGAAATGTTTGATTAGTATGTTAAATTACATAGAATTCCTAAAACTCTAGTATGTCCTGGTAAAATTTTATCAGTCATAATTCTAGTTATTTTTAAATGTTGTATGTAACAGCAATAATGGTTTCTTTTGTCATTTACATTATGATCAAATGTTTAACCATGACCTTTTAAGTCTTTATGTGATTTATAGATAGTTACTGTTGTGCTCTAACACTTTGCAAAAGTGCTCCATCGTCAAGAAGATCTATGTGAAGGACCTTTTGGCAAGCACAGGTCTCTGATAAATTTCATATCATAATGCCACACTGGGTAAGAAATAAAAAATCTTAATGGAGAATTGGATGGCTTCATAAAAAGTTAACAGAAGGATTGGTTACTGAGTGAACTGGTGAATATGGTTATAATGTTTTTGTTTTTTTGTTACTGGCTTTGATCTGTGTTTTCCAGACACAGGGAAGTCCTTCCACTCAAGCTACTTAGGACTTGGAGCAATTGGATAAATGACACCTCTGTATGGAAGTGTGGATTTATGAAAGTTACTGTATTGGCTTCATTTTGCCCTGATGTTTAAGAGGAAAGGAAAACTACCTAGTGAAGTTATCCGAATGTAACTACTCATGATGTATCACTGTTTGCTTTAGGTCTACGGCTAAAAGCACATGTGCAATGCTTGTGTGACAATTGGGTATGAACAACAAAATGTATGGCCTATATAAAGCGTTTTCTCATTAACATTCCTCTGAGCATGTGCACGATACCTGATCAGTATTCCCCCAATGTGGATTAACTAGGCAAATATAAAGGAGGCCTAGCGCTGAGGGACGTGATCTACACGTGGGCCAAACAGCTGAATCATTCTGGCACTGAGGGATTGACATTTTGATCATCGATGCTTTCTATTGAAAGACTTGTAATCAAAAGGGAAAAAAACTCTTCACATATTGAGGTGTGAGGAAGTCACTCTGGCTTATACATGGTTTAACTTAAATTTTACTGAGCAAAGTGGCCTGTTTTGTGGCCTTTTGTATATGAATTGTACATCTGCTTTGGCATTGAGGAGGGGAATGCATTTGACTGTCAAAAAGGAGTAACTGTGCTTCAGACATACGAGATAAACCTAAGTGTCCATTGTAGATGTGATTTCGATGCATTCCCGTATTTTTGTTTTCTTTTTTCTTTTTTTTTCTAAGTCTTTATTGGAGTATAATTGCTGTACAGTGGTGTGTTAGTTTCTGCTTTATAACAAAGTGAATCAGTTATACATATACATATGTTCCCATATCTCTTCCCTCTTGCGTCTCCCTCCCTCCCCCCCATCCCACCCCTCTAGGTGGTCTCAAAGCACTGAGCTGATCTCCCTGTGTGTATCTTTTTGAATTCGTGTTTTTGTTTCCTTCAGAAAGATACCCCCAAGTGTAATTCCTGCATCATATGGTAGTTCTATTTTCAATTTCTTGAGGAACCTCTGTACTGTTTTCCACAGTGGCTGCACCAATGAACATTCCCAAGAGAAGGCGTGAGGGTTCTCCTCATCCTCGCCAAGGCTTGTTATTTGTTGTGTTTTGGAAGATAGCCAAGTTTTTAGGTGTGAGGTGATAATCTCATTGTTCTTTTGATGTGCGTTTCCCTGATGATAAGTGATATTGGTCATAGTTTCATATGTCTCTTGGCCATCTGTACGTACTCTTCGGAAAAATGTTCGGTCCCAAGTTTTAATTGGGTTTTTGATTTTTGGAGGTTCAGTTGTGTGGTTCTTCATCTATTTGGGATATGAACCCCTTTTCAGACATACTGTTTGCAAATATTTTCTCATATTCGGTAGGCTGCCTCTTCATTTTGTGCATGTTTTCCTTTGCCATTGAAAAGCTTTAAAGTTGGGTGGAGTCCCACTGGTTTATTCTGCTTTTGTTCCCCTTGCTTGGGGAGGCAGATCCAGAAAATATTGCTAAGACGGATGTCAAAGAGCATACTGCTTATGTTCTCTTCGAGGAGCTTTATGGCTTCAGGTCTTACGTTGAAGTATTTGATTCACTTTGAGGTTGCTTGTGTAGGTGGTATAAGAAAGGATTCCAGTTTGATTCTTGTGCATGTCGTTGTCCAGTTTTCCCACCACCATTCATTGAAGAGGCTATCTTTTCCCCATTGTATAGTCTCACCTCCGTTGTCATAGATGAATTGACCATATATGCCTATGTTTCTTTTGGGGCTCTCAATTCTGTTCCATGGATCTCTGTGTATTTCTTTTGTTCCTATACCATACTGTCTTGATTATTCTAGATATGTAGTATAGTTTGAAACAGGGAGTGTGATATGTCCAAGTTTGTGCTTCTTTCTTAAGATCATATTGACTATTCAGGTTCTTTCCTGTTTCCTTACACATATTAGAATTCTTTGTTCTAGTTCTCATAAAATTCCATTGGTATTTTGATAAGAATGGCATCAAATCTCTAGATTGCTCTGGGATGTGGAATCATTTTAACAATATGAATTCTTCCAATCCATGAACACATTATATCTGTCCATTTGTCTGTGTCGTCTCCAGTTTCTTTCATCAGTGTCTTCCAGTTTTCTGAGTACAGGTCTTTTACCTCCTGGGTTAGATGTATTCCTAGGTATTTCATTTTTGTTAATACCATTGTCAATGGGTTTGTTTTCTTAATTTCTCATTCTGAAAATTTGTTGCCAGTGGATAGAGATGCAACTGATTTCTATAGGTTAATTTTGTATCCTGCAACTTAACTGAATTTTCCAATGAATTCTATTTGTTTTGGGGGGGTCATCTTAAGGATTTTCTAAATAAAACATCATGTCGGGACTTCCCTAGTGGTCCAGTGGTTAAGAGTCCGTGCTCCCAATGCAGGGGGCCTGGGTTCGATCCCTGGTCAGGGAACTAGATCCCACATGCATGCCACAACTAAGAGTTCTCATGCCAAAACTAAGGAGCCTGCCTGCCGCAACTAAGGAGCTCACCTGCCACAACTAAGACCCAGCGCAACCAGTATAAATAAATGAATGAATAAATAAATGAAATATAAAACATCATCTCACCTACAAACAGTGACAGTTTTACTTTTTCCTCTACCGTTGGATTCCTTTTATTTCTTTTTCTCATGTAATTACTATGTCTAGGACTACCTAGACCATGTTGAATGAAAGTGGTGAGAGTGGTCGGGGTTAGAGTTAGGTCTAAGCAGAATCCGCCCTCTTCCCCTTCCTCCCTCCCCATCTCTCTGAGGCCTCCAGGAAGGACAGGACTATTCCTGGGTCACACATGACTCAGGGAGTTGAACTGGACCACTGTTTCTCTGCCCCCCAGTCCTGGGCATAGTTTTGTATACTATCTCTGTACCTTCTTTGACCAGGTGTCTATTTAGAGCTTTCCCTATTTTTAATGGGGTTGTGTTGTAGTTCTTTGTATATTTTGAGACAAATTCTTTATTAGATATGTTTGCAGTTTTTGTCCCCCAGTGTGTGTTGTCTTTCGATTTTCTGAATGAGGTTTTTCACACAGTAGAAATCTTTAATTTTATAAAGTCCACAGAATCCCTTGTTTTTCTTTCTGGACTGCTTTTTTGCGTTGTGTGTTAAAACCACAAAGCTTGTGATGGACATGACCAAGCCCAAGGTCATATCAATTTTCTTTGATGTTTTCTCCTATAATTTTGAATAGTTTTGCATTTAAAACTTGTCTCTGAATCATTTTGAGTGAATTTGCTGTAAGTTGTCAAGCTTGTGTCTACATTCATTTTATTCCATACGGCTTCCAATTCATTGTTCCTTAACTACTTTGGAGAAGCTATGGGATATTGTCTTCATTTGTTTGAGTTTCCACAATTTAATGGGTTCAGCAGTTCTGCCAGCAGGGTCGCTGTCTCCAGTGACCCGTGAGGGAGGGGTGGCCTGCACTTCCCGTACCGACCACAGGGTGGCGCTGATCCCGCCTCTCTGACCCACAGCGCATGCGCGTTCCCCGCGGACCCAGCTCTGAGCGCAGCTGAGGGCAGTTGTGTCTCCTCAGGCAGCGCCGGGTTGTGGCTGCTGACGGGCGCTCGGTCTCCTCAAGGATTCGCTGGGGTTTCGGCTTCAGGACAACGTGGGGCTGCGTCCTCGCTGACGGGAGCTGGGTTTCCTGAGGACGCAGGCGACGCCGGAGGAACAGGTGAGGAGACAGTGAGGAACAGTGGGGAGAAGCTTCCTGGGGGCGACTGACGGCTGCCGGGGTCTGTCCTCGTGCGACCCAGGAAGGGCTTGGTGTGCAAAGCTGGGTTTTTGGTCAGGCTGGTGTGCGGTGGAGCTGCGTGGGTTATGGGGTGTGCAGTCTCCCCCGTACCGTTTACCGTGGGGCTGCCCTTCCACTCGGTGTGTCCCTGCCCCCCGGTCGTAACTTAACGGCCCCCTCCCCCGCCAGAGTGCGGGGTGGGTTCTGGGCTCTCCGTCCCGTCCCTCTGGTCTGTGCGCCTGTTTTGAGCCAGTTCCACACTGTTTTGGGGACTGTAGCTTCGTGATGAAGTGTGAAGTCAGGGAGGGAGATGCCTGCGGCCCGTTCTCGTTTCTCAGGGTCGCCTTGGCTCTTCGGGGTCCTTTGTGGCTCCACACGCATCTTAGGAAGATTTGCTCCATTTCTGTGAAAAACACCATTGGAATTTCAGGACGGCCTGCCTTCCCTGTGTGCACCGCTTTGGGTGGAACGGACGTTTTAGCAACAGTAATTCTTGCATTCCATGAGCACGGGGAGTCTTTCCACCGACTTGTGTCTTCTTCAATGTCTTCATGAGTGTCTTAAAGTTTTCAGGTCTTGCACATCCTCGGTTAAATTTATTCCTTGGTATTTTGTTCTTTTTGATGCAGCTGTAAATAGGTTTTTTTTCTCTTTCTGATGGTTCATTATTCGTGTTTAGAAATGCAGTTGAGTTGTGTGTACTGATTTTGCGTCTTTACTGAATTCATTTATTATTTCTAACAGTATTATTTTGGTGGAATGATGTGGAAAATTGAACTTCCCAAATCCCGCTGTTTCTACCACATCTAAGTCATCCACAACAGGGAAGAAAGGGAAGTCCTTTATATTGGGAAGTTCTAATAAGTCTTTCCACAGTGCCTCTAAATGACATGTGGACTTGGGGTGAACTGCATCTGGGTAAGGCTTGGCCTCTGTATGGAAGTTTGATGTTTCCTCTGCCTTTCTGGCATGGTTTTGACATGGTGTTTTGCAAAGTACTTGACTTTCCAGTAATTTCAAACGTACAGACAGCTTTACATACAGAAAAGCAAGTCTTGTATCTTGATTAAATATGTTCGTAAATATTAATGTTGACATTATTTAAAATGGAATTGTTTTCATAAGTTCTTTTTCAGATTATTTATCGCTAGTATATATGTATAAGATAGATTTTTGTGAATTGATATTTTTTTCTATAACTTTGCTGAATTAGTGATTAGTCAAATAATTTGTTGTTGTTATAGGAAGTTTTATATATAAGATGGTGTGATCTGTGTTCTGTGAATGCACACAGTTTTAATTTTTCCATTCACATATGGATGGCTTTGGTTTCTTCCCTCAAAACCCTGGGTAGAACTTCCAGTACACTATTATCAGCGGTGGAGGCCAGCTTCCTGGCCTTGTTCCCGATTTCAGGAGTAAATCTTTCAGTTTTTAACATTGAGCATGGTGTTTGCTGTGGCTTTGTATACTATTCTTTTTCGTATTGAACAAACTTCCTTTTATTCCTATTTTCTTGAGTGCTTGTATCATGAAATAGCACTGGAGTTTGATTATAGCCTTTCCTGCAGTAATTGATAGGATCATGTGCTTTGACTTCACTTCTTTATAGTTCTTCAGTACATTGCTTAGGTTTAATATGTTGAACAACCTGACATTTCCAGTGTAGAGATACTTGCTTATGGCATCATGCCTTTAATGTTCTGTTGGCTCCATGTTGTTCTAATTTTGTGGAGGATTCTTGTGTTCATATTTGTAAGGTATACTGGTGTACATTTCTTTCTCATGATGTATTTGTGTGACTTGATTAGATGTGGCTTGGTGTTGGTGCTTTGAAGGGTCAGCATTAGGGCTGGAACTGGGTTATGGTTGCCCTAAGCGACCCTGACGTTGCAGCCCAGGCCGCCCACCTCTGAGCACCGCGTTCCCCCACCAGCTCCGACCTGGCCCTCTAGAGACTCCCCCCGTCCTTGGAGGGCAGGGCTGACCGCCCCTCGGCCTCCCTCCCTCCTCTGCGCTTCCGTCCGTCCTCCCTGATTCAGGACACCCCGTCCTCCATGAGGCTCCTGGATTCCAGCCTGGGGGACCCACAAGCCCCCACGAGCTGTGTCGACCACGAGGATTGTCACCTCAAGAGGCCCCAGAAGACGGACTTCCCGGGACCTCAGTATGGGACTTTGTGTGCAGATGGGCCACCACAGAGCTGCCCGGGGTGAGCTGAGGTCACTGACCGGTGTGCGGGCGTCCTCATGGGGGGCATTTGGACCCAGACACATGGGGGAGAAGGCGATGTCATGGCAGAGACAGAGACGGGGCTGGGAGTGGCCTGGGACTGACTGACCCCAGAAGGCGTGGAGGAGCGGGCCCCCAGCACCTTGACCTCGGGCTCCAGGCCTGAGGGGAAGCGTCCCCTGTCCCAACCGCACCCCCCGTCTGGTGTCCTGTGCCGGGGCCACAGGAATCCCACACCCGGCCTGCGGGGCGCGGCGCTGTGCTTGCTGACACCCAGGACTGTCACCGGCCTCCCCCCCTCTGGGCATGACCCCCTCTCCTCCTCGGTGAGGGACCCAGGGCCCAGGACCCCCGTCCCACACTTCCCCATCACAGCAACCTGCCCCGCTCCCCCAGCCACCCCTGGGGCATCTCAGGCCTCAGAAAGGAGCCGCAGCAGCGTGGTGACTTGGCGAGTGGTCACAGGCCACCACACCCACCCCGAGACCTGAGTGTGGCCATCTGAGAAGGGACCCACAAGCCCCCCGACCCAGGCGCCCCGTTTCACAGGGCAGGTCCTCTTGCCGAGTCTCTGGAGGGGATTGTCGAGCAGGGGTGCCTGAGGCCTGTGAACATGTGGGCCAGAGAGGTCCTCCCCAGGAGCCCAGGCACAGTGAGCCCAGGGCGTGTGCATCCCTCCCCTCCTGTACCCCACGGAGTGAGGATAAAGCCCCAGTGACCCCCAAGAAGAGACAAGACACCCAGAGGATTAGACCATCCACAGACCAGGGACTAAGTGTCCACCTCATTTCCCCGGAGAGAACAATGTCTTCACCGGGACTGCAGCTGGGCCCATGTGCCCACAGACACCGAGCTTCAGTGAACCAGCCACACAGCAAACCCCCTTCCAGGGTCCCCTGTGTTACTAGACGCAGCCTTCAGGGCAGGGGGCCAGCCCAAGCGAGGATGCACGTGCTCCAGCGCCGGACACGCACTGCCCGTCTTCCTGCCCATCTCCCGGCCCCCTCCTGCACCCTGTGACCTCACCGCCTCAGGAACCCTCCTCTCCAGGCTCTGAGCACCCGCATTTCCCACCTGCACCCCATCACTCTCCACTTCAGTGTGCCCGTTTCCCCGCCAGGTGAAGTGGACGGCAAACGTCCCACACTGGTGTTTTCAGCAGTGGAGATGGGGCTTCCTTTCTCTTGCCGGCTGGGGTCTGGCCAGACACCAGGAGCTTCCAGAGGCGCGGGGCTAGGCGCCGCCCTGCAGGGAGCAGCCCTGATCCCACCCTACAGTGCCGCCTGCTGGTCTCTCTGTCCTCCCATCCGGCACAGTCTTCACCTTCCCCGCTGCCTCTGATGGTCCCTCCACACTGTCTGGCGATCAGCCCCTCATGCCCACCGCCATCACCCCCAGCTCCACACCCCTCCTCCAGCCTCAGGGATGACCCAGAACCCTTCCGGGGCTCCCCACCTGCCCACCCTTGGTCAGTGTCCTCAGTCCACCTGTGCAGACAGGTGAGGATCCCCTCCAGAGGCTCCCAAACGCTTCACGCCTACATCCTCCCCGGGGTCGGCCCATGTCTTGTCAGGATGTTCCACCCTCACCAAGCCCCCAAGTACATGGCATGGGCAGGCATCAGGCCTGCTGCATGCACTGCTGTGCGTCCTGCTCTATACACAGGAATGACCCTGCCCCAGGATGCAGGAAAGTCAGCCTTACCTCGGGACGTGGGGAGAGGGGCTGCCCACAGGGTGGATGTCAGCTCTCGGCTCATCAGGCAAGGGCAGCCGGGTTCTCGCTCCTTGGACCCTTTCTCACCCAGCCAGACCATGACCCGGCTTTGTTCCCACCCCTGTTGTCCCTCCATTGGCCTCGCTCTTGTGAGCAGAGCAGGACAGTGTGGTCTGTGGTTACAGGCTGAGACACACAGACACTGGCTGACCTGCGTGCACCCATGCTGACCCCACGGAACGGGCACTGCAGCACATAGTGGCTCCCAATATAATCTTCCCATGGTGCCTCTTGTAGTATGTGGACTCCTACAAGGGTGATTAGCATCCCCACTGTGGGTGAACTGGATCTGGGTAGGGCTTGGCCTCTGTAACAGAGTTTGATGTCTGTATTTCTGGCATGGTATGACATGGTTGTTTTGATAAGTACTTTTTTTTCTAGTAAATTTCAAGTGTATAAAAAACTTTAAGTAGCAGTATAAAGTTTTCCACCTTCACAAAATACTCCAGTGTGTTTTACCCTGTGAGAGTAGGAGGGCCACTCTCACAGGGAACCAGCATATAACCCCAAAGTGAGGAATAAGTAAGGTTTCCACATTATAATCCTATCCACAGACCCGCTTCAACTTTCACCAGCTGCCCCAGCTTTGTGGAAATGTATTTTTCTATTCGAATCCAGTTTTCTCTTCTTGGAACCATCACTGGGGCTTTTCCTCACTTAAAAAACCTTGCTGGATTGAAAGTGTACAAGATGAGCATGATCTGGGTGGTTTTTCTGTATGGCTTCTTTCACTTGGGATGTTTTCACTGTTTATCCGCATTGTAACATTGATCATTATTTCATTCATTTTTTCCATTTGGATTAAAAACACATAACATTTACCATTTAAACCACTTTTTAAAAGCTTTTTAAAAAATATTTTATTTTATTTTCTATTTTTTGGCTGTGTCGGGTCTTTGTTGCTGCACAGAGGCTTTCTCTAGTTGCGGCGAGCGGGGGCTACTCTTCGTTGCCGTGTGCAGGCTTCTCATTGCGGTGGCTTCTCTTGTTACAGAGCACGGGCTCTAGGCACACGGGTTTCAGTAGCTGTGGCACGAGGGCTCAGTAGCTGTGGCTCGCGAGCTTAGTTGCTCTGTGGCATGCAGGATCTTCCAGGACCAGCACTTGAACCCATGTCCCCTGCAGTTGGCAGGCGGATTCTTTTTTTTTTTTTTTTTTTTGCGGTTCGCGGGCCTCTCACTGCTGTGGCCTCTCCCGCTGCGGAGCACAGGCTCCGGACGCGCAGGCTCAGTGGCCATGGCTCACGGGCCCAGCCGCTCCGCGGCACGTGGGATCCTCCCGGACCGGGGCACGAACCCGCGTCCCCTGCATCGGCAGGCGGACTCTCAACCACTGCGCCACCAGGGAAGCCCAACAGGCAGGCGGATTCTTAACCAGTGTGCCACGAGGAAAGCCCCAATTAAACCATTTGTAAGTATACAGTTCTATGGCATTAACTACATTCACATTGTTGTAAAAATATCCTCACCATCCATCTCCAGAACTTTATTTTCCCCATGTGAAACCGTAGGCATTAAACACTAACTCCCCTCAACCCCTGGCAACCTTATTCTACTTTGTCTTTGGATTTGACTTATCTGCATACCTCATACTAGTGGAATCATAGAATGTTTGTCCTTTTGGTGTCTGGCTGGTTTCACTTAGCATAATGACTTCAAGGTTCATCCACATTGTAGCATGTGTGAGAATTACCTTAGTTTTAAAGGTTGAATCATATTCCATTGCGTATCTACTACACTGTACTTATCCATTCATCTGTTGAAGGATGTGTTGTGTTGCTTCCACCTTTTGGCTATTGTGAATAGTGTTGCTGTGAATATGGGGTACAGATATCTGTTCCAGTCCTTGCTTTCTATTATTCTGGGTGTACACCCTGGAGTGGAATCAAGGGATCATACATTTTCCATGTTTCTGAGGAGCCACCATACAGTTTTCCACAGCGGCTGTATAATTTGACTTTATTCCTTTACATGACAGAATAATGCAGCTTATGGATCTACCTTACTTTGCTTATCCGTTTACCTGCTGATGGACATTTAAATCTTTCCTACCCTGGGCTATTGTGAACAGCGCTGCTATGAATCGCTGGTGTACAAGTTTTTGTTTGAAGCCTGTTTTCCATTTTTTTGGTAAATATCTAGGAGTGGAGTTGTTGAACCACACGGTAATGATATTTTATATTTTTGAGTAAATGCTAAAGGTTTGTACACGTAGACTGCACCGTTGTACATATCCACAAGTAACTTTTAAGGGTTCCAATTTCTCTGCATTGTTGCCAACATTTGTTTTTTTTTTTTTTTTTTGCGGTATACGGGCCTCTCACTGTTGTGGCCTCCCCCACTGCGGAGCACAGGCTCCAGACGCGCAGGCTCAGCGGCCATGGCTCACGGGCCCAGCCGCTCCGCGGCACGCGGGATCCTCCCGGACCGGGACACGAACCCGCGTCCCCCGCATCGACAGGCGGACTCTCAACCACTGCGCCACCAGGGAAGCCCAACATTTGTTATTTTTATTTACATATTTTAAAATTTATTTTAAAATTTATTTTTATTTCAGTGTGTGTGAAGGGGCATCACACTGTGGCCTTAATTTGCATTTTCATCATGACTCCTGACGTTTGACATCTTTTCATGTCCTTGTTGACCATTTGTATATCTTGCCTGGAGAGCAGTCCATGCAAGTTATTTGTCTGTTTCAAAAATTGTATTGTTTGTGTTTTGTTGATGAGTTGGAAAAGTCCCGGGTATATTCTAGGTAAAGAGTCTTATCAGATATATAATGTGCCAATATTGTCTTCCATTCTGTGGGCTCTCGTTTTACTTTCTGGATAGCCTCTTTTGATGCACAAAGGATTGTAATTTTGAGGAAATCCAATGTATCTATTGTTTTCTTTCATTTCTTATGCTTTACTGTCAAATCTAAGAAACCATTGCTAAATTCGTGGTCGGGAAAATTTAATTCCTTGGTTTATTTGAGAGTTCATAGGGTCCTTTCTCGGTACCCACTAGGCCAGGCTTTAGGCCTGGGGCTGAGTCAGTGTGAGGGTTCAGCGGTCACGGTTTAGGGTTATGGGTCATTGTTGGAGAGTCATGGTAGAGGGTTGTGGTTAAAGGGTCAGGGATTAGAGTTTAGGGGTCAGTGGCGAGGGTCTAGGGGTCTGGGGCTAGGGTTGTTAGGGGGTTATGGTTAGAGGGTAGGGTTCTTAGGGTAAAGGTTAGAGTTAGGTTTAAGCACAATTGGCCCTCATTGTCCTCCCCTCTCCTTCTCTCTGAAGCCTCCAGAATGGATAGGACTTGCCCAGGGTCAAACAGGAGTCAGGGAGCTGAGGTCAACAACTGTTTTTCTGGCCTGCCTTCGCCCAGTCCTGGGCTCTGAGAGAAGAATGAAATGTCTGTTCTTGTCTCGGACTGTTTCTTATCCACCTCAACCTCTGTCAAGCATTGGGGAGGGTGTCAGAAGTCACGCATGGTTTCCACCTGCCCTCCTACCTGGGAAGGGTGATGCTGGCCCTACTCTGCCTGGGCAGCCCCAGGTTCCAGCACAGCCCAGACAGGAGGGCACTCAGTAGACATGTGTGGATTTATACAGGACTGGGTGCAGTGACCTGCCAGCCCCCAGATGCTGCCTTATTAAGGGCTGGTGGGGCCCTCCTGGCACTGGAGGCATCCTTTGTCCCATCTGAGTGGGCATGAATAGATGATCAAGTTTCAGGCAGGACAGCCCTCGACCTCTGACTATCCAGGCAGGTATCTGTGGTCCTCTAGCTCAGTCCAGCCTGGGCATTGTCAGGCCCTCATGTACAGTTACGGAGCTGACCATGATGCCGGGCAATTCAAGAGCTACCTGGGCAGTGTAGACATTCCTTTGAGAAGTTTCAACTACCAACATGCATGTGGCTGAGAAAAAGGCCTCCCCCTCACAGCCTCATAGGCTGCCAAGAGAGATAATAATCCTCTAGACATTGGAGTGTGGCCCTGACACAACACCCATGCAGCAGACCATGGCCCTGCAATCCTTTGTCCTTTCAGTCGTTAGAAACTTTGGACATGCATATTCATTAAGAATCAAAGAGCAACTGGACCTCCCAGTGTGAGGTTTACACTGCCACTGCCATTGTCTTGGAGAGCCTTATGCATCCATGTGGCCTCTGGAAAGTCTGCCGATTATGGGTTCCATGGCATGGAATAATTCTTGAGCCTCCCGTTACTTCATTGCACAAGAGTTTCCTTACCACCCTAGCATTTGGTTTCTTCCTCTTAGTAAAGGAGAGAGAAGAAACTGGAAAAGGAGCAGTATTGTTTTTCAGGGATGGGCAATTAATATGGCCAGGGAGATGGCATAACTCAAGGACTTCCACCTCTCAGGGGCAGGAATGAGGTCTGTGTATCTTCTGACGGCACATGGGCTGTTCTGGGCCAGCCTCTGAGATGTGAGGACCTGATGCCCAAGGAAAGAGACTTGAGTTTACCACCACCAATGATCCTGACTTTTCAGCAAGTGAAAGAACTTGCATTCTTGGGAGGGACAGTAAGAGCACTGGATGAGTTGCTGCAGCCCCTGACCCTAAGTGAACCCCTTTCTTTCTTTTGTGTCAGATTCTGTGCTGTGCAGTGAGCTGTCATTGACATAGAATCTGTTGCTTTATCCCAGCCAGCATCTGTTCTCAGGCCCAAGGGCCTCAGTTTTCCTTTGGGAATTATATCTCACCTGCTTCCAGTCCAAACAGTTGCATAAGGATGACCCCATGTTCCACCCAGCTCGAAGATGGGTTTACAACCCACATCTAGCCAGTCCCATTTTCCATTTTCTGGTGATGGGTCAAGGATGAGAATGCAACCCAAGCCAGATCAAAGGCATTTAAAACCATGACTTTCTTGGAATCCAAGAAAAGGAGAAACTCTTTCTCAGAAAATGGATGGTGAGTGGTTGTCAGCCTAGAACTGCTGTTGGCCCAAGGGCAGTGAGAGAGCCTGTGCCTGCGAATGGGGTCCCCCAGAGGCACTGAGCGGGACAAAAGTTTGCAGAGAAGCAAGGTCACACTGAGACAGTGTGAGCCACTGGACCTGCCAGGTCCAAACCCATTCTTCAGCTTGCCACTTGCAAGTATTAATGTATTTCTACCCTTACAACAAATACTAATTTATTTTACTTCCGTAAGTGGTCCAGTCGCTGGGAAAAGAAAAAGTCCTGGTTGATACGTCTGAGTCAATAATCCCTGACCCTTCCTCAGGTGTCCTCACTGGGTAGGCGTGGCTGGGGTAGGTGAAGACACTGGGTGGGGTCATATACTAGGGGAGCTGCCAAACAGCTCTGTCCCTGCTCCTTCCCTGTCCCAGGAGAGGGAAAGCCTGGAACAGTGATAGGATAGCCAGTAGGGGAAGAGATTCCTCAGTGGTTAATTGGCCTTTTTGTGTTTTCCTTCATTTAGGGTCCATTTTGGTAATGTGTTTTTACAAAGAAATCCCCCTTTTCCTCTAGATTTCCAGTTTGTTACAGTAGGTTTCTCTTATTTGACGTTTAATTTTTCCTGTCTAATTTTCTACAGAATCATGACAAATAATGAACAAATCCTCATACTTTACTATTAACTGAAGTCCCTATTCACGTTCCCTTTGTTATACCTTTCCTTGTTCCAGGATCTGAGAGGACATGCGGTCATCATGTCTGTTTAGACTCTTCTGGGCTCTGACAGTTGCTCAGACTCTCCCTGTTTCCATGACCTTGACAGCGTGGAGGAGGGCTGCTCAGGTATTGTATAGACTGCCAGGCGCTGGGATTTGCTTGGTGGTTTTGTCGTGGTTAGACTTGGCTTTGAAAAAGCAGACCACAGAGGTGAAGTGCTTCCTCTTCACTATATATCAAGAGGACAGGCTCTTAAGGGAACGTCTCACTTATATTCTTAAATTTGGTCACCTAGCTGAGGTAGTGTTTGTCAAATTTTCCCACAGTGAGGTTAATTTCTTCCCATGTCCATCCTGTGTGTCTTATGTAGGAGGAAATCATAATGCAGAAGCCACGCTTGAGGAGAGAGGGGTTAGCTTCACATCCTTGATGGACAGCTGAGTGGCTATATACATTGTTTAGAAGCTTTCTGCATAGGAGATTTCTATTTAACACCATTCATCAAAAACTATGTAATTTATTTATAGCAGTTGGGACATGTGAATATTTATTGTAAAGTTTTGGTTATAATCCAGCACTACATTATTAGACTGCTTAGTTAATTCTTGCTTTGGCTGTTGAGAGCTTTTTCCATTTGCTCTTGTTTTCATTTTACATAATTTTTCTTTTGTGGGTTTTAAAAATTTTGGGTACTTCTTTACTGTCTGATTTTTTTTTTTTTTTTTTTTTTTTTTTTTGCTGTATGCGGGCCTCTCACTATTGTGGCCTCTCCCGTTGCGGAGCACAGGCTCCGGATGCGCAGGCTCAGCGGCCATGGCTCACGGGCCCAGCCGCCCCGTGGCACGTGGGACCTTCCCGGACCGGGGCACGAACCTGTGTCCCCTGCATCGGCAGGCGGACTCTCAACCACTGCGCCACCAGGGAAGCCCAACTTTCTGATATTTTAAGATTATCCTGCTTCATATATTTACTGTCTCAGTGCTAGCATCAGCCCTTTCTTCAAAGAAGCCTTGTTCCTTTTATTAAGGAATGGTATTAAAAACTTACATGTGGGAGCTAAATATGCTCAGCTGACAGTACATAGAAATATATGCATGTATCCCAGCCGATGCATATACACATAATTATAAAGATTTCCATGTGGAACTATGTGTAGGCTAAAGAGAGTTTATACTGATATCTCCAACCGGATCTGTTATGACATGGATATTGTAACCTTCTCCCTTTGTTTGACTGTAACATCCAACTCCAGTGGTAAGAAACCTGGCTTCCACCATTTGTCATTTATTAAATTCAGTGCTTGTTCCATTTGACGACTGATATAGTAGTTTCAGTACTGTTAGCTACTACCCTTTATGGGAAAGAACATAGAGTCCACTGTGTATGTATGGCACATTTTGTCTTTGGCCTACAGATTCTGTACATTTCCAAAGTTGACTTAGGTCAGCCCATTTGTCCCACTACCAACAGTGAGTTTTTTCATACATTTCTGAATCAGTTAGATTCTTTGTTACGTTCTGTATTCCAGTCTTTGACACTCCCATATCCTAGGTAGCTAAGTTTGAATAGATTGTAAATTACTTGTTGGGTTGTAAAAATCTGTGGGTGTAGCCAAATGCATAGTGACAGGTATTCACCACTAAAGTATCATATGGACTATTTCAACCACATATTCTGTAAACTGTTTACCATGTCAGTTTTGCCTTTTCTAGAATGTCATATAAATGAGGTCATACAGTGTGTAGCTCTTCAGACTGGATTCTTTCACTTAGCAATGTAAGTGCAGATGCATCTATTTTTTTTTTTCACGGGTTGATGGTCGTCCATTCCTTTATATCTCTGAATACTATTGCACTGCATGTATGTGAGAGGAAAAATAAATTTCCCTCTACACTTCTATGTTCTTCATTGAGATCCCCCTTGTAATGAAAAAGAGATGAACTGGAGAAAAAACCCAGAAGTTTAATATATACCATGCGTACCTCCTGTATACTTGAAAGATACCCAGGAAAACTGAGTCACTCCCTGAAAAGGCCCAAGCCGTTACCTTAAATGCTATCTTCAGAACAAAAGAAAGATGTTAGGGAATGGAGGCAGCCATTTAAGGGATGTTATTAGTCAAAGCCCAGTAAACAAGGGTATGGTTGTTACACAGATTTACATCCAGGTGTATTTCATTGAAAAGCTTTTTTTTATTTTTTAAACATTTATTTATTTGGCTCTGCTGGGTCTTAGTTGCGGCCTGTGGAATCTTTAGTTGCGGCATGCGGGCTCTTAATTGCAGCATGCGGGATCTAGTTCCCTGACCAGGGATTGAACCCTGGTCCCCTGCATTGGGAGCATGGAGTCTTAACCACTGGACCAGCAGGGGAGTCCCAACAAACTTTTCTTGATATTTAGTCATCATTCAGTTCCTGGTCCAGAGAGGGACATACCCTTACAAATGGAGATATCCTTAATAAATGTAAATGTACCTCCTAAAAGGGCATTTTCTACTTGGTTTTGAAAGATTCTCCTGGGTCTGCTGTTTCTTAAATTAATCAGTCCAAAATAATCCTTTTGTCAAATGGGCATATTTTGGGATGGTGTATTCTGCTCCCCTTGGCATGTATCTGCCCCAATTTGCTTATGAATTCATCTGCAGAAGGACATACTGATATCTTTCAGTTTTTAGCCATTATGAATAGAGCTGCTGTGCATTACTTGATGCTAGTTTTGGTTTGAACACAGTTTTTCAAAGCAGTTGTCTAAATACAAGAGGTACACTTCTTGGATCCTAAGGTGAGACTTTTTAGATTTGGAAAAAACTGCCAAAGTGTCTTCCAAAGCTGGTTGTACATGCATTCCACCAGCACCTTGAGTTTATTCTTGTATGCTTATTTACTTGTATGCCTGTTTATCTTCTTGGGCAGGTGTGTGTTTCAACCTTTACCAAATTTTAATGGCGTTGTTGGCATAATTTGAGTACAAATCCTTTATCAGATATGTGTTTTGGAAATAGTTTCTTGCAGTTTGTGGTTTGTCTTCTGGTTTTCTGAATAAGGTCACCAGACCCAAAGTCATGTAGATTATCTTTTTTTTTCCTAGGATTTTTATAGTTTGGTAATTTAAATTTGTCTATGGGCATTTTGAGTGAATTTTGGTTTAAGGTGTAAAGTTTGTGTCTACATTCATTTCATTACATATGGTTTGTAATTAATTGCTCCTTAACCCTCTTTTGAGAAGATACAGTGAGATACTTGGCTCCATTTCAGTTTGGATTTCCAAACTTAGTATATACAGCAGAACTGCCTTCCAGATGAGGCCTCTGGGTTTGTGAGTGCGGCACTCCCGGCACTTTTCTCACAACCCACAGGGGGCGCCGAACCCACCTGTCTGACCCTGGGGGCACAGGTGCACCCTGCCCACAGACTTTGCTCTCTGACAAGCAGATAGGAGCTTTGTCTCCTGTCAGGGCTTAGGTTTCTGGACCATGAGGCATTGTCCACCCTGACAGGAGCTGGGTTTGCTAAGCAACCACTGGTGAGGAGACTCCACAAGAGGAAAAAATGAGCAAGTGTGGAGAGTCCTCCTGTGCAGCTGACTGCTGGGTGGGTGGGGTCCATCTTCAGGGCACTCAGGAGAGAAAGGGTTTAATGTGGAATACTGTGCGCTCTTAGTTAGTTTTATGTGCAGTGTAGATGGTGACCAGTGTCGTTCTTTGGAGACTGGTGTCTAGTATTCCTGGCACTGTTTGTTGATGGCTTTAGGTAGAATAAACTTTTTTTTTTACATCTTTATTGGAGTATAATTGCTTTACAGTGGTGTGTTAGTTTCTGCTTTATAAAAAAGTGAATCAGTTATACATATACATATGTTCCCATACCTCTTGCCTCTTGCGTCTCCCTCCCTCCCACCCTCCCTATCCCACCCCTCTAGGTGGTCACAAAGCACCGAGCTGATCTCCCTATGCTATGCGGCTGATTCCCACTAGCTATCTATTTTACGTTTGGTAGTGTATATATGTCCATGCCACTCTCTCACTTTGTCACAGCTTACCCTTCCCCCTCCCCATATCCTCAAGTTCATTCTCTAGTAGGTCTGTGTCTTTATTCCTGTCTTACCCCTAGGTTCTTCATGACATTTTTTTCCCTTAAGTTCCATATATATGTGTCAGCATATGGTATTTGTCTTTCTCTTTCTGACTTAATTCACTCTGTATGACAGACTCTAGGTCTATCCACCTCATTACAAATAGCTGAATTTCGTTTCTTTTTATGGCTGAGTAGTATTCCATTGTATATATGTGCCACATCTTCTTTATCCATTCATCTGATGATGGGCACTTAGGTCGTTTCCATCTCCGGGCTATTGTAAATAGAGCTGCAATGAACATTTTGGTACATGACTCTTTTTGAATTATGGTTTTCTCAGGGTATATGCCCAGTAGTGGGATTGCTGGGTCATATGGTACTTCTGTTTGTAGTTTTTTAAGGAACCTCCCTACTGTTCTCCATAGTGGCTGTACCAATCCCATTCCCACCAGCAGTGCAAGAGTGTTCCCTTTTTCTACACCCTCTCCAGCTTTTATTGTTTCTAGATTTTTTGATGATGGCCATTCTGACTGGTGTGAGATGATATCTCATTGTAGTTTTGATTTGCATTTCTCTAATGATTAGTGATGTTGAGCATTCTTTCATGTGTTTGTTGGCAGTCTGTATATCTTCTTTGGAGAAATGTCTCTTTAGGTCTTCTGCCCATTTTTGGATTGGGTTGTTTGTTTTTTTGATATTGAGCTGCATGTGTTGCTTGTATATTTTGGAGATTAATCCTTTGTCAGTTGCTTCGTTTGCAAATATTTTCTCCCATTCTGAGGGTTGTCTTTTCATCTTTTTTATGGTTTCCTTTTCTGTGCAAAAGCTTTTAAGTTTCATTAGGTCCCATTTGTTTATTGTTTTTATTTCCGTTTCTCTAGGAGGTGGGTCAAAAAGGATCTTGCTGTGATTTATGTCATAGAGTGTCCTGCGTATGTTTTCCTCTAAGAGTTTGATAGTTTCTGGCCTTACATTTAGGTCTTTAATCCGTTTTGAGCTTATTTTTGTGTATGGTGTTAGGGAGTGATGTAATCTCATACTTTTACATGTACCCATCCAGTTTTCCCAGCACCACTTATTGAAGAGGCTGTCCTTTCTCCACTGTACATTCCTGCCTCCTTTATCAAAGATAACGTGACCATATGTGCGTGGGTTTATCTCTGGGCTTTCTATCCTGTTCCATTGATCTATCTTTCTGTTTTTGTGCCAGTACCATACTGTCTTGATTACTGTAGCTTTGTAGTATAGTCTGAAGTCAGGGAGCCTGATTCCTCCAGCTCCGTTTTTCGTTCTCAAGATTGCTTTGGCTGTTCGGGGACTTTTGTGTTTCCATACAAATTGTGAAATTTTTGGATCTAGTTCTGTGAAAAATGCCAGTGGTAGTTTGATAGGGATTGCATTGAATATGTAGCTTGATTTGGGAAGTAGAATCATTTTCACAATGTTGATTCTTCCAATCCAAGAACATGGTATACCTCTCCATCTCTTTGTATCATCCTTAATTTCTTTCATCAGTGTCTTATAATTTTCTGCATACAGGTCGTTTGTCTCCTTAGGTAGGTTTATTCCTAGATATTTTATTCTTTTTGTTGCAATGGTAAATGGAAGTGTTTTCTTGATTTCACTTTCAGATGCTTTCATCATTAGTGTATAGGAATGGCAGAGATTTTTGTGCATTAATTTTGTATCCTGCTACTTTACCAAATTCATTGATTAGCTCTTGTAGTTTTCTGGTAGCATCTTTAGGATTCTCTATGTATAGTATCATGTCATCTGCAAACAGTGACAGCTTTACTTCTTCTTTTCCGATTTGGATTCCTTTTATTTCCTTTTCTTCTCTGATTGCTGTGGCTAAAACTTCCAAAACTATGTTGAATAGGAGTGGTGAGAGTGGGCAACCTTGTCTTGTTCCTGATCTTAGTGGAAATGCTTTCAGTTTTTCACTATTGAGGACGATGTTGGCTGTGGGTTTGTCATATATGGCCTTTAGTATGTTGAGGAAAGTTCCCTCTATGGCTACTTTCTGGAGGGTTTTTATCATAAATGGGTGTTGAATTTTGTCGAAAGCTTTGTCTGCGTCTGTTGAGATGACCATATGGTTTTTCTCCTTCAATTTGTTAATATGGTGTATCACATTGATTGATTTGTGTATATTGAAGAATCCTTGCATTCCTGGAATAAACCCCACTTGATCATGGTGTATGATCCTTTTAATGTGCTGTTCGATTTTGTTTGCTAGTATTTTGTTGAGGATTTTTGCATCTATGTTCATCAGTGATATTGGCCTGTAGTTTTGTTTCTTTGTGACATCCTTGTGTGTTTTTGGTTTCAGGGTGATGGTGGCCTCGTAGCATGAGTTTGGAAGTGTTCCTCCCTCTGCTATATTTTGAAAGAGTTTGAGAAGGATAGGTGTTAGCTCTTCTCTAAATGTTTGATAGAATTCGCCTGTGAAGCCATCTGGTCCTGGGCTTTTGTTTGTTGGAAGATTTTAAATCACAGTTTCAATTTCAGTGCTTGTGATTGGTCTGTTCATATTTTCTATTTCTTCCTGATTCAGCCTTGGCAGGTTGTGCATTTCTAAGAATTTGTCCATTTCTTCCAGGTTGTCCATTTTATTGGCATAGAGTTGTTTGTAGTAATCTCTCATGATCTTTTGTATTTCTGCAGTGTCAGTTGTTACTTCCCCTTTTTCATTTCTAATTCTGTTGATTTGAGTCTTCTCCCTTTTTTCCTTGATGAGTCTGGCTAATGGTTTATCAATTTTGTTTATCTTCTCAAAGAACCAGCTTTTAGTTTGATTGATCTTTGCTATCGTTTCCTTCATTTCTTTTTCATTTATTTCTGATCTGATCTTTATGATTTCTTTCCTTCTGCTAACTTTGTGGGTTTTTTGTTCTTCTTTCTCTAATTTCTTTAGGTGCAAGGCTAGGTTGTTTATTCGAGATGTTTCCTGTTTCTTAAGGTAGGATTGTATTGCTATAAACTTCCCTCTTAGAACAGCTTTTGCTGCATCCCATAGGTTTTGGGTCGTCGTGTCTCCACTGTCATTTGTTTCTAGGTATTTTTTGATTTCCTCTTTGATTTCTTCAGTGATCACTTCGTTATTAAGTAGTGTATTGTTTAGCCTCCATGTGTTTGTATTTTTTTACAAATCTTTTCCTGTAATTGATGTCTAGTCTCATAGCGTTGTGGTCAAAAATGATACTTGATACAATTTCAATTTTCTTAAATTTACCGAGGCTTGATATGTGACCCAAGATATGATCTATCCTGGAGAATGTTCCATGAGCACTTGAGAAAAATGCATATTCTGTTGTTTTTGGATGGAATGTCCTATAAATATCAATCAAGTCCCTCTTGTTTAATGTATCATCATTTAAATGATGATTTAAAGATCATCATTCATTTTGGACGATCTGTCCATTGGTGAAAGTGGAGTGTTAAAGTCCCCTACTATGAGTGTGTTACTGTTGATTTCCCCTTTTATGGCTGTTAGTATTTGCCTTATGTATTGAGGTGCTCCTATGTTGGGTGCATAAATATTTACAATTGTTATAGTTTCTTCTTGGATCGATCCCTTGATCATTATGTAGTGTCCTTATTTGTCTCTAGTAATAGTCTTTATTTTAAAGTCTATTTTGTCTGATATGAGAATTGCTACTCCAGCTTTCTGTTGGTTTCCATTTGCATGGAATATCTTTTTCCATCCCCTCACTTTCAGTCTGTATGTGCCTCTAGGTCTGAAGTGGGTGTCTTGTAGACAGCATATATATGGGTCTTGTTTTTGTATCCATTCAGCCAGTCTGTGTCTTTTGGTGGGAGCATTAATCCATTTACATTTAAGGTAATTATTGATATGTATGTTCCTATTCCCATTTTCTTTTTTTTTTTTTATAAATTTATTTATTTTTGGCTGTGTTGGGTCTTCGTTTCTGTGCGAGGGCTTTCTCTAGTTGCGGTGAGCGGGGGCCACTCTTCATCGCGGTGCGCAGGCCTCTCACTATCTCGGCCTCTCTTGTTGCGGAGCACAGGCTCCAGACGTGCAGGCTCAGTAGTTGTGGCTCACGGGCCCAGTTGCTCTGCGGCATGTGGGATCTTCCCAGACTAGCGCTCGAACCCGTATCCCCTGCATTGGCAGGCAGATTCTCAACCACTGTGCCACCAGGGAAGCCCCCCATTTTCTTAATTGTTTTGGGTTTGTTATTATAGGTCTTTTCCTTCTCTTGTGTTTCTTGCCTAGAGAAGACTCTTTAGCATTTGCTGTAAAGCTGGTTTGGTGGTGCTGAACTCTCTCAGCTCTTGCTTGTCTGTAAAGGTTTTAATTTCTCCATCAAATCTGAAAGAGATCCTTGCTGGGTAGAGTAATCTTGGTTGTAGTTTTTTCTCCTTCATCACTTTAAATATGTCCTGCCAGTCCCTTCTGCCTTGCAGAGTTTCTGCTGAAAGATCAGCTGTTAACTTTATAGGGATTTCCTTGTGTGTTATTTGTTGTTTTTCCCTTGCTGCTTTTTTTTTTTTTTTTTTTGGTACGTGGGCCTCTCACTGTTGTGGCATCTCCCGTTTTGGAGCACAGGCTCCAGACGCGCAGGCTCAGCGGCCATGGCTCACGGGCCCAGC
This sequence comes from Delphinapterus leucas, assembly GCF_059928025.1. NCBI lineage: Eukaryota > Metazoa > Chordata > Mammalia > Artiodactyla > Monodontidae > Delphinapterus > Delphinapterus leucas. The sequence goes on from NW_028322289.1 coordinate 608,456, forward strand.
CACTCCGTGGCATGTGGGATCTTCCCGGACCGGGGCACGAACCCATATCCCCTGCATCAGCAGGTGGACTCTCAACCACTGCACCACCAGGGACGCCCTCCCTTGCTGCTTTTAATATGTTTTCTTTGTATTTGATTTTTGACAGTTTGATTAATATGTGTCTTGGTGTATTTCTCCTTTGATTTATCCTGTATGGGACTCTCTGTGCTTCCTGGAGTTGATTAACTGTTTCCTTTCCCATATTAGGGAAGTTTTCAACTATAATCTCTTCCAGTATTTTGTCAGTCCCTTTCTTTTTCTCTTCTTCTTCTGGAACCCCTACAATTCGAATGTTGGTGTGTTTAATGTTGTCTCAGAGGTCTCAGACTGTCCTCAGTTCTTTTCATTCTTTATTCTTTATTCTGCTCTGCAGTAGTTATTTCCACTATTTTATCTTCCAGGTCAGTTATCCATTCTTCTGCCTCAGTTATTCTGCTATTGATCCCATCTAGAGTATTTTTAATTTCATTTATTGTGTTGTTCATCGTTGTTTGTTTCATCTTTAGTTCTTCTAGGTCCTTGTTAAATGTTTCTTGCATTTTGTCCATTGTATTTCCAAGATTTTGGATCATCTTTACTATCATTATTCTGAATTCTTTTTCAGGTGGACTGCCTATTTCCTCTTCATTTGTTAGGTCTGGTGGGTTTTTATCTTGCTCCTTCATCTGCTGTGTGTTTTTCTGTCTTCTCATTTTGCTTATCTTACTGTGTTTGGGGTCTCCTTTTTGCAGGCTGCAGATATGTAGTTCCCGTTGTTTTTGGTGTCTGTCCCCAGTGGCTAAGGTTGGTTCAGTGGGTTGTGTAGGCTTCCTGGTGGAGGGGACTAGTGCCTGTGTTCTGGTGGATGAGGCTTGATCTTGTCTTTCTGGTGGGCAGGTCCACGTCTGGTGGTGTGTTTTGGGGTGTCTGTGAACTTATTATGATTTTAGGCAGTCTCTCTGCTAATGGGTGGGGTTGTGTTCCTGTCTTGCTAGTTGTTTGGCATAGGGTGTCCAGCACTGTAGCTTGCTGGTCGTTGAGTGAAGCTGGGTGCTGGTGTTGAGATGGATATCTCTGGGAGATTTTAGCCGTTTGATATTATGTGGAGCTGGGAGGTCTCTTGTGGACCAGTGTCCTGAAGTTGGCTCTCCCACCTCAGAGGCACCGCACTGACTCCTGGCTGCAGCACCAAGAGCCTTTCATCCACATGGCTCAGAATAAAAGGGAGAAAGAGTAGAAAGAAAGAATTAGTAGAAGTAGAAAGAAAGAAGGAAGGAAAGAAAGAAAGAAAGAAAGGAGGGAGGGAGGGAGGGAGGAAGGAAGAAAGGAGGGAAGGAAGGAGGAAAAGAAAGAAAGAAGATAAAGTAAAATAAAATAGAGTAAGATAAAATATAATAAAGTTATTAAATTAAAAAATAATTATTAAGAAAAAAATTTAACCCCCCCCCAAAAAAACCCAAAAAAACCCCAAAACCGGATGGATAGAACCCTAGGACAAATGGTGGAAGCAAAGCTATACAGACAAGATCTCACACAGAAGCATACACAAACACACTCACAAAAAGAGGAAAAGGGGAAAAAATCATAAATCTTGCTCTCAAAGTCCACCTCCTCAATTTGGGATGATTCGTTGTCTATTCATGTATTCCACAGGTGCAGGGTACATCAAGTTGATTGTGGAGCTTTAATCCGCTGCTTCTGAGGCTGCTGGGAGAGATTTCCCTTTCTCTTTGTTCGTACAGCTCACGGGGCTCAGCTTTGGATTTGGCCCCGCCTCTGCATGTAGGTCTCCGGAGGGCATCTGTTTTTTGCTCAGACAGGACAGGGTTAAAGGAGCCGCTGATTCGGGGGCTCTGGCTCACTCAGGCCGGGGGGAGGGAGGGGCACGGAGTGCAGGGCGGGCCTGCGGCGGCAGAGGCCGCCATAACGCTGCGCCAGCCTGTGGCGCGCCGTGTGTTCTCCCGGCGAAGTTGTTCCTGGATCCCGGGACCCTGGCCGTGGCGGGCTGCACAGGCTCCCCGGAAGCGGGGTGTGGAGAGTGACCTGTGCTCGCACACAGGCTTCTTGTTGGTGGCAGCAGCAGCCTTAGCATCTCATGCCCGTCTCTGGGGTCCGCGCTGTTAGCCGCAGCTCGCGCCGTCTCTGGAGCTCCTTGAAGCGGCGCTCTTAATCTCCTCTCCTCGCGCACCAGGAAACAAAGAGGGAAGAAAAAGTCTCTTGCCTCTTCGGCAGGTCCAGACTTTTCCCCGGACTCCCTCCCGGCCAGCCGTGGCGCACTAACCCCCTGCAGGCTGTGTTCACGCCGCCACCCCCAGTCCTCTCCCTGCGCTCCGACCGAAGCCCGAGCCTCAACTGCCAGCCCTGCCCGCCCCGGTGGGGGAGCAGACAAGCCTCTCGGGCTGGTGAGTGCCGGTCGGCACCGATCCTCTGTGCAGGAATCTCCCCGCTTTGCCCTCCGCACCCGTTGCTGTGCACTCCTCCGTGGCCACGAAGCTCCCCCCTCCGCCTCCTGCAGTCTCCGCCCGCGAAGGGGCTTCTAGTGTGTGGAAACTTTTCCTCCTTCACAGCTTCCTCCCACTGGTGCAGGGCTCGTCCCTATGCTTTTGTCTCTGTTTATTCTTTTCTCTTTTGTCCTAACCCAGGTACGTGGGGACTTTCTTGCCTTTTGGGAGTTCTGAGGTCTTCTGCCAGCGTTCAGTAGGTGTTCTGTAGGAGTTGTTCCACGTGTAGATGTATTTCTGGTGTATTTGTGGGGAGGAAGGTGATCTCCACGTCTTCCGCCATCTTCCCCCTCTCCCAAACACTTTAATAATAGTAATTTTTCTGATGCATGAGCATGGAATATTGTTTTCTATTGTGTCTTCAGTTTCTTTATCAATGCTTTATAGTTTTCTGAGTATAGGTCTTTCATGTCCTTGGTTAAATTTATCGCTAAATAGTTCGTTCTTTTTGATGGAATTGTAAATGGGATTGTTTTCTTAATTTTTCTTGCTGGTGGATCATTATTAGTGTATAGAAACAAAACTGATTTGTGTATATTGATTCCATATTTTGCAACTTTACTGAATTTATTTTTTAACATATTTTTTGAAGTAATGTGAAAAATTTAAATACTAAAATCTCACAGTTTCTACTGCACCCCAGGTAATCCACAGGACCCAAGAGATGGTAGCTACTAATATACTCTTCCCACGGTGCCTCTTCATACCATGCGGACTCCGACAAGGGAAATAAGTATCACAACTTTGGTTGAACGTGGTCTGGGTAAGTCTTGGCCTCTATAACAAAATTTGATATCTGTCTTATCTGAGTTTCTGGCATGATACTGACATGGTTGTCTAGAAAAGTAATTTACTTTCCAGTAATTTAAAATGTACCGAAAAGTTGCAGTAATGGCAAAAAGTACTCACGTTTGCCACTTCACACAAAATGCTCAGTGTGTTTTGCCCACGGAACCAGCACATAACCCCTAAATGAAGAAATCCTGATGTCCACATTATAATTTAATACTCAGCCCCACTTCAGCTTTCACCTACTGTCCCAACTGTATGAAAATGTCGTTTTCCATCCTGACCCAGTTTTCTTTTTCTGGACCCATTCCTGAGTTTCCCCCGCATTTGGACAACCGTGAGGGATTTGAAGCAGACAAGATGAATATGGGATCTAGGTGGCCTTTTCTGTGTGGCTTTTTTCACTAAGAATGTTTTTAATGTTCATTTTTGTAACAAATATCAGCGCTGCACTTGCTTTTCATTGTCATTAAAAATACAAAACACGACTTTAGCATTTAATTCACTTTATGCATACAGTTTTGTGGTATTAACTACCTTCATATAGTTGCACAAGCAAGTTAACTAACATGTGTACCTCCTGTGTGCATGGCAGATACCCAGGAAATTGAGTAACACCCTGAAACAGCCCAAGACATCACCTTAAATACCGTCTTCATCTCAAAGGCAAAAAAAGGAAGGCTATAGTCATTTCTGTCTACATTCATTTGATTGTATATGGTTTCCAATTGATGTTGTATAACTAGTTGTGGAGAAGTCATGGGGTAGGTGGCTTCATTTCAGTTTGAATTTCCAAATTTAGTGGATTCTGCAGGCTTGATACAAGGTTTCCAACCTTCATATTGGATCAGGACATCCCATGGTGTAACTGGTATTCATGGTTTGTTCAACAATTAAGGTTCTGTGTGATATGAGTTCATCCTGGAGTAATCCAGGTTATTACTGGAGGTAAACAAATGTTTCTGTTATACATTTGTCCCAGGATGAAAGGACAAGAGAAATAAGACCTAATTTATAAAAGTGCATTCAAACTAATTGATACTGAAGTATAGTTGACCTACAATGTTGTGTTAATTTCTACTGTACAGCAAAGTGATTCATATATACATACATACATATATACATATATATATATATATATTTTTGCGGTACGCGGGCCTCTCACTGTTGTGGCCTCTCCCGTTGCGGAGCACAGGCTCCAGACGCGCAGGCTCAGCGGCCATGGCTCACGGGCCCAGCCGCTCTGCGGCATGTGGGATCCTCCTGGACCGGGGCACTAACCCGTGTCCCTTGCTTTGGCAGGCGGACTCTCAACCACTGCGCCACCAGGGAAGCCCTATACATATTTTTCATATTCTTTTCCATTATGGTTAATTACAGGGTATTGAATATAGTTCCCTGTGCTGTACAGTAAGACCTTGTTTATCCATCCTATATATAATAATTTGCATCTACTAGTCCCAAACTCCCAATCCATCCCTCCCCCTGTCTTCCCCTTGACAACCACGAGTCTGTTTTCTATATTTGTGAGTCTCTTTTTGTTCTGCAGATAGGTTCATTTGGGTCTCATTTTATAATCCAGATATAAGTGATATCATATGGTATTTGTTGTTCTCTGTCTGACTTACTTCACTTTGTATGATAACCTCTAGGTCCATCCATGTAGCTGCAAATGACATTATTTCATTCTGTTTTATGGCTGAGTAATATTCCACTGTATATATGTACCACATCTTCTATATCCATTCATCTGTTGAGGGACATTCAGGTTGCTTCCATATCTTGGCTGTTGTGAAGAGTGCTGCTGTGAATGCTGGGGTGCACGTATCTTTTCGAATTATAGTTTTGTCTGGATGTGTGCCCAGGAGTGGGATTGCTGGTTCATATGGTAATTCTGTTTGTAGTTTTTGAGGAACCTCCATACTGTTTTCCATAGTGGCTGCATCAATTTACATTCCCACCAGTAGCGTAGGAGGGTTCGCTTTTCTCCACACCCCTTCCAGCATTTATTTCTAGACATTTTAATGATGGCCATTCTGACCACTGTGAGGTGGTAACTCACTGTAGTTTTGATTTGCATTCTCTAATAATTAGTGATGTGGAGCGTCTGTTCAGGTGCCTCTTGGCCATCTGTATGTCTTCGGAGAAATGTCTGTTTAGACCTTCTGCCTATTTTTTGATTTTTTTTCTTTTTTGAGTTGTATGAGCTGTTTGTATATTTTAGAATTAAGCCCTTGTTGGTCGCATCATTTGCAGTATTTTCGCCCAAACAGGGAGCACAGGTTCTGGAACAACTGGATACCCACATGCAGAAGAGGAAAGTTGGACCCTTACCTCCCCCCACCCCATATACAAAATCAACGCAAAATGGACCAAAGGCCTAGATGCAAGAACCAAAATTATAAAACTCGTAGAAGAAAACATGAGAGTACATCTTCATGACCTTGGATTTGGTCATGATTTCTTAGATCTACCAAAAGCACAAGCAACAAAAGACAAAATAGATGAGTTGGACTTCCTCAGGATGAAAAACAGTTGTGTATAAAAGGAGCAAGGAATAAGATAATCCACCATCCAAAATGGCCCAAGATGTTTGCAAACCATGTATCTGATAAAGGACTGTAGCCCAGCAGCCAAGCCCCCGGTGGTCCAGGGGAGTGTCACCGAGTGTCCCTCCCGTCCTCGGTGATCAGGGGATTTCAGGCCCCACAGCACCCGAGGGGTGGACACGGGTCATCCTCAGCACCCTCAGGGAGTGAGTGCTGGATGGTTTTGAGCCCAGATGCACTCCCATTACTGCCCTCAAAGGCTGAAGGCTTCAGCACGCCTCCAGAAGGACACAGAGTGTTTGCAAGTCTTTGAGAACCAAGGGGACAGTGTTCACTTTTCTGAAAGGGCATCTTGTTATTTCACAGCATGACCATTTTCCATCTGGCTCTCAGGGGTGCCCTCCCACCTCCCTGATTTCTCTAAGAGTGGCCATGGGAGTTTGGCTGTCCGCAGTCCCCACACCAGGTGACAAGGCCAGTGGGGCCAGACCCTGGTGGTCCTTAGCTTCGCTGGACACTAACTCAGACTTTGTTAAGGACAGCCTCCAGGCCTCAGTTAGAGACAGGTTCACGGGCTCGGGACTAAATTCAGGGTCTTAGTTAGGGACGGCATCAGAGATTTAGTTAGCATAAGAGACTCAACATTAGCTAAAGACAAGGTTAGGTTAAGGTCTGGGTATAGCGCCAGGAAATGACGTAGGGATAGTGTCAAGACCATAGCTACTTAGAGCATCAGTGCCTAATTTAGAACCAGTGTCAGGGCTTCATGTAGGGACAGCATCAGAACCTGACTTAGGGAGAGTGACAGGGACTGAGTAAGGCCTAGAGTCAGGGCCTTAGCTGGGACAGTGTCAGGGCATGCCTTAGGAGCAGCATAAGGGCCTCAGTAGGAACAGCCTAAGGGGTTTGTTAAAGACATTATCAGGGCCTCTGTGAGAGACAGCCTCACAGCCTCACATAGGGACAGCGTCAAGGCTTACTTTGGGACAGTTTCAGGACCTTAATGAAACATGGGCCAGGATGTAATAAGCTCAGGAAACTGTCAGGACTTTAAATATTGATGGCAGCAGGGCCTTAGTTAAGGACAGGGTCAAGGCCTTAGATAGGACTAGCATCTGGGTCTCTGTTAGGTACCGTGTCAGGGCCTGAGTTAGCAAGAGTGTTAGGGCCATAGTTAGGGACAGTGTCAGGGCCGGATTTAGGATGAGCATCTAGGCCTCAGTTAGGGACAGTGTCACGGCCTTGGGACTAAATTCAGGGCCTGAGATACGCAGAGCATAAGAGCTTCCGTTAGCATAAGAGGCTGGAGAGTTGCAAGGGACAGTCTTAGGGTGAAGTTTAGGGATCGTGTCAGGAAATGACCTAGGGGTAGTGTCAAGACCTTAGTCACTGAGAGTATCAGGGCCTTAATTAGAACCAGTGTCAGGGCTTCAGGTAGGGACAGCGTCAGAGGCTGACTTAGGGAGAGCCACAGGGCCTGAGTGAGGCCTAGCGTCAGGCCCTTAGCTGGGGACACTGTCAGGGCATGATGTAGGAGCTGCATCAGGGCCTATGTTGGGTGAGCAGTAGGGTCTTAGTTAAAGACATGATCAGGGCCTGAGATAGTCACAGCGTCAAGGCCTCAGATAGGCATAACTTCAGGGCCTGAGTTAGGCACAGCCTCAGGCCTTCACTTAACGACAGAGACAGGGCTTTCTTAGGGAGAGTGTCAGGACCTTAGTGAGAAATGGGTCAGATCCTTAACTCAGGATAGTGTCCAGATTTTAGTTATTGCCGGCAGCAAGGCCTATATTAGGGACAGATTCTGGAAGCAGGGCCTATATTAGGGACAGATTCTTAGGTAGAGACCATGTCAGGGCAGTAGTTAGGACTAGTCTGGGCCTTAGTTAGGGAGAGCATTAGGGCTTCTGTGAGGATAAGAGGCAGGAAATTAGCTCGGGACAGAGTCAGGTTCCAGGCCAGGGATAGTGTCAGGAAATGAGCTAGGGATAGCGTGAAGATCTTAGTTATTGAGGGCATCAGGGCCTTAGTTAGGACCAGTGTCAGGGCCTTAATCAGGAGCAGTGTCAGGGCTTGATGTAGGGATAGCGTCAGAGGCTAACTAAGGTACGGCAACAGGGACAAATGAGGCCTATCTTGAGGGCCTGAGTGAGCGACAGTGTCAGGGCATGACTTAGGAGTAGTATAAGTGCCTCTGTAGGATCAGCATTAGGGTCTTCATTAAAGACATTCTCAGAGCCTCTGATAGGGACAGCCTCAGGGCCTCCCTTAGGGACAGCGTAAGGGCTTACTTTGGGACAGTTTCAGAACCTTGGTAAGACATGAGTCAGGATATTAGCTCAGGATAATGTCAGGACTTTAGATATTGTCGGTAGCAGAGCCGAAGTTAGACACAGTGTCACTGACTGCGTTAGGAGTTGCATCTGGGCCTCTATTAGGTACCGTGTCAGGGCCTGAGTTAGGAATAGTGTTAGGGCTTTAGTGAGGGACAGTTCTGGGCCAGATTTAGGAAAAGCATCTAGGCCTCAGTTAGGGACACTGTCTCGGACTTGGAACTAAATTCAGGGCCTGAGTTAGGCACAGCATAAGGGCTTCAGTTAGCATAAGAGGCCGGAGAGTTGCAAGGGACAGGCTTAAGGTGAAGCTTAGGGATCGTGTCAGGAAATGACCTAGGGGTGGTGTCAAAACCTTAGTCACTGAGAGTGTCAGGGCCTTAATTAGAACCAGTGTCAGGGCTTCAGGTAGGGACCACGTCAGAGCCTGACTTAGGGAGCGCCACAGGGACTGAGTGGGGCCTAGCGTCAGGCCCTTAGCTGGGGTCCCTGTCAGGGCATGATGTAGAAGCTGCATCAGGGCCTTTGTTGGGTGAGCAATAGGGTCTTAGTTAAGGACATGATCAGGGCCTGAGGTAGTCACAGTGTCAAGGCCTCAGTGAGGCATAGATTCAGGGCCTGAGTTAGGCATAGCCTCAGGCCTTCACTTAGGGACAGAGACAGGGCTTTCTTAGGGAGAGTGTCAGGACCTTGGTTAGAAATGGTTCAGATTCTTAACTCGGGATAGTGTCTGGATTTTAGTTATTGCTGGCAGCAGGGCTTATATTAGGGACAGATTCCGGGCCTTAGTTAGAGACAGTGTCAGGGCCTTAGTTAGAACTAGTCTGGGCCTTCGTTAGCGAGAGCATTAGGGCTTCAGTGAGGATAAGAGGCAGGAAATTAGCTCCGGACAGGGTCAGTTTCCAGGCCAGGAATAGTGTCAGTAAATGAGCTAGGGATAGCGTGAAGACCTTCGTTATTGAGAGCATCAGGGCCTTAGTTAGGACCAGTGTCAGGGGCTTAATCAGGACCAGTGTCAGGGCTTGATGATGTAGGGACAGCGTCAGAGGCTAACTAAGGTATGGCAGAAGGGCCCAAGTGAGGCCTATCTTTAGGGCCTGAGTGAGGGACAGTGTCAGGGCATGACGTAGGAGTAGTATAAGGGCCTCTGTAAGATCAGCCTTAGGGTCTGCGTACAAGACATTCTCAGGGCCTCTTAGGGACATCCTCAGGGCCTCCCTTAGGGACAGCATCAGGGCTTACTTTGGGACAGTTTCAGGACCTTGGTAAGACATGAGTCAAGATATTCGCTCAGGATAATGTCAGGACTTTAGATATTGATGGCCGCTGGTCCTTAGAGACAGTGTCAGGGCCTGACTTTGGTCGAGCATCAGAGCCTTTGTTAGGTACAGTGTCAGGGACTGAGTTCGGTGTTGTGTCAGGGCCTGAGGTAGGACGAGCCTCCATGCCTCAGTTAGGGGCATCGTCACGGCCTCGGGACTAATTTCAAGGCCTTAGTTAGGGACAGCATCAGGGATTTAGTTAGCGCAAGAGGATCGACATTAGTTAAAGGCAAGGTTAGGTTAAGGTCTAGGGATAGTGTCAGGACATGACTTAGGAATAGTGCCAAGGCTTCAGTTACTTAGAGCATCAGGGCCTAATTTAGGACCAGTGTCAGGACGTCAGGTAGGGACAGCGTCAGAGCCGGACTTGGGAAGAGCGACAGGGCTTGAGTGAGGTGTCAGGGCCTTAGCTAGGGACAGTATCAGGGCATGACTTACGAGCAGCATAAGGGCCTCGGGAGGATCGGCCTCAGGGGCTTTGCTAAAGCCATCATCAGGACCTCTGTTAGGGACAGCCTCAGGGTCTCACATAGGGACAGCTTCAGGGCTTATGTAGGGACAGTTTCAGGAACTTTCAGTGTCAGGGCCTTAGTTAGGACAAGTCTGGGCCTTAGTTAGGGAGAGCATTAGGGTTTCAGTGAGGATAAGAGGCAGGCAATTTGCTCGGGACAGAGTCAGCTTCCAGGCCAGGGATAGTGTCAGGAAATGAGCTAGGGATAGCGTGAAGACCTTAGTTATTGAGAGCATCAGGGCCTTAGTTAGGACCAGTGTCAGGGCTTGATGATGTAGGGACAGCATCAGAGCCTAACTAAAGTATGGCAACAGGGCCCAAGTGAGGCCTATCTTGAGGGCCTGAGTGAGGGACAGTGTCAGGGCATGACTTAGGAGTAGTATAAGGGCCTCTGTAGGATCAGCTTTAGGGTCTTCGTTAAAGACATTCTCAGAGCCTCTGATAGGGACAGCCTCAGGGCGTCACTTAGGGACAGCGTCAGGGCTTACCTTGGGACAGTTTCAGGACCTTGGTAAGACATGGGTCTGGATATTAGCTCAGGATAACGTCAGGACTTTAGATATTGACGGCAGCAGGGCCTTAGTAAGACACAGTGTCAGGGCCCGTGTTAGGACTAGCATCTGGGCCTCTGTTAGGTACCGTGTCAGGGCCTGATTTAGGAATACTGTTAGGGCTTTAGTGCGGGACAGTTCTGGGCCAGATTTAGGAAGAGCATCTAGCCTCAGTTAGGGACAGTGTCACGGCCTTTGGCCTAAATTCAGGGCCTGAGTTAGGCACAGCATAAGGGCTTCAGTTTGCATAAGAGGCAGGACACTTGCAAGGCACAGGCTTAGGGTGAAGTTTAGGGATCGTGTCAGGAAATGACCTAGGGGTAGTGTCAAGACCTTAGTCACTGAGAGTATCAGGGCCTTAATTAGAACCAGTGTCAGGGCTTCAGGTAGGGACAGCGTCAGAGCCTTTGTTAGGTACAGTGTCAGGGTCTGAGTTAGGTGTTGTGTCAGGGCCTGAGTTAGGACGAGCCTCCAGGCCTCTGATAGGGAGAGGTTCATAACCTTGGGACTAATTTCAGGGCCTTAGTTTGGGACAGCATCAGGGATTTAGTTAGCGCAAGAGGATCGACATTAGTTAAAGGCAAGGTTAGGTTAAGGTCTAAGGATAGTGTCAGGACATGACCTAGGAGTAGTGCCAAGTCTTCAGTTACTTAGAGCATCAGGGCCTAATTTAGGACCATTGTCAGGCCTTCAGGTAGGGACAGCGTCAGGGCCGGACTTGGGAAGAGTGACAGGGCTTGAGTGAGGCCTAGTGTCAGGGCCTTAGCTAGGGACAGTATCAGGGTGTGACTTAGGAACAGCATAAGGGCCTGGGTAGGATCGGCCTCAGGGGCTTTGCTACAGCCATTATCAAGGCCTCTGTTAGGGACAGCCTCAGGGTCTCACTTAGGGACAGCGTCACGGCTTACTTAGGGACAGTTTCAGGACCTTGTTAAGAGATGTTTCAGGAAATGAGCTCAGGATAGTGTCAGGACATTATATATTGACGGCAGCAGGGCCTTAGTTAGAGACAGTGTCAGGGCCTGCGTTAGGACTAGCATCTGGGCCTCTGTTAGGTACCGTGTCAGGGCCTGAGTTAGGAAGAGTGTTAGGGCTTTATTGAGTGTCAGTTGTGGGCCCGATTTAGGACGAGCATGTAGGCCTTAGTGACAGTGTCACGGCCTTGGTCCTATATTCAGGGTCTGTGTTAGGCAGAGAGTAAGGGCTTCAATTAGCATAAGAGGCAGGACATTTGCTCTGGCAAGGTTTATGGTAAAGTTTATGGATCGTGTCAGGAAATGACCTAGGGATAGCGTCAAGACCTTAGTCACTGAGAGTATCAGGGCCTTATTTAGAACCAGTATCATGACTGCAGGTAGGGACAGCGTCAGTGCCTGACTTAGGGAGAGCAACAGGGATTTCTAAGGGACAGTGTCAGGAGCTTGTCTAGAAATGGGTCAGGATATTAGCTCCGGATAGTGTCGTATTTTAGTTATTGCCGGTAGCGGGACCTATATTAGTGAAGATTTCAGGCCTTAGTTAGTGACAGTGTCAGGGCCTTAGTTAGGACTATTCTGGGCCTTAATTAGGGATAGCATTAGGTCATCAGTGAGGATAAGAGGCAGGAAATTAGCTCGGGACAGAGTCAGGTTCCAGGCCAGGGGTAGTTTCAGGAAATGAGCTAGGGATAGCGTGGTGACGTTAGTTATTGAGAGCATCAGGGTGCTAGTTAGGACCAGTGTCAGGGCTTTAATCAGGACCAGTGTCAGGTCTTTAATCAAGACCAGTGTCACAGCTTGATGTAGGGACAGCGTCAAGCCTAACTGAAATACGGCAACAGGGCCTATGTGAAGCCTATCCTTAGGGCCTGAGTCAGGGACAGTGTCAGGGCATGCCTTAGGAGCAGCATAAGGGCCTCTGTAGGAGCAGCATTAGGGTCTTCGTTAAAGTCACGCTCAGGGCCTCTTTTAGGGACAGTGTAAGGGCTTCCTTTGGGACAGTTTCAGGACCTTAGTAAGACATGGGTGAGGATATTAGCTCAGGATAATGTCAGGAGTTTAGATATTTATGGCAGCAGGGCCTTAGTTAGATACAGTGTCAGGGTCTGATTTAGGATTAGCATCAGAGCCTTTGTTAGGTACAGTGTCAGGGAATGAGTTAGGAGTAGTCTCAGGGCCTTGCTTAGGGAGAGTATCAGGGTTGGAGTTAGGTGTAGTGTCAGGGCCTTATTTAGACTAGAGCCTCCAGGACCCTCCCTGATTTCCAAAGGGCAGATTAGAACAGTTGCTAATCAGGGAAGGGAGGGCCTGCAGAGACAATGGAGGAACCCTCAAAAAACAATAGTGCAGCCTTGGGGCAGGATCCTGGTTTTGCCTCAAGGGATACAGGTAAGCATATCTTTGGGCTCTTTACCAACCTAAAACCCCCACAAAATAGAAGGTTTTAGTCTTCTTTATTTCAGAGAAGCTCATCAAGAGACCATCTGAGGCCAGATTAAAAGGGAGTTAAGGCCCTGTACACACACGAAACCTTAGGAGCAACTGCGTCCTTAAACCATTGCTGTAAAACTCCTCACCAGATCCTCCTGCATTGGGACGCATGGTTTTTGAGGGCACGAGTTTTCTGTGTCCCCGTATGGCTGCCAAAGCAGTAAAGCTATTCTTTTCTACTTCCTCCAAACCACTCTCTCTCAGATTCGATTTGGCACTGGTGCACAGTGGTCGAGTTTTCGACATCAAATTTAGTACCCAATGTGGGGCTCACTTGGGGATGGCCCCTGTGGGTCCCCTGACTCAATCGGGCACTGAGATTTTCTCCACGCCAGCCTCTTTCGAGAGAGTGTAGTGTTGGAGAATTCCTTTAGAGGCCAGACCACCTGGGACCCTTGCCTGGAAAGGCTGTGCCCCAGTCATCCCAGCAGTTAGAACTCTGGGGAGGGAATAGATGGTGGAAGAGGGAGCACCCTAGCAGCTGCCGAGGCCGTCTTTGCCTTGAGGACGTTCCTCTCTTCCTCCTGCCTGGGCTGCCCCGAATGTCCTACTCCAAGGGATTATTTTGGGGAACCAGAAAAATAGCATTTGGGAGGTTGCACCACCTCAGCCAGCGTGTGGTAACTCCCCTGGCATGCAGTCTGAGGTCCTTTTAACCCCGTACATTTGGGGGAACCTTGGTTCCCATTTGGGTGACTTTTCATTCCAGGAAATCTCATTTGGAAGGTGCACCACTTGGACAGAAGTCACAGGCTAAGTTGAGACTTGGAAGATGATTTGAGTCTTGTGCTGTTTGGTTTTTGGTTTCTGTTTGGTTTCTGGTTCCTTTGGTTTGAGGCTTCCATTGGTGTTTAGGATTTTGTTTGTTTTTAGTCCGTGTATGAGTGTTCTATGGTTCAAGCATAAGAAGTGCTTCTTCTTCAGTTCCATGTGATAGCCAATGGGCAAAATCCTGGCAGACTGGTCAACCTATAGTTGTAAACCTAAGACTAAAAAAAGAATGAAATTCTATTGTAATTTTGTCTGGCCAATGTATGGATACATTCTTGAAAAATGAGGAATGGTGGTCTTTGAGTGGGAGCCTAAATGACTATACTATCCTTCAGCTAGAGTTCTTTTGTCACAGGAAGAGAAAGACAAAAGAAGTTCCATATGTTCAAGCATTTATGAAGCTACGTAATAAAGAAAGTGAGCAGCTAGGTAACAGGCTGATGGTACAAAGAGAAAAGAAAATCACTTTGTAGTAGAGTTGGTTGTGTCTGAATGCGGAAAAAAATAAGGGGCAACATAAGATGGATACAGAAGGTGATGAACATTTGTGCAAAGGGAACACTGAGGAAAGAGTTGTGCATGACCAGGATTTTCTAAGATGGATTTTGTTGGCAGTGGGTTAGGGCAAGCCTGGATTTGGTTTCTCCCTCCAAAGTTTTCTTGGAATGCTGCTTTTGATTTTGAACAGCTTGTGAGTTCCTTTGCCTGTCTGTGACCTGTATTTTTCTTCGAAATCTCTTTACTTTGGTTCAGTGAATAAGTGTTGTTTGGCCAATTCTAACAGTTCTTTTGATGTCCAGATAGCTTTGAGCTGCTTTCAAAGGCCCTTGAGCCATCTAAGAGAGAAACGTTTGATTAGTATGTTAAATTACATGGAACTCCTAAAAAGCTAGTATGTCCTGGTAAAGTTTTATCAGTCATAATTCTAGTTATTTTTAAATGTTGTATGTAACAGCAATAATGGTTTCTTTTGTCATTTACATTGTGGTCAAATGCTTAACCATGACCTTTTAAGTCTTTATGTGATTTATAGATAGTTACTGTTGTGCTCTAACACTTTGCAAAAGTGCTCCATCTTCAAGAAGATCTATGTGAAGGACCTTTTGGCAAGCACAGGTCTCTGATAAATTTCATATCATAATGCCACACTGGGTAAGAAATGAAAAATCTTAATGGAGAATCGGATGGCTTCGTAAACAGTTAACAGAAGGATTGGTTATTCAGTGAACTGGTGAATATGGTTATAATGTTTTTGTTTTTTTTTGTTACTGGAGTTGATCTGTGTTTTCCAGACACAGGGAAGTCCTTCCCCTCAAGCTACTTAGGACTTGGAGCAATTGGATAAATGACACCTGTGTATGGAAGTGTGTATTTATGAAAGTTACTGTGTTGGCTTCATTTTGCCCTGATGTGTAAGAGGAAAGGAAAATTACCTAGTGAAGTTATGAGAATGTAACTACACATGATGAATCACTGTTTGCTTTAGGTCTACTGCTAAAAGCACATGTGCAATGCTTGTGTGACAATTGGGTATGAATAATAAAATGTATGGCCTATATAAAGCGTTTTCTCATTAACATTCCTCTGAGCAAGTTCACAATACCTGATCAGTATTCCCCCAATGTGGATTAACTAGGCAAATATACAGGAGGCCTAGCGCTGAGGGACATGATCTACACGTGGGCCAAACAGCTGAATCATTCTGGCACTGAGGGATTGACATTTTGATCATCGATGCTTTCTATTGAAAGACTTGTAATCAAAAGGGAAAAAAACTCTTCACATATTGAGGTATGAGGAAGTCACTCTGGCTTATACATGATTTAACTTCAATTTTACTCACCAAAGTGGCCTGTTTTGTGGTCTTTTGGATATGAATTGTACATCTGCTTTGGCATTGAGGAGGGGAATGCATCTGACTGTCAAAAAGGAGTAACTGTGCTTCAGACGTACGAGATAAACCTAAGTGTCCATTGTAGATGTGATTTCGATGCATTCCCGTATTTTTGTTTTCTTTTTTCTTTTTTTTTCTAAGTCTTTATTGGAGTATAATTGCTGTACAGTGGTGTGTTAGTTTCTGCTTTATAACAAAGTGAATCAGTTATACATATACATATGTTCCCATATCTCTTCCCTCTTGCGTCTCCCTCCCTCCCCCCCATCCCACCCCTCTAGGTGGTCTCAAAGCACTGAGCTGATCTCCCTGTGTGTATCTTTTTGAATTCGTGTTTTTGTTTCCTTCAGAAAGATACCCCCAAGTGTAATTCCTGCGTCATATGGTAGTTCTATTTTCAATTTCTTGAGGAACCTCTGTACTGTTTTCCACAGTGGCTGCACCAATGAACATTCCCAAGAGAAGGCGTGAGGGTTCTCCTCATCCTCGCCAAGGCTTGTTATTTGTTGTGTTTTGGAAGATAGCCAAGTTTTTAGGTGTGAGGTGATAATCTCATTGTTCTTTTGATGTGCGTTTCCCTGATGATAAGTGATATTGGTCATAGTTTCATATGTCTCTTGGCCATCTGTACGTACTCTTCGGAAAAATGTTCGGTCCCAAGTTTTAATTGGGTTTTTGATTTTTGGAGGTTCAGTTGTGTGGTTCTTCATCTATTTGGGATATGAACCCCTTTTCAGACATACTGTTTGCAAATATTTTCTCATATTCGGTAGGCTGCCTCTTCATTTTGTGCATGTTTTCCTTTGCCATTGAAAAGCTTTAAAGTTGGGTGGAGTCCCATTGGTTTATTCTGCTTTTGTTCCCCTTGCTTGGGGAGGCAGATCCAGAAAATATTGCTAAGACGGATGTCAAAGAGCATACTGCTTATGTTCTCTTCGAGGAGCTTTATGGCTTCAGGTCTTACGTTGAAGTATTTGATTCACTTTGAGGTTGCTTGTGTAGGTGGTATAAGAAAGGATTCCAGTTTGATTCTTGTGCATGTTGTTGTCCAGTTTTCCCACCACCATTCATTGAAGAGGCTATCTTTTCCCCATTGTATAGTCTCACCTCCGTTGTCATAGATGAATTGACCATATATGCCTATGTTTCTTTTGGGGCTCTCAATTCTGTTCCATGGATCTCTGTGTATTTCTTTTGTTCCTATACCATACTGTCTTGATTATTCTAGATATGTAGTATAGTTTGAAACAGGGAGTGTGATATGTCCAAGTTTGTGCTTCTTTCTTAAGATCATATTGACTATTCAGGTTCTTTCCTGTTTCCTTACACATATCAGAATTCTTTGTTCTAGTTCTCATAAAATTCCATTGGTATTTTGATAAGAATGGCATCAAATCTCTAGATTGCTCTGGGATGTGGAATCATTTTAACAATATGAATTCTTCCAATCTATGAACACATTATATCTGTCCATTTGTCTGTGTCGTCTCCAGTTTCTTTCATCAGTGTCTTCCAGTTTTCTGAGTACAGGTCTTTTACCTCCTGGGTTAGAGGTATTCCTAGGTATTTCATTTTTGTTAATACCATTGTCAATGGGTTTGTTTTCTTAATTTCTCATTCTGAAAATTTGTTGCCAGTGGATAGAGATGCAACTGATTTCTATAGGTTAATTTTGTATCCTGCAACTTAACTGAATTTTCCAATGAATTCTATTTGTTTTGGGGGGGTCATCTTAAGGATTTTCTAAATAAAACATCATGTCGGGACTTCCCTAGTGGTCCAGTGGTTAAGAGTCCGTGCTCCCAATGCAGGGGGCCTGGGTTCGATCCCTGGTCAGGGAACTAGATCCCACATGCATGCCACAACTAAGAGTTCTCATGCCACAACTAAGGAGCCTGCCTGCCGCAACTAAGGAGCTCACCTGCCACAACTAAGACCCAGCGCAACCAGAATAAATAAATGAATGAATAAATAAATAAATAAATGAAATATAAAACGTCATCTCATCTACAAACAGTGACAGTTTTACTTTTTCCTCTACCGTTGGATTCCTTTTATTTCTTTTTCTCATGTAATTACTATGTCTAGGACTACCTAGACCATGTTGAATGAAAGTGGTGAGAGTGGTCGGGGTTAGAGTTAGGTCTAAGCAGAATCCGCCCTCTTCCCCTTCCTCCCTCCCCATCTCTCTGAGGCCTCCAGGAAGGACAGGACTATTCCTGGGTCACACATGACTCAGGGAGTTGAACTGGACCACTGTTTCTCTGCCCCCCAGTCCTGGGCATAGTTTTGTATACTATCTCTGTACCTTCTTTGACCAGGTGTCTATTTAGAGCTTTCCCTATTTTTAATGGGGCTGTGTTGTAGTTCTTTGTATATTTTGAGACAAATTCTTTATTAGATATGTCTGCAGTTTTTGTCCCCCAGTGTGTGTTGTCTTTCGATTTTCTGAATGAGGTTTTTCACACAGTAGAAATCTTTAATTTTATAAAGTCCACAGAATCCCTTGTTTTTCTTTCTGGACTGCTTTTTTGCGTTGTGTGTTAAAACCACAAAGCTTGTGATGGACATGACCAAGCCCAAGGTCATATCAATTTTCTGTGATGTTTTCTCCTATAATTTTGAATAGTTTTGCATTTAAAACTTGTCTCTGAATCATTTTGAGTGAATTTGCTGTAAGTTGTCAAGCTTGTGTCTACATTCATTTTATTCCATACGGCTTCCAATTCATTGTTCCTTAACTACTTTGGAGAAGCTATGGGATATTGTCTTCATTTGTTTGAGTTTCCACAATTTAATGGGTTCAGCAGTTCTGCCAGCAGGGTCGCTGTCTCCAGTGACCCGTGAGGGAGGGGTGGCCTGCACTTCCCGTACCGACCACAGGGTGGCGCTGATCCCGCCTCTCTGACCCACAGCGCATGCGAGTTCCCCGTGGACCCAGCTCTGAGCGCAGCTGAGGGCAGTTGTGTCTCCTCAGGCAGCGCCGGGTTGTGGCTGCTGACGGGCGCTCGGTCTCCTCAAGGACTCGCTGGGGTTTCGGCTTCAGGACAACGTGGGGCTGCGTCCTCGCTGACGGGAGCTGGGTTTCCTGAGGACGCAGGCGACGCCGGAGGAACAGGTGAGGAGACAGTGAGGAACAGTGGGGAGAAGCTTCCTGGGGGCGACTGACGGCTGCCGGGGTCCGTCCTCGTGCGACCCAGGAAGGGCTTGGTGTGCAAAGCTGGGTTTTTGGTCAGGCTGGTGTGCGGTGGAGCTGCGTGGGTTATGGGGTGTGCAGTCTCCCCCGTACCGTTTACCGTGGGGCTGCCCTTCCACTCGGTGTGTCCCTGCCCCCCTGGTCGTAACTTAACGGCCCCCTCCCCCGCCAGAGTGCGGGGTGGGTTCTGGGCTCTCCGTCCCGTCCCTCTGGTCTGTGCGCCTGTTTTGAGCCAGTTCCACACTGTTTTGGGGACTGTAGCTTCGTGATGAAGTGTGAAGTCAGGGAGGGAGATGCCTGCGGCCCGTTCTGGTTTCTCAGGGTCACCTTGGCTCTTCGGGGTCCTTTGTGGCTCCACACGCATCTTAGGAAGATTTGCTCCACTTCTGTGAAAAACACCATTGGAATTTCAGGACGGCCTGCCTTCCCTGTGTGCACCGCTTTGGGTGGAACGGACGTTTTAGCAACAGTAATTCTTGCATTCCATGAGCACGGGGAGTCTTTCCACCGACTTGTGTCTTCTTCAATGTCTTCATGAGTGTCTTAAAGTTTTCAGGTCTTGCACATCCTCAGTTAAATTTATTCCTTGGTATTTTGTTCTTTTTGATGCAGCTGTAAATAGGTTTTTTTTCTCTTTCTGATGGTTCATTATTCGTGTTTAGAAATGCAGTTGAGTTGTGTGTACTGATTTTGCGTCTTTACTGAATTCATTTATTATTTCTAACAGTATTATTTTGGTGGAATGATGTGGAAAATTGAACTTCCCAAATCCCGCTGTTTCTACCACATCTAAGTCATCCACAACAGGGAAGAAAGGGAAGTTTTTTATATTTGGAAGTTCTAATAAGTCTTTCCACAGTGCCTCTAAATGACATGTGGACTTGGGGTGAGCTGCATCTGGGTAAGGCTTGGCCTCTGTATGGAAGTTTGATGTTTCCTCTGCCTTTCTGGCATGGTTTTGACATGGTGTTTTGCAAAGTACTTGACTTTCCAGTAATTTCAAACATACAGACAGCTTTACATACAGAAAAGCAAGTCTTGTATCTTGATTAAATATATTCGTAAATATTAATGTTGACATTATTTAAAATGGAATTGTTTTCATAAGTTCTTTTTCAGATTATTTATCGCTAGTATATATGTATAAGATAGATTTTTGTGAATTGATATTTTTTCTATAACTTTGCTGAATTAGTGATTAGTCAAATAATTTGTTGTTGTTATAGGAAGTTTTATATATAAGATGGTGTGATCTGTGTTCTGTGAATGCACACAGTTTTAATTTTTCCATTCACATATGGATGGCTTTGGTTTCTTCCCTCAAAACCCTGGGTAGAACTTCCAGTACACTATTATCAGTGGTGGAGGCCACCTTCCTGGCCTTGTTCCTGATTTCAGGAGTAAATCTTCCAGTTTTTAACATTGAGCATGGTGTTTGCTGTGGCTTTGTATACTACTCTTTTTCATATTGAACAAACTTCCTTTTATTCCTATTTTCTTGAGTGCTTGTATCATGAAATAGCACTGGATTTTGATTACAGCTTTTCCTGCAGTAATTGATAGGATCGTGTGCTTTGACTTCACTTCTTTATAGTTCTTCAGTACATTGCTTAGGTTTAATATGTTGAACAACCTGACATTTCCAGTGTAGAGATACTTGCTTATGGCATCATGCCTTTAATGTTCTGTTGGCTCCATGTTGTTCTAATTTTGTGGAGGATTCTTGTGTTCATATTTGTAAGGTATACTGGTGTACTTTTCTTTCTCATGCTGTATTTGTGTGACTTGATTAGATGTGGCTTGGTGTTGGTGCTTTGAAGGGTCAGCATTAGGGCTGGAACTGGGTTATGGTTGCCCTAAGCGACCCTGACGTTGCAGCCCAGGCCGCCCGCCTCTGAGCACCGCGTCCCCCCGCCAGCTCCGACCTGGCCCTCTAGAGACTCCCCCCGTCCTTGGAGGGCAGGGCTGACCGCCCCTCGGCCTCCCTCCCCCCTCTGCGCTTCCGTCCGTCCTCCCTGATTCAGGACACCCCGTCCTCCATGAGGCTCCTGGATTCCGGCCTGGGGGACCCACAAGCCCCCACGAGCTGTGTCGACCACGAGGATTGTCACCTCAAGAGGCCCCGGAAGACGGACTTCCCGGGACCTCAGTATGGGACTTTGTGTGCCGATGGGCCACCACAGAGCTGCCCGGGGTGAGCTGAGGTCACTGACCGGTGTGCGGGCGTCCTCATGGGGGGCATTTGGACCCTGACACATGGAGGAGAAGGCGATGTCATGGCAGAGACAGAGACGGGACTGGGAGTGGCCTGGGACTGACTGACCCCAGAAGGCGCAGAGGAGCGGGCCCCCAGCACCTTGACCTCGGGCTCCAGGCCTGAGGGGAAGCGTCCCCTGTCCCAACCACGCCCCCCGTCTGGTGTCCTGTGCCGGGGCCACAGGAATCCCACACCCGGCCTGCGGGGTGCGGCGCTGTGCTTGCTGACACCCAGGACCGTCACCGGCCTCCACCCCTCTGGGCATGACCCCCTCTCCTCCTCGGTGAGGGACTCAGGGCCCAGGACCCCCGTCCCACACTTCCCCATCACAGCAACCTGCCCCGCTCCCCCAGCCACCCCGGGGCATCTCAGGCCCCAGAAAGGAGCCGTAGCAGCGTGGTGACTTGGCGAGTGGTCACAGGCCACCGCACCCACCCCGAGACCTGAGTGTGGCCATCTGAGAAGGGACCCACAAGCCCCCCGACCCAGGCGCCCCGTTTCACAGGGCAGGTCCTCTTGCCGAGTCTCTGGAGGGGAATGTCGAGCAGGGGTGCCTGAGGCCTGTGAACATGTGGGCCAGAGAGGTCCTCCCCAGGAGCCCAGGCACAGTGAGCCCCGGGGCGTGTGCATCCCTCTCCTCCTGTACTCCACGGAGTGAGGTTAAAGCCCCAGTGACCCCCAATAAGAGACAAGACACCCAGAGGACTAGACCATCCACAGACCGGGAACTGAGTGTCCACCTCATTTCCCTGGAGAGAACAGTGTGTTCACCGGGACTGCAGCTGGGCCCATGTGCCCACAGACACCGAGCTTTAGTGAACCGGCCACACAGCAAACCCCCTTCCAGGGTCCCTTGTGTTACTAGACGCAGCCTTCAGGGCAGGGGGCTGGCCCAAGCGAGGATGCACGTGCTCTAGCGCCGGACACGCACTGCCCGTCCCCCTGCCCATCTCCCGGCCCCCTCCTGCACCCTGTGACCTCACCCTCTCAGGAGCCCTCCTCTCCAGGCTCCGAGCACCCGCATTTCCCACCTGCACCCCATCACTCTCCACTTCAGTGTGCCCGTTTCCCCGCCAGGTGAAGTGGACGGCAAACGTCCCACACTGGTGTTTTCAGCCGCGGAGACGGGGCTTCCTTTTTCTTGCCGGCTGGGGTCTGGCCGGACATCAGGGTCTGGCCCTGCAGGGAGCAGCCCTGATCCCGCCCTGAGTATAACAGCTTCAGGGAATTCTGGGAGCAAGAAAAAAGAAGCCGCGGAGGGGATCCCCTACCCTGCAGTTGGGGTCAGAAGTCGGTGGGGAGGATCTTGGGGCCCTGGAATCTGAAGGGCCCCCCTACCAGGGGAGGTGTGGGAGACCCTGGGTGGCAGTTAATCTGAGTCCAAGGCCCTCCTGCGTAGGAGGCTTCCTAGCCCCGGGGATCCTGAAGAGGCCGGCTCCCTCCTCCCCTCCACCTGCAGGCCTTGTCCCTACTCTTGAGAGATTCCCTAGGGTGGGGTCCTGGTACTGGAGGTGCCCCGATGCTGTGGCCTCCTGAGTCTCCAGTGAGGATAATGGGAGTGGGGGAAGCCCTGTTCACAGAAAGGGAGCTTCTGCCAGAACAGAGCCTGGGTCTGCTGCCCCCGACCCCAGGTGCACTGGGGCAGGAATGTGAGAGCTAGAATTTGGCTAGAATGCAACTGTGAGACCCTGAGGGGCGAGGATTGGCTGACCTGGGCAGCCTGACCCTGCCGGCCAGCTCTCCCCAGGTGTGCCTGCGTTGAGGTCAATATAAACACCGCTCCAGGCAGCAAGAGCCCCTGCAGCTGGGCCTGACGCCATGTTCTCTGCCCCATCAGCAGTCTCGGGGCTGGGCTGCTGGGAGGGAGTGAGGGGCCACGGCTCTGTTGGTGGCCCGGTGTGAGTGGGGCTCTGCTGGACTTTCTGCAGGAGTTGCTGGGCTGCCACCTGCTAAAGGACAGGATGTGTCACCCATACCTTCTGCTGGAATTTCTCCCTGGGCAGAGGTGAGGAAGGAAAAACGCAGTGGGGGCCGGGAGAGGAGGGGTATCTCAGGCAGGGAAATGGAAAGCTTCCAGAAGAGTGCCCAGGGCCAGGACCATCCTGGCTGGCCTGCAGGCACCAAGTCGGCCTGCGTGCTGTGGCTGGTGTGACTCCAAGCCCTTTCCTCTAGGCTTTCAAGTCCTTGCACACATTCAGGTGTTTTACCTGGGAAGGGTGGGAACAGTTCAGCAGCAGCTGGCCTGGGGCTCAGCTCACGTTTACTCACAGACGCCTCGGCACCGTCCCCCAGCCTTGCAATGAGGACACTCCTTGCGGGGGAGCTGCTGGCTGCATGGGAGTCGATCCCCCGCCTCTGACCAACTTCAGAATTGTTTACCACTGGAGCAAGTGCCCTGATAGGGTTTTCATCTGTATAACTAGTGGGTTTTTGATTAGCAACGTGAAGGGTGACATCAGAAGTCCTGAATCAGGATGGAAATACTTATCCCCAACAGGTACAGGCGTAAAAACCTGGGGAGGCCGTGTGCAGCCGGCACCCTTAGGGATGGGCTTCTGACTGACCCTTCAACGTTCTGGTGTCCAGCCACTGCTTTAGTATTTCTGAGGCCCAATGCTGACCGTAAGGGTTCTGTAACCCAGCCTCTGTGGGCCTTTAATAAGGCCCTCACTCCAGGATCCTACAGAGCAGGGTCTGTGTGACCATTCTGTGGCTTCTGTAACAAATGACCACGAGCTGGGTGGTTCAAAACAACAGGAATTCATCCTCCCCCAGTCCTGGAGACCAGACATCTGAGATCAAGGTGTTGCAGGACAGAAGTCTCTCCAAAGGCTCCAGGATAGGGTTCTTCCTGCCTTTTCCAGCTTTTGGGGGCTCCAGGCATTCCCAGGCTTGCGGCTGCATCCCTCCCGTCTCTGCCTCTGTCTTCACGTGGCTTCTCCTCTGTGTCTGTGTTTCTCCTCTTTTGTCTCTCATAAGGACTTTCTCAGTTGGATTGAGGACCACCCTAACCCAGGATGACCTCACTTCGAGCTCTTTAACTACATATAGAAAGACCCTTTTCCCAGATATGGTCCTGTTCACGTGTTCTGAGGGGTGCACATCTTTCGGGGCCAGCATTCAACCCATTGCCTGTGTATAAAATAACCCTCATTTTAGGAGATTGCCAAGGTCTCGTATAGACTGGCACAGACAGCAGCCATGTGGGTGCGGTCTGGGCAGAGTGAGGACCCTGGAATCACCTGGAAAGGATGGAGTCCTGGCTGCATTAGGTGAGCTCTTCTACCACGGGGCACGTGGAAACAGCCACTCCACCCTGTCCGTGGAAAGGGACCCAGTGCCGAGTCCAGAAATGGTTATATTGGAAAGCTGGCTCTCCTGGGATTTCATCATCAATAGCATCATGTGACCAATAACTACGGGCTTGGAATCGTTTTCTGGCACGTGATGACAGCACTGTCTCTTTAGGCTCATCCAGCCTAGAATAGGAACGTTTGAAGGAGAAGAGTTTGGGAGATTGTGAAGCTTGGTTGTCAAGGAAACTTCTCCCTTAAACTGAAGGCAGGGCTGGGAGAGCTGAACTCCAGGGACCTTTTAAAGGGGCTTCTCTGAAGCACCATCACCCGAGAGGTGGTCTCAGCGTGAGCTGGGGTTTGAGAAAAGTGTGATGAGATGAAGCCTGACTTTCTGTGACAGCTGGGGAGGGCTTTGTAAAGCACCTTGGCTTTTAAGGTAAAGTTTGTTGCTGGAACAAAGTGTCTCCCAAAACTGGGCTGGAGCTCAAGATGTGTGTGTCCCCTTCTTGTGAGAGTCCAGGGCAGGTGAGTGTCAGGTCCCGGCTCTGGCCCCCTTGTTTCTCCTCCCTGCTTCCAGGTGAGGTCTCCAACCAGCAGGGTGCAGTGACCAGCTGGGCTTCATGCCCTCTGTTGTAGGATGCAGGCTGGCCAAGTCCCTCACCAACTTCACCTGTTTCCCTTGGTAACAGGAGACACTACGCCCCAGCTGGAAGGGGTGGGAAGGCTGGGAGGTGCAGGGTAGCTGTGAACAGGAAAAAGGGAAATGGGTTCTGATGGCCAGCTGCACGGCCCTGTTGTGACGGTCACCTGGACGGTAGCGCACAGACACTGGGTCCTGTGAAGCTTCAGTGCTTTGTGGTTCTGGAAATCCTATAGGAGACGGTCCACAGCAGGTGAAGCTAATGCTCTCAGTGGAGCTGGTGAAGCCCAAGATCTGCAGTTCAGACTGAAGGTGCCGATGTACATACAGGACAAAACCATCTCGTGTGCTTGGACTTCAGGCACGTTTAACATGAATGCAGCCATGTTAATGCCTAGCATCTTCTATCTTGTGCCTCCCCTCAGGGACCCCCTCCTCAGTTCCTGGGGTTCCTGTAACCCACGTACAGGGGGATGGAGAGCGGGCTGTGTCCAGTCTGAGCCCTGAGTTAACCCTGCGGGTGAGTCTGCTCAGGACCGCTGTAACAAATAGCACAGACAGGGCAGCTTGGGTAACAGACCTATCTCCCAGTCCTGGATGCTGTCGGAGATCAAGGTGTGTGCACGCTGGCTTCTCCTGAGGCCTCTGTCCTTGGTGCTTAGACAGCCATCTTCTCCCCAGGTCCTCACGTGGTCTCCCCCTGTGCCTATCTGTGTCCTTATCTCTTCTTGTAGGACATCAATCCTATTGGATTAGGATCCACCCTAGTGACCTCATTTTTACCTTGATCACCTCTTTAAAAATCCCATCTCCAAATACAGCCACATCCTGGGGTCCTGGGGGTTAGGGATTCAGCATGTGAATTTGGAGGGACGTGACTGAGCCTATACCATCCTCCTTAGGAACCAAGTGTGCTTCAGTCCTTCCTTCCCTCAAGTCACACGAGTTGATGTAATGGCTCAAGGAGAGGCCACTCGTGCAGAGTTTGTGTCCCAGCTGGGGAACCCTTCTCTGCTGTCTCTGATCAGGCCGTGGCAGTGCCGGCCCAGTCCTGAGGTGAGCAGTTCTGGGGTTTCCTGCCGTGTCGCCCGGCCTGCTGAGGTGCTCATTGTCAGGGAACTCAGGAGCCAGCAGCCTAGTGGGGATGCCGGGGACTCTCAGGGCCTTGGCAGATGTCTCTCCCGGCAGATACCCTAGCGAAAGTGGGGAAACATTTGGGGGATTACAGGCGGGAGAGAGTCAGTCTCGTTTATGCTTCAGAAAGACCAGGTTGGGGTGGGATGTGAGACGCACCGTGCGGGCAGGCAGCTTTGTCAGGCCTGATGGAGGAAGCAGGCACCAGATGGGGCTTGGGCCAGGGCTGTGGGCGTAGAGCGGAATTAGCGTGGGAACTGGCCACAGACTGTTGTCGAAATCTCAGCTTCCCTGTGCACTGAGGCCAAACAGAAACACGGAGACAGGGATTTTGGAGGAAGAGAGAGATGGCTTTATGTTTCTGCCAGGCAGAAGGAAAGACACAGCTGGCTAGCACCTCAAGAACTGGGCACCCCCCCTCCTTGAGAATCAGGGAAAATTTTATGCGTGGGGCTCTCGCAGTCCGGCGTATAGGATGAGGATAAAAGTAGTGAAGGTCTTGCATTCTTCCTTTCCTTTGCATTATTTCAAAACAGTCATAGCTGGCATCAGGCCGCCTGGTAATTGGGGTCCAGCAGTCTGGTAATTGCATACATTTGCCTCTGGTTTATCGGTGGTGACCTCGTTTCTGAAATGCAAAAACTATAGGGGGTGATTTGTTATGAGGGTCGAATAGAATGTAAGTGCTGGATATAATAAGGTTAGGGAGTGAGAGGCAGGGGATGTAACTCACACAGAGTCAGGGGTGATGGGTGCTAAATGTAAATTACAAAGTGTCAAGGAGTGAGGTTAGCTTTGAAAAGTACAAATCGAATTATTACAGATGAGTGACAAAGTAAAACAAGGAGTGATGAACACTTTCAGGCCAGGTCATGTTTCTTCTCTAGCCTGTTCGCTGTTCCCTTTGTTTTCCTTGTTCTCAGGGGAAGGAAAACTTCATTTCTACTTTTGCTGCAACAAGACTGGAGGAGCAGATGACAGCCACTGGGGCAAAAGGAGGGTGGGAGCCTGGGAGGCCCCAGTGTTACTGAACAAAACATGGGTCGGCTTGCCCGAGTGCAGTAAAGCCAGTCTACTGACACCGGGTGTGGTGAAGGAAAGTGCAGCTTTAATTGTAAAAGTGCCAATACAAGGAGGCCAGGTGGCTTGTGCTCTAAAACCCCAAGCTCCCTGAAGGATTTCAGTAAAGCAATATTAAAGGCCAGGTGAAGGAGGGGCGTCGCAGGGTATGTGATCAGCTGGTGCACAATTCTCTGGTTGATGGTGAGGTAACAGGCAGCTAACATTATAAATTCTTAGGCGCCAGAAGCTGCGGGGCTACCTGTTCATGATCATCAAGTAGTTAATTTCTTCCACTTGGTGGTGGTTTTAGCATCTGTAAAACAACTCAGGAAGCGTGCATCAGGTACTGTTATCCAGGTACTTCAGAGAGGAGCTACAGCAGAGCATGTGGGGGAGGGGTCTGTCCTGGGAAGGCCAAGTAGGGTCCTGCTCGGTTACACCCGGTGCCTGGGATCGGCAACCTGGGAAGGTGGGGCTGCTCCTGGGTGTGGGGAGCTGTGGGCCCAGTCCTCTGAGGGGCCTGTTAGCCCCCAAGGTGAGATGAGGGTGCAGTGGCTGGACAGAGGCGTCTGGCCTGGGAGAGGGGTCCAGGCTGGAAACGTCACGGGCATCATCACAGGGAGGGAGAGGAAAGGCCAATGGGGGCCGGTAGGTCACAGCAGACTATGTGCAGGTGACTGCGGTCCTGGTGGAAGCAACTCAGAGCCACAAAGGAGTGGCCGTCAGGGGCTCAGCTCCATTCTCCTGTTCCTTTGTAAAACTGCTGTGTCAGAGTTTGAGGCACCACCAGGAGACGTCAGGGCCCAGTGCTGCCATGGCTTCATCAAAGGGCCCAGGTGGAAGAGAACCACTGCAGGCTCCGCCCATATCCGCACAGGGAATGAACCCCATCGGGGCTCTTGGGCTCACAGACTTGAGGGAACCTCTGTCCTCAGGACCCGTCTTCCTCCCTCCTCTCACCTGCTGGTCAGAGGCCCAGGAACCCCCAACCTGGCTCCACACCCAGGGCCTGGATTCAGAGGCCCAGGAACCCCCAACCTGGCTCCACCCTCAGGGCCTGGATTCTGGGACAGCTTAGGGTAAGCAAGACCCTCATGCTCCTTTATCTGCCCGGGGGGGAGATGTTGACTGATTATGGAGGGCTGAATGTTTCCAGCAGGTATGGGTGGAAAGATGGGGTGGGAAATTCCTATGTCTGCAGGGTCTTCCCAGCATGAAGATCTGTGTGTTTTCCCCGGCCAGTCAACATCCTCCCAGGAAGCCTATATCCAGGATTACGAGGGCAGAGGCTCTCCCCTTGCTTATCTGTAACTTCCCACTCCCACAGCAAGGCTGTGGCTAGCTCCCTGGCTCCCACCATCTGCCATTTATCTGTGCATTGCTCCTTTCCAGGTTACATGTGCAGAGGTTTCAGAATTGTTAGCTACTACACCCTGGAAAGAACTTCCTAGAATAAAGCCCACTGTTTATATACGGTCCATTTTGCCTTTAGTCTACAGATCCCATTCATTTCCAAAGGTGACTTAGGTCAGCACCTTTTATCCCATCCTGTACAGTGAGTTGTTTCCATATATTTCTAATACAATTAGATTCTGTGACATTATGTATTCCATCCTCCAACATTCCTACATCCTAAATAACTAAATTTGAATAGATTATGATTGGCCCCTTGGGCTATGCACATCTGTGGGCTTAGACAAATGCATAGTGACAGGCATCCACCCTAGAGTATCACATGGACTACTTCAAACCCCCACCCCATGATCTGCTTATCATCTATGTAGCTTTGCCTTTCCCGGAATGTCATCAATGGGGTCATGCTGTGTGCAGCCTCCGCAGACTGGAGTCTTTCACTTAGCAGTGTATACTGAAGATTTATCCATGTCTTTCCATAGGTTGGTGGTGCATTCTCTTCTGCTGAGTAGTATTCCACTGCACGTGTATGGGAGGAAGAACAATTTTCCCTCTACTTTTCTAGATTCTTGGTTGAGGCCACCCCTGCCCCTGTAATAAAAGACAGATTACCAGGAGAAAAGCCGAAGTTTAATAACATGTATACCTTCTGAATACAGGGGGGATACCACGGGAAACTGAGTCACGCCCTGAAATGACCAAAACCATCCCCTTAAATACTGTCTTCAGCTAAAAACAGAAGAAAGATGCTGGGGAAGCGGGGAAGGCCAGTTATGGCAGCTTATCATGCAAAGCACAGTAAACAAGGGTATGACTGTTTGCACATTTAAGTCAGGACTTCCCCTTTGAAAAGAGTTACTTAATATTTAATTATCCTTCTATTTTTGGTGCAAAGAGGGACATACCCTTATAATTGGAGGTTTCCCTGTTGTAAATGTCCTTCATAAAACAGCAATCTCAGTTTTCTGAGATTTTTTAAAAAAATTATTATTTTTGGCTGCATTGGGTCTTCGTTGCCGCGTGCAGGCTTTTCTCTGGTTGTGGCGAGCAGGGGCTACTCTTCATTGCGGTGTGCGGACTTCTCATTGTGGTGGCTTTTCTTGTCACGGAGCAGAGGCTCTAGATGTGTGGGCTTCAGTAGTTGTGGCTCACAGGCTTAGTTGAATTGCGGCATGTGGGATCTTCCCGGACCAGGGCTTGAACCTGTGTCCCCTGAATCGGCAGGTGGACTCTTAACCACTCAGCCATCAGGGAAGCCCTGTTTTGTTTTGTTTTTTTTTTAAAGCAGACCAATAATCCTTATGCCAGAGAGACATATTTTGGGGTGACATATTTTACTCGCGTTGACATGGATGTACCCCAATTTGCTTATGCATTCATCTTTTGAAGGATATCCTGATTTCTTCAAGTTTTTAGCCATTATGGAAGTGCTGCTCTTCATAATTGCATCCTTGTTTGCATTTGAACATAGATTTTCAAAGCAGTTGCCTAAATACTGGAAGTATGATTGTTGGATGCCAACATGAGACTTGTTTAGCTTTGGAAAAACTGCCAAATTGTCTTACAAAGTGGCTGCACATGCATCCCCCCAGCTATGAGGGAGAGTTCCTTTTTTTCCTCACCCTCTAGCAATTGGTATTGTCATATTTTTGGAGCTTAGCAGTCCTAATATGTGTGCTGTGATAGTTCATGATTTTAATTTGTAATTCCCTAATGGTATATGATGTTGAGCTTGTTTCTTTTTCTTTTTTTTTTTTTGCGGTACGCGGTCCTCTCACTGTCGTGGCATCTCCCATCGCGGAACACAGGCTCTGGACACGCAAGCTCAGCGGCCATGGCTTACGGAACCGGCTGCTCCGCAGCATGTGGGATCATCCCGGACCGGGGGACCAACCCGTGCCCCCCGCATCAGCAGGTGGACTCTCAACCACTGCACCACCAGAGAAGCCCTTGAGCTTGTTTCTGTATGACTTTTACTGTCTGTATATCTTTTTTGGTGGGATGTCTGTTCAGATCATGCTGTTCATGTTCATGCTGAGAGGAGCCCTGTCTCCTCAGGACCTGCTGGGGCTTTGGTTTCTGGAACACGTTGGGCTGAGTCCCCGCTGATGTCCAGGCTTCAGGACAAGCCGGGGTCGAGTCCACACTAACAGGAGCCGGGTCTCCTCAGGACCCGCTGGGCCTTCAGCTTTGGGACACTGTGGGGTCCAGTTCATGCTGACAGGAGCCTGGTCTCCTCACGACCTGCTGGGAGGTGATGCCACTGAGGGAGAAGGTGAGGAAAAGTGGGCAGAAGGTTCCTGTGCGTGGCTGACCGCTGAGGGTGTCTGTCTTCAGAGGACCCAGGAGAGGAAGGGCTTGATCTGGAAAACTGGGTTTTTGTCCCCTCTTGTGTGTGCTGTAGACAGAGTGCAGTGTTGTTCTTTGGCGTGTAGCATCTGATTTTCCCAGCACCGTTTATTGAGGGGACTGTCCCTTCCCTGGTGTATGTTCTTGGCTCCTTTCTTGTGAATTAACTGACCACATACCTGTAGGTTGATTCCTGGGTTCTCTGCTCTGTTCCTCTAGTCTGTGTGCCTGTTTTTGTGCCAATTCCACACTTTTTGGGGACTGTAGCTTCGTAATGTAGTGTGAAATCAGGGAGGGAGACGCCTCCAGCCCGTTCTCCTTCCTCAGAGTCGCTTTGGCTCTTCTGGGTCCTTTGTGGTTCCACACACAGCTTAAGATTATTTGTTCTGTTTCTATGGAAAGTGTCTTTGGACTTTTGGGAAGGATTGCATTGAATGTGTACATTAATTTTGCTAGACTGCATATTTTTTAAAAATTAAACAAAAATTTGGGTCACACCATGTAGCATGCAGGATGCGTGATCTTAGTTCCCCAACCCGGGATCGAACCCGCACCCCCTGCAGTGGAAGCACAGAGTCCCAACCCCTGGATGGCCAGGGAATTCCCACCATAGAATGCATATTTTCACAGTATTTTTTTTTTTTTTTTTGTGGTACGCGGGCCTCTCATCGTTGTGGTCTCTCCCGTTGCAGAGCACAGGCTCCAGAAGCACAGGTTCAGCGGCCATGGCTCACGGGCCCAGCCGCTCCGCGGCATGTGTGATCCTCCCAGACCGGGACACGAAGCCGTGTCCCCTGCTTCGGCAGGCTGACTCTCAACCACTGCGCCACCAGGGAAGCCCTTGTTTTGTTTTGGTTTTTTGCGGTATGCGGGCCTCTCACTGTTGTGGCCTCTGCCATTGCAGAGCACAGGCTCCGGAAGCACAGGCTCAGCGGCCATGGCTCAAGGGCCCAGCCGCACCGCGGCATGTGGGTTCTTCCCGGACCGGGGCACAAACCCACGTCCCCTGCATCGGCAGGCGGACTCTCAGCCACTGCCCCACCAGGGAAGCCCCTCCATTTATTTTCGTCTGTTCAGTGTCCTCTATCAGTGTCTTCCAGTTTTCAGTGTGCTGGTCCTTCACGTCCTTGGTTAAATTTACTCCTAGTTATCTTTTTGGATGCAATTGTAGTGGGATTTTTTAAAAATTCTTTTTCTGATGGTTCATTATCAGTGTATAGAATCACAAATGATGTTTGTGCATTGATTTTTCTTTTTTTTTTTGTATCCTGCAGCTTTACTGAATTCATTTTTTAGTTGTAACAGTTTTTTGGTGGTTGAATGTGGAAAACTAGAATTCAGAAATCCCACTGTTTCATCTACATCCAGGTCATCCACAGCACCCAAGACATAGTGGCTCCCAATATAATCTTCCCATGGTGCCTCTTGTAGTATGTGGACTCCTACAAGGGTGATTAGCATCCCCACTGTGGGCGAACTGGATCTGGGTAGGGCTTGGCCTCTATAACAGAGTTTGATGTCTGTATTTCTGGCATGGTATGACATGGTTGTTTTGATAAGTACTTTATTTTCTAGTAAATTTCAAGTATATCAAAAAGTTTAAATAGCAGTATAAAGTTTTCCACCTTCACAAAATACTCCAGTTTGTTTTACCCTGTGAGACTGGGAGGGCTACTCTCCCAGGGAACCAGCACATAACCCCAAAGTTATCTGTAAACATGTGAATAAGTGGCTGTTTTAGTTTTCTTTTTTCTCCTTTTTTGTTATTTTTTAAAAATAGCTATTTAATATCTTATATCATTTCATTTTCCCCATATATTATTTCAGAAGTTTTATACTTTTTTCTCTTTTTATAGTTATCCTAGAAATATCATGCATCCTTGACTTTTCAAAATCTAAAAATAACCAGTAGGGCTTCCCTGGTGGCGCAGGGGTTGGGGGTCCGCCTGCTGATGCAGGGGACACGGGTTCGTGCGCCAGTCCGGGAGGATCCCACGTGCCGCAGAGCGGCTGGGCCCGTGGGCCATGGCCGCTGGGCCTGCGCGTCCGGGGCCTGTGCTCCGCAACAGTAGAGGCCGCGGTGGTGAGAGGCCCGTGTACCGCAAAAAAAAAAATTTAAAAACTAATAAAAATAACCAACATCTTTACCTTCCTCTTAGATAATACAAGAACCTTAGTAGTTTAATTTTATTCAGCCCCTCATGACTTAACATGTTATTATTATGTAGTTTAATTTTTTTTTAATATTCTTACAAGACAGAAGGAGACCTGTTTAGAATTGTTATTGTGTTTTGCCATCAGTCCTTTTTTATATTTCCCACATTTTTGCTACTTTCTCTATTATTCATTGATTGTTTTATCTTTTAGACCATCCACCTAGGGCCATTTTCCTTCTGCTTAAAGTCTATCCTTTAGAATAGATGAACTCTCTTAGTTTGTGTTTACCTGAAAGTGTCTTTGTTTCACCATCACTTAAGGGAGATGTTTTTGCTGAATATGGCAGTTTAGGTTGGCAGTTATTTTCTTGTAGCAATTTGAAGATCTCATTCCTCTGTC
Organism: Delphinapterus leucas; assembly: GCF_059928025.1. Taxonomy (NCBI): domain Eukaryota; kingdom Metazoa; phylum Chordata; class Mammalia; order Artiodactyla; family Monodontidae; genus Delphinapterus; species Delphinapterus leucas. Next base: position 642,066 of record NW_028322289.1, read on the forward strand.
TTTTGGTTTCCATTATTGCTATTGAAAAGTCACCTGTCAGTCTTTCAGTTCCTTGTCTCTGGCTGCTTTAATATTTTTCCCTTTGTTTTTAGCTTTCTGCTGTTTCACTGTATCTATATTTATCTTGCTTGGGTTTATTTGGCTTTTTTAAGTCTGTAAATTGGAGGTGTTTTGAAATGTGTTTATTGACTTATTCATAATTCCTAAACTGTGAATTTCCATTTTTATGTTCTGTTGATCTGTTTGTCTTAATGTATAAATAAATCTTTTATAACCTTCATAGTAAATATTTTCTCCTGGTCTTTTGCTTTTCTTTTCCTTTGTTTCCCACAGTTTCCCCAACAGACTGCATTGCCAAACTCGTGGATTTTTGATAATCTGATAAGTGAAAAGTGAACCTTGACAATAAAACTCTGGAACTGGTCTTTTGAGAGGAGTAGGACTGCAACTCCTCTTTCAGGTTTTTCATCGTAATTGGTCTATTCAGATGTTTCTTCCACTTAGACCAATGTTAGTAAATTATATTTTTATAACTTTCAAATTTATTGGTATAGTGTGTGATAATTTATTATTTTAGAAATTTTTCCCTGTATTTGTGGTTAGCCTCCTTTTGTTGACATTTAATTTTTTCTCTTTATTGATTATATTTGCTAAAGGTTACTTATTCCAAAAGAACCAGTTTGGGGACTTCCCTGGCAGTCCAGTGGTTAGGGCTTCACCTTCCAATGCAGGGGGTGTGGGTTCAACCCCTGGTGGGGGAGCTAAGATCCCACATGCCTCATGGCTGGCGGGGGTGGGGGGGGACAAAAACCGTAAAACAGAAGCAATATTGTAACAAATTCAGTAAAGAGTTTTTTAAAGAAATGGTCCACATTAAAAAAAATCTTTTTTTTAAAAAAAAGAACTAGCTTTTGGTTTTTATTGTTTAACTCAATTGGCCTTTTGTTTTTAAATTTGGCCTCTCTTTTTATTTATGAATTTTCTAAGAAGTGTCTGGGGCATACTTTCTGTTTTCTCTTAAGAATTGAGTAACACTTAATTGGATAACTAAATCCCTTGGTAATATTCTGTGTTAAAGACTCTGCCCTCCTTGGTACGGTGAAATAGACCCTGTTTAGAACCTTTGGGTACACCTGCTTCCTCATTAACTATTCAAGACCCCAACTCCTGAGGCCTGTTTTGACCAGTTGAAGCACCTGCTTCACCCTGTGGTTATCCTCCACTTCTCTATGAGCCACCTTTAGTAAATAGGCCTATTCTCTGCCCAGGGCATTTGTGATGGGATATATCTAGGGGTGGTGGTGATTAAAAAAAAATCATTGTTATGGTATGGATTAGATGTCACTTTCCCTTTTGTTATATGTGATAATCAAAATAATCTAAAGCAGGTCTTAAAATGTAATTGACCCTGAGAGAAATTTAGTCTTAGGATTTTCTTGGAAGAAGGACAAAACTACTTAACAGTATCTTTGTAGTGTATAAATACAGTAATGAGTTTAATGCAGCCATTCATTGCAGGCTGATAGTTTAATGCTGAAGCACAAATTAGTAAACGTGGTTTGATGAGCCAGAGCAAAGGCCGGTTCCTTTATACAGATGTCTGAAAATGGCACCATATCAACTTCGAAGTGATTCTAATAAAAAGTGCATAATCTTGAATATGGAAAGTATGTTCTCCAAAGAATCTGTTGACTTTTTACACAGCATAGCAAGAAAGAAAACAAAATATGATATGAGATTATAAGCATCTGTCTGATATATAGAAATCTTTTTTATAGTAGAAATGGATTTTGAAAATGTTCAAACAGTCTTCAAAAATTGAATATTAAGTCTAAAAGTAAGCCACAGTTAAATGAAACAATCATAGTACAAAGGGATTTTTAGCAATGGAAATAATTTTTTTTTACTTTTGAATTTTCTTTATATTTTTATATAGCAGGTTCTTATTAGTTATCCATTTTATACATATTAGTGTATACATGTCAATCCCAATCTCCCAATTCATCACACCACTACCACCCGCAGCCAATTTTCCCCCTAGCAGTGGAAATAATTTTTTAAAGTTTTTAAGAAGAAGGCAGTTGCTCTCCCATTGCATATGTTAAATATGCAAAGTGATTTTGCTATTTTCAATAGTAATTAATCTACGTGATTCTTTATGAATTTAAGTAATTTCCTTTGTGAGTTAAGGTCTTCCTGTATGTTTTCTATTTGTACAATACCATAGCGGCAATGATTCTCTAGGAGCTCCTGATTAGTTTTCCGCTAGCAAGTGCAGATACGGTCCAGGAAATGCATATGGATGTCTTAGATTACTTGGTTAAAACATAAGCCAAAAGGAAAGACGTCCTTAGATCAGGCCAAACACCACACACACACACACACACACACACACGCACACACGCACACACACGCACACACGCACACACGCACACACACACTCCAACTTTATTTTTCATGAGTTTTGTTAGGGCTGTGTGGCTTAGTGGGAGGGACAAGCACCCCATCCCAACCCTGGGTGCTGGTATCAGCATCTCCTGGGCATATATGGAGTATCCAAAACCATATTCAGTAGACCTTTTATTTTTGTAAATTACAGAGCAAAGCCCCATGAAACTATAATCAGCGAGTTTACTAGACAATAATGGGAAAGCTTTATAGCAGCGGTGAGTTAGAATAACTTGGGGTCACTGTGGTGAAAAGACATGGATTTCGGTTTAGGTCTAGGATTTGCAATCCAGAATGGTTACTGAATAACCTGCAGGCAAGACCTTCGAGGGAATTGAAGCTTGGAGCGATCGTTGTAAAATAACAATAAAACTGTCCACCTAAGAGTATTGGGAGACGTCAGAAACAGGGAACTGAGGACACTCTGCTTGTCCAGCCCTCGGACCAGACTGCGGCTCCCCGAGCCGGCGCACGGCCAGGTAGCCTGGCTGTGCGCGTGTGCGCGGCTCGCGGTTCGCCACCCGCCCTCGTTGACTTTTAAAGGCACAACCCGCGCCGCCCCCGCCACACTGGCTTTCGCTGGCAGGAGGGGGCCGGAGGGGCCAGCTGGGCAGAGGGACAGCCCCCTCCGCCACACGCCATGAGGTGAGGAGGAGGGGCCGGCCCTAACCCCCACCCAGCCAGGGGCTCCTGGAGACACCTGCGTCTGGGGCCTCCCACCTGGCCTGTGAGCTGCCTGCCAGACAACTGGGTGACGAGGAGACTGGGAGAAGGGACGGACTAGGTGTCCCACCTTCAGGGGGCTTTGGGGAGTGAAGCTTTGGTGGGGCCGCCGAGGTAGGTGGTGAACAAACGGTTGTATGTACTTAAGGGTTTACGGAGCGCCTCTGCCTCCTGACTCATGGGATTCTGCGAGCGTGGAGTGGAGAAACCCTTGCCGAACTGCCAGAGAGATGGCATCACTCTTTACAACTCTTCTGTGTGTGTAGACTTACAGTATTTTAGGAAATCTTTTGAATTGTAAAGCAGTGATTCCAAATGGACTTTTGCACTTCAAATAATAGCAAGGGTATCTTGGTTTTTACTCTTTCTGTGGGTGATTATCTTGACATTAGAAGACATTTAAACTTTTGTACATGGCAGACTTTTTTTAATTTAAGAAATTTTTAAAGTTTAAAAATTTTTAAGAACTTAAAAATTGTTATAAAAATCATACATTTCTCATTCTGTAGTATTTTCTATTTTTTAATAGAGAAGCTTTATCTTATGGGTCTCTTACTGTTTTGGCTTATGGGAAATGCTATTTCCATTCATTTACTTTGTGTTCATTTTAAAAACTAACTTGCTACTACTTAGGGCCATGGAAGATCTTTTTTTCCAAAATGAAAATAGCTTTAGTTCCCCCAGATTATATTTATGCTTACGTAAAATTTCAGATAATACGTAAAGCTGTAAAAAGAATGAAACAGGAATTACCTGTACTTGACCTACCCAAAGATAACTTGGTAGAGCGTTGAGTACTGTGGTGCTAGGAGCTCTGCTGGGTACTGAAGGTCTTTGTGAGCAAGACAAAGAGTATCTGCCTCTGTGGACCTTACATTCTGCTGGGGAAGATGGACACACACACACACCCAAAAGTAAATTGACAAAATAGCTGTATGTTGTAATGAGTGATTTAAAGAAAATACCTACTTTAGGTGGGGTGATCAGAGGAGGTTTATCTGAGGGAATAACTTGAGATTTCACTCAAAGAAGAGAGGGAGCTAAGCCGAGGGCAAAACAGGAGAGCGAGCGTTTCAGTCAGAAATAACAGCAAGTGCAAAGGCCTGAAAAGAGCAAAGAGCTTGAATGGAAAGACCAGGGTAGCTGGACCGTAGTAGTAAGCCAGAGGAGGGAGGATCAGGTGAGGTGGAGGAAGCAAGCAGGGGTCAGATTTCACAGGGCCATGGCAGGGAGTGTGTGTTGTATTCTGGGGGCAACGAGAAGCCGCGAAGGGTTTAAGTAGAGAAGTGAAGTGATTTGGAATATGGATTGATTCATTCAATACATGAAATGTTTATTGAAACCTTACTGTGTACCAGGCACTGTTCTGGGCACTGGGGTACAGCATGGAAAAGGATAAATTCCTGTATTCATGAAGCTAATAATCTAGTGGTGGGCGCATAATCAAATAAACAAGAAAAACATCAGATAAGCATTATACAGATGATGACCATTGTTTAAATCATAGTATATGTTCTTAAGACTTTGTGTATATATATACATACTTCTCCTTTGTTATCAGCTTTTCTTTCCCCTAAACAACTTATGGTAGGATTTTTTCTGTGTTACATTAAATGAACAGCTTTCTTTTATTTGGAAGCATCAATTTGTTTTGTAGATTAAGTATGGCCAAAATAATACTACATAAATGAAAAAAATACTGTGCAGCAACAAAAACTTATCTAAGTCATCTGTTTGGAAAGAAGTATATAGTAACTTCCTTTGGACAGTCTGACATGTGGCTCTCCTGCCTCATCCCATGTTCCAGCAGCCCCTCATGATAACTTTGACCTGTTAATGTGGTTAGTTAAATTTATGGATTTCCTATTTATTGAACCAATTCATACATTCCTAAAATGTACCTTAATTGACTTCTGTTATTATATTAGTGTCCTGATGGATTCCCTTTGCCAATACATATATTTTAGGATTTTAGTATCAATATTCGTGAGATCTATAGTTTCCTTTCTTAGTATTTTCTTTGTCAGATTTTGGTGTTAGCATTTGACTGCTTTATAAAAAAAATCGGGAAGCTCTTTTTCTGAGTTTTGGAACAGATTAAATTGCATAAGTATTATTCTTTCATTTAATTATCAAATACATATTTACTGAACATTCACTGCGTGCCAGGCATTGGGCTGATGCTGGGTAATCACAAGTAGACAAAACAGACATGATTCCTGTCCTCATAAGGCTTGGTTTATTAGGTAAATAGACATTAGTGAAATAATTATGATTATGTAATTATAAACCATGATAAATACTCTGAAAGAAATCGTTGAAGATCTACTTTGACTGTTCTTTTCATGTATTTGAGTAAATGGTTATTGCGTTAATACACACTAAAAATTAATTCTTTTAAAATTAATATTTGTTGAAGATTTGATATGTAATTAGTTCTGTGATAAATACATAAGTAAATAAAATGAGGTCTTCATAATTATAAAAGTTAAAATAAAAATAATGGTGATAGTAGCTACCATGGTAGGTGGTATATTGCACATTTTTTGATTGAAGAAATTAAGACTTACATTAAGTAGACACTTCAGTTATGTCTGTGACACCTCCAGTTGTACACTCCTCTGGAAATTCCACTAAGATCATAGTAACAGAGTAAAGATATAAATCCACAAAGATCAAGAGAGTGAGAAAGGAGAAGATAAATGAAATCAGTATTTGGGAAACTACAAAAGAAGGTGGTCAATTACTAAATGATTTAGTGGATTAGAGAATGCTGAAGGCTGAAGAGAGGTAAGCCAACAAGAGAAGCAAGCCGATTCCCTCCACAGAATCTGGAAAAGGCTCAGGATTTAGAGGTACCAAGTACTTCTCAGGGCAGGAATATGGGTGGAATAGAAATAGAAGTATCTGTAAACTGTGGTATCTTTTAAAAAGAAAAGAGAAAATACAACTTACGTAAAAGAAGAGATTCTTTTTTTAAAAAAGGGAGAGAAATTATTCAGGAAGCAAGAAAGGATTAGATAATAAAGCTGAAGAACTCTCCTAAAAAATAGAATAGCCACAACAATTAGACAAAAAGAGTGAGAAAGTATTTAGAAAATAAAGGTCCAGTCAAGAAAGTTTTTCATCTAATCCAGTGGCAGGAAGAAAAATCTATAACGAAATCAGTACTATAGATATGTGGGAGAATCTGGAACATGATACAGTGGGTAGCCAGTGATACCAACAGCCAGTGTCATTGAGATGGGATATGTCATGAAAGGTTTCAGAGAGGTACTGATACCTGAAATCTAAGTAAGTATTCAAATGATAAGCCAAAAAAGGGCACTAGTGTATACATTTTCAGGGCAATAGAAATAGCAAATGCAGAGGTGGAAACACGATACACATGAGGAACTGCAAGCAGTTCATTATTTGAGAAATTCAGTATACTTTACAAAAAATAGCATGTATAGTTTTATAATAGTACACCTTTTTTCAAAAAGGATTTGAGGTAGAACTGTGTGAATATATTTAAGATTCTTTAGAAAAAGTAGCAATATTGATTATATCGTTCATTATGTCAAGAGGGGAGAATTAAATTGGGATTCAGGAGACCAGGATTCTAGTGCAGACCTACCACTAACTTGTTGAGACCTTAGTGTGATAATGTTGTTGACTGCCTTCCCAGTAATCACCTCCCTTTTTCTTCCCTTCCCCCAAACCACAATTTTGTCTAGCTTTTGGGGTGATCCCATGCTTCAGGAGCAGCTTGGGCGGGTGAGAGTGGGGGGCTGTGTGACTCTTAGTTACTCTAAGCTCATTATGGTAATTCCACTCTCTTTGGTTAGTGATTGTTTTAGGAATAAACGTGTGACTCAGTTCTGGCCAATGAGTTGAGAATGGGGTGCCTGCAGAGAGAATTCTGGGAAAGCTTTCTCACCGAGGACAAAGGAAAAGATGCCCTCTCCCTGCCTTCATCTTATTCTAGCTCTGAAGATGTGTTTGAGCCCAGTGTACGGATGCAACAGAGCAGTTTTCAGGCTTAAGGGTTCCCTCCTCTGCTCCTGAAGCTGAGGATTGTTTTTAAAAATATGGTGCCTTTGTTGCTACTCCTTTTCTAAGTTGCAAGTGTAATCTGGTTTGGGAGGGTCTTTACTTCCAGCTCTGCTTTCCTCTTTGAGACCACTGTCACCAGGAGATACAGCCCTTGCTTTCCAAAGGTCACACACTCACTCTAGGAGTATTTTGTGAGCGCATTCTAAGATCTCCAGGCCACCGGGACACTTTCATCATAGAGACTTTTTCTCGTTTGTCTTGATAAAATGCAAGGTATAGCATAGTACTAGGCACATAATAGTCATCACTAATAGTTTTGTTTAATGAAGGGTGAATCAAATATTACTTATGTAGGGGTGGGGAGAGGTTTTATTTGTGTTCTATTTGATTTTATTATTTCCAGCCAGTAGAACATGGGTGTGGTTCTATAATCTGTGCATTTTGAAAGGGTTTTTTCAATGAGGCAAAATTGATTCCTGTTTATCTCTGCGAAGAAAATTTTCTTTAGAAATTAAAGAATTGGGGGAAAACCACTTCAATCTATGTGTGTTACTACTTCTTATACAGCAAATTTAGCCTTTAGCTCTGGAGACTTGACAAAGAAGGGAAACATTACAAAATTGTACCTAATGCAAACTAGATGCTCAGTAAACATTTATTTATATAGTAGATATGCCTGAAATAGAACTATTCACTTTATGATTTAATTTTTTCTTTTTTCATTTTAGCATTTATGACATTAGCAGAGAACAGGACTATGTCAAGAAGTCCGGGGGTATACTTGGTGCAAATGAATTAAGACCACCCTCCCAGCTCCATTCCCTGTGAGAGAAGACCGAGACAAGGTTCATATCAGAGAAGAGTGGGTATTAAACTAAATGCTATAAGCTATTACTAATGAATCCAAAGCTGCACAGTACAGTTTTTTAGATTTTAATTTAGATCATGTAAAATGAAAGGACTTTTTTAAAAATTCTAACTTCCAGTAGCTACAGATTTCTTATAATTATTAGTCCAAAATTGATAGGTGATTAAGTTTGCAAATTGCATCAGAAAAGGTGTGTGTGTTCAAGAGAAATTGTCACACTCCTCTATTTGTATTTCTTTGAAACTATGATTTATTTTACTTGATTTTAAATTGAGATATTTTAAATAGTAGAAGTAATACATGCTTATGTAAGAAAAATCTAAATTGTAGTGATATATATAAGGCAAAAGTATAAGTTCTCCTTTTTGTCCACTCCCCAATCACCATTGGTGTATATACTGTTAACGGTTGGATTTCCCATCTTTTCTACATCTTTTTCTGTATACTTCCAAACACATAATTTTTTATGGTTTTTTTTTTACCAAAATGACAGATAATACATATTATTCACTCAGTAGTATACAATAGATATCTTTGTACGTCAGTATATACAGATTTACTTTGTTTTTATTTAGTAAGTGCAAGGTGTTTCCCTATTGATGGCAATTTAGGTTGTCTCCAGTGTTTTTGCTGTTATAGGTGTTGGTGCATGGAACACCCTTGGACATATAACCCCTGCACTTATGCTAATATTTCTGAGGAACAGATTCCCAGAAATGGAATGGTTATTTGGTATGCCCATTTAAGTTTTTGTTACTTTCTGCCAAATTGTGTTCTAAAAAAGCTGTATATATCTTAAACTGGCAGTCCTTTGATATCTTAAAGGTAAGGGTAGTACATTTTAGGATTAGGTGATTAAAGAATGGGCTGTTCCTTCAACAACTGTCAAATGACCTACTTAGAGGAGATACAGTATATAGGCATGGAGAGTATTAAAAGGTGTAGGTTGCCTTCTACTAATAAGGGCCTTTAATGGCACATATTGTTGGGTTCTTAGTGTTTCTGTCTCTGATAAGTGCTATTGCTTAATTCACAAACAGGAGTTGTGGTCATGTAAGTCTGGGGGAGATGTAGAAGTGGCTAGATTCTGTTAGATTACTGTGACACCTAAGTTGTTGACGTTTGTTCATCTCATTATTTGCTTTCAGACCAGATGCTTATAGAATGGAAAATAGATACCTGTGGTATAGCATCAGAAGCTGGTTTATAATTTTTTTATCTCTCTTATTAGAAGTTATAAAGAGAGAAAAAAGTGTCCCGAAATCAGACACTCAGTATCCCTGTCATGGATTTTGAGATGGGGGAGATTGATGCAGGGCGCTTTGAGCAGAATCCAACTTGTTGTGTCAAGCTTGACCTAACTTTTTTTTTTTTTTTTTTTTTTTTGCAGTACGCAGGCCTCTCACTGTTGTGGCCTCTCCCATTGCGGAGCACAGGCTCCGGACGCACAGGCTCAGCGGCCATGGCTCACGGGCCCAGCCGCTCCGCAGCATGTGGGATCTTCCCGGACCGGGACACGAACCCGTGTCCCCTGCGTCGGCAGGCGGACTCTCAACCACTGTGCCACCAGGGAAACCCAAGCTTGACCTGACTTTTAAGATCCAATCCACAAATGGCAGAGAAACGTGCCCAAAGCCAGGTGCTACAGGAAAGAATATTAACTGAGTTTTCAGAGCCATTTTGATTCAACTTCAGTTTTTTCCATGTGCTCTTTGTTGATCACTTAAACAGTAAGGGACACTCTTTATGCTTTACAGACAGGTACTTTTCAAGTTACCTTCTTAGATGTTGCTTTAGATTTCTTTGTGGAATAGCCCCCTCTTCTTTCTCTTAATATTCTGATCATCTTGAATGTTAAACTAGAGCATGTGCATTGCTCAGCAAAAAATGAAACTATCCATTTATTTAATGCTCCTCGTTTTGTACGCTTGTTTTAGGCGGTTAAATGAAAGCGCATTGTGTGGGAAGAGACAACGTCAAATGATTTATCAGTAAAATTCTCATTATGTCCTTAATTATAGAGCAGGAAACTTGTGCTTTCTTGAGAGTATAATTGAGGTCATTTATTATGAAGTCATGAAAGATTCAGGGTTTACTGTGGTTTTCCATTAACTTCTCTTTTGATATGCTTTTCCTTCTGCCAACTGTAAAATTATTACTTTTCTAACATATGGCTATTTGGAGAGTGCTGACATAAAAAGGAAGCATTTTTAACCATAAATAAATGGTTTTAGAAGTTACAGTATAAAAGTACAAAATAAGTCATTTCTTACTTGTTCCTCCTTGTTTATTTTAAATCATTACCATTAGTCCTAGCTTTATTGGGAGCAGTACTCCCCACATTGTATTAGATGGGGTCTTTTAAATTGCATTATTTCTCACAGTTTTCAGTTTATTATTGTGCGTTGATGCTCAAAATTGGGGATATATGTAGTATTCAGTACTTGTGAAACTTATAATCTATTAACATCTTGCAGAATTTAGGGAAGTTGATAATCATAGATTGGTCATTTCCAAAGCTATGACAACTTTTATTTCTTTCACTTGTAAGCAACATCTTTCACAAATATTGAGCCTCATGGTATAATTAGATTCTTTAAATATTATATTGCCTTTTTAAAAATTTAAATACTAGGTTTCCAAAATTATAATTTTTAAAGGAATCCTGATTTGCATTTGAGCTAGCTGTACAGATTATTTGTAAAAGGAGTTTGCAAGTGCATAGGCTTCCCAGTTTGTTTTGAGGAAGTAGCTAAAGAAAGCCATAATTTTTAAATTGTTATCACTGGTGTTTTGCTGTTTGAATCTCTTTAGAATATCCATATTTTTCACAGCACTGGTATACCGATATTGAAAGAGAGAAGGTGAAACTGAGGAAAAATCAAAGTCAGATACAATCGATATAGATCAGATGTGCCAACTTCAGAATATTCTTAAGTGTTTCATCCTCTTTTCTTTCTTTCCTTGCTATTTATAATCTTTTATTTTTGATACGATGAAGTATTATTATCAAAATCATTTTTAAATTACCTTGGGAATTGAAGCATTAGGACAGTTTAGTCCAAATGAATTTTACTGAAATGTTTGTTTTGATTTCTGTAATAGTCTAGGGTTTTTTAATCTGTTGTTCATAAATTAATTTTAATTAAAAAGCTTATGTTTTCTTTAACTTTTGAATTCTAGTGTAATTGGCAGAGTCCTGGTATAAGTAGGAAGCCAGATTAATGTACTTATTTATACTGTAAGACCCAAACTTCCAGTCTTACATAAATTATTCTCTCTATTATTTACAAATAATCAGTGTGTATCCGCCCCCCCAACCTTGTTAAAGAGAATAGAGAGGATGTAAATAGAAAGGAGTAAACAAATCAAATAGTTCAATGTTATGAGAACTCATTAGGCTCAGTTCTTGCTAAGTGAGGACTGGTAAAATCAAAAGACACAAGGGCTCAATCAAGAGAATTACTGGATTGAGTCAGTAGTTCTCAATTAGGAAGCATGCCTCTCATGGGAGGGGTATACCAGCATCTTTGGGATAACACATGGGTATGGTTTGAAGAAAGCACTTTCAAGAAAAGTAATAAAGTTTTATTTTTGTAAAATGATGATTTTATAATACAGCCCATAAGAAGTAAATTTTAATAGACATGTACAGGCTGGTGAGGAAGCCCCAAAGAAACATGATTTCTAATGTGTTTGCTGAGTGTGCAGTAGTAGGCTCCTTCCAAGGAACCTAACAGACTTCCTTGGGGATTTGGTGAGAAGACAGGAAGGGTAAGTTTATCAAAATGTGGCTTAGGTTTAAAAAAATTTAAGAATGAGAAGAATTGGTCTAAGCAGTTGCTGACCACCAACTTGACACTACAGTTGCATCTGCTTTTACCCAGTGTGGCTACAGCGCCCAGCTTGAAACCAAAAGGGATTTATTCTTGCATTAAAAGTCATTCACCCTCAGTTATAATCCATTTAGGTTATTTTCACATGTGAGATCTTTTAAGATAGTCCAGATATGGTAGCCAAAACACATTGTAAATGTCTTAATCATACAGGAAGGAAATAGATGATTATTTCCTATTATCATAGATGATATATTTCCTGTATCAGTATTCAGTGATATTTAGTGTGCCACTTTTCCCCATCCTTTGGTTATCTTAAACAGTTGCATTATTTTTGTTTGTGTTTTGCAGTTTTTGAGACAGTGTCCTTGAGTTCAGACTCTCTCTTCCAGAGGGCAGTTTCAATTCTCCATACTTCTTACTTGGACTCTGCATCTGAGCATGGTTTTCAGTACAGTCAAGTGACTGGTGAAAAATGACATTTTCTTAAATGAGGTGAGGTGCTTGGTACACACTGTGTCTGTTTTATTTTAGTTTTAAAGAAAGAGACCCATTATTTTTGATATATAAGCCTAGTTCTTTTTAGCTATCCCATTTCAGCTGAAATAAAAGATCCTTGGAAATAGTCACTTGAAAGGTAATTATAATATATTCTAGGGAATAGAAAAATAATAAATGTCATTAGTCTTTTAGCAGGAGGAATTCAGATGATGCATTTTTAAAAGTTAATTTTCAAGGCAAAATAACATGTTTATAACATTTGATTATTCTCTCCTTATACGGTACAAAACTCTTTACCAAGAAGAAAAAGCAAGTAACTGTACTCACGAAGAACTTCAAGAAACTTACGGGTTTCTTCTGTTTGAAACTGAAAATCAGGTAAGGGAATTCGATCGTAGAAAAGTAATTTTGTGATGTTAATGTACAAAATTAATTATATCATTAAAGTTAAATATTGGTATTTTAGGTCTATAAAGTTTGTAAGATTACCAGTTCATCAGTCTTTTTTGTTAGTTTGGTGGCAATGTAAATGACAGTGAAAGCTTGTCATGAAAGAGATTGGATTTCTACAACTTTCCATAGGTTTTCTTTAGTTTTATCTTGAATACATTTGTAAGCTCGTGGTGAGATTTTGATTAATACAGATTCCTTAAGTATTAATAATGACTTTTAATGGAGTGAATGGATATTTTCTATTCTCGATCATTGTTTAGATAGATATTTTCTATTTCTTGTGGAGGTTTTTCAAGTTTAAATTACATGATTTTGGGGACAAGATGAACACGTTCAGCATTCTAGTTACTTGGAATTGTTTCATGCCTTATTTTGAAAATTGAACATCCATATTGTTGGTTGTACCTAAATTGTGGAGAAGGAAACTACTGTGTGCAGGTATGTCTCCAGAGATGTGTGTGGCTTCTAGATACAGTTCAGCAATGCTAGAGATCTATAATCCAACTTAAAGTAATTCAAAGGTAGTATTTCGGTTGAGGTCATGATTTTTAAAGAACAGGGATAGATTTGCTAAAGAATAATTAACATTACCATATAACTTATGGATTATATAGTAATACTAGAGAGTTTGTTTAACTTCCAAATAAGATATGTTGTGGATTCATACTAAAAAAAAAAAAAAAAAAAAAAGCATTTGCGGAGAAGACATTTTCAAATTTAGTGATTCCCAAGCTGTAATTGAAAAAGAAATCTTCAAGAGAGGACTTATCTGTGAGCTTGTTTAATTTGGTTTTGCTGGTGACATTTTTGTTAACAGAAATAATAAAATTTCACGAAAAAGTTTGAGCTGTTAATATTAACTAAAACACAATTGCCTTACGTAAGCTTGCTTTGTGCCATGAATGCATAGAACGTACAGATTCTGTATTGAAAGTCTGTATATAGATTATAGAGTTATTTCATGGACCCTCCCAAGAACGATATGATAAGCAAAGTACGATCTTTTGTTTAAGGCAAAGTTGGTATGTCAGCGTGGACTCTGTGTTGGCAGCAGTGCTATCAGCACTCTGGGTGACCCAGGGAAAGGTACGTCTGTAAGGAAAAGGAATCTCTTTTACAAGGTGAAGTGGGGTTTAGTTAGTTACATAAGATACCTATGTTAAATGCTAGTTTCATTGATGATAAATAGTGATCTTTGGAAGCAGACCTTTAAACATAAATGAGCTTTGAGTCTAAGACTTAAGGTTTTCTAATAGGAGTTATCTTTTTTAAAAGGATGGTTGGACTAGAAAAGGTACTGAAGGTATCTTTCAGTGCCAAGAGTTCAGTGCAGCCATCTGGGGCTAGTGAGGATTTCTTCTGAATTATCATAATGGCAGTAGGAACACATAATAGAGGGAACTGACGCACCTTGGCAACTGTGGAATGTGAGGAGTAACAAAGAATCAAATGTAAGGTAACTTACACTGCACTGATATTGTCAGTAGAAGAGAGACACGGAGGAGAGGAAATTGTAGGGAAGCTGTTGAGTTAAAAGAGAAAGGTAATCTTACTGTCAAGAATGTGGATTAGCACTAATTTCTTTAAGCTTCACTTTCCTCATCTGTAAAATAGATGAAACTATCATCTAGATTTGCTGTGAGGATTACATGAGACTGTGTCAAGTGCTTAGCTTGGAGCTTACACCTAAATGAACACTACTACTTCAGTGAGCTAAATTTGAGAAATAATGAGGTGGTCATAAGTGTTTCTGAAAGCTGTCCTGCTGGTGGTAAAAATAGTTGGAAAAGGGATTAGAACTGGAGGTTGGGGTTCAAGGTGGCAGCGGGTGGGTGTTAGCTGAAGCCAAAAACATTGTTACATGGGGCAGCAAAGATGGCAAGAGCAGAACTTTCAGGTGGTTATGGGAGCAAGGGATGGGGCCACGGGGCAAGGCTAGGAAGAGGGAGTTGAGAGCAGTCCAGGGGATGAAGAATCAGGAGGTGGAGTTTCACAGAGAACAGAAGGCTGTAAGGAGGGGTGTTAGCAGTGTCAGATGCTACAGAAGTTGGAGATCAGCACTGAGAAGGATTACTGGGCTCCATGGCTACATTCCTGCTGACCATTTCTTTTAAATAACAACTTTATTGAGATAACATTCACATACCATTCGTTTCACCTGTTTAAAGTATACAATTTTTTTTAGCATATTCACTAAAATGAATATGCAGCCATCAGCACAATCAATTTTAGACCATTTTCATCAGTCACTCCCCACTCCCACCAGCCTAAGCAACCAGTACTCTACTTTTTGCCCCTATGGATTGGCCTATTCCAGACATTCCATGTAGATGGGATCGTATATGACCTTTTGTGACTAACTGTTTTACTTAGCTTAGTGTTTTTGAGATTCATCCATGTTGTAGCATATACTTCATTCCTTTTTTGACTGAATAATATTCCACTGTACCGCATTTTCTTTATCCATTCAGCACTTGATGGACATTTGGTTGTTTCTACTTTTTGGCTATTATAAAAAAATGGTACTATGTACGTTCTTGTCCAGGTCTTTATGTGGACATGTTTTTTCATTTCTGTTGGGTTTATACCTAGGAGTGGAATTGCTGGCTCATATGGTAACTCTGTGTAAAACAAATGTTTTTTTAAACTTATATTCAGCTCTTCTAAAGGACATGAAAGGGGATAAGTTCATAACCCCAATAACAGTTTACCTAAAACCTTTTTTTCCTTCTCCCCTACTCTTTTTAACCCCCCCCTTCTTTTCATTATGAAAAATGCTAACATAGAAAAAGTAGAGAGCATAGTATAATATACCTATCACCTACGTTTAACAGATAATGTTTTGCATTATTCTCTTCATTTGTTTAAAAAAGTTTTTTTTTCTGAAAATTGTGAAAGTGAATTACAAGCAAACACCTCAGCTTACATCTCTAAAAATTAAGGCCATTTTTGCGCTTTACTGCAGTCACATGAGTTTATTGTTGATGTTTGAGAGGCTGGCTTCAGTAGGGTGGTGGAGTAGATAGAGGCTGGATTGCTCCTATAAATACACAATCTTCTTCATCACATGTACTGGGGGTAATAATAAAATAGCACTACTGCCTGTGTGTGTTCTATAGTTTTGGGCTCAAATAGAAATGGATAGTTCTGTGTATGAAAGTAATCCTTTATATTACTGTAGTGTATTATAGTTTTAAAAGTTTATGGATCTTTTTAAATCTTCCTGAGAACCCTGTGATTTATGTATCTATACTCATGCCCACCTTGCCCGCTTAAGTGACATACTCCTCAGTCACATGGTTATTATTAGCAGTAAGTGAAAAACCTGGAACTGGAACCCAATCTCCTGGCCACAAGTTTATTGCTCTGTCTGCTATATCCATGTCCTCACCATTGTCTTTTATGTTTCAAAAGAGATACTTCAGGAATATCTCTGAAATGTGTCCTTTCCTCCTTATTCTCACTGCTGCTGCCGGGTGGGGATCCTCTTCTCCTGTCGTAACTTAAAGGAGTCTCTCCCCTCTTGAGACTCACTTCTCTATTAAGCTGCAGTGGGCTGTGATGTGGCTACAGTGGTGAACAAAACAGATATAACCCCCGCCTCCCTGGAATTCACAGCCCAGCAGAATAAGCTGCTTGAAGGCAGGACCTCGTTGTATTTCCCTTTGTGGCACTGCTGCCTGGCACACAGCTGCAGTGTAGTAGACCTCAGCACACATTCTTAAATATGAGTACTTACTGAGATGTTTTGCAAAAAATAACTTGAGAATCAGATTACTATAGGCCTTTTCACTGAATGATTGCATGGAGAAAAAACAGACTCACGAAGACTTTTCCAAACATGTGATACTCTTATCCCTTTTCACTTACCATACCCAAATAGAAAACTGGTTGTCGAACAGATGTATTGTATCTTAGCTCTAATGTTTCCATACCTTTAGAATATCTCAAATAGTTTTTAAAAGGTAAGCAGTTTCAAAATAGTTTTTTAATGTTAGCATTTATTTGTCTTTTGTGTTGTCTTGTTCAGTTAAAGGTAACCCATGTGTAAATAATCTTTTTAAAGTGTAAATTAATCTATTTTTATACTTTTATAGGTGTATACATTTCCAAATACTCAGACTATCTTCATGCAAGACCTTGGTATCATGGGAAGTCTGGTTATGTTGTAGTTTTTAATCTAATTAAGGTAAAGACTAAATGTGCTTCTATGTAATTTTTCTTTTAAAAATGAAAGATTATCAGTCTGTGATAATGTTCTTTGCAGATCATTTGCTACACATAGTCCTTGCCAAAGACAGCTATCTAAAGTCAGAGAAAATAACTGCTTTTTGCTTTCCTTTACGGACAAAGCTTTTTTTAAATTCATTTTATAGATGATCTATGAATATGTTTTTTTAAAAAAAGCTTCAAAATAATACAACAGGTATTCAGTGAAAAGCTTTCCTCTCACCCTGTCCCACAATGCCACTTTTTAAATAGTAAATAACAGAAAACGAGTAGCTGCTTATAAAGCAGTGTGATTTCAGTTATAAGAGATGAATTTAGAAAGCAACATTCATTGATTTAAGTTGTCAAAATGAGAAACCTTTATATATTTTTTTAACCCCTAAAACATTGAGACCTTGTTCACAGTTTCATGGGGCACCTGCAACTGATGATCTCAGAAATTTTTAAATGCCCTTAAATAGTCCAGTATAAATGAATCACGCAATTAGAATTTTCACTCAAATAGTAGGAAAACTCTAATTTTAGAGGTTGGGGGGCTTTTTGAGGACATATTCTGTGGTCTTGTTTTGGTTTTGCTTTTGTTTTAGCTTTCCTACTATCTTAAGTTCTTTGGTTATAAACCTAACACTACTGATTTTTTTAAGAGTGTGAACTCTTCATATTCCAAAACTTGTCCCCAAGAACTGGAGGGAAAGTAGCATTGCATTGGCTCATAGTCACTGCTTCCCTCCCTTACTCTTCCCTCTCCTGCTCTGTGATAAGTGCTGTAGTTCTGCCGCAGACAACGTGCCTGTCAGCTCAGGTAACAAACATTTTTTGCTTATGTCAGATTGTGCCTCGCCATTGGTTTCGTGCCCCCATATCCCACCCTGTCTGGTGGATACTGCTGTTTAGTTTTTGCCTATGTGCTCTCAGTCTTCCTTACTTTACTGCTTAGAAGGCAGCCCTGCCCAACATCATAAGCTGTTTGATGGGGAGAGAATACAGGTTTTGATTGCTCACTGAAGTACCATTTATATTATTTGTCTTCTTAGTATTGCCTTTGGTGGTCCTGTTGATGAAGAGGCGGGACCTTGACAGCAAACATGTGTATATGTTCTTTATTAGGCTACTTTTAAATAAATCCTAGAGTCAGATTATTGCTATTTGAAAACATTTGATTAGTCTTAATATTTTCATTCTAGGGAAGAGTCAAGTTTGTGTCTGAGAATTATACAACTAACTATACCAGCCCATCTTCTGGCTATGATTGCCACGTGGCTGTAAGTACTAACAAGTTTTCTCACAAGACAAGTCAGTTTCGCACCTTTGAACTGAATCAGGTATAGTCACCTGGGAATAAATCATTTCTAAATCTAAGGAGTTAAATTTTGGGGCTGGGTAGGGTTGAAATAAACTTGATGCACGTGGAATTCTGTAGTATTACCCTGATAATACTTATTTTGCTTCTTTCAGTATTACCTCTATGAACTTTCAGGCAGCACTGTTATTGAGCGACCCAGACAGATCTGTCCTTATGTGATTGTAGCTTTTCAGTACAGGGAACCTAAAAAGATGGCAGCACCAGCTCATAATCATAAAAGCAAGTAAGTAATTATGTACATACTTTGTTTTACTGGATTTCTTTCCTTTGCTCTTATAAAATATGCTTCTTTTTTTTCCCCCTAGACTTGAACTCAAAGAAGATGGTAAGAAATTATTTAATTGGTTCTTTTAGCTGTTTCTTTAAGTAAATGTTTTGTTCATAAATAAAATAATCAGTTTCTTTCTTACCCTCATTTCTCACAGTTCTCATCTATCCATGGAAAGGGAAATTAATTATTCAAGGCTGTCTGATGTGTGATATAACTCTTTGGTCCTCTTACGGCACATTGGTTCCAAAACAACTGTAAGTATTGAATAAGTGCCTTTACTGATGCTTGTATAATTTTTTGATTCTCATTTTGAGGTCTCGCTTGTTGGCACTGGTGTGAAATACAGCAACTGTACTTGGTTTTAGATTACTCCTGGGGAGATGTATAGAGCACAGGGCCATGACACAGGAGACCTAAATTCAGATATAAATCTGACCGTTGCCTTGAAATAAGTTAGTTTTATAATCTTTGACAAATCACTTTTTATATTTTAGTATCTTAATCTATTTATGGGAAAATGATCTCTCAGGCTAAATTAATTTACTTGATGCTAGAAGTTTGACTTTCCCCAAGAAACAACTTGGACTTGCCTAGATAACAGATGCAACAGATTCTAGCCACTGAATTCTATTAGAATCTTTATAAGGTTTGCAGTATCTAGCTTTTTAATTTTCACACGATTTTCCTAGACTAGTATTAGAGTAGCCTTTACATGTATTTACATTATGATGAATTACAGTACTTGCTTCTGCAGAGAGAACTGTGAAGGGCATCTTGTGATATCTTTTTGTTTAATCTATTCTTAGTTTGCACCCAAAACTGTTGAAAGTTAGACATGCTTTAATTGAAAAATAAAATGAAAACTGGTGTGCTATTAGAAATCATTTACTTTCTACTGGCCTTTTTTAAGAAGAGAGAGGGAATTTATAGCCCATAGAATAAATTAAGGATTCTGTGAATAAATAAATGGGAGAGAAGGGAAAGTTCTTTCTCACTGTAGAGTGCAACTAATAGGTATAGAAAGAGCGATGGAATTTGGAAATCACATTTTGGCAACATCATAATAATCAGTGGAGGCTTGATGTAGTAGGTGAAAGTTTGATGGTATTTACATATCTCGCAAAGGAAAAAATAAAGACTTTACAATGGAAGAAGCTACAGAGACCATCTTAACTAAGTGGTTAAGTTAATGTCACCAGGAGAGGAATAAACATCATGTGCTTCCTGATACGATGCACAGAGAATAACACGATATCAGTCTGTGGTGCTCCTGCCAATCTAATCAGGAAGAAAGGTTAGACATGCCCAGATTGAGGGACATTCTGCAAAATAAATGGTCTATATTATTCAAAAATATCAAGGTCACTGAAGATAAAGACTCAGAGATTGTTGCAGACTGAAGGAGACTAAAGAGACATACGTAAATGCAATGTGGCATCCTGGATTGGATCCTGAACCAGAAAAAAGTACCTTCTTTTGTTACAAGGGACCTTAGTGAGACAGTTGGCAACATTTGAATGAGGTCTGTAGGTTAAAAAATTGTCCTGTATCATTGTTAATTTGTTGATTTTTGCTAATTGTTTTGTGGTTATATAAGGAAATATTTTTCTTAAGGGTACACATTAAGAAGTATTTGGGGGGAAAGGAGGCATCTGTAAGTCTGCAAGTATTTAAAAATGAGTTTTAAAGAAGGAAAAGGTAGTCAGGGGAAATGATGCAAGTCTGGCTGCGGTTCATCCTGTGGCACTGCATGGTCGGCAGTCCCATATTATCAAAAGTTCTTACGTAGTGTAATTTCTAGAAGATTCTCGTTCCAATATGCATAATTCTTCCACATGTCTGGATATTTTGGTTATAACAGAAATGCATGCATTCAGAAAATGGGAACACATTTGCAGACCATGGTTTATGAGGTCACATACTCAAAAATCTATAATATTTATGAATATGTACATTATTTGATCTGGCGTTTATAGATTTAAGAATTTTTTGTGGTTATAATATTTTTGTTTGCTTTATATTCGAAAGCCAAAACTTATGAAGCTGTAGTTTCAGTGTTTATTACATCACATGATATTGTTATTTTGTTTTTTAGACCACACGAACTAGAGTTTAAGTATGTAATGAAAGTGTCGTCTTTGAAAAACAGACTACCAGAAGCTGCTTTTAGAAAACAGAATTACGTGGAGCACAAAGGTCTGTTCAGATGTCATGGTACACTGCATGTCCTGAGCTCTGTTCCAGTTCTTTTCCACCCTCTCTTTCATACACACATGCACGCGTGCATGTGCACTCTCTCTCTCGCCCTCTTACTTCTGTTTTCCCTTAAGTACTTCTTAAAAGGGTCTTTTGTGAAAGGTGTAGAGTAGCTCTGTGATTCAGTTCTTGGGAGGTTCCGCCTCTACCTACTTTCTGGAGAGTTTATATCGTAAATGGGTGCTGAATTTTCTCAAAAGCTTTTTCTGCATCCATTGAGATCATCATATGGTTTTTATCCTCCAATTTGTTAATATGGTGTATCACATTGATTGATTTGCGTATATTGAAGAATCCTTGCATTCCTGGGATAAACCCCACTTGATCATGGTGTATGATCCTTTTAATGTGTTCTTGGATTCTGTTTGCTAGTATTTTGTTGAGGATTTTTGCATCTATGTTCATTAGTGATATTGGCCTGTGGTTTTCTTTCTTTGTGACATCTTTGTCTGGTTTTGGTATCAGGATGGTGGTGGCCTCGTAGAATGAGGTTGGCAGTGTTCCTCCCTCTGCTATAATTTGGAAGAGTTTGAGAAGGATAGGTGTTAGCTCTTCTCTAAATGTTTGATAGAATTTGCCTGTGAAGCCATCCGGTCCTGGCCTTTTGTTTGTTGGAAGAATTTTAATCACAGTTTCAATTTCACTGCTTGTGATTGGTCTGTTTATATTTTCTGTTTCTTCCTGGTTCAGTCTCGGAAGGTTGTGCTTTTCTGAGAACTTGTCCATTTCTTCCAGGTTGTCCATTTTATTGGCATATAGTTGCTTGCAGTAGTCTCTTATGATCCTTTGTATTTCTGCAGTGTCAGTTGTTACTTCTCCTTCTTTCATTTCTAATTCTGTTGATTTGAGTCTTCTCCCTTTTTTTCTTGATGAGTCTGGCTAATGGTTTATCAACTTTGTTTATCTTCTCAAAGGACCAGCTTTTAGTTTGATTGATCTTTGCTATTGTTTCCTTCATTTCTTTTTCATTTATTTCTGATCTGATCTTTATGATTTCTTTCCATCTGCTAACTTTGGGGGTTTTTTTGTTCTTCTTTCTCTAATTGCTTTAGGTGTAAGGTTAGGTTGTTTATTTGAGATTTGTCTTGTCTCTTGAGGTAGGATTGTAGTGCTGTAAACTTCCCTCTTAGAACTTTTGCTGCATCCCATAGGTTTTGGGTCGTGTTTTCATTGTCATTTGTCTCTAGGTATTGTTTTATTTCCTCTTTGATTTCTTCAGTGATTTCTTGGTTATTTAGTAGCGTGTTGTTTAGCCTCCATGTGTTTGTATTTTTTACAGTTTTTTTCCCTGTAATTGATATCTAGTCTCATAAAGTTGTGGTCAGAAAAGATACTGGATACGATTTCAATTTTCTTCAATTTCCCAAGGCTTGATTTGTGACCCAAGATATGATGTATCCTGGGGAATGTTCCATGAGCACTTGAGAAGAAAGTGTATTCTGTTGTTGTTGGATGGAATGTCCTATAAATATCAGTGAAGTCCATCTTGTTTAAGGTGTTATTTAAAGCTTGTGTTTCCTCATTTATTTTCATTTTAGATGATTTGTCTGTTGGTGAAAGTGGAGTGTTAAAGTCCCCTACTATTATTGTGTTACTATGGATTTCCCTTTTTATGGCTGTTAGCATTTGTCTTGTGTATTGAGGTGCTCCTATGTCAGATGCATAATATTTACAGTTGTTATATCTTCTTGGATTGATCCCTTGATCATTATGTGGTGTCCTTCTTTGTCTCTTGTAATAGTCTTTATTTTAAAGTTTATTTTGTCTGATATGAGAATTGCTGCTCCAGCTTTCTTTCAATTTCCATTTGCATGGAGTATCTTTTTCCATCCCCTCACTTTCAGTCTGTATGTGTCCCTGGGTCTGAAGTGGGTCTCTTGTAGACAGCATGTACACAGGTCTTGTTTTTGTATCCCTTCAGCCAGGCTATGTCTTTTTGTTGGAGCATTTAATCCATTTACAGTTAAGGTAATTATCGCTATGTATGTTCCTAGTACCATTTTCTTAATTGTTTTGGGTTTGTTTTTGTAGGTGTTTTCCTTCTCTTGTGTTCCCTGCCTAGAGAAGTTCCTTTAGCATTTGTTGTAAAGCTGGTTTGGTGGTGCTGAATTCTCTTAGCTTTTGCTTGTCTGTAAAGGTTTTAATTTCTCCATCGAACCTGAATGAGATCCTTGCTGGTAGAGTAATCTTGGTTGTAGGTTTTTCCCTTTCATCACTTTAAATATGTCCTGCCACTCCCTTCTGGCCTGCAGAGTTTCTGCTGAATGATCAGCTGTTAACCTTACGGGGATTCCCTTGTGTGTTATTTGTTGCTTTTCCCTTGCTGCTTTTAGGATTTTTTTCTTTGTATTTAATTTTTGATAGTTTGAGTAATATGTGTCTTGGCATGTTTCTCCTTGGATTTATCCTGTATGGGACTCTCTGCACTTCCTGGACCTGACTGGCTGTTTCTTTTCCCATGTTAGGGAAGTTTTCAACTATAATCTCTTCAGATATTTTCTCAGACCCTTTCTTTTTCTCTTCTTCTTCTGGGATCCTTATAATTCAAACATTGGTGCTTTTAATATTGTCCCAGAGGTCTCTGAGACTGTCCTCAGTTCTTTTCATTCTTTTTTCTCTATTTTGCTCTGCGGTAGTTACTTCCACTGTTTTATCTTCCCGGTCACTTATCCATTCTTCTGCCTCAGTTATTCTGCTATTGCTTCCTTCCTGAGAATTTTTATTTTCATTTATTGTGTTGTTCGTCATTGTTTGTTTGCTCTTTAGTTCTTCTAGGTCCTTGTTAAACGTTTCTTGTATTTTCTCCATCCTATTTCCAAGATTTTGGATCATCTTTCCTATCATTACTCTGAATTCTTTTTCAGGTAGACTGCCTATTTCCTCTTCGTTTGGTCTGATGGTTTGTTACCTTGCTCCTTCATCTGCTACATATTTCTCTGTTTTCCCATTGTGCTTAACTTACTGTGTTTGGGATCTCCTTTTCGCAGGCTGCAGGTTCGTAGTTCCCTTTGTTTTTGGTGTCTGCCCCCAGTGGGTAAGGTTGGTTCAGTGGCTTGTGTAGCCTTCCTGGCGGAGAGGACTGATGCCTGTGTTCTGGTGGGTGGGGCTGGATCTTGTCTTTCTGGTGGGCAGGGCTGCGTCCAGTGGTGTGTTTTGGGGTGTCTCTGAATTTAGTATGATTTTAGGTAGCCTCTCTGCTAATGGGTGGGGTTGTGTTCCTGTCTTGCTGGTTGTTTGGCGTGGGGCGTCCAGCCCTGGAGTTTGCTGGCCATTGGGTGGAGCTGGATCTTAGCGTTGAGACAGAGATCTCTGGGAGAGCTCTTGCCGGTTGATGTTACATGGAGCCGGGTGGTCTCTGGTGGTCCAGTGTCCTGAACTCGGCTCTCCCACCTCAGAGGCTCAGGCCTGACACCAGGCCGGAGCACCAAGACCAACCATGTCAGCCACACGGTGGGTCTAGGGAGAAACGGAATTTTTCACAATAGCATTTTAAAATAGGAAATGTTCTGTGTTTCTGATTTTCTCCACAGTCTGTTGCCAAGATATGTGCTTCAATATGTATGAGGTGAAACTGTCCAACAAACAAGGGGAAAACGTAGATAAACTAACAGAGTACATTAAAAGGGAGCAATTGGTAAGAATCATCAGTTTAAAATATTATTATTATGTTTTCCTTAAATTGAGAAATTGATATCTGTTTATTAGTTGGCTCTGCCTAGATTGAATTGTTTTAGCTTGCTCAAAAGGATTTTTTTTTTTTTTTTTTTTTTTGGTCACGCCACACAGCTTGTAGGATCTTAGTTCCCTGACCAGGGGTCAAACCCGGGCCCACAACAATGAAAGTGCCAAGTCCTAACCGCTGGACCGCCAGGAAATTCCCTTAAGAGGATATTTATCATTTAATATTTATTGACATGATATTTATTGGCTAACATGTTCATCCCCTTTGTATCTTAGTTTACTTTTTCTGTGTCTCACTAGTCAGTTCATACTCCTGGTTTTAAGTATAGGAGGACAGTTTTTCTCAAATCCTTTTTTGTTGTTGTTTTTGTTTTATGATGGAAGAATTGAGTAGATCCCTGGTATTTCTGCATTAATCAAAGGAGATTGATTTGTGGGATATTTCTTTAAAAGTGACCCTTGTCAACACATAGGTGTATAAAGAAGAAAAAGTTGCTGCTTCTATTGTTTTCATAGCGTAGAAAAGCACGATTCTACTGAGAAATATGTAACATCCAAAGACCTCTCCACTGTGTTAACCAGGGCTCCTCGGTCTGAGGATAGGAGTAGATGCTGACCTTATAGTGAGTGATTCCCAAACATCCCAAAGGAAACAGTGTGCATGGTGGAAGTGAGCAAACAAGTCTGCTCAGCCCTTTAGTGGCACAACGGACTTATCCCCATAGTAGACAGTATGAAACCGGTAAATTAACAGAATAGATAGGTGAGCTGCCTTGGGGGAAGTGTCAGGTAAGATGCTTGAGTTGCACGTAACAGAAATTCAGACTGGCTTAAACAATAAAGGGTTTTGATAGGCTTACTTTTGAGTTTTAGATGGTAAAGCAAGTTCAAGTGCTGTTTGCTCAGGACTCTTTTTCTTTCAGCTTCTCCCTCCTCTGTGCAATAGTTCTGTCCTAGGCTGCCAGTCAGGGCTGCGTGCTTCCTTTTTGCATGCAGAGAGAACCCGTCCTCCAAACCATGGCTTCTGTCCTTAGACCAGTTCCATCATCTGCATGTCTCTCAGCAGCAACTAGAAAGGGAATGGCCCACACTGATTAGTTCAGGCCACTCAGAGCCCACCTTCCAGAACTGGGTGCGAGGTCAGGGCCCCCATTCTGCAGTAAGGAGGTGCAGTGGCTGACACAGGATGCTGAGCAGGTGA
This sequence comes from Delphinapterus leucas, assembly GCF_059928025.1. Classification (NCBI taxonomy): domain Eukaryota; kingdom Metazoa; phylum Chordata; class Mammalia; order Artiodactyla; family Monodontidae; genus Delphinapterus; species Delphinapterus leucas. Next base: position 667,935 of record NW_028322289.1, read on the forward strand.
CCACCGAGTATCGACGGGGACTACAGGCTATGTGTTTTCGAAGTAGTGTAGTTCATTTTATATTTGGAAATTCAAAGGAAGGAAGTTCAAAGATACTTTGAGAAAATGCATTAGTGAAGGGTCTACTTGTGAGTGCTTCTGGTATTGAACTCAGGAGACTCGGTGCCCAGCTTTACTTCACAGTTTGTGTGTTAATTACTTAACAGAAATTACTTATCACATAAGGTCCTTCGCTCTCAGTGCTCCAGGCTGCTTTTCCTGCCTCATTTTATAATGAATAATCTTTACATATCGGTCTCCCTACCTAGACATCGAGCTCCTTGAGGGTAGGTATCATGTCTTAAGCATCTTTGACACCTTGGTGCCTGGTGTATAGTGGACGAGCAGTAAATGTCCCTTGTACCTACAACACTGGACTTCAAGAACAGTACTGAGGAAGGTCTCTTCTTTAAAAGGTGGTAAAGACATGTATGGCTGGATTTTTCTGTGTGTGAATGGAAAAGGCTAGAAGTAGATATTTCAAAGATTCTATGATTTTTTTCCCCACAGAGGTTAAAATAGGAATTTTATATAGCCCTTTCAGCGCATAATTTGAGAGACTAATAAGATACACTACATATTTGTTTTACGTGCACATATTTTGGAATAAAGAAATGTACAGTTTTAAGCAGATATAGGATTTTACTTTCATCTATATTACAAAACTAAAATTCAGAATAATGTAGCTAATTATTGTCACTTTTACTCTTTACACCGATAAAAAGATAAAACAAGAATTACATCTGTTTGCTGATAAATACCAAAGATATGGGTATATATAACTGTTGATACATTTATTCAGTAATTCTCTCTTGAGTGCTTACTGTGTGCCAGAAGCAAAAAGACAAATTGTCCCTGCCATCAAGGAACTTACAAGACTATAGGAGACAAAAATGTAAACCAACCAATGCATAGGGGCTGTGATAGAAATGTTTGGAGACTCACAATAGTGATTGTTCCTGTGGGTGAAGTTTCAGTCTCATAATTAGTTCCAATAAATAATTAGAAAAGAAGTCTTTTTTTCATACTTGAGTTGTTGAATAATTTATTGATTTATCATATTTGTAGGCTTATGACCTGTCAATTTTTGAAGTATGTTTTATCACTTTATAAAGTGGTATCTTTTATTCTGTTTTTTTAACTGAGAAATTATTGTATGACATTGAATTTTATCTTCGTTAAGGGTATATAGGCTTTTGAAATGGTGACTAATGGGGAAGAAGAGCTGTTATCTCTGTGATTTAGAATGACAGAAGATGCCACTGAAGACTGTGGTAGAGGGAAAATAGAAGTATTTATTTTCATCTGCATTTCTTATAACCAGGGGACCTAATGATGTTATTTCCTTTTATTACTCATCTCTTAGGAAGCTGTAGAAAGGATTCTTTTAATGGATGGTATCTTCCAGTTTTTCTAGTCCCAGGATTCTGTGATATGTTTTGTATTAAAATGAGCTTAACATGTTAATCATAGGTCTGATTGACCTTGAATTTGTAGTGGCGAAATGGGAACAGAGCGGCTACTTAGCAGTATGAAATGTCCAACATGTCAATGAAAAAAAATGAAAGACGTTGTTTCTGATTGATTTGTTATGTAATTGAACACTATCCTAAAACTAACCCATGATGTTCTAGTTATTTATTATATGTAGCCATAACAAGGCCAAGATTACTTGAATGCTAAGGAGCTTGCAGTTTCTGATACTGGGGACAAAATTGTCCTGATTCCCATAAATACTGACATTTCAAGAATTTTTTTCTTTAACTTTTCATGAGCTTAAAAATCACTGAAGAATGTGGTAGAGGGAGAAGGAGAGAGGAATTGAATCTTCTTTCTTGCTCTTTTATGTTTAAGGCAATCGTCAAATGCTTAGAAGATCGAGAATTTTTCATTTTACTTACGTCGTCAGCCTTAATGTCAGAAACAAGTAAGAACAACTTTTTGAATAAATGTTTTTCAGTATGTTTACTTTTATTGTATAAGATCAGCAACCTCACGTTTCTTCTGATTCTCATTCTGTGTAGGTTTTGGAGAGGAGCAGATGGGTCTTCACGGGTTGCATTTATTCCATTCATCCCCGTCAGCAGGTAAGGACCAGGACTGGCAGTTCACTGCACCTGTGGGCCATTTTTCAGTCCTCATCTTAAACTCTCAGCAGCATATGACCCTGGTAACTCTTTTCTTCTCTTAAATAACTTTCTTCCTTTACTCTCCCTGGTTAATCCTTCATCTCCTTTCTTTGTAGGCTTATCCTTTCCTGTCTGCTCCATGCTCAGATATCCACCTGCCTATGGACATTTCTTTCTACTTAAATGTCTCAGATGGTCCTCACATTCAGCATGTCCAAAACTGGATTCATTTGTTATTGAACAACAAGAGCTGGGAGTTGGTTTTATCATAGTCTCCCCGTCAGTAGGACTTAAGGTCCTCACAGAAGCACTTCCCTCTGTCTGGACTACTTGTCTCCTTCCCCCTGATCAGATGATGTTGATCGCCCCCCAAGCCAGAACCAGGAATTGCCTGCTGGGGCAAAAAATATTGCTCCTGCAGTCTGTAAATAGATATACAGTATATCTGTGGTATTAGAATTTCAGAGGGCAGTTAGGAAACAAAGTCTAGAAAGGCTGTCTTTGGTGGGGGTAGATAATGAATAAAATTGGAGGAGAAGTGCTGGTCTAGCCACTTACCCATAGCTGTCAGGTGTCAGTTTAAATATCACTTTATTTATTCCCATCACCACTCTTCTTCCTTCAATGAGGACCCCTAGGCTTTTCACCAATATAATTTAAATATTTATTTTTATAATTATTTAATGCCTGCCTTTCTTGTATTCTACTGCATCCCTACTGCTTAACAATGTCAGGCACCTAAAAAATAATAAATGCTTGCTGAGCAAATAAATAAATTAAAGTAAATGAGTCATTTCTTTTTGTCACATGAGGAAATTTTCCTCATTGTTTTATAATCACACTGTGTATGTTTAAATATGATTTGTATATAGTATTTATAAAGCTACAACCAATCCAAAAAAATTTTTTAATTGATGTTTTTAAATTGTATTCAGCTACTCAAAGCAGAGAACTACTGGCATTACCTGTTTGGAATAAGCAAAATATTACCAGTTATAATAACATAATGGCGATAGCTGCTTGCATTTTTCAAGCATTTACTACATTGATATTCTGCTAGGCACAATTGATTTCACAGCCCTTAATAGGTATTTTTATTGTGACCATTTCAAAGATGAGGAAACTGAAACTTAAACTTGCCCAAGGTCAAACAGCTGAGTCTGAGCTGGCTTCCAGCTCTGTTCCCACACTGCCTCCCTCCGTATGCAGGAGCTCTGCCTTTATTCTTATTTTTAGGTGTACACTACCACCTGAATAAGAAACATTAGTTCCTGTACCATTTGGGGCTGAACAGCACAGGATTTCTTTTTGAGTAAACATTGGATTGTTGTGTTCAATGCTCACAGCCTCCTCTAGTTCGTTAAGACACTTTTCTATTTCTGGTCACTCAGAAATGTTCAGTGCTGTGGTTATTTGTTTTAAATTGAGTGACTCTTCGCTTAGCAGACTTAAAAAGTTCTTTTTCTTAGATTTCATAATAGCCTGTTACAAATCGTTCTGACTTCTGCCTTTCCAAATTCTTGAAATAATGAAGTTGTCTAGAAAACTGCTGCTTTATCGTGAACTGTTAGCAGTACATAAGAACTTTGTCATGTTTTATTTTTCCTTTTACTATCTAAATGAACTGCAGAGAAAGGAATTTTTATTTTAATGGCTAGCCACATTTTCCCATTTATTTTTATTTGCCATTCTTTTCCTGATACCTGCTCAAGTATAAACGTATTCAGCTAGGTGTTTCTTAATTTTGCAGTTACTTTTTCGTTAAAAAGAATGGTATACTTCAGTTTAGTAGGCACCAAAGGTCTTTATTATCTGTGGGTTTTTTATTACTGATAAATTACATTTTCTAGGATTTTACTACCTATTTCTCAGTGACCTGACCTTTTCTCTTTTTTCCTGTACTCTTTTCCTTTAGGTTATTGAGTTGCTGAAAAATTAGCATTTCAGTCAGAGAGTGAACCAGGGAGAGGAAGTAAAATACAGACTAGTCAGTCTAGTTACATAATATTAAAAAATTGCATTTGCTAGAGAAGGTGATGAAATATATACCAGTAGTTACCATGAGAGTTGGGGGTTACTTAGGGTTTACTTTCTTTTAGTTCAACTGGTTTGTGTTGTAACTCTAGTTTCTTCCAGTTTTATTGAGATATTATATAATTGACATACAGCACTATATAAGTTTAGGGTTTACCAGCATAAAGATTTGACTTACATACATTATGAAACAACTACCACAGTAATTCTAGTGAACATCCATCATATCATATAGATACAAAATTAAAGAAAATAGAAAAAACATTTTTTCCCTTGTGATGAGAACTATTAGTATTTCCTTTCTTTTTCCTTCTTTGGCTGCGTTGGGTCCTCGTTGCTGCAGGCTTTCTCTAGTTGCGGCTAGCGGGGGCTACTCTTCATTGCAGTGCACGTGCTTCTCATTGTGGTAGCTTCTATTGTTGCAGAGCACTGGCTCTAGGCACGCGGGCTTCGGTAGTTGTGGCATGCAAGCTCAGTAGTTGTGGCTCGCAGTCTCTAGAGCGCAGGCTCAGTAGTTGTGGTGCACGGGCTTTGTTGCTCCATGGCATGTGGGATCTTCCCAGACCAGAGCTCGAACCCGTGTACCCTGCAAAGGCAGGTGGATTCTCAACCACTGCGCCACCAGGGAAGTCCCAGTATTTACTTTCTTAACTTTCATATGTAACGTCAGCAGTGTTAATTATTTTTTATTATGTTGTACATTACATCTTTAGTACTTATTTATCCTATAACTGAAAGTTTGCACCTGTGACTACCTTCTTAAGAGAATTTGAAGTAGGTCATATAAGGTACAGATTAGATACATTTTAAAAGCAGAAAATGAGAATAGAAAAGTAATTCTGCCAACTCTAAATGCCGGTGCATTGAGCCCACGCTGGGCTCCTGGTCAGATGAGATGGAGCTGCAGGCGGGCCTGCCTTCTTCATTCTCACCTGATGATCCCATCTGAGTGACTCTTTTTTGGTTCTGTGTGTGCGTGTTTTCATATATATGGAGATAATATATGTTCATTAAGTGCATCCATAAGTCTTCTATTAATTGCTATTTAGATTACCATTTGAAACACTGTATCATATTTAACCATCCTGTAATTTTGTAATCTAAAGCGTTTTTTCCTGCATGTTTTTGAAAAAACAAGAACTTTGGGTTTTTAATACATGTGTATACATTTTAGGGCTGAAAGACTTGAAAGTTGAAGATGACATCTCATTGAAGGTGGTACCTATTTTACCTGCCCTTAATTGTGCCCTGCTGGAAGCAAAGAAATCATTTTCTGAAAAAGGAATCTGTCCAAACACATTAGTAAAGCATAATCTCCAAGAACTGTACAAGGTGGACAAAAGTCCTTCATTGACTGCTGCTTCTCAGGATGGAATTAAAGAGACTGCATTCTTTGGCAAAGTGTCCAGTGGTTTTGACTTGACTCCTCCAGCTGAAAAGTGCCCTTTACAGTCTTTAACTCAGTTGAGATCTTATTCTTCAAATCCTAATGGGTACATTTTGGAAGTATCTACTGCACTAGACTTATTGGCAGACTGTCCTCAGTCTCCATGTATTTCAGATGGAATTTGTGACGCTGGATTTTCTTTAGTTATGACTCCAAATGCTGAATTTCACGACTCAGCGGCAGAAGTAAGAAAAGAAACAGAAACACAAAAGAATTCTGAAGAGATGTTTAAAGCAAGGCAGGGAGCTCTGGTCCCATTAAGTCCCGCATCAAATCTGAGAGTTCAGCGTAAGAGAAAAGCAGGCACGCTGCCCGTGGTACAGAGTAAAAGGGTGAAGTTGTGCCATCCCTTTCCCAGAAGAACTCGTGGTGGAGCAAAGAAGCGTCCAGACTCTCGCACAACTCTCAAGTTCCGTCAGAAAAGAGAAAACGGTAAGCATGGTCTGTATGGATTTTCAGCTGAGCAATTAGTAATAACTGTTGTGTGTTAACCCTGTTCCTGTGTGACCATCCTGGACTGTAGCTTGACAGTGTCCGTTAGCTCTCTCCAGGTGATCTGTGTGCATGCTAAAGTTGGAGAAGCGCTAATCTAGATAACATGAAAATCAAGAAATAGGACAAAAGCCCACCCACCAATAGCTTGTATTTCACTTGTAAAACTGCTCAAATCATCACTCAGTTATTTACTTACCTGTCTAAGAAGTACGGTATTTCAGATGGAATTTATTGATGCTGGATTTTCTTTAGTTATGACTCCAGGTGCTGAATTTCACGACTCAGCGGCAGAAGTAAGAAAAGAAACAGAAACACAAAAGAATTCTGAAGAGATGTTTAAAGCAAGGCAGGGAGCTCTGGTCCCATTAAGTCCGGCATCAAATCTGAGAGTTCAGCGTAAGAGAAAAGCAGGCACGCTGCCCGTGGTACAGAGTAAAAGGGTGAAGTTGTGCCGTCCCCTTCCCAGAAGAACTCGTGGTGGAGCAAAGAAGCGTCCAGACTCTCGCACAACTCTCAAGTTCCGTCAGAAAAGAGAAAACGGTAAGCATGGTCTGTATGGATTTTCAGATGAGCAATTAGTAATAACTGTTGTGTGTTAACCCTGTTCCTGTGTGACCATCCTGGACTGTAGCTTGACAGTGTCCGTTAGCTCTCTCCAGGTGATCTGTGTGCATGCTAAAGTTGGAGAAGCGCTAATCTAGATAACATGAAAATCAAGAAATAGGACAAAAGCCCACCCACCAAAAGCTTGTATTTCACTTGTAAAACTGCTCAAATCATCACTCAGTTATTTACTTACCTGTCCAAGAAATAAGGTATTTCAGATGGAATTTGTGATGCTGGATTTTCTTTAGTTATGACTCCAGGTGCTGAATTTCACAACTCAGCGGCAGAAGTAAGAAAAGAAACAGAAACACAAAAGAATTCTGAAGAGATGTTTAAAACAAGGCAGGGAACTCTGGTCCCATTAAGTCCCGCATCAAATCTGAGAGTTCAGCATAAGAGAAAAGCAGGCACGCTGCCCGTGGTACAGAGTAAAAGGGTGAAGTTGTGCCGTCCCTTTCCCAGAAGAACTCGTGGTGGAGCAAAGAAGCGTCCAGACTCTCGCACAGCTCTCAAGTTCCGTCAGAAAAGAGAAAACGGTAAGCATGGTCTGTATGGATTTTCAGCTGAGCAATTAGTAATAACTGTTGTGTGTTAACCCTGTTCCTGTGTGACCATCCTGGACTGTAGCTTGACAGTGTCCGTTAGCTCTCTCCAGGTGATCTGTGTGCATGCTAAAGTTGGAGAAGCGCTAATCTAGATAACATGAAAATCAAGAAATAGGACAAAAGCCCACCCACCAAAAGCTTGTATTTCACTTGTAAAACTGCTCAGATCATCACTCAGTTATTTACTTACCTGTCCAAGAAATAAGGTATTTCAGATGGAATTTGTGATGCTGGATTTTCTTTAGTTATGACTCCAGGTGCTGAATTTCACGACTCAGCGGCAGAAGTAAGAAAAGAAACACAAACACAAAAGAATTCTGAAGAGATGTTTAAAGCAAGGCAGGGAGCTCTGGTCCCATTAAGTCCCGCATCAAATCTGAGAGTTCAGCGTAAGAGAAAAGCAGGCACGCTGCCCATGGTACAGAGTAAAAGGGTGAAGTTGTGCCGTCCCTTTCCCAGAAGAACTCGTGGTGGAGCAAAGAAGCGTCCAGACTCTCGCACAACTCTCAAGTTCCGTCAGAAAAGGGAAAACGGTAAGCATGGTCTGTATGGATTTTCAGATGAGCAATTAGTAATAACTGTTGTGTGTTAACCCTGTTCCTGTGTGACCATCCTGGACTGTAGCTAGACAGTGTCCGTTAGCTCTCTCCAGGTGATCTGTGTGCATGCTAAAGTTGGAGAAGCGCTAATCTAGATGACATGAAAATCAAGAAATAGGACAAAAGCCCACCCACCAAAAGCTTGTATTTCACTTGTAAAACTGCTCAAATCATCACTCAGTTATTTACTTACCTGTCTAAGAAATAAGGTCATTCAGTTTCTGAACTGTCCTCGGACAAATTCGAGTGGAAGAAGAGGATCTGCTAAAATCAGGCACACTAAGAACAGATGGCAAAAACTGATAAGTGATAGCCTGAACATGTTTAAAGAGGGGGGAAAGTGCCTGGACTCTCCCAGAACTAGAGCATCCTGGGGCAGAATTTCTAATCCTTTGTGTGTTTTAAAAGTGGTCGTCTGGATCCTACTACAGACCTACTGAAACAAGGTCCAGTGGCCTCGAGACATATATATTGAAACAGTTCCTCAAGTGGTTTTGTTGCCCCCTGAAAACTGAGGGAGAATCAGCGTCCAGAGCCATTTAATGTTAGTCAAATGCACTTCAGTGAACAGAGCACGACAAATAACACAATTTTGGCTTAGAGTCATCTCAGATTATGTGTGGTGTATTTTGTTTAAAACTAGGGAACTTATGCTCTATGACCCCTTAGCGAAGAGGTGAGCAGACTTGGGCCAAAGGGTCCCTCAGGCATTACCTGTTGTCTCTGTACTTCACTGTGCTGGCACAGGTGGGCGGCTGTGACTGAGGTCTGGCCCTTCACAGAAAAAATTTGCCAACCCTATCTATAGTATTTTGAATTTTAAAATTCTGATGCCTAAAGAAGAAACACTGGAGGTGTGTGGATCCCCAGGATCCTAGATAATTAAGATTTTACCCTGTGGTTTAACAAGTAGTTATTTCTGGCCAATTATAGTTTGAGAAATTGTGTGTGTGTGTGTGTGTTTAGGAGGGTGGTAGAAAGAACGGCAGTATGAAGCAGCAACTCACACTCTACATTTCCTCACAAATTCCAGGCCAACCATATTGGGTTTCTCTCTATATGAACCATTTTAAAGGTATTAAATAAATTACCTATAATTCAACATATATGTTGTCACTGTTTCTCAAGTGTGCTAATTTCATCCACTATAAGAAATATGTTTTAGGGATGTCCCTGGCAGTACAGTGGTTACAACTCCACACTTCCAGTGCACAGGGCACGGGTTTGATCCCTGGTCAGGGAACTAAGACACAACATGCCACAGAGTGTGGCCAAAAAATGAACAACAACAACGATGTGATTAAACCAGCCAAGATGACTAAATATAATACCACAAAAGCTCAAAAAAAAATAGAAAAGAAATACATTGTATATTGTAGTCCAGTACACACAAATTCATACATTACTGAAACAGAAATTTCAGGAAGCATTTACCCTAACTATGTGTAATACAATCTGATATCTTCTGTTTCATTTAACAAAGAATTCTGGTTGCAGCCCATTAAGTTTATTTTATAATACACCCATGGGTTATTGCATGCAGCTTGAGAAACATGTCATTGAGTGATGCAAATAAGCAGGGCAGTCCGTGCAGGGTCACCTGTTTCGTGTTTCTCCTTTTCCTCGCAGGACCTAGGTTGTGAGAGATGTTCCCCTCCCGCCCGTGCAGATGTTACGCTTCCCCTAGTCTTGATCATCTCATCTTATTTTCTTTCTCTTCTTAATTTAGTCTTAACAGTTTTCCTGCTTGACTTATATTTTGCCTTTTTTTATGCTAAAAATTTTAGAAATTGTAACCAGTATAAAATCAGAAGTCTTACTCTAAAAACAAAACTGCTGCTTTATTGCCTTTGATAGTTTAGTAGGGAAGAAAATAATTAGACCCAGGGAAATGTACAACATTAAGAGAGTCTAAAAGCTTTTTTAAAAAACCGTTTATTTTTCTAACCTTCAAAAGAATAAAATGAAACTGGTCTCTTTTCTACATTTCACTAATAACCATCACATTCTGAAACTGTTTAATATGTTTTCTGTTCTCAATCAATTAGAAATAGTATTTTCCATATAACGTGATTTTAAAATATTTGCAAACATTCACACGTGTGATTATTTTATATCGTCAATGGGGAAAACGTTTTCACAGGGAACATTTATTAACATTTTTTTTAAACTCTTAAAGGATTGAAACACTTTCTGCGTGTGATACAAGCAGGTTGTTAATAGTTTTTTCTCCTCATGTGCCCCCACCTTTAGTTCTTTCCTTCCTTCCCTGCGAGAAGTAAAGCTGAGCATTTTGTAAGAGAAATGAGCAATTATAATAGATTTATAGGAAGTTAAATCAGAAGAGGACTTTCTTCAATGTACCTTCCTCTGTCTTCTCTTAAGAGATGATTTTTCAGGCAGCGTTAAAGCTTTGATATTTAGGTGTAGTGAAGGAAAATATGTAAGATGGCTCTTTGTGAACCTACAGTCTCTTCTCTACAGTGTGATCATGGTTTTAACCATATGGCTTTATGGGAGCTGTGTCGCTTTTGTGTAAATTGAATTATCCGTCACCCTGTGCTGTGAACTAGCATGTTCAGCCTTACCTGCCACATCAGTCAGCAAAGATTATGGAATCTTTTTTAAAAATTAAGTCATGCCTTGTTTCTATAAAGTTATTACTCTGATATTTTTCTCCTAATCCTAATTAGGGATATAGACCAACACTTAGCAAGTTCAAAAATCTTTTAATGAAATACCCCAAATTTTATATTTTATTCCCCATTATTAAAGTTTCCCCCCAAAACAAATCAAAGGAAAGCTATGCTGATAAATATGTGCGCCCCCTACCCCTTAGAAAACGGTGTCTTTTCTGCATAAGGTGCTGAAGTGCTGACTGCACAGTTTGTACAGACAACCAAATTGGATTGGAAAAACCAAGAAGCTCCTATTTCTAAAGATGTTCCAGGGTCAACGAATGCTAAAAGGGCAAGGAAACGAGAGACATCTCCAGTCAAAACTGTTCCAAGGGCTGAGCCACCTGTGAAGAATTCTCCACAAAAACAGAGGGAAAATATAGTAAAAGGCAATCAGAATCCCAGAATCAGAAAGCAGCCACAACCTGGTAAGAAGTCCTCTTCCTGTAAATTTCAGCACCGTAATACAGACTAATCGAGATTATAAAGTAGTATATTGAAACAGTATAAGATCAGTTGAAATCTGTCACGTTCTTGTGGTCTTCTTTAGTTCAGACACTGACAGGACAAGTAACTTGGTTTCCCATTGTGAATAAATAAGAAAGTGCCAAGATTCATACCTTCACTAAATAGACCCTACTTTTCATTCTGCAGAAAGCCTGAACATGAACTGTTTAGCAGAGTTAAAGTATAAATGGCCTTTTTTAATGACTAAATTCACAAGCAGGTAGCATCTGGCAGTATTTTTCTGGACCATAATCAGTTATAGAAGATATTATAAGTTTGTCCAGAGGGAACTGTAAAGACATGGTTCAAAGCAGTCAGTAATCTCGAATCCTGTATTTCACTTGTATTTTTTCTTGTTTTTTTTCGGTACGTGGGCCTCTCACTGCTGTGGCCTCTCCCGTTGCGGAGCACAGGCTCCAGATGCGCAGGCTCAGCAGCCGTGGCTCACGGGCCCAGCCGCTCCGCGGCATGTGGGATCTTCCCGGACCGGGCCACGAACCCGTGTCCCCTGCATCGGCAGGCGGACTCTCAACCACTGCGCCACCAGGGAAGCCCCTGTATTTGGTTTCAAAAGGCATTAAATTAATTTTAAAAGCAGTTTTACTTTTCTACTTCTACTTGTGCGGAAGTGAATAACCAAGTCTCCTTCTGTGAGCCAGCAGCTGACTGCTGGTTCCGTGTTCCACCTGCTGGAACCTCCTCGTTGCTGGCACGTTCCCTCATCACCGCGGACCTCACTTTTCTCCCAGCTCCATGTCCCTCTTCACACCCGTCTCTCTGAGTAGAGTGCAGCTCCACCAAGCTGCAAAATCTATACATTTTACAGTATCTTCGGTATTGAGTCCTACTGTGTTGTATGTGTGGTGGTGTTTTTTGTTTAGAAAAACCTTCATTTCCTCATATCTCTGTATTTCCATCAGTTTTCTGTCTAATCTCATGATTCTACTTTCTCTCATCTACCTTTAGGTTTTTTAAAAGCCTCAAATTTAGTGGAATTCAGGGAAAGAAACTCTTGTTTTGTTGGGGTGATGGTATTATGGATGAGCTTGGTTTTTCCTTTCCTCATTGTTTAAAAAAATTTTTTCGGCCACACCTTGCAGCATGTGGGATCTCGGTTCCCTGACCAGGGATCGAACTCACACTGCCTGCATTGGAAGCGCAGAGTCTTAACCACTGGACCACAGGGAAGTCCCTTTCCTCAGTTTCGCTAATGTTGTTTATGGCTGAAGATTTTTCTGAAAGCTCCTCAGTCATATCACCGTACAGCCTGTAGAGAGTCATACCCAACACAGCCTCTCTGCTTGTCTCCCCAGGCAGTTACGAGGTGGTCTTACCCACGGGTGCACATTTCTCTCCTGCCGTTTCCCAATGCGTGCCTTCCCTGCCAGGCACATGGTGCCACCCACACGAACCACGCCTGTTGTCACTCCTGTGCAGTCCCCTCTGCTCAGCTAAGTCCACCCGGAGTCATTTCCTGATGCTCTGATCTGCACTCATTTCTCCTTTTTTTTCCATTTCTTTTTTGGGTTTTTGAGAACGTTAAAGAGTTAATTCATACTATTTTCCAATCATCTGGTGTGTCTTGGTCCTGTCTTTCCAATTAGTTTGTAAACAGGATGAGTATAGATACATACATAATGCATTGTATTCCCAGCCTTGTCATTAGAATTCCTTGTGCTGAATTGGCTTCTATATACTTGTAGGCTAATCGATTAGTGGGAGGAGGTGTGCAACTGGGCATTGGCAGAAAAGTGAGCCCAGAAAATGAAAAGTTTCCAGAATGGGTATTCAGAAATAGGGCGATTTGTATTGCAAGTGTCTGTATATATTGTGCAGCCACATTCCAAGTTAAAATTTTAAGATTACCACCTTTTAAATAATGTGTTAATTTTTTCTTTTATTTCTTAATCACCCATGCTAATCCACTTCATTTCCTTTACTTGAAATATCAGAGTTTAAGAAGGCTCAATCATTTTGTTACTGAAACTAATGGTTTTCTGTCCTTTTTAAAGTTTTCAATATAGTTTTTATTTACTGAACTCTTTAATTTTTTATAATTTATTTGGCATCATTTTATCTATATTTCTTAAAAGAGATAGATGATCAGTATTGTATTTTTAATTAATTGAAAACCTCTAGCAAGTCAGTTATTAAATGATTTACCTGAAATGACACATATGAAAATGAACCCTTTTTCTTGACTCAATACAGTGTTCTCTAGATTCGACCTTCCTCATAGTGATACTCAGTGTAAGAACCATAGTATTTAAGGATAGAATGAACTTAGTGTCAGTAAACACATCAGATCCTAAAATGAATGTGTTTCCAGTACACCCGGAGGGTTCACGAGACAGCCCTCTTTGGGCCACTTTCTCGTACCTCACCCCGTTGGGCTTTGATATTTTAAATAAAAACTGGGCAGTGGTTGATTAATTTTACCCTCCTCACCATACACACACTCTTGTCATTCTGTTTGATGACCTCATAGGCCAGAGTTTTCTCTGTAAATGTACTGTCATTGGGCTTTGCAGACAGGTTAGTAATTTATTTCAGACCTGCTACTGCTAATTATAAAGAGGAGCACAGTTGGCTTTTCTGTCCATCCAGCCACCTGCTACAGGGACTCACTGCCCAGTATTGTTGAGAACTTTGTCCTTCATGATAATCACATTTTAAAAGGCTGAATCAAAGTCCTGAGAAGGCAAGTAAACCACCTGAGAATGTTAGTTTTCTGACCGAATGCCAGTGGGTAGATTTGAGTACCTGCTGTAAGGAGAATTATCAGTAGATGAGGAGATTTGCTTTTTTGCAGATAGAATAGAGAGGAAATGTTTTTAATGCAGAAACTGAAGTTTTAAAACTTGAAATTAATTGGCGATTCTGAATATTCTTACTTTTCTCATTTTTTATTTGTATCGTAACGTATTATAATTAAACATCAGTACGGTTAAAAATCATCTCTATTTTGAACTTAGGTGGTTTCTCTAATAACTTGCCAAGGGAAATGATTTCTAAGAAAGTACATTAACCTTCTATGATATACACTTTAAACTTAGAAATTCTTAGATTCTCACTAGATTGTAAGCTCTCTGAGGGCAGGAGTCTTGTTTTCTTGTTTTTGTTTTTTTCTCTTTGTATATTTCTTTAGCTGAGCAGTATGCCTTGTGTGTAGGTCAGTACATGCAGGTTTTTTTTTTTTTTTTTTTTTTTTTTTGCGGTACGCGGGCCTCTCACTGTTGTGGCCTCTTCCGTTGCGGAGCACAGGCTCCGGACGCGCAGGCTCAGCGGCCACGGCTCACGGGCCCAGCCGCTCCGTGGCATGTGGGATCTTCCTGGACCGGGGCACGAACCCGTATGTCCTGCATCGGCAGGCAGACTCTTAACCACTGCGCCACCAGGGAAGCCTGAGTACATGCAGTTTTGAAGGGTGATTTCTTTTTAAATTAATATGCACATTCCTTAAGACTTGTTCCTTGGTAAATACATTATAATACATCAGGAAGTTGGACAAGACCTCACTCTGGTAATAAAAATTTAACATACAATTTATGCAACATATCAAGAGGTTTTTCTTGAATATGTTGACTTAACTGTTGATTTTCACTGAACCATAGGAATATGACAAAGAATTAATTCTATGGAAATCAAGTGTTATGTGTCTTTTTTTCTTTTATGCTGAAGCCAAAGGAGAAACTTCTTCACAGCTTCAATCAGAAATTTCAGATGGTCAAGAAGATGTTATTAGCATAAGTAGAGCTCAACCAGAAAATATCACAGTGGCTCCAGAAGACCCACCTGAAAACTCCATTGTCAACTGTGACTCCCAGGCCCTAAATATGTTGGCTGATCTTGCATTAAGCGCTGCTACCTCTACCACACCATCCTCTGAGCCCAGAAACTTGCCCTGCTCCTCTGAATTGCCACAGAACGATGTTTTGCTTTCTAAAGAACATTCTTTGCGTGGTACATCAGACCATGAATATCATAGAGGAGTAAAAAGTCAAAAAGGTGGACCGTCATCCAAGCCCTCCTCTGATAAGAGTAATCTGACATCAGACCCCACGGTCAGCCAGGAGGAAGAAAGCTTGGTTGCTGGCATTCAGGCCCCTGCAGAAGCCCAGTCAGCACTGCCCGAGGAAACCCTAGAAAGTTCCGACGCAAGCCAAAGCTCTGTCATTGCTGTGGAGCGTTCCTATGCCCTGCTCCTTGCAGAACATTCAAAGAAGCATCTACAGCAGAGAGGGGCCCCAGGCCCTGCGTTTGCCAAGAATGGCACAAAAGGCCCTGAAGCGGGAACCCCAGTGGGGAAAGTGATGCCATTTCGGCATCAGCAGGTCACCTCCCCACTGCAGCAGCTTTCCGAGGCCCCAGCGCTCAGGCGCAGGAGCGGGGTGCTGCCCTCCAGCCTGCAGGACTTCTGCCGCTCTCGTGCCGTATTCAGCTGTGACGGCTCCTTTAAGGTCACTTTCGTATGGGAAGCAGATTACGTGTTCAGCTTAGACGGCAAGTAAGTATACCAACAACCCCCTGGAGAAGACTGTAGTCAGAGCACTACACGGGTGAGTGGGAGTGACCCTGGATGAAAGTGGATGAACTTTTCTGTTGAGATAAATGTAGCGAGAAGGGATACTTGTGCTAAACCCTGGGGAGGGAGAAGGAAGTGTGTAAGATCCAGTAACTTGGGAATAATACCAAGCAGATTCACTGTAATCATTTGTTATATCAACTTCATTTTTATTTTACTCATTGTTTCATGTTCATGTAATTTTTAAAATAAAAATGAACACAAAAACTAAGGTTAATAATTAAGGCACTTACTTATAAGATAATCAACTAAAATAGTCATTTTCAATGATTTTGGTTTCTTCTTTCTTTAAAATCTCAGGCCTTGGAATACTGATTTACCAGATACCATGGAAGAAGTGAAGCTTTTACTTCATATGTGGGTAGCTCTGTTTTATAGCAATCAAAACAAAGTCATACAATCATCCCGAAAAGTAGTAGAACACAGCAACCCAGCAAAATACGTGTGCATAAATAGCACGTTAGAATCGTTTGAATTCAGTGAAATTGAAGAGTCCTCCGGTGTGGAAAGGTGCTCCGTAGACCCTCTGTTGGAGACTAATGAGGCTCCCAGAGGTCCTACTGCCAAAGTGTCCTTCCCAATCACTGACCCCCTGCTTCCTTTCATGAAACCACCGCCTGTGAGAGGCTTGGAGCTTTGGGTGCAGAATGAACAGAAAGAAATGTTTGCAACAGCAGGTCATCCAGAGACCCCAGAAAGCCAGAATTTCATCTATTCCTGTAATAATGAGGTAGGTCAAGCTGAATACTGTAAATGCTGGTGTTATTTTTGAAGAAATATTTTTTGTACGTAAAATCACATTCATAACAAGGCATTGGTTTCTTTTAGGAAAGTGGATTCTCTAGCTATGTAAAGGATTAGAATGCCAGAAACTTAGTTTACAAAGTCTGGATTGTCTGCAGGTGGAGCTTATCTACCATCCTGATTGAAGAAACAAAAGGAGGAAAAAAATCGTAGGCCTCAGATGATCTGGGAGCCAACCATAATTATGTAGCTTTTTAGTTGTATGATTTGGGGCAAATTACTTGTTCTCTGAGCTTATTATCTTTTAAAAGAGGTGAATAATACTTATTCTGTTTACCTATAATAGTGTTTATGGATCAAATGCAGTAATAATAAATATAAAAAATCTTTGATAAACCTTAAAGGAAACTAAAATTGAATATATTAAAAAATATTTTTAAAAACAAATCCTGAGGGCTTCCCTGGTGGCGCAGTGGTTGAGAGTCCGCCTGCCGATGCAGGGGACACGGGTTCGTGCCCCGGTCTGGGAAGATCCCACATGCCGCGGAGCGGCTGGGCCCGTGAGCCGTGGCCGCTGAGGCTGCGCGTCCGGAGCCTGTGCTCCGCAACGGGAGAGGCCACAACAGTGACAGGCCCGCGTACCACCAAAACAGAAAACAAATCCTGAGACAGTAAATAAAATGCCAGACCTCTCATAGTCTGCAGATAACTGTTTGTAAATATGAAAAATACACTTTGTTTCATTTCACTGTTCTCAACTGATAGGACGGATAATCGAATTTTTTTTTTTTTTTTTTTTTTTTTTTTTTTTGCGGTACGCGGGCCTCTCACTGTTGTGGCCTCTTCCTTTGCGGAGCACAGGCTCCAGATGCGCGGGTTCAGCGGCCACGGCTCACGGGCCCAGCCGCTCCGTGGCATGTGGGATCTTCCCGTACTGGGGCACGAACCTGTATTCCCTGCATCGGCAGGCAGGCTCTTAACCACTGCGCCACCAGGGAAGCCTGATAATCGAATTTTAATTGGAGCAAATTAAAAAGTTGTATCAAGATTCTAAGTAAATGGATTGACAAAATACCTGCCTTTTTAAGCTTTCAGAGCAGATTTATTACAGAATAATTTTACATGGGTTTGGGCACCTTCAGTGCCTGTGTTAACATTGAGTTTCTGTACCTGGGCTTCCGTGGGGATTTGCAGGTCCAGGGGTGAGCCTCAGAGGGTCTGTGAGTGTCTGCAGATGCTCATCTTCATCAGAATGAAGACTGGTGGAACGCTGTGGGCCAGAGACTGGTCTGAGCCCTTCACTCGCATTAGCTCAGTTAATTCTCACACGGCCGGGTGAGGTAAGGACCGTGCCACCCATCTTATAGGTGAGAAGACTGAGGATGGAGAAGTACAGAATGGCCTGGAGGCACATAGTAAATTGTCCGGCCAAGACTCAGATCTGGACACTCTAGCTGTTTCTCAGTGTCTAATTCTGTGGATGTATTTATGTATATATATGCACATATGTGTGTGTTTATATGTGTACACATAAAATATATGTTATGTGTGTATGCGTTCTTTTTCTGAGGATGGGGTTCATAAATTTCATCTTATTCTCAAAGAGATACATAAAATCACTACCTTAGAATAAGAAAGTATTTATGTTTAGTCAGGCAGATTTTAATTATTACATATATATTTATACACACACTAGTTTCTTATAAAGTATTTTCGGTCGTGGTAATATATATTAACTTACTTTAGTAATGTCCAATTAGGAATGATTTTCTTGCAAACATGAAAGAGTATTAAGTAGAAAGTAGAATGTTAAAATTAACGATTCCTAACACTTTCTATAGCATATACTTAGAAATATGTTTCCGTCATCTTCTTGAATACTGTACCCATACTTTAAAGGTGCACACACCTTTAAATCCTGTACCACTCCCTATTCTAGGGCAAACTAGGATTATCAAAGTTTTCATTTCACTAAGAGCACAGGCATGGTGAGATTCTCGACTATGGCCCAACATTATCAGCCACAGTACGATTGGGAGGGTCATAGAACTGTTCTCAGAATGAGTGTGCCATCAAGAGTTTTCTACGCTTTGTATCTGGCCAGTCGTGTCCCCTTAAAACCAAGTCTCAGCTCCTCCCTGCCAATTGCTCAGGTCAGTGTCTTTCTTTGACTAAGGCAGAAATGTTTTTAACAAGAGATTTGAAACACAGGTCCTGACTTACAACACGACTGCTTCAAAATCTGGCAGGAAATCTGTGGCCGTAGTGTTCCAGAGCTACAGGTGTAGGTCAACTGTATGGTCAATCCACTTTACCATATTCTGAACAAGACCATTCTTCAGCCTTTAAAAAAAAGAAGAAAAGAAACAGCCTTTTTATGAGGTTATCAAAATTGTCCAGAGGTATTTCTGTTACTGTTTATGCTAAATCCTTTCTGGTACTGTTTAAATCAGTCCTTTTAGTTGAGTTTATTAATGCAAGCTGCACTGTGTTTTCTGCTGCTTTGTTGAATAGGGAGGTATTAAAATGAGAGAGAGATTATGTCCAGTTATAAGCTAAGAAGACAGCTAAGGGGTAAGGGACTTTTATTTAACAGGATAGAGATTGATACCTTGGGAAAGCTGCTTATCAGTGTATTCTGAGTACAAGAGATAATAATTAGTGTTTCCTCATGGGAACATTCCAGATGACAGTGCATTTATAGTCTAATTGAAAGCTGGTGTTTAAAATAAGTTATTCTTTGCTTTAAAGATTATCTTTTAATCTTACTAAAAATAATTTAAATTAATTGAGCACTTTTTCCTCTACTGCTGCATTTCTGAATTAAGTGATGCTATTTAGCAAACAGTCTGCATTTTCAAGTCTTTAAATTGCCAGTGGTCTAGCCACTTTTCTTCCCAAAAGTCCATTAAAAAAAAAACAAAAAAAACAAGGCTGTGCAACTAAGAAAGTTTTGGAGTTCTCGTGTGTGTGTATTTAGATAAAACAAATTCCTATTTGGGGGGTATTTTAAGCCTAAGAAGAGAGGGATTTGCTTGATCTCTACCCTATGAAGATTCAAAAGAACAGAGCAAACTAAAATTGATCTTTGTCTGTTCTGTTCTTCACATATGTAAATGCTTGAAAAAAAGATCTATTTGGCCCTTGATTTTTTAAATTAATTTATTTCTTTTGCTTTTATCATTTCAGATAATTGGGGGGAAAGCCGAACAAGAGTCATCAGATAAACTAGAGACCTCTAATCTGGTGCTTTCTAGCATTGGAAGTACCCAAACTAATGGATCTTCTATTCCTGCTGAAGATAAAACCTTTGAGCCACTTGATGGCACACAGGTGACATCTTATAATGATACTGTCACACAGTCCACATTCGCCAGGACTTACGATGGGATCAGCAATCCGTCAATGATTTTTCAAAAGTCTGTGTACAGCACCCTTGAAAGCAAAGTTGATGTTTTTCATGCAAAAATGCAAACAAAAACAGGTGCTTTGCAGGGCTTTATCCAGCATAGCAGCCTTATAATCAAAGAATGTCAGTCATCCTTGGAAGGGGAGGATGATACGGAGTATGTAGTGATTAATCTGGAACGAGTTACATTCAGTTTTGAAAAAAATGCCTATGCACCGATACAGACAGAAGTTGTAAACAGAGCTGATAAACCTACACCCTTTAATGTGGAGTTGATTAAACAAGTATCACCTGCTACAAGCCTTAGACATCCTGTGTCCGCATTTGAAAAGACACAGGGTCTTAGGGACGTTCCCTCTCTGGCAATGTCAGGACAACAAGGCGCTAAGTACCTTTGTGCCTTCTCAGTGAGTAGAGAGATACTTGCTAAAGAAATGTGTTCATTACAGAAAGGGCAGGCTGTTGCAGGCTCACCATCGCCGTCTGATAATTGCCTTGTAACAGAGGCATTATCACTAGTTAAAAGTTCTAGTTATTTGTTACCCAGAGAAGAAATGAAGCTCTCTCAAGAATGTTTTCCGTCGAGCCAGAGTCTCTTCAGCATCTCTTCGGAAGACACTGTAGAGTCGTCCCAGCTTGAAGAAGTAGTCTCATCGTCAGCTTCTGATCCCTTGGAAGAAAAAGATTCACTTGACTGCATCCCATCAGTGAGGAATGCTTCGGATGGCTCTTCAGAACTAAAGAATGACAAGAGTGGTCTAAACAGTGAACACATGAGTTTTGAAACATTTAATTCTGCATTTACCAAACAAACCAGCCTATCTGTGAATAGAGAGGAAGTCAGCCTCGAGTTATCAGAGGAGGATTCTGACCTTGACCTCACTCTCACCATATCACCGCCCACGAGTCCCTGGGAAGAAGCATCCGCTGGTGAGATGGAGCAGCAGCAGGAGGCCCCGTTACCCTGCTTAGAGCTTCAGGAGACAGCGGAAGAAATAATTGAGCCTGAAGAGGTGCCTGATGTGAACTCTGCTGATCACACGTCAATGAAACCACGAGAAAGTGAGAGAAAAGGTGATAACTTACAGACAGTGGCTTTCATACTTTCGAAAGAAACCTGTGCCCTTGAGGTTGCAGAGGAAGTTCAAGTTGGTTCAGACTTCTCCTTCAGTTGTTTTTTTTTGTTTGTTTGTTTTTTGTTTGTTTTTGTTTTTGTTTTTGTTTTTTCCCTCCTTCAGTTCTTTAATTAAAGAAGTGTCACCAGCTTCTAGTCCTGACTGCCAGGTACCAGGTGAAGAAGCACAGCCAGCTTGGGCTGTATTTCCAAGTAGTTTTAAACTCTGTGATGCACACTATGAGAAAACTGACAGATCCTCCCAGGTTGAAACAGTAGATTTGGCCATAACAGAAAAAGAAAATTCTTTTGTTGGTCCCACCCATCCAGTGGGACAAGATAACTTAACTCAGATATAGAAGGAAAAATACCAAAATTTAATAACGATGATATTTTGTGGGATTTTAATTTTATTCTTTATGTTTTCCCTGTATTTTCTACAGTCGGAATGACTACTTTTACAGGCAGAAAAAAATAATAATGATTAGTTTTGTTTTTTTTTAAATCAAAGTAAGAAATCAGCCAGGTTATTACAATTCATTGTCCAACTTCTTACCTCGCCTCAGCCATGTAAAACGGGGGTTGACCGAGACTTGGAAGAACCACCCAGACTGGCAGTGGCAGCATGGTTGTGTGAATGAAATGCAATGACTTTTCTCCGGTAACTTGCAGAGTAGACCTAATAAAAGCATCTTGAATAAGGTCATTACCCCTTCAAAGGAGGAGGAAGGCTGTGTCATAGCCTGACATGCCTATTTCTAGTACTCGCCTTTGTGTGAGAACAGCATGACTGGATTATCAGCAAAAGAATCTTAGGAAAAGGCCCTGCCAATAAGGAGTCAAAGTCATGTGAAAGGGCCAGAGGAAGAAAGACCAAGGACTCAGTGTGGGAGGGACTTCCCAGACATACTGTACAACAGACAGAAAATAGGCACCTTCCTCACTGTCATGAGGAGTAATTCACATCCTGTGACATTGCTTTCTGTCCTTGATTATCTCAAATACAAGAAAATATTATCAATCAGCCTTTCTGAAAAGTACCAATACCAATGATCCACATTTCCTTTTCCTTCATTTGTCTGTTAACAGTGTTGATGTAAACCTTCCTGAAATAGAAGCCAGCACATTTCTTAAAATATGTTTTTGATGAGTGGTGCTCCCCACTTTCCCTTTCCTATTATTTCCCATGCCTCTCACAAGAAAAAGAAAAGAATTCAAAATTTTTTCCCCAATTGATCATGCTTTGGTTAGCGGGGGAGTTTTAAAGCTACCTTTCCCAATTTGGGTTATTTCCATAACAAACAAAAAGAACTATATTGCCAGTATTACTAAGAACATGCATAAAAGGATGCTTAATCCGTTTCGATAAGCTATTCACAGGCATAAAGAAACATTCAGAGAGGTTAGTCATTGTCATGAGAAGCTCAGGAAAACTATCACTTTCAAATGCAGTATTTAGGACACACTCCCGTGCATTGAGTCATCCCTCCAGCATTTGCGGAGCTGCCACTGACTAAGCAGAGGGGGTTGGCCGAAGGAGCTAGCCTTGTGTGACATGCCAGCCCAGGCCTGCCGATGAAAAGCATGTAGAAGGACATCGTGGAAAATTCCTAGGTCCTGAAATCCCAGCGCCAAGTAAGGGGAAGTTGCAGAGGTTGCAGTGCGGGTGCACAAGAAGGAAGGCTACAGAAGTACAGCACAGAAAGACTTCCAGGGCCCACGCTGCCAAAATGAGGCCTGGAGAACATTGATTTGCAGAGCAGCAGGACCGATGCCTTTCGAGATAGGGTACAGTGTTTCTGGATGCTGATGGAGCCTCTTGAAAGGTAGATCAATTTCTGGGGTCCCTTTTAGGGAGACTCTCACCCCGGGCAGGCTGCTGACCATCACCGCTGACCTGAGCACAGCTATATACAGAAGGATGACACCAGGAAGCCTAGGTCTGTGCCTTTGGAAAGAAAAGCATCACACTCAGAGAGTCTGGGGAGCTTTTATTGATATTAAGCAACAGATTCACAGGTGTCAATATAATATAGAAGCCAAACTTCATTTAAAGTCTATAACTGTAGGAAAGCTTATATATGACTTCCAGATCCTCACAAATCCATTTGTTTCAGAAAAGATTCTAAAGAAGAAGTCTGGAAAATCCTTAATTAAATTTTGGGATTGAGATGATGATGGGATACAGAATAAAGGAGGTCTCACAGATCTTTGGGGTTGATCGGAGGAAGGCCACATGGAGGAAGTGACTTAGGAATTTTCTTGTGAAAGTTTTGTTTATTTAGGGGCGCTGCTGGTTTGGCATAAATGGGACTTTCTCAAGTATCACTAATGAAATAACTAACCTCCATTCTATGAGTGTTTTCACCTGCAGTCAGTCCATCTGCTGCCAGGACGGAAGACAATGTAGCCTACATGCATAGACATTTTCCCCAGTAGGTAGCATCCTATTTATGGAATAGTTCTTGGTTATTTTATTTTAAAGACGGAATTATCAATTTTGTATTTGTCCGGGTGATTTAACTACAGCTTACCTAGACATCGGTGATGCCAACAACAAATGAGTATTTTCCCTTTTCTTTGAAAACCTTTGATTTATATGAGAAGACTGTTCTGTGTACCTCAGTGTTCTACAACTTGGGGGAACATTTTTCTTCGTGTTTTACACATTGCCAGAATGTCTGACTTTGTTGTCTGGCTTTGTTCACAGCAGCACTGTAGTTTTCCATTAGTTTTGGGTTACAGTGTTCAATATTATTGTTTTAAATTATTCTCATTTTAAGCAGAATAGCTTCAAAGCTATTCATTGAAATTAATGATAAAAATAAGGATTTTACAAGTGTGCTCAGTTGTAGCAAAAATAAGTCTATTTTAACCAGTAGCTTTGTTTTTGCACGTTAAGGTCAGAAATGCACATGTAATGCATGTTGGAGTCTGTTTTAAAGGTTTTACCACCTGTGTAAAAACTAACATCTTCAATGGTTTTATCTGCTGTTATTCATGCTACACTACATAAACATTTTTTTCCTAAATGGTACAAATTTATAAACTGTCATTTTCACTTACTCAGTTTTTGTAAACAGCGTACTACAAAAATCAACCCTCTGAGGAAGAAATAATCATTTATTTATATTAGAAATAATTTCTACACCAATCTTTAAAACTCAAAACCAAGCAAAAACATTGGTAAGATACATAGTATCTATTTGGAACAAAGGTTTTTGTACCTAATTTGTTTCATTTTAATAAAGACAACTAAAAATCATTCAACTGCTTCTGCAATGATTTTATAGCAAATATTAAATTTGTAAGAGAATGTTTTACAGCACTTTAAATTTTTTAGGCCATTTAGCAGAATAAGTAGCTTCCAAAAGAATCCTACCACTTACCTCACTTTGGCCGCCATCTGTCAAGCCTCATCCCCGCAGGCCTGCCCGGTGCTTTCCCCTCCCTCGTGCGGTGCCGAGCAGCAGGCTCCAGCAAGAGGACACCTCACAACTCTCCAGTTGGCCCTTCCAGGGGGTCATGTCAGCCTGCACAGGAACTTCCCTCAAAAGCCATTTATCTGCTTTTAAACTCCCCCTACAGAACCGAAAGTGTTCCTTTCCCCTCGGTATGTTCTTAGGAGGAGGAAGAATGACTGAGTTTTAATTCTTACCCTAGCTCTTGCTTAGAGACCCACTCAGCTGATCTTTACCCCAGGGATAAGAATCTAATAGGACCATAACTGTATTCGGTACACTGAATTAATCTGAAATTACTACGGAAAAGGAAAGTACAGCGCACCTGCCAGCCGTGCTCCTCCCCTGAAGGACCTTCCAGCACCCACGAGGCCGCCCGTTCTGTAACTGAAGGCTTAGCCAGGCCACAGAGGAGCAGGCGCCTCCAGACTGAGCTTCTGCAGAGACTCTGCCCTCATCACCTTTGTGCCCCGTTGGCCTGGCACAGAAATGTTGGTTGTTCCCATAAATATGCCGAATGCAGAATATGAAGGCATCCTGGTACTTCCTTCGTACTACTAACCCAGCTTGTGCCTCCACCTGCGTTAACGGCTCACAATGTGAAATATTGCAGGAAAAGAGGGGAAAGGCCTGCTGGAATTTTAGATAATCTTATGAAAAGGAAGCAGTTGTTTTCAACCGGGGTGATCTGGGGTTGTCACGCCAGGGAGGTGCATACAATGTGCGGGACAGCCCACCTACAACAAAAAATTCTTTGGCCAAAAATGGACAGTATGAGATTGAGAAAGCTAAAGTAATCACTTGG
This sequence comes from Delphinapterus leucas, assembly GCF_059928025.1. Taxonomy (NCBI): domain Eukaryota; kingdom Metazoa; phylum Chordata; class Mammalia; order Artiodactyla; family Monodontidae; genus Delphinapterus; species Delphinapterus leucas. Next base: position 693,192 of record NW_028322289.1, read on the forward strand.
ATAATCGAAGTTATTATTACCCTAAATCCTTTAACAGATTGCCTACCTTAGTCTATGTCCTTCAGACTCAACTTTAAAAGAGAATACAGTTACAATGTCCTCATTCCTCCGACATAAATGACAGACTCAACTATAAAAGAGAATACAATGTCCTCGATGTAAATGACAGCACATACAGTGAGGCTTGTAACAATCAAGGGGAAAGGAGTTACCACTAAAAACTGTCTGTCTACAATCTGAATTAAATGAAAATACTGGGACTTCCCTCGTGGCACAGTGGTTAAGAATCCACCTGCCAATGCAGGGGACACGGGTTCGATCCCTGGTCCGGGAAGATCCCACATGCCACAGAGCAACTAAGCCCGTGTGCCACAACTACTGAGCCCACGTGCCACAACTACTGAAGACCACGTGCCTAGGGTCCATGCTCCGCAACAAGAAGCCCAGACACCACAACGAAGAGTAGCCCCCACTCACCACAACGAGAGAAAGCCCGTGAACAGCAAGGAAGACCCAACACAGCCAAAAATAAAATTAATTAACTTATTAAATAAATAAATATATTAACGCACCCATTCCACCGGATGTCACTTACTCCCTGATGGGAACGAATCCCTGTTCTACACCACTACTAAGGATATCTAAGAGAGTCTAATAATTATATTGTACCAAGAAGTAATTCGGGGTCTACTCACAGTGAAGCCAGATGGCAGCACTCCACCAACCACTAGGGTCTTCAGCACTCTTCCCCAGCATCCGTTTTCAGCTCTAGTGAAGGAAATGAGCAGCTGTGTCAAGGCCAGTACAATACTTACTAGCTCTGAATTGTCAGGACACAAAAGACCAACAAGAGGGAGCTGGTTTCCAGAGTTTGGCTTTATTTTGCAGTACAGAAATCATCTGGAGCCATTGTGAGACAGACATCATTGAAGCAGAGGCTCTGTCAAATCAATACTGCGTTGCAGCAGCTTGGTCCATTGAAGAAGCCACACCTGGGATACAAAAGAAGCTTCTACGTTTACCTGCTTTATGATAGTTTCTTTCCCCTCTGCTCTCATCAAATTTATTAGATTAAAACACCGCACACAGGCTTCCTCCAAAATGACTCTCAAAGTCTGGAGTTTGGTTAGACTTGGAGGCCCACATAAACCCAGCTTGTGGCTATGCTGCCTGGGCACTGTTCTAACACTTGATGTAAATGTAAAGGGGTGGGGAGGAGTGAGGGATACTGTCCCCAACGATGGAACATTCGATTCCGTATCTCCTTAATGTCAAGAGGACAGATGGCACGCAAACTGTACTGACCCAGCTCTTGAGCAGCAGAAGCTCATAACTGCAAAGGCTACACTGATTAAAAGATACAAATACTGTATCAAGTTCTCTGTATCAGTATCACAATGTTTTAAAACTGATCCTTCACTAGAAAAAGCAAGCCAGTATTGGTTAAATTGAACAGAATGTGGGAACCTGCCAATTCTGAAGAGCCACTCCATGAAAACAAGTTAATACATGATATTAGAAAGGGGAAGAATATTTACTGGTACAGTGCTCTGCAATCTCTCAGCTTTGATTGCAAAAGCAGGCCTTACAATATTGATTTCATACAATATGCATCATTTGCCAAATTTTAAGTTTGTCCTAACTCTATATACAGACAAACAATCAATCATGCATGAAGACAAAGACATTTTCAGACACGGGGAGACTTAGAAATTTTACCTTCCACAGATTCTTTCTGAAAAAGTACTTGAAATTGCGTTTTGGGGGGTGGGGAAAAAAGAAGAATTCTTGAAATAAGAGGACCAGCACCCAACACACAGTTGGATCCAAAATTTCAATAATTTGAAAATAGTTCCATGATAGTTATTCTGCAGAAGACCTAAAGCAATTTGTACAAATTATGGGACTCCAAGAAGCATGTCTTCAACAAAAATGTAAATTTTCTTTAACAAACGATTGATTAAGAAGTTGGATGATCTTAGAAATAAGAAAACATAGGGGGCTTCCCTGGTGGCGCACTGGTTGAGAGTCCACCTGCCGATGCAGGGGACACGGGTTCGTGGCCTGGTCCGGGAAGATCCCACATGCTGCAGAGCGGCTGAGCCCGTGAGCCATGGCCGCTGAGCCTGCGCGTTTGGAGCCTGTGCTCCGCAACGGGAGAGGCCACAACAGTGAGAGGCCCGCGTACCGCAAAAAAAAAAAAAAAAAAAAAAAAGAAAACATAGGGTTTCTTTTTATTTCTCTAACGTGAAGAGAAAAGCAATTGGCAGCTGCATGGAGGGAAAATAGGTGAAAAGTCTCCATGCAGACATGCACAAACTAAAGGTAACATGGTTTTGTGCAACTGATCTAAAAAAAAGGGAGAGAAAATCCATTGGTCCTTGAAATTTGGAACATTCTAAAAATGGCATAGATTCAGATATTCAGATTTTAATTTTTAGAAGCAACTAATGGACAAAACAGAAGTGGGCTTTGGGTTTTTTTTTTTTACTGCAGTGACAGACTGAAAATGTTACCATCTTGAATTACCTAAAAATACTGGAATAAGAGTAGGAGCATAAAGAAAGAAAAGAATAGAAGATACTATTTTAAATTGATGGATATAAAAGTCAAGGTAACCAATAGAGAAATTTTAAATATAATTAATAAAACAATGGAGAGAGTAGAGAAAGGAAAAGTGAAATATAAAGAAGCTAAGTTTCACATTTGTCGTATCAGAGAAGCTGATCATCGTATCATCATCAGTGTATCATGGTGATGATTTTAATCCCCAAAATTCATAATCCCAATTTTCCATAGATAATGCTCTTCATTAGAGATGTACTTCTGCCTATACTTCCTTTCCTATGGTACAAAGTCTGCTTCCTCCAAATTCATGTCCAAATGTTTGTGGTGTCCCTTCTGGCTTTTCCAGTCTCACTTCTGTATCTTGTGCCTCTCACTGGCACTTTCTGAGGCAGCCCCTAACCAGACATCTTAGTCCTCACCATAAAAGACAACAGAGTGAGGCGGGAAATGCCAAACGACAAGACCTGCCCGCCGCAAGCTTGAGAGAGGTAGGGGACCCGCTGCATGTCACCTCAGGCATGCTGGTGAGGGAGAAAAGTGTTTTGCCCCTGAGTTTGCCTGCTGTGCCTCTGCCTTTAGTCTCCTGCTGTTTGTGTTTGGAAAGGGTTTCACCGTACAGGTTTAAGCCAGGGAGCAAGAAAAGTACCCAGCTGATTTTTGCAAGAAATTCTAGATTTTCAATCTCTACCTCCCTCACCACTCAACTCTTTCCGTGTATTCATTCACAGTCAAGAATGGAGCAGCTGTAAATAGCTTCTTTGACTGAGATCTCATCAGAGAAGCTGGAAAGCCCACGCTCTCAGAGCTAAGGGAGGCACTGGGCAGGAAGGCCAAGACAGAAAGGAGGAAAGAAAAATGGAAAGCAAAGAAAACGAAAATACATCCACAATCTACATAGTACTGCAGGGCTAGACATTTGTAAAGCCCTTAACATGTTTCTATATTTTAACCACTTACTGAGCACCTTCTACATCCCTTACTCTCATTTTCTATGTCAACCCCCCCCCACTACATTCCAGCAACATTGACTTTCTTTCTGCTTTTAGAGCATTTGAAGCTCATTCCTATCTCAAGGCCTTTGTTCTCGCTGTGCCCTATCTCAAGCATGATTCCTAAGCTTAAGCTTGTTTCATGGCTGTCTCCTCATCCTTCATTTCTTAACTCAGAGTCACATCTTCAGAGAGGTTTTCCTTAATCACCCTATTTACTGCAACACGCCTTACCTCTCAGCCATTCTTTACCACATCATATTTATTTTCTTATAGCATTTGTTTGTATCAAGAATTATATTTATCTTGCTTGTTTGTCATCTATATTCCCCCACCCACCAAAAAAATCCACAGGTACAGGGATTTTTATCTGTCATTTTCACTGTTATATCCTCAGTACCCATACTCCTAGCCAGGCGCATGTTATATACGTTATTATTTTATTTTTATTTTATTTATTTATTTTTTTTTTGCGGTACGCGGGCCTCTCACTGCCGTGGCCTCTCCCGTTGCGGAGCACAGGCTCCGGACACGCAGGCTCAGCGGCCATGGCTCACGGGCCTAGCCGCTCCGCGGCATGTGGGATCCTCCCGGACCGGGGCACGAACCCGTGTCTCCTGCGTCGGTAGGCGGACTCTCAACCACTGTGCCACCAGGGAAGCCCACGTTATTTTTTTAAATAACACATTCCATACATTATGCTAAGCTCTTTACATAGGTAAGATTGTTTACTCTTTACAGTGTAATCTGTACTCTTTGCAGATAAAGAAATTGAGTCACAGAAGGAAATAACTTGCCCAGTATCACACAGTAAGTGAAAGTGGAAGCTCATAGATTCAAATCTAGGTTTTTAATCCTAAAACCCTTCTTCTTAGACACTATTCCATACTTCCTGAAATATGCAAGGCACTTTCAAGAGGCAGTGAATATGGGAAGCCATGAAATGTGGTCCTTGCATTTGAAGGACCTGTAGAACTGGTTGGGGAAATATTATGTTTACATAAAGAGACAAATTATAACAACCAGAGGCAGCTGCTCTCATGATAGTCTCTGTGATCCCCCTGCCTTCATAACCTTCTAGTCATTCTGCCCTTGCCAGTAGGGTCATGGCCGGCAGCCAAAGTTTTTGGACGACTACAGCTGAAGCTGCCAAGTATTTACAACTCTTAATTCTTACTCTTAAAATCGTTTAAAAGGAATTTTATGTGTTTCAAGCTTATCGGATACTGTTTAATTTTTCCCAAGTTTGTGTTTAAGGACCAGCTCCTTGTGAATTATGGAGACTTTGGTTTTTGTTTTGTTTTGTTTTTTTGAAATTTATTTTTATTTATTTTTGGCTGTGTTGGGTCTTCGTTGCTGCACGTGGGCTTTCTCTAGTTGTGGCGAGCGGGTCTACTCTTAGTTGCGGTGCGCGGGCTTCTCATTGCAGTGGCTTCTCTTGTTGTGGAGCACGGGCTCTAGGTGCGCTGGCTTCAGTAGCTGTGGCACACGAGCTCAGTAGCTGTGGCACACGAGCTCAGTAGTTGTGGCACACAGGCTTAGTTGCTCCGCGGCATGTGGGATCTTCCCGGACCAAGGCTCGAACCTGTGTCCCCTGCATTGGCAGGTGGATTCTTAACCACTGCGCCACCAGGGAAGCCCCAAGACTTTGTTTTTGATACAGACTTCTGAAGCTGTCCCCACATGTCTTCTTCACAGGGTCTGAAAGGGCCTAGGAATGTAGTATCAGGCTTTTCAGGTGATCCTGATACCCAGCTAAGTTTGTAATCAGTGAATAATGACCGTAAATTAACGTTTACTTGATGACTCAGCGTCTTTTTATCTGTGCCTGTTATTAAACTACAAGTTCACTGCAGCCATAGCCAGTGCAAGTGATGGTCACCACTTCCCTGGGTCTCAATTTCCTCATGTGTAAAAGTAAAAATAAGTTGGATTACATGATCTCTAAAATCCTTTTTACTTCTAAAATTCTAATTCTTCAAAAAGGAGCTTTCCCAGGATGTTTACTAGAACATTGTTTCTTTCAGGAATGCCCCAGTTGTTATTTGCTTCTTTCTCAAAAAAGTGGAAAGACAAATAGATTTCTAAATAACTTTCAGAGGGCTGTAATATGAGGGCCTTCCCACAAATCTAATTATTAAGTTAGTACCTGAAACAGCTTTCTGAAGTGTGCCTTATCCAGATAAATAGTAATCTTCATCTTTCGCTTCATGAGCTTTGGTCTCATCTCTTAACATTCACAACATCATCTCTCATTTCTCTGTAATCAACACAGTATACAGCAGCACGCTCCTCGTTTCTTGCCCCTGAAGCTCACATGTACTACATGTTTATGGATGGCACAGGAGGAAGTAGGCATGCATCAGTTTGTGCTATGGTAATTTGTAAAGCCTAAACATTCTTTTCCATCATGTAGCCATTGTTATTTTTTAAGGTTTCTTCTGACAGGATTCTAAACATAGTAATGTTAAAAACTGTCTTTAAACATGTTAAAGCCTTAAATAATGTCTATATAATATGTCATTTTAATTATTTCTTCTAGGAAATTTCATTTATAATATGTTCAAATTATGAACAGCTTCTAGTTGAATCAATAAAGGTAAAGTGGCAAACAGAGCATTTTAGGGAATTCCCTGGTGGTCCAGCTGTTAGGGTCCGAGCTTCCACTGTAGGGGTCCTGGGTTGGATCCCTGGTCGGGGAACTAAGATCCTGCAAGCCATGCAGCGCAGCCAAAAAACAAAAAATCATTAAAAAAACCAGAGCATTTTAAGAATATATATTGTAAGGTATTAATATTCCTTTAATGGGATAAGCTCTGCATCAGCCTGTTTATAGCTTTGACTTCCTGAGATAAAGTTCTGAAATGCAAGCACAGCCAACCTATCTTTATAATGATTAAATCGTCAGGAACTTGATTCCTCACTACTTGCTAGAAAAGAATAATTCAGTTTCATCAGAACTATGAAAGTGCTCAGTGGTAAACAGAGCTTCATGAAAAAGTAAAACACTATCATAGATTGCTAACTGTTTTTCGTTTCATTCATCTCCATTTGTTCCCTGTCCACACTCCTCTCTACCCCCTGCTTTCTCCCTCTCTCCTCTTTGTACCCACAGAGGTTCGCACACACACACGCACACACACACGCACACACACACACAGACACACACACATTTTCTTTTCCAAATGCATCCTTTAATGGGAAATCTTAAAAATGAGACATTTAGCTATATAAGTAGCAAATCCATGCTTAGCAACAAGTTCTGGAAATAATTTGGCCAGATGTTCTTTTTGAGCCTTAATGACATCTAAATGTGAATTAATATTCCATCGATTCATCAAAATTTTCTAGTTCTCATTCATGTCAGATTCTATATATGCAGTGATCTTATGTTCCAGACAAACAAATAGAAATGTGATCTGACAAACTCACACACACACACACACACACACTCACACACACACACACATACACACACACACACATAGATACATATAGAACTCTTGAAATAGGATAGCCACAGAATAGCATTTTTATATGTGTTCCCTCTACACCAGCTGCTTTCAACCAGAGACATTTTTACCCCTTAGGTGATACTTGGCAATGTTTGTAGACATTTTTGATTGTCACACTGGGCAGGGAGGTTGCTACTGGCATCCTGTGGGTAGAGTCAGGGGTGCTGCTAAACATCTTACAGCAAAAAAGCCCCCACAGAAAAGGGTTATCTGGCCCCAAATGTCGATAGTTCTGAGGTTGAGACACCCTGCTCTACACAGTGGTCTAAGGCATCAAATAAGGGGACAGCCAAACTCTTCATTCCATTCCCGGCAACTGACTAGAAAAGAAAGAGAAAAAACACATACCTCCACAATTCCATTTAAATCTCTTTAACCAAAACTAGTTACACGGCTACACCACAAAGCTTTTATTTCCACCCTGAAACCTCTAAGCACTTTAGAAAGGAAAGACAGATCTAGTCCCTCTATTTTTAGTTTATAAGTGGTCTTGTATTCTCACTGTCCTATCCATCTCCCCACAGTGTGAGTGAAACTCTTTGCCAGATGGTGTAGGAAAGATTTTGATAATCCTTACCTCACCTATTCTGAAAATAAGTTTCTGCAGCTTCTGGCCCGATGTTTTGTGTATTTCACATATATTAAAAAGACAGTGTGGTTACATGTTTTAGTATAGCTTGTCTTGTTTTAAAAATTATTATGAAGACAAATAGCAATCTGATATACAGCAGTAAGGTCTAGGTTTTTTGTTTCCATGTAGGCATATTTTGCTGCATATTGATAGCTTATAGATGATAGTAGAACTTTATAGTTGGAGAGACCATGGAATTTAATTTCCCATTTTCTAATATCACAGTTCATCAAATATAAGATGCCATTAATTGTAAGATATGCTATTACATTCTGTACCACTAAAAGAAAAGTGTATGCCAATTGGAAATGACATGCCCCCAATCATTAAGACACATCTCAGTTTGAGAGACATCAAAATGTGGAAAAGGTACATCTTAGAATTGATAAAATACATTATTTTGTACTACAATACCTTTTCCTCTTTCTCAGATAAAAGCCATGTGTCTTGTTATTCTATAAAAATCCTTCCACGATAATGTAATAAGGCATACACGTTGGAAAACACATAAGTGGTGAGAAAACCAGGTTAAGAAAGTAAACCAACATCTTATGTAATTCTAAGTTCCCTTTTAGGTTATAAGTGCACTGGGTACTTTGCTAACTGGACAGGATTTTTTTTAAATCCTGTTTTGTCTTATTCTAAATGGGGGAAAGTTACAAGAGATATTATAATGAATAAAAATTAACTGGATTTCAATTAATTATAAGTATCAGTTAACTATAAAAGAGAAAGAGACTGCCTTCTTTAATAAAAAGGAAGGAAACTGTTTTTTGGAGAAAATGATCTTGGGGTCAGATCACATTTAAGCTAATCTCTGTTTTCTATAAATTCTACCTATAATGAAGGTAATAAAACTAGGTGACTCCTGTGATTGCTTTGAGACACTATAATATCCTTTGGTGTAAAAGAGAAAGTCAGTCATGGTTCCTACACTAAGTTTGGTATAGTAGAAAATGGGGCTGGGGGGGTGGGTACCTGAGAAAGACTTTTAGCCAAGAGCATTAATTTTTTCCTAAACTGAAGAAGTATTTTATAGAACAGCCTATCCACCTAAATCTTTTCATAGGTCAAGTTTTAGGAAGAAAGACTTGTTAGATGAGTAAATGCCCAGCCAAAGTAGAAATTACACCAGAAAAGGTTTCTTGCTAAAACTTGAAAAACGAATAATACTAAAAGACCAGCAAAACAAGCCAATGTACGTATGTGCCATAGCTGTGCTGGGCAAGAGCCTAATGATGCTGTTGTCTGCAAAGTGTCCGAAACATAGCCCCAAGACGGCTGAACTGCCTGTTTGCACATAGTGGCCATCAAGCTGCTAAAGTTATCAAAATTCCAATGTACTGTTTCAGTAATTCTGTTTAAATAACCCTGTGAACATCAATCCAGAGCTGAATAGAGAAGACAAACAAGGCCCTAATGCTTCTGTACCAACCAAGTACAAATAACACCAACAGCATACTTCTTGGCATCCCAGTATATTACAATATAATCATAAAACACGGTGCATCTTGGAAAAAGGTAGCCTTAAAACCCTGAACAGTGAACAAAAACTGATGCTTTTATGAAGTTGAAAGTAAAATTTGACTTAGCCAGCAATTGAGGCCATAAAATCAGTCTTGTGAGGCATGAGTTCTCTCCCCAGAGGGGAGGCCCAAACTCCTGTCATTTATTTAGCAGTCTTGAAATCCCATTTCAGCTTCCGAATGCGTGTTCTAGAAGGTGGCAAGATAATGCTGTACCACTGCTACACCACACTAAATAGCCTCCTTTGAAGTATTAACACCAACTACAGAGTTAAGTCAGAGACAGGTTGTTTTTAAACAGTAAGTAGGAGCTTCAGGATGCCTAAACATTGATTACCTTGGGGGAAATTACACAAGTGTACTGAGGCCCTTGGTTTAGAAATCTGTGAAACAGCTTCTTGTTGACTTTAAGTAAATTTCAGGTGATCTTTCAAGATCTAGAAACTCAGATCATGCTTATTCTTATTTTGAAATGGAGTTCTCATTTCCCTTAGTATGTATACTTAATCCAGTGTACACCGAGAGGGCTTTCTCTAAATAGCCTGTGAGTAAATGACCATGATAAAGTTAAACACTGAACATATATGAACATGATCTGCATTCAGGTGAGGATACATTAACTGGTTTCAGCACAACCATCGAAACTTCACAAGTTAAAGTGACACATTTAGTTATGTACATAATCATAGGCTTTTAGATTATAAGGAGCCCAACAGGTCACCTAGTCCAGCCCCCTTTAACTTACAGATGAGGAAACAGGATTAGAAAGGCAACTGCTGCCCATGGGAGCACCATAGCCAAGGATGTGGTCCAGGCTGGGGTCAATGTCTCCTGTCTCCAAGGCCAGTATTTCCCCCGTGATCCACTGTAATTACAAGCCTTCGCAATAATAGGAATGAAACTAAGTCATTATATAAATTATAAATTACTATAAATCATGTGACTTTAATACAACTAAAAGTGTTCAGTATTTAGGAAGACAGACGCTGTGACACAAAATATTTACTGAACTTCCTGTGTGATAACAGTCCTTCATTTAGTCTTTACAAAATCCCAAAGATACACTTTACTATTCACAGCTTAAAGATGAAATAATTGAGACTCAAAAGCCTCAATAGCAGAAGTCCATCTAAAAACTCTGATCCATTACCCAGGTAGACAGCTCTGTCGTGTTCCTGTAGGTAACCTCTTCACCACTACCAGTACCCACAAGAGAGACAGGGTATGTTTGGCCTAGAGCAAGATGGTCATTTCTCTAATACTATGTAAATTGCCATCTGCAGAGATCTATACCAGAATCTCTGATGGAGGTGTGTGGGCACATGTTTGTGAAGGAGAGAGAAGTAACCCCTCAGGAGTCAGTGACTCAGTGACACCAATGTTACTTATGTAAGTTTCTAAAAAGGCGTTTCCACACTATTGTGGAAAAATGCACACCTGACATTCATTTGGTGTCCTCTTCTTCTGCACGTTCCTCCCCCATCAATATCATTTCCACAAGGTACTGCATTTATGTGTATCAGTCCTGTTTCCAAAGCCTCCTTGTTGCCCGTTGGATAGGTCGCTTAAGAACTCATAGAACAAAGAGTTATAAAGGTATATGGATATCGCCAAGTCTCTTTCCACGTTTTAATTGTGCAGAAACTGATTTTCAGACAGGTAATACAGCCAGTCAGAGACAAAACTGGGACTTAGGGCAAAGTTCTGACTCAAGTCTAATACTCTTCTCTCTATACAACATACTTGATTATATGATTGGCCAAAAAAACAAGTGTCTGTCACGTATTTGGCCAAATATATTAATTATTTCAAGCCAATACCATGTTACATTTTTAATAACAAGGTGAAAACAAAATTGGTAATTAAGAGATAGCAGCATAGGGTAGTAGAAAGACAATACAAGCCTCATAGCTAGATAGATCTAAATTTAATTCACGCTCCCTAATTTACTAGCTGTGTTGCCCTGGGCAAGTTGCTCAACTTTCCTGAAGTTGTAACTACCTGAGAATACTAAGAACTACATGCAGTGGGATATATATAAAACATCTGACACATAGTAGATGCTCAATATATATTGGTTCCCATTAATTCTAACCCACCACAAAAGAGCTGTGCCACTCTAGCAAATTCCTTTAGCCCTCTGGGTCTCACTTTCCTCCACTGTACAATGAGAAGAGGAAAGAAACCAAATGAATTCCAAAATCCCTTACGGCTCATCAAGTAAGAATTCCCAAAGGTTCCTTTACCTTAATTTAAATTCAACAAACACTTAGGTACCTTATATTCATCCTAGGCACTAAACAGTTCCAACCACCACCAGGAATATGTCTATGAGTTCATTAGAATGGGCTCAAACTCCATAGTACTTTAAGTTCCACACAGAAAAATTAGTATACAAAAGCAAAGGACTTAACTTTGAAGAAAACTCTGCAAGGACATCACAAACCTAAGATGATAAATAAAAATAATTTAGAGTATACCTTAAATTGTTAGTCTCTCTTTTTTTTTTTGCTGGGATAGAAGATGAGAACTTAAGTGTTTATACTATAGGTCTATAACAAGACTCAGGAGCCATTTAGGTAAAACACTAATGCCATTTTGGGGGGGAAAAAAAGAGCAATAAACTTCTCTTCACATGTGAGTCTTACACTAGGCCTTAAAATTTAAGAAACCTGTGTCATTCTGAAGCAGAGGGGAATAAAATTTATTCTGAGAGGTGTTTTACAGTGATAAGCATTAATATAAGAAGGTAGTTGACCATGTTTTCCACATTACTTTTGAATTTCATATTTCAGATTTGAATTCTCTAAAAATAAAATATAATTTAAATCTTGAACCTTGTAAGTAAGACCTGGCGAAATATTAGCTGAAATAGTAACTGAAGTTAAATGAAAGTCTTAACTACAAAGTTTATCCTCCTCTTCTCTTCCATGAGGAAATCATTAGCAAATTTTTTTTATTACAGATAAGGCTTTTTGCAAATAACACTCTATAGATTCAAAATAGATTTAAAATCATGATTAGAGCCTAGCCATGGTTTCTCAGAAATTCATTTGAGGTTTACCTGTTACCATACCTGTACAATATTATTCACTTACGTTATAAAAGTTTAGAATACACATCTTAGGTGATAAAACATCAACAACATCAAAAACATTTGCCTTTTATGAGTATGAAGAGACAGAAAAGGCCCGTTGAAATTTATATATATATATGGCATAGTGTGAACCAGAGGCAGAAGGCCTGGATCCTATTTCTGCTGTTGTTAAAAGCTCGATATGTGATTCTTGGACAAGTCACTTCACCTTTCTTATCTGTTTCTTTATGAAACAGGAAGAACCATCTGATCTAAGATTTCTTCCAGTTCCTATAATTAACATCTGTGCGAATCCTCAATACAGTACTTGAGGAGCATGGGACATGGGGCAAAAGTACTCACAGGAGAGCACTTATTCTGCTCTTCATGCGTGCTGCTAGGAGGAGCCAGATTCTGTAGAGAGCCACACACTAAATGGCCTGGCTTCGTGCCTTGGCTAAAGAACACCATCGATGACTAGGAAGGCACTTAAAGAGACTCAGCCAGAGGAAACAATCTATTTTCTGAACATAGTCCAAAAATTAGATAGGGTCGTGTGAGCCTACACAACATGACCCCTGGTGTCTCAGCCTTTTATCTTGGCCTGCGGAAGGCCTGAGTTCATGTAGGTGACCTATGGTTTCTGAGCCTTATGAGAAATACTTCTGAAAATGAATGGTTCTCATCCCCAGTCTCACATCTGACCCTTGAAAATACATATATTTTTATGCAGCAGCTGCAATACATGCAGCACTCATAGGACACCTTCACGAGACAGAGTTTAGATAGTGGTTAAAAGTGTGAATCGAGCTCAAATCCCGACTCTGCTGCTTAACTGCTGCGTGATCTTAGGAAAGAAGCTTAATCTCTCTGTGCTTCAGGTTCCTTTTCTGTAAAACGGGGAAACTAATAAAACCTAACTCAGGTTTGTCGTGAGGCTTAATCAAGATAATACATGCAAAGCAGTTAGCACAGAGCCTAACATAAAGTATCAATACACGTTAGTAAGCTGGGTGAATGGATAGATCAATCGATCGATTGATCAACTGATCTTTCAGTCCTGGGCCCTGGGACTCCCTGAAAAGGCTTATGCGAAGGCCAAAAGCAATTTTCTAGCAGTGAATGGCATCTGCAGATCTTTTCTGAGCAAATAATATAGCAAAGACTCAAAGCTGGGCTCAGCTTTTACTAATAGGATCCTACAGAAATCAGGAGGAAGTAAGATTATCCTTAAAGTAGGAAAGAGTTACGCTGGTTTAAGACAAGATCCTTTAAAGAGATAGACACACACAAAAAACATTTAATATGGTCATACAGAATTAGAGAAAGGAGGTTACTTTTCATTTATACCTTCTCAAGTGTTGCCAGCATTAAAAGCCACAGAGTTTTATAACTGGATGGCTCCCTAGAGACCATCTAGTTCAACTCCCTTACTTGATAGGTAAGTTGTTGAGGCCCAGAGAGATTAAGCAACTTTCTCGAGGTCATTCAGCAGTAAATAACAGTGCCAAGACAAATAAGCTTTCTGACTCCTCCCATTTGCCCACCCAGTACTCCCCCTGGTAACTTTCACCAGGTCATCATCCTGTCCTTGTTGTACCAAAAGGGCATTAAAACACACACAGGTTTCTCACTTTTGCCCAGTTTCCCAAAAAGTACAGAAGCAACCTCAACCCCCAAGACCTTCTTCCCATTGGGAATTGGGGAGGATACCAGTCAATCTGTGGCCTTCTCCCAGGCCTTCTTTGGAGTTTCCACTCTTTCCTTTCTGTTCCTCATGTTCACTCAACAGGGCTACTTCTAAAAGTCCCTCACCCCAAAAATCAGGCACGTCCCAGGGCACAAGTTACCACCTGCTAATCTGCAAATTCTCATCTTCCCACAAATGCTACACCTTGAGGCAGGAAATACAGAACTGTTACTAAATTTCCTCTGAGCTCCCTGAGTGCATTCAGTGAGAACTGATCCCTCCCTCCCTAGGATGACTCAACCAGGTTCATTTATAAAGTGTGTGTATGTGAAGGGCCAGAGAACCCCTAGGTGTGCCTAACACAGAAAACAGGAGAAAGAGGGGACCAAGGAATGGGAGATGGGTTGAGGGATGGAGGGAGACAAGTAGAAGGAGCGCACCTGTCAAACTGCAAAGTATGGATCCTAGAGACAGCTGTGCTGCTGGGACTGACTCACTGCTGAAGGGACAGAACTGCCCAGGGGATTGCAGCGTTTTCATTAGGCGCTCTGGTAACTGACTAACAACAGACTGGCGCCTCAAACTACACACGTAGGAGGAAGTAGGTAGAGGCTATCCCGAAGTAGCGGGAATAACGAACTCTTTTCTTCTCACTCCCTTTCCTACTCTTGTGAGTTGGCACGCCACTCTGTGCCTGGCTGGCATGCCCTGAGCTTGCCAGGGTGCAGTGCATCACCCCTGACCGGGAAATCCCCTCCCTCCTCTCCCGAGGGCTAGAGAGAAACATAGGGCATCTCTCAGCTCTACCAAGAGCTCCCGTCCCTTGCCCCTTGCAGGGGAACTGATTTGAGAGAAAAGCTTTTGCTGAGTGTCTGAAGCTGACAAATGCAGGGCACTTCTTGTCCCTAAGCACTTGCGCCTGCGTGGGGTGTCCCTCAGCCTGGGTCTCTGCTTTGAAGGTGGGAGGCCTAAATGTCACAGCCACAGTGTTCCTTCCCCACACGCGCACCTACCCATGAACCCGGAAGGAAGGCTTTGCTTTGATCTTTTTTCCCTCCCTACCTGAATTCCGGGACCAGGTTAGGCTGCAACCCGTAGAAAGCAGCGGAGAGAGTGACCAACCACCCGGGCTTGTAACTGCCGTTCTCGCACTCCAGATAAGGCGGAGACCACTTGACGTGGCTCTTGTCCCCGCTAAGACCGTCCCTGCGCCGCCAGCTGTGGCCCAGGCCCCGGGGCCCCTCATTGGAGCCGCGGCGGTGCAAGTGAGTCCTCCACTTGCGCCGGAGGCCGCGGAACCACTCGGTCTCCAGCGTGGCGTTGGCCAGGTGGTGTGCTGAGGAGGACAGGTCCTGGAGCAGGACGCGACTCTCCTCGCGCGTGGCCTGGAGGAAGACCTGCGGGGCTGGGGCGGACAGCGACTCGGTGCTGAAGGTGATGGCCGCCCGGGAGATGCTGGGCTCACCCTCCAGGAGGCTCCGCACCAGTGCCCGGTACCACTCCAGGTCGTCCTGCGAGTTCTGCTCCCGCGACTTATTGCTCTACAGCATCATGTTGAGGAAGTTGGTGGCGTGTGTCAGCGTGTCCAGCGCCCCGTGCAAGGAGGAATGGGAGCTGGCTAGGGCAGGCGACTTCCCCGGCAGGCCCGCCAACTCGTAGCGGCTGGAGCAGTTGGCTCGCTTCAGCTGGTGGGAGTCCCCGGTGTAGAGGTAAGAGGCCACGTCCATGGGCACCTCCTCGGCGATTTTCTGCGCCAAGATGGTGCCGTCGGTGGAGCGGCTCCAGGGAGCCGAGGGGTCCGAGGCAGAGGCTCGAGCCGGCTGCTGGGCGTGCTGCTTCGCCCTCAGGGTCTTCTCTCGAGAGGAATCCGTCCGACTTGGAGGGTCGCGGCTGGCGCCGGCAGCTCCCAATCCCAGGTGAACGAGCAGGAGGCAGCAGAGTAAGGGGTTAGCCATGGCTCCCATCTGCCTCGCAGCAAGGAGAGGAGGTAACGGAGGGAGTCACTTTTTAAATTTTGGTCGTCAATCTATCAGCACTAAGACTTTTTCTAGGAGTCTTCCCCCTTTTCAGCTGGCACCCAGTCCAAAAGGACTTTAAAGTAGGGATGTTCTGACATACGCGCGGCTGACTGAGCTACCGTCGCAGGAGATCAGATCACCTGTGGCAACGCCGGCTGCTCCTGCTCCACCATGGGTCTGCTCGGGATTGCGCACCTCGCAGCCTGGAGCCCGGCAGCTTACATCCCCTCTCGCCGCCGGCAGCTATAGTTGGCCTGCTTACGTCTTTCTGCTTAGCAGCTTCCACCTCCGCTCTCACTGAGGTGTGTTCAGGAGCTGCTGCTGCTGCTGCTGCTGCTGCTGCTGCCGCCGCCGCGGCCGCCAAGGACACTGCTCCATCGTCTCGCCCGTGGCAGGTCGTTCCCGCCTCCCGGCTCAGGCTCCTCCTCGTCCGCTTCGCCCCGAGGCGCGGAGCGCGCGCGCCCAGACCCGCACCGCGAGCGTAGCAGCTAGGGTTTCTTTTAAGGCGTTTGTCTTTCCGGAACCACGAGGGCTAGGCAGCTGGTTAATTGGAGTCTTTAAGTTTGGCCACAAACCACACTCCTGCCTCTCCCTGCTCTCGGGAGGAAAGCCGGTTTAAAGAGGCGGCTTGGCCGCAACCAAACCCTGGTAGGGCGGCTTCAAGTCGTCTTGTGCCCTGTTTGGCCGGCTCCTCTGTCAATCAGCCGACTGCCGTTTGTTGGGCTGGTGCGGGAGCTGTCCAGTGCTGAACCCGAGGCGCAGGAGGAGGCGGTGGCGCGGAATGCAGCTTCGCTGAGTCCTTTCACCCGCTCGCGTTCCCTGATGACTCGGGAACCTGAGGGGGTGAGAGGTGGGGTGGGCGGAGTGAAGGGAGAAGCAGACTTGTGGTGGCTCAGAGCGAAGGAAACTTGGATGTACCGAGGAGGAGGGTGTTGGCATCTTGCATGCTTAGTTAAATCAGCCTTTCCTTTTGCCTGGTAAAGAGGGAGAAAGTAGTTTTCATTTGTGGCTTAAATCGGAGGGAAGGGACGTAGGATGGAGACGTGTCCTCCCGAGCATCTGCTCATTTTGGGCAAATTATCAAATCTTCTTCCTTGTTGTCGGTTAAAGAAATGATTAAACCCTACTTGCCGAGGTCTTCGCTATAAGGGAGTAATGGAGACATCTACCGGCTGAACTTTAAGGGGAAAATGCCATATTAAAGGAGCCTCTCTGCTTGAAAGGGATGAAGGGGAACCTGTGGAAGTGTAAGCAAGTGAATATGTGGAAGGGAGAGAATATGTGCCGGGGCAGGACTCGGACTGTGAGAGAATGAGAATGAGTCTGTTGGGCGGGAAGGGAAGCCATTCTGACTGGGAGTTCCTAGAATTAATGGATGTAAGGACTAAGACATCTGGTTAACTATAGGTTGGGATGTCCCAGCAGAAGAAAGAAGAACTGAATAAGTATGCCAAGACCCCCCAGAATGATTGGAAAATCCCTTAACACAGTCTAATGGTTTTATTTGAAGCTTTAATAGGGTCTTCTGACATTTTCATTCTGAAAATACTAATTAGTACTTTGGATAGGTATGGTTTTATGCACCTCCACCTTCCATATGCACCTCCACTTTCAAATTCCCCAAGAAAGACACAGGATAGAAAGTCTCAAATTCACTTCGATTCCCAACTTAAAAAAAAAAAAAAGTTACCTGTGGCATTCTAAGGTAGCACTGCTTAGATTTGCTTTATCCTTTCATTTTATTCTTCCTGTTGAGAAAATACCTAAGCACAAAAATTTAAGCTCCAAAGAGCAAAAGTTTGTCTGCATTGGTCACTGTAGCATCTTGAGCACCTAGAACACACAGATGCCTGGCACATAGTTGGTTCCCACTAAATATTTGCTAAACTAATGAATGAACCAGAAGATAATGATGATGAAGCTAATTATTTAGGAATCCATCTCCTTACCTAAGAAGAGAAGTCTGCCTGATGTGTCAGTGGTGAGGGCTTTTGGAATAAGACATAGCAACCAGTTTTCCAAACTGCAGTGTATGGTCTCCAAGGGAGTTTTTATAGCTTTGCAAAGAATGGTTATTAGATTTGTGTTTATTTACAAGTAGAGTTCATGTTCATATCTGACTTGTTTAAATTTTGCTTTGCAGTGTATACGCTTTTGCCAAATAAAGGTCATCCCAGTTTAATCCTCTACTATAGCACACGTGGCAATAATAGGAGTTTCTGTTTGTTTAATTTATCAGAGTATACAATATGATTTTCTATTTAGTTGTCTAAAGACTGGTGTAATTTCATCATTAATTGATTTTTTTAAAGAAAACCTGTATAACTAATTAACAATCCTTTAAAATTTTCTAGTATTGCATTTTAAAAGGAAGATATAATTTTATTAGTCAGTCCTTCTATAAGTAATTCAATGACTTAGCATAATTGAAAGATCTGGGTTCTGGTCCTATCATTATTTTAAGCAAGATATATGGACACTAACAATATATTTGAAGTTTCTGTGTCTCGGGATGCAAACTGTATGTGGGCCTCGTGATTTGACACTGAGGGAGTACTGAAATGACACCTGAGCCACTCTCCTGGAGTGCCAGTTCTTCCCCTAGTGCACAGCTAACAAGAATGGAGCAGGCTATGAGAGGCTCTTGCAATTTGGGCATTCCCTTCAGGGGATCACCTTCAGTCCACACTGCCAAACAACAGAGGTGAACTAGTTAGGTCTAGAACAACACTGCCCAATAGAAATATAATGTGAGTCACAAATGTGATCCACATATATAATCTCAAATGTTCCAGTAGCACTTTTTAAGAGTAAAAAGAAAAAAAGTGAAATTAAATGTAATAATATATTTTATTTAGCCCAATAGACCCAAAATGTTATTCAATAAGTAAACAGTATGACAGGTATTAATGAGATATTCTACATTTTTATACTAAATCCTCAGAATCCAATGTGTATTTTACACTCACAGCATATGGAACTTCATACTAGCTACATTTCAAGTGCTCAATAACCACCTGTGACCAGAGGCTACCATAGAATACAAGCTCTGGAAGATAGTACATCGTGGTCTAGAATGATCTAGAAAACCTAGGTTTACTCACGATAAGGTACCATGGTCCAAATGGTCTAGGAGGCCTGTCCATTTAATAGATCTGGAGTCAAGGAAACTAACTGAGTAGATAGACAACCCTACGTCTATGTTAGTGTCTGTCACTGAAGGAGATCATCCAAAAGAAGTTATCATAGGGGACCAAGATATAACACATACTCATACCCCTCTAAGCAGACTACAAAATTCCACAGCAACTCACAGACATATTCATTCAACAAATGTTGGCTTAGCCTCTGCTGTGTATCAGGCATCATGCTTAGTACTCGGGCAGACACCTGCATGATGGACACATGGACCTCACAGTCAAGTGTATAGAGAGAGAAACAATAAAAAAGCAAACAAATAAATTTTAAAATTACATATTGTGATCAGTGCCATGAAGAAATAAACGCTGTAAAGTTACAAAGAGTGCATGGTATGGGGGCAGGGAGATTCTTATAGAGAGAGAGAAAGAAAAGGAAGACTTCTATGAGGAGGTAACAGTTGAGCTAAGATGTAAAAATGAGGAGTAGTTAACTAGGTAGTAAGTAGTAGTGAACTAGCTAAGGGTAAGATGAAAAGAAACTTAGCAGGAAAGAGAAGTGGGAAAAGATGACTGCATTAAGATGAAGTTCATATATAATATAAAAATACAAACAATTGAGACAAAAAGAAAATCATTTTATAGGATAATCAAGTGATCCTGGCATGAATAGCACCTCTGTCCCACCAATTACACGAGCGTGATTTGTAGAGGAGATAAATATCCCTGTGTAGCCTCAAGTTAAGAGCTAAGTTATCTAAATGCATATTAATACTGTGTGGGAGCTTGACTGTAATAGGTCAGTGTATACAAGACCTGTAGGCCCTGTGTGACAAGGCCCAAAGCGTTTTCATCACAGCCTGAAAAGTCAATCTAACTGCTTTAGAACAGTCAAATTTGCACTGATGAAAAAGCATTATGCAGTGGAGCTTTGAGTTATTAGTTGTCAGTATATTATTGATTTATCATTACTGTAAAAAGGAAGATGTGATATTAGCATATCTTTAAGTAAAAGAAATTAAAGGAGGTTAAAAAAAACTGCTGAGACCAGATTTTATGTGAGCAGTATAGGTAAAGTTGTTTCTAAAATTTAAGTGCTCCTTTAAATCATTTAAATCAGCAAGGATTAGGACAGTGGGATATGGCGAAAGGACACTGGATTGGCAGTTGGGAGACCAAGCTCTGATTTCCACACTGCTGATGTCTAGTCATGTGAATTTTGACAGTTTCCTCAACCTCTCTGAGCCCTTTTAGTTCATCTTTAACATAAGAGTGATGTATTAGGGACTTCCCTGGTGGTGCAGTGGTTAAGAATCCACCTGCCAGGGCTTCCCTGGTGGCACAGTGGTTGAGAGTCCACCTGCCGATGCAGGGGACACAGGTTCGTGCCCCGGTCTGAGAAGATCCCACATGCTGCCGAGCGGCTAGGCCCGTGAGCCATGGCCACTGAGCCTGCGCGTCCGGAGCCTGTGCTCCGCAACGGAAGAGGCCACAACAGTGAGAGGCCCGCATACCGCAAAAAAAAAAAAAGAATCCACCTGCCAGCGTAGGGCCCATGGGTTCGAGCCCTGGTCCAGGAAGATCCCACCTGCTGCGGAGCAACTAAGCCCGTGCGCTACAACTACTGAGCCTGCGCTCTAGAGCCCACGAGGCACAACTACTGAAGCCTGTGCGCCTACAGCCCATGCTCCGCAACAAGAGAAGCCACCGCAATGAGAAGCCCACACACCGCAACGAAGAGTAGCCCCCACTGTCCGCAACTAGAGAAAGCCCAGGCACAGCAACGAAGACCCAGCGCAGCCAAAAAAATTTAATTAATTTTTAAGAATACTTAACTTAAAAAAAAAAATAGTGATGTATTAGATACAGCCACAACTGAAACAGTTTTAGCTGAGTGATGGATAATGGTCCAGGTATATTTTTCGGAACTCATCATTTTTGATAGTTCTAGATTTATAATGTAAATGTTATTTTTAGGTTAAATAATGCTAGGTCTCAGTAAACAAAGTGGCACAACCCGAATCAAATTCTTGATAAAGCAAATAAAGCCACAAAGAAGCAGCATAATCTGTCAATAGAACACAAAATCAGAAATCCAGTTCTTATTCGTGGTCTTACTGAGATTCTGGATTTCCCTGAGCTTATGCTACCCCCTGTGCCTCACGTTCCCATTTGCAAAATGAAGATCATAGTCTTTGTTATCCAAGGGTGGTGGTTTTGAAATTTCTGGGTGAAGAAGAGTCACTAGAGAATTCTGATCACTGCTGTAGGTCTGGGGGGAAGTTAAGAATCTGCATTTTAATAAGCACCACAGGTGGTTTTGATGCAAATAAGCCATGGAGCACATGCTGAGAAATGCTGCTTTGAGCCATGGAAAATAACTCTAAGATAATAGGGGAGAAGCTCTCCTGGTAAACAAAAAGCTGTGCTGTAAATTGTGAAATGTACCCTGTGGGGGGAAAAAATGAAAATAACACCTATAAAGAGATTATCATCATCACCTAATCATTTATATAGCACTTACAGTGGCCAGGCATTGCTCTAAGGATTTTACACACTTTAGCTCATTTAGTCTCCATTACCACACTGTGAGTTTGGTACAGCTACCATTTTACAGATGGGAAACAAACAAACAAATGAATTGCCCTAAGTACTACAGCTATCTGGCTCCAGATGTCATACCCTTAATCACTACACCAGTGGTTCTCAAATGTTGATACACACTAGATATACCTGGAGAACTTTTGTCAAAGCACAAATTAGTGGCCTTAGCCCCAAAACTGCTGACTTGGTAGGTCTAGAATAAGGCCTGAGAATTTGCATTCCTAACAAATTCCCCTGTGATGTTAAAACTGCTGGTCCAGGGAACACACTTTGAGAACCACTGCTCTGAGATGTGCTTTTCATCCTTATAATCCCTGACTTTTTGGTAACACTTTTCCATCCATTTAATGTGGAAAGAGGAGAAAGTCAAATTAAGGGATGAAAATATGCCTGAAATCTAGCAAGAAAAAAAAACTATTTCTAACTGAGAAAGCTTACTCAAGATGTTTATGTTTTTTACTTAGCAGTTTATTCTCATCTGCCTCCAGTTTACCCTTAAAACTCTTACTCCCTGTCAGCATCGCTTCTAACAACACTCCTGCTCTTTCCAGAGTCGTCTCCTCTGTTTTTCACTGTGAAGTCATGACTTGGGCTGTTCCTGCATTCCCAGTGAAGTGCAAACGCAGTATCATCTATAGAGTCACTAGGGCTTTGACCCAAATTGCTAGTTTCCCTAATCCCCTTACCCCCATGCACACAAAATGGTTCTGTAAACTAAAGACACTTGAAGAACTTCCTGATCACAAGGGAAGAAAACGCCAGGAAATGGCACTTATGTTAGGAGAATCCTGAATGTGCTGAGGCGAAGTATGTCTCCAAACAATGTCCCATGACACTGACCTGACATTCAGCAGTGCAGGAAAGGACCAATACGACCTTCACAAAAAAATTACACCAAATTAATTATTCAAAGCTCAACTCCATTCAATGCAAGGATCGTCTCTTTTTCTTATTAAGAAATAAGAACAACCAAAAAATTTGAAACAAAGTTTACTGAAATATGGACTTTGTGGATAGCAAAAGATGGGAAATGGATTATTTTGTCTCTGCTCGATTTTGCCTGCTTCCCTTGCTGGAGGGAAGCCCCTCACACCATATGTACCCATATGTTGTTATAATTCATGATATAGCTTTCATCAGCATAGTACCTTGGGCATAATGGGGGTTTACTTCATGATCAGTTTAGGACTCGTCTCTCCATCCGAACACAGGAGCTTCTGCAAGTTGAGATCTTCAAGTGCCCAGGATCATGCACACATAGGATACACTAACTAATGACAGTTCCTCATTGATGAAGAGCAGAAACTTGTAAATCCAAACAAACTTATAAAGAACAAGTTTAGAGTAGTAAGCTGCTTATAAATTTTTGCTGTTATTTTAAAAAGCTTGAAGGAAATTAATCCAGTAACGTTGATATTGTTGAAATTGCAGACATCATCTTAACATCAGGATTGTATGGAAAAGGAAA
Organism: Delphinapterus leucas; assembly: GCF_059928025.1. Taxonomy (NCBI): domain Eukaryota; kingdom Metazoa; phylum Chordata; class Mammalia; order Artiodactyla; family Monodontidae; genus Delphinapterus; species Delphinapterus leucas. The sequence continues at coordinate 716,414 of NW_028322289.1, forward strand.
ACAAAGAAACATAACATGGAAATATATGCCAACAAAACGTGAAAGAAGACAATCACTGCACATGTTTCAGGAATAGCCGCAGGCTAAGAAAATGACAAACCTAAGTATGAATCCAGGTACAAAACAGTTCTGCAAATCTATCGTTTTATTTTAACAGTAATATTATGTATGCCTACTTAAAAAAAAAAAAAAGTTTCCTCCAGACCTCTGCTGCTATCCCTAAAGAAAAAAAAAAAAAAGGAGGCAAAGAAATTTACTTTAAGATTTCCTATCTAATCTGTGGTCAGTTGGTCTCTCCTCCTCTTCCTCCTCTTTCTCCTCCTCTTACAGACAGTAAGTGCTCAATGACAGATTAGCTGTAAGTCTGGGTTGTCCCCAGGGAAAGGGAAGAGAGAACGTCCATACCTGTGAGACAGTTATTGACGTTTACTTAGAAGTGTCTTCTTTTGATTGCTTTCGGTACTAGCATTTAAGTAGGTCTGAGGCAGAAGCCTGAGTCCTGTGGCATATATAAATCATTTCCACTTGTCCTTTTGATTTACCCTTGGGAATCAATAGTTTCAGGGAAAATTTTGCCTGGTCTTTACCAACAACTCCCTATTCAAACACAGGAGAATTTTAGAGAAGTTTTGGCACAGGAAGCTTTCAGTTCCTTTTGTTCACTGTGTCAGTGAATGTTCTTGGGTGATGGGGCTGGCTTCCAGTCTATATGGCGATCATTTATCACAGTGTGTGCGGAGGGATGGGTTCTTCATGAGCATAGAAAAAGCAGACTAGGGAACAAAGGCTAAAAAGAGAAACAGTTTTCAAGAATCTGCAGTATCATGAAGACCGAATGTGATGAAAAGTAGCTATCTCAATTGTTTGTTTTTATATCTCAAATCAGATATTTTAGAGTAAAAAATTAAAATGTAACTAAAAGTGAAGAAAGAAGTAAGAGGGACTTCCCTGGTGGCACCACGGTTAAGAATCCACCTGCCAATGCAGGGGACACAGGTTTGACCCCTGGTCCGGGAAGATCCCACATGCCACAGAGCAACTAAGCCCGTGCGCCACAACTACTGAGCCTGCACTCTAGAGCCTGTGAGCCACAACTACTGAGCCCACGAGCCATAACTACCGAAGCTCGCGCACCTAGAGCCCATGCTCCACAACAAGAGAAGCCACCACAATGAGAAGCCTGCACACCGCAACAAAGAGTAGCCCCCGCTCACCGCAACTAGAGAAAGCCTGCGTGCAGCAACGAAGACCCAACACAGCCAAATAAATAAATAAATTTATTAAAAAAAGTAAAAGAAAGAAAGAAGAAAGCAATAAGAAGGCTTTTCTGAATGTCAGGGTTGTTTTTAATTGAAATGGATTAGCCAAGAGCAGAAGAGAATATCTTTCCTTGAAGAATAATTTGTGATCTCCAGTAGAAACTATATCCATGTATCAGAAATGAGCTATATTTAATTCTGCCTGGATAGACAAATGAACCAAATGGTCATTGGAATCTATTCTTCTCCTACAGTCGTATAATAGACTGAGGAATATATCCTGTTATGTCCCTACAAACAAGAAAACTAGTGCAGGCATATTTAACCCAAGTACTTCTTTTAGGCATCAAAATCCAATCTCTTTGTGCTACCACTCTTCTCATACTGCATTACTCAACCTGGCATTCAAGGCCATTTACTAACTTTTTTTGCCCATCCCACTAGTCCTCCACTACATTTTGGAGATACTCCATTCTAACAAAGCTATGCTGTTTACACTCTTCCTTTATAAGTAATTTGCACACTCCCATCCTATGTCTGCCTTTGTAGAAGTTAATTCTGTGTATTGAGAAAACTTCCACAAATACGCTTCCTCTCCTTTAAGACCTTTAAGAACTGCCAACACTTTGAATAGACATTTCTCCAAAGAAGATATACGATTGGCTAATAAGCGCATGAAAAGATACTCAACATCATTAGCCTTTAGGGAAATGAAAATCAAAACCACAAGATACCATTACGTACCCACTAGAAGGGCTATAATAAACAAGACAGATGATAACAAATGCTGGTGAGGATGTGGAAAAACAGGAGCCTTCATATACTTCTGGTGGGAGTGTAAAGTGGCACAGTCACTTTGGAAAACAGATTAGCAGTTTCTCAAAAGAGCTGAACATAAACTATCGTGTGACCCAACGACTCTACTCCTGGGCATTTGCCCAAGAGAAATGAAAGCAGTATGTCCACACAAAGACACACACATGAATGTTCACGGCAGCTTTACTCACAGTAGCCGGAGTCCAGAAACCACGGACAAGGCCCATCAACTGGGGAATGGATAGACACAGTGTGGTACAGCCATATGGCAGAATCCTAGTCAGCCATAGCAATGAACAAATTGCCCGCACATGCCGTGTCACGGATAAAGCTCAGAAACGTTATGCTAAGTGAGAGAAGCCGGACCCAGAGACCACACGTTGTATTGAGATGCGATGTCCAGAAAAGGTAAATGTATGGAGACAACAGGTGGACTAGTGGTTGCTTGGGGCTGGAAATGGGAATGAGAATCAACTGTAGGAAAAAAAAAAAAAAAGAATCACCTATAAATGGGCACAAGGGAATCTTACTGAGGGGGATGAAAATGTTCTAAAACTGATGATGGTAGCTGTACCACTCAGTAAAGTTATTTCCAGTAAAGTTATTTAAAATCATTTGAGTTTTACACTAGAAACTGGTGATATGTAAAATGTACCTAATAAAGTTTGTTAAAAAAAAAAAAAAGAACTACCAACTCTAGGTATTCTCCAAGATTGACTTGATTTTCTAGAATCAGCCTGATTCTAGCTAGAATCATCTTAGTTCTTAGAACCGATTCTGTATGATAATGGTTTACCTATGCTGATTTAATGCTATCTGTGAACATCTAGGTGAACAACCGAAGAAGTTTTGGGTAGCATTCTCATCTACATTATTTATTATTTTATTTTATTTAACAAATACCTATTGGGGGGTCCACTATGTGCCAGACACCATTCTATATAAAAGTGATGCTGCAGGAAACAAGTCAAGTTTCTGCCATTGTGGCACTTACATTCAGATGTAATATGTCCTGTGAGGAAAAATAAAGTGGGATAAGAAGATATATCAAGATTGGAGGTCAGGGAAAGCACCTCTGGTTAAGTGGCATTGAGTAGGAGAGTGAACGGTGTGAAAGACCGATACATGGGAAGACTCAGGAGAACAACTTTCCCAGCAGAAGATAATGATCATAAAACCCCTGAGAGAGTATCAAGCCTGGTCTGTCCCAGGAACAGCAAAAATTTCTGTGTGGATAGAGGTCAAGGAAAGGTGGATGGAGAGAGAAGGCAACAATCAAATCACATAGAGCTTTTTGCACTGGGGCAGTGAGTTTTGGTTTTATTACAAGGGCAATTGAAAGTCATGGGAGGGTTTTGACAGGAGTAACAAAATCATGGGGGCTGCTATAGAGACTGACTGAGGAGGGCAAGAATAGAAGCAGAGAGACCAGTTAGGAAGCTGTTGCATTAGTCAAAGTGAGAGACAAGGGTGGTTTAGACTAGAAGTGGATGGGGAAAGCAGGATGATAATGGTTGAGATGGTTGAAAATTGTTGAATTCAGGATTGTAATATTCCAAAGGTCGTGAATGTGGCTGCCCATTCATACCCTCTGAATTTCAGATGCAATTAAGGTTTTCCTAGAGTAAGAATAATATTAATATATAAAATAATGTGTGCCAACTTCATTTGGGAGTAGAATCCTAATTTTAGAATAAAACTTAATTCTATTCCTTAGAAAAATCACTGTTCCTATGTATCAGTTTAAAGTACTTATATCCCAACTGAAAAATGAGCACAAGACATGAACAGAAATTTCAAAACAGAAGAAACACATATGGCCAGTAAACACATAAAGCAAATATTCAACCTCATTAGTGAGCGTGGAAATGCAAATCAAAACACGAGACATATGAGTTGTATCTATATGATTGGCAAAAATTAAAAAGTCCAATAATGCCAAGTTGTTGGCACTGGTTGTGGGAAGGATGGAGGAGATGTGGATTCACAAAATCTCTTATGCCCTGCTGGTAGAAATGTAAATTAGTATGATCGTTTTAGAAAATAATTTTGGATTATCTAGTAATGCCAAACATTCACCTACTCTATGGTCTAGCACTTTCACTCTTGATATATACACATAAGAAACTCTGTCCCATGTATACCCTATAATATATACAAGAATGTTAATAACATCACTGTTTAAACAGCACAAACCTGGAAATCCTGAATGCCTGTCCACAGGAGAACAGATGAATGAACTGTGTTATCCTCACACAGATGAAAATAAAAACAAGGAAATTATGAACACAGGATTCAGGGAGATGGCTGACCTCCTTGGGTTGGGGGGAGGTATGAGCATGGGATAGGGTACCCCTCACCCTTTACAATTCATTGGACTGACAAGTCTGGCAAAGAAATGGTGTAACTGTTCCAGTAGGTGCCAAGATATTACTCCTCCTCGGTAACACAGTCAGCTTTTCTGACTGACTTAGCCCAATGGCCAACAGTCTACTTGTGGCCAGTTTCGGTGCTCAGACAGGGCTCTGAGGGAGGTATCTGAGATCAGAAAGGGTTTTTAATGCCTGCCTTCAACTGTGCTGAGCCTCTGTCTTTGACGAAGTCCACTCTAGGAGAAATCTGATTTCACTTCCGGAGAGTCCAGCCCTTTCTTCTCTTCCATATCAGTCTCTCTACTTATGGAGTCTGTATCCAGAGCACTATTTCAAGACCTCCAATGTGTCTCCTCAAAGACTGCCTGACCCACCTTCCAGATGGAGCCAACATCATCCTCCATCTGATCCATAAATCATGAACAGAAGGCTGAGGAAATGAGAAGCTGCGCTCCCACTGGGAGGGGAGTGAAGCTTCCAGCATGGGGTGCACAGCATGATCACGGAGGCACAACACAGTTCTCCAGAAAGCCAGTTCTGATGAATGACAGAACAGCCGGTTCCAGATGAAACTATCCTGGATTTTCAAATACGAACAGTAACATTGAAATGAGATAAGACTTACCACCAACTTAGTTGGACATATTTAATTATATGTATTATGATTATTATGGCACCTGAAGACCAGATATAAATAGTAAGCCGTTCACATATTTTACCATCATAGCTATTTCTGGGATTCCCTCAGACAAAAGATGGGAGAGAGAAACGATAAAGTGTATGAGCTTCTCTCCTGCCGGAAGGGCACAGGGCACTGCTCCAGTCCTCCTTCTCTAAAAAGGATTGAAGGTGTCCCATAGCACCTGAAAGAAGAAAATAGCGAGATACCCCAGAGAGGCTGATTTCAGTGTTCATTTAAAAGTCAAAGGTAGGGCTTCCCTGGTGGCGCAGTGGTTGAGAGTCCGCCTGCCGATGCAGGGGACGCGGGTTCGTGCCCCAGTCCGGGAAGATCCCACATGCCGCGGAGCGGCTGGGCCCGTAAGCCATGGCCGCTGAGCCTGCGCGTCTGGAGCCTGTGCTCCGCAGCGGGAGAGGCCACAGCAGTGAGAGGCCCGCGTACCAAAAAAAAAAAAAAACACCAGGACAGAGCTTCCTGCAAATTATGATGAAGTGGTTTTTGCCTGCAATTCACTGGCTTTGTGTTACAGTACCTATCGAAGAAGCTGGGTTTTCCCACCCTCGCACCCACTCCCTCCTAAGATGGGGGCAGGTTTGGGACAAGGAGCAGGAGAACACGGAGCCAAAGTGCTAATGGGTCGACTTCTGAAGCATGAAGAGTGAAGAGGATATAAAAATAATCTTGTCTCTGTATAATGTACCCACCTGAATTCCTCTTTTGGATTCTTCATCCTTATTTAAACCTGTCATTTGAGCAGCTGAAGTGAAAATATGGGCCCAGGATCTCCTTCTGAGTGAGAGAAGCATCTCTTCTCCAGCATCCTCACCATAAGAAATCAATGAAAACAGCCTCCAATCAAAGGTCAAGAGGTAATCAGAAGGCGGGGGGGGCGGGGAGGGGGTAGTGGTGAGTAGCAATGAGTAGCAGGTTGGCCTGGCTACACTGGATCTTTCTGAGATCTCAAGGTTATCTCTCTCATAAGCTATCTTTTCCTGGTTGGATTTGACTTTTGTGTTTTGTTTTCATTTTCGTTTTGTTTTCTTACCATAAGAGTGGTAAGGCATTAAAGGTTAGGCAGTGAGCCAGGAGAAAAACGGCCAAGAAAACAGCCTGGCTGCCTTCAGGCTAGGCTTCTAAGTCACAGAGAACAAAAGGGAGTCCACCCAACAGCTCGGGTCCAGCTGAACTCACCAGGATCAGAAGAACAGCATGCAAATTGGAGTCAAAGTTCTGTAGTCATAAACAATACATACGACTTGGGGGTGGTTTTCACGTCCACACAGAGCTCCCTGGGGAACCTCATTCATTTGGGTGGAGTTTGCAGGTCCTGGTCATGACCACATTCTCTGTGACCAACACTGACTGATGGTGGGAGGCGGGAGTGCTGCCCATGAGTAAGCAGGGTGAGTGGGTGCAGGCCCTGTGGGCCGAGCAGTCACTTACACACCTAGACAGAGCTTAATGTAAGACCCCAGAGGTCATGCTTGTAATATTTACATAAGTGACTTGATACTTAGAGCTCCATCATTGACTGCCCATGAATTATTGTGGTCTCTTCATTTACAATAGAGAAAAAATGGAAGCCACAAATACGTTCTTCCATAAATTAGCAGATAAACAGTGAGCGATGTATCCATGCTGTGAAATTGTATTCAGCAATCTAAATATTAAACTATTATACCATGAAACGACATGAGGGAATCCTAAATGCATATTGCTAATTAAAAAATCGGTCTGAAAACGTTCAGTTTCATCTATTTCACCTTTGGGAAAAGGCAAGTCTATATATGAACCAGTCAGATGAGCATTTAGCAGGAATTTGGGAGAAGGATTTTCATAAGATAAACATGGACAATATTTAAGGATAGTGAAATTCTTCTCTATGAAATTGCAGTGGTGGAACCATTGCACTACGAATATGTCAAAATATATACAGTAATAGGAGAACCTTTTTAATATAAATATAAATTTCATTTAGAAGTTCAGAGACTGAAGGGTGGAACGATGCACACTGTATAGATGATACCTAATATAGTGAATCTATGAATTAACATGGCTGGAGAAGGAGGGAAAGTAGGTTTTGACTTTGGAAATGAGTGGAGTCTGAAGACTAAGTTCTAAGCCACTGCACGTAAGCACTAGAGCCTGGTGGATAACGGTATTTCCATCAGGAGTCAGGCCAAGCATTCAGTTACTACTGTGCATGTGGAATTGAACAATTAGTAGCTGGATGGAATCTGTGGAGAGAGGTTTCTTACTGTTGGATGGAAAGTAACAGAGAAGCAAGGAGGAAACTCTGGATTTAACCATGTGTTGTTGCACTAGGATTGGAGATGTAAGAATTGTCTCACATTTACCTTAACACAGGTCAGAAGGTGAGATACAGAGCTAGTTGCAGACGTCTGTGTGTATATGTGGGGTAGTGCACACAGATATATTTCCAAGGTCTTTTAGCTTATAGGGTCTAGAGCCAATGCTCCCAGTAGACAGGACACCAACATTAGTATCCTAATACCCAGTCTTCTGATTCCTGTTACTATTCTCCAGAAAAGGATCCGCAACTCAGCTGAGGCATGGCTAATTCTAGGGCCAGAGAAGAGAATACACATGATTATCCTGCAGACTCTTGTAGCACCAGAAAGTAAGGAAGTTCACAGAAATGAATGGGGGCCCATAAAGAGGATACAGGAGACAATCTGAAAGAGCTCCCCGTGGCTGACAAGTGGTCACAATTACAGAAGCAAAGAAAATGCCTTAGTATATAACCTTAACACAATGTATGAAACAAATATCTTGATTCATACTTATATAAAGAGATTGAATAAATATATCTAATGGGGATGGTAGGATAAATCCATCTGATGGTGGAAAGCAGATTTAAAGTTCAACAGTAAAAATTATTTATGTCATTAAACGATTAAAAACTTGACAAGTAATAACAGAAAGTATTAACCTAATCTTCAAATAAAGGTCTCAAGAAGAAATATATCTGTGCGGCTCTTCCAAAGATAGATGGGGAAAGACAGAGAAGCCTGAATCCATGAAAAACGTCTCAAGTTTAGAAACAAGAAAGTTCCCTGGAATCATTGTGGATGAGGCTTCCGGGGTGGCAATGATCCAGTGGAGAAACCACAAATTCTGAGAGAGAATCCCTCCATACCAACCTCTGCACCTGCCCTGAAATGGGTCCTCTTGTTTCCTGATGACCCTGAGCGCCCCCTGGTGGTTGGGGAGGCCCCTGCAGGGAGGGTCGTGTCTGGACTCACCCTGACTTCTCACTGAACCAACTGGGACAGTAACACAGGGCTGTGTCCTAGGTCATCACGGAGCTGAGCTGCAGGGAAAACTGAATTTGTGAGGTGTCTCTGGAGGTGGAGAGACATTTCTGGAGAGACATCTTGTATGCTGTGCTACTCCCAGAACCAAAGCACCCCAGTCACCTCAGCCCTTTCCCTGGGGGCTGAGGGATCCAGTCCCAGCAGCCAGCACTGTTTGTGATGGATAATCCAGAGACTGAGCGGGTAAGGGAGAGGGTCTTCAATAGTCCTGGGCCCGATTCCTGCACCAGCACCTGGGACACGACACCTGGCAAAGGGGAAACAAGGAAACACCCAGTTCACTGATGTCACCCTGTAACTCCACCTTCCTCAGACCCAGGAGATGCTCACAGCTGAGGGATGCCCGCAAGAGGAGGAATGACCAGAAGATTTTCATGTTCATTTTGATCAGTGCTTTGACTTTCAGAGAGTTATGTCAGTGAAGTTGAGAACCCTGATTCTGACTAGCAGAGGTGCTGTGCTTTCCCCTTGAGCCTGGGCGTGATGTGCAGGTGGGAAGCATGTTTCCATATAAAGATGGTCATGGCTGGTCCTTCTCTAGGGCTCTGGCGGAGGGTGCTGGCTGAGATCCAGAGTGGACACAGCTTCATGTCACCTCTGAAGAATGGGTGATGTTCCTTTTCCAATACGATACTTACATTTCCATATATGTCTATCTGCGTCTATATTATAGGTGTACTCGTTGGCTAGTGTGGCCATTACAGAATAACAGACTGGTGGATTAAACAAGAGCAATGGATTCCTCTCAGGCCTGGAGGCGAGAAGTCTAAGGTCACGGTGTTAGCAGGTTTGGGTCCTTCTCAGACCTTTCTCCTTTGCTTGCAGATGGACGTCTTCTCACTGACTCCTCAGATGGTCTTTTCTCTGTGTTTCTGTGTGCATCCCTGGTTTACTTGTCTGTTCATTATTCCTCTTCTTAAGTGTGACAAAGACCCCTGACCACCCCTTTGCCAACAGGATCCTTGTAATTCTCTTCTCAACTAGTCTTGACCTGTGGGCTTCTGTGTTTATATGTGCATGACCAGTTTTTGTCAAGAGCCCTGCTAAGTGAGAATAATGAGAATCCCCTACCCTTGAACTCTGATCACCCGCAGTAGTTGATCAAAGCCATCAAACCTCCTATCACCCACACGGTATCTGATCACCCTGGTCTCCATTTAGCAAGAATCCTTTTGAGTCTATGTAACCAGAATCCCCTTAGCCTGTATTTCTTCTGTTAATAATTTCCAGTCCACTCCACCCCACCCTCTTCTTGGCCATAAGCCCACACTTGCCAGGCTGTATTTGGAATTAAGTGAAGTTTCCAAGGCTGCATCCCATGTGCAGCAACGAGTTTTGTCTTCAGGTTTCCGACGAACTTTATATTGGAAACATGAGTATCATTTTCAGCACCCATGGCCATATAACTCATGCCTGAATGAAGCTGATGTCTCATGTGTATTTTCCCTAAGTCCACTCACAGCCACTTGTGCGTAGGGACACTAGACTGTTCCTCAGCCCTATGCCTGGGACTACTTTAAACAATCGCCAAGAATCACGGAAATGTGAAAAGCATGGCACTAATTTGACCCCAGAAAGTGCTCAATTACAGGACGGGAGTTGAAACAATTAAAGAGAGCATCACCTTGACTGACCTCAGCTGGGAAAATGTGTGTGTGTGTGTGTGTGTGTGTGTGTGTGTGTGTGTATGTATGTGTGTGTGTGTGTGTTAGTGCGCGCATGTGTGTTGCCTGATTCAAACAACCGGCCACATTTTTAATGTCTGTGAATGACCACAAAATGACAGTATTTATTTTAGGGTGCTCATAAAAGCTAGAAGTAGGTGAATTGGCAGATTTGGAATCTGTGAATAACGAGGATAATTGCATGTGCAGTATTGGAGCGCTCTGGCGTTAGAGTCTATAACACTGCCCGCTGCAGAATTCAGAATGCCTGTACAGGTTGCCTGAAAGCAGGATGGTGTGTCTCTTCCTTCCACATCTACAAAAACAAAACAACAATTAATACTGTTTAAAAATCTCATGTGCATTGTCAGGATATTTACACGTTTCACAAACTTCAGGCTGAAATTGAAAATTATGGTGAGCTGCAGGGTTTTTTTGAGCTCCTTTGAGAAAAAGATAAAGAAATGATAAACAACCTTAATTCTTGAGTATTATATGGGTCTGTGCATATGAATATATATATACACAGCTATAATAAAAATAAAAAGCAAATATGTATATGCACACAAAAATTTTTAGACACTTCATAATCCACAGCAATGAAACATTAGGATACAGTACAGAGTCTCTAGTAGAGGTCCTGGGCAGGAAGAGGAAAGCACAGGATCTAACAAGAATTCCCTCCCAGCCCATATATGCACCTGCTGCAGGTCGCAGCCCTGTACTTGTTGGGTCCTGTGCGACCCCTGGTGGTAACGGGCCTCCGTGCAGGGAGGTTTGTGTCTGGGCTCACACTGACTTCCCCTCACTGTGTCTCTTGCACAGTAATACACGGCTGTGTCCTCAGTTGTCAGGCTGCTCAGCGATAAGTAGACTTGGCTCTTGGAGGTGTCCGTGGTGATGCGGAGCCGGGACTTAAGAGTTGGGTTATAATATGCGCTTCCATCACTATCTATCCCCCCAACCCACTCCAGCCCCTTTCCTGGAGGCTGTCGGACCCAGGCTACTGTAGCATAGCTGGTTAATGAGAATCCAGAGAAAGTGCAGGTGAGGGAGGGGGCCTGTGAGGGCTTCACCAGACTGGGTCCCGACTCCTGCAGCTGCACCTGGGACAGGGCACCTGTGGACAGAGAGAACCACGGTGACTCATGGGCTCAGATGCAGCTTCCCCAGGTGTTCACGTCTGAATCCCTGAGAAACTCACCTCTGGGAGCTGACACCAGGAAGAGGAAGAACCACAGTGGATTCATCTTCTTGCAGATGAGATTCCTGAAGCCCAGAAATTCTCTTCAAGCATGAGGAGAAACCCGAATTTAAGTGAACAGGTACTTTGTTTTTACCTTGTGGTCTAAGGGGATGTTTGCATAAGGGAGGGACCTTTTTATAAAAAGCAGAAAGTAGTGAAGGGAGGTCCCAGTCTCTGGGACTCCACCTGAGGACGCTGCTGACTGTTTCCTCAGGGAACTCAGCCGCCACCTGGCGTCCCCTCCCTATGCCTGGGGGACTCAGTGTCCAGGAATGAAATGATGCTGAAGGGCTAGTGAGGAAATCAGCTGTGCTCAAGGATTAACGGCAGATTTGGGCAGTAGACTTTAATCCCATGGATGTATATATTTCACATAAATACCCATCACACATTCAGGGTCCTCCAAGATGTCAGACACAGACTCTTGTTTTTTCCTTTCTGCATTACCTCATGTTTATTTCCTGGATGTGCAAGTATTTGAGACAAACCATACATGTAATAATCACATTGAATTCAGACAGAGTGAGGTAAAATTTAATGTTTATCATAATTCACAAGGGACTTCGTGTGTCCCTTAACTTGGGTGAACATTTCTTCACCTGAAACAGTTTAAATGTTATCAAGAGTTACTCTGGAGGTGGATTTATTCATAACAACTAAACACACCGTGTATTTTGTGGACAAGGTAATCATTCTTGCTGAGATGGTCATGGATCCTAGCACTGCTGACATGGCCTGAAGCCTGACCTGCCTGTTTCCTGTGCACAACTGAGTGTCTGCAGGAACAGTGCGAGCTTCAGGGCTCCTTCCTTGCAGGTGGACGTTGAGGAATCCCCAGGGCTAGCAAGGTCTAAGAACAGACAGCTCCTGGAAGCTCCTCAGGACTCCAACATGCTGGGCGGGTGACCTGGTCACAGTGCACAGACTCACTACTTCTAGAAGTGTTCATTTATACTCTCCCTGTCACAGCCAGTGACATTGGAGCTCAGCGAACACAGTTCCCACTGCACTGGGTGAGAGAACATGCATGATTCTTGGAAGTAAACCTTCAAAGTGAATGGCTTGCGGAGTATGTGGGTGTCATGGTCAGAGGAAAGTCCTCACCTCAGGAAGCAGGTTCCCTTGAAAAGTCCACGTGAGAGCTTTCCTGAGTCCCTGAGTCACTGAGTCCTGGGACTGTGCCTGAAGTCATATAAGTAAATGGTGCTGGAGAGCAGAGCACAGCTCCATCCCATCTCACTGTGGGCACTGAGGATGTGGCCTCACCACCTGCATTTCAGTCTGCAAGGATGTAAACTGGGGATCACGATGGTAATGGTATGTCTGAAATTTATAGTGGGGTTGCCAGGGGTGCTGGATGTTGACATGAGTGTCATCAGTGATGTTACTTCTCCTGGGAACCAGAAAGACCAACGTGAGTCCCCATCACTGACTGACACCCTGTACATGTAGCGCTGGCTCCACTCCTGCCCTGAGAGGTCACTACTGTGGGTCTGGGGCAGGTCAGCTCTCCCTCAGCCCAGTGATTTCACCTGTACACTGACTGATGTCGAGCCTGCCGTCTGTGAGAAGATATTTACTCCATACTCTTTCATGAAGAGAGTACGATACTTCTTCTAGCTTGTCCAATAATATTTGCAGAGTAAATTCAATACTAAAGGATCTGCCTGCTTGAATGTCGATAATAGGAGAGCCGAACAAAGTAATATGGGCAAGAATCAAAGGACAAGTCTGCACCCTGTTGTCAGGAACTGAAAATTGAGCTGATACGCCATGGGATAGGATAATGGAAGGGATGGCATCTAAAACCTAGAACCAGGTGGGCCCATTATTCACCAGGTGGAAGAAGGGCCTGCATTTGAACAGATGCCCCAGCATCTGACCTGTCCTTCATGAGCTGGTAGATTAGAGGAGATCCATCCAAATTCATGTTAACATAGAAGGATATATAACAGGTGTCTTTATGTTTCAGTGGGTGGGGATGTGTTGTTAGGGTCCATTTAACCCTAGGAAAAATGTGTTAGTTCACCAGAACTGAAAAAAGTTATTTTTCCTTTGTGGAGATAATTGGGGTCCATTCAGTCTGGAAACCAGGTCATATGATAATGCTGGAGGGAATATCTATTAGAGACGCCCAGTGGGTGATGGGAAAAAGAAGTGGGGAGATTTCAGTCATCTTTCTTTGCAGGTTACTAGTGATGGTCACAGCAAGAGCGCCTGACCTTCGTGATAAGAGGGAGAAGGGCTGATGGTGGTGGCTTCATGGGGACCACGTGGGCAGGTCCTTCTGATGGTTTCTGTGTTTTCCCTTATAAAATCTTGAGAGTATAAGCTCAGAATGAGTTGTGGATTTCAGGAACGTTGAGGACAGATGGTTTAGGTCATTTAGTATGTTTGTTGGAATCATTGAGAAAAGAAGAAGCAGGAAGTATACTTGGAAATGAGCAATGCCCTCGTGTGATATTAAATTAGTTGTCTTAGATGTTACTGAATGTACAGACATTCGCTATCCTCACATTTCATCTTCTAGGTCCACTTGGAATCCAGTTTCAAACGTGAGGGATGTAATGAAATATTTATTATGAAACAACAAGGTATCTAAAATTTAAGAAGTATAAGTCTAAGTAATGGAAATGTGTTACTGAAATTGTGATTGTCAAATTCTTCTCTGTGGCAACATAAATTAAAATTAATAATAATAATTCAAGGTATTGATTTTGTTTTCAACCATTGCTAAATCCATTGAATCATTCAAGTTATAATCATTCATAAACTCAGATGCATCATGGGTAAAATTTATTGTTAGGAAACGATCATTTTAACTGATGAAATCTCACTCTCTCATCAAGGATCTGTGTCTCTGTGGACACGCAGCACAGTTCTCACCAGCAACACAGGAAGGAGGGTACGTTGGTACATTTCTACTTTTCCAGAAGAGCATCTCTGACGAAGTCCCCCCTCTGTTTACCCATTCCATCCTTGTAGTATCTGAAAGAGGCCTTTGAGTGTACTGTGACATGTTCCCACATGAAGTTCCCATGGCTTAGGAAGTGAAAGTTTAACTTCACTTTTCATTGTAATAGAAACATAACAACAAGTAATTGAGAAGCAAAAAAAAATACATTTAAAATTTACCCAAAGGCAAGCTACAGATTGGCAGAAAATGTTTGCAAAAGACATATCTAGTATATGTGATTGTTATCTAATATGTAGCAAGAAGCCTTAAACTCAACAATAAGAAAGAAACAAAAGTCTTAAAAAATGGGCTAAAATCCTTAACAGACACCTGACCAAAAAGACAAAGAGTTCGCAAATAAGGCTGTGGGAGAACATATGTCACAGGGAAGTGCCGTTCCGAACAAGGACATATCCCTGAAAACTTACAAGAGTGGATCAGATCAGGACTCTGAGAACCTCAAACACCTGCAGGATGTGAAGCTGCAGGGGGTCCATTCACAGCTGGTGGGGATGCAGAACGGGGTGCACCTTGGGAGACATTTTGGGGGCTTCCTGCAAAACTAAACATACTGTTATCTATGTTTCAGCAATAGTGCTCCTTTGTATGTTTGTGAAAGACAGTAAGACTTTAGTCCAGAGAAAACCCTGCCCACGATGCTCAGTTAGCTTTATTGATATCTGCCGAAATTTGGAAAAAGCAACATGTCCTTTCATAGGGAATGATTAATAAACTGTGTATATCCAGTCAATGGACACTGAAATCTCATACCGATTTGAAGAAATATCGAATGGTGAGATGGAAACGCAAAGTAGAGATTCCAGAAGAACACACCTGGCAAGGTGATGTCAACAGAGTGACAGTGGCTGTGAGGACTGAGGTTCCTAAGAGGTTGTACAACGTGAGGCTGAAGAGAAGACACCTGGGACATGTCAGGAGGGAAATCTCCTCCTCTGCCCCTCTTGAGTTCCTGAGGCTGGGCTGATAACAAAATTGACAAAGACAGATTAACAGGAGAAAAGAAAAAAAATTTAACCATGTGCATGGACGTGCCATAGAAATGGACCCAGAAGTGACCAAAGCAGGCAGCTTTTATATTTTTAGACAAAATGCAATATTTGTGAGGAATTGGTAGAAGGAGGAAATGTGTGCTTTTGGTGCTCAAATAGCGAACAACCTAAGCAGGGTTTGGGCTTGCGTAGTCATTAAAGAAGGAGCAAGGTTTGTTCATAGAGACTTCCAGGCCTGAATTCCCCATCCCTGGTGATAAGAGTGTCCCTCTGTAAAGGAAAGCAGGGTCTGGCTGCTTGGTGCTGAAAGGCCAATAAAGAGGCAAAGTTGGTGAAAGGAAAGTTTGCTTTATTTTGGCTGCCTGCACCCGGGGGTGGGGGGCAGACTTCTCTCCAAAGGTCACCCAGCACTGAGCATCTGTGGGAAAGGGCTTTTATAGGCGGAAGGCGGGGCTACGGGCAGAAACGGCAGAGTCAGCTGTGACAGTCGTCTTGCAGTTGGTCATGAGGTGTTGTGATCAGCCTCATCTTGATTGATTTAAGTAGAGTTAATCTTCAGGTCCAGGGTCGGTTTGTTCTCATTTCTTGAGGCCAGTTCTTGGAATTGTGGCAGCTTATGTCATGGCTACAGTCTGGTCATCATGCAGTTAACTTCTTCCTCCTGGTGGGAGTTTCAGTATCTATAAGACGGCTCATGGGACATGGACAAGAATATTATCTGCAGCCCTTGAGGAGGAACCAAAGGTCCTTGATTTGCTTAATAACTAAACTATTAGTTTTTAGTCTTGTTGGACAGTTTTCCCTTCTTTCTGCATTTGCTCACTTCTCAGATGAAACTTATTCTTTGGCTAAATTGTTTCTACAGAAAAAAGGCAGGTGGAAAGCATGAGGTGAAGGACCGTTTCACTTCCACACCTAAATGGGGGAGAGCACCTTTCACATGGGAGGTTTATTTCTCATTTCAGGGTGACTTGGAGGAAATTCAGAGTGTCCCTGTAGTGGGCTCTGTCTTAAGTCACTTGGAGGCATATTTAGGGGTGGCCTACCCTGGATCCGAACACTCAAGGCCTCCTTTATTATTTTGTTTCTACATATGCACACCAAGCATGTGATGTAGGTATCGGTTTACCTGCATCTTACAGATGTGAAGCTAAACTGCAGCCTGGACTTGGCAGTGATGTGCTGGAGAGCACACATCAGGACACAGTGAGGCCTCCCGTCCAGGCCTGGGCGTCTCCACCCTGGTTATTTTTGCTCGTGCAGGGGTTCCTGGACGGAGGTGGGCCTGCATAGTGAGGCTGCAGGACTCTTCCTGGAAGGAGAAGCTGTGGGACTTTCCTGCATTTTAGTGCTCACGTAAGATGCTGTGGTGAAGAAAGGAGAATAGATTTGTTTTCAGCAGCTTCTGAAAATTCATGTTATTATCCACCTGACTCTAAACTTTCCCTGCCAACTACATATGTGTCTATTGGTAATAGCTGTGATGATGAATATTTGACATAAAATAAACTGCACAGTAGAAGAGGATGCAGGTCTCATATAAGCATATAGGGATTCTATTGGGCCTGGAAGCAAGGAGCACATGTAGAAACACCCCCACCCATGTCCCCTCTAACTGGCATCTTTCCCAGCGACCCACTGAGGATCCGGGGCTGCTCAGCGCATTTATGCTTCTCATGCAAGAGGTTAGCAGGCAAGTAAACAGCCAGCATCCTGGCAGGGACAGCTGGTCTACAGTAGGGCAGGGCTGAGATATCACAATGAGGAAGGAAGAATATGTTTAACTCTTTATACATCCGCTGGAATAGTATTTAAAAGGGTCAATTTAGACAAGATTTAGACAAGGGAAAAGCTGAATATATATCTTTGAGTCTCTGCCTTTCTTATATGACATTTATTCCCCTATTTCAAAGTCTTTCTAATTGAGAGACTGAAAGTGCAAGTCAAGAACCATGGATGAGTCCAGAGAGGTTCCCCAGGGAAAACTGCTACATGGAGAGGAAACCCCAGACCCTTAGTGGAAAGCAGCCCTTAACTACCATCTGCACCTGCTCCTGGGGCTGAAACACACACTTGTATGTCCTGAGTGCCCCCTGCATCCCCCTTCCTGTCTCCCTGCAAGGAGGTTTGTGTCTGGGCTCACACTGACTTCCCCTCACTGTGTATCTTTCGCACAGTAATACACGGCCGTGTCCTCAGATCTCAGGCTGTTCATTTGCAGATACAGCGTGTTCTTGGAGTTGTCTCTGGAGATGGTGAATCGGCCCTTCACAGAGTCTGCATGGTATGTGTTACCACCACTACTACTAATAACTGAGATCCACTCCAGCCCCTTCCCTGGAGCCTGGCGGACCCAGCTCATGTCAAAGCTACTGAAGGTGAATCCAGACGCTGCACAGGAGAGTCGCAGAGACCCCCCAGGCTGTACCAAGCCTCCGCCAGACTCCAGCAGGTGCACCTCACACTGGACACCTGCAAACACAGAGACATCCTGGTCAGGAGACTGTCACACATCCAGTGATTCCCTCACCCATATCCACTCACATCCTCAGTGTCTCTTGCTCTCCATAAATTACCTTGTAAAATAGCCACAAGGATAACCCAGCTCAGCCCAAAGTCCATGGTGAGTGCTCTGTCCTGAGCCCTGAATGGGGGCACGTTGGAATCCCAGGCTGGAGCTCCTCTCCCAGAGCTGCAGGGTCAGGGCTGGGGCTGCTTTATATCAACAGAGGAAGGACCCTATTTGCATGACCTTATAGTCTATAAGAGGTTATGTCGTTGAACGTCCTCCGAAAGGGCAGGGTCTCAGAACAGGTGTGAGAGTCTTGGATTTTGTGGTGTTGATAGCATCTGGGAAATATAACTTTCATTGTTTGATTGTTCCACAGTAAACACGTAGGACCCATATGTCATTTTACATATGCACACACATCCCGTGATGTAGCTGTCATTGTTACCCTCATATTAGGGGTGTAAACTACACCCAGAAGAATGGAGGGTGTGTGTAGTGTCCAAGGAGAAACATGGGGTGACCGTGAGGTCCAGCATCTGCACCTGAGCTCTGGGCCAGTCTGCTCCCTGGAACCCACTGGAGGACAGAGCTGGAGTTGCCGGGTGAGGTTTGCAAAAACCCCTTCTGTAATGAGCTCATGATGACTTTGCTCTATTCTAGTGTTTACCTAAAATATATGGAGAGGGTCAGGGTTGATGAGAAGTATTTTCAAGAGTCTCTTATGTTTCAGTATCTTCCCTTCACTCCTTACCTCCCAAGTCATGCATTTCTTTATTTGTAATTACTTTAATGAGTTTCTTGACATATAATAAAGCGCACACACTCAGAATGAACACTGTGATGAATACTGACGGAGGCATCAGCATTATCAGGAGAGAACAAATCAATTCCTCTCATTATTTTCAGTAGTTTCTGGGTTTCTTCCTTCCTGTCCCTTCTTATCTTCCATCCTGTCCCCACATCACCGTTGATCTTTCCTTGTTATCTCAGATTACTTTTCCTTTTCTAGAATTTATAAAAGTGGGATTATATTGTATGTATTCTTATTATTATGGCTTATTTTACTCAGCACAAATAGTTGTGAATACTATCATGTTATTGTGTGTATCAAGAATCCTGGTTTTAATAACAGGTTGCATTTAAAGAATGATCATAGCATGATTGGCTTATTTATTAAGCTGATGTGTGATATTGGAATTGTTTCCAGTTTCTGGGCGTTACAATAAAGCTGATACTCGTCTTGGAGATGTAGAGAGATGAGAACCTGAGAAAATGCTTCTTTTTTAATGTTCTTAAAACAACCTCAAAATGGGGCAAGTTGCACATTATCAAAATCTCACCATTATATCAGATAATTAGAGAACTAAGAGAGCAACAAATTTAAATCTTGGATAGACAAATGCTCACAGAATAGCAAAGACTAAGATTGTTAATGCTGCCATAGGCTGCTGAATGGAATAAAAACTACTACAAGATTAAACTAGAAACGGATACCTTGAGGTCGAGTGTGGTTAGGGTGTAATAGTGTCCCAACGTCTCCTAAGTAACTACCTTGCCAGTGTCAGCGTGGTCCTGCTAAAGTGTGAGTCAGATGGTGTTACCTCTCTATCAACACAGGTGTGTCTTCCTACCTGGGACAGCTCAGGATTCCTGCCTGAGCTGTTAGGTCCTCCTGCATCCTCGGAAAGAGGACCTTGGCCCTGGACTTGGATCTGCACTGTTTCATAGCATCTCCGCTCACAGTGTGACCTTTGTCCCCTCATCCAGTCCCACTGTGCCATATATTTACCACATATGAAATGGTGAAATAGGATCACATGCGGAAATGAATAAGAATGTTCCGGGTGCTGACTGACGCACAAAACACTGCCACAACCCCTGACAGTTTACACTGACAGCAGCTCTTTACTTTGTTCACCGTCTCTGCTTAGGGAGGGCTTGGAGGAGAAGCCCACCCTGCCTCATGCAGGGTCGCTGTGAGAGGCTCAAGTTCAGCTGCAGGACCTGCTCCTGTGATGCACACTCACGTGTAAGGGAGGGTGACCCTGACTGTAGGCTGGGGGCTCAGCCTGGTCTGAGGGCTGGGCCTTGTGTCCACCTCGTGTGGACACTGCTTGGGCTCTGACATCCTTTCAGCAAGATGCCTGGGTCAGCTGAGCGGTCCCTGCATCAGAGCCCTTCCTCCCCGCAGTCACTTACACACCTAGACAGAGCTTAATGTAGGACCCCAAAGTCATGCTCGTAATATTTACACAAGTGTCTTGATACTTAGAGCTCATCATAGACTTCCCATGAATTACTGTGGTCTCTTCATTTACAACTGAGAAAAAATGGAAGCCACAAATACATTCTTCCATAAATTAGCAGATAAACAGTGAGCGATGTATCCATGCTGTGAAATTGTATTCAGCAATCTAAATATTAAACTATTATACCATGAAAGGACATGAGGGAATCCTAAATGCATATTGCTAATTAAAAAATCGGTCTGAAAACGTTCAGTTTCATCTAGTTCACATTTGGGAAAAGGCAAGTCTATATATAAACCAATCAGATGAGCATTTAGCAGGAATTTGGAAGAAGATGTTTGATATGTGAAACATGGGCAATATTTAAGGACAGTGAAATTCTTCTCTATGAAATTGCAGTGGTGGAATCATTACACTCTGAATCTGTCAAAATATACACAGTAATAGGAGAACCTTTTTAGTATAAATATAAATTTCACTTAGTAGTTCAGAGACTGAAGGGTGGAACGAGGCACACTGTAAAGATGATACCTCATATCATAGTGAATCTATGAATTAACATGGCTGAAGAAGGTGGGAAAGTAGGTTTTGACCTAAGTGACTTTGGAAATGAGTGGAGTCTAAAGGCTAAGTTCTAAGCCACTGCACATAAGCACTAGAGCCTCGTGGATAACGGTATTTCCATCAGGAGTCAGGCTAAGAATTCTGTTACTACTGTGCATGTGGAATTGAACAATTAGTAGCTGGATGGCATCGGTGGAGCCAGGTTTCTCACTGTTGGATGGAAAGTAACAGACAAGCAAGGTGGAAAGACTGGATTTAACCATGTGATATTACACTAGGATCGGAGATGTAAGTATTGTCTCACATTTACCTTAACACAGGTCAGAAGGTGAGATACAGAGCTAGTTGCAGATGTGTGTGTGTATACGTGGGGTAGTGCACACAGATATATTTCCAAGGTCCTTTACCTTATAGGGTCTAGAGCTAATGCTCCCAGTAGACAAGACACAAGCATTAGTATCCTAATCCCCAATCTTCTGATTCCTATTACTATTCTCCAGAATGGGATCTGCAACTCAGCTGCGGCATGGCTAATTCTAGGGCCAGAGAAGAGAATACATATGATTATTCTGAAGATTCTTGTATCACCAGAAAGTAAGGAACTTCACACAAATTGATGGGGACCCATAAAGGGGATACAGGAGACAATCTGAAAGAGCTCCTCCTGGGTGACAAGTGGTCAGAATTACAGAAGCAAAGAAAATGCCTTAGTATATAACCTTCACAGAAAATATGAAACAAATAACTTGATTCATACTTATATAAAGAGATTGAATAAATATATCTAATGGGGAAGGTAGGATAAATCTCCCTTAATGAATAACTTCAGGTACCTCATCATGGTCATCCTCCCTTCAGGAAGGTGAACTTAACCTTCCATCCCTGAAAGTGGCCTGGAGTATGGACATGGCAGAAATTATGGGTGCCCTTGAGTTACATGATGAATTTTTAGATATAATACACCAAACATCATTCATAATATAAATTTGTAATTTTTCTGTATCCATTAAAACTTCTGTTCTGAAAACAACAACATCAACAGTAACAATAACTTCACTGAGAAGGGAATTAAAGCACAGACTTGGAGAATGTGCTTTCTAGTATCATATTTATATGGACTTGTATCATGAATACACAGCAAATTAACAGCTCAACAACAGCAACAAAAAATGAAAATAATGTACACTGTGCCAGTGATTTGAAGATACTTACACATAGAAGAGATAAAGGTTTTAAAAGGAGTCTTCATTAAGGAAACATAAAATAACACGATGATGAAATACTGCTATTCACTTATTACAACAATTAAAGCACAGAATAATAAAAAAGTTAAATACTGGGGATGATGTAGAGCAAAAGGCCCCTCATCCGCTTGCTGGAAGGAATGCCAATGGCCGCCAATTGGAATATATTTGTCGTTTTCTTAGAGAGAAAACCAGACACTCACCAAGTGATTGAGGAGTGAGCTAGAAAAGTATTTACAAAAGTTTTAAAAATATTTATGTTAATACAAATAACTTCATACGGGTGCTTGTATCATCTTTACACATTCGAGCCTTTACCACTCCCTAAATATGGGTTATGTAGTCAGTTTTTATGGTTATTTTCCATACGATTAGGATATACTTGTTTCTGTTCCCTTTTATCTATCTCTCTTTTATCTAATTCTCTATTATCAATGTCCACACTAGATAAAAAGGTACCGGAAACACAGCCCACATATTACAGCCCAGCCTGTGGCCCGACATTTCCAAAGGTCCTCTGAGGAGAGAATGACTGCAGTGCTGTATGGACATCAATTTCCGAATATCAACATGACTCATACTATTCAAGTGAAAGGCATTGCATCAGACAGGACTGGAGAGATTTTCAGGATGAGAGGAATTGGAAATCCATCTGATGGTGGAAAGCAGATTTAAAGTTCAACAGTAAAAATTATTTATGTCATTAAACGATTAAAAACTTGACAAGTAATAACAGAAAGTAGTAACCTAATCTTCAAATAAAGGTCTCATGAAGAAATATTTCTGTGCGGCTCTTCCAAAGATAGATGGGGAAACACAGACAAGCCTGAATCCATGAAAAGCGTCTCAAGTTTAGAAACAAGAAAGTTCCCTGGAATCACTGTGGATGAGGCTTTCAGGGGTGGCAGTGATCCAGTGGAGAAACCACAGGTTCTGAGAGAAAATCCCTCCATGACATCCTCTGCCCCTGCCCTGAAATGGGTCCTCTTGTTCCTGATGACCCTGAGTGCCCCCGGTGGTTGGTGCGGCCCCTGCAGGGAGGTTCCTGTCTGGACTCACCCTGACTTCTCACTGGGCCTCCTGGGACAGTAACACAGGGCTGTGTCCTAGGTCTGTGCCCTGAGCTGAGCTGCAGGGAAAACTAAATTTGTGGGAAAACTAAATTTGTGATGTGTCTCTGGAGGTGGAGAGTCATTTCTGGAGAGACAGCTTGTGTGCTGTGCTATTCCCAGAACCAAAGCACCCCGGTCACCCCAGCCCTTTCCCTGGGGGCTGAGGGATCTAGTCCCAGCAGTCAGCACTCTTTGGTTGGAGAATCCCGGAATAGGGCAGGTGAGGTAGAGGGTCTTCAATAGTCTTGGGCCCAACACTTGCACCTGCACCTGGGACAGGACACCTGGGGAAGGAAAAGTAATGTGGCACCCACTTCACAGACGTCACCCCATAATTCCACCTTCCTCAGACCCAGGAGATGCTCACAGCTGAGAGATGCCAGCAAGAGGAGGAATGACCCGAAGGATTTCATGTTCTTTTTCATTAAATCTTTGACTTTCAGAGAATTATGTCAGTGAAGGTGAGAACCCTGACTCTGCACAGCACAGGTGCTGTGCTTTCCCCTTGAGCCCAGGGTGTGATGTGCAGGTGGGAAGCATGTTTCCATATAAAGATGGTCATGGCTGGCCCCTCTCTGGGGCTCTGGAGGAGGGTGCTGGCTGAGATCCATGGTGGACACAGCTTCTGTTCACTGACCACAGGTCCTGCCCTTCTAGAACAGGAGTGTTTGGACAAAGGAGAGTCAGAGGGCAGGTGTGTGGCAGTAAACACATCAGGACTTCCTTTCCCTCCCAGGGTTTCACGTGGAAACTTCCCGAGGGCACATCCGATCCTAACGCCTAGAGCCCGGCACCTCTCACTTTTCCTCTCGTGCCCTCCCGGCCGCCTCGGGCCCCCCGCTTTGCCCCCGCGCACCTTCTCTGTTTCTGTGTTCTGACTCTGAGCTGCTTGTTAAACAGATGCTGTGCACTTTCTCATTAGTTACACACCAGCTTTACACATTCCATCACACTGTGTTGGCCTTTTCATACAAAGGTAGTGAACACAGTTCCATAGCACGTACTCTGTTATTTTCTTGCTCTATATCATAATCCTTCACCTCTCATCCTATGTTTACAACGCTTTACATAGCAATACCCCCACAAATTTTGGATTTACTTTAAAACATCCTTCCTTAAAAATTCGAGTTTTGTTTGATAAGAAAAATTGCACTTTAATTTTGATCAATTTTTATATTATTCATTTCCAAGTTATACTCAAACCAATATAATTTGGACATTAATTTATCCAGAAATCATTTGTCATCTATTCTAAATTCTAAAGAATGTTATAATAGGCACATATATGTCTTTTTGGGTATGAACATCATGTCACCACTGAAGAATGGGTGATTTTTCCTTTACAATATGATACTTTTATTTCCATATACATCTGTCTGTTTCTATATCATTTGTGTACTAGTAGGTGGGTGCAGCCATTACAGAATAGCAGACTGAGTGGCTTAAACAACAGAAATATATTTCTCTCAGACCTGGATACTAGAAGTCTAAGATCAAGGTGTCAGCAGGTTTGGGTTCTTCTAAGTCCTTTCTCCTTTGTTTGCAGATGGACCTCTTCTCAATGAGTCCTCATCTAGTCTTCTCTCTCTCTCTCTGTGTGTGTGTGTGTGTGTTCATCCCTGGTTTATTTTTGTGTTCAACATTTCTCTTCTTAAGTGTGACAATGATCCCTGACCACATCTTAGGCAACAGGCTACTTGAAATGCTCTTCTCAACTAGTCTTGACCTGTGGGCTTCTGTGTTTGTATTTGCATGAGCAAGTATTGTCAAGAAACCACTACCTCAGATTAATATGAACTCCCTACCCTTGAACTCTGATCACCCTCAATATTTGATCAAATCCATCAAACCTCTTATCACACATGCGATATCTGATCACCCTGGTCTCCCTTTAGCAAGAATCCTTTTGAGTCTATGTAACCAGAATCCCCTTAGCCTATATTTCTTTTGTTAGTAATTTTCAATCCATTCCACCCCACCCTCTTCTTGGCCATAAGACCCCATTTGCCATGCTGCAGTTGGAATTAAGCTAAGTTTCCAAGGCTGCCTCAAATATGCAGCAGTGAGTTTTGTCTTCATTTTTTGCATGAGATTTATATTGGAAATATGAATATCAATCCCACAGCCCATGGCCACATGACTCATGCCTGAATGAAGCTGATCTGTCATGGATATTTTCTCCTAAGTCCATTTGTGCTTAGGGACGCTATACTGTTCTTCAGCCCTATGCCTAGGGGTACTTTAAACAATTGCCAAAAATCACAGGAAAGGGAAAAGCATGGCATTAGGTTGACCCCAGAAAGTGCTCATTTCCATGATGGTAGGTGAAACAAGAAAAGAAAGTGTCACCTTGACTGACCTCAGCTGGGAAAGTGTGTGTGTCTGTTTTGGGTGACTCAAAGAACCGACCACATTGCAATTTTCCATGAATGAACACGAAATGACAGAAGTTATTTTAGGGTGCTAATAAAAGGTAGCAAGTAAGTGAATTTGCAGATATGGGATCTGTGACTAATGAGGATCATTGCATATGAAGTATTGGGACATTCTGACATTAGTGTCTATACCAATGCAAACAAGCTACAGAATTCAAACTGTGAAGGTTGACTGAAAGCAGGAGGGTGTTTCTCTTCCATCGACATGTACAAAAACAAAACTGAAATGAATAATGCTTAAAAATCTCATGTGCCTTCTCAGGATATTTACCAGTTTCGAGATTCAGACTCACAGGGAAAAGGATGGTGAGCCTCGGTGTTGTATTGAGATCCTTTGATAAAAAGAAAAATAAAGCAGAAAAAACAACTGTAACTGCTGAGCATTAAGTGTGTGTTTAAAATCAACCCTACTTCAATAAAAAAATAAAATTAAAAAATATATATGCACACACAATTTTGTGAGCATGACATAAACCACAACGATGAAACATTAGGAAATAGAAGAGGGTCTCTGGTGGAGCTCCTGGGCAGGAAGAGGAAAGCACGGGTTCTAACAAGAATCCCCTCCCAGCCCCCATCTGCACCTGCTCCTGGGGCTCAGCCCTGTACTTGTTGGGTCCTACGCGCCCCCTGGTGGTTACGTGCCTCCGCGCAGAGAGGTTTGTGTCTGGGCTCACAGTGACTTCTCCTCACTGTGTCTCTCGCACAGTACACGGCTGTGCCCTCAGTTGTCAGGCTGCTCAGCGATAAATAGACTTGGCTCTTGGAGGTGATGCTGAGCCACAGCTTAAGAGTTGAGTTATACCACTCTCTCATTTCGTCCCAGAGAGAGTGGCATGGACATATATATACACACTACCAAATGTAAAATAGGTAGCTAGCGGGAAGCAGCCGCATAGCACAGGGAGATCAGCTTGGTGCTTCGTGACCACCTAGAGGGGTGGGATAGGGAGGGAGGGAGGGAGGGAGACGCAAGAGGGAGGGGATATGGGGATATATGTATATGTATAGCCGATTCACTTTGTTATACAGCAGAAACTAACACACCATTGTGAAGCAATTATGCTCCAATAAAGATGTTAACAAAAAAAAAAGAGTTGAGTTATAGTCTGTACTTCGACTGCTCCACATGGTAGTAACCCACTCCTGCCCCTTTCCTGGAGGCTGGCGGGCCCAGGTTACACCATAGCTGGTTAATGAGGATCCAGAGACAGTGCAGGTGAGGGAGAGGGTCTGTGAGGGCTTCACCAGGCTGGGTCCCGACTCCTGCAGCTGCACCTGGGAGAGGACACCTGTGGACAGAGAGAACCATGGTGACTCATGGGCTCAGATGCAGCTTCCCCATGTGTTCACGTCTGAATCCCTGAGACACTCACCTCTGGGAGCTGACACCAGAAAGAGGAAGAACCACAGCTGATTCATCTTCTTGTGGGTAAGATTAATGAATCCCAGAAAGTGTCTTCAAGTATGAGGAGATACCTGAATTCAAATGTTTTTTAATCTTCTGACTTACATGGATATTTTCATGTGGGAGGGAACTTTATATAAAAAGTAAAAAGTAGTGAAAGGGGGCCCCTGTCTCTGGGGCTCCCCCTGTGAGGAGGGTGCTGACTGTGCCCTCAGAGAACTCAGCGCCCACCCGGGGTCCCCCTCACATTCCTGGGTGCCTCTTTGTCCAGGAATGAAACGATGCTTTAAGGCTGGTCAGGGAAACAGCTGTGGTCAAGGCTCAAGGCTCAATGGTAGATTTTGGGAAGAGACTTTAATCCCACGGAGGTACATATCTTCGCTTATCAAATCTCCACCTCACCTTCAGGGAGCTCCAAGTTGTCAGACGCAAACTCTTATTTTTGGTTTTCCACATTAGCTCATGCTTATTTATTGGATATTCAAATGTTGGAAACAAAACATACATGTAATAACCAATTTGAATTCAGACAAATTTGTGTAAAATTCACTGTTCATCATAATTCACAAGACATTTACTGTCTGACTTAACTGGGGTGACCGATTCTTCACCGGAAACAGCTTAAATATTTTCAAGAGTTGTTCTGGAGGTGGATTTGTTCATTACAACTAACTACACAGGTAATTGTGTGGACAAGGTAGTCATTTCTGCTGACATGGTCATCTTTCCCAGCATTGCTGACTTGCCGAGTAGCCTGTCCTGCTTTTTCCCTGTGCACAACTGAGTGTCTGCAGGAACACCGCGAGCTTCAGGGCTCCTTCCTTGCGGGTGGACGTTGAGGAATCTCCAGGGCTACCAAGGTCTAAGAACAGACAGCTCCTGGAAGCTCGTCAGGACTCCAACATGCTGGGCAGGTGACCTGGTCACAGTGCACAGACTCGCTCCCTCTAGAAGTGTTCATTTCTAACTCTCCCTGTCACAGCCAGTGACATTGGAGCTCAGGGAACACAGTTCCCACCGCACTGGGTGAGAGAACATGCAAGATTTTTAGAAGTAAACCTTCACGTTGAATGGTTTGCAGAGTATGAGGGTGTCATGGTCAGAGGAAAGCCCCCACTTCAGGAAGCAGTTTCCCTTGAAATGTCCACCTGAGAGCAGCTTTCCCGAGTCCCTGGGACACTGAGTCCTGGGACTGTGCCTGAGGTCACATAAGTAAGGGGTGCTGGAGAGCAGAGCACAGCTCCATCCCATCTCGCTGTGGGCACTGAGGATGTGGCCTCACCATCTGCATTTCAGTCTGCAAGGATGTAAACTGGGGATCACGATAGTAACAGCATGTCTGAACTTTATAGTGGGTTTGCCATTAGTGTTGGATGTGTAATCAATGTCATCAGTGATGTTATCTCTCCTGGGAACCAGAAAGACCAATCCGAGTTCTCTTCTCTGACTGACACATTTGTACATGTAACCCTGGCTCCACTCCTTCACTGAGATGTCACACCTGCGGGTCTGGGGCAGATCAGCACTTCCTCAGCCCTGCGATATCACCTGCATATTTACTAATGTAGAACCTGCTGTTTATGAAAAGCCCTTTCCTCCATACTATTTCATGAACATATTCCCAAATGTACCCTATTGCTTCTAGCTTTTTCAATAATATTAATAGAGAAAACTAAATAATAACCTTACTGACTAAATGTAGATAATAAGAGAGTCAACTAAAGCAGGATGAGCAAGAGTCATAGGAAAAGTCAGGACCTGAAACGTGAGCTGATACACTGAGGGACAGGGGAGGGGAAGGGATGGCATCCAACACCTAGAACCAGGTGAGCCCGTTATTCACCAGGTGGAATCAGAGCCTGCATTTAAACAGATACACTGGCGTATGACACGGCCTTCATGAGCTAGTAGACTGGAGGAAACCCATACAAATTCCTGTTCACATAGAAGGAAATATAACCGGTATCTTTACGTTTCAGTGGTTGGGGATGTGTTGTTAGGGTCTCCTTACCCCTAGGCAAAATGAGTTAGGCCATAAGCACTAAAATGTTATTTTTCCTTTGTGGAGAAAATTGGAGGGAATTATGTCTGGAGACTGGATCATATGATAATGCTGGGGGAATATCTATGAGAGACGCCCAATGGGTGATGGGAAAAAGAAGTGGTGAGATTTAAGTCATATTGCTTTGCAGGTTACCAGTGATGACACCAAGAGTTCCCCATCAGGGTGATGGGTGGGAGAATGACAGATAGTGGTGGGCTTCATGTTGAGCCCATGGACAGGTGCATCTGATGGTCTCTGTATTTCGCCTTATCAATGTTCCAGAGCATAAGCTTATAATGGGGTGTGGACTTCAAGAAAGTTTAAGCCAGATTGTTGAGGACATTTGTGGGCTTTGTTAGAATAATTGAGAAAAGAAGAAGCAGGAACTATACTTGGAAAAACAGTAGGGTGAGGGTGAGGGTCAGGGTTAGGGGTTAGGGTTAGGGTTAGAATTAGGGTACAGGTTAGGGTTAGGTTATGTGTTAGGGCACTGTTTAGGGTTAGGGCTAGGGATTGGATAGGAACCCCTTATCAGATATATATTTTTTTTCCTTTTTTTTTTTTTTTTGGTACACGGGCCTCTCACTGTTGTGGCCTCTCCCGTTGCGGAGTGCAGGCTCCGGACGCGCAAGCTCAGCGGCCATGGCTCACGGGCCCAGCCGCTCCACGGCATGTGGGATCCTCCCGGATCGGGTCACGAACCCGTGTCCCCTGCATCGGCAGGTGGACTCTCAACCACTGCGCCACCAGGGAAGCTCTATTTAAAAAAAATTTTTTTTTTAATGCCTGACATTGGAAGTTCTACATCTTGACTTTTGGGTGGTTGTTTTGTTTTTGTTATTGGACTATAGTTTATCATCATCATTTAACATATTTCAAACACACACAACACACAATGTTGCATTGTACAGATGTACTGGAACTCGGTGTATAGTGGATAGCTATGGACACACACACACTATTTCCCCCCTGTTATTGTGGTAAGCCATGCTGAAATCCATGTCATCGTGACCGCAAGTGCATTTCCCCCAGTGTCTCCCACACACCCATTTGTTGTCTTTGGACGTTGTCACGGTCTATGCAGAGATAGATTTTTATTTCCATTTGTATGGGTTTGAGCGTATCAGCCTTTCCTTTCCAGCTCCTGGGCTTTCCCTGTACATTCGAAAGACTTCCTCTGTTCCAAAGTATGGAATGAAAACCGACTCATGCATTGTTGTTCTTTGAGCACTTGCTTGGTTTCGGTTTGCCAGTCCACGGCTTCCCTCCTTCGCAGGAGCCAGGATCTCGCTCTTGCACTCTGGGCAGCCCTTGCTGGCCACCAGGCCCCGCCGGCGTCTCCATGGAATTTTAACCACCTGGAAATCGCGTGGCTAGTGTTGTCTCCAAGGCGGCAGACGCCAGCCAGTATGTTCCCAGCCTCCTCTCCCCGCCCCCGCTCCCCCTGTCTGCTGCCGGGGTCGGTTGTGCAGTGCTGTGCCATGCGAAACCGGGAGCTAAGTGCCACAAGGATGCCTCAGGGCTGGGGCGGACGCCCTCCACCCGCCCCGGGACAAGCTCTAGCTTTCGGGCGGCCAGCGCTGCGTCCTCTCTCCCGGGCTCTCGGGGTCTGTCCCGCTTACGTTCGCGCCGGTTGTCGGCCGCCCTCTGGCGGCCTCTTTTATATCGCCTCTTCCGTCTGGAGCTCTGGCGCCCTTGGCGATGGATGGGACGCGGCCTCCGAGCGTGAAGCGGAGTCCCGGGCGCCCGGCGAAGCTGCCGGGAGCTCTCCGGGTCACGCAGGGGCGTGGGCGCGTCATTCGCTCGTCGCGTTCTGGGTGCGCAGGCTCACTGGGGGTGGTCGTGCCGCGCTTCCGCCCGGACGTGGAGCCGCCTGGCCCGGCGTACTGGTACTCACCAGCGCCCCTTGGGCTGCAGGAGCCACCCCGCGATGGCCCGGCGCTGCGGGGAGGAAAGGGAGGGCGTCCTGCACCCACGCAGACGCCCGTGGCGCGGGTGTTCTTTGCCGACCTTATTAATTTCCCCACTCCCTCTACACTTCCTGCTCCAGAGGAGAAGGCCGACCGGTACGTGCTGAGGCCCGTGGAGTGTGGAATGGACGCAGTGGCGGGCATGCTTGAGTCCCGGTGGTTGGACTCTTTCTGATAGATTTTTCGGAGTCGCACGCAGGAGGTGGGGACTGCCCCGGGCCATGAGAGGTAACCTGGGTAGGGTGGCACGGGTCTGGGTGTTGTCCCTCTTGGGGCCCAGTCGTCGGAGGCGCGTCTGCAGAATTTTCCCAAGTCGCCATCGAGAGACATTGACGGACCGGTACCTGCCAACTTGGGCGAACTGGAGAGGGCATGCCCCGTCCACTCTGCCCCTCATTCCTGGCACTCATCCCCCCGCCCCCCTTTGCTGCCACGCTACCCTGAGATGGCCGTGAGAGCTCAGGGGCTGGCAGTGATGGGGTAGTGCTGGGGACCGGTGGCTGGACTGAGCTGCTGGGGGACCCCTGCAATTTGTGAATAGCCAGCCCCCATTGCTGGGTGTGGCAAGTGTTTCACCAATTGTTGGCGGGTTTTTTTGCTGCTAGAGAGGTGTGGTTTTCTTCAGTGCATGTTGCCAGGGACCTTGGGCTTCTGGACATGCATAGTGCTCTGGGTTTGACCACAACTTTGCACCTGGCTCTCCCGTTGCTTCTTGAGCTGCCTGCCTGGGCGTGTGCATCGGCTCTTAGGTGTGTGTCCAGCTGACCCAATCCTACATCATACTCCATCTCTGGCCCCTGGCAACCCGAGGGCAGTGAGGCCATGCAGTGTGGGTCCTCTACTCTCATGTGGCTGTGATAACCTCATCTCACAGGTGTCATGTCATGTGTGAGATGTAATATTCCCAGAATTGTTAGGCACTGTCACCTGAGAAGAGGTGGCTGGTGAGGCTGAAGTAGGCCCTGCTGGTGACGGTCTCCCTGGGTCTCCCCTTTGGGGATTCCATGCACATGGATTGGTGGTTATGTCATGCTCTCCAGGGCTGGGGCTAAGTTGAACAAGATGAGGGCTGGAAGTTCAAAGCAAACGGGGCCACTCTTGTCCTGCCCTTGAGGCCCTTGCCTCTCCCCCACTGCCTTGTGTGGAACTCAGGAGTGGCGGCTCTATCCCGACCTTAGTCTCTTGTCCTTTGCTTCAGGGCATCAGTGTGGCTATGGTCCTCTGATGCAACAGACGTTTTTTTCACCTTAGGAGGCATGCAGCAGACTGGTGGGATGGCTCTCCCCAGGGCACGGAGGGCCACTTGCAAGACCCATCCCACCGCTCTGCTGCATGCCTCCTTGGTGTGTGAGCATGTGTCACCTACTCTCTGTGGTGCCTCTGGAGTTGTACAGGTTGTCCCTCAGGCGCTGAAAATCAAGCAGTGCTGTTTCCTATTCCCAGAAAACCCCTTGTGTCACCACTGTGGTGGTGTGTCCTGTGCATAGCATTCTTGGGCGCCTTGATGGTAAGGTGGCACACCTGTCCCACTTTCGGGGCAAGTACCTCATTGTGGTCATGCTTACTGTGCTAGAGGGACTGAGGTTGCCAGGTGAATGCCATGAATACCTTTTTGCCAGGATTTGTGTGCAATAGTGGGAGGCTGGGCAGCACAGAGAGGGGCTCAGTCAGACTTCAGGGCTAGGGTTAGGGTGAGGGTGAGGGTTAGGGTTAGGGTGAGGGACAGTTTCAGGACCTTGGTAAGACATGGGTGAGGATATTAGCTCAGGATAATGTCAGGACTTTAGATATTGATGGCCGCAGGGCCTTAGTTAGAGACAGTGTCAGGGCCTGAGTTAGGATTAGCCTCAGAGCCTCTGTTAGGTACAGTGTCAGGGCCTGAGTTAGGAATAGTGTTAGGGCATTAGTTAGGGACAGTTCTGGGCCAGTTTTAGGACGAGCATCTAGGCCTTAGTTAGTGACAGTGTCCTGGCCTTGGGCCTAAATTCAGTGTCTGTGTTAGGCACAGTGTAAGGGCTTCAGTTAGCATAAGAGGCAGGACAGTTGCTAGGGACAGGGTTAGGGTAAAGTTTAGGGACCGTGTCAGGAAATGACCTAGGGATAGTGTCAAGACCTTAGTCCCTGAGAGTATCAGGGCCTTAATTAGATCCAGTATCAGGGCTGCAGGTAGGGACAGCATCAGAGCCTGACTTAGGGAGAGCAACAGGGCCTGATTTAGGCCTAGCGTCAGGCCCTTAGCTGGGGACACTGTCAGGGCATGATGTAGGAGCTGCATCAGGGCCTTTGTTGGATCAGCATTAGGGTCTTAGTTCAAGACATGATCAGGGCCTGCAGTAGTCGCAGTGTCAAGGCCTCAGTTAGGCATAGCTTCAGGGCCTGAGTTAGGCACAGCCTCAGGCCTTCACTTAGGGACAGCGACAGGGCTTTTCTTAGGGAGAGTGTCAGGACCTTGGTTAGAAATGGGTCAGATCCTTAACTCAGGATAGTGTCCAGATTTTAGTTATTGCCGGCAGCAGGGACTGTATTAGGGACAGATTCCGGGCCATAGTTAGAGACGGTGTCAGGGCCTTAGCTAGGACTAGGCTGGGCGTTAGTTAGGGAGAACATTAGGGCTTCAATGAGGATAAGAGGCAGGAAATTAGCTCGGGACAGAGTCAGCTTCCAG
Source organism: Delphinapterus leucas (assembly GCF_059928025.1). Taxonomy (NCBI): domain Eukaryota; kingdom Metazoa; phylum Chordata; class Mammalia; order Artiodactyla; family Monodontidae; genus Delphinapterus; species Delphinapterus leucas. The sequence continues at coordinate 749,957 of NW_028322289.1, forward strand.
GCGGGGGATAGTGTCAGCAAATGAGCCAGGGATAGCTTGAAGACATTAGTTATTGAGAGCATCAGGGCCTTAGTTAGGACGAGTGTCAGGGCCTTAATCAGGACCAGTGTCAGGGCTTGATGTAGGGACAGCGTCAGAGCCTAACTAAGGTACGGCAACAGGGCCTAAGTGAGGCCTATCTTTAGGGCCTGATTGAGGGACAGTGTCAGGGCATGACGTAGGAGTAGTATAAGGGCGTCTGTAGTATCAGCCTTAGGGTCTTCATTAAAGACATTCTCAGGGCCTCTTTTAGGGACAGCCTCAGAGCCTCACTTAGGGACAGTGTCACGGCTTACTTTGGGATAGTTTCAGGACCTTGGTAATATAAGGATCAGTGTATTAGCTCAGGATAATGTCAGGACTTAAATATTGAGGGCAGCAGGGCCTTAGTTAGAGACAGTGTCAGGGACTGAGTTAGGTGTAATGTCAGGGCCTTATTTAGGCTAGAGACTCCAGGACCTTCCCTGAGTTCCAAAGGGCAGATTCGAACAGTTGCTAATCAGGGATCGAGGGGATGCAGAGAAAAGGGAGGAACCATCAAGAAACAATAGTGCAGCCTTGGGGCAAGATCCTGGTTTTGCCGCAAGGGTTACAGGTAAGAGTATCTTTGAGCTCTTTACCAACTTAAAACCCCCACAAAATAGAAGATTTTAGTCTTCTTTATTTCAGAGAAGCTCATCAAGAGACCATCTGAGGCCAGATTAGAGGGAGTTAGGCCCTGTACACACACTAATCCTTAGGAGCAAGTGTGTTCTTAAACCATTGCTGTAAAACTCCTCACCAGATCCTCCTGCATTTGGACGCATGGTTTCTGAGGGCACAAGTTTTCTGTGTCCCCCTTTGGCTGCCAAAGCAGTAAAACCATTCTTTTCTACTTCCTCCAAACCTCTCTCTCTGAGATTCGATTTGGCACTGGTGCACACAGGTCGAGTTTTCGACATCAAATTTAGTACCCAATGTGGGGCTGACTTGGGGATGGCCCCTGTGGGTCCCCTGACTTGATCGGACACTGAGATTTTCTCCATGCCAGCCTCTTTCGAGAGAGTGTAGGGTTGGAGAATTCCTTTAGAGGCCAGACCACCTGGGACCCTTGCCTGGAAAGGCCGAGCCCCAGTCATCCCAGCAGTTAGAACTCTGGGGCAGGAATAGATGGTGGAAGAGGGACCACCCTAGCAGCTGCCGAGGCCGTCTTTGCCTTGAGGACGTTCCTCTGTTCTTCCTGCCTGGGCTGCCCCGAATGTGCTACTCCAAGGGATTATTTTGGGGCACCAGGAAAATAGCATTTGGGATGTTGCAGCACCTCAACCAGCGTGTGGTAACTCCCCTGGCATGCAGTCTGAGGTCCTTTTAGCCCTGTACATTTGGGGGAAACTTGGTTCCCATTTGGGTGATTTTCATTCCAGGAAATCTCATTTGGAAGGTGCACCACTTGGACAGAGGTCACAGGCTAAGTTGAGACTTGGAAGATGATTTGAGTCTTGTGCTGTTTGGTTTCTGTTTGGTTTCTGGTTCCTTTGGTTTGAGGCTTCCGTTGGTGTTTAGGATTTTGTTTTGTTTTTAGTCGGTGTGTGTGTGTTCTATGGTTCAAGCATAAGAAGTGCTTCTTCAGTTCCATGTGATAGCCAATGGGCCAAATCCTGGCAGACTGGTCAACCTATAGTTGTAAACCTAAGACTAAGAAAAGAATGAAATTCTATTGTAATTTTGTCTGGGCAATGTATGGATACATTCTTGAAAAATGAGGAATGGTGGTCTTTGAATGGTAGCCTAAATGACTATACTATCCTTCAGCTAGAGTTCTTTTGTCACAGGAAGAGAAAGACAAAAGAAGTTCCATATGTTCAAGCATTTATGAAGCTACGTAATAAAGAAAGTGAGCAGCTAGGTAACAGGCTGATGGTACAAAGAGAAAAGAAAATCACTTTGTAGTAGAGCTGGTTGTCTGAATGCGGAAGAAAATAAGGGGCAACATAAGATGGATACAGAAGGTGATGAACATCTGTGAAAACGGAACACTGAGGAAAGAGTTGTGCATGACCAGGATTTTCTAAGATGGATTTTGTTGGCAGTGGGTTAGGGCAAGCCTGGATTTGGTTTCTCCCTCCAAAGTTGTCTTGGAATGCTGCTTTTGATTGTGAACAGCTTGTGAGTTCCTTTGCCTGTGTCTGTGATCTGTATTCTTGTTTGAAATCTCTTTACTTTGGTTCAGTGAATAAGTGTTGTTTGGCCAATTCTAACAGTTCTTTTGATCTCCAGCTAACTTTGAGCTGCTTTAGAAGGCCCTTGAGCCATGTCAGAGAGAAATGTTTGATTAGTATGTTAAATTACATAGAATTCCTAAAACTCTAGTATGTCCTGGTAAAATTTTATCAGTCATAATTCTAGTTATTTTTAAATGTTGTATGTAACAGCAATAATGGTTTCTTTTGTCATTTACATTATGATCAAATGTTTAACCATGACCTTTTAAGTCTTTATGTGATTTATAGATAGTTACTGTTGTGCTCTAACACTTTGCAAAAGTGCTCCATCGTCAAGAAGATCTATGTGAAGGACCTTTTGGCAAGCACAGGTCTCTGATAAATTTCATATCATAATGCCACACTGGGTAAGAAATAAAAAATCTTAATGGAGAATTGGATGGCTTCATAAAAAGTTAACAGAAGGATTGGTTACTGAGTGAACTGGTGAATATGGTTATAATGTTTTTGTTTTTTTGTTACTGGCTTTGATCTGTGTTTTCCAGACACAGGGAAGTCCTTCCACTCAAGCTACTTAGGACTTGGAGCAATTGGATAAATGACACCTCTGTATGGAAGTGTGGATTTATGAAAGTTACTGTATTGGCTTCATTTTGCCCTGATGTTTAAGAGGAAAGGAAAACTACCTAGTGAAGTTATCAGAATGTAACTACTCATGATGTATCACTGTTTGCTTTAGGTCTACGGCTAAAAGCACATGTGCAATGCTTGTGTGACAATTGGGTATGAACAACAAAATGTATGGCCTATATAAAGCGTTTTCTCATTAACATTCCTCTGAGCATGTGCACGATACCTGATCAGTATTCCCCCAATGTGGATTAACTAGGCAAATATAAAGGAGGCCTAGCGCTGAGGGACGTGATCTACACGTGGGCCAAACAGCTGAATCATTCTGGCACTGAGGGATTGACATTTTGATCATCGATGCTTTCTATTGAAAGACTTGTAATCAAAAGGGAAAAAAACTCTTCACATATTGAGGTGTGAGGAAGTCACTCTGGCTTATACATGGTTTAACTTAAATTTTACTGAGCAAAGTGGCCTGTTTTGTGGCCTTTTGTATATGAATTGTACATCTGCTTTGGCATTGAGGAGGGGAATGCATCTGACTGTCAAAAAGGAGTAACTGTGCTTCAGACATACGAGATAAACCTAAGTGTCCATTGTAGATGTGATTTCGATGCATTCCCGTATTTTTGTTTTCTTTTTTCTTTTTTTTTCTAAGTCTTTATTGGAGTATAATTGCTGTACAGTGGTGTGTTAGTTTCTGCTTTATAACAAAGTGAATCAGTTATACATATACATATGTTCCCATATCTCTTCCCTCTTGCGTCTCCCTCCCTCCCCCCCATCCCACCCCTCTAGGTGGTCTCAAAGCACTGAGCTGATCTCCCTGTGTGTATCTTTTTGAATTCGTGTTTTTGTTTCCTTCAGAAAGATACCCCCAAGTGTAATTCCTGCATCATATGGTAGTTCTATTTTCAATTTCTTGAGGAACCTCTGTACTGTTTTCCACAGTGGCTGCACCAATGAACATTCCCAAGAGAAGGCGTGAGGGTTCTCCTCATCCTCGCCAAGGCTTGTTATTTGTTGTGTTTTGGAAGATAGCCAAGTTTTTAGGTGTGAGGTGATAATCTCATTGTTCTTTTGATGTGCGTTTCCCTGATGATAAGTGATATTGGTCATAGTTTCATATGTCTCTTGGCCATCTGTACGTACTCTTCGGAAAAATGTTCGGTCCCAAGTTTTAATTGGGTTTTTGATTTTTGGAGGTTCAGTTGTGTGGTTCTTCATCTATTTGGGATATGAACCCCTTTTCAGACATACTGTTTGCAAATATTTTCTCATATTCGGTAGGCTGCCTCTTCATTTTGTGCATGTTTTCCTTTGCCATTGAAAAGCTTTAAAGTTGGGTGGAGTCCCACTGGTTTATTCTGCTTTTGTTCCCCTTGCTTGGGGAGGCAGATCCAGAAAATATTGCTAAGACGGATGTCAAAGAGCATACTGCTTATGTTCTCTTCGAGGAGCTTTATGGCTTCAGGTCTTACGTTGAAGTATTTGATTCACTTTGAGGTTGCTTGTGTAGGTGGTATAAGAAAGGATTCCAGTTTGATTCTTGTGCATGTCGTTGTCCAGTTTTCCCACCACCATTCATTGAAGAGGCTATCTTTTCCCCATTGTATAGTCTCACCTCCGTTGTCATAGATGAATTGACCATATATGCCTATGTTTCTTTTGGGGCTCTCAATTCTGTTCCATGGATCTCTGTGTATTTCTTTTGTTCCTATACCATACTGTCTTGATTATTCTAGATATGTAGTATAGTTTGAAACAGGGAGTGTGATATGTCCAAGTTTGTGCTTCTTTCTTAAGATCATATTGACTATTCAGGTTCTTTCCTGTTTCCTTACACATATTAGAATTCTTTGTTCTAGTTCTCATAAAATTCCATTGGTATTTTGATAAGAATGGCATCAAATCTCTAGATTGCTCTGGGATGTGGAATCATTTTAACAATATGAATTCTTCCAATCCATGAACACATTATATCTGTCCATTTGTCTGTGTCGTCTCCAGTTTCTTTCATCAGTGTCTTCCAGTTTTCTGAGTACAGGTCTTTTACCTCCTGGGTTAGATGTATTCCTAGGTATTTCATTTTTGTTAATACCATTGTCAATGGGTTTGTTTTCTTAATTTCTCATTCTGAAAATTTGTTGCCAGTGGATAGAGATGCAACTGATTTCTATAGGTTAATTTTGTATCCTGCAACTTAACTGAATTTTCCAATGAATTCTATTTGTTTTGGGGGGGTCATCTTAAGGATTTTCTAAATAAAACATCATGTCGGGACTTCCCTAGTGGTCCAGTGGTTAAGAGTCCGTGCTCCCAATGCAGGGGGCCTGGGTTCGATCCCTGGTCAGGGAACTAGATCCCACATGCATGCCACAACTAAGAGTTCTCATGCCACAACTAAGGAGCCTGCCTGCCGCAACTAAGGAGCTCACCTGCCACAACTAAGACCCAGCGCAACCAGTATAAATAAATGAATGTAATAAATAAATAAATGAAATATAAAACATCATCTCACCTACAAACAGTGACAGTTTTACTTTTTCCTCTACCGTTGGATTCCTTTTATTTCTTTTTCTCATGTAATTACTATGTCTAGGACTACCTAGACCATGTTGAATGAAAGTGGTGAGAGTGGTCGGGGTTAGAGTTAGGTCTAAGCAGAATCCGCCCTCTTCCCCTTCCTCCCTCCCCATCTCTCTGAGGCCTCCAGGAAGGACAGGACTATTCCTGGGTCACACATGACTCAGGGAGTTGAACTGGACCACTGTTTCTCTGCCCCCCAGTCCTGGGCATAGTTTTGTATACTATCTCTGTACCTTCTTTGACCAGGTGTCTATTTAGAGCTTTCCCTATTTTTAATGGGGTTGTGTTGTAGTTCTTTGTATATTTTGAGACAAATTCTTTATTAGATATGTTTGCAGTTTTTGTCCCCCAGTGTGTGTTGTCTTTCGATTTTCTGAATGAGGTTTTTCACACAGTAGAAATCTTTAATTTTATAAAGTCCACAGAATCCCTTGTTTTTCTTTCTGGACTGCTTTTTTGCGTTGTGTGTTAAAACCACAAAGCTTGTGATGGACATGACCAAGCCCAAGGTCATATCAATTTTCTTTGATGTTTTCTCCTATAATTTTGAATAGTTTTGCATTTAAAACTTGTCTCTGAATCATTTTGAGTGAATTTGCTGTAAGTTGTCAAGCTTGTGTCTACATTCATTTTATTCCATACGGCTTCCAATTCATTGTTCCTTAACTACTTTGGAGAAGCTATGGGATATTGTCTTCATTTGTTTGAGTTTCCACAATTTAATGGGTTCAGCAGTTCTGCCAGCAGGGTCGCTGTCTCCAGTGACCCGTGAGGGAGGGGTGGCCTGCACTTCCCGTACCGACCACAGGGTGGCGGTGATCCCGCCTCTCTGACCCACAGCGCATGCGCGTTCCCCGCGGACCCAGCTCTGAGCGCAGCTGAGGGCAGTTGTGTCTCCTCAGGCAGCGCCGGGTTGTGGCTGCTGACGGGCGCTCGGTCTCCTCAAGGATTCGCTGGGGTTTCGGCTTCAGGACAACGTGGGGCTGCGTCCTCGCTGACGGGAGCTGGGTTTCCTGAGGACGCAGGCGACGCCGGAGGAACAGGTGAGGAGACAGTGAGGAACAGTGGGGAGAAGCTTCCTGGGGGCGACTGACGGCTGCCAGGGTCTGTCCTCGTGCGACCCAGGAAGGGCTTGGTGCGCAAAGCTGGGTTTTTGGTCAGGCTGGTGTGCGGTGGAGCTGCGTGGGTTATGGGGTGTGCAGTCTCCCCCGTACCGTTTACCGTGGGGCTGCCCTTCCACTCGGTGTGTCCCTGCCCCCCGGTCGTAACTTAACGGCCCCCTCCCCCGCCAGAGTGCGGGGTGGGTTCTGGGCTCTCCGTCCCGTCCCTCTGGTCTGTGCGCCTGTTTTGAGCCAGTTCCACACTGTTTTGGGGACTGTAGCTTCGTGATGAAGTGTGAAGTCAGGGAGGGAGATGCCTGCGGCCCGTTCTCGTTTCTCAGGGTCGCCTTGGCTCTTCGGGGTCCTTTGTGGCTCCACACGCATCTTAGGAAGATTTGCTCCATTTCTGTGAAAAACACCATTGGAATTTCAGGACGGCCTGCCTTCCCTGTGTGCACCGCTTTGGGTGGAACGGACGTTTTAGCAACAGTAATTCTTGCATTCCATGAGCACGGGGAGTCTTTCCACCGACTTGTGTCTTCTTCAATGTCTTCATGAGTGTCTTAAAGTTTTCAGGTCTTGCACATCCTCGGTTAAATTTATTCCTTGGTATTTTGTTCTTTTTGATGCAGCTGTAAATAGGTTTTTTTTCTCTTTCTGATGGTTCATTATTCGTGTTTAGAAATGCAGTTGAGTTGTGTGTACTGATTTTGCGTCTTTACTGAATTCATTTATTATTTCTAACAGTATTATTTTGGTGGAATGATGTGGAAAATTGAACTTCCCAAATCCCGCTGTTTCTACCACATCTAAGTCATCCACAACAGGGAAGAAAGGGAAGTCCTTTATATTGGGAAGTTCTAATAAGTCTTTCCACAGTGCCTCTAAATGACATGTGGACTTGGGGTGAACTGCATCTGGGTAAGGCTTGGCCTCTGTATGGAAGTTTGATGTTTCCTCTGCCTTTCTGGCATGGTTTTGACATGGTGTTTTGCAAAGTACTTGACTTTCCAGTAATTTCAAACGTACAGACAGCTTTACATACAGAAAAGCAAGTCTTGTATCTTGATTAAATATGTTCGTAAATATTAATGTTGACATTATTTAAAATGGAATTGTTTTCATAAGTTCTTTTTCAGATTATTTATCGCTAGTATATATGTATAAGATAGATTTTTGTGAATTGATATTTTTTTCTATAACTTTGCTGAATTAGTGATTAGTCAAATAATTTGTTGTTGTTATAGGAAGTTTTATATATAAGATGGTGTGATCTGTGTTCTGTGAATGCACACAGTTTTAATTTTTCCATTCACATATGGATGGCTTTGGTTTCTTCCCTCAAAACCCTGGGTAGAACTTCCAGTACACTATTATCAGCAGTGGAGGCCAGCTTCCTGGCCTTGTTCCCGATTTCAGGAGTAAATCTTTCAGTTTTTAACATTGAGCATGGTGTTTGCTGTGGCTTTGTATACTATTCTTTTTCGTATTGAACAAACTTCCTTTTATTCCTATTTTCTTGAGTGCTTGTATCATGAAATAGCACTGGAGTTTGATTATAGCCTTTCCTGCAGTAATTGATAGGATCATGTGCTTTGACTTCACTTCTTTATAGTTCTTCAGTACATTGCTTAGGTTTAATATGTTGAACAACCTGACATTTCCAGTGTAGAGATACTTGCTTATGGCATCATGCCTTTAATGTTCTGTTGGCTCCATGTTGTTCTAATTTTGTGGAGGATTCTTGTGTTCATATTTGTAAGGTATACTGGTGTACATTTCTTTCTCATGATGTATTTGTGTGACTTGATTAGATGTGGCTTGGTGTTGGTGCTTTGAAGGGTCAGCATTAGGGCTGGAACTGGGTTATGGTTGCCCTAAGCGACCCTGACGTTGCAGCCCAGGCCGCCCACCTCTGAGCACCGCGTTCCCCCACCAGCTCCGACCTGGCCCTCTAGAGACTCCCCCCGTCCTTGGAGGGCAGGGCTGACTGCCCCTCGGCCTCCCTCCCTCCTCTGCGCTTCCGTCCGTCCTCCCTGATTCAGGACACCCCGTCCTCCATGAGGCTCCTGGATTCCAGCCTGGGGGACCCACAAGCCCCCACGAGCTGTGTCGACCACGAGGATTGTCACCTCAAGAGGCCCCAGAAGACGGACTTCCCGGGACCTCAGTATGGGACTTTGTGTGCAGATGGGCCACCACAGAGCTGCCCGGGGTGAGCTGAGGTCACTGACCGGTGTGCGGGCGTCCTCATGGGGGGCATTTGGACCCAGACACATGGGGGAGAAGGCGATGTCATGGCAGAGACAGAGACGGGGCTGGGAGTGGCCTGGGACTGACTGACCCCAGAAGGCGTGGAGGAGCGGGCCCCCAGCACCTTGACCTCGGGCTCCAGGCCTGAGGGGAAGCGTCCCCTGTCCCAACCGCACCCCCCGTCTGGTGTCCTGTGCCGGGGCCACAGGAATCCCACACCCGGCCTGCGGGGCGCGGCGCTGTGCTTGCTGACACCCAGGACTGTCACCGGCCTCCCCCCCTCTGGGCATGACCCCCTCTCCTCCTCGGTGAGGGACCCAGGGCCCAGGACCCCCGTCCCACACTTCCCCATCACAGCAACCTGCCCCGCTCCCCCAGCCACCCCTGGGGCATCTCAGGCCTCAGAAAGGAGCCGCAGCAGCGTGGTGACTTGGCGAGTGGTCACAGGCCACCACACCCACCCCGAGACCTGAGTGTGGCCATCTGAGAAGGGACCCACAAGCCCCCCGACCCAGGCGCCCCGTTTCACAGGGCAGGTCCTCTTGCCGAGTCTCTGGAGGGGAGTGTCGAGCAGGGGTGCCTGAGGCCTGTGAACATGTGGGCCAGAGAGGTCCTCCCCAGGAGCCCAGGCACAGTGAGCCCAGGGCGTGTGCATCCCTCCCCTCCTGTACCCCACGGAGTGAGGATAAAGCCCCAGTGACCCCCAAGAAGAGACAAGACACCCAGAGGATTAGACCATCCACAGACCAGGGACTAAGTGTCCACCTCATTTCCCCGGAGAGAACAATGTCTTCACCGGGACTGCAGCTGGGCCCATGTGCCCACAGACACCGAGCTTCAGTGAACCAGCCACACAGCAAACCCCCTTCCAGGGTCCCCTGTGTTACTAGACGCAGCCTTCAGGGCAGGGGGCCAGCCCAAGCGAGGATGCACGTGCTCCAGCGCCGGACACGCACTGCCCGTCTTCCTGCCCATCTCCCGGCCCCCTCCTGCACCCTGTGACCTCACCGCCTCAGGAACCCTCCTCTCCAGGCTCTGAGCACCCGCATTTCCCACCTGCACCCCATCACTCTCCACTTCAGTGTGCCCGTTTCCCCGCCAGGTGAAGTGGACGGCAAACGTCCCACACTGGTGTTTTCAGCAGTGGAGATGGGGCTTCCTTTCTCTTGCCGGCTGGGGTCTGGCCAGACACCAGGAGCTTCCAGAGGCGCGGGGCTAGGCGCCGCCCTGCAGGGAGCAGCCCTGATCCCACCCTACAGTGCCGCCTGCTGGTCTCTCTGTCCTCCCATCCGGCACAGTCTTCACCTTCCCCGCTGCCTCTGATGGTCCCTCCACACTGTCTGGCGATCAGCCCCTCATGCCCACCGCCATCACCCCCAGCTCCACACCCCTCCTCCAGCCTCAGGGATGACCCAGAACCCTTCCGGGGCTCCCCACCTGCCCACCCTTGGTCAGTGTCCTCAGTCCACCTGTGCAGACAGGTGAGGATCCCCTCCAGAGGCTCCCAAACGCTTCACGCCTACATCCTCCCCGGGGTCGGCCCATGTCTTGTCAGGATGTTCCACCCTCACCAAGCCCCCAAGTACATGGCATGGGCAGGCATCAGGCCTGCTGCATGCACTGCTGTGCGTCCTGCTCTATACACAGGAATGACCCTGCCCCAGGATGCAGGAAAGTCAGCCTTACCTCGGGACGTGGGGAGAGGGGCTGCCCACAGGGTGGATGTCAGCTCTCGGCTCATCAGGCAAGGGCAGCCGGGTTCTCGCTCCTTGGACCCTTTCTCACCCAGCCAGACCATGACCCGGCTTTGTTCCCACCCCTGTTGTCCCTCCATTGGCCTCGCTCTTGTGAGCAGAGCAGGACAGTGTGGTCTGTGGTTACAGGCTGAGACACACAGACACTGGCTGACCTGCGTGCACCCATGCTGACCCCACGGAACGGGCACTGCAGCACATAGTGGCTCCCAATATAATCTTCCCATGGTGCCTCTTGTAGTATGTGGACTCCTACAAGGGTGATTAGCATCCCCACTGTGGGTGAACTGGATCTGGGTAGGGCTTGGCCTCTGTAACAGAGTTTGATGTCTGTATTTCTGGCATGGTATGACATGGTTGTTTTGATAAGTACTTTTTTTTCTAGTAAATTTCAAGTGTATAAAAAACTTTAAGTAGCAGTATAAAGTTTTCCACCTTCACAAAATACTCCAGTGTGTTTTACCCTGTGAGAGTAGGAGGGCCACTCTCACAGGGAACCAGCATATAACCCCAAAGTGAGGAATAAGTAAGGTTTCCACATTATAATCCTATCCACAGACCCGCTTCAACTTTCACCAGCTGCCCCAGCTTTGTGGAAATGTATTTTTCTATTCGAATCCAGTTTTCTCTTCTTGGAACCATCACTGGGGCTTTTCCTCACTTAAAAAACCTTGCTGGATTGAAAGTGTACAAGATGAGCATGATCTGGGTGGTTTTTCTGTATGGCTTCTTTCACTTGGGATGTTTTCACTGTTTATCCGCATTGTAACATTGATCATTATTTCATTCATTTTTTCCATTGGGATTAAAAACACATAACATTTACCATTTAAACCACTTTTTAAAAGCTTTTTAAAAAATATTTTATTTTATTTTCTATTTTTTGGCTGTGTCGGGTCTTTGTTGCTGCACAGAGGCTTTCTCTAGTTGCGGCGAGCGGGGGCTACTCTTCGTTGCCGTGTGCAGGCTTCTCATTGCGGTGGCTTCTCTTGTTACAGAGCACGGGCTCTAGGCACACGGGTTTCAGTAGCTGTGGCACGAGGGCTCAGTAGCTGTGGCTCGCGAGCTTAGTTGCTCTGTGGCATGCAGGATCTTCCAGGACCAGCACTTGAACCCATGTCCCCTGCAGTTGGCAGGCGGATTCTTTTTTTTTTTTTTTTTTTTGCGGTTCGCGGGCCTCTCACTGCTGTGGCCCCTCCCGCTGCGGAGCACAGGCTCCGGACGCGCAGGCTCAGTGGCCATGGCTCACGGGCCCAGCCGCTCCGCGGCACGTGGGATCCTCCCGGACCGGGGCACGAACCCGCGTCCCCTGCATCGGCAGGCGGACTCTCAACCACTGCGCCACCAGGGAAGCCCAACAGGCAGGCGGATTCTTAACCAGTGTGCCACGAGGAAAGCCCCAATTAAACCATTTGTAAGTATACAGTTCTATGGCATTAACTACATTCACATTGTTGTAAAAATATCCTCACCATCCATCTCCAGAACTTTATTTTCCCCATGTGAAACCGTAGGCATTAAACACTAACTCCCCTCAACCCCTGGCAACCTTATTCTACTTTGTCTTTGGATTTGACTTATCTGCATACCTCATACTAGTGGAATCATAGAATGTTTGTCCTTTTGGTGTCTGGCTGGTTTCACTTAGCATAATGACTTCAAGGTTCATCCACATTGTAGCATGTGTGAGAATTACCTTAGTTTTAAAGGTTGAATCATATTCCATTGCGTATCTACTACACTGTACTTATCCATTCATCTGTTGAAGGATGTGTTGTGTTGCTTCCACCTTTTGGCTATTGTGAATAGTGTTGCTGTGAATATGGGGTACAGATATCTGTTCCAGTCCTTGCTTTCTATTATTCTGGGTGTACACCCTGGAGTGGAATCAAGGGATCATACATTTTCCATGTTTCTGAGGAGCCACCATACAGTTTTCCACAGCGGCTGTATAATTTGACTTTATTCCTTTACATGACAGAATAATGCAGCTTATGGATCTACCTTACTTTGCTTATCCGTTTACCTGCTGATGGACATTTAAATCTTTCCTACCCTGGGCTATTGTGAACAGTGCTGCTGTGAATCGCTGGTGTACAAGTTTTTGTTTGAAGCCTGTTTTCCACTTTTTTGGTAAATATCTAGGAGTGGAGTTGTTGAACCACACGGTAATTATATTTTATATTTTTGAGTAAATGCTAAAGGTTTGTACACATAGACTGCACCGTTGTACATATCCACAAGTAACTTTTAAGGGTTCCAATTTCTCTGCATTGTTGCCAACATTTGTTTTTTTTTTTTTTTTTTTGCGGTATACGGGCCTCTCACTGTTGTGGCCTCCCCCACTGCGGAGCACAGGCTCCAGACGCGCAGGCTCAGCGGCCATGGCTCACGGGCCCAGCCGCTCCGCGGCACGCGGGATCCTCCCGGACCGGGACACGAACCCGCGTCCCCCGCATCGACAGGCGGACTCTCAACCACTGCGCCACCAGGGAAGCCCAACATTTGTTATTTTTATTTACATATTTTAAAATTTATTTTAAAATTTATTTTTATTTCAGTGTGTGTGAAGGGGCATCACACTGTGGCCTTAATTTGCATTTTCATCATGACTCCTGACGTTTGACATCTTTTCATGTCCTTGTTGACCATTTGTATATCTTGCCTGGAGAGCAGTCCATGCAAGTTATTTGTCTGTTTCAAAAATTGTATTGTTTGTGTTTTGTTGATGAGTTGGAAAAGTCCCGGGTATATTCTAGGTAAAGAGTCTTATCAGATATATAATGTGCCAATATTGTCTTCCATTCTGTGGGCTCTCGTTTTACTTTCTGGATAGCCTCTTTTGATGCACAAAGGATTGTAATTTTGAGGAAATCCAATGTATCTATTGTTTTCTTTCATTTCTTATGCTTTACTGTCAAATCTAAGAAACCATTGCTAAATTCGTGGTCGGGAAAATTTAATTCCTTGGTTTATTTGAGAGTTCATAGGGTCCTTTCTCGGTACCCACTAGGCCAGGCTTTAGGCCTGGGGCTGAGTCAGTGTGAGGGTTCAGCGGTCACGGTTTAGGGTTATGGGTCATTGTTGGAGAGTCATGGTAGAGGGTTGTGGTTAAAGGGTCAGGGATTAGAGTTTAGGGGTCAGTGGCGAGGGTCTAGGGGTCTGGGGCTAGGGTTGTTAGGGGGTTATGGTTAGAGGGTAGGGTTCTTAGGGTAAAGGTTAGAGTTAGGTTTAAGCACAATTGGCCCTCATTGCCCTCCCCTCTCCTTCTCTCTGAAGCCTCCAGAATGGATAGGACTTGCCCAGGGTCAAACAGGAGTCAGGGAGCTGAGGTCAACAACTGTTTTTCTGGCCTGCCTTCGCCCAGTCCTGGGCTCTGAGAGAAGAATGAAATGTCTGTTCTTGTCTCGGACTGTTTCTTATCCACCTCAACCTCTGTCAAGCATTGGGGAGGGTGTCAGAAGTCACGCATGGTTTCCACCTGCCCTCCTACCTGGGAAGGGTGATGCTGGCCCTACTCTGCCTGGGCAGCCCCAGGTTCCAGCACAGCCCAGACAGGAGGGCACTCAGTAGACATGTGTGGATTTATACAGGACTGGGTGCAGTGACCTGCCAGCCCCCAGATGCTGCCTTATTAAGGGCTGGTGGGGCCCTCCTGGCACTGGAGGCATCCTTTGTCCCATCTGAGTGGGCATGAATAGATGATCAAGTTTCAGGCAGGACAGCCCTCGACCTCTGACTATCCAGGCAGGTATCTGTGGTCCTCTAGCTCAGTCCAGCCTGGGCATTGTCAGGCCCTCATGTACAGTTACGGAGCTGACCATGATGCCGGGCAATTCAAGAGCTACCTGGGCAGTGTAGACATTCCTTTGAGAAGTTTCAACTACCAACATGCATGTGGCTGAGAAAAAGGCCTCCCCCTCACAGCCTCATAGGCTGCCAAGAGAGATAATAATCCTCTAGACATTGGAGTGTGGCCCTGACACAACACCCATGCAGCAGACCATGGCCCTGCAATCCTTTGTCCTTTCAGTCGTTAGAAACTTTGGACATGCATATTCATTAAGAATCAAAGAGCAACTGGACCTCCCAGTGTGAGGTTTACACTGCCACTGCCATTGTCTTGGAGAGCCTTATGCATCCATGTGGCCTCTGGAAAGTCTGCCGATTATGGGTTCCATGGCATGGAATAATTCTTGAGCCTCCCGTTACTTCATTGCACAAGAGTTTCCTTACCACCCTAGCATTTGGTTTCTTCCTCTTAGTAAAGGAGAGAGAAGAAACTGGAAAAGGAGCAGTATTGTTTTTCACGGATGGGCAATTAATATGGCCAGGGAGATGGCATAACTCAAGGACTTCCACCTCTCAGGGGCAGGAATGAGGTCTGTGTATCTTCTGACGGCACATGGGCTGTTCTGGGCCAGCCTCTGAGATGTGAGGACCTGATGCCCAAGGAAAGAGACTTGAGTTTACCACCACCAATGATCCTGACTTTTCAGCAAGTGAAAGAACTTGCAGTCTTGGGAGGGACAGTAAGAGCACTGGATGAGTTGCTGCAGCCCCTGACCCTAAGTGAACCCCTTTCTTTCTTTTGTGTCAGATTCTGTGCTGTGCAGTGAGCTGTCATTGACATAGAATCTGTTGCTTTATCCCAGCCAGCATCTGTTCTCAGGCCCAAGGGCCTCAGTTTTCCTTTGGGAATTATATCTCACCTGCTTCCAGTCCAAACAGTTGCATAAGGATGACCCCATGTTCCACCCAGCTCGAAGATGGGTTTACAGCCCACATCTAGCCAGTCCCATTTTCCATTTTCTGGTGATGGGTCAAGGATGAGAATGCAACCCAAGCCAGATCAAAGGCATTTAAAACCATGACTTTCTTGGAATCCAAGAAAAGGAGAAACTCTTTCTCAGAAAATGGATGGTGAGTGGTTGTCAGCCTAGAACTGCTGTTGGCCCAAGGGCAGTGAGAGAGCCTGTGCCTGCGAATGGGGTCCCCCAGAGGCACTGAGCGGGACAAAAGTTTGCAGAGAAGCAAGGTCACACTGAGACAGTGTGAGCCACTGGACCTGCCAGGTCCAAACCCATTCTTCAACTTGCCACTTGCAAGTATTAATGTATTTCTACCCTTACAACAAATACTAATTTATTTTACTTCCGTAAGTGGTCCAGTCGCTGGGAAAAGAAAAAGTCCTGGTTGATACGTCTGAGTCAATAATCCCTGACCCTTCCTCAGGTGTCCTCACTGGGTAGGCGTGGCTGGGGTAGGTGAAGACACTGGGTGGGGTCATATACTAGGGGAGCTGCCAAACAGTTCTGTCCCTGCTCCTTCCCTGTCCCAGGAGAGGGAAAGCCTGGAACAGTGATAGGATAGCCAGTAGGGGAAGAGGTTCCTCAGTGGTTAATTGGCCTTTTTGTGTTTTCCTTCATTTAGGGTCCATTTGGGTAATGTGTTTTTACAAAGAAATCCCCCTTTTCCTCTAGATTTCCAGTTTGTTACAGTAGGTTTCTCTTATTTGACGTTTAATTTTTCCTGTCTAATTTTCTACAGAATCATGACAAATAATGAACAAATCCTCATACTTTACTATTAACTGAAGTCCCTATTCACGTTCCCTTTGTTATACCTTTCCTTGTTCCAGGATCTGAGAGGACATGCGGTCATCATGTCTGTTTCGACTCTTCTGGGCTCTGACAGTTGCTCAGACTCTCCCTGTTTCCATGACCTTGACAGCGTGGAGGAGGGCTGCTCAGGTATTGTATAGACTGCCAGGCGCTGGGATTTGCTTGGTGATTTTGTCGTGGTTAGACTTGGCTTTGAAAAAGCAGACCACAGAGGTGAAGTGCTTCCTCTTCACTGTATATCAAGAGGACAGGCTCTTAAGGGAACGTCTCACTTATATTCTTAAATTTGGTCACCTAGCTGAGGTAGTGTTTGTCAAATTTTCCCACAGTGAGGTTAATTTTTTCCCATGTCCATCCTGTGTGTCTTATGTAGGAGGAAATCATAATGCAGAAGCCACACTTGAGGAGAGAGGGGTTAGCTTCACATCCTTGATGGACAGCTGAGTGGCTATATACATTGTTTAGAAGCTTTCTGCATAGGAGATTTCTATTTAACACCATTCATCAAAAACTATGTAATTTATTTATACCAGTTGGGACACGTGAATATTTATTGTAAAGTTTTGGTTATAACCCAGCACTACATTATTAGACTGCTTAGTTAATTCTTGCTTTGGCTGTTGAGAGCTTTTTCCATTTGCTCTTGTTTTCATTTTACATAATTTTTCTTTTGTGGGTTTTAAAAAGTTTTGGTACTTCTTTACTTTCTGATTTTTTTTTTTTTTTTTTTTTTTGCTGTATGCGGGCCTCTCACTATTGTGGCCTCTCCCGTTGCGGAGCACAGGCTCCGGATGCGCAGGCTCAGCGGCCATGGCTCACGGGCCCAGCCGCCCCGTGGCACGTGGGATCTTCCCGGACCGGGGCACGAACCTGTGTCCCCTGCATCGTCAGGCGGACTCTCAACCACTGCGCCACCAGGGAAGCCCAACTTTCTGATATTTTAAGATTATCCTGCTTCATATATTTACTGTCTCAGTGCTAGCATCAGCCCTTTCTTCAAAGAAGCCTTGTTCCTTTTATTATGGAATGGTATTAAAAAACTTACATGTGGGAGCTAAATATGCTCAGCTGACAGTACATAGAAATATATGCATGTATCCCAGCCGATGCATATACACATAATTATAAAGATTTCCATGTGGAACTATGTGTAGGCTAAAGAGAGTTTATACTGATATCTCCAACCGGATCTGTTATGACATGGATATTGTAACCTTCTCCCTTTGTTTGACTGTAACATCCAACTCCAGTGGTAAGAAACCTGGCTTCCACCATTTGTCATTTATTAAATTCAGTGCTTGTTCCATTTGACGACTGATATAGTAGTTTCAGTACTGTTAGCTACTACCCCTCATGGGAAAGAACATAGAGTCCACTGTGTATGTATGGCACATTTTGTCTTTGGCCTACAGATTCTGTACATTTCCAAAGCTGACTTAGGTCAGCCCATTTGTCCCACTACCAACAGTGAGTTTTTTCATACATTTCTGAATCAGTTAGATTCTTTGTTACGTTCTGTATTCCAGTCTTTGACACTCCCATATCCTAGGTAGCTAAGTTTGAATAGATTGTAAATTACTTGTTGGGTTGTAAAAATCTGTGGGTGTAGCCAAATGCATAGTGACAGGTATTCACCACTAAAGTATCATATGGACTATTTCAACCACATATTCTGTAAACTGTTTATCGTGTCAGTTTTGCCTTTTCTAGAATGTCATATAAATGAGGTCATACAGTGTGTAGCTCTTCAGACTGGATTCTTTCACTTAGCAATGTAAGTGCAGATGCATCTATTTTTTTTTTTTCACGGGTTGATGGTCGTCCATTCCTTTATATCTCTGAATACTATTGCACTGCATGTATGTGAGAGGAAAAATAAATTTCCCTCTACACTTCTATGTTCTTCATTGAGATCCCCCTTGTAATGAAAAAGAGATGAACTGGAGAAAAAACCCAGAAGTTTAATATATACCATGCGTACCTCCTGTATACTTGAAAGATACCCAGGAAAACTGAGTCACTCCCTGAAAAGGCCCAAGCCGTTACCTTAAATGCTATCTTCAGAACAAAAGAAAGATGTTAGGGAATGGAGGCAGCCATTTAAGGGATGTTATTAGTCAAAGCCCAGTAAACAAGGGTATGGTTGTTACACAGATTTACATCCAGGTGTATTTCATTGAAAAGCTTTTTTTTATTTTTTAAACATTTATTTATTTGGCTCTGCTGGGTCTTAGTTGCGGCCTGTGGAATCTTTAGTTGTGGCATGCGGGCTCTTAATTGCAGCATGCGGGATCTAGTTCCCTGACCAGGGATTGAACCCTGGTCCCCTGCATTGGGAGCATGGAGTCTTAACCACTGGACCAGCAGGGGAGTCCCAACAAACTTTTCTTGATATTTAGTCATCATTCAGTTCCTGGTCCAGAGAGGGACATACCCTTACAAATGGAGATATCCTTAATAAATGTAAATGTACCTCCTAAAAGGGCATTTTCTACTTGGTTTTGAAAGATTCTCCTGGGTCTGCTGTTTCTTAAATTAATCAGTCCAAAATAATCCTTTTGTCAAATGGGCATATTTTGGGATGGTGTATTCTGCTCCCCTTGGCATGTATCTGCCCCAATTTGCTTATGAATTCATCTGCAGAAGGACATACTGATATCTTTAAGTTTTTAGCCATTATGAATAGAGCTGCTGTGCATTACTTGATGCTAGTTTTGGTTTGAACACAGTTTTTCAAAGCAGTTGTCTAAATACAAGAGGTACACTTCTTGGATCCTAAGGTGAGACTTTTTAGATTTGGAAAAAACTGCCAAAGTGTCTTCCAAAGCTGGTTGTACATGCATTCCACCAGCACCTTGAGTTTATTCTTGTATGCTTATTTACTGCCTGTTTATCTTCTTGGGCAGGTGTGTGTTTCAACCTTTACCAAATTTTAATGGCGTTGTTGGCATAATTTGAGTACAAATCCTTTATCAGATATGTGTTTTGGAAATAGTTTCTTGCAGTTTGTGGTTTGTCTTCTGGTTTTCTGAATAAGGTCACCAGACCCAAAGTCATGTAGATTATCTTTTTTTTCCCTAGGATTTTTATAGTTTGGTAATTTAAATTTGTCTATGGGCATTTTGAGTGAATTTTGGTTTAAGGTGTAAAGTTTGTGTCTACATTCATTTCATTACATATGGTTTGTAATTAATTGCTCCTTAACCCTCTTTTGAGAAGATACAGTGAGATACTTGGCTCCATTTCAGTTTGGATTTCCAAACTTAGTATATACAGCAGAACTGCCTTCCAGATGAGGCCTCTGGGTTTGTGAGTGCGGCACTCCCGGCACTTTTCTCACAACCCACAGGGGGCGCCGAACCCACCTGTCTGACCCTGGGGGCACAGGTGCACCCTGCCCACAGACTTTGCTCTCTGAGAAGCAGATAGGAGGTTTGTCTCCTGTCAGGGCTTAGGTTTCTGGACCATGAGGCATTGTCCACCCTGACAGGAGCTGGGTTTGCTAAGCAACCACTGGTGAGGAGACTCCACAAGAGGAAAAAATGAGCAAGTGTGGAGAATCCTCCTGTGCAGCTGACTGCTGGGTGGGTGGGGTCCATCTTCAGGGCACTCAGGAGAGAAAGGGTTTAATGTGGAATACTGTGCGCTCTTAGTTAGTTTTATGTGCAGTGTAGATGGTGACCAGTGTCGTTCTTTGGAGACTGGTGTCTAGTATTCCTGGCACTGTTTGTTGATGGCTTTAGGTAGAATAAACTTTTTTTTTTACATCTTTATTGGAGTATAATTGCTTTACAGTGGTGTGTTAGTTTCTGCTTTATAAAAAAGTGAATCAGTTATACATATACATATGTTCCCATATCTCTTGCCTCTTGCGTCTCCCTCCCTCCCACCCTCCCTATCCCACCCCTCTAGGTGGTCACAAAGCACCGAGCTGATCTCCCTATGCTATGCGGCTGATTCCCACTAGCTATCTATTTTACGTTTGGTAGTGTATATATGTCCATGCCACTCTCTCACTTTGTCACAGCTTACCCTTCCCCCTCCCCATATCCTCAAGTTCATTCTCTAGTAGGTCTGTGTCTTTATTCCTGTCTTACCCCTAGGTTCTTCATGACATTTTTTTCCCTTAAGTTCCATATATATGTGTCAGCATATGGTATTTGTCTTTCTCTTTCTGACTTAATTCACTCTGTATGACAGACTCTAGGTCTATCCACCTCATTACAAATAGCTGAATTTCGTTTCTTTTTATGGCTGAGTAGTATTCCATTGTATATATGTGCCACATCTTCTTTATCCATTCATCTGATGATGGGCACTTAGGTCGTTTCCATCTCCGGGCTATTGTAAATAGAGCTGCAATGAACATTTTGGTACATGACTCTTTTTGAATTATGGTTTTCTCAGGGTATATGCCCAGTAGTGGGATTGCTGGGTCATATGGTACTTCTGTTTGTAGTTTTTTAAGGAACCTCCCTACTGTTCTCCATAGTGGCTGTACCAATTCCCATTCCCACCAGCAGTGCAAGAGTGTTCCCTTTTTCTACACCCTCTCCAGCTTTTATTGTTTCTAGATTTTTTGATGATGGCCATTCTGACTGGTGTGAGATGATATCTCATTGTAGTTTTGATTTGCATTTCTCTAATGATCAGTGACGTTGAGCATTCTTTCATGTGTTTGTTGGCAGTCTGTATATCTTCTTTGGAGAAATGTCTCTTTAGGTCTTCTGCCCATTTTTGGATTGGGTTGTTTGTTTTTTTGATATTGAGCTGCATGTGTTGCTTGTATATTTTGGAGATTAATCCTTTGTCAGTTGCTTCGTTTGCAAATATTTTCTCCCATCCTGAGGGTTGTCTTTTCATCTTTTTTATGGTTTCCTTTTCTGTGCAAAAGCTTTTAAGTTTCATTAGGTCCCATTTGTTTATTTTTGTTTTTATTTCCGTTTCTCTAGGAGGTGGGTCAAAAAGGATCTTGCTGTGATTTATGTCATAGAGTGTCCTGCCTATGTTTTCCTCTAAGAGTTTGATAGTTTCTGGCCTTACATTTAGGTCTTTAATCCGTTTTGAGCTTATTTTTGTGTATGGTGTTAGGGAGTGATGTAATCTCATACTTTTACATGTACCCATCCAGTTTTCCCAGCACCACTTATTGAAGAGGCTGTCCTTTCTCCACTGTACATTCCTGCCTCCTTTATCAAAGATAACGTGACCATAT
The DNA here is from genome assembly GCF_059928025.1 of Delphinapterus leucas. NCBI lineage: Eukaryota > Metazoa > Chordata > Mammalia > Artiodactyla > Monodontidae > Delphinapterus > Delphinapterus leucas. The sequence goes on from NW_028322289.1 coordinate 771,362, forward strand.
GTGCGTGGGTTTATCTCTGGGCTTTCTATCCTGTTCCATTGATCTATCTTTCTGTTTTTGTGCCAGTACCATACTGTCTTGATTACTGTAGCTTTGTAGTATAGTCTGAAGTCAGGGAGCCTGATTCCTCCAGCTCCGTTTTTCGTTCTCAAGATTGCTTTGGCTGTTCGGGGACTTTTGTGTTTCCATACAAATTGTGAAATTTTTGGATCTAGTTCTGTGAAAAATGCCAGTGGTAGTTTGATAGGGATTGCATTGAATATGTAGCTTGATTTGGGAAGTAGAATCATTTTCACAATGTTGATTCTTCCAATCCAAGAACATGGTATACCTCTCCATCTCTTTGTATCATCCTTAATTTCTTTCATCAGTGTCTTATAATTTTCTGCATACAGGTCGTTTGTCTCCTTAGGTAGGTTTATTCCTAGATATTTTATTCTTTTTGTTGCAATGGTAAATGGAAGTGTTTTCTTGATTTCACTTTCAGATGCTTTCATCATTAGTGTATAGGAATGGCAGAGATTTTTGTGCATTAATTTTGTATCCTGCTACTTTACCAAATTCATTGATTAGCTCTTGTAGTTTTCTGGTAGCATCTTTAGGATTCTCTATGTATAGTATCATGTCATCTGCAAACAGTGACAGCTTTACTTCTTCTTTTCCGATTTGGATTCCTTTTATTTCCTTTTCTTCTCTGATTGCTGTGGCTAAAACTTCCAAAACTATGTTGAATAGGAGTGGTGAGAGTGGGCAACCTTGTCTTGTTCCTGATCTTAGTGGAAATGCTTTCAGTTTTTCACTATTGAGGACGATGTTGGCTGTGGGTTTGTCATATATGGCCTTTATTATGTTGAGGAAAGTTCCCTCTATGGCTACTTTCTGGAGGGTTTTTATCATAAATGGGTGTTGAATTTTGTCAAAAGCTTTGTCTGCATCTATTGAGATGACCATATGGTTTTTCTCCTTCAATTTGTTAATATGGTGTATCACATTGATTGATTTGTGTATATTGAAGAATCCTTGCATTCCTGGAATAAACCCCACTTGATCATGGTGTATGATCCTTTTAATGTGCTGTTCGATTTTGTTTGCTAGTATTTTGTTGAGGATTTTTGCATCTATGTTCATCAGTGATATTGGCCTGTAGTTTTGTTTCTTTGTGACATCCTTGTGTGTTTTTGGTTTCAGGGTGATGGTGGCCTCGTAGCATGAGTTTGGAAGTGTTCCTCCCTCTGCTATATTTTGAAAGAGTTTGAGAAGGATAGGTGTTAGCTCTTCTCTAAATGTTTGATAGAATTCGCCTGTGAAGCCATCTGGTCCTGGGCTTTTGTTTGTTGGAAGATTTTAAATCACAGTTTCAATTTCAGTGCTTGTGATTGGTCTGTTCATATTTTCTATTTCTTCCTGATTCAGCCTTGGCAGGTTGTGCATTTCTAAGAATTTGTCCATTTCTTCCAGGTTGTCCATTTTATTGGCATAGAGTTGTTTGTAGTAATCTCTCATGATCTTTTGTATTTCTGCAGTGTCAGTTGTTACTTCCCCTTTTTCATTTCTAATTCTGTTGATTTGAGTCTTCTCCCTTTTTTCCTTGATGAGTCTGGCTAATGGTTTATCAATTTTGTTTATCTTCTCAAAGAACCAGCTTTTAGTTTGATTGATCTTTGCTATCGTTTCCTTCATTTCTTTTTCATTTATTTCTGATCTGATCTTTATGATTTCTTTCCTTCTGCTAACTTTGTGGGTTTTTTGTTCTTCTTTCTCTAATTTCTTTAGGTGCAAGGCTAGGTTGTTTATTCGAGATGTTTCCTGTTTCTTAAGGTAGGATTGTATTGCTATAAACTTCCCTCTTAGAACAGCTTTTGCTGCATCCCATAGGTTTTGGGTCGTCGTGTCTCCACTGTCATTTGTTTCTAGGTATTTTTTGATTTCCTCTTTGATTTCTTCAGTGATCACTTCGTTATTAAGTAGTGTATTGTTTAGCCTCCATGTGTTTGTATTTTTTTACAAATCTTTTCCTGTAATTGATGCCTAGTCTCATAGCGTTGTGGTCAAAAATGATACTTGATACAATTTAAATTTTCTTAAATTTACCGAGGCTTGATATGTGACCCAAGATATGATCTATTCTGGAGAATGTTCCATGAGCACTTGAGAAAAATGCATATTCTGTTGTTTTTGGATGGAATGTCCTATAAATATCAATTAAGTCCCTCTTGTTTAATGTATCATCATTTAAATGATGATTTAAAGATCATCATTCATTTTGGACGATCTGTCCATTGGTGAAAGTGGAGTGTTAAAGTCCCCTACTATGAGTGTGTTACTGTTGATTTCCCCTTTTATGGCTGTTAGTATTTGCCTTATGTATTGAGGTGCTCCTATGTTGGGTGCATAAATATTTACAATTGTTATAGTTTCTTCTTGGATCGATCCCTTGATCATTATGTAGTGTCCTTATTTGTCTCTAGTAATAGTCTTTATTTTAAAGTCTATTTTGTCTGATATGAGAATTGCTACTCCAGCTTTCTGTTGGTTTCCATTTGCATGGAATATCTTTTTCCATCCCCTCACTTTCAGTCTGTATGTGCCTCTAGGTCTGAAGTGGGTGTCTTGTAGACAGCATATATATGGGTCTTGTTTTTGTATCCATTCAGCCAGTCTGTGTCTTTTGGTGGGAGCATTAATCCATTTACATTTAAGGTAATTATTGATATGTATGTTCCTATTCCCATTTTCTTTTTTTTTTTTTATAAATTTATTTATTTTTGGCTGTGTTGGGTCTTCGTTTCTGTGCGAGGGCTTTCTCTAGTTGCGGTGAGCGGGGGCCACTCTTCATCGCGGTGCGCAGGCCTCTCACTATCTCGGCCTCTCTTGTTGCGGAGCACAGGCTCCAGACGTGCAGGCTCAGTAGTTGTGGCTCACAGGCCCAGTTGCTCTGCGGCATGTGGGATCTTCCCAGACTAGCGCTCGAACCCGTATCCCCTGCATTGGCAGGCAGATTCTCAACCACTGTGCCACCAGGGAAGCCCCCCATTTTCTTAATTGTTTTGGGTTTGTTATTATAGGTCTTTTCCTTCTCTTGTGTTTCTTGCCTAGAGAAGACTCTTTAGCATTTGCTGTAAAGCTGGTTTGGTGGTGCTGAACTCTCTCAGCTCTTGCTTGTCTGTAAAGGTTTTAATTTCTCCATCAAATCTGAAAGAGATCCTTGCTGGGTAGAGTAATCTTGGTTGTAGTTTTTTCTCCTTCATCACTTTAAATATGTCCTGCCAGTCCCTTCTGCCTTGCAGAGTTTCTGCTGAAAGATCAGCTGTTAACTTTATAGGGATTTCCTTGTGTGTTATTTGTTGTTTTTCCCTTGCTGCTTTTTTTTTTTTTTTTTTTGGTACGTGGGCCTCTCACTGTTGTGGCATCTCCCGTTTTGGAGCACAGGCTCCAGACGCGCAGGCTCAGCGGCCATGGCTCACGGGCCCAGCCACTCCGTGGCATGTGGGATCTTCCCGGACCGGGGCACGAACCCATATCCCCTGCATCAGCAGGTGGACTCTCAACCACTGCACCACCAGGGACGCCCTCCCTTGCTGCTTTTAATATGTTTTCTTTGTATTTGATTTTTGACAGTTTGATTAATATGTGTCTTGGTGTATTTCTCCTTTGATTTATCCTGTATGGGACTCTCTGTGCTTCCTGGAGTTGATTAACTGTTTCCTTTCCCATATTAGGGAAGTTTTCAACTATAATCTCTTCCAGTATTTTGTCAGTCCCTTTCTTTTTCTCTTCTTCTTCTGGAACCCCTACAATTCGAATGTTGGTGTGTTTAATGTTGTCTCAGAGGTCTCAGACTGTCCTCAGTTCTTTTCATTCTTTATTCTTTATTCTGCTCTGCAGTAGTTATTTCCACTATTTTATCTTCCAGGTCAGTTATCCATTCTTCTGCCTCAGTTATTCTGCTATTGATCCCATCTAGAGTATTTTTAATTTCATTTATTGTGTTGTTCATCGTTGTTTGTTTCATCTTTAGTTCTTCTAGGTCCTTGTTAAATGTTTCTTGCATTTTGTCCATTGTATTTCCAAGATTTTGGATCATCTTTACTATCATTATTCTGAATTCTTTTTCAGGTAGACTGCCTATTTCCTCTTCATTTGTTAGGTCTGGTGGGTTTTTATCTTGCTCCTTCATCTGCTGTGTGTTTTTCTGTCTTCTCATTTTGCTTATCTTACTGTGTTTGGGGTCTCCTTTTTGCAGGCTGCAGATATGTAGTTCCCGTTGTTTTTGGTGTCTGTCCCCAGTGGCTAAGGTTGGTTCAGTGGGTTGTGTAGGCTTCCTGGTGGAGGGGACTAGTGCCTGTGTTCTGGTGGATGAGGCTTGATCTTGTCTTTCTGGTGGGCAGGTCCACGTCTGGTGGTGTGTTTTGGGGTGTCTGTGAACTTATTATGATTTTAGGCAGTCTCTCTGCTAATGGGTGGGGTTGTGTTCCTGTCTTGCTAGTTGTTTGGCATAGGGTGTCCAGCACTGTAGCTTGCTGGTCGTTGAGTGAAGCTGGGTGCTGGTGTTGAGATGGATATCTCTGGGAGATTTTAGCCGTTTGATATTATGTGGAGCTGGGAGGTCTCTTGTGGACCAGTGTCCTGAAGTTGGCTCTCCCACCTCAGAGGCACCGCACTGACTCCTGGCTGCAGCACCAAGAGCCTTTCATCCACATGGCTCAGAATAAAAGGGAGAAAGAGTAGAAAGAAAGAATTAGTAGAAGTAGAAAGAAAGAAGGAAGGAAAGAAAGAAAGAAAGAAAGGAGGGAGGGAGGGAGGGAGGAAGGAAGAAAGGAGGGAAGGAAGGAGGAAAAGAAAGAAAGAAGATAAAGTAAAATAAAATAGAGTAAGATAAAATATAATAAAGTTATTAAATTAAAAAATAATTATTAAGAAAAAAATTTAACCCCCCCCCAAAAAAACCCAAAAAAACCCCAAAACCGGATGGATAGAACCCTAGGACAAATGGTGGAAGCAAAGCTATACAGACAAGATCTCACACAGAAGCATACACAAACACACTCACAAAAAGAGGAAAAGGGGAAAAAATCATAAATCTTGCTCTCAAAGTCCACCTCCTCAATTTGGGATGATTCGTTGTCTATTCATGTATTCCACAGGTGCAGGGTACATCAAGTTGATTGTGGAGCTTTAATCCGCTGCTTCTGAGGCTGCTGGGAGAGATTTCCCTTTCTCTTTGTTCGTACAGCTCACGGGGCTCAGCTTTGGATTTGGCCCCGCCTCTGCATGTAGGTCTCCGGAGGGCATCTGTTTTTTGCTCAGACAGGACAGGGTTAAAGGAGCCGCTGATTCGGGGGCTCTGGCTCACTCAGGCCGGGGGGAGGGAGGGGCACGGAGTGCAGGGCGGGCCTGCGGCGGCAGAGGCCGCCATAACGCTGCGCCAGCCTGTGGCGCGCCGTGTGTTCTCCCGGCGAAGTTGTTCCTGGATCCCGGGACCCTGGCCGTGGCGGGCTGCACAGGCTCCTCGGAAGTGGGGTGTGGAGAGTGACCTGTGCTCGCACACAGGCTTCTTGTTGGTGGCAGCAGCAGCCTTAGCATCTCATGCCCGTCTCTGGGGTCCGCGCTGTTAGCCGCAGCTCGCGCCGTCTCTGGAGCTCCTTGAAGCGGCGCTCTTAATCTCCTCTCCTCGCGCACCAGGAAACAAAGAGGGAAGAAAAAGTCTCTTGCCTCTTCGGCAGGTCCAGACTTTTCCCCGGACTCCCTCCCGGCCAGCCGTGGCGCACTAACCCCCTGCAGGCTGTGTTCACGCCGCCACCCCCAGTCCTCTCCCTGCGCTCCGACCGAAGCCCGAGCCTCAACTGCCAGCCCTGCCCGCCCCGGTGGGGGAGCAGACAAGCCTCTCGGGCTGGTGAGTGCCGGTCGGCACCGATCCTCTGTGCAGGAATCTCCCCGCTTTGCCCTCCGCACCCGTTGCTGTGCACTCCTCCGTGGCCACGAAGCTCCCCCCTCCGCCTCCTGCAGTCTCCGCCCGCGAAGGGGCTTCTAGTGTGTGGAAACTTTTCCTCCTTCACAGCTTCCTCCCACTGGTGCAGGGCTCGTCCCTATGCTTTTGTCTCTGTTTATTCTTTTCTCTTTTGTCCTAACCCAGGTACGTGGGGACTTTCTTGCCTTTTGGGAGTTCTGAGGTCTTCTGCCAGCGTTCAGTAGGTGTTCTGTAGGAGTTGTTCCACGTGTAGATGTATTTCTGGTGTATTTGTGGGGAGGAAGGTGATCTCCACGTCTTCCGCCATCTTCCCCCTCTCCCAAACACTTTAATAATAGTAATTTTTCTGATGCATGAGCATGGAATATTGTTTTCTATTGTGTCTTCAGTTTCTTTATCAATGCTTTATAGTTTTCTGAGTATAGGTCTTTCATGTCCTTGGTTAAATTTATCGCTAAATAGTTCGTTCTTTTTGATGGAATTGTAAATGGGATTGTTTTCTTAATTTTTCTTGCTGGTGGATCATTATTAGTGTATAGAAACAAAACTGATTTGTGTATATTGATTCCATATTTTGCAACTTTACTGAATTTATTTTTTAACATATTTTTTGAAGTAATGTGAAAAATTTAAATACTAAAATCTCACAGTTTCTACTGCACCCCAGGTAATCCACAGGACCCAAGAGATGGTAGCTACTAATATACTCTTCCCACGGTGCCTCTTCATACCATGCGGACTCCGACAAGGGAAATAAGTATCACAACTTTGGTTGAACGTGGTCTGGGTAAGTCTTGGCCTCTATAACAAAATTTGATATCTGTCTTATCTGAGTTTCTGGCATGATACTGACATGGTTGTCTAGAAAAGTAATTTACTTTCCAGTAATTTAAAATGTACCGAAAAGTTGCAGTAATGGCAAAAAGTACTCACGTTTGCCACTTCACACAAAATGCTCAGTGTGTTTTGCCCACGGAACCAGCACATAACCCCTAAATGAAGAAATCCTGATGTCCACATTATAATTTAATACTCAGCCCCACTTCAGCTTTCACCTACTGTCCCAACTGTATGAAAATGTCGTTTTCCATCCTGACCCAGTTTTCTTTTTCTGGACCCATTACTGAGTTTCCCCCGCATTTGGACAACCGTGAGGGATTTGAAGCAGACAAGATGAATATGGGATCTAGGTGGCCTTTTCTGTGTGGCTTTTTTCACTAAGAATGTTTTTAATGTTCATTTTTGTAACAAATATCAGCGCTGCACTTGCTTTTCATTGTCATTAAAAATACAAAACACGACTTTAGCATTTAATTCACTTTATGCATACAGTTTTGTGGTATTAACTACCTTCATATAGTTGCACAAGCAAGTTAACTAACATGTGTACCTCCTGTGTGCATGGCAGATACCCAGGAAATTGAGTAACACCCTGAAACAGCCCAAGACATCACCTTAAATACCGTCTTCATCTCAAAGGCAAAAAAAGGAAGGCTATAGTCATTTCTGTCTACATTCATTTGATTGTATATGGTTTCCAATTGATGTTGTATAACTAGTTGTGGAGAAGTCATGGGGTAGGTGGCTTCATTTCAGTTTGAATTTCCAAATTTAGTGGATTCTGCAGGCTTGATACAAGGTTTCCAACCTTCATATTGGATCAGGACATCCCATGGTGTAACTGGTATTCATGGTTTGTTCAACAATTAAGGTTCTGTGTGATATGAGTTCATCCTGGAGTAATCCAGGTTATTACTGGAGGTAAACAAATGTTTCTGTTATACATTTGTCCCAGGATGAAAGGACAAGAGAAATAAGACCTAATTTATAAAAGTGCATTCAAACTAATTGATACTGAAGTATAGTTGACCTACAATGTTGTGTTAATTTCTACTGTACAGCAAAGTGATTCATATATACATACATACATATATACATATATATATATATATATTTTTGCGGTACGCGGGCCTCTCACTGTTGTGGCCTCTCCCGTTGCGGAGCACAGGCTCCAGACGCGCAGGCTCAGCGGCCATGGCTCACGGGCCCAGCCGCTCTGCGGCATGTGGGATCCTCCTGGACCGGGGCACTAACCCGTGTCCCTTGCTTTGGCAGGCGGACTCTCAACCACTGCGCCACCAGGGAAGCCCTATACATATTTTTCATATTCTTTTCCATTATGGTTAATTACAGGGTATTGAATATAGTTCCCTGTGCTGTACAGTAAGACCTTGTTTATCCATCCTATATATAATAATTTGCATCTACTAGTCCCAAACTCCCAATCCATCCCTCCCCCTGTCTTCCCCTTGACAACCACGAGTCTGTTTTCTATATTTGTGAGTCTCTTTTTGTTCTGCAGATAGGTTCATTTGGGTCTCATTTTATAATCCAGATATAAGTGATATCATATGGTATTTGTTGTTCTCTGTCTGACTTACTTCACTTTGTATGATAACCTCTAGGTCCATCCATGTAGCTGCAAATGACATTATTTCATTCTGTTTTATGGCTGAGTAATATTCCACTGTATATATGTACCACATCTTCTATATCCATTCATCTGTTGAGGGACATTCAGGTTGCTTCCATATCTTGGCTGTTGTGAAGAGTGCTGCTGTGAATGCTGGGGTGCACGTATCTTTTCGAATTATAGTTTTGTCTGGATGTGTGCCCAGGAGTGGGATTGCTGGTTCATATGGTAATTCTGTTTGTAGTTTTTGAGGAACCTCCATACTGTTTTCCATAGTGGCTGCATCAATTTACATTCCCACCAGTAGCGTAGGAGGGTTCGCTTTTCTCCACACCCCTTCCAGCATTTATTTCTAGACATTTTAATGATGGCCATTCTGACCACTGTGAGGTGGTAACTCACTGTAGTTTTGATTTGCATTCTCTAATAATTAGTGATGTGGAGCGTCTGTTCAGGTGCCTCTTGGCCATCTGTATGTCTTCGGAGAAATGTCTGTTTAGACCTTCTGCCTATTTTTTGATTTTTTTTCTTTTTTGAGTTGTATGAGCTGTTTGTATATTTTAGAATTAAGCCCTTGTTGGTCGCATCATTTGCAGTATTTTCGCCCAAACAGGGAGCACAGGTTCTGGAACAACTGGATACCCACATGCAGAAGAGGAAAGTTGGACCCTTACCTCCCCCCACCCCATATACAAAATCAACGCAAAATGGACCAAAGGCCTAGATGCAAGAACCAAAATTATAAAACTCGTAGAAGAAAACATGAGAGTACATCTTCATGACCTTGGATTTGGTCATGATTTCTTAGATCTACCAAAAGCACAAGCAACAAAAGACAAAATAGATGAGTTGGACTTCCTCAGGATGAAAAACAGTTGTGTATAAAAGGAGCAAGGAATAAGATAATCCACCATCCAAAATGGCCCAAGATGTTTGCAAACCATGTATCTGATAAAGGACTGTAGCCCAGCAGCCAAGCCCCCGGTGGTCCAGGGGAGTGTCACCGAGTGTCCCTCCCGTCCTCGGTGATCAGGGGATTTCAGGCCCCACAGCACCCGAGGGGTGGACACGGGTCATCCTCAGCACCCTCAGGGAGTGAGTGCTGGATGGTTTTGAGCCCAGATGCACTCCCATTACTGCCCTCAAAGGCTGAAGGCTTCAGCACGCCTCCAGAAGGACACAGAGTGTTTGCAAGTCTTTGAGAACCAAGGGGACAGTGTTCACTTTTCTGAAAGGGCATCTTGTTATTTCACAGCATGACCATTTTCCATCTGGCTCTCAGGGGTGCCCTCCCACCTCCCTGATTTCTCTAAGAGTGGCCATGGGAGTTTGGCTGTCCGCAGTCCCCACACCAGGTGACAAGGCCAGTGGGGCCAGACCCTGGTGGTCCTTAGCTTCGCTGGACACTAACTCAGACTTTGTTAAGGACAGCCTCCAGGCCTCAGTTAGAGACAGGTTCACGGGCTCGGGACTAAATTCAGGGTCTTAGTTAGGGACGGCATCAGAGATTTAGTTAGCATAAGAGACTCAACATTAGCTAAAGACAAGGTTAGGTTAAGGTCTGGGTATAGCGCCAGGAAATGACGTAGGGATAGTGTCAAGACCATAGCTACTTAGAGCATCAGTGCCTAATTTAGAACCAGTGTCAGGGCTTCATGTAGGGACAGCATCAGAACCTGACTTAGGGAGAGTGACAGGGACTGAGTAAGGCCTAGAGTCAGGGCCTTAGCTGGGACAGTGTCAGGGCATGCCTTAGGAGCAGCATAAGGGCCTCAGTAGGAACAGCCTAAGGGGTTTGTTAAAGACATTATCAGGGCCTCTGTGAGAGACAGCCTCACAGCCTCACATAGGGACAGCGTCAAGGCTTACTTTGGGACAGTTTCAGGACCTTAATGAAACATGGGCCAGGATGTAATAAGCTCAGGAAACTGTCAGGACTTTAAATATTGATGGCAGCAGGGCCTTAGTTAAGGACAGGGTCAAGGCCTTAGATAGGACTAGCATCTGGGTCTCTGTTAGGTACCGTGTCAGGGCCTGAGTTAGCAAGAGTGTTAGGGCCATAGTTAGGGACAGTGTCAGGGCCGGATTTAGGATGAGCATCTAGGCCTCAGTTAGGGACAGTGTCACGGCCTTGGGACTAAATTCAGGGCCTGAGATACGCAGAGCATAAGAGCTTCCGTTAGCATAAGAGGCTGGAGAGTTGCAAGGGACAGTCTTAGGGTGAAGTTTAGGGATCGTGTCAGGAAATGACCTAGGGGTAGTGTCAAGACCTTAGTCACTGAGAGTATCAGGGCCTTAATTAGAACCAGTGTCAGGGCTTCAGGTAGGGACAGCGTCAGAGGCTGACTTAGGGAGAGCCACAGGGCCTGAGTGAGGCCTAGCGTCAGGCCCTTAGCTGGGGACACTGTCAGGGCATGATGTAGGAGCTGCATCAGGGCCTATGTTGGGTGAGCAGTAGGGTCTTAGTTAAAGACATGATCAGGGCCTGAGATAGTCACAGCGTCAAGGCCTCAGATAGGCATAACTTCAGGGCCTGAGTTAGGCACAGCCTCAGGCCTTCACTTAACGACAGAGACAGGGCTTTCTTAGGGAGAGTGTCAGGACCTTAGTGAGAAATGGGTCAGATCCTTAACTCAGGATAGTGTCCAGATTTTAGTTATTGCCGGCAGCAAGGCCTATATTAGGGACAGATTCTGGAAGCAGGGCCTATATTAGGGACAGATTCTTAGGTAGAGACCATGTCAGGGCAGTAGTTAGGACTAGTCTGGGCCTTAGTTAGGGAGAGCATTAGGGCTTCTGTGAGGATAAGAGGCAGGAAATTAGCTCGGGACAGAGTCAGGTTCCAGGCCAGGGATAGTGTCAGGAAATGAGCTAGGGATAGCGTGAAGATCTTAGTTATTGAGGGCATCAGGGCCTTAGTTAGGACCAGTGTCAGGGCCTTAATCAGGAGCAGTGTCAGGGCTTGATGTAGGGATAGCGTCAGAGGCTAACTAAGGTACGGCAACAGGGACAAATGAGGCCTATCTTGAGGGCCTGAGTGAGCGACAGTGTCAGGGCATGACTTAGGAGTAGTATAAGTGCCTCTGTAGGATCAGCATTAGGGTCTTCATTAAAGACATTCTCAGAGCCTCTGATAGGGACAGCCTCAGGGCCTCCCTTAGGGACAGCGTAAGGGCTTACTTTGGGACAGTTTCAGAACCTTGGTAAGACATGAGTCAGGATATTAGCTCAGGATAATGTCAGGACTTTAGATATTGTCGGTAGCAGAGCCGAAGTTAGACACAGTGTCACTGACTGCGTTAGGAGTTGCATCTGGGCCTCTATTAGGTACCGTGTCAGGGCCTGAGTTAGGAATAGTGTTAGGGCTTTAGTGAGGGACAGTTCTGGGCCAGATTTAGGAAAAGCATCTAGGCCTCAGTTAGGGACACTGTCTCGGACTTGGAACTAAATTCAGGGCCTGAGTTAGGCACAGCATAAGGGCTTCAGTTAGCATAAGAGGCCGGAGAGTTGCAAGGGACAGGCTTAAGGTGAAGCTTAGGGATCGTGTCAGGAAATGACCTAGGGGTGGTGTCAAAACCTTAGTCACTGAGAGTGTCAGGGCCTTAATTAGAACCAGTGTCAGGGCTTCAGGTAGGGACCACGTCAGAGCCTGACTTAGGGAGCGCCACAGGGACTGAGTGGGGCCTAGCGTCAGGCCCTTAGCTGGGGTCCCTGTCAGGGCATGATGTAGAAGCTGCATCAGGGCCTTTGTTGGGTGAGCAATAGGGTCTTAGTTAAGGACATGATCAGGGCCTGAGGTAGTCACAGTGTCAAGGCCTCAGTGAGGCATAGATTCAGGGCCTGAGTTAGGCATAGCCTCAGGCCTTCACTTAGGGACAGAGACAGGGCTTTCTTAGGGAGAGTGTCAGGACCTTGGTTAGAAATGGTTCAGATTCTTAACTCGGGATAGTGTCTGGATTTTAGTTATTGCTGGCAGCAGGGCTTATATTAGGGACAGATTCCGGGCCTTAGTTAGAGACAGTGTCAGGGCCTTAGTTAGAACTAGTCTGGGCCTTCGTTAGCGAGAGCATTAGGGCTTCAGTGAGGATAAGAGGCAGGAAATTAGCTCCGGACAGGGTCAGTTTCCAGGCCAGGAATAGTGTCAGTAAATGAGCTAGGGATAGCGTGAAGACCTTCGTTATTGAGAGCATCAGGGCCTTAGTTAGGACCAGTGTCAGGGGCTTAATCAGGACCAGTGTCAGGGCTTGATGATGTAGGGACAGCGTCAGAGGCTAACTAAGGTATGGCAGAAGGGCCCAAGTGAGGCCTATCTTTAGGGCCTGAGTGAGGGACAGTGTCAGGGCATGACGTAGGAGTAGTATAAGGGCCTCTGTAAGATCAGCCTTAGGGTCTGCGTACAAGACATTCTCAGGGCCTCTTAGGGACATCCTCAGGGCCTCCCTTAGGGACAGCATCAGGGCTTACTTTGGGACAGTTTCAGGACCTTGGTAAGACATGAGTCAAGATATTCGCTCAGGATAATGTCAGGACTTTAGATATTGATGGCCGCTGGTCCTTAGAGACAGTGTCAGGGCCTGACTTTGGTCGAGCATCAGAGCCTTTGTTAGGTACAGTGTCAGGGACTGAGTTCGGTGTTGTGTCAGGGCCTGAGGTAGGACGAGCCTCCATGCCTCAGTTAGGGGCATCGTCACGGCCTCGGGACTAATTTCAAGGCCTTAGTTAGGGACAGCATCAGGGATTTAGTTAGCGCAAGAGGATCGACATTAGTTAAAGGCAAGGTTAGGTTAAGGTCTAGGGATAGTGTCAGGACATGACTTAGGAATAGTGCCAAGGCTTCAGTTACTTAGAGCATCAGGGCCTAATTTAGGACCAGTGTCAGGACGTCAGGTAGGGACAGCGTCAGAGCCGGACTTGGGAAGAGCGACAGGGCTTGAGTGAGGTGTCAGGGCCTTAGCTAGGGACAGTATCAGGGCATGACTTACGAGCAGCATAAGGGCCTCGGGAGGATCGGCCTCAGGGGCTTTGCTAAAGCCATCATCAGGACCTCTGTTAGGGACAGCCTCAGGGTCTCACATAGGGACAGCTTCAGGGCTTATGTAGGGACAGTTTCAGGAACTTTCAGTGTCAGGGCCTTAGTTAGGACAAGTCTGGGCCTTAGTTAGGGAGAGCATTAGGGTTTCAGTGAGGATAAGAGGCAGGCAATTTGCTCGGGACAGAGTCAGCTTCCAGGCCAGGGATAGTGTCAGGAAATGAGCTAGGGATAGCGTGAAGACCTTAGTTATTGAGAGCATCAGGGCCTTAGTTAGGACCAGTGTCAGGGCTTGATGATGTAGGGACAGCATCAGAGCCTAACTAAAGTATGGCAACAGGGCCCAAGTGAGGCCTATCTTGAGGGCCTGAGTGAGGGACAGTGTCAGGGCATGACTTAGGAGTAGTATAAGGGCCTCTGTAGGATCAGCTTTAGGGTCTTCGTTAAAGACATTCTCAGAGCCTCTGATAGGGACAGCCTCAGGGCGTCACTTAGGGACAGCGTCAGGGCTTACCTTGGGACAGTTTCAGGACCTTGGTAAGACATGGGTCTGGATATTAGCTCAGGATAACGTCAGGACTTTAGATATTGACGGCAGCAGGGCCTTAGTAAGACACAGTGTCAGGGCCCGTGTTAGGACTAGCATCTGGGCCTCTGTTAGGTACCGTGTCAGGGCCTGATTTAGGAATACTGTTAGGGCTTTAGTGCGGGACAGTTCTGGGCCAGATTTAGGAAGAGCATCTAGCCTCAGTTAGGGACAGTGTCACGGCCTTTGGCCTAAATTCAGGGCCTGAGTTAGGCACAGCATAAGGGCTTCAGTTTGCATAAGAGGCAGGACACTTGCAAGGCACAGGCTTAGGGTGAAGTTTAGGGATCGTGTCAGGAAATGACCTAGGGGTAGTGTCAAGACCTTAGTCACTGAGAGTATCAGGGCCTTAATTAGAACCAGTGTCAGGGCTTCAGGTAGGGACAGCGTCAGAGCCTTTGTTAGGTACAGTGTCAGGGTCTGAGTTAGGTGTTGTGTCAGGGCCTGAGTTAGGACGAGCCTCCAGGCCTCTGATAGGGAGAGGTTCATAACCTTGGGACTAATTTCAGGGCCTTAGTTTGGGACAGCATCAGGGATTTAGTTAGCGCAAGAGGATCGACATTAGTTAAAGGCAAGGTTAGGTTAAGGTCTAAGGATAGTGTCAGGACATGACCTAGGAGTAGTGCCAAGTCTTCAGTTACTTAGAGCATCAGGGCCTAATTTAGGACCATTGTCAGGCCTTCAGGTAGGGACAGCGTCAGGGCCGGACTTGGGAAGAGTGACAGGGCTTGAGTGAGGCCTAGTGTCAGGGCCTTAGCTAGGGACAGTATCAGGGTGTGACTTAGGAACAGCATAAGGGCCTGGGTAGGATCGGCCTCAGGGGCTTTGCTACAGCCATTATCAAGGCCTCTGTTAGGGACAGCCTCAGGGTCTCACTTAGGGACAGCGTCACGGCTTACTTAGGGACAGTTTCAGGACCTTGTTAAGAGATGTTTCAGGAAATGAGCTCAGGATAGTGTCAGGACATTATATATTGACGGCAGCAGGGCCTTAGTTAGAGACAGTGTCAGGGCCTGCGTTAGGACTAGCATCTGGGCCTCTGTTAGGTACCGTGTCAGGGCCTGAGTTAGGAAGAGTGTTAGGGCTTTATTGAGTGTCAGTTGTGGGCCCGATTTAGGACGAGCATGTAGGCCTTAGTGACAGTGTCACGGCCTTGGTCCTATATTCAGGGTCTGTGTTAGGCAGAGAGTAAGGGCTTCAATTAGCATAAGAGGCAGGACATTTGCTCTGGCAAGGTTTATGGTAAAGTTTATGGATCGTGTCAGGAAATGACCTAGGGATAGCGTCAAGACCTTAGTCACTGAGAGTATCAGGGCCTTATTTAGAACCAGTATCATGACTGCAGGTAGGGACAGCGTCAGTGCCTGACTTAGGGAGAGCAACAGGGATTTCTAAGGGACAGTGTCAGGAGCTTGTCTAGAAATGGGTCAGGATATTAGCTCCGGATAGTGTCGTATTTTAGTTATTGCCGGTAGCGGGACCTATATTAGTGAAGATTTCAGGCCTTAGTTAGTGACAGTGTCAGGGCCTTAGTTAGGACTATTCTGGGCCTTAATTAGGGATAGCATTAGGTCATCAGTGAGGATAAGAGGCAGGAAATTAGCTCGGGACAGAGTCAGGTTCCAGGCCAGGGGTAGTTTCAGGAAATGAGCTAGGGATAGCGTGGTGACGTTAGTTATTGAGAGCATCAGGGTGCTAGTTAGGACCAGTGTCAGGGCTTTAATCAGGACCAGTGTCAGGTCTTTAATCAAGACCAGTGTCACAGCTTGATGTAGGGACAGCGTCAAGCCTAACTGAAATACGGCAACAGGGCCTATGTGAAGCCTATCCTTAGGGCCTGAGTCAGGGACAGTGTCAGGGCATGCCTTAGGAGCAGCATAAGGGCCTCTGTAGGAGCAGCATTAGGGTCTTCGTTAAAGTCACGCTCAGGGCCTCTTTTAGGGACAGTGTAAGGGCTTCCTTTGGGACAGTTTCAGGACCTTAGTAAGACATGGGTGAGGATATTAGCTCAGGATAATGTCAGGAGTTTAGATATTTATGGCAGCAGGGCCTTAGTTAGATACAGTGTCAGGGTCTGATTTAGGATTAGCATCAGAGCCTTTGTTAGGTACAGTGTCAGGGAATGAGTTAGGAGTAGTCTCAGGGCCTTGCTTAGGGAGAGTATCAGGGTTGGAGTTAGGTGTAGTGTCAGGGCCTTATTTAGACTAGAGCCTCCAGGACCCTCCCTGATTTCCAAAGGGCAGATTAGAACAGTTGCTAATCAGGGAAGGGAGGGCCTGCAGAGACAATGGAGGAACCCTCAAAAAACAATAGTGCAGCCTTGGGGCAGGATCCTGGTTTTGCCTCAAGGGATACAGGTAAGCATATCTTTGGGCTCTTTACCAACCTAAAACCCCCACAAAATAGAAGGTTTTAGTCTTCTTTATTTCAGAGAAGCTCATCAAGAGACCATCTGAGGCCAGATTAAAAGGGAGTTAAGGCCCTGTACACACACGAAACCTTAGGAGCAACTGCGTCCTTAAACCATTGCTGTAAAACTCCTCACCAGATCCTCCTGCATTGGGACGCATGGTTTTTGAGGGCACGAGTTTTCTGTGTCCCCGTATGGCTGCCAAAGCAGTAAAGCTATTCTTTTCTACTTCCTCCAAACCACTCTCTCTCAGATTCGATTTGGCACTGGTGCACAGTGGTCGAGTTTTCGACATCAAATTTAGTACCCAATGTGGGGCTCACTTGGGGATGGCCCCTGTGGGTCCCCTGACTCAATCGGGCACTGAGATTTTCTCCACGCCAGCCTCTTTCGAGAGAGTGTAGTGTTGGAGAATTCCTTTAGAGGCCAGACCACCTGGGACCCTTGCCTGGAAAGGCTGTGCCCCAGTCATCCCAGCAGTTAGAACTCTGGGGAGGGAATAGATGGTGGAAGAGGGAGCACCCTAGCAGCTGCCGAGGCCGTCTTTGCCTTGAGGACGTTCCTCTCTTCCTCCTGCCTGGGCTGCCCCGAATGTCCTACTCCAAGGGATTATTTTGGGGAACCAGAAAAATAGCATTTGGGAGGTTGCACCACCTCAGCCAGCGTGTGGTAACTCCCCTGGCATGCAGTCTGAGGTCCTTTTAACCCCGTACATTTGGGGGAACCTTGGTTCCCATTTGGGTGACTTTTCATTCCAGGAAATCTCATTTGGAAGGTGCACCACTTGGACAGAAGTCACAGGCTAAGTTGAGACTTGGAAGATGATTTGAGTCTTGTGCTGTTTGGTTTTTGGTTTCTGTTTGGTTTCTGGTTCCTTTGGTTTGAGGCTTCCATTGGTGTTTAGGATTTTGTTTGTTTTTAGTCCGTGTATGAGTGTTCTATGGTTCAAGCATAAGAAGTGCTTCTTCTTCAGTTCCATGTGATAGCCAATGGGCAAAATCCTGGCAGACTGGTCAACCTATAGTTGTAAACCTAAGACTAAAAAAAGAATGAAATTCTATTGTAATTTTGTCTGGCCAATGTATGGATACATTCTTGAAAAATGAGGAATGGTGGTCTTTGAGTGGGAGCCTAAATGACTATACTATCCTTCAGCTAGAGTTCTTTTGTCACAGGAAGAGAAAGACAAAAGAAGTTCCATATGTTCAAGCATTTATGAAGCTACGTAATAAAGAAAGTGAGCAGCTAGGTAACAGGCTGATGGTACAAAGAGAAAAGAAAATCACTTTGTAGTAGAGTTGGTTGTGTCTGAATGCGGAAAAAAATAAGGGGCAACATAAGATGGATACAGAAGGTGATGAACATTTGTGCAAAGGGAACACTGAGGAAAGAGTTGTGCATGACCAGGATTTTCTAAGATGGATTTTGTTGGCAGTGGGTTAGGGCAAGCCTGGATTTGGTTTCTCCCTCCAAAGTTTTCTTGGAATGCTGCTTTTGATTTTGAACAGCTTGTGAGTTCCTTTGCCTGTCTGTGACCTGTATTTTTCTTCGAAATCTCTTTACTTTGGTTCAGTGAATAAGTGTTGTTTGGCCAATTCTAACAGTTCTTTTGATGTCCAGATAGCTTTGAGCTGCTTTCAAAGGCCCTTGAGCCATCTAAGAGAGAAACGTTTGATTAGTATGTTAAATTACATGGAACTCCTAAAAAGCTAGTATGTCCTGGTAAAGTTTTATCAGTCATAATTCTAGTTATTTTTAAATGTTGTATGTAACAGCAATAATGGTTTCTTTTGTCATTTACATTGTGGTCAAATGCTTAACCATGACCTTTTAAGTCTTTATGTGATTTATAGATAGTTACTGTTGTGCTCTAACACTTTGCAAAAGTGCTCCATCTTCAAGAAGATCTATGTGAAGGACCTTTTGGCAAGCACAGGTCTCTGATAAATTTCATATCATAATGCCACACTGGGTAAGAAATGAAAAATCTTAATGGAGAATCGGATGGCTTCGTAAACAGTTAACAGAAGGATTGGTTATTCAGTGAACTGGTGAATATGGTTATAATGTTTTTGTTTTTTTTTGTTACTGGAGTTGATCTGTGTTTTCCAGACACAGGGAAGTCCTTCCCCTCAAGCTACTTAGGACTTGGAGCAATTGGATAAATGACACCTGTGTATGGAAGTGTGTATTTATGAAAGTTACTGTGTTGGCTTCATTTTGCCCTGATGTGTAAGAGGAAAGGAAAATTACCTAGTGAAGTTATGAGAATGTAACTACACATGATGAATCACTGTTTGCTTTAGGTCTACTGCTAAAAGCACATGTGCAATGCTTGTGTGACAATTGGGTATGAATAATAAAATGTATGGCCTATATAAAGCGTTTTCTCATTAACATTCCTCTGAGCAAGTTCACAATACCTGATCAGTATTCCCCCAATGTGGATTAACTAGGCAAATATACAGGAGGCCTAGCGCTGAGGGACATGATCTACACGTGGGCCAAACAGCTGAATCATTCTGGCACTGAGGGATTGACATTTTGATCATCGATGCTTTCTATTGAAAGACTTGTAATCAAAAGGGAAAAAAACTCTTCACATATTGAGGTATGAGGAAGTCACTCTGGCTTATACATGATTTAACTTCAATTTTACTCACCAAAGTGGCCTGTTTTGTGGTCTTTTGGATATGAATTGTACATCTGCTTTGGCATTGAGGAGGGGAATGCATCTGACTGTCAAAAAGGAGTAACTGTGCTTCAGACGTACGAGATAAACCTAAGTGTCCATTGTAGATGTGATTTCGATGCATTCCCGTATTTTTGTTTTCTTTTTTCTTTTTTTTTCTAAGTCTTTATTGGAGTATAATTGCTGTACAGTGGTGTGTTAGTTTCTGCTTTATAACAAAGTGAATCAGTTATACATATACATATGTTCCCATATCTCTTCCCTCTTGCGTCTCCCTCCCTCCCCCCCATCCCACCCCTCTAGGTGGTCTCAAAGCACTGAGCTGATCTCCCTGTGTGTATCTTTTTGAATTCGTGTTTTTGTTTCCTTCAGAAAGATACCCCCAAGTGTAATTCCTGCGTCATATGGTAGTTCTATTTTCAATTTCTTGAGGAACCTCTGTACTGTTTTCCACAGTGGCTGCACCAATGAACATTCCCAAGAGAAGGCGTGAGGGTTCTCCTCATCCTCGCCAAGGCTTGTTATTTGTTGTGTTTTGGAAGATAGCCAAGTTTTTAGGTGTGAGGTGATAATCTCATTGTTCTTTTGATGTGCGTTTCCCTGATGATAAGTGATATTGGTCATAGTTTCATATGTCTCTTGGCCATCTGTACGTACTCTTCGGAAAAATGTTCGGTCCCAAGTTTTAATTGGGTTTTTGATTTTTGGAGGTTCAGTTGTGTGGTTCTTCATCTATTTGGGATATGAACCCCTTTTCAGACATACTGTTTGCAAATATTTTCTCATATTCGGTAGGCTGCCTCTTCATTTTGTGCATGTTTTCCTTTGCCATTGAAAAGCTTTAAAGTTGGGTGGAGTCCCATTGGTTTATTCTGCTTTTGTTCCCCTTGCTTGGGGAGGCAGATCCAGAAAATATTGCTAAGACGGATGTCAAAGAGCATACTGCTTATGTTCTCTTCGAGGAGCTTTATGGCTTCAGGTCTTACGTTGAAGTATTTGATTCACTTTGAGGTTGCTTGTGTAGGTGGTATAAGAAAGGATTCCAGTTTGATTCTTGTGCATGTTGTTGTCCAGTTTTCCCACCACCATTCATTGAAGAGGCTATCTTTTCCCCATTGTATAGTCTCACCTCCGTTGTCATAGATGAATTGACCATATATGCCTATGTTTCTTTTGGGGCTCTCAATTCTGTTCCATGGATCTCTGTGTATTTCTTTTGTTCCTATACCATACTGTCTTGATTATTCTAGATATGTAGTATAGTTTGAAACAGGGAGTGTGATATGTCCAAGTTTGTGCTTCTTTCTTAAGATCATATTGACTATTCAGGTTCTTTCCTGTTTCCTTACACATATCAGAATTCTTTGTTCTAGTTCTCATAAAATTCCATTGGTATTTTGATAAGAATGGCATCAAATCTCTAGATTGCTCTGGGATGTGGAATCATTTTAACAATATGAATTCTTCCAATCTATGAACACATTATATCTGTCCATTTGTCTGTGTCGTCTCCAGTTTCTTTCATCAGTGTCTTCCAGTTTTCTGAGTACAGGTCTTTTACCTCCTGGGTTAGAGGTATTCCTAGGTATTTCATTTTTGTTAATACCATTGTCAATGGGTTTGTTTTCTTAATTTCTCATTCTGAAAATTTGTTGCCAGTGGATAGAGATGCAACTGATTTCTATAGGTTAATTTTGTATCCTGCAACTTAACTGAATTTTCCAATGAATTCTATTTGTTTTGGGGGGGTCATCTTAAGGATTTTCTAAATAAAACATCATGTCGGGACTTCCCTAGTGGTCCAGTGGTTAAGAGTCCGTGCTCCCAATGCAGGGGGCCTGGGTTCGATCCCTGGTCAGGGAACTAGATCCCACATGCATGCCACAACTAAGAGTTCTCATGCCACAACTAAGGAGCCTGCCTGCCGCAACTAAGGAGCTCACCTGCCACAACTAAGACCCAGCGCAACCAGAATAAATAAATGAATGAATAAATAAATAAATAAATGAAATATAAAACGTCATCTCATCTACAAACAGTGACAGTTTTACTTTTTCCTCTACCGTTGGATTCCTTTTATTTCTTTTTCTCATGTAATTACTATGTCTAGGACTACCTAGACCATGTTGAATGAAAGTGGTGAGAGTGGTCGGGGTTAGAGTTAGGTCTAAGCAGAATCCGCCCTCTTCCCCTTCCTCCCTCCCCATCTCTCTGAGGCCTCCAGGAAGGACAGGACTATTCCTGGGTCACACATGACTCAGGGAGTTGAACTGGACCACTGTTTCTCTGCCCCCCAGTCCTGGGCATAGTTTTGTATACTATCTCTGTACCTTCTTTGACCAGGTGTCTATTTAGAGCTTTCCCTATTTTTAATGGGGCTGTGTTGTAGTTCTTTGTATATTTTGAGACAAATTCTTTATTAGATATGTCTGCAGTTTTTGTCCCCCAGTGTGTGTTGTCTTTCGATTTTCTGAATGAGGTTTTTCACACAGTAGAAATCTTTAATTTTATAAAGTCCACAGAATCCCTTGTTTTTCTTTCTGGACTGCTTTTTTGCGTTGTGTGTTAAAACCACAAAGCTTGTGATGGACATGACCAAGCCCAAGGTCATATCAATTTTCTGTGATGTTTTCTCCTATAATTTTGAATAGTTTTGCATTTAAAACTTGTCTCTGAATCATTTTGAGTGAATTTGCTGTAAGTTGTCAAGCTTGTGTCTACATTCATTTTATTCCATACGGCTTCCAATTCATTGTTCCTTAACTACTTTGGAGAAGCTATGGGATATTGTCTTCATTTGTTTGAGTTTCCACAATTTAATGGGTTCAGCAGTTCTGCCAGCAGGGTCGCTGTCTCCAGTGACCCGTGAGGGAGGGGTGGCCTGCACTTCCCGTACCGACCACAGGGTGGCGCTGATCCCGCCTCTCTGACCCACAGCGCATGCGAGTTCCCCGTGGACCCAGCTCTGAGCGCAGCTGAGGGCAGTTGTGTCTCCTCAGGCAGCGCCGGGTTGTGGCTGCTGACGGGCGCTCGGTCTCCTCAAGGACTCGCTGGGGTTTCGGCTTCAGGACAACGTGGGGCTGCGTCCTCGCTGACGGGAGCTGGGTTTCCTGAGGACGCAGGCGACGCCGGAGGAACAGGTGAGGAGACAGTGAGGAACAGTGGGGAGAAGCTTCCTGGGGGCGACTGACGGCTGCCGGGGTCCGTCCTCGTGCGACCCAGGAAGGGCTTGGTGTGCAAAGCTGGGTTTTTGGTCAGGCTGGTGTGCGGTGGAGCTGCGTGGGTTATGGGGTGTGCAGTCTCCCCCGTACCGTTTACCGTGGGGCTGCCCTTCCACTCGGTGTGTCCCTGCCCCCCTGGTCGTAACTTAACGGCCCCCTCCCCCGCCAGAGTGCGGGGTGGGTTCTGGGCTCTCCGTCCCGTCCCTCTGGTCTGTGCGCCTGTTTTGAGCCAGTTCCACACTGTTTTGGGGACTGTAGCTTCGTGATGAAGTGTGAAGTCAGGGAGGGAGATGCCTGCGGCCCGTTCTGGTTTCTCAGGGTCACCTTGGCTCTTCGGGGTCCTTTGTGGCTCCACACGCATCTTAGGAAGATTTGCTCCACTTCTGTGAAAAACACCATTGGAATTTCAGGACGGCCTGCCTTCCCTGTGTGCACCGCTTTGGGTGGAACGGACGTTTTAGCAACAGTAATTCTTGCATTCCATGAGCACGGGGAGTCTTTCCACCGACTTGTGTCTTCTTCAATGTCTTCATGAGTGTCTTAAAGTTTTCAGGTCTTGCACATCCTCAGTTAAATTTATTCCTTGGTATTTTGTTCTTTTTGATGCAGCTGTAAATAGGTTTTTTTTCTCTTTCTGATGGTTCATTATTCGTGTTTAGAAATGCAGTTGAGTTGTGTGTACTGATTTTGCGTCTTTACTGAATTCATTTATTATTTCTAACAGTATTATTTTGGTGGAATGATGTGGAAAATTGAACTTCCCAAATCCCGCTGTTTCTACCACATCTAAGTCATCCACAACAGGGAAGAAAGGGAAGTTTTTTATATTTGGAAGTTCTAATAAGTCTTTCCACAGTGCCTCTAAATGACATGTGGACTTGGGGTGAGCTGCATCTGGGTAAGGCTTGGCCTCTGTATGGAAGTTTGATGTTTCCTCTGCCTTTCTGGCATGGTTTTGACATGGTGTTTTGCAAAGTACTTGACTTTCCAGTAATTTCAAACATACAGACAGCTTTACATACAGAAAAGCAAGTCTTGTATCTTGATTAAATATATTCGTAAATATTAATGTTGACATTATTTAAAATGGAATTGTTTTCATAAGTTCTTTTTCAGATTATTTATCGCTAGTATATATGTATAAGATAGATTTTTGTGAATTGATATTTTTTCTATAACTTTGCTGAATTAGTGATTAGTCAAATAATTTGTTGTTGTTATAGGAAGTTTTATATATAAGATGGTGTGATCTGTGTTCTGTGAATGCACACAGTTTTAATTTTTCCATTCACATATGGATGGCTTTGGTTTCTTCCCTCAAAACCCTGGGTAGAACTTCCAGTACACTATTATCAGTGGTGGAGGCCACCTTCCTGGCCTTGTTCCTGATTTCAGGAGTAAATCTTCCAGTTTTTAACATTGAGCATGGTGTTTGCTGTGGCTTTGTATACTACTCTTTTTCATATTGAACAAACTTCCTTTTATTCCTATTTTCTTGAGTGCTTGTATCATGAAATAGCACTGGATTTTGATTACAGCTTTTCCTGCAGTAATTGATAGGATCGTGTGCTTTGACTTCACTTCTTTATAGTTCTTCAGTACATTGCTTAGGTTTAATATGTTGAACAACCTGACATTTCCAGTGTAGAGATACTTGCTTATGGCATCATGCCTTTAATGTTCTGTTGGCTCCATGTTGTTCTAATTTTGTGGAGGATTCTTGTGTTCATATTTGTAAGGTATACTGGTGTACTTTTCTTTCTCATGCTGTATTTGTGTGACTTGATTAGATGTGGCTTGGTGTTGGTGCTTTGAAGGGTCAGCATTAGGGCTGGAACTGGGTTATGGTTGCCCTAAGCGACCCTGACGTTGCAGCCCAGGCCGCCCGCCTCTGAGCACCGCGTCCCCCCGCCAGCTCCGACCTGGCCCTCTAGAGACTCCCCCCGTCCTTGGAGGGCAGGGCTGACCGCCCCTCGGCCTCCCTCCCCCCTCTGCGCTTCCGTCCGTCCTCCCTGATTCAGGACACCCCGTCCTCCATGAGGCTCCTGGATTCCGGCCTGGGGGACCCACAAGCCCCCACGAGCTGTGTCGACCACGAGGATTGTCACCTCAAGAGGCCCCGGAAGACGGACTTCCCGGGACCTCAGTATGGGACTTTGTGTGCCGATGGGCCACCACAGAGCTGCCCGGGGTGAGCTGAGGTCACTGACCGGTGTGCGGGCGTCCTCATGGGGGGCATTTGGACCCTGACACATGGAGGAGAAGGCGATGTCATGGCAGAGACAGAGACGGGACTGGGAGTGGCCTGGGACTGACTGACCCCAGAAGGCGCAGAGGAGCGGGCCCCCAGCACCTTGACCTCGGGCTCCAGGCCTGAGGGGAAGCGTCCCCTGTCCCAACCACGCCCCCCGTCTGGTGTCCTGTGCCGGGGCCACAGGAATCCCACACCCGGCCTGCGGGGTGCGGCGCTGTGCTTGCTGACACCCAGGACCGTCACCGGCCTCCACCCCTCTGGGCATGACCCCCTCTCCTCCTCGGTGAGGGACTCAGGGCCCAGGACCCCCGTCCCACACTTCCCCATCACAGCAACCTGCCCCGCTCCCCCAGCCACCCCGGGGCATCTCAGGCCCCAGAAAGGAGCCGTAGCAGCGTGGTGACTTGGCGAGTGGTCACAGGCCACCGCACCCACCCCGAGACCTGAGTGTGGCCATCTGAGAAGGGACCCACAAGCCCCCCGACCCAGGCGCCCCGTTTCACAGGGCAGGTCCTCTTGCCGAGTCTCTGGAGGGGAATGTCGAGCAGGGGTGCCTGAGGCCTGTGAACATGTGGGCCAGAGAGGTCCTCCCCAGGAGCCCAGGCACAGTGAGCCCCGGGGCGTGTGCATCCCTCTCCTCCTGTACTCCACGGAGTGAGGTTAAAGCCCCAGTGACCCCCAATAAGAGACAAGACACCCAGAGGACTAGACCATCCACAGACCGGGAACTGAGTGTCCACCTCATTTCCCTGGAGAGAACAGTGTGTTCACCGGGACTGCAGCTGGGCCCATGTGCCCACAGACACCGAGCTTTAGTGAACCGGCCACACAGCAAACCCCCTTCCAGGGTCCCTTGTGTTACTAGACGCAGCCTTCAGGGCAGGGGGCTGGCCCAAGCGAGGATGCACGTGCTCTAGCGCCGGACACGCACTGCCCGTCCCCCTGCCCATCTCCCGGCCCCCTCCTGCACCCTGTGACCTCACCCTCTCAGGAGCCCTCCTCTCCAGGCTCCGAGCACCCGCATTTCCCACCTGCACCCCATCACTCTCCACTTCAGTGTGCCCGTTTCCCCGCCAGGTGAAGTGGACGGCAAACGTCCCACACTGGTGTTTTCAGCCGCGGAGACGGGGCTTCCTTTTTCTTGCCGGCTGGGGTCTGGCCGGACATCAGGGTCTGGCCCTGCAGGGAGCAGCCCTGATCCCGCCCTGAGTATAACAGCTTCAGGGAATTCTGGGAGCAAGAAAAAAGAAGCCGCGGAGGGGATCCCCTACCCTGCAGTTGGGGTCAGAAGTCGGTGGGGAGGATCTTGGGGCCCTGGAATCTGAAGGGCCCCCCTACCAGGGGAGGTGTGGGAGACCCTGGGTGGCAGTTAATCTGAGTCCAAGGCCCTCCTGCGTAGGAGGCTTCCTAGCCCCGGGGATCCTGAAGAGGCCGGCTCCCTCCTCCCCTCCACCTGCAGGCCTTGTCCCTACTCTTGAGAGATTCCCTAGGGTGGGGTCCTGGTACTGGAGGTGCCCCGATGCTGTGGCCTCCTGAGTCTCCAGTGAGGATAATGGGAGTGGGGGAAGCCCTGTTCACAGAAAGGGAGCTTCTGCCAGAACAGAGCCTGGGTCTGCTGCCCCCGACCCCAGGTGCACTGGGGCAGGAATGTGAGAGCTAGAATTTGGCTAGAATGCAACTGTGAGACCCTGAGGGGCGAGGATTGGCTGACCTGGGCAGCCTGACCCTGCCGGCCAGCTCTCCCCAGGTGTGCCTGCGTTGAGGTCAATATAAACACCGCTCCAGGCAGCAAGAGCCCCTGCAGCTGGGCCTGACGCCATGTTCTCTGCCCCATCAGCAGTCTCGGGGCTGGGCTGCTGGGAGGGAGTGAGGGGCCACGGCTCTGTTGGTGGCCCGGTGTGAGTGGGGCTCTGCTGGACTTTCTGCAGGAGTTGCTGGGCTGCCACCTGCTAAAGGACAGGATGTGTCACCCATACCTTCTGCTGGAATTTCTCCCTGGGCAGAGGTGAGGAAGGAAAAACGCAGTGGGGGCCGGGAGAGGAGGGGTATCTCAGGCAGGGAAATGGAAAGCTTCCAGAAGAGTGCCCAGGGCCAGGACCATCCTGGCTGGCCTGCAGGCACCAAGTCGGCCTGCGTGCTGTGGCTGGTGTGACTCCAAGCCCTTTCCTCTAGGCTTTCAAGTCCTTGCACACATTCAGGTGTTTTACCTGGGAAGGGTGGGAACAGTTCAGCAGCAGCTGGCCTGGGGCTCAGCTCACGTTTACTCACAGACGCCTCGGCACCGTCCCCCAGCCTTGCAATGAGGACACTCCTTGCGGGGGAGCTGCTGGCTGCATGGGAGTCGATCCCCCGCCTCTGACCAACTTCAGAATTGTTTACCACTGGAGCAAGTGCCCTGATAGGGTTTTCATCTGTATAACTAGTGGGTTTTTGATTAGCAACGTGAAGGGTGACATCAGAAGTCCTGAATCAGGATGGAAATACTTATCCCCAACAGGTACAGGCGTAAAAACCTGGGGAGGCCGTGTGCAGCCGGCACCCTTAGGGATGGGCTTCTGACTGACCCTTCAACGTTCTGGTGTCCAGCCACTGCTTTAGTATTTCTGAGGCCCAATGCTGACCGTAAGGGTTCTGTAACCCAGCCTCTGTGGGCCTTTAATAAGGCCCTCACTCCAGGATCCTACAGAGCAGGGTCTGTGTGACCATTCTGTGGCTTCTGTAACAAATGACCACGAGCTGGGTGGTTCAAAACAACAGGAATTCATCCTCCCCCAGTCCTGGAGACCAGACATCTGAGATCAAGGTGTTGCAGGACAGAAGTCTCTCCAAAGGCTCCAGGATAGGGTTCTTCCTGCCTTTTCCAGCTTTTGGGGGCTCCAGGCATTCCCAGGCTTGCGGCTGCATCCCTCCCGTCTCTGCCTCTGTCTTCACGTGGCTTCTCCTCTGTGTCTGTGTTTCTCCTCTTTTGTCTCTCATAAGGACTTTCTCAGTTGGATTGAGGACCACCCTAACCCAGGATGACCTCACTTCGAGCTCTTTAACTACATATAGAAAGACCCTTTTCCCAGATATGGTCCTGTTCACGTGTTCTGAGGGGTGCACATCTTTCGGGGCCAGCATTCAACCCATTGCCTGTGTATAAAATAACCCTCATTTTAGGAGATTGCCAAGGTCTCGTATAGACTGGCACAGACAGCAGCCATGTGGGTGCGGTCTGGGCAGAGTGAGGACCCTGGAATCACCTGGAAAGGATGGAGTCCTGGCTGCATTAGGTGAGCTCTTCTACCACGGGGCACGTGGAAACAGCCACTCCACCCTGTCCGTGGAAAGGGACCCAGTGCCGAGTCCAGAAATGGTTATATTGGAAAGCTGGCTCTCCTGGGATTTCATCATCAATAGCATCATGTGACCAATAACTACGGGCTTGGAATCGTTTTCTGGCACGTGATGACAGCACTGTCTCTTTAGGCTCATCCAGCCTAGAATAGGAACGTTTGAAGGAGAAGAGTTTGGGAGATTGTGAAGCTTGGTTGTCAAGGAAACTTCTCCCTTAAACTGAAGGCAGGGCTGGGAGAGCTGAACTCCAGGGACCTTTTAAAGGGGCTTCTCTGAAGCACCATCACCCGAGAGGTGGTCTCAGCGTGAGCTGGGGTTTGAGAAAAGTGTGATGAGATGAAGCCTGACTTTCTGTGACAGCTGGGGAGGGCTTTGTAAAGCACCTTGGCTTTTAAGGTAAAGTTTGTTGCTGGAACAAAGTGTCTCCCAAAACTGGGCTGGAGCTCAAGATGTGTGTGTCCCCTTCTTGTGAGAGTCCAGGGCAGGTGAGTGTCAGGTCCCGGCTCTGGCCCCCTTGTTTCTCCTCCCTGCTTCCAGGTGAGGTCTCCAACCAGCAGGGTGCAGTGACCAGCTGGGCTTCATGCCCTCTGTTGTAGGATGCAGGCTGGCCAAGTCCCTCACCAACTTCACCTGTTTCCCTTGGTAACAGGAGACACTACGCCCCAGCTGGAAGGGGTGGGAAGGCTGGGAGGTGCAGGGTAGCTGTGAACAGGAAAAAGGGAAATGGGTTCTGATGGCCAGCTGCACGGCCCTGTTGTGACGGTCACCTGGACGGTAGCGCACAGACACTGGGTCCTGTGAAGCTTCAGTGCTTTGTGGTTCTGGAAATCCTATAGGAGACGGTCCACAGCAGGTGAAGCTAATGCTCTCAGTGGAGCTGGTGAAGCCCAAGATCTGCAGTTCAGACTGAAGGTGCCGATGTACATACAGGACAAAACCATCTCGTGTGCTTGGACTTCAGGCACGTTTAACATGAATGCAGCCATGTTAATGCCTAGCATCTTCTATCTTGTGCCTCCCCTCAGGGACCCCCTCCTCAGTTCCTGGGGTTCCTGTAACCCACGTACAGGGGGATGGAGAGCGGGCTGTGTCCAGTCTGAGCCCTGAGTTAACCCTGCGGGTGAGTCTGCTCAGGACCGCCGTAACAAATAGCACAGACAGGGCAGCTTGGGTAACAGACCTATCTCCCAGTCCTGGATGCTGTCGGAGATCAAGGTGTGTGCACGCTGGCTTCTCCTGAGGCCTCTGTCCTTGGTGCTTAGACAGCCATCTTCTCCCCAGGTCCTCACGTGGTCTCCCCCTGTGCCTATCTGTGTCCTTATCTCTTCTTGTAGGACATCAATCCTATTGGATTAGGATCCACCCTAGTGACCTCATTTTTACCTTGATCACCTCTTTAAAAATCCCATCTCCAAATACAGCCACATCCTGGGGTCCTGGGGGTTAGGGATTCAGCATGTGAATTTGGAGGGACGTGACTGAGCCTATACCATCCTCCTTAGGAACCAAGTGTGCTTCAGTCCTTCCTTCCCTCAAGTCACACGAGTTGATGTAATGGCTCAAGGAGAGGCCACTCGTGCAGAGTTTGTGTCCCAGCTGGGGAACCCTTCTCTGCTGTCTCTGATCAGGCCGTGGCAGTGCCGGCCCAGTCCTGAGGTGAGCAGTTCTGGGGTTTCCTGCCGTGTCGCCCGGCCTGCTGAGGTGCTCATTGTCAGGGAACTCAGGAGCCAGCAGCCTAGTGGGGATGCCGGGGACTCTCAGGGCCTTGGCAGATGTCTCTCCCGGCAGATACCCTAGCGAAAGTGGGGAAACATTTGGGGGATTACAGGCGGGAGAGAGTCAGTCTCGTTTATGCTTCAGAAAGACCAGGTTGGGGTGGGATGTGAGACGCACCGTGCGGGCAGGCAGCTTTGTCAGGCCTGATGGAGGAAGCAGGCACCAGATGGGGCTTGGGCCAGGGCTGTGGGCGTAGAGCGGAATTAGCGTGGGAACTGGCCACAGACTGTTGTCGAAATCTCAGCTTCCCTGTGCATTGAGGCCAAACAGAAACACGGAGACAGGGATTTTGGAGGAAGAGAGAGATGGCTTTATGTTTCTGCCAGGCAGAAGGAAAGACACAGCTGGCTAGCACCTCAAGAACTGGGCACCCCCCCCTCCTTGAGAATCAGGGAAAATTTTATGCGTGGGGCTCTCGCAGTCCGGCGTATAGGATGAGGATAAAAGTAGTGAAGGTCTTGCATTCTTCCTTTCCTTTGCATTATTTCAAAACAGTCATAGCTGGCATCAGGCCGCCTGGTAATTGGGGTCCAGCAGTCTGGTAATTGCATACATTTGCCTCTGGTTTATCGGTGGTGACCTCGTTTCTGAAATGCAAAAACTATAGGGGGTGATTTGTTATGAGGGTCGAATAGAATGTAAGTGCTGGATATAATAAGGTTAGGGAGTGAGAGGCAGGGGATGTAACTCACACAGAGTCAGGGGTGATGGGTGCTAAATGTAAATTACAAAGTGTCAAGGAGTGAGGTTAGCTTTGAAAAGTACAAATCGAATTATTACAGATGAGTGACAAAGTAAAACAAGGAGTGATGAACACTTTCAGGCCAGGTCATGTTTCTTCTCTAGCCTGTTCGCTGTTCCCTTTGTTTTCCTTGTTCTCAGGGGAAGGAAAACTTCATTTCTACTTTTGCTGCAACAAGACTGGAGGAGCAGATGACAGCCACTGGGGCAAAAGGAGGGTGGGAGCCTGGGAGGCCCCAGTGTTACTGAACAAAACATGGGTCGGCTTGCCCGAGTGCAGTAAAGCCAGTCTACTGACACCGGGTGTGGTGAAGGAAAGTGCAGCTTTAATTGTAAAAGTGCCAATACAAGGAGGCCAGGTGGCTTGTGCTCTAAAACCCCAAGCTCCCTGAAGGATTTCAGTAAAGCAATATTAAAGGCCAGGTGAAGGAGGGGCGTCGCAGGGTATGTGATCAGCTGGTGCACAATTCTCTGGTTGATGGTGAGGTAACAGGCAGCTAACATTATAAATTCTTAGGCGCCAGAAGCTGCGGGGCTACCTGTTCATGATCATCAAGTAGTTAATTTCTTCCACTTGGTGGTGGTTTTAGCATCTGTAAAACAACTCAGGAAGCGTGCATCAGGTACTGTTATCCAGGTACTTCAGAGAGGAGCTACAGCAGAGCATGTGGGGGAGGGGTCTGTCCTGGGAAGGCCAAGTAGGGTCCTGCTCGGTTACACCCGGTGCCTGGGATCGGCAACCTGGGAAGGTGGGGCTGCTCCTGGGTGTGGGGAGCTGTGGGCCCAGTCCTCTGAGGGGCCTGTTAGCCCCCAAGGTGAGATGAGGGTGCAGTGGCTGGACAGAGGCGTCTGGCCTGGGAGAGGGGTCCAGGCTGGAAACGTCACGGGCATCATCACAGGGAGGGAGAGGAAAGGCCAATGGGGGCCGGTAGGTCACAGCAGACTATGTGCAGGTGACTGCGGTCCTGGTGGAAGCAACTCAGAGCCACAAAGGAGTGGCCGTCAGGGGCTCAGCTCCATTCTCCTGTTCCTTTGTAAAACTGCTGTGTCAGAGTTTGAGGCACCACCAGGAGACGTCAGGGCCCAGTGCTGCCATGGCTTCATCAAAGGGCCCAGGTGGAAGAGAACCACTGCAGGCTCCGCCCATATCCGCACAGGGAATGAACCCCATCGGGGCTCTTGGGCTCACAGACTTGAGGGAACCTCTGTCCTCAGGACCCGTCTTCCTCCCTCCTCTCACCTGCTGGTCAGAGGCCCAGGAACCCCCAACCTGGCTCCACACCCAGGGCCTGGATTCAGAGGCCCAGGAACCCCCAACCTGGCTCCACCCTCAGGGCCTGGATTCTGGGACAGCTTAGGGTAAGCAAGACCCTCATGCTCCTTTATCTGCCCGGGGGGGAGATGTTGACTGATTATGGAGGGCTGAATGTTTCCAGCAGGTATGGGTGGAAAGATGGGGTGGGAAATTCCTATGTCTGCAGGGTCTTCCCAGCATGAAGATCTGTGTGTTTTCCCCGGCCAGTCAACATCCTCCCAGGAAGCCTATATCCAGGATTACGAGGGCAGAGGCTCTCCCCTTGCTTATCTGTAACTTCCCACTCCCACAGCAAGGCTGTGGCTAGCTCCCTGGCTCCCACCATCTGCCATTTATCTGTGCATTGCTCCTTTCCAGGTTACATGTGCAGAGGTTTCAGAATTGTTAGCTACTACACCCTGGAAAGAACTTCCTAGAATAAAGCCCACTGTTTATATACGGTCCATTTTGCCTTTAGTCTACAGATCCCATTCATTTCCAAAGGTGACTTAGGTCAGCACCTTTTATCCCATCCTGTACAGTGAGTTGTTTCCATATATTTCTAATACAATTAGATTCTGTGACATTATGTATTCCATCCTCCAACATTCCTACATCCTAAATAACTAAATTTGAATAGATTATGATTGGCCCCTTGGGCTATGCACATCTGTGGGCTTAGACAAATGCATAGTGACAGGCATCCACCCTAGAGTATCACATGGACTACTTCAAACCCCCACCCCATGATCTGCTTATCATCTATGTAGCTTTGCCTTTCCCGGAATGTCATCAATGGGGTCATGCTGTGTGCAGCCTCCGCAGACTGGAGTCTTTCACTTAGCAGTGTATACTGAAGATTTATCCATGTCTTTCCATAGGTTGGTGGTGCATTCTCTTCTGCTGAGTAGTATTCCACTGCACGTGTATGGGAGGAAGAACAATTTTCCCTCTACTTTTCTAGGTTCTTGGTTGAGGCCACCCCTGCCCCTGTAATAAAAGACAGATTACCAGGAGAAAAGCCGAAGTTTAATAACATGTATACCTTCTGAATACAGGGGGGATACCACGGGAAACTGAGTCACGCCCTGAAATGACCAAAACCATCCCCTTAAATACTGTCTTCAGCTAAAAACAGAAGAAAGATGCTGGGGAAGCGGGGAAGGCCAGTTATGGCAGCTTATCATGCAAAGCACAGTAAACAAGGGTATGACTGTTTGCACATTTAAGTCAGGACTTCCCCTTTGAAAAGAGTTACTTAATATTTAATTATCCTTCTATTTTTGGTGCAAAGAGGGACATACCCTTATAATTGGAGGTTTCCCTGTTGTAAATGTCCTTCATAAAACAGCAATCTCAGTTTTCTGAGATTTTTTAAAAAAATTATTATTTTTGGCTGCATTGGGTCTTCGTTGCCGCGTGCAGGCTTTTCTCTGGTTGTGGCGAGCAGGGGCTACTCTTCATTGCGGTGTGCGGACTTCTCATTGTGGTGGCTTTTCTTGTCACGGAGCAGAGGCTGTAGATGTGTGGGCTTCAGTAGTTGTGGCTCACAGGCTTAGTTGAATTGCGGCATGTGGGATCTTCCCGGACCAGGGCTTGAACCTGTGTCCCCTGAATCGGCAGGTGGACTCTTAACCACTCAGCCATCAGGGAAGCCCTGTTTTGTTTTGTTTTTTTTTTAAAGCAGACCAATAATCCTTATGCCAGAGAGACATATTTTGGGGTGACATATTTTACTCGCGTTGACATGGATGTACCCCAATTTGCTTATGCATTCATCTTTTGAAGGATATCCTGATTTCTTCAAGTTTTTAGCCATTATGGAAGTGCTGCTCTTCATAATTGCATCCTTGTTTGCATTTGAACATAGATTTTCAAAGCAGTTGCCTAAATACTGGAAGTATGATTGTTGGATGCCAACATGAGACTTGTTTAGCTTTGGAAAAACTGCCAAATTGTCTTACAAAGTGGCTGCACATGCATCCCCCCAGCTATGAGGGAGAGTTCCTTTTTTTCCTCACCCTCTAGCAATTGGTATTGTCATATTTTTGGAGCTTAGCAGTCCTAATATGTGTGCTGTGATAGTTCATGATTTTAATTTGTAATTCCCTAATGGTATATGATGTTGAGCTTGTTTCTTTTTCTTTTTTTTTTTTTTGCGGTACGCGGTCCTCTCACTGTCGTGGCATCTCCCATCGCGGAACACAGGCTCTGGACACGCAAGCTCAGCGGCCATGGCTTACGGAACCGGCTGCTCCGCAGCATGTGGGATCATCCCGGACCGGGGGACCAACCCGTGCCCCCCGCATCAGCAGGTGGACTCTCAACCACTGCACCACCAGAGAAGCCCTTGAGCTTGTTTCTGTATGACTTTTACTGTCTGTATATCTTTTTTGGTGGGATGTCTGTTCAGATCATGCTGTTCATGTTCATGCTGAGAGGAGCCCTGTCTCCTCAGGACCTGCTGGGGCTTTGGTTTCTGGAACACGTTGGGCTGAGTCCCCGCTGATGTCCAGGCTTCAGGACAAGCCGGGGTCGAGTCCACACTAACAGGAGCCGGGTCTCCTCAGGACCCGCTGGGCCTTCAGCTTTGGGACACTGTGGGGTCCAGTTCATGCTGACAGGAGCCTGGTCTCCTCACGACCTGCTGGGAGGTGATGCCACTGAGGGAGAAGGTGAGGAAAAGTGGGCAGAAGGTTCCTGTGCGTGGCTGACCGCTGAGGGTGTCTGTCTTCAGAGGACCCAGGAGAGGAAGGGCTTGATCTGGAAAACTGGGTTTTTGTCCCCTCTTGTGTGTGCTGTAGACAGAGTGCAGTGTTGTTCTTTGGCGTGTAGCATCTGATTTTCCCAGCACCGTTTATTGAGGGGACTGTCCCTTCCCTGGTGTATGTTCTTGGCTCCTTTCTTGTGAATTAACTGACCACATACCTGTAGGTTGATTCCTGGGTTCTCTGCTCTGTTCCTCTAGTCTGTGTGCCTGTTTTTGTGCCAATTCCACACTTTTTGGGGACTGTAGCTTCGTAATGTAGTGTGAAATCAGGGAGGGAGACGCCTCCAGCCCGTTCTCCTTCCTCAGAGTCGCTTTGGCTCTTCTGGGTCCTTTGTGGTTCCACACACAGCTTAAGATTATTTGTTCTGTTTCTATGGAAAGTGTCTTTGGACTTTTGGGAAGGATTGCATTGAATGTGTACATTAATTTTGCTAGACTGCATATTTTTTAAAAATTAAACAAAAATTTGGGTCACACCATGTAGCATGCAGGATGCGTGATCTTAGTTCCCCAACCCGGGATCGAACCCGCACCCCCTGCAGTGGAAGCACAGAGTCCCAACCCCTGGATGGCCAGGGAATTCCCACCATAGAATGCATATTTTCACAGTATTTTTTTTTTTTTTTTGTGGTACGCGGGCCTCTCATCGTTGTGGTCTCTCCCGTTGCAGAGCACAGGCTCCAGAAGCACAGGTTCAGCGGCCATGGCTCACGGGCCCAGCCGCTCCGCGGCATGTGTGATCCTCCCAGACCGGGACACGAAGCCGTGTCCCCTGCTTCGGCAGGCTGACTCTCAACCACTGCGCCACCAGGGAAGCCCTTGTTTTGTTTTGGTTTTTTGCGGTATGCGGGCCTCTCACTGTTGTGGCCTCTGCCATTGCAGAGTACAGGCTCCGGAAGCACAGGCTCAGCGGCCATGGCTCAAGGGCCCAGCCGCACCGCGGCATGTGGGTTCTTCCCAGACCGGGGCACAAACCCACGTCCCCTGCATCGGCAGGCGGACTCTCAGCCACTGCCCCACCAGGGAAGCCCCTCCATTTATTTTCGTCTGTTCAGTGTCCTCTATTAGTGTCTTCCAGTTTTCAGTGTGCTGGTCCTTCACGTCCTTGGTTAAATTTACTCCTAGTTATCTTTTTGGATGCAATTGTAGTGGGATTTTTTAAAAATTCTTTTTCTGATGGTTCATTATCAGTGTATAGAATCACAAATGATGTTTGTGCATTGATTTTTCTTTTTTTTTTTGTATCCTGCAGCTTTACTGAATTCATTTTTTAGTTGTAACAGTTTTTTGGTGGTTGAATGTGGAAAACTAGAATTCAGAAATCCCACTGTTTCATCTACATCCAGGTCATCCACAGCACCCAAGACATAGTGGCTCCCAATATAATCTTCCCATGGTGCCTCTTGTAGTATGTGGACTCCTACAAGGGTGATTAGCATCCCCACTGTGGGCGAACTGGATCTGGGTAGGGCTTGGCCTCTATAACAGAGTTTGATGTCTGTATTTCTGGCATGGTATGACATGGTTGTTTTGATAAGTACTTTATTTTCTAGTAAATTTCAAGTATATCAAAAAGTTTAAATAGCAGTATAAAGTTTTCCACCTTCACAAAATACTCCAGTTTGTTTTACCCTGTGAGACTGGGAGGGCTACTCTCCCAGGGAACCAGCACATAACCCCAAAGTTATCTGTAAACATGTGAATAAGTGGCTGTTTTAGTTTTCTTTTTTCTCCTTTTTTGTTATTTTTTAAAAATAGCTATTTAATATCTTATATCATTTCATTTTCCCCATATATTATTTCAGAAGTTTTATACTTTTTTCTCTTTTTATAGTTATCCTAGAAATATCATGCATCCTTGACTTTTCAAAATCTAAAAATAACCAGTAGGGCTTCCCTGGTGGCGCAGGGGTTGGGGGTCCGCCTGCTGATGCAGGGGACACGGGTTCGTGCGCCAGTCCGGGAGGATCCCACGTGCCGCAGAGCGGCTGGGCCCGTGGGCCATGGCCGCTGGGCCTGCGCGTCCGGGGCCTGTGCTCCGCAACAGTAGAGGCCGCGGTGGTGAGAGGCCCGTGTACCGCAAAAAAAAAAATTTAAAAACTAATAAAAATAACCAACATCTTTACCTTCCTCTTAGATAATACAAGAACCTTAGTAGTTTAATTTTATTCAGCCCCTCATGACTTAACATGTTATTATTATGTAGTTTAATTTTTTTTTAATATTCTTACAAGACAGAAGGAGACCTGTTTAGAATTGTTATTGTGTTTTGCCATCAGTCCTTTTTTATATTTCCCACATTTTTGCTACTTTCTCTATTATTCATTGATTGTTTTATCTTTTAGACCATCCACCTAGGGCCATTTTCCTTCTGCTTAAAGTCTATCCTTTAGAATAGATGAACTCTCTTAGTTTGTGTTTACCTGAAAGTGTCTTTGTTTCACCATCACTTAAGGGAGATGTTTTTGCTGAATATGGCAGTTTAGGTTGGCAGTTATTTTCTTGTAGCAATTTGAAGATCTCATTCCTCTGTCTTTTGGTTTCCATTATTGCTATTGAAAAGTCACCTGTCAGTCTTTCAGTTCCTTGTCTCTGGCTGCTTTAATATTTTTCCCTTTGTTTTTAGCTTTCTGCTGTTTCACTGTATCTATATTTATCTTGCTTGGGTTTATTTGGCTTTTTTAAGTCTGTAAATTGGAGGTGTTTTGAAATGTGTTTATTGACTTATTCATAATTCCTAAACTGTGAATTTCCATTTTTATGTTCTGTTGATCTGTTTGTCTTAATGTATAAATAAATCTTTTATAACCTTCATAGTAAATATTTTCTCCTGGTCTTTTGCTTTTCTTTTCCTTTGTTTCCCACAGTTTCCCCAACAGACTGCATTGCCAAACTCGTGGATTTTTGATAATCTGATAAGTGAAAAGTGAACCTTGACAATAAAACTCTGGAACTGGTCTTTTGAGAGGAGTAGGACTGCAACTCCTCTTTCAGGTTTTTCATCGTAATTGGTCTATTCAGATGTTTCTTCCACTTAGACCAATGTTAGTAAATTATATTTTTATAACTTTCAAATTTATTGGTATAGTGTGTGATAATTTATTATTTTAGAAATTTTTCCCTGTATTTGTGGTTAGCCTCCTTTTGTTGACATTTAATTTTTTCTCTTTATTGATTATATTTGCTAAAGGTTACTTATTCCAAAAGAACCAGTTTGGGGACTTCCCTGGCAGTCCAGTGGTTAGGGCTTCACCTTCCAATGCAGGGGGTGTGGCTTCAACCCCTGGTGGGGGAGCTAAGATCCCATATGCCTCATGGCTGGCGGGGGTGGGGGGGGACAAAAACCGTAAAACAGAAGCAATATTGTAACAAATTCAGTAAAGAGTTTTTTAAAGAAATGGTCCACATTAAAAAAAATCTTTTTTTTAAAAAAAAGAACTAGCTTTTGGTTTTTATTGTTTAACTCAATTGGCCTTTTGTTTTTAAATTTGGCCTCTCTTTTTATTTATGAATTTTCTAAGAAGTGTCTGGGGCATACTTTCTGTTTTCTCTTAAGAATTGAGTAACACTTAATTGGATAACTAAATCCCTTGGTAATATTCTGTGTTAAAGACTCTGCCCTCCTTGGTACGGTGAAATAGACCCTGTTTAGAACCTTTGGGTACACCTGCTTCCTCATTAACTATTCAAGACCCCAACTCCTGAGGCCTGTTTTGACCAGTTGAAGCACCTGCTTCACCCTGTGGTTATCCTCCACTTCTCTATGAGCCACCTTTAGTAAATAGGCCTATTCTCTGCCCAGGGCATTTGTGATGGGATATATCTAGGGGTGGTGGTGATTAAAAAAAAATCATTGTTATGGTATGGATTAGATGTCACTTTCCCTTTTGTTATATGTGATAATCAAAATAATCTAAAGCAGGTCTTAAAATGTAATTGACCCTGAGAGAAATTTAGTCTTAGGATTTTCTTGGAAGAAGGACAAAACTACTTAACAGTATCTTTGTAGTGTATAAATACAGTAATGAGTTTAATGCAGCCATTCATTGCAGGCTGATAGTTTAATGCTGAAGCACAAATTAGTAAACGTGGTTTGATGAGCCAGAGCAAAGGCCGGTTCCTTTATACAGATGTCTGAAAATGGCACCATATCAACTTCGAAGTGATTCTAATAAAAAGTGCATAATCTTGAATATGGAAAGTATGTTCTCCAAAGAATCTGTTGACTTTTTACACAGCATAGCAAGAAAGAAAACAAAATATGATATGAGATTATAAGCATCTGTCTGATATATAGAAATCTTTTTTATAGTAGAAATGGATTTTGAAAATGTTCAAACAGTCTTCAAAAATTGAATATTAAGTCTAAAAGTAAGCCACAGTTAAATGAAACAATCATAGTACAAAGGGATTTTTAGCAATGGAAATAATTTTTTTTTACTTTTGAATTTTCTTTATATTTTTATATAGCAGGTTCTTATTAGTTATCCATTTTATACATATTAGTGTATACATGTCAATCCCAATCTCCCAATTCATCACACCACTACCACCCGCAGCCAATTTTCCCCCTAGCAGTGGAAATAATTTTTTAAAGTTTTTAAGAAGAAGGCAGTTGCTCTCCCATTGCATATGTTAAATATGCAAAGTGATTTTGCTATTTTCAATAGTAATTAATCTACGTGATTCTTTATGAATTTAAGTAATTTCCTTTGTGAGTTAAGGTCTTCCTGTATGTTTTCTATTTGTACAATACCATAGCGGCAATGATTCTCTAGGAGCTCCTGATTAGTTTTCCGCTAGCAAGTGCAGATACGGTCCAGGAAATGCATATGGATGTCTTAGATTACTTGGTTAAAACATAAGCCAAAAGGAAAGACGTCCTTAGATCAGGCCAAACACCACACACACACACACACACACACACACACACGCACACACGCACACACACGCACACACGCACACACGCACACACACACTCCAACTTTATTTTTCATGAGTTTTGTTAGGGCTGTGTGGCTTAGTGGGAGGGACAAGCACCCCATCCCAACCCTGGGTGCTGGTATCAGCATCTCCTGGGCATATATGGAGTATCCAAAACCATATTCAGTAGACCTTTTATTTTTGTAAATTACAGAGCAAAGCCCCATGAAACTATAATCAGCGAGTTTACTAGACAATAATGGGAAAGCTTTATAGCAGCGGTGAGTTAGAATAACTTGGGGTCACTGTGGTGAAAAGACATGGATTTCGGTTTAGGTCTAGGATTTGCAATCCAGAATGGTTACTGAATAACCTGCAGGCAAGACCTTCGAGGGAATTGAAGCTTGGAGCGATCGTTGTAAAATAACAATAAAACTGTCCACCTAAGAGTATTGGGAGACGTCAGAAACAGGGAACTGAGGACACTCTGCTTGTCCAGCCCTCGGACCAGACTGCGGCTCCCCGAGCCGGCGCACGGCCAGGTAGCCTGGCTGTGCGCGTGTGCGCGGCTCGCGGTTCGCCACCCGCCCTCGTTGACTTTTAAAGGCACAACCCGCGCCGCCCCCGCCACACTGGCTTTCGCTGGCAGGAGGGGGCCGGAGGGGCCAGCTGGGCAGAGGGACAGCCCCCTCCGCCACACGCCATGAGGTGAGGAGGAGGGGCCGGCCCTAACCCCCACCCAGCCAGGGGCTCCTGGAGACACCTGCGTCTGGGGCCTCCCACCTGGCCGGTGAGCTGCCTGCCAGACAACTGGGTGACGAGGAGACTGGGAGAAGGGACGGACTAGGTGTCCCACCTTCAGGGGGCTTTGGGGAGTGAAGCTTTGGTGGGGCCGCCGAGGTAGGTGGTGAACAAACGGTTGTATGTACTTAAGGGTTTACGGAGCGCCTTTGCCTCCTGACTCATGGGATTCTGCGAGCGTGGAGTGGAGAAACCCTTGCCGAACTGCCAGAGAGATGGCATCACTCTTTACAACTCTTCTGTGTGTGTAGACTTACAGTATTTTAGGAAATCTTTTGAATTGTAAAGCAGTGATTCCAAATGGACTTTTGCACTTCAAATAATAGCAAGGGTATCTTGGTTTTTACTCTTTCTGTGGGTGATTATCTTGACATTAGAAGACATTTAAACTTTTGTACATGGCAGACTTTTTTTAATTTAAGAAATTTTTAAAGTTTAAAAATTTTTAAGAACTTAAAAATTGTTATAAAAATCATACATTTCTCATTCTGTAGTATTTTCTATTTTTTAATAGAGAAGCTTTATCTTATGGGTCTCTTACTGTTTTGGCTTATGGGAAATGCTATTTCCATTCATTTACTTTGTGTTCATTTTAAAAACTAACTTGCTACTACTTAGGGCCATGGAAGATCTTTTTTTCCAAAATG
Organism: Delphinapterus leucas; assembly: GCF_059928025.1. Classification (NCBI taxonomy): domain Eukaryota; kingdom Metazoa; phylum Chordata; class Mammalia; order Artiodactyla; family Monodontidae; genus Delphinapterus; species Delphinapterus leucas. The sequence continues at coordinate 812,283 of NW_028322289.1, forward strand.
AAAATAGCTTTAGTTCCCCCAGATTATATTTATGCTTACGTAAAATTTCAGATAATACGTAAAGCTGTAAAAAGAATGAAACAGGAATTACCTGTACTTGACCTACCCAAAGATAACTTGGTAGAGCGTTGAGTACTGTGGTGCTAGGAGCTCTGCTGGGTACTGAAGGTCTTTGTGAGCAAGACAAAGAGTATCTGCCTCTGTGGACCTTACATTCTGCTGGGGAAGATGGACACACACACACACCCAAAAGTAAATTGACAAAATAGCTGTATGTTGTAATGAGTGATTTAAAGAAAATACCTACTTTAGGTGGGGTGATCAGAGGAGGTTTATCTGAGGGAATAACTTGAGATTTCACTCAAAGAAGAGAGGGAGCTAAGCCGAGGGCAAAACAGGAGAGCGAGCGTTTCAGTCAGAAATAACAGCAAGTGCAAAGGCCTGAAAAGAGCAAAGAGCTTGAATGGAAAGACCAGGGTAGCTGGACCGTAGTAGTAAGCCAGAGGAGGGAGGATCAGGTGAGGTGGAGGAAGCAAGCAGGGGTCAGATTTCACAGGGCCATGGCAGGGAGTGTGTGTTGTATTCTGGGGGCAACGAGAAGCCGCGAAGGGTTTAAGTAGAGAAGTGAAGTGATTTGGAATATGGATTGATTCATTCAATACATGAAATGTTTATTGAAACCTTACTGTGTACCAGGCACTGTTCTGGGCACTGGGGTACAGCATGGAAAAGGATAAATTCCTGTATTCATGAAGCTAATAATCTAGTGGTGGGCGCATAATCAAATAAACAAGAAAAACATCAGATAAGCATTATACAGATGATGACCATTGTTTAAATCATAGTATATGTTCTTAAGACTTTGTGTATATATATACATACTTCTCCTTTGTTATCAGCTTTTCTTTCCCCTAAACAACTTATGGTAGGATTTTTTCTGTGTTACATTAAATGAACAGCTTTCTTTTATTTGGAAGCATCAATTTGTTTTGTAGATTAAGTATGGCCAAAATAATACTACATAAATGAAAAAAATACTGTGCAGCAACAAAAACTTATCTAAGTCATCTGTTTGGAAAGAAGTATATAGTAACTTCCTTTGGACAGTCTGACATGTGGCTCTCCTGCCTCATCCCATGTTCCAGCAGCCCCTCATGATAACTTTGACCTGTTAATGTGGTTAGTTAAATTTATGGATTTCCTATTTATTGAACCAATTCATACATTCCTAAAATGTACCTTAATTGACTTCTGTTATTATATTAGTGTCCTGATGGATTCCCTTTGCCAATACATATATTTTAGGATTTTAGTATCAATATTCGTGAGATCTATAGTTTCCTTTCTTAGTATTTTCTTTGTCAGATTTTGGTGTTAGCATTTGACTGCTTTATAAAAAAAATCGGGAAGCTCTTTTTCTGAGTTTTGGAACAGATTAAATTGCATAAGTATTATTCTTTCATTTAATTATCAAATACATATTTACTGAACATTCACTGCGTGCCAGGCATTGGGCTGATGCTGGGTAATCACAAGTAGACAAAACAGACATGATTCCTGTCCTCATAAGGCTTGGTTTATTAGGTAAATAGACATTAGTGAAATAATTATGATTATGTAATTATAAACCATGATAAATACTCTGAAAGAAATCGTTGAAGATCTACTTTGACTGTTCTTTTCATGTATTTGAGTAAATGGTTATTGCGTTAATACACACTAAAAATTAATTCTTTTAAAATTAATATTTGTTGAAGATTTGATATGTAATTAGTTCTGTGATAAATACATAAGTAAATAAAATGAGGTCTTCATAATTATAAAAGTTAAAATAAAAATAATGGTGATAGTAGCTACCATGGTAGGTGGTATATTGCACATTTTTTGATTGAAGAAATTAAGACTTACATTAAGTAGACACTTCAGTTATGTCTGTGACACCTCCAGTTGTACACTCCTCTGGAAATTCCACTAAGATCATAGTAACAGAGTAAAGATATAAATCCACAAAGATCAAGAGAGTGAGAAAGGAGAAGATAAATGAAATCAGTATTTGGGAAACTACAAAAGAAGGTGGTCAATTACTAAATGATTTAGTGGATTAGAGAATGCTGAAGGCTGAAGAGAGGTAAGCCAACAAGAGAAGCAAGCCGATTCCCTCCACAGAATCTGGAAAAGGCTCAGGATTTAGAGGTACCAAGTACTTCTCAGGGCAGGAATATGGGTGGAATAGAAATAGAAGTATCTGTAAACTGTGGTATCTTTTAAAAAGAAAAGAGAAAATACAACTTACGTAAAAGAAGAGATTCTTTTTTTAAAAAAGGGAGAGAAATTATTCAGGAAGCAAGAAAGGATTAGATAATAAAGCTGAAGAACTCTCCTAAAAAATAGAATAGCCACAACAATTAGACAAAAAGAGTGAGAAAGTATTTAGAAAATAAAGGTCCAGTCAAGAAAGTTTTTCATCTAATCCAGTGGCAGGAAGAAAAATCTATAACGAAATCAGTACTATAGATATGTGGGAGAATCTGGAACATGATACAGTGGGTAGCCAGTGATACCAACAGCCAGTGTCATTGAGATGGGATATGCCATGAAAGGTTTCAGAGAGGTACTGATACCTGAAATCTAAGTAAGTATTCAAATGATAAGCCAAAAAAGGGCACTAGTGTATACATTTTCAGGGCAATAGAAATAGCAAATGCAGAGGTGGAAACACGATACACATGAGGAACTGCAAGCAGTTCATTATTTGAGAAATTCAGTATACTTTACAAAAAATAGCATGTATAGTTTTATAATAGTACACCTTTTTTCAAAAAGGATTTGAGGTAGAACTGTGTGAATATATTTAAGATTCTTTAGAAAAAGTAGCAATATTGATTATATCGTTCATTATGTCAAGAGGGGAGAATTAAATTGGGATTCAGGAGACCAGGATTCTAGTGCAGACCTACCACTAACTTGTTGAGACCTTAGTGTGATAATGTTGTTGACTGCCTTCCCAGTAATCACCTCCCTTTTTCTTCCCTTCCCCCAAACCACAATTTTGTCTAGCTTTTGGGGTGATCCCATGCTTCAGGAGCAGCTTGGGCGGGTGAGAGTGGGGGGCTGTGTGACTCTTAGTTACTCTAAGCTCATTATGGTAATTCCACTCTCTTTGGTTAGTGATTGTTTTAGGAATAAACGTGTGACTCAGTTCTGGCCAATGAGTTGAGAATGGGGTGCCTGCAGAGAGAATTCTGGGAAAGCTTTCTCACCGAGGACAAAGGAAAAGATGCCCTCTCCCTGCCTTCATCTTATTCTAGCTCTGAAGATGTGTTTGAGCCCAGTGTACGGATGCAACAGAGCAGTTTTCAGGCTTAAGGGTTCCCTCCTCTGCTCCTGAAGCTGAGGATTGTTTTTAAAAATATGGTGCCTTTGTTGCTACTCCTTTTCTAAGTTGCAAGTGTAATCTGGTTTGGGAGGGTCTTTACTTCCAGCTCTGCTTTCCTCTTTGAGACCACTGTCACCAGGAGATACAGCCCTTGCTTTCCAAAGGTCACACACTCACTCTAGGAGTATTTTGTGAGCGCATTCTAAGATCTCCAGGCCACCGGGACACTTTCATCATAGAGACTTTTTCTCGTTTGTCTTGATAAAATGCAAGGTATAGCATAGTACTAGGCACATAATAGTCATCACTAATAGTTTTGTTTAATGAAGGGTGAATCAAATATTACTTATGTAGGGGTGGGGAGAGGTTTTATTTGTGTTCTATTTGATTTTATTATTTCCAGCCAGTAGAACATGGGTGTGGTTCTATAATCTGTGCATTTTGAAAGGGTTTTTTCAATGAGGCAAAATTGATTCCTGTTTATCTCTGCGAAGAAAATTTTCTTTAGAAATTAAAGAATTGGGGGAAAACCACTTCAATCTATGTGTGTTACTACTTCTTATACAGCAAATTTAGCCTTTAGCTCTGGAGACTTGACAAAGAAGGGAAACATTACAAAATTGTACCTAATGCAAACTAGATGCTCAGTAAACATTTATTTATATAGTAGATATGCCTGAAATAGAACTATTCACTTTATGATTTAATTTTTTCTTTTTTCATTTTAGCATTTATGACATTAGCAGAGAACAGGACTATGTCAAGAAGTCCGGGGGTATACTTGGTGCAAATGAATTAAGACCACCCTCCCAGCTCCATTCCCTGTGAGAGAAGACCGAGACAAGGTTCATATCAGAGAAGAGTGGGTATTAAACTAAATGCTATAAGCTATTACTAATGAATCCAAAGCTGCACAGTACAGTTTTTTAGATTTTAATTTAGATCATGTAAAATGAAAGGACTTTTTTAAAAATTCTAACTTCCAGTAGCTACAGATTTCTTATAATTATTAGTCCAAAATTGATAGGTGATTAAGTTTGCAAATTGCATCAGAAAAGGTGTGTGTGTTCAAGAGAAATTGTCACACTCCTCTATTTGTATTTCTTTGAAACTATGATTTATTTTACTTGATTTTAAATTGAGATATTTTAAATAGTAGAAGTAATACATGCTTATGTAAGAAAAATCTAAATTGTAGTGATATATATAAGGCAAAAGTATAAGTTCTCCTTTTTGTCCACTCCCCAATCACCATTGGTGTATATACTGTTAACGGTTGGATTTCCCATCTTTTCTACATCTTTTTCTGTATACTTCCAAACACATAATTTTTTATGGTTTTTTTTTTTTACCAAAATGACAGATAATACATATTATTCACTCAGTAGTATACAATAGATATCTTTGTACGTCAGTATATACAGATTTACTTTGTTTTTATTTAGTAAGTGCAAGGTGTTTCCCTATTGATGGCAATTTAGGTTGTCTCCAGTGTTTTTGCTGTTATAGGTGTTGGTGCATGGAACACCCTTGGACATATAACCCCTGCACTTATGCTAATATTTCTGAGGAACAGATTCCCAGAAATGGAATGGTTATTTGGTATGCCCATTTAAGTTTTTGTTACTTTCTGCCAAATTGTGTTCTAAAAAAGCTGTATATATCTTAAACTGGCAGTCCTTTGATATCTTAAAGGTAAGGGTAGTACATTTTAGGATTAGGTGATTAAAGAATGGGCTGTTCCTTCAACAACTGTCAAATGACCTACTTAGAGGAGATACAGTATATAGGCATGGAGAGTATTAAAAGGTGTAGGTTGCCTTCTACTAATAAGGGCCTTTAATGGCACATATTGTTGGGTTCTTAGTGTTTCTGTCTCTGATAAGTGCTATTGCTTAATTCACAAACAGGAGTTGTGGTCATGTAAGTCTGGGGGAGATGTAGAAGTGGCTAGATTCTGTTAGATTACTGTGACACCTAAGTTGTTGACGTTTGTTCATCTCATTATTTGCTTTCAGACCAGATGCTTATAGAATGGAAAATAGATACCTGTGGTATAGCATCAGAAGCTGGTTTATAATTTTTTTATCTCTCTTATTAGAAGTTATAAAGAGAGAAAAAAGTGTCCCGAAATCAGACACTCAGTATCCCTGTCATGGATTTTGAGATGGGGGAGATTGATGCAGGGCGCTTTGAGCAGAATCCAACTTGTTGTGTCAAGCTTGACCTAACTTTTTTTTTTTTTTTTTTTTTTTGCAGTACGCAGGCCTCTCACTGTTGTGGCCTCTCCCATTGCGGAGCACAGGCTCCGGACGCACAGGCTCAGCGGCCATGGCTCACGGGCCCAGCCGCTCCGCGGCATGTGGGATCTTCCCGGACCGGGACACGAACCCGTGTCCCCTGCGTCGGCAGGCGGACTCTCAACCACTGTGCCACCAGGGAAACCCAAGCTTGACCTGACTTTTAAGATCCAATCCACAAATGGCAGAGAAACGTGCCCAAAGCCAGGTGCTACAGGAAAGAATATTAACTGAGTTTTCAGAGCCATTTTGATTCAACTTCAGTTTTTTCCATGTGCTCTTTGTTGATCACTTAAACAGTAAGGGACACTCTTTATGCTTTACAGACAGGTACTTTTCAAGTTACCTTCTTAGATGTTGCTTTAGATTTCTTTGTGGAATAGCCCCCTCTTCTTTCTCTTAATATTCTGATCATCTTGAATGTTAAACTAGAGCATGTGCATTGCTCAGCAAAAAATGAAACTATCCATTTATTTAACGCTCCTCGTTTTGTACGCTTGTTTTAGGCGGTTAAATGAAAGCGCATTGTGTGGGAAGAGACAACGTCAAATGATTTATCAGTAAAATTCTCATTATGTCCTTAATTATAGAGCAGGAAACTTGTGCTTTCTTGAGAGTATAATTGAGGTCATTTATTATGAAGTCATGAAAGATTCAGGGTTTACTGTGGTTTTCCATTAACTTCTCTTTTGATATGCTTTTCCTTCTGCCAACTGTAAAATTATTACTTTTCTAACATATGGCTATTTGGAGAGTGCTGACATAAAAAGGAAGCATTTTTAACCATAAATAAATGGTTTTAGAAGTTACAGTATAAAAGTACAAAATAAGTCATTTCTTACTTGTTCCTCCTTGTTTATTTTAAATCATTACCATTAGTCCTAGCTTTATTGGGAGCAGTACTCCCCACATTGTATTAGATGGGGTCTTTTAAATTGCATTATTTCTCACAGTTTTCAGTTTATTATTGTGCGTTGATGCTCAAAATTGGGGATATATGTAGTATTCAGTACTTGTGAAACTTATAATCTATTAACATCTTGCAGAATTTAGGGAAGTTGATAATCATAGATTGGTCATTTCCAAAGCTATGACAACTTTTATTTCTTTCACTTGTAAGCAACATCTTTCACAAATATTGAGCCTCATGGTATAATTAGATTCTTTAAATATTATATTGCCTTTTTAAAAATTTAAATACTAGGTTTCCAAAATTATAATTTTTAAAGGAATCCTGATTTGCATTTGAGCTAGCTGTACAGATTATTTGTAAAAGGAGTTTGCAAGTGCATAGGCTTCCCAGTTTGTTTTGAGGAAGTAGCTAAAGAAAGCCATAATTTTTAAATTGTTATCACTGGTGTTTTGCTGTTTGAATCTCTTTAGAATATCCATATTTTTCACAGCACTGGTATACCGATATTGAAAGAGAGAAGGTGAAACTGAGGAAAAATCAAAGTCAGATACAATCGATATAGATCAGATGTGCCAACTTCAGAATATTCTTAAGTGTTTCATCCTCTTTTCTTTCTTTCCTTGCTATTTATAATCTTTTATTTTTGATACGATGAAGTATTATTATCAAAATCATTTTTAAATTACCTTGGGAATTGAAGCATTAGGACAGTTTAGTCCAAATGAATTTTACTGAAATGTTTGTTTTGATTTCTGTAATAGTCTAGGGTTTTTTAATCTGTTGTTCATAAATTAATTTTAATTAAAAAGCTTATGTTTTCTTTAACTTTTGAATTCTAGTGTAATTGGCAGAGTCCTGGTATAAGTAGGAAGCCAGATTAATGTACTTATTTATACTGTAAGACCCAAACTTCCAGTCTTACATAAATTATTCTCTCTATTATTTACAAATAATCAGTGTGTATCCGCCCCCCCAACCTTGTTAAAGAGAATAGAGAGGATGTAAATAGAAAGGAGTAAACAAATCAAATAGTTCAATGTTATGAGAACTCATTAGGCTCAGTTCTTGCTAAGTGAGGACTGGTAAAATCAAAAGACACAAGGGCTCAATCAAGAGAATTACTGGATTGAGTCAGTAGTTCTCAATTAGGAAGCATGCCTCTCATGGGAGGGGTATACCAGCATCTTTGGGATAACACATGGGTATGGTTTGAAGAAAGCACTTTCAAGAAAAGTAATAAAGTTTTATTTTTGTAAAATGATGATTTTATAATACAGCCCATAAGAAGTAAATTTTAATAGACATGTACAGGCTGGTGAGGAAGCCCCAAAGAAACATGATTTCTAATGTGTTTGCTGAGTGTGCAGTAGTAGGCTCCTTCCAAGGAACCTAACAGACTTCCTTGGGGATTTGGTGAGAAGACAGGAAGGGTAAGTTTATCAAAATGTGGCTTAGGTTTAAAAAAATTTAAGAATGAGAAGAATTGGTCTAAGCAGTTGCTGACCACCAACTTGACACTACAGTTGCATCTGCTTTTACCCAGTGTGGCTACAGCGCCCAGCTTGAAACCAAAAGGGATTTATTCTTGCATTAAAAGTCATTCACCCTCAGTTATAATCCATTTAGGTTATTTTCACATGTGAGATCTTTTAAGATAGTCCAGATATGGTAGCCAAAACACATTGTAAATGTCTTAATCATACAGGAAGGAAATAGATGATTATTTCCTATTATCATAGATGATATATTTCCTGTATCAGTATTCAGTGATATTTAGTGTGCCACTTTTCCCCATCCTTTGGTTATCTTAAACAGTTGCATTATTTTTTTTGTGTTGTGCAGTTTTTGAGACAGTGTCCTTGAGTTCAGACTCTCTCTTCCAGAGGGCAGTTTCAATTCTCCATACTTCTTACTTGGACTCTGCATCTGAGCATGGTTTTCAGTACAGTCAAGTGACTGGTGAAAAATGACATTTTCTTAAATGAGGTGAGGTGCTTGGTACACACTGTGTCTGTTTTATTTTAGTTTTAAAGAAAGAGACCCATTATTTTTGATATATAAGCCTAGTTCTTTTTAGCTATCCCATTTCAGCTGAAATAAAAGATCCTTGGAAATAGTCACTTGAAAGGTAATTATAATATATTCTAGGGAATAGAAAAATAATAAATGTCATTAGTCTTTTAGCAGGAGGAATTCAGATGATGCATTTTTAAAAGTTAAATTTCAAGGCAAAATAACATGTTTATAACATTTGATTATTCTCTCCTTATACGGTACAAAACTCTTTACCAAGAAAAAAAAGCAAGTAACTGTACTCACGAAGAACTTCAAGAAACTTACGGGTTTCTTCTGTTTGAAACTGAAAATCAGGTAAGGGAATTCGATCGTAGAAAAGTAATTTTGTGATGTTAATGTACAAAATTAATTATATCATTAAAGTTAAATATTGGTATTTTAGGTCTATAAAGTTTGTAAGATTACCAGTTCATCAGTCTTTTTTGTTAGTTTGGTGGCAATGTAAATGACAGTGAAAGCTTGTCATGAAAGAGATTGGATTTCTACAACTTTCCATAGGTTTTCTTTAGTTTTATCTTGAATACATTTGTAAGCTCGTGGTGAGATTTTGATTAATACAGATTCCTTAAGTATTAATAATGACTTTTAATGGAGTGAATGGATATTTTCTATTCTCGATCATTGTTTAGATAGATATTTTCTATTTCTTGTGGAGGTTTTTCAAGTTTAAATTACATGATTTTGGGGACAAGATGAACACGTTCAGCATTCTAGTTACTTGGAATTGTTTCATGCCTTATTTTGAAAATTGAACATCCATATTGTTGGTTGTACCTAAATTGTGGAGAAGGAAACTACTGTGTGCAGGTATGTCTCCAGAGATGTGTGTGGCTTCTAGATACAGTTCAGCAATGCTAGAGATCTATAATCCAACTTAAAGTAATTCAAAGGTAGTATTTCGGTTGAGGTCATGATTTTTAAAGAACAGGGATAGATTTGCTAAAGAATAATTAACATTACCATATAACTTATGGATTATATAGTAATACTAGAGAGTTTGTTTAACTTCCAAATAAGATATGTTATGGATTCATACTAAAAAAAAAAAAAAAAAAAAGCATTTGCGGAGAAGACATTTTCAAATTTAGTGATTCCCAAGCTGTAATTGAAAAAGAAATCTTCAAGAGAGGACTTATCTGTGAGCTTGTTTAATTTGGTTTTGCTGGTGACATTTTTGTTAACAGAAATAATAAAATTTCACGAAAAAGTTTGAGCTGTTAATATTAACTAAAACACAATTGCCTTACGTAAGCTTGCTTTGTGCCATGAATGCATAGAACGTACAGATTCTGTATTGAAAGTCTGTATATAGATTATAGAGTTATTTCATGGACCCTCCCAAGAACGATATGATAAGCAAAGTACGATCTTTTGTTTAAGGCAAAGTTGGTATGTCAGCGTGGACTCTGTGTTGGCAGCAGTGCTATCAGCACTCTGGGTGACCCAGGGAAAGGTACGTCTGTAAGGAAAAGGAATCTCTTTTACAAGGTGAAGTGGGGTTTAGTTAGTTACATAAGATACCTATGTTAAATGCTAGTTTCATTGATGATAAATAGTGATCTTTGGAAGCAGACCTTTAAACATATAAATGAGCTTTGAGTCTAAGACTTAAGGTTTTCTAATAGGAGTTATCTTTTTTAAAAGGATGGTTGGACTAGAAAAGGTACTGAAGGTATCTTTCAGTGCCAAGAGTTTAGTGCAGTCATCTGGGGCTAGTGAGGATTTCTTCTGAATTATCATAATGGCAGTAGGAACACATAATAGAGGGAACTGACGCACCTTGGCAACTGTGGAATGTGAGGAGTAACAAAGAATCAAATGTAAGGTAACTTACACTGCACTGATATTGTCAGTAGAAGAGAGACACGGAGGAGAGGAAATTGTAGGGAAGCTGTTGAGTTAAAAGAGAAAGGTAATCTTACTGTCAAGAATGTGGATTAGCACTAATTTCTTTAAGCTTCACTTTCCTCATCTGTAAAATAGATGAAACTATCATCTAGATTTGCTGTGAGGATTACATGAGACTGTGTCAAGTGCTTAGCTTGGAGCTTACACCTAAATGAACACTACTACTTCAGTGAGCTAAATTTGAGAAATAATGAGGTGGTCATAAGTGTTTCTGAAAGCTGTCCTGCTGGTGGTAAAAATAGTTGGAAAAGGGATTAGAACTGGAGGTTGGGGTTCAAGGTGGCAGCGGGTGGGTGTTAGCTGAAGCCAAAAACATTGTTACATGGGGCAGCAAAGATGGCAAGAGCAGAACTTTCAGGTGGTTATGGGAGCAAGGGATGGGGCCACGGGGCAAGGCTAGGAAGAGGGAGTTGAGAGCAGTCCAGGGGATGAAGAATCAGGAGGTGGAGTTTCACAGAGAACAGAAGGCTGTAAGGAGGGGTGTTAGCAGTGTCAGATGCTACAGAAGTTGGAGATCAGCACTGAGAAGGATTACTGGGCTCCATGGCTACATTCCTGCTGACCATTTCTTTTAAATAACAACTTTATTGAGATAACATTCACATACCATTCGTTTCACCTGTTTAAAGTATACAATTTTTTTTAGCATATTCACTAAAATGAATATGCAGCCATCAGCACAATCAATTTTAGACCATTTTCATCAGTCACTCCCCACTCCCACCAGCCTAAGCAACCAGTACTCTACTTTTTGCCCCTATGGATTGGCCTATTCCAGACATTCCATGTAGATGGGATCGTATATGACCTTTTGTGACTAACTGTTTTACTTAGCTTAGTGTTTTTGAGATTCATCCATGTTGTAGCATATACTTCATTCCTTTTTTGACTGAATAATATTCCACTGTACCGCATTTTCTTTATCCATTCAGCACTTGATGGACATTTGGTTGTTTCTACTTTTTGGCTATTATAAAAAAATGGTACTATGTACGTTCTTGTCCAGGTCTTTATGTGGACATGTTTTTTCATTTCTGTTGGGTTTATACCTAGGAGTGGAATTGCTGGCTCATATGGTAACTCTGTGTAAAACAAATGTTTTTTTAAACTTATATTCAGCTCTTCTAAAGGACATGAAAGGGGATAAGTTCATAACCCCAATAACAGTTTACCTAAAACCTTTTTTTCCTTCTCCCCTACTCTTTTTAACCCCCCCTTCTTTTCATTATGAAAAATGCTAACATAGAAAAAGTAGAGAGCATAGTATAATATACCTATCACCTACGTTTAACAGATAATGTTTTGCATTATTCTCTTCATTTGTTTAAAAAAGTTTTTTTTTCTGAAAATTGTGAAAGTGAATTACAAGCAAACACCTCAGCTTACATCTCTAAAAATTAAGGCCATTTTTGCGCTTTACTGCAGTCACATGAGTTTATTGTTGATGTTTGAGAGGCTGGCTTCAGTAGGGTGGTGGAGTAGATAGAGGCTGGATTGCTCCTATAAATACACAATCTTCTTCATCACATGTACTGGGGGTAATAATAAAATAGCACTACTGCCTGTGTGTGTTCTATAGTTTTGGGCTCAAATAGAAATGGATAGTTCTGTGTATGAAAGTAATCCTTTATATTACTGTAGTGTATTATAGTTTTAAAAGTTTATGGATCTTTTTAAATCTTCCTGAGAACCCTGTGATTTATGTATCTATACTCATGCCCACCTTGCCCGCTTAAGTGACATACTCCTCAGTCACATGGTTATTATTAGCAGTAAGTGAAAAACCTGGAACTGGAACCCAATCTCCTGGCCACAAGTTTATTGCTCTGTCTGCTATATCCATGTCCTCACCATTGTCTTTTATGTTTCAAAAGAGATACTTCAGGAATATCTCTGAAATGTGTCCTTTCCTCCTTATTCTCACTGCTGCTGCCGGGTGGGGATCCTCTTCTCCTGTCGTAACTTAAAGGAGTCTCTCCCCTCTTGAGACTCACTTCTCTATTAAGCTGCAGTGGGCTGTGATGTGGCTACAGTGGTGAACAAAACAGATATAACCCCCGCCTCCCTGGAATTCACAGCCCAGCAGAATAAGCTGCTTGAAGGCAGGACCTCGTTGTATTTCCCTTTGTGGCACTGCTGCCTGGCACACAGCTGCAGTGTAGTAGACCTCAGCACACATTCTTAAATATGAGTACTTACTGAGATGTTTTGCAAAAAATAACTTGAGAATCAGATTACTATAGGCCTTTTCACTGAATGATTGCATGGAGAAAAAACAGACTCACGAAGACTTTTCCAAACATGTGATACTCTTATCCCTTTTCACTTACCATACCCAAATAGAAAACTGGTTGTCGAACAGATGTATTGTATCTTAGCTCTAATGTTTCCATACCTTTAGAATATCTCAAATAGTTTTTAAAAGGTAAGCAGTTTCAAAATAGTTTTTTAATGTTAGCATTTATTTGTCTTTTGTGTTGTCTTGTTCAGTTAAAGGTAACCCATGTGTAAATAATCTTTTTAAAGTGTAAATTAATCTATTTTTATACTTTTATAGGTGTATACATTTCCAAATACTCAGACTATCTTCATGCAAGACCTTGGTATCATGGGAAGTCTGGTTATGTTGTAGTTTTTAATCTAATTAAGGTAAAGACTAAATGTGCTTCTATGTAATTTTTCTTTTAAAAATGAAAGATTATCAGTCTGTGATAATGTTCTTTGCAGATCATTTGCTACACATAGTCCTTGCCAAAGACAGCTATCTAAAGTCAGAGAAAATAACTGCTTTTTGCTTTCCTTTACGGACAAAGCTTTTTTTAAATTCATTTTATAGATGATCTATGAATATGTTTTTTTAAAAAAAGCTTCAAAATAATACAACAGGTATTCAGTGAAAAGCTTTCCTCTCACCCTGTCCCACAATGCCACTTTTTAAATAGTAAATAACAGAAAACGAGTAGCTGCTTATAAAGCAGTGTGATTTCAGTTATAAGAGATGAATTTAGAAAGCAACATTCATTGATTTAAGTTGTCAAAATGAGAAACCTTTATATATTTTTTTAACCCCTAAAACATTGAGACCTTGTTCACAGTTTCATGGGGCACCTGCAACTGATGATCTCAGAAATTTTTAAATGCCCTTAAATAGTCCAGTATAAATGAATCACGCAATTAGAATTTTCACTCAAATAGTAGGAAAACTCTAATTTTAGAGGTTGGGGGGCTTTTTGAGGACATATTCTGTGGTCTTGTTTTGGTTTTGCTTTTGTTTTAGCTTTCCTACTATCTTAAGTTCTTTGGTTATAAACCTAACACTACTGATTTTTTTAAGAGTGTGAACTCTTCATATTCCAAAACTTGTCCCCAAGAACTGGAGGGAAAGTAGCATTGCATTGGCTCATAGTCACTGCTTCCCTCCCTTACTCTTCCCTCTACTGCTCTGTGATAAGTGCTGTAGTTCTGCCGCAGACAACGTGCCTGTCAGCTCAGGTAACAAACATTTTTTGCTTATGTCAGATTGTGCCTCGCCATTGGTTTCGTGCCCCCATATCCCACCCTGTCTGGTGGATACTGCTGTTTAGTTTTTGCCTATGTGCTCTCAGTCTTCCTTACTTTACTGCTTAGAAGGCAGCCCTGCCCAACATCATAAGCTGTTTGATGGGGAGAGAATACAGGTTTTGATTGCTCACTGAAGTACCATTTATATTATTTGTCTTCTTAGTATTGCCTTTGGTGGTCCTGTTGATGAAGAGGCGGGACCTTGACAGCAAACATGTGTATATGTTCTTTATTAGGCTACTTTTAAATAAATCCTAGAGTCAGATTATTGCTATTTGAAAACATTTGATTAGTCTTAATATTTACATTCTAGGGAAGAGTCAAGTTTGTGTCTGAGAATTATACAACTAACTATACCAGCCCATCTTCTGGCTATGATTGCCACGTGGCTGTAAGTACTAACAAGTTTTCTCACAAGACAAGTCAGTTTCGCACCTTTGAACTGAATCAGGTATAGTCACCTGGGAATAAATCATTTCTAAATCTAAGGAGTTAAATTTTGGGGTTGGGTAGGGTTGAAATAAACTTGATGCACGTGGAATTCTGTAGTATTACCCTGATAATACTTATTTTGCTTCTTTCAGTATTACCTCTATGAACTTTCAGGCAGCACTGTTATTGAGCGACCCAGACAGATCTGTCCTTATGTGATTGTAGCTTTTCAGTACAGGGAACCTAAAAAGATGGCAGCACCAGCTCATAATCATAAAAGCAAGTAAGTAATTATGTACATACTTTGTTTTACTGGATTTCTTTCCTTTGCTCTTATAAAATATGCTTCTTTTTTTTCCCCCTAGACTTGAACTCAAAGAAGATGGTAAGAAATTATTTAATTGGTTCTTTTAGCTGTTTCTTTAAGTAAATGTTTTGTTCATAAATAAAATAATCAGTTTCTTTCTTACCCTCATTTCTCACAGTTCTCATCTATCCATGGAAAGGGAAATTAATTATTCAAGGCTGTCTGATGTGTGATATAACTCTTTGGTCCTCTTACGGCACATTGGTTCCAAAACAACTGTAAGTATTGAATAAGTGCCTTTACTGATGCTTGTATAATTTTTTGATTCTCATTTTGAGGTCTCGCTTGTTGGCACTGGTGTGAAATACAGCAACTGTACTTGGTTTTAGATTACTCCTGGGGAGATGTATAGAGCACAGGGCCATGACACAGGAGACCTAAATTCAGATATAAATCTGACCGTTGCCTTGAAATAAGTTAGTTTTATAATCTTTGACAAATCACTTTTTATATTTTAGTATCTTAATCTATTTATGGGAAAATGATCTCTCAGGCTAAATTAATTTACTTGATGCTAGAAGTTTGACTTTCCCCAAGAAACAACTTGGACTTGCCTAGATAACAGATGCAACAGATTCTAGCCACTGAATTCTATTAGAATCTTTATAAGGTTTGCAGTATCTAGCTTTTTAATTTTCACACGATTTTCCTAGACTAGTATTAGAGTAGCCTTTACATGTATTTACATTATGATGAATTACAGTACTTGCTTCTGCAGAGAGAACTGTGAAGGGCATCTTGTGATATCTTTTTGTTTAATCTATTCTTAGTTTGCACCCAAAACTGTTGAAAGTTAGACATGCTTTAATTGAAAAATAAAATGAAAACTGGTGTGCTATTAGAAATCATTTACTTTCTACTGGCCTTTTTTAAGAAGAGAGAGGGAATTTATAGCCCATAGAATAAATTAAGGATTCTGTGAATAAATAAATGGGAGAGAAGGGAAAGTTCTTTCTCACTGTAGAGTGCAACTAATAGGTATAGAAAGAGCGATGGAATTTGGAAATCACATTTTGGCAACATCATAATAATCAGTGGAGGCTTGATGTAGTAGGTGAAAGTTTGATGGTATTTACATATCTCGCAAAGGAAAAAATAAAGACTTTACAATGGAAGAAGCTACAGAGACCATCTTAACTAAGTGGTTAAGTTAATGTCACCAGGAGAGGAATAAACATCATGTGCTTCCTGATACGATGCACAGAGAATAACACGATATCAGTCTGTGGTGCTCCTGCCAATCTAATCAGGAAGAAAGGTTAGACATGCCCAGATTGAGGGACATTCTGCAAAATAAATGGTCTATATTATTCAAAAATATCAAGGTCACTGAAGATAAAGACTCAGAGATTGTTGCAGACTGAAGGAGACTAAAGAGACATACGTAAATGCAATGTGGCATCCTGGATTGGATCCTGAACCAGAAAAAAGTACCTTCTTTTGTTACAAGGGACCTTAGTGAGACAGTTGGCAACATTTGAATGAGGTCTGTAGGTTAAAAAATTGTCCTGTATCATTGTTAATTTGTTGATTTTTGCTAATTGTTTTGTGGTTATATAAGGAAATATTTTTCTTAAGGGTACACATTAAGAAGTATTTGGGGGGAAAGGAGGCATCTGTAAGTCTGCAAGTATTTAAAAATGAGTTTTAAAGAAGGAAAAGGTAGTCAGGGGAAATGATGCAAGTCTGGCTGCGGTTCATCCTGTGGCACTGCATGGTCGGCAGTCCCATATTATCAAAAGTTCTTACGTAGTGTAATTTCTAGAAGATTCTCGTTCCAATATGCATAATTCTTCCACATGTCTGGATATTTTGGTTATAACAGAAATGCATGCATTCAGAAAATGGGAACACATTTGCAGACCATGGTTTATGAGGTCACATACTCAAAAATCTATAATATTTATGAATATGTACATTATTTGATCTGGCGTTTATAGATTTAAGAATTTTTTGTGGTTATAATATTTTTGTTTGCTTTATATTCGAAAGCCAAAACTTATGAAGCTGTAGTTTCAGTGTTTATTACATCACATGATATTGTTATTTTGTTTTTTAGACCACACGAACTAGAGTTTAAGTATGTAATGAAAGTGTCGTCTTTGAAAAACAGACTACCAGAAGCTGCTTTTAGAAAACAGAATTACGTGGAGCACAAAGGTCTGTTCAGATGTCATGGTACACTGCATGTCCTGAGCTCTGTTCCAGTTCTTTTCCACCCTCTCTTTCATACACACATGCACGCGTGCATGTGCACTCTCTCTCTCGCCCTCTTACTTCTGTTTTCCCTTAAGTACTTCTTAAAAGGGTCTTTTGTGAAAGGTGTAGAGTAGCTCTGTGATTCAGTTCTTGGGAGGTTCCGCCTCTACCTACTTTCTGGAGAGTTTATATCGTAAATGGGTGCTGAATTTTCTCAAAAGCTTTTTCTGCATCCATTGAGATCATCATATGGTTTTTATCCTCCAATTTGTTAATATGGTGTATCACATTGATTGATTTGCGTATATTGAAGAATCCTTGCATTCCTGGGATAAACCCCACTTGATCATGGTGTATGATCCTTTTAATGTGTTCTTGGATTCTGTTTGCTAGTATTTTGTTGAGGATTTTTGCATCTATGTTCATTAGTGATATTGGCCTGTGGTTTTCTTTCTTTGTGACATCTTTGTCTGGTTTTGGTATCAGGATGATGGTGGCCTCGTAGAATGAGGTTGGCAGTGTTCCTCCCTCTGCTATAATTTGGAAGAGTTTGAGAAGGATAGGTGTTAGCTCTTCTCTAAATGTTTGATAGAATTTGCCTGTGAAGCCATCCGGTCCTGGCCTTTTGTTTGTTGGAAGAATTTTAATCACAGTTTCAATTTCACTGCTTGTGATTGGTCTGTTTATATTTTCTGTTTCTTCCTGGTTCAGTCTCGGAAGGTTGTGCTTTTCTGAGAACTTGTCCATTTCTTCCAGGTTGTCCATTTTATTGGCATATAGTTGCTTGCAGTAGTCTCTTATGATCCTTTGTATTTCTGCAGTGTCAGTTGTTACTTCTCCTTCTTTCATTTCTAATTCTGTTGATTTGAGTCTTCTCCCTTTTTTTCTTGATGAGTCTGGCTAATGGTTTATCAACTTTGTTTATCTTCTCAAAGGACCAGCTTTTAGTTTGATTGATCTTTGCTATTGTTTCCTTCATTTCTTTTTCATTTATTTCTGATCTGATCTTTATGATTTCTTTCCATCTGCTAACTTTGGGGGTTTTTTTGTTCTTCTTTCTCTAATTGCTTTAGGTGTAAGGTTAGGTTGTTTATTTGAGATTTGTCTTGTCTCTTGAGGTAGGATTGTAGTGCTGTAAACTTCCCTCTTAGAACTTTTGCTGCATCCCATAGGTTTTGGGTCGTGTTTTCATTGTCATTTGTCTCTAGGTATTTTTTGATTTCCTCTTTGATTTCTTCAGTGATTTCTTGGTTATTTAGTAGCGTGTTGTTTAGCCTCCATGTGTTTGTATTTTTTACAGTTTTTTTCCCTGTAATTGATATCTAGTCTCATAAAGTTGTGGTCAGAAAAGATACTGGATACGATTTCAATTTTCTTCAATTTCCCAAGGCTTGATTTGTGACCCAAGATATGATGTATCCTGGGGAATGTTCCATGAGCACTTGAGAAGAAAGTGTATTCTGTTGTTGTTGGATGGAATGTCCTATAAATATCAGTGAAGTCCATCTTGTTTAAGGTGTTATTTAAAGCTTGTGTTTCCTCATTTATTTTCATTTTAGATGATTTGTCTGTTGGTGAAAGTGGAGTGTTAAAGTCCCCTACTATTATTGTGTTACTATGGATTTCCCTTTTTATGGCTGTTAGCATTTGTCTTGTGTATTGAGGTGCTCCTATGTCAGATGCATAATATTTACAGTTGTTATATCTTCTTGGATTGATCCCTTGATCATTATGTGGTGTCCTTCTTTGTCTCTTGTAATAGTCTTTATTTTAAAGTTTATTTTGTCTGATATGAGAATTGCTGCTCCAGCTTTCTTTCAATTTCCATTTGCATGGAGTATCTTTTTCCATCCCCTCACTTTCAGTCTGTATGTGTCCCTGGGTCTGAAGTGGGTCTCTTGTAGACAGCATGTACACAGGTCTTGTTTTTGTATCCCTTCAGCCAGGCTATGTCTTTTTGTTGGAGCATTTAATCCATTTACAGTTAAGGTAATTATCGCTATGTATGTTCCTAGTACCATTTTCTTAATTGTTTTGGGTTTGTTTTTGTAGGTGTTTTCCTTCTCTTGTGTTCCCTGCCTAGAGAAGTTCCTTTAGCATTTGTTGTAAAGCTGGTTTGGTGGTGCTGAATTCTCTTAGCTTTTGCTTGTCTGTAAAGGTTTTAATTTCTCCATCGAACCTGAATGAGATCCTTGCTGGTAGAGTAATCTTGGTTGTAGGTTTTTCCCTTTCATCACTTTAGATATGTCCTGCCACTCCCTTCTGGCCTGCAGAGTTTCTGCTGAATGATCAGCTGTTAACCTTACGGGGATTCCCTTGTGTGTTATTTGTTGCTTTTCCCTTGCTGCTTTTAGGATTTTTTTCTTTGTATTTAATTTTTGATAGTTTGAGTAATATGTGTCTTGGCATGTTTCTCCTTGGATTTATCCTGTATGGGACTCTCTGCACTTCCTGGACCTGACTGGCTGTTTGTTTTCCCATGTTAGGGAAGTTTTCAACTATAATCTCTTCAGATATTTTCTCAGACCCTTTCTTTTTCTCTTCTTCTTCTGGGATCCTTATAATTCAAACATTGGTGCTTTTAATATTGTCCCAGAGGTCTCTGAGACTGTCCTCAGTTCTTTTCATTCTTTTTTCTCTATTTTGCTCTGCGGTAGTTACTTCCACTGTTTTATCTTCCCGGTCACTTATCCATTCTTCTGCCTCAGTTATTCTGCTATTGCTTCCTTCCTGAGAATTTTTATTTTCATTTATTGTGTTGTTCGTCATTGTTTGTTTGCTCTTTAGTTCTTCTAGGTCCTTGTTAAACGTTTCTTGTATTTTCTCCATCCTATTTCCAAGATTTTGGATCATCTTTCCTATCATTACTCTGAATTCTTTTTCAGGTAGACTGCCTATTTCCTCTTCGTTTGGTCTGATGGTTTGTTACCTTGCTCCTTCATCTGCTACATATTTCTCTGTTTTCCCATTGTGCTTAACTTACTGTGTTTGGGATCTCCTTTTCGCAGGCTGCAGGTTCGTAGTTCCCTTTGTTTTTGGTGTCTGCCCCCAGTGGGTAAGGTTGGTTCAGTGGCTTGTGTAGCCTTCCTGGCGGAGAGGACTGATGCCTGTGTTCTGGTGGGTGGGGCTGGATCTTGTCTTTCTGGTGGGCAGGGCTGCGTCCAGTGGTGTGTTTTGGGGTGTCTCTGAATTTAGTATGATTTTAGGTAGCCTCTCTGCTAATGGGTGGGGTTGTGTTCCTGTCTTGCTGGTTGTTTGGCGTGGGGCGTCCAGCCCTGGAGTTTGCTGGCCATTGGGTGGAGCTGGATCTTAGCGTTGAGACAGAGATCTCTGGGAGAGCTCTTGCCGGTTGATGTTACATGGAGCCGGGTGGTCTCTGGTGGTCCAGTGTCCTGAACTCGGCTCTCCCACCTCAGAGGCTCAGGCCTGACACCAGGCCGGAGCACCAAGACCAACCATGTCAGCCACACGGTGGGTCTAGGGAGAAACGGAATTTTTCACAATAGCATTTTAAAATAGGAAATGTTCTGTGTTTCTGATTTTCTCCACAGTCTGTTGCCAAGATATGTGCTTCAATATGTATGAGGTGAAACTGTCCAACAAACAAGGGGAAAAAGTAGATAAACTAACAGAGTACATTAAAAGGGAGCAATTGGTAAGAATCATCAGTTTAAAATATTATTATTATGTTTTCCTTAAATTGAGAAATTGATATCTGTTTATTAGTTGGCTCTGCCTAGATTGAATTGTTTTAGCTTGCTCAAAAGGATTTTTTTTTTTTTTGGTCACGCCACACAGCTTGTAGGATCTTAGTTCCCTGACCAGGGGTCAAACCCGGGCCCACAACAATGAAAGTGCCAAGTCCTAACCACTGGACCGCCAGGAAATTCCCTTAAGAGGATATTTATCATTTAATATTTATTGACATGATATTTATTGGCTAACATGTTCATCCCCTTTGTATCTTAGTTTACTTTTTCTGTGTCTCACTAGTCAGTTCATACTCCTGGTTTTAAGTATAGGAGGACAGTTTTTCTCAAATCCTTTTTTGTTGTTGTTTTTGTTTTATGATGGAAGAATTGAGTAGATCCCTGGTATTTCTGCATTAATCAAAGGAGATTGATTTGTGGGATATTTCTTTAAAAGTGACCCTTGTCAACACATAGGTGTATAAAGAAGAAAAAGTTGCTGCTTCTATTGTTTTCATAGCGTAGAAAAGCACGATTCTACTGAGAAATATGTAACATCCAAAGACCTCTCCACTGTGTTAACCAGGGCTCCTCGGTCTGAGGATAGGAGTAGATGCTGACCTTATAGTGAGTGATTCCCAAACATCCCAAAGGAAACAGTGTGCATGGTGGAAGTGAGCAAACAAGTCTGCTCAGCCCTTTAGTGGCACAACGGACTTATCCCCATAGTAGACAGTATGAAACCGGTAAATTAACAGAATAGATAGGTGAGCTGCCTTGGGGGAAGTGTCAGGTAAGATGCTTGAGTTGCACGTAACAGAAATTCAGACTGGCTTAAACAATAAAGAGTTTTGATAGGCTTACTTTTGAGTTTTAGATGGTAAAGCAAGTTCAAGTGCTGTTTGCTCAGGACTCTTTTTCTTTCAGCTTCTCCCTCCTCTGTGCAATAGTTCTGTCCTAGGCTGCCAGTCAGGGCTGCGTGCTTCCTTTTTGCATGCAGAGAGAACCCGTCCTCCAAACCATGGCTTCTGTCCTTAGACCAGTTCCATCATCTGCATGTCTCTCAGCAGCAACTAGAAAGGGAATGGCCCACACTGATTAGTTCAGGCCACTCAGAGCCCACCTTCCAGAACTGGGTGCGAGGTCAGGGCCCCCATTCTGCAGTAAGGAGGTGCAGTGGCTGACACAGGATGCTGAGCAGGTGACCACCGAGTATCGACGGGGACTACAGGCTATGTGTTTTCGAAGTAGTGTAGTTCATTTTATATTTGGAAATTCAAAGGAAGGAAGGTCAAAGATACTTTGAGAAAATGCATTAGTGAAGGGTCTACTTGTGAGTGCTTCTGGTATTGAACTCAGGAGACTCGGTGCCCAGCTTTACTTCACAGTTTGTGTGTTAATTACTTAACAGAAATTACTTATCACATAAGGTCCTTCGCTCTCAGTGCTCCAGGCTGCTTTTCCTGCCTCATTTTATAATGAATAATCTTTACATATCGGTCTCCCTACCTAGACATCGAGCTCCTTGAGGGTAGGTATCATGTCTTAAGCATCTTTGACACCTTGGTGCCTGGTGTATAGTGGACGAGCAGTAAATGTCCCTTGTACCTACAACACTGGACTTCAAGAACAGTACTGAGGAAGGTCTCTTCTTTAAAAGGTGGTAAAGACATGTATGGCTGGATTTTTCTGTGTGTGAATGGAAAAGGCTAGAAGTAGATATTTCAAAGATTCTATGATTTTTTTCCCCACAGAGGTTAAAATAGGAATTTTATATAGCCCTTTCAGCGCATAATTTGAGAGACTAATAAGATACACTACATATTTGTTTTACGTGCACATATTTTGGAATAAAGAAATGTACAGTTTTAAGCAGATATAGGATTTTACTTTCATCTATATTACAAAACTAAAATTCAGAATAATGTAGCTAATTATTGTCACTTTTACTCTTTACACCGATAAAAAGATAAAACAAGAATTACATCTGTTTGCTGATAAATACCAAAGATATGGGTATATATAACTGTTGATACATTTATTCAGTAATTCTCTCTTGAGTGCTTACTGTGTGCCAGAAGCAAAAAGACAAATTGTCCCTGCCATCAAGGAACTTACAAGACTATAGGAGACAAAAATGTAAACCAACCAATGCATAGGGGCTGTGATAGAAATGTTTGGAGACTCACAATAGTGATTGTTCCTGTGGGTGAAGTTTCAGTCTCATAATTAGTTCCAATAAATAATTAGAAAAGAAGTCTTTTTTTCATACTTGAGTTGTTGAATAATTTATTGATTTATCATATTTGTAGGCTTATGACCTGTCAATTTTTGAAGTATGTTTTATCACTTTATAAAGTGGTATCTTTTATTCTGATTTTTTAACTGAGAAATTATTGTATGACATTGAATTTTATCTTCGTTAAGGGTATATAGGCTTTTGAAATGGTGACTAATGGGGAAGAAGAGCTGTTATCTCTGTGATTTAGAATGACAGAAGATGCCACTGAAGACTGTGGTAGAGGGAAAATAGAAGTATTTATTTTCATCTGCATTTCTTATAACCAGGGGACCTAATGATGTTATTTCCTTTTATTACTCATCTCTTAGGAAGCTGTAGAAAGGATTCTTTTAATGGATGGTATCTTCCAGTTTTTCTAGTCCCAGGATTCTGTGATATGTTTTGTATTAAAATGAGCTTAACATGTTAATCATAGGTCTGATTGACCTTGAATTTGTAGTGGCTAAATGGGAACAGAGCGGCTACTTAGCAGTATGAAATGTCCAACATGTCAATGAAAAAAAATGAAAGACGTTGTTTCTGATTGATTTGTTATGTAATTGAACACTATCCTAAAACTAACCCATGATGTTCTAGTTATTTATTATATGTAGCCATAACAAGGCCAAGATTACTTGAATGCTAAGGAGCTTGCAGTTTCTGATACTGGGGACAAAATTGTCCTGATTCCCATAAATACTGACATTTCAAGAATTTTTTTCTTTAACTTTTCATGAGCTTAAAAATCACTGAAGAATGTGGTAGAGGGAGAAGGAGAGAGGAATTGAATCTTCTTTCTTGCTATTTTATGTTTAAGGCAATCGTCAAATGCTTAGAAGATCGAGAATTTTTCATTTTACTTACGTCGTCAGCCTTAATGTCAGAAACAAGTAAGAACAACTTTTTGAATAAATGTTTTTCAGTATGTTTACTTTTATTGTATAAGATCAGCAACCTCACGTTTCTTCTGATTCTCATTCTGTGTAGGTTTTGGAGAGGAGCAGATGGGTCTTCACGGGTTGCATTTATTCCATTCATCCCCGTCAGCAGGTAAGGACCAGGACTGGCAGTTCACTGCACCTGTGGGCCATTTTTCAGTCCTCATCTTAAACTCTCAGCAGCATATGACCCTGGTAACTCTTTTCTTCTCTTAAATAACTTTCTTCCTTTACTCTCCCTGGTTAATCCTTCATCTCCTTTCTTTGTAGGCTTATCCTTTCCTGTCTGCTCCATGCTCAGATATCCACCTGCCTATGGACATTTCTTTCTACTTAAATGTCTCAGATGGTCCTCACATTCAGCATGTCCAAAACTGGATTCATTTGTTATTGAACAACAAGAGCTGGGAGTTGGTTTTATCATAGTCTCCCCGTCAGTAGGACTTAAGGTCCTCACAGAAGCACTTCCCTCTGTCTGGACTACTTGTCTCCTTCCCCCTGATCAGATGATGTTGATCGCCCCCCAAGCCAGAACCAGGAATTGCCTGCTGGGGCAAAAAATATTGCTCCTGCAGTCTGTAAATAGATATACAGTATATCTGTGGTATTAGAATTTCAGAGGGCAGTTAGGAAACAAAGTCTAGAAAGGCTGTCTTTGGTGGGGGTAGATAATGAATAAAATTGGAGGAGAAGTGCTGGTCTAGCCACTTACCCATAGCTGTCAGGTGTCAGTTTAAATATCACTTTATTTATTCCCATCACCACTCTTCTTCCTTCAATGAGGACCCCTAGGCTTTTCACCAATATAATTTAAATATTTATTTTTATAATTATTTAATGCCTGCCTTTCTTGTATTCTACTGCATCCCTACTGCTTAGCAATGTCAGGCACCTAAAAAATGATAAATGCTTGCTGAGCAAATAAATAAAGTAAATGAGTCATTTCTTTTTGTCACATGAGGAAATTTTCCTCATTGTTTTATAATCACACTGTGTATGTTTAAACATGATTTGTATATAGTATTTATAAAGCTACAACCAATCCAAAAAAATTTTTTAATTGATGTTTTTAAATTGTATTCAGCTACTCAAAGCAGAGAACTACTGGCATTACCTGTTTGGAATAAGCAAAATATTACCAGTTATAATAACATAATGGCGATAGCTGCTTGCATTTTTCAAGCATTTACTACATTGATATTCTGCTAGGCACAATTGATTTCACAGCCCTTAATAGGTATTTTTATTGTGACCATTTCAAAGATGAGGAAACTGAAACTTAAACTTGCCCAAGGTCAAACAGCTGAGTCTGAGCTGGCTTCCAGCTCTGTTCCCACACTGCCTCCCTCCGTATGCAGGAGCTCTGCCTTTATTCTTATTTTTAGGTGTACACTACCACCTGAATAAGAAACATTAGTTCCTGTACCATTTGGGGCTGAACAGCACAGGATTTCTTTTTGAGTAAACATTGGATTGTTGTGTTCAATGCTCACAGCCTCCTCTAGTTCGTTAAGACACTTTTCTATTTCTGGTCACTCAGAAATGTTCAGTGCTGTGGTTATTTGTTTTAAATTGAGTGACTCTTCGCTTAGCAGACTTAAAAAGTTCTTTTTCTTAGATTTCATAATAGCCTGTTACAAATCGTTCTGACTTCTGCCTTTCCAAATTCTTGAAATAATGAAGTTGTCTAGAAAACTGCTGCTTTATCGTGAACTGTTAGCAGTACATAAGAACTTTGTCATGTTTTATTTTTCCTTTTACTATCTAAATGAACTGCAGAGAAAGGAATTTTTATTTTAATGGCTAGCCACATTTTCCCATTTATTTTTATTTGCCATTCTTTTCCTGATACCTGCTCAAGTATAAACGTATTCAGCTAGGTGTTTCTTAATTTTGCAGTTACTTTTTCGTTAAAAAGAATGGTATACTTCAGTTTAGTAGGCACCAAAGGTCTTTATTATCTGTGGGTTTTTTATTACTGATAAATTACATTTTCTAGGATTTTATTACCTATTTCTCAGTGACCTGACCTTTTCTCTTTTTTCCTGTACTCTTTTCCTTTAGGTTATTGAGTTGCTGAAAAATTAGCATTTCAGTCAGAGAGTGAACCAGGGAGAGGAAGTAAAATACAGACTAGTCAGTCTAGTTACATAATATTAAAAAATTGCATTTGCTAGAGAAGGTGATGAAATATATACCAGTAGTTACCATGAGAGTTGGGGGTTACTTAGGGTTTACTTTCTTTTAGTTCAACTGGTTTGTGTTGTAACTCTAGTTTCTTCCAGTTTTATTGAGATATTATATAATTGACATACAGCACTATATAAGTTTAGGGTTTACCAGCATAAAGATTTGACTTACATACATTATGAAACAACTACCACAGTAATTCTAGTGAACATCCATCATATCATATAGATACAAAATTAAAGAAAATAGAAAAAACATTGTTTCCCTTGTGATGAGAACTATTAGTATTTCCCTTCTTTTTCCTTCTTTGGCTGCGTTGGGTCCTCGTTGCTGCAGGCTTTCTCTAGTTGCGGCTAGCGGGGGCTACTCTTCATTGCAGTGCACGTGCTTCTCATTGTGGTAGCTTCTATTGTTGCAGAGCACTGGCTCTAGGCACGCGGGCTTCGGTAGTTGTGGCATGCAAGCTCAGTAGTTGTGGCTCGCAGTCTCTAGAGCGCAGGCTCAGTAGTTGTGGTGCACGGGCTTTGTTGCTCCATGGCATGTGGGATCTTCCCAGACCAGAGCTCGAACCCGTGTACCCTGCAAAGGCAGGTGGATTCTCAACCACTGCGCCACCAGGGAAGTCCCAGTATTTACTTTCTTAACTTTCATATGTAACGTCAGCAGTGTTAATTATTTTTTATTATGTTGTACATTACATCTTTAGTACTTATTTATCCTATAACTGAAAGTTTGCACCTGTGACTACCTTCTTAAGAGAATTTGAAGTAGGTCATATAAGGTACAGATTAGATACATTTTAAAAGCAGAAGATGAGAATAGAAAAGTAATTCTGCCAACTCTAAATGCCGGTGCATTGAGCCCACGCTGGGCTCCTGGTCAGATGAGATGGAGCTGCAGGCGGGCCTGCCTTCTTCATTCTCACCTGGTGATCCCATCTGAGTGACTCTTTTTTGGTTCTGTGTGTGCGTGTTTTCATATATATGGAGATAATATATGTTCATTAAGTGCATCCATAAGTCTTCTATTAATTGCTATTTAGATTACCATTTGAAACACTGTATCATATTTAACCATCCTGTAATTTTGTAATCTAAAGCGTTTTTTCCTGCATGTTTTTGAAAAAACAAGAACTTTGGGTTTTTAATACATGTGTATATATTTTAGGGCTGAAAGACTTGAAAGTTGAAGATGACATCTCATTGAAGGTGGTACCTATTTTACCTGCCCTTAATTGTGCCCTGCTGGAAGCAAAGAAATCATTTTCTGAAAAAGGAATCTGTCCAAACACATTAGTAAAGCATAATCTCCAAGAACTGTACAAGGTGGACAAAAGTCCTTCATTGACTGCTGCTTCTCAGGATGGAATTAAAGAGACTGCATTCTTTGGCAAAGTGTCCAGTGGTTTTGACTTGACTCCTCCAGCTGAAAAGTGCCCTTTACAGTCTTTAACTCAGTTGAGATCTTATTCTTCAAATCCTAATGGGTACATTTTGGAAGTATCTACTGCACTAGACTTATTGGCAGACTGTCCTCAGTCTCCATGTATTTCAGATGGAATTTGTGACGCTGGATTTTCTTTAGTTATGACTCCAAATGCTGAATTTCACGACTCAGCGACAGAAGTAAGAAAAGAAACAGAAACACAAAAGAATTCTGAAGAGATGTTTAAAGCAAGGCAGGGAGCTCTGGTCCCATTAAGTCCCGCATCAAATCTGAGAGTTCAGCGTAAGAGAAAAGCAGGCACGCTGCCCGTGGTACAGAGTAAAAGGGTGAAGTTGTGCCATCCCTTTCCCAGAAGAACTCGTGGTGGAGCAAAGAAGCGTCCAGACTCTCGCACAACTCTCAAGTTCCGTCAGAAAAGAGAAAACGGTAAGCATGGTCTGTATGGATTTTCAGATGAGCAATTAGTAATAACTGTTGTGTGTTAACCCTGTTCCTGTGTGACCATCCTGGACTGTAGCTTGACAGTGTCCGTTAGCTCTCTCCAGGTGATCTGTGTGCATGCTAAAGTTGGAGAAGCGCTAATCTAGATAACATGAAAATCAAGAAATAGGACAAAAGCCCACCCACCAAAAGCTTGTATTTCACTTGTAAAACTGCTCAAATCATCACTCAGTTATTTACTTACCTGTCTAAGAAGTACGGTATTTCAGATGGAATTTATTGATGCTGGATTTTCTTTAGTTATGACTCCAGGTGCTGAATTTCACGACTCAGCGGCAGAAGTAAGAAAAGAAACAGAAACACAAAAGAATTCTGAAGAGATGTTTAAAGCAAGGCAGGGAGCTCTGGTCCCATTAAGTCCGGCATCAAATCTGAGAGTTCAGCGTAAGAGAAAAGCAGGCACGCTGCCCGTGGTACAGAGTAAAAGGGTGAAGTTGTGCCGTCCCTTTCCCAGAAGAACTCGTGGTGGAGCAAAGAAGCGTCCAGACTCTCGCACAACTCTCAAGTTCCGTCAGAAAAGAGAAAACGGTAAGCATGGTCTGTATGGATTTTCAGATGAGCAATTAGTAATAACTGTTGTGTGTTAACCCTGTTCCTGTGTGACCATCCTGGACTGTAGCTTGACAGTGTCCGTTAGCTCTCTCCAGGTGATCTGTGTGCATGCTAAAGTTGGAGAAGCGCTAATCTAGATAACATGAAAATCAAGAAATAGGACAAAAGCCCACCCACCAAAAGCTTGTATTTCACTTGTAAAACTGCTCAGATCATCACTCAGTTATTTACTTACCTGTCCAAGAAATAAGGTATTTCAGATGGAATTTGTGATGCTGGATTTTCTTTAGTTATGACTCCAGGTGCTGAATTTCACAACTCAGCGGCAGAAGTAAGAAAAGAAACAGAAACACAAAAGAATTCTGAAGAGATGTTTAAAACAAGGCAGGGAACTCTGGTCCCATTAAGTCCCGCATCAAATCTGAGAGTTCAGCGTAAGAGAAAAGCAGGCACGCTGCCCGTGGTACAGAGTAAAAGGGTGAAGTTGTGCCGTCCCTTTCCCAGAAGAACTCGTGGTGGAGCAAAGAAGCGTCCAGACTCTCGCACAACTCTCAAGTTCCGTCAGAAAAGAGAAAACGGTAAGCATGGTCTGTATGGATTTTCAGCTGAGCAATTAGTAATAACTGTTGTGTGTTAACCCTGTTCCTGTGTGACCATCCTGGACTGTAGCTTGACAGTGTCCGTTAGCTCTCTCCAGGTGATCTGTGTGCATGCTAAAGTTGGAGAAGCGCTAATCTAGATGACATGAAAATCAAGAAATAGGACAAAAGCCCACCCACCAAAAGCTTGTATTTCACTTGTAAAACTGCTCAAATCATCACTCAGTTATTTACTTACCTGTCCAAGAAATAAGGTATTTCAGATGGAATTTGTGATGCTGGATTTTCTTTAGTTATGACTCCAGGTGCTGAATTTCACAACTCAGCGGCAGAAGTAAGAAAAGAAACAGAAACACAAAAGAATTCTGAAGAGATGTTTAAAACAAGGCAGGGAACTCTGGTCCCATTAAGTCCCGCATCAAATCTGAGAGTTCAGCGTAAGAGAAAAGCAGGCACGCTGCCCGTGGTACAGAGTAAAAGGGTGAAGTTGTGCCGTCCCTTTCCCAGAAGAACTCGTGGTGGAGCAAAGAAGCGTCCAGACTCTCGCACAACTCTCAAGTTCCGTCAGAAAAGAGAAAACGGTAAGCATGGTCTGTATGGATTTTCAGATGAGCAATTAGTAATAACTGTTGTGTGTTAACCCTGTTCCTGTGTGACCATCCTGGACTGTAGCTTGACAGTGTCCGTTAGCTCTCTCCAGGTGATCTGTGTGCATGCTAAAGTTGGAGAAGCGCTAATCTAGATGACATGAAAATCAAGAAATAGGACAAAAGCCCACCCACCAAAAGCTTGTATTTCACTTGTAAAACTGCTCAAATCATCACTCAGTTATTTACTTACCTGTCTAAGAAATAAGGTCATTCATTTTCTGAACTGTCCTCGGACAAATTCGAGTGGAAGAAGAGGATCTGCTAAAATCAGGCACACTAAGAACAGATGGCAAAAACTGATAAGTGATAGCCTGAACATGTTTAAAGAGGGGGGAAAGTGCCTGGACTCTCCCAGAACTAGAGCATCCTGGGGCAGAATTTCTAATCCTTTGTGTGTTTTAAAAGTGGTCGTCTGGATCCTACTACAGACCTACTGAAACAAGGTCCAGTGGCCTCGAGACATATATATTGAAACAGTTCCTCAAGTGGTTTTGTTGCCCCCTGAAAACTGAGAGAGAATCAGCGTCCAGAGCCATTTAATGTTAGTCAAATGCACTTCAGTGAACAGAGCACGACAAATAACACAATTTTGGCTTAGAGTCATCTCAGATTATGTGTGGTGTATTTTGTTTAAAACTAGGGAACTTATGCTCTATGACCCCTTAGCGAAGAGGTGAGCAGACTTGGGCCAAAGGGTCCCTCAGGCATTACCTGTTGTCTCTGTACTTCACTGTGCTGGCACAGGTGGGCGGCTGTGACTGAGGTCTGGCCCTTCACAGAAAAAATTTGCCAACCCTATCTATAGTATTTTGAATTTTAAAATTCTGATGCCTAAAGAAGAAACACTGGAGGTGTGTGGATCCCCAGGATCCTAGATAATTAAGATTTTACCCTGTGGTTTAACAAGTAGTTATTTCTGGCCAATTATAGTTTGAGAAATTGTGTGTGTGTGTGTGTGTTTAGGAGGGTGGTAGAAAGAACGGCAGTATGAAGCAGCAACTCACACTTTACATTTCCTCACAAATTCCAGGCCAACCATATTGGGTTTCTCTCTATATGAACCATTTTAAAGGTATTAAATAAATTACCTATAATTCAACATATATGTTGTCACTGTTTCTCAAGTGTGCTAATTTCATCCACTATAAGAAATATGTTTTAGGGATGTCCCTGGCAGTACAGTGGTTACAACTCCACACTTCCAGTGCACAGGGCACGGGTTTGATCCCTGGTCAGGGAACTAAGACACAACATGCCACAGAGTGTGGCCAAAAAATGAACAACAACAACGATGTGATTAAACCAGCCAAGATGACTAAATATAATACCACAAAAGCTCAAAAAAAATAGAAAAGAAATACATTGTATATTGTAGTCCAGTACACACAAATTCATACATTACTGAAACAGAAATTTCAGGAAGCATTTACCCTAACTATGTGTAATACAATCTGATATCTTCTGTTTCATTTAACAAAGAATTCTGGTTGCAGCCCATTAAGTTTATTTTATAATACACCCATGGGTTATTGCATGCAGCTTGAGAAACATGTCATTGAGTGATGCAAATAAGCAGGGCAGTCCGTGCAGGGTCACCTGTTTCGTGTTTCTCCTTTTCCTCGCAGGACCTAGGTTGTGAGAGATGTTCCCCTCCCGCCCGTGCAGATGTTACGCTTCCCCTAGTCTTGATCATCTCATCTTATTTTCTTTCTCTTCTTAATTTAGTCTTAACAGTTTTCCTGCTTGACTTATATTTTGCCTTTTTTTATGCTAAAAATTTTAGAAATTGTAACCAGTATAAAATCAGAAGTCTTACTCTAAAAACAAAACTGCTGCTTTATTGCCTTTGATAGTTTAGTAGGGAAGAAAATAATTAGACCCAGGGAAATGTACAACATTAAGAGAGTCTAAAAGCTTTTTTAAAAAACCGTTTATTTTTCTAACCTTCAAAAGAATAAAATGAAACTGGTCTCTTTTCTACATTTCACTAATAACCATCACATTCTGAAACTGTTTAATATGTTTTCTGTTCTCAATCAATTAGAAATAGTATTTTCCATATAACGTGATTTTAAAATATTTGCAAACATTCACACGTGTGATTATTTTATATCGTCAATGGGGAAAACGTTTTCACAGGGAACATTTATTAACATTTTTTTTAAACTCTTAAAGGATTGAAACACTTTCTGCGTGTGATACAAGCAGGTTGTTAATAGTTTTTTCTCCTCATGTGCCCCCACCTTTAGTTCTTTCCTTCCTTCCCTGCGAGAAGTAAAGCTGAGCATTTTGTAAGAGAAATGAGCAATTATAATAGATTTATAGGAAGTTAAATCAGAAGAGGACTTTCTTCAATGTACCTTCCTCTGTCTTCTCTTAAGAGATGATTTTTCAGGCAGTGTTAAAGCTTTGATATTTAGGTGTAGTGAAGGAAAATATGTAAGATGGCTCTTTGTGAACCTACAGTCTCTTCTCTACAGTGTGATCATGGTTTTAACCATATGGCTTTATGGGAGCTGTGTCGCTTTTGTGTAAATTGAATTATCCGTCACCCTGTGCTGTGAACTAGCATGTTCAGCCTTACCTGCCACATCAGTCAGCAAAGATTATGGAATCTTTTTTAAAAATTAAGTCATGCCTTGTTTCTATAAAGTTATTACTCTGATATTTTTCTCCTAATCCTAATTAGGGATATAGACCAACACTTAGCAAGTTCAAAAATCTTTTAATGAAATACCCCAAATTTTATATTTTATTCCCCATTATTAAAGTTTCCCCCCAAAACAAATCAAAGGAAAGCTATGCTGATAAATATGTGCGCCCCCTACCCCTTAGAAAACGGTGTCTTTTCTGCATAAGGTGCTGAAGTGCTGACTGCACAGTTTGTACAGACAACCAAATTGGATTGGAAAAACCAAGAAGCTCCTATTTCTAAAGATGTTCCAGGGTCAACGAATGCTAAAAGGGCAAGGAAACGAGAGACATCTCCAGTCAAAACTGTTCCAAGGGCTGAGCCACCTGTGAAGAATTCTCCACAAAAACAGAGGGAAAATATAGTAAAAGGCAATCAGAATCCCAGAATCAGAAAGCAGCCACAACCTGGTAAGAAGTCCTCTTCCTGTAAATTTCAGCACCGTAATACAGACTAATCGAGATTATAAAGTAGTATATTGAAACAGTATAAGATCAGTTGAAATCTGTCACGTTCTTGTGGTCTTCTTTAGTTCAGACACTGACAGGACAAGTAACTTGGTTTCCCATTGTGAATAAATAAGAAAGTGCCAAGATTCATACCTTCACTAAATAGACCCTACTTTTCATTCTGCAGAAAGCCTGAACATGAACTGTTTAGCAGAGTTAAAGTATAAATGGCCTTTTTTAATGACTAAATTCACAAGCAGGTAGCATCTGGCAGTATTTTTCTGGACCATAATCAGTTATAGAAGATATTATAAGTTTGTCCAGAGGGAACTGTAAAGACATGGTTCAAAGCAGTCAGTAATCTCGAATCCTGTATTTCACTTGTATTTTTTCTTGTTTTTTTTCGGTACGTGGGCCTCTCACTGCTGTGGCCTCTCCCGTTGCGGAGCACAGGCTCCAGACGCGCAGGCTCAGCAGCCGTGGCTCACGGGCCCAGCCGCTCCGCGGCATGTGGGATCTTCCCGGACCGGGCCACGAACCCGTGTCCCCTGCATCGGCAGGCGGACTCTCAACCACTGCGCCACCAGGGAAGCCCCTGTATTTGGTTTCAAAAGGCATTAAATTAATTTTAAAAGCAGTTTTACTTTTCTACTTCTACTTGTGCGGAAGTGAATAACCAAGTCTCCTTCTGTGAGCCAGCAGCTGACTGCTGGTTCCGTGTTCCACCTGCTGGAACCTCCTCGTTGCTGGCACGTTCCCTCATCACCGCGGACCTCACTTTTCTCCCAGCTCCATGTCCCTCTTCACACCCGTCTCTCTGAGTAGAGTGCAGCTCCACCAAGCTGCAAAATCTATACATTTTACAGTATCTTCGGTATTGAGTCCTACTGTGTTGTATGTGTGGTGGTGTTTTTTGTTTAGAAAAACCTTCATTTCCTCATATCTCTGTATTTCCATCAGTTTTCTGTCTAATCTCATGATTCTACTTTCTCTCATCTACCTTTAGGTTTTTTAAAAGCCTCAAATTTAGTGGAATTCAGGGAAAGAAACTCTTGTTTTGTTGGGGTGATGGTATTATGGATGAGCTTGGTTTTTTCTTTCCTCATTGTTTAAAAAAATTTTTTCGGCCACACCTTGCAGCATGTGGGATCTCGGTTCCCTGACCAGGGATCGAACCCACACTGCCTGCATTGGAAGCGCAGAGTCTTAACCACTGGACCACAGGGAAGTCCCTTTCCTCAGTTTCGCTAATGTTGTTTATGGCTGAAGATTTTTCTGAAAGCTCCTCAGTCATATCACCGTACAGCCTGTAGAGAGTCATACCCAACACAGCCTCTCTGCTTGTCTCCCCAGGCAGTTACGAGGTGGTCTTACCCACGGGTGCACATTTCTCTCCTGCCGTTTCCCAATGCGTGCCTTCCCTGCCAGGCACATGGTGCCACCCACACGAACCACGCCTGTTGTCACTCCTGTGCAGTCCCCTCTGCTCAGCTAAGTCCACCCGGAGTCATTTCCTGATGCTCTGATCTGCACTCATTTCTCCTTTTTTTTCCATTTCTTTTTTGGGTTTTTGAGAACGTTAAAGAGTTAATTCATACTATTTTCCAATCATCTGGTGTGTCTTGGTCCTGTCTTTCCAATTAGTTTGTAAACAGGATGAGTATAGATACATACATAATGCATTGTATTCCCAGCCTTGTCATTAGAATTCCTTGTGCTGAATTGGCTTCTATATACTTGTAGGCTAATCGATTAGTGGGAGGAGGTGTGCAACTGGGCATTGGCAGAAAAGTGAGCCCAGAAAATGAAAAGTTTCCAGAATGGGTATTCAGAAATAGGGCGATTTGTATTGCAAGTGTCTGTATATATTGTGCAGCCACATTCCAAGTTAAAATTTTAAGATTACCACCTTTTAAATAATGTGTTAATTTTTTCTTTTATTTCTTAATCACCCATGCTAATCCACTTCATTTCTTTTACTTGAAATATCAGAGTTTAAGAAGGCTCAATCATTTTGTTACTGAAACTAATGGTTTTCTGTCCTTTTTAAAGTTTTCAATATAGTTTTTATTTACTGAACTCTTTAATTTTTTATAATTTATTTGGCATCATTTTATCTATATTTCTTAAAAGAGATAGATGATCAGTATTGTATTTTTAATTAATTGAAAACCTCTAGCAAGTCAGTTATTAAATGATTTACCTGAAATGACACATATGAAAATGAACCCTTTTTCTTGACTCAATACAGTGTTCTCTAGATTCGACCTTCCTCATAGTGATACTCAGTGTAAGAACCATAGTATTTAAGGACAGAATGAACTTAGTGTCAGTAAACACATCAGATCCTAAAATGAATGTGTTTCCAGTACACCCGGAGGGTTCACGAGACAGCCCTCTTTGGGCCACTTTCTCGTACCTCACCCCGTTGGGCTTTGATATTTTAAATAAAAACTGGGCAGTGGTTGATTAATTTTACCCTCCTCACCATACACACACTCTTGTCATTCTGTTTGATGACCTCATAGGCCAGAGTTTTCTCTGTAAATGTACTGTCATTGGGCTTTGCAGACAGGTTAGTAATTTATTTCAGACCTGCTACTGCTAATTATAAAGAGGAGCACAGTTGGCTTTTCTGTCCATCCAGCCACCTGCTACAGGGACTCACTGCCCAGTATTGTTGAGAACTTTGTCCTTCATGATAATCACATTTTAAAAGGCTGAATCAAAGTCCTGAGAAGGCAAGTAAACCACCTGAGAATGTTAGTTTTCTGACCGAATGCCAGTGGGTAGATTTGAGTACCTGCTGTAAGGAGAATTATCAGTAGATGAGGAGATTTGCTTTTTTGCAGATAGAATAGAGAGGAAATGTTTTTAATGCAGAAACTGAAGTTTTAAAACTTGAAATTAATTGGCGATTCTGAATATTCTTACTTTTCTCATTTTTTATTTGTATCGTAACGTATTATAATTAAACATCAGTACGGTTAAAAATCATCTCTATTTTGAACTTAGGTGGTTCCTCTAATAACTTGCCAAGGGAAATGATTTCTAAGAAAGTACATTAACCTTCTATAATATACACTTTAAACTTAGAAATTCTTAGATTCTCACGAGATTGTAAGCTCTCTGAGGGCAGGAGTCTTGTTTTCTTGTTTTTGTTTTTTTCTCTTTGTATATTTCTTTAGCTGAGCAGTATGCCTTGTGTGTAGGTCAGTACATGCAGGTTTTTTTTGTTTGTTTGTTTTTGTTTTTTTGCGGTACGCGGGCCTCTCACTGTTGTGGCCTCTTCCGTTGCGGAGCACAGGCTCCGGACGCGCAGGCTCAGTGGCCACGGCTCACGGGCCCAGCCGCTCCGTGGCATGTGGGATCTTCCTGGACCGGGGCACGAACCCGTATGCCCTGCATCGGCAGGCAGACTCTTAACCACTGCGCCACCAGGGAAGCCTGAGTACATGCAGTTTTGAAGGGTGATTTCTTTTTAAATTAATATGCACATTCCTTAAGACTTGTTCCTTGGTAAATACATTATAATACATCAGGAAGTTGGACAAGACCTCACTCTGGTAATAAAAATTTAACATACAATTTATGCAACATATCAAGAGGTTTTTCTTGAATATGTTGACTTAACTGTTGATTTTCACTGAACCATAGGAATATGACAAAGAATTAATTCTATGGAAATCAAGTGTTATGTGTCTTTTTTTCTTTTATGCTGAAGCCAAAGGAGAAACTTCTTCACAGCTTCAATCAGAAATTTCAGATGGTCAAGAAGATGTTATTAGCATAAGTACAGCTCAACCAGAAAATATCACAGTGGCTCCAGAAGACCCACCTGAAAACTCCATTGTCAACTGTGACTCCCAGGCCCTAAATATGTTGGCTGATCTTGCATTAAGCGCTGCTACCTCTACCACACCATCCTCTGAGCCCAGAAACTTGCCCTGCTCCTCTGAATTGCCACAGAACGATGTTTTGCTTTCTAAAGAACATTCTTTGCGTGGTACGTCAGACCATGAATATCATAGAGGAGTTAAAAGTCAAAAAGGTGGACCGTTATCCAAGCCCTCCTCTGATAAGGGTAATCTGACATCAGACCCCACGGTCAGCCAGGAGGAAGAAAGCTTGGTTGCTGGCATTCAGGCCCCTGCAGAAGCCCAGTCAGCACTGCCCGAGGAAACCCTAGAAAGTTCCGACGCAAGCCAAAGCTCTGTCGTTGCTGTGGAGCATTCCTATGCCCTGCTCCTTGCAGAACATTCAAAGAAGCATCTACAGCAGAGAGGGGCCCCAGGCCCTGCGTTTGCCAAGAATGGCACAAAAGGCCCTGAAGCGGGAACCCCAGTGGGGAAAGTGATGCCATTTCGGCATCAGCAGGTCACCTCCCCACTGCAGCAGCTTTCCGAGGCCCCAGCGCTCAGGCGCAGGAGCGGGGTGCTGCCCTCCAGCCTGCAGGACTTCTGCCGCTCTCGTGCCGTATTCAGCTGTGACGGCTCCTTTAAGGTCACTTTCGTATGGGAAGCAGATTACGTGTTCAGCTTAGACGGCAAGTAAGTATAGCAACAACCCCCTGGAGAAGACTGTAGTCAGAGCACTACACGGGTGAGTGGGAGTGACCCTGGATGAAAGTGGATGAACTTTTCTGTTGAGATAAATGTAGCGAGAAGGGATACTTGTGCTAAACTCTGGGGAGGGAGAAGGAAGTGTGTAAGATCCAGTAACTTGGGAATAATACCAAGCAGATTCACTGTAATCATTTGTTATATCAACTTCATTTTTATCTTACTCATTGTTTCATGTTCATGTAATTTTTAAAATAAAAATGAACACAAAAACTAAGGTTAATAATTAAGGCACTTACTTATAAGATAATCAACTAAAATAGTCATTTTCAATGATTTTGGTTTCTTCTTTCTTTAAAATCTCAGGCCTTGGAATACTGATTTACCAGATACCATGGAAGAAGTGAAGCTTTTACTTCATATGTGGGTAGCTCTGTTTTATAGCAATCAAAACAAAGTCATACAATCATCCCGAAAAGTAGTAGAACACAGCAACCCAGCAAAATACGTGTGCATAAATAGCACGTTAGAATCGTTTGAATTCAGTGAAATTGAAGAGTCCTCCGGTGTGGAAAGGTGCTCCGTAGACCCTCTGTTGGAGACTAATGAGGCTCCCAGAGGTCCTACTGCCAAAGTGTCCTTCCCAATCACTGACCCCCTGCTTCCTTTCATGAAACCACCGCCTGTGAGAGGCTTGGAGCTTTGGGTGCAGAATGAACAGAAAGAAATGTTTGCAACAGCAGGTCATCCAGAGACCCCAGAAAGCCAGAATTTCATCGATTCCTGTAATAATGAGGTAGGTCAAGCTGAATACTGTAAATGCTGGTGTTATTTTTGAAGAAATATTTTTTGTACGTAAAATCACATTCATAACAAGGCATTGGTTTCTTTTAGGAAAGTGGATTCTCTAGCTATGTAAAGGATTAGAATGCCAGAAACTTAGTTTACAAAGTCTGGATTGTCTGCAGGTGGAGCTTATCTACCATCCTGATTGAAGAAACAAAAGGAGGAAAAAAATCGTAGGCCTCAGATGATCTGGGAGCCAACCATAATTATGTAGCTTTTTAGTTGTATGATTTGGGGCAAATTACTTGTTCTCTGAGCTTATTATCTTTTAAAAGAGGTGAATAATACTTATTCTGTTTACCTATAATAGTGTTTATGGATCAAATGCAGTAATAATAAATATAAAAAATCTTTGATAAACCTTAAAGGAAACTAAAATTGAATATATTAAAGAATATTTTTAAAAACAAATCCTGAGGGCTTCCCTGGTGGCGCAGTGGTTGAGAGTCCGCCTGCCGATGCAGGGGACACGGGTTCGTGCCCCGGTCTGGGAAGATCCCACATGCCGCGGAGCGGCTGGGCCCGTGAGCCGTGGCCGCTGAGGCTGCGTGTCCGGAGCCTGTGCTCCGCAACGGGAGAGGCCACAACAGTGACAGGCCCGCGTACCACCAAAACAGAAAACAAATCCGGAGACAGTAAATAAAATGCCAGACCTCTCATAGTCTGCAGATAACTGTTTGTAAATATGAAAAATACACTTTGTTTCATTTCACTGTTCTCAACTGATAGGACGGATAATCGAATTTTTTTTTTTTTTTTTTTTTTTTTTTTTTTTTGCGGTACGCGGGCCTCTCACTGTTGTGGCCTCTTCCTTTGCGGAGCACAGGCTCCAGATGCGCGGGTTCAGCGGCCACGGCTCACGGGCCCAGCCGCTCCGTGGCATGTGGGATCTTCCCGTACTGGGGCACGAACCTGTATTCCCTGCATCGGCAGGCAGGCTCTTAACCACTGCGCCACCAGGGAAGCCTGATAATCGAATTTTAATTGGAGCAAATTAAAAAGTTGTATCAAGATTCTAAGTAAATGGATTGACAAAATACCTGCCTTTTTAAGCTTTCAGAGCAGATTTATTACAGAATAATTTTACATGGGTTTGGGCACCTTCAGTGCCTGTGTTAACATTGAGTTTCTGTACCTGGGCTTCCGTGGGGATTTGCAGGTCCAGGGGTGAGCCTCAGAGGGTCTGTGAGTGTCTGCAGATGCTCATCTTCATCAGAATGAAGACTGGTGGAACGCTGTGGGCCAGAGACTGGTCTGAGCCCTTCACTCGCATTAGCTCAGTTAATTCTCACACGGCCGGGTGAGGTAAGGACCGTGCCACCCATCTTATAGGTGAGAAGACTGAGGATGGAGAAGTACAGAATGGCCTGGAGGCACATAGTAAATTGTCCGGCCAAGACTCAGATCTGGACACTCTAGCTGTTTCTCAGTGTCTAATTCTGTGGATGTATTTATGTATATATATGCACATATGTGTGTTTATATGTGTACACATAAAATATATGTTACGTGTGTATGCGTTCTTTTTCTGAGGATGGGGTTCATAAATTTCATCTTATTCTCAAAGAGATACATAAAATCACTACCTTAGAATAAGAAAGTATTTATGTTTAGTCAGGCAGATTTTAATTATTACATATATATTTATACACACACTAGTTTCTTATAAAGTATTTTCGGTCGTGG
The DNA here is from genome assembly GCF_059928025.1 of Delphinapterus leucas. Lineage (NCBI taxonomy): Eukaryota > Metazoa > Chordata > Mammalia > Artiodactyla > Monodontidae > Delphinapterus > Delphinapterus leucas. The sequence goes on from NW_028322289.1 coordinate 852,496, forward strand.
TAATATATATTAACTTACTTTAGTAATGTCCAATTAGGAATGATTTTCTTGCAAACATGAAAGAGTATTAAGTAGAAAGTAGAATGTTAAAATTAACGATTCCTAACACTTTCTATAGCATATACTTAGAAATATGTTTCCGTCATCTTCTTGAATACTGTACCCATACTTTAAAGGTGCACACACCTTTAAATCCTGTACCACTCCCTATTCTAGGGCAAACTAGGATTATCAAAGTTTTCATTTCACTAAGAGCACAGGCATGGTGAGATTCTCGACTATGGCCCAACATTATCAGCCACAGTACGATTGGGAGGGTCATAGAACTGTTCTCAGAATGAGTGTGCCATCAAGAGTTTTCTACGCTTTGTATCTGGCCAGTCGTGTTCCCTTAAAACCAAGTCTCAGCTCCTCCCTGCCAATTGCTCAGGTCAGTGTCTTTCTTTGACTAAGGCAGAAATGTTTTTAACAAGAGATTTGAAACACAGGTCCTGACTTACAACACGACTGCTTCAAAATCTGGCAGGAAATCTGTGGCCGTAGTGTTCCAGAGCTACAGGTGTAGGTCAACTGTATGGTCAATCCACTTTACCATATTCTGAACAAGACCATTCTTCAGCCTTTAAAAAAAAGAAGAAAAGAAACAGCCTTTTTATGAGGTTATCAAAATTGTCCAGAGGTATTTCTGTTACTGTTTATGCTAAATCCTTTCTGGTACTGTTTAAATCAGTCCTTTTAGTTGAGTTTATTAATGCAAGCTGCACTGTGTTTTCTGCTGCTTTGTTGAATAGGGAGGTATTAAAATGAGAGAGAGATTATGTCCAGTTATAAGCTAAGAAGACAGCTAAGGGGTAAGGGACTTTTATTTAACAGGATAGAGATTGATACCTTGGGAAAGCTGCTTATCAGTGTATTCTGAGTACAAGAGATAATAATTAGTGTTTCCTCATGGGAACATTCCAGATGACAGTGCATTTATAGTCTAATTGAAAGCTGGTGTTTAAAATAAGTTATTCTTTGCTTTAAAGATTATCTTTTAATCTTACTAAAAATAATTTAAATTAATTGAGCACTTTTTCCTCTACTGCTGCATTTCTGAATTAAGTGATGCTATTTAGCAAACAGTCTGCATTTTCAAGTCTTTAAATTGCCAGTGGTCTAGCCACTTTTCTTCCCAAAAGTCCATTAAAAAAAAAACAAAAAAAACAAGGCTGTGCAACTAAGAAAGTTTTGGAGTTCTCGTGTGTGTGTATTTAGATAAAACAAATTCCTATTTGGGGGGTATTTTAAGCCTAAGAAGAGAGGGATTTGCTTGATCTCTACCCTATGAAGATTCAAAAGAACAGAGCAAACTAAAATTGATCTTTGTCTGTTCTGTTCTTCACATATGTAAATGCTTGAAAAAAAGATCTATTTGGCCCTTGATTTTTTAAATTAATTTATTTCTTTTGCTTTTATCATTTCAGATAATTGGGGGGAAAGCCGAACAAGAGTCATCAGATAAACTAGAGACCTCTAATCTGGTGCTTTCTAGCATTGGAAGTACCCAAACTAATGGATCTTCTATTCCTGCTGAAGATAAAACCTTTGAGCCACTTGATGGCACACAGGTGACATCTTATAATGATACTGTCACACAGTCCACATTCGCCAGGACTTACGATGGGATCAGCAATCCGTCAATGATTTTTCAAAAGTCTGTGTACAGCACCCTTGAAAGCAAAGTTGATGTTTTTCATGCAAAAATGCAAACAAAAACAGGTGCTTTGCAGGGCTTTATCCAGCATAGCAGCCTTATAATCAAAGAATGTCAGTCATCCTTGGAAGGGGAGGATGATACGGAGTATGTAGTGATTAATCTGGAACGAGTTACATTCAGTTTTGAAAAAAATGCCTATGCACCGATACAGACAGAAGTTGTAAACAGAGCTGATAAACCTACACCCTTTAATGTGGAGTTGATTAAACAAGTATCACCTGCTACAAGCCTTAGACATCCTGTGTCCGCATTTGAAAAGACACAGGGTCTTAGGGACGTTCCCTCTCTGGCAATGTCAGGACAACAAGGCGCTAAGTACCTTTGTGCCTTCTCAGTGAGTAGAGAGATACTTGCTAAAGAAATGTGTTCATTACAGAAAGGGCAGGCTGTTGCAGGCTCACCATCGCCGTCTGATAATTGCCTTGTAACAGAGGCATTATCACTAGTTAAAAGTTCTAGTTATTTGTTACCCAGAGAAGAAATGAAGCTCTCTCAAGAATGTTTTCTGTCGACCCAGAGTCTCTTCAGCATCTCTTCGGAAGACACTGTAGAGTCGTCCCAGCTTGAAGAAGTAGTCTCATCGTCAGCTTCTGATCCCTTGGAAGAAAAAGATTCACTTGACTGCATCCCATCAGTGAGGAATGCTTCGGATGGCTCTTCAGAACTAAAGAATGACAAGAGTGGTCTAAACAGTGAACACATGAGTTTTGAAACATTTAATTCTGCATTTACCAAACAAACCAGCCTATCTGTGAATAGAGAGGAAGTCAGCCTCGAGTTATCAGAGGAGGATTCTGACCTTGACCTCACTCTCACCATATCACCGCCCACGAGTCCCTGGGAAGAAGCATCCGCTGGTGAAATGGAGCAGCAGCAGGAGGCCCCGTTACCCTGCTTAGAGCTTCAGGAGACAGCGGAAGAAATAATTGAGCCTGAAGAGGTGCCTGATGTGAACTCTGCTGATCACACGTCAATGAAACCACGAGAAAGTGAGAGAAAAGGTGATAACTTACAGACAGTGGCTTTCATACTTTCGAAAGAAACCTGTGCCCTTGAGGTTGCAGAGGAAGTTCAAGTTGGTTCAGACTTCTCCTTCAGTTGTTTTTTTTTGTTTGTTTGTTTTTTGTTTGTTTTTGTTTTTGTTTTTGTTTTTTCCCTCCTTCAGTTCTTTAATTAAAGAAGTGTCACCAGCTTCTAGTCCTGACTGCCAGGTACCAGGTGAAGAAGCACAGCCAGCTTGGGCTGTATTTCCAAGTAGTTTTAAACTCTGTGATGCACACTATGAGAAAACTGACAGATCCTCCCAGGTTGAAACAGTAGATTTGGCCATAACAGAAAAAGAAAATTCTTTTGTTGGTCCCACCCATCCAGTGGGACAAGATAACTTAACTCAGATATAGAAGGAAAAATACCAAAATTTAATAACGATGATATTTTGTGGGATTTTAATTTTATTCTTTATGTTTTCCCTGTATTTTCTACAGTCGGAATGACTACTTTTACAGGCAGAAAAAAATAATAATGATTAGTTTTGTTTTTTTTTTAAATCAAAGTAAGAAATCAGCCAGGTTATTACAATTCATTGTCCAACTTCTTACCTCGCCTCAGCCATGTAAAACGGGGGTTGACCGAGACTTGGAAGAACCACCCAGACTGGCAGTGGCAGCATGGCTGTGTGAATGAAATGCAATGACTTTTCTCCGGTAACTTGCAGAGTAGACCTAATAAAAGCATCTTGAATAAGGTCATTACCCCTTCAAAGGAGGAGGAAGGCTGTGTCATAGCCTGACATGCCTATTTCTAGTACTCGCCTTTGTGTGAGAACAGCATGACTGGATTATCAGCAAAAGAATCTTAGGAAAAGGCCCTGCCAATAAGGAGTCAAAGTCATGTGAAAGGGCCAGAGGAAGAAAGACCAAGGACTCAGTGTGGGAGGGACTTCCCAGACATACTGTACAACAGACAGAAAATAGGCACCTTCCTCACCGTCATGAGGAGTAATTCACATCCTGTGACATTGCTTTCTGTCCCTGATTATCTCAAATACAAGAAAATATTATCAATCAGCCTTTCTGAAAAGTACCAATACCAATGATCCACATTTCCTTTTCCTTCATTTGTCTGTTAACAGTGTTGATGTAAACCTTCCTGAAATAGAAGCCAGCACATTTCTTAAAATATGTTTTTGATGAGTGGTGCTCCCCACTTTCCCTTTCCTATTATTTCCCATGCCTCTCACAAGAAAAAGAAAAGAATTCAAAATTTTTTCCCCAATTGATCATGCTTTGGTTAGCGGGGGAGTTTTAAAGCTACCTTTCCCAATTTGGGTTATTTCCATAACAAACAAAAAGAACTATATTGCCAGTATTACTAAGAACATGCATAAAAGGATGCTTAATCCGTTTCGATAAGCTATTCACAGGCATAAAGAAACATTCAGAGAGGTTAGTCATTGTCATGAGAAGCTCAGGAAAACTATCACTTTCAAATGCAGTATTTAGGACACACTCCCGTGCATTGAGTCATCCCTCCAGCATTTGCGGAGCTGCCACTGACTAAGCAGAGGGGGTTGGCCGAAGGAGCTAGCCTTGTGTGACATGCCAGCCCAGGCCTGCCGATGAAAAGCATGTAGAAGGACATCGTGGAAAATTCCTAGGTCCTGAAATCCCAGCGCCAAGTAAGGGGAAGTTGCAGAGGTTGCAGTGCGGGTGCACAAGAAGGAAGGCTACAGAAGTACAGCACAGAAAGACTTCCAGGGCCCACGCTGCCAAAATGAGGCCTGGAGAACATTGATTTGCAGAGCAGCAGGACCGATGCCTTTCGAGATAGGGTACAGTGTTTCTGGATGCTGATGGAGCCTCTTGAAAGGTAGATCAATTTCTGGGGTCCCTTTTAGGGAGACTCTCACCCCGGGCAGGCTGCTGACCATCACCGCTGACCTGAGCACAGCTATATACAGAAGGATGACACCAGGAAGCCTAGGTCTGTGCCTTTGGAAAGAAAAGCATCACACTCAGAGAGTCTGGGGAGCTTTTATTGATATTAAGCAACAGATTCACAGGTGTCAATATAATATAGAAGCCAAACTTCATTTAAAGTCTATAACTGTAGGAAAGCTTATATATGACTTCCAGATCCTCACAAATCCATTTGTTTCAGAAAAGATTCTAAAGAAGAAGTCTGGAAAATCCTTAATTAAATTTTGGGATTGAGATGATGATGGGATACAGAATAAAGGAGGTCTCACAGATCTTTGGGGTTGATCGGAGGAAGGCCACATGGAGGAAGTGACTTAGGAATTTTCTTGTGAAAGTGTTGGAAACATACCAGCAGAGAGGTCTGAAGACAGTGAGGCTGTCCACAGCAGGCACGGGCTGGAATGCCCACAGGCGGCAGGTCAGTCTGCTTCATGCGCGGGTCTGGAGAAGAGCAGATCTGCTCAGAGCCAACCTTGGAATGAAGACCCCTGGCTGCTCTGGGTTGGCCTAGGGGATGTTCTGAGTATGACTACATTTCCTTTCTGAAGCAGAATCTGCCCTATTCCAGGAACCTAGGGTCTCTCAGAGATAAGGTTGTTCAAGAGAGACAGTAGCCTCCTGGGGATGCCTGGGATTAGGGAGTTCGGTCAGTGTGCCTCAATCTTTAAACTCATATTTGCATGGGTATTAAGTTTGTCCAAAAGGTGGGGATCAGAAGTTGTACAAAATGAATGATCTGCAATGCTCATTAAAAGGTACAGAGAGATGGAATTCCCTGGCAGTCCAGTGGTTAGGACTCTGCAATTTCACTGCTGAGGGACCGGGTTCAATCCCTGGTCGGGGAACTAAGGTCCCACAAGCCACGCGGCATGGCCAAAAAATAGGTAAATAAATAAATAAATAATTTTAAAATAATAATAATAAAATCATTGAAGAGCAATCCGCCTCTTCTTTGGTGGAGTCTGAGAGCACACAGGAATGCTGGTCAAGCCTGGAGGTTGTGCTGAGAACTTAAAAAAAAAGAAAAATGATACAGGGAGAAAAAGGAAAGATATGACAGAGGAAAGCATCTGAAAGAATAGATAAAATAGATTGAGCTAGAATAACAGGATTTAGTTTACTCTTTAAATTGAAGGCAAGCAATTAGCAATGAAGGGTAAATTTTCTAGTCCTTTCTACTCATACATTCAAAAGATGTAGAGTAATCAAAAATGCATGATATGTTCTCTGTTGTAGTTATCAGAGAGAACCAACCCCCGCACACACATTAAATCAGAATAAAGAAAAAAATGCTTCTGTGTGCAGGGAAAAAGAAAAAAAGGTCAATGCCAAGCAGAACAGGGTTACCTGGTGGTCCCAGAGGGGAACCTTTACCATGGCCCATAATTCAAGGTGGCTGATACAGACTAAAGGGGTTTAATTCCAGTGGACCAACATTTAGTGAGCACCTACTAAGCCTAAGGGCTGGAGACTGTGGAAACACAAAGATGAATAAGAAGACACTCCTCCCTTCTCAAGTTCACAGCCATCTTTTGGGAACCAGATCAGAACAGGAATAAGAAAGATATAAGTGAATCCAGTCTTTAGACATGTAATAAACCAACCTTAAAAATGCCAAACCGTTTGTTCAGAAGAACAGCAGTCTGTTCAAATGTAAGCCAAAGGCCGTAAGCTCTAAGGCCTGGCCAGTCTGCCAAATAGACATCACTTGTGATTTTAGGGATTCTGTGTTAAAAACATCAAATCACAACCCCTCTTAGTCCCCTGGAAACTCATAATCCACTGTTCAGCCTCGCTGAAGGTTTTCAGTATCTTGAGCAAGTCGTAATGTCTGAGTGCAGGCTCTGGAGTAAAGCCTGGATTCAAACTATGGCTCCCCTATCTGTTAACTGTGTCCTTGAGTAAGCATCTTCCCCTCTCAGTGCCTCAGTTACCTTATCTGTAAAATGGATACCTTCATCACAATATTGTTGAGAGAATTAAGTGACCGAACACTTGGAAAGCATTTAGAAGCATTTCTGGCACATAGTTAGCACTGAATAAATGTTAGCAACTTTTACTGTAGAGGCCCCTGACTAGGAAGTTCTCACTAATCCTTATCAACCAACACCCAAATAGGAAAGAGCAAGAAGAGCTATAGGTTTAGGAGGCTGGAGGTGAAGAGAAGCGGGGTTAAAAGAGTAGCAGGCTTCCCTGGTGGCGCAGTGGTTGAGAGTCCGCCTGCCGATGCAGGGGACACGGGTTCGTGCCCTGGTCCGGGAAGATCCCACATGCCGCAGAGCGGCTAGGCCCGTAAGCCATGGCCGCTGAGCCTGTGCGTCCGGAGCCTGTGCTCCGCGGTATTATTCATCATAGCCAAGAACTGGAAATAATGCAAATGTCTATCAACAGTAAAATGGATAAAGAAAATGTGCTACACCCACCCCTACATATATAGCAATGAAAATGAAAGAATTGTGTACACAGAAACATGAGTCTCACAGTGTTACTCCAAAGAAACCAGGCACAAACCCATTCAGTTTATATAAAGTTCAAACCACAAGCAAAACTAAATGATAAAGTTTAGGGATGCATATTTAGGCAGCAAACCTACTAAGAAAGGAAAGGAAGAGATTACCATGGAAGTTAGATTCGTTGTTAGGTTTGATGGTAGGTAAGGAGAGTGGGTATTGATCCATAGGTGGCGCAAGAAGGAACTTCTGGGTTTTTGGCAATGTTCTATTTCTTTTTTTTTTTTTTTTTTTTTTGGTATGCGGGCCTCTCACCGTTGTGGCCTCTCCCGCTGCGGAGCACAGGCTCCAGTTTTAATGTTCTATTTCTTGACCAGGGTGGTGGTTTCATGAATATTTGCTTTGTGATAAGCCAGGGAGTTGTACATACTGGTTTTATGTACTTTGAAAACATCGGCTGTACCTCAGTCTCTGCTTCTACAGCCAACCTTCCTCAGTTCTTGAACACAATTTCATGTCTAGGACTTTTGTACTTACTTTGTCTTCTGCTTGGAAAGTTCTTCCTCCTCATCTTCCAAGAACTAATTTGGTCTGTTTTTATCACTGAGGTTTGACCTCAATGTCCCTTATTCAGTGAGACGTTGTAGCTCTGCCTTTTCTGCTCTGGCCTCCAGCCTCCAACCCCATCCTCAGCATTTCTGGCTTGTTTTCACTGCAGTTATTATTAAGTTCTGTTCTGGTGGTGGTGGTGGTGGTGTTACTTGTTACTGTTTGTCATCCACCTCTAGAATAAGCTCCACTCTGTGCAGGGTCCTTATCTGGCTTATTCATGACTGTAATCTTAGTGCCTAATTCAGCACCTGGCCACAGTAAACAATAAAAGATGCTACTGAATGAGTAAATTATTCTATTCCCATAGTGTGGCCCAGTGTCTGGCTCACGGTTAAGTGCATCACCTAGTATCTCTGATTGGTATAAGTAATGCTATTTGTGGTAACAGCATTGCTATAGTAATGCTATTCCCTTAACTCTGCATGGAATAGAAGCTTCTAGCGGTGTTTTCCTAGGGAACCCACCACATAAACAAATGTTACATGGATCAACGTGATTTCGTAAACGTCGCTTTTGGGCAAGACAAGACAAGCGACGCTGCGGCAGCTGTAGCAGGAGACTCAAGGAGGTAAATACTCCCAACGGTGAGGCGAAAGACGCGCGCCAACACATTCAACGCCGTCGTGGCCGCGCCTCCGCGGTTCTCCTTGCGCGCCTTCCGCTTCCGGTGACGCGTCAGCCCCGCGAGACGCCCAGCTCCGCCCGCCGGGCAACCGCGCCCGCCAGAATCCTTTGTCCAATCCCGGGCCCCGCCGCGGCCTCGCGCCTGCGTAGAGGAGAGAGGTGAGCGCCGCGTGGACGAGGGCCGCAGCTCGCGCCTGCGCGTCGGCTTCTCCCCAGCGATTGGCTCCTGCCTCCTAGGGACGCCACAGTTCAGTTTTCACTTTCTCTTCCCCCCACCTCCGCTTCCTGTGGGCGTGGGGTTTTACTTCCGGGTTCCAGCGTCAGTCACTGAGAAAGTCGACTTGTTACCTCAGGTGGAGCGGAGTTTCAGCGTTCGTGCCTTCCTATGACCCTCTGGGGCAGGAGCAGCGTTTGTTTGGCTGACGAGCGCGGCGAGGCCTGCAGGCTCCGAGCCTGGACGCCGGGTCCGCGTCACTCCCGCCAGCGCCTCGGAGCCGCCCCGCGACGCCCGGGCGGCTTTCTTGGCACAAGGGCGGAGAGGAAGGACTGTTTGCGACGTGGAGGGTCCCGCGCGCCGCTGACGAGCCTGTGCGAACGCGGGCCCTATGGAACCGGGAGGAGGGGAGTCGCTGCAAGGGGCGGCCCGAAGGCTCCCCGGCCCGGGGAGTTGGCCCGGGCGCGGCTGGTTGGCAGGGTCCGACGGGATCTGTCACGCTTGGCCTCGAGGGCCTGAGGGGAGGAAGCGCGTGTGGAGGCGCGGACAGCATTTTAGCATGGAGAGGAAACTGAACGCTTATCTTCGGTCCGCGGGGGCGGCGGCGGCGCACAGGACAGGTGAGACTGCCTCTCGTGGACGCCCACCCAGAGGGCAGGCGAGAGGAGCCCGTCCTCCGGGGCCGAGTGCCCGGCGTGGCCGCTCGGGTTGTGCGGGGTTCGTTGTTGTCATTTTATTTTTTAATGAAAAATTGAGTTCCAGTCGACTTTGCATGCTTCTCCTGGATGCTGAGTTGACTCACGCGTTCTTGCCTGGTAGCGCTGCTCTGGGTGGGAGGGGCGGGGGTCGGAGATTTTCAGAATCGCTTTTGCTTTGCTGCTTCGGCTCTGACTCCACCTGTGGCCGCTCTCAGCTGCTAACACACCGATCTGCACCTGTTTCTAGTCAGTCAGCGTCTTCCAGGTGTGTAAGGCGTCAGAATTCCTGTTTCCCCTTTCGGAGGCGGGAAGTGTAGGGCGGTTCAGCACTTCCTTTGAGTTGCCTGTGAGAGGACCGCTGCATCCTCGTGGACGTTGTTAAGAAGTGGCCAGCTGAAGCTTTCTTTGCTCCTTGGGTTGGGACTGGCAGTGAAGTACTTTTCTAAGGATTCTTGGTTAAGGCCGCACCTCCGCTTTCCTTCTGCATAGACTTCATTGGCCGTGTGTGACCTTTTCTTTTTTAAAGTAGGCATAGAAGAGGTCTTTCCCCAGGGAGGGTCATTTAGCTGAAAACAGAAGTAGCGCGTCATCGTAGGTTGGTCCATTCAACCCAGCAGTTTGTCTGAAGGTGGCACCAAGCAGCATTTGTGGGAGAACGTGGCACATTAACCTCAAAATTGGGGGGAAGATCCTTTGAAAATCCTCAAGTTTCTCTTAATCACCACTTGTCTATTTGAAATCCATATATTTAAATACACCTCTTTTACCCTTTATTCTCCCTGTAAGGTAAAATTAGAACAGTTAGGTTTTTGAAAATATATTCCAGACGTTAAGTGCTGTGCAAGCGTACGGTGTTATTGCAGTAACGTTGGTGATCCAAGGGCCCACGGTGTTCCCCTGAAAAAGCATTAGAAGGGGAAAGGGGTTTGGATATATTTAATAGTATAGGCTCTGAGATTGGTAGTAAGCTTACTCAGGAGGTTTATAACAAAGCTGCTATTCCTTAATAGTGTAAAAATACTTTTCTGTTGAAAAACTGCCTTCTAGAACCAGATAGCTCTATACAGTATACTCAGTACAACAGTAAATAACTCAGACTGGAGAAAAATTAAAAGTGACACAGTGTTCACAACTATTTTAAGGAAGACAAAGAACAGTGTTTGAAATTTTGTGTTTTCAGGACATTTGTCCAAGTGTAACCAGTTCTTTTTTAAAAAGAGCTGTATCAGGAGCATCTCCTGTAATCCAGACATAGTTGCTTAAGTGAATTAAAATCTGCAAAGTGTCTAAAAACTTAACTGAGACGTAGTGTTTGTTAAATAAATGCAGTGTGATATATCTATTTAGTGTAATTAAATAGATATGACATCTGTTTGTCAAATGAGTCTTTCATTCCTCTACTGATGGACGTTTAAATTATTTTCAAGTTTTCCCTTATAACTAAAATGCTGCAGTGATTTTTTTGCCATTATAAGCAGTGTTTCATGCGCTCATCATAGTATTTCTATGAATCGTAGACTTGATTGCTTCTGAGAGTGATGGATAATAACGCTATTAAATTACCCTCAAATGATTGTACCTTTTTATATTCACTTTCTCAAAAGATGTGTTTTGTCTCCCCACTAGCCAGCACCGGATGGTAATATTTTACTAATTTTCTAATAGTTGAAATAACATCTCATTTAAATGTTTATCTTCCTTGGATAGTAGGAAAATTAAGCATTTTTGGCCAGGTCATATACTTTGCTGATTTTTTTTTTTAATTGAGTTCTGAATTTTCTTCTTTTCTTTGACCCATTTATCTACTACCACACTGTTTTAATTATTGTAGCTTTATAATATAGTTTGGTACTTTCTTTTGAAAAAAGTTTTGGGCTCTTCTTTTGCATTTTTCTTCCAGATGAAATTTAAAATCATCTTTTCAAGTTCTGTAGAAAATCTTGCTGGGATAGATATTGTTTGTGATTGCATTGAATTTATAGATTAATTTGAGAAGAGACATTCTTTTGAGTTTTTTCTTCTAAGAGGATAGGTATGCCTCCTTGTTTCTTCTGTTAAAATTTTTGTTGTGAAATATACCATTTGTATATACTGTTTTAAAAAACAAAAACAAAAAACTGTATCTGTGTACTCTGCTTAATAGACCATCACAAGTACCTTAGAAGCCTTTGGTGTGTGCCTTTCTCCAGAAACAAAGGATTCTCTGCCCCCATCACCATGGTCGTCCTGAATTTTGTGTTAATTATCCCTTTGCTTTTCTTTACAGTTTTATCAACCATATATGTATCCTTACCCAACATATTGTTTCCTTTCACCTGTTTTTGAACTTTAAGTAGAATCATATTGTGTACTCTGTGAATTACTTTCGTTAAACGTTATGTTTCTGAGATCCATCCCTGTTGAAGCATGTACCTATAGCTCAATTCAGAAACTTGAGGACTCCTTCACAGTTCTAGGAAGTATTGAGGACCACAAAGATCCTTTGTGGATCATATTGTGGATCAATATTATATTAGATATTGAAACCAACCAATTTTAAACGTAGATATTGGTATATTTACATATACCATTAAGTATATGGTGTATTGCTTATAGAGGTGTATACCTCTAAAAAATACTACTACTAATAATAGTAAACCTACTACATCTTAAACAGCATTTTTAATGAAAAATAACTGTGTTCCAAAACCCAGAATAAGTTAGTGGCAAGAGTGTTTTTGTTTTACGTTTTTGCAAATATATTTAATGACTAGAGTCTCATGTTTGCTTCTGCACTCAGTTAGTTGCAATATACTGTTTTAGTTGAAGTATATGAAAAAATCCGGCCTCACTGAGCTGTATGTTTAGAAGAGGGAGGAATATTTTAATATTCTTTTAAATAGTTATATTTTTCTTTAATACTCATCAAAACCTAATAGTTTCTTAAAGGTTAGCTGAAGTATAGAGTTTGGAATCAATGAACTTCTCAAACTATGCGATATTAAAACCTATTGGTCTAGCTTGCATTTTTTTAAACATCTTTATTGGAGTATAATTGCTTTACAATGGTGTGTTCGTTTCTTCTTTATAACAGAGTGAACCAGCTATACATATACATATATCCCCATATCTCCTCCCTCTTGCATCTCCCTCCCACACTCCCTATCCCACCCCTCTAGGTGGTCACAAAGCACCGAGCTGATCTCCCTGTGCTATGCAGCTGCTTCCCACTAGCTATCTGTGTTACATTTGGTAGTATATATAAGTCCATGCCACTCTTTCACTTCATCCCAGCTTACCCTTTCCCCTCCCCGTGTCCTCAAGTCCATTCTCTACGTCTGCATCTTTATTCCTGTCTTGCCCCTAGGTTCTTCAGAACTTTTTTTTTTTAAAGACTCCATATATATGTGTTATTGCACGGTATTTGTTTTTCTCTTTCTGACTTACTTCACTCTGTATGACAGACTCTAGGTCCATCCACCTCACTACAAATAACTCAGTTTTGTTTCCTTTTAGGGCTAAGTAATATTCCATTGTATATATGTGCCACTTCTTTATCCATTCATCTGTCAGTGGACACTTAGGTTGCTTCCATGTCCTGGCTATTGTAAACAGAGCTGCAGTGAACATTGTGGTACATGACTCTTTTTGAATTATGGTTTTCTCAGGTATATGCCCAGTAGTGGGATTGCTGGGTCGTATGGTAGTTCTAATTTTAGCTTTTGAAGGAACCTCCATACTGTTCTCCATAGTGGCTGTATCAATTTACATTTCCACCAACAGTGCAAGAGGCTTCCCTTTTCTCCACACCCTCTCCAGCATTTATTGTTTGTAGATTCTTTGATGATGGCCATTCTGACTGGTGTGAGGTGATACCTTATTGTAGTTTTGATTTGTATTTCTCTAATGATTAATGATGTTGAGCATCCTTTCATGTGTTTGTTGGCAATCTGTATATCTTCTTTGAGAAATGTCTATTTAGGTCTCGTGTCCACTTTTGGATTGGGTTGTTTGTTTTTTTGATACTGAGCTGCATGAGCTGCTTGTAAATTTTGGAGATTAATCCTTTGTCAGTTGCTTCATTTGCAAATATTTTCTCCCATTCTGAGGGTTGTCTTTTCATCTTGTTTGTGTTTTCCTTTGCTGTGTAAAAGCTTTTAAGTTTCATCAGGTCCCATTTGTTTATTTTTGTTTTTATTTCCATTACTCTAGGAGGTGGGTCAAAAAGGATCTTGCTGTGATGTATGTCATAGAGTGTTCTGCCTATGTTTTCCTCTAAGAGTTTTATAGTGTATGACCTTACATTTAGGTCTTTAATCCATTTTGAGTTTATTTTTGTTTATGTTGTTAGGGAGTGTTCTAATTTCCTTCTTTTACATGTAGCTGTCCAGTTTTTCCCAGCACCACTTATTGAAGAGGCTGTCTTTTCTCCATTGTATATTCTTGCCTCCTTTATCAAAAATAAGGTGACCATATGTGCGTGGGTTTATCTCTGGGCTTTCTGTCCTGTTCCATTGATCTATATTTCTGTTTTTGTGCCAGTACCATACTGTCTTGATTACTGTAGCTTTGTAGTATAGTCTGAAGTCACGGAGCCTGATTCCTCGAGCTCCGTTTTTCTTTCTCAAGATTGCTTTGGCTATTCGGGGTCTTTTGTGTTTCCATACAAATTGTGAAATTTTATGTTCTAGTTCTGTGAAGAATGCCATTGGTAGTTTGATAAGGATTGCATTGAATCTGTAGATTGCTTTGGGTAGTAGAGTCATTTTCACAATGTTGATTCTCCCAATCCAAGAACGTGGTATATCTCTCCATCTGTTGGTATCATCTTTAATTTCTTTCATCAGTGCCTTATAGTTTTCTGCATACAGGTCTTTTGTGTCCTTAGGTAGGTTTATTCCTAGGTATTTTATTCTTTTTGTTGCAGTGGTAAATGTGAGTGTTTCCTTAATTTCTCTTTCAGATTTTTTATCATTAGTTTATAGGAATGCAAGAGATTTCTGTGCATAAATTTTGTATCCTGCTACATTGCCAGATTCACTGATTAGCTCTAGTAGTTTTCTGGTAGAGTGTTTAGGATTCTCTATAGTATTATGTCATCAGCAGACAGTGACAGCTTTGCTTCTACTTTTCTGGTTTGGATTCCTTTTATTTCTTCTTCTTCTCTGATTGCTGTGGCTAAAACTTCCAAAACTGTGTTGAATAATAGTGGTGAGAGTGGGCAACCTTGTTTTGTTACTGATCTTAGAGGAAATGGTTTCAGTTTTTCACCATTGAGAATGATGCTGTCTGTGGGTTTGTCATATATGGCCTTTATTATGTTGAGGTAAGCTCTCTCTGTGCCTACTTTCTGGAGGGTTTTTATCATAAATGGGTGTTGAATTTTTTCAGAAGCTTTTTCTGCATCTCTTGAGATGGTCATATGCTCTTTCTCCTTCAGTTTGTTAATATGGTGTATCACATTGATTGACTTTTGTATATTGAAGAATCCTTGCATTCCTGGGATAAACCCCAGTTGATCATGGTGTATGATCCTTTTAATGTGCTGTTGGATTCTGTTTGCTAGTATTTTGTTGAGGATTTTTGCATCTATGTTCATCAGTGATATTGGCCTGTAGTTTTCTTCCTTTGTGACATGTTTGTCTGGTAGCTTGCACTTTAAAGGGATCTTTCACCCATGCATTGGTCATGAGGAAGATACTAGTTCACTGAATTATGTAGATTTCCCAAATGATGGCACATTTCAATATATAATACCAAAAACTCACTTACATTATCATCACCACTTTGAGAACCACACCTGTGATTCATTCGTTTTTGTTGAAGTATAATAATCTACTCTAAGAATATATTATACGTTGATCCATTTTATTCTTTATGAACATATTGGTTATTACCAACATTTGGGCCATTATAATTAGTGGAGCCATAAATGCTCTCAGTCATCTCCAAGTGCATATACACAGTACTGTTGATCGGGCATATTTGTAGTGGAAGTGCTAGATCCATTGGGAGGATATTTGCATGTTCAATTTCATTAGATAATATCTAACTTTCCCCAGATGGTGATTCTGATTTATACTCCACCAGTTGTGAATGAAACCTCCCTTTGCTCACCATTCTCTCTACATATGGCATTGTCCAACTTTTAAAATCTTTGCTGGTCTGGTAGAAGTGAAATGATATATTACTGTGGTTTTAAACTGCATTTCTCTGATTACTTAAAAGAAACGCAGGGCTGTTTTCTACAGGCTGCTTGTTTTTTCTTACTAATATCTACGAATTAAAATGAAATATGTTATATGTACTAGTTGATGAACTCTTCCTGTTGCTAAAAAAGTTACTAGGATCATTTATTTAAACAATTTAAAAACATGTAAAGGCATACGTTGAAGAAAGTCTTTCTTCCCTGTACCTGTCCAGCTCATTCCCCCAGTGTATTTTTTGATATTCCTCCTTCTTACTGTAATTTCTGCTATTATGCTCCTTTATTTTGCTCCACTTTTCAGCATATTCTAGAAGTCTTCACAAATCAGTATAGAGGAAGCATACTCATTCTATAGAGTAGGAAAAGCAGTTTTCTACTTTGTGGCTGTACCAGTTTTACCTAATCTGTAGTAGATAGAGTATTTGATATTTTTCTAATCTTTTGCTATTAAAAAAAACAAAACAGTGGTGCATGGAGTAACTTTGTAGAGTTGTCATTTTGTATGTGAGATTTCTATACAGTTAATTTCCAAAACTGATTGTTGGGTCAATATGTAAATGCTTTTGAAATTTTGGTAAATATTGCCAAATTGCTTTTCCTTGGATTCTGCACTCTTACCTGCAGTATACCTAAGTGACTATTTTTCCTAAAACCTCGCCTCACGGAATATGCTTATACATTTATAGGTTTTGATAGTGTGATCAGTGAAAAGTGGTATCAGTTTATTTGAATTTACATTTTCTTGGACTGTTTGAGCATCTTTATATATGCTTAAAGGTCTTTCCCCCCTCTTTTTTTGTACTAACTGCTCATATTCTTTGTCCATTTTTCTGTTTTTTATTGGGTTGTTGAACTTTGGGACTTCTTTACATACTCTAGGTACTAATCTTTTGACAGTTAAGTAGGTTGCAAATTCTTTTTCTCTTTGTGGTGCTAGTAATTCTTAATTTTAAACATTCTTATTTCATGTCTGTATATTTAGAATTGTTATTTGTGGGTAGTTTGGAGTATAGCTGTAATTTTAACTTTATTCACATATGGATAACCAGTTGTGGTAGAAATTACCATTGAATCCACTTGGGTTTGAAGTTTTGGTGGTGGCAGATTCTTGACTAGTGATTTAATTTTTTTAATAGTAGCAGGATTACTTAGATTCTTAAAGAAAATTATGTCAGTTTTGGTAGATTAGATTTTTTCTAGGACTCTGTCCATTTTGTCTAAATTTGTAATATTTATTGGTACAGAGTTGTTAAAAGTGCCCTCTTCCTATTTTTAATGTCTGAAGAATGTGTAATTATGTCTCCTTTTTTCATTTCTGATAATGCATATTTCTGTTCCCAACTCCCCTCCTCCTTTTCTATTAATTCATCTTGCCTGTAGTTTATCATCGATCTTAGTCTTTTTAGTGAATCCTGTTTTAGCTTTGTGATTATCTCTATCATGTCTTTGTTTTTATTTTTTAATTCTTTTTTTATTTATTTGTTTATATTTTATACTCAGCTGCGTCGGGTCTTTGTTGCTGTGTGCGGGCTGTCTCTAGTTGCGGTGAGATGGGACTACTCTTCGTTGTGGTGTGCAGGCTTCTCGTTGCGGTGGCTTCTCTTGTTGCGGAGCACAGGCTCTAGGCTCGCAGGCTTCAGTAGTTGTGGCACGTGGGCTCAGTAGTTTGGCTTGCAGACTCAGTAGTTGTGGCACATGGGCTTAGTTGCTCTGCAGCATGTGGGATCTTCCCAGACCAAGGCTTGAACCTGTGTCCCCTGCGTTGGCAGGTAGATTCTTAAGCACTGAGCTACCAGGGAAGTCTTATCATATATTTCTTTTTGTGTTTATTTTTTGTTTTTTCATTTATTAAACTATTTTTGAGATAGCTATAGATTTGTATGCATGTGTATGCTTTAGATATGCTTATTTTAAAGAGCATCAGTTGGAATTTTAATGCAATTTTCAAACATGTTTAGCTGGGATATAGCCTATTTACATTTGCTACAGTTGCTCTTATTTTTGCTTTCTATTTGTCCTGGCTGTTTTATATTTCTTTTTTCTCCTTTTTTGTTATTTTTTTAAAATAGCTATTTAATATCTTATATCATTTCATTTTCCCCGTATATTATTTCAGAAGTTTTATACTTTTTTCTCTTTTTATAGTTATCCTAGAAATATCATGCATCCTTGACTTTTCAAAATCTAAAAATAACCAGTAGGGCTTCCCTGGTGGCGCAGGGGTTGGGGGTCCGCCTGCTGATGCAGGGGACACGGGTTCGTGCGCCGGTCCGGGAGGATCCCACGTGCCGCAGAGCGGCTGGGCCCGTGGGCCATGGCCGCTGGGCCTGCGCGTCCGGGGCCTGTGCTCCGCAACAGTAGAGGCCGCGGTGGTGAGAGGCCCGTGTACCGCAAAAAAAAAATTTTTTTAAATAATAAAAATAACCAATATCTTTACCTTCCTCTTAGATAATACAAGAACCTTAGTAGTTTAATTTTATTCAGCTCCTCATGACTTAACATGTTATTATTATGTAGTTTAATTTTTTTTTAATATTCTTACAAGACAGAAGGAGACCTGTTTAGAATGGTTATTGTGTTTTGCCGTCAGTCCTTTTTTATATTTCCCACATTTTTGCTACTTTCTCTATTATTCATTGATTGTTTTATCTTTTAGACCATCCACCTAGGGCCATTTTCCTTCTGCTTAAAGTCTATCCTTTAGAATAGATGAACTCTCTTAGTTTGTGTTTACCTGAAAGTGTCTTTGTTTCACCATCACTTAAGGGAGATGTTTTTGCTGAATATGGCAGTTTAGGTTGGCAGTTATTTTCTTGTAGCAATTTGAAGATCTCATTCCTCTGTCTTTTGGTTTCCATTATTGCTATTGAAAAGTCACCTGTCAGTCTTTCAGTTCCTTGTCTCTGGCTGCTTTAATATTTTTCCCTTTGTCTTTAGCTTTCTGCTGTTTCACTGTATCTATATTTATCTTGCTTGGGTTTATTTGGCTTTTTTAAGTCTGTAAATTGGAGGTGTTTTGAAATGTGTTTATTGACTTATTCATAATTCCTAAACTGTGAATTTCCATTTTTATGTTCTGTTGATCTGTTTGTCTTAATGTATAAATAAATCTTTTATAACCTTCATAGTAAATATTTTCTCCTGGTCTTTTGCTTTTCTTTTCCTTTGTTTCCCACAGTTTCCCCAACAGACTGCATTGCCAAACTCGTGGATTTTTGATAATCTGATAAGTGAAAAGTGAACCTTGACAATAAAACTCTGGAACTGGTCTTTTGAGAGGAGTAGGACTGCAACTACTCTTTCAGTTTTTTCATCGTAATTGGTCTATTCAGATGTTTCTTCCACTTAGACCAATGTTAGTAAATTATATTTTTATAACTTTCAAATTTATTGGTATAGTGTGTGATAATTTATTATTTTAGAAATTTTTCCCTGTATTTGTGGTTAGCCTCCTTTTGTTGATATTTAATTTTTTCTCTTTATTGATTATATTTGCTAAAGGTTACTTATTCCAAAAGAACCAGTTTGGGGACTTCCCTGGCGGTCCAGTGGTTAGGGCTTCACCTTCCAATGCAGGGGGTGTGGGTTCAACCCCTGGTGGGGGAGCTAAGATCCCACATGCCTCATGGCTGGCGGGGGTGGGGGGGGACAAAAACCATAAAACAGAAGCAATATTGTAACAAATTCAGTAAAGAGTTTTTTAAAGAAATGGTCCACATTAAAAAAAATCTTTTTTTTAAAAAAAAGAACTAGGTTTTGGTTTTTATTGTTTAACTCAATTGGCCTTTTGTTTTTAAATTTGGCCTCTCTTTTTATTTATGAATTTTCTAAGAAGTGTCTGGGGCATACTTTCTGTTTTCTCTTAAGAATTGAGTAACACTTAATTGGATAACTAAATCCCTTGGTAATATTCTGTGTTAAAGACTCTGCCCTCCTTGGTACGGTGAAATAGACCCTGTTTAGAACCTTTGGGTACACCTGCTTCCTCATTAACTATTCAAGACCCCAACTCCTGAGGCCTGTTTTGACCAGTTGAAGCACCTGCTTCACCCTGTGGTTATCCTCCACTTCTCTATGAGCCACCTTTAGTAAATAGGCCTATTCTCTGCCCAGGGCATTTGTGATGGGATATATCTAGGGGTGGTGGTGATTAAAAAAAAATCATTGTTATGGTATGGATTAGATGTCACTTTCCCTTTTGTTATATGTGATAATCAAAATAATCTAAAGCAGGTCTTAAAATGTAATTGACCCTGAGAGAAATTTAGTCTTAGGATTTTCTTGGAAGAAGGACAAAACTACTTAACAGTATCTTTGTAGTGTATAAATACAGTAATGAGTTTAATGCAGCCATTCATTGCAGGCTGATAGTTTAATGCTGAAGCACAAATTAGTAAACGTGGTTTGATGAGCCAGAGCAAAGGCCGGTTCCTTTATACAGATGTCTGAAAATGGCACCATATCAACTTCGAAGTGATTCTAATAAAAAGTGCATAATCTTGAATATGGAAAGTATGTTCTCCAAAGAATCTGTTGACTTTTTACACAGCATAGCAAGAAAGAAAACAAAATATGATATGAGATTATAAGCATCTGTCTGATATATAGAAATCTTTTTTATAGTAGAAATGGATTTTGAAAATGTTCAAACAGTCTTCAAAAATTGAATATTAAGTCTAAAAGTAAGCCACAGTTAAATGAAACAATCATAGTACAAAGGGATTTTTAGCAATGGAAATAATTTTTTTTTACTTTTGAATTTTCTTTATATTTTTATATAGCAGGTTCTTATTAGTTATCCATTTTATACATATTAGTGTATACATGTCAATCCCAATCTCCCAATTCATCACACCACTACCACCCGCAGCCAATTTTCCCCCTAGCAGTGGAAATAATTTTTTAAAGTTTTTAAGAAGAAGGCAGTTGCTCTCCCATTGCATATGTTAAATATGCAAAGTGATTTTGCTATTTTCAATAGTAATTAATCTACGTGATTCTTTATGAATTTAAGTAATTTCCTTTGTGAGTTAAGGTCTTCCTGTATGTTTTCTATTTGTACAATACCATAGCGGCAATGATTCTCTAGGAGCTCCTGATTAGTTTTCCGCTAGCAAGTGCAGATACGGTCCAGGAAATGCATATGGATGTCTTAGATTACTTGGTTAAAACATAAGCCAAAAGGAAAGACGTCCTTAGATCAGGCCAAACACCACACACACACACACACACACGCACACACGCACACACACGCACACACGCACACACACACTCCAACTTTATTTTTCATGAGTTTTGTTAGGGCTGTGTGGCTTAGTGGGAGGGACAAGCACCCCATCCCAACCCTGGGTGCTGGTATCAGCATCTCCTGGGCATATATGGAGTATCCAAAACCATATTCAGTAGACCTTTTATTTTTGTAAATTACAGAGCAAAGCCCCATGAAACTATAATCAGCGAGTTTACTAGACAATAATGGGAAAGCTTTATAGCAGCGGTGAGTTAGAATAACTTGGGGTCACTGTGGTGAAAAGACATGGATTTCGGTTTAGGTCTAGGATTTGCAATCCAGAATGGTTACTGAATAACCTGCAGGCAAGACCTTCGAGGGAATTGAAGCTTGGAGCGATCGTTGTAAAATAACAATAAAACTGTCCACCTAAGAGTATTGGGAGACGTCAGAAACAGGGAACTGAGGACACTCTGCTTGTCCAGCCCTCGGACCAGACTGCGGCTCCCCGAGCCGGCGCACGGCCAGGTAGCCTGGCTGTGCGCGTGTGCGCGGCTCGCGGTTCGCCACCCGCCCTCGTTGACTTTTAAAGGCACAACCCGCGCCGCCCCCGCCACACTGGCTTTCGCTGGCAGGAGGGGGCCGGAGGGGCCAGCTGGGCAGAGGGACAGCCCCCTCCGCCACACGCCATGAGGTGAGGAGGAGGGGCCGGCCCTAACCCCCACCCAGCCAGGGGCTCCTGGAGACACCTGTGTCTGGGGCCTCCCACCTGGCCGGTGAGCTGCCTGCCAGACAACTGGGTGACGAGGAGACTGGGAGAAGGGACGGACTAGGTGTCCCACCTTCAGGGGGCTTTGGGGAGTGAAGCTTTGGTGGGGCCGCCGAGGTAGGTGGTGAACAAACGGTTGTATGTACTTAAGGGTTTACGGAGCGCCTTTGCCTCCTGACTCATGGGATTCTGCGAGCGTGGAGTGGAGAAACCCTTGCCGAACTGCCAGAGAGATGGCATCACTCTTTACAACTCTTCTGTGTGTGTAGACTTACAGTATTTTAGGAAATCTTTTGAATTGTAAAGCAGTGATTCCAAATGGACTTTTGCACTTCAAATAATAGCAAGGGTATCTTGGTTTTTATTCTTTCTGTGGGTGATTATCTTGACATTAGAAAACATTTAAACTTTTGTACATGGTAGACTTTTTTTAATTTAAGAAATTTTTAAAGTTTAAAAATTTTTAAGAACTTAAAAATTGTTATAAAAATCATACATTTCTCATTCTGTAGTATTTTCTATTTTTTAATAGAGAAGCTTTATCTTATGGGTCTCTTACTGTTTTGGCTTATGGGAAATGCTATTTCCATTCATTTACTTTGTGTTCATTTTAAAAACTAACTTGCTACTACTTAGGGCCATGGAAGATCTTTTTTTCCAAAATGAAAATAGCTTTAGTTCCCCAGATTATATTTATGCTTACGTAAAATTTCAGATAATACGTAAAGCTGTAAAAAGAATGAAACAGGAATTACCTGTACTTGACCTACCCAAAGATAACTTGGTAGAGCGTTGAGTACTGTGGTGCTAGGAGCTCTGCTGGGTACTGAAGGTCTTTGTGAGCAAGACAAAGAGTATCTGCCTCTGTGGACCTTACATTCTGCTGGGGAAGATGGACACACACACACACCCAAAAGTAAATTGACAAAATAGCTGTATGTTGTAATGAGTGATTTAAAGAAAATACCTACTTTAGGTGGGGTGATCAGAGGAGGTTTATCTGAGGGAATAACTTGAGATTTCACTCAAAGAAGAGAGGGAGCTAAGCCGAGGGCAAAACAGGAGAGCGAGCGTTTCAGTCAGAAATAACAGCAAGTGCAAAGGCCTGAAAAGAGCAAAGAGCTTGAATGGAAAGACCAGGGTAGCTGGACCGTAGTAGTAAGCCAGAGGAGGGAGGATCAGGTGAGGTGGAGGAAGCAAGCAGGGGTCAGATTTCACAGGGCCATGGCAGGGAGTGTGTGTTGTATTCTGGGGGCAACGAGAAGCCGCTAAGGGTTTAAGTAGAGAAGTGAAGTGATTTGGAATATGGATTGATTCATTCAATACATGAAATGTTTATTGAAACCTTACTGTGTACCAGGCACTGTTCTGGGCACTGGGGTACAGCATGGAAAAGGATAAATTCCTGTATTCATGAAGCTAATAATCTAGTGGTGGGCGCATAATCAAATAAACAAGAAAAACATCAGATAAGCATTATACAGATGATGACCATTGTTTAAATCATAGTATATGTTCTTAAGACTTTGTGTATATATATACATACTTCTCCTTTGTTATCAGCTTTTCTTTCCCCTAAACAACTTATGGTAGGATTTTTTCTGTGTTACATTAAATGAACAGCTTTCTTTTATTTGGAAGCATCAATTTGTTTTGTAGATTAAGTATGGCCAAAATAATACTACATAAATGAAAAAAATACTGTGCAGCAACAAAAACTTATCTAAGTCATCTGTTTGGAAAGAAGTATATAGTAACTTCCTTTGGACAGTCTGACATGTGGCTCTCCTGCCTCATCCCATGTTCCAGCAGCCCCTCATGATAACTTTGACCTGTTAATGTGGTTAGTTAAATTTATGGATTTCCTATTTATTGAACCAATTCATACATTCCTAAAATGTACCTTAATTGACTTCTGTTATTATATTAGTGTCCTGATGGATTCCCTTTGCCAATACATATATTTTAGGATTTTAGTATCAATATTCGTGAGATCTATAGTTTCCTTTCTTAGTATTTTCTTTGTCAGATTTTGGTGTTAGCATTTGACTGCTTTATAAAAAAAATCGGGAAGCTCTTTTTCTGAGTTTTGGAACAGATTAAATTGCATAAGTATTATTCTTTCATTTAATTATCAAATACATATTTACTGAACATTCACTGCGTGCCAGGCATTGGGCTGATGCTGGGTAATCACAAGTAGACAAAACAGACATGATTCCTGTCCTCATAAGGCTTGGTTTATTAGGTAAATAGACATTAGTGAAATAATTATGATTATGTAATTATAAACCATGATAAATACTCTGAAAGAAATCGTTGAAGATCTACTTTGACTGTTCTTTTCATGTATTTGAGTAAATGGTTATTGCGTTAATACACACTAAAAATTAATTCTTTTAAAATTAATATTTGTTGAAGATTTGATATGTAATTAGTTCTGTGATAAATACATAAGTAAATAAAATGAGGTCTTCATAATTATAAAAGTTAAAATAAAAATAATGGTGATAGTAGCTACCATGGTAGGTGGTATATTGCACATTTTTTGATTGAAGAAATTAAGACTTACATTAAGTAGACACTTCAGTTATGTCTGTGACACCTCCAGTTGTACACTCCTCTGGAAATTCCACTAAGATCATAGTAACAGAGTAAAGATATAAATCCACAAAGATCAAGAGAGTGAGAAAGGAGAAGATAAATGAAATCAGTATTTGGGAAACTACAAAAGAAGGTGGTCAATTACTAAATGATTTAGTGGATTAGAGAATGCTGAAGGCTGAAGAGAGGTAAGCCAACAAGAGAAGCAAGCCGATTCCCTCCACAGAATCTGGAAAAGGCTCAGGATTTAGAGGTACCAAGTACTTCTCAGGGCAGGAATATGGGTGGAATAGAAATAGAAGTATCTGTAAACTGTGGTATCTTTTAAAAAGAAAAGAGAAAATACAACTTACGTAAAAGAAGAGATTCTTTTTTTAAAAAAGGGAGAGAAATTATTCAGGAAGCAAGAAAGGATTAGATAATAAAGCTGAAGAACTCTCCTAAAAAATAGAATAGCCACAACAATTAGACAAAAAGAGTGAGAAAGTATTTAGAAAATAAAGGTCCAGTCAAGAAAGTTTTTCATCTAATCCAGTGGCAGGAAGAAAAATCTATAACGAAATCAGTACTATAGATATGTGGGAGAATCTGGAACATGATACAGTGGGTAGCCAGTGATACCAACAGCCAGTGTCATTGAGATGGGATATGCCATGAAAGGTTTCAGAGAGGTACTGATACCTGAAATCTAAGTAAGTATTCAAATGATAAGCCAAAAAAGGGCACTAGTGTATACATTTTCAGGGCAATAGAAATAGCAAATGCAGAGGTGGAAACACGATACACATGAGGAACTGCAAGCAGTTCATTATTTGAGAAATTCAGTATACTTTACAAAAAATAGCATGTATAGTTTTATAATAGTACACCTTTTTTCAAAAAGGATTTGAGGTAGAACTGTGTGAATATATTTAAGATTCTTTAGAAAAAGTAGCAATATTGATTATATCGTTCATTATGTCAAGAGGGGAGAATTAAATTGGGATTCAGGAGACCAGGATTCTAGTGCAGACCTACCACTAACTTGTTGAGACCTTAGTGTGATAATGTTGTTGACTGCCTTCCCAGTAATCACCTCCCTTTTTCTTCCCTTCCCCCAAACCACAATTTTGTCTAGCTTTTGGGGTGATCCCATGCTTCAGGAGCAGCTTGGGCGGGTGAGAGTGGGGGGCTGTGTGACTCTTAGTTACTCTAAGCTCATTATGGTAATTCCACTCTCTTTGGTTAGTGATTGTTTTAGGAATAAACGTGTGACTCAGTTCTGGCCAATGAGTTGAGAATGGGGTGCCTGCAGAGAGAATTCTGGGAAAGCTTTCTCACCGAGGACAAAGGAAAAGATGCCCTCTCCCTGCCTTCATCTTATTCTAGCTCTGAAGATGTGTTTGAGCCCAGTGTACGGATGCAACAGAGCAGTTTTCAGGCTTAAGGGTTCCCTCCTCTGCTCCTGAAGCTGAGGATTGTTTTTAAAAATATGGTGCCTTTGTTGCTACTCCTTTTCTAAGTTGCAAGTGTAATCTGGTTTGGGAGGGTCTTTACTTCCAGCTCTGCTTTCCTCTTTGAGACCACTGTCACCAGGAGATACAGCCCTTGCTTTCCAAAGGTCACACACTCACTCTAGGAGTATTTTGTGAGTGCATTCTAAGATCTCCAGGCCACCGGGACACTTTCATCATAGAGACTTTTTCTCGTTTGTCTTGATAAAATGCAGGGTATAGCATAGTACTAGGCACATAATAGTCATCACTAATAGTTTTGTTTAATGAAGGGTGAATCAAATATTACTTATGTAGGGGTGGGGAGAGGTTTTATTTGTGTTCTATTTGATTTTATTATTTCCAGCCAGTAGAACATGGGTGTGGTTCTATAATCTGTGCATTTTGAAAGGTTTTTTTCAATGAGGCAAAATTGATTCCTGTTTATCTCTGCGAAGAAAATTTTCTTTAGAAATTAAAGAATTGGGGGAAAACCACTTCAATCTATGTGTGTTACTACTTCTTATACAGCAAATTTAGCCTTTAGCTCTGGAGACTTGACAAAGAAGGGAAACATCACAAAATTGTACCTAATGCAAACTAGATGCTCAGTAAACATTTATTTATATAGTAGATATGCCTGAAATAGAACTATTCACTTTATGATTTAATTTTTTCTTTTTTCATTTTAGCATTTATGACATTAGCAGAGAACAGGACTATGTCAAGAAGTCCGGGGGTATACTTGGTGCAAATGAATTAAGACCACCCTCCCAGCTACATTCCCGAGACAAGGTTCATATCAGAGAAGAGTGGGTACTAAACTAAATGCTATAAGCTATTACTAATGAATCCAAAGCTGCACAGTACAGTTTTTTAGATTTTAATTTAGATCATGTAAAATGAAAGGACTTTTTTAAAAATTCTAACTTCCAGGAGCTACAGATTTCTTATAATTATTAGTCCAAAATTGATAGGTGATTAAGTTTGCAAATTGCATCAGAAAAGGTGTGTGTGTTCAAGAGAAATTGTCACACTCCTCTATTTGTATTTCTTTGAAATTATGATTTATTTTACTTGATTTTAAATTGAGATATTTTAAATAGTAGAAGTAATACATGCTTATGTAAGAAAAATCTAAATTGTAGTGATATATATAAGGCAAAAGTATAAGTTCTCCTTTTTGTCCACTCCCCAATCACCATTGGTGTATATACTGTTAACGGTTGGATTTCCCATCTTTTCTACATCTTTTTCTGTATACTTCCAAACACATAATTTTTTATGGTTTTTTTTTACCAAAATGACAGATAATACATATTATTCACTCAGTAGTATACAATAGATATCTTTGTACGTCAGTATATACAGATTTACTTTGTTTTTATTTAGTAAGTGCAAGGTGTTTCCCTATTGATGGCAATTTAGGTTGTCTCCAGTGTTTTTGCTGTTATAGGTGTTGGTGCATGGAACACCCTTGGACATATAACCCCTGCACTTATGCTAATATTTCTGAGGAACAGATTCCCAGAAATGGAATGGTTATTTGGTATGCCCATTTAAGTTTTTGTTACTTTCTGCCAAATTGTGTTCTAAAAAAGCTGTATATATCTTAAACTGGCAGTCCTTTGATATCTTAAAGGTAAGGGTAGTACATTTTAGGATTAGGTGATTAAAGAATGGGCTGTTCCTTCAACAACTGTCAAATGACCTACTTAGAGGAGATACAGTATATAGGCATGGAGAGTATTAAAAGGTGTAGGTTGCCTTCTACTAATAAGGGCCTTTAATGGCACATATTGTTGGGTTCTTAGTGTTTCTGTCTCTGATAAGTGCTATTGCTTAATTCACAAACAGGAGTTGTGGTCATGTAAGTCTGGGGGAGATGTAGAAGTGGCTAGATTCTGTTAGATTACTGTGACACCTAAGTTGTTGACGTTTGTTCATCTCATTATTTGCTTTCAGACCAGATGCTTATAGAATGGAAAATAGATACCTGTGGTATAGCATCAGAAGCTGGTTTATAATTTTTTTATCTCTCTTATTAGAAGTTATAAAGAGAGAAAAAAGTGTCCCGAAATCAGACACTCAGTATCCCTGTCATGGATTTTGAGATGGGGGAGATTGATGCAGGGCGCTTTGAGCAGAATCCAACTTGTTGTGTCAAGCTTGACCTAACTTTTTTTTTTTTTTTTTTTTTTGCAGTACGCAGGCCTCTCACTGTTGTGGCCTCTCCCATTGCGGAGCACAGGCTCCGGACGCACAGGCTCAGCGGCCATGGCTCACGGGCCCAGCCGCTCCGCGGCATGTGGGATCTTCCCGGACCGGGACACGAACCCGTGTCCCCTGCGTCGGCAGGCGGACTCTCAACCACTGTGCCACCAGGGAAACCCAAGCTTGACCTGACTTTTAAGATCCAATCCACAAATGGCAGAGAAACGTGCCCAAAGCCAGGTGCTACAGGAAAGAATATTAACTGAGTTTTCAGAGCCATTTTGATTCAACTTCAGTTTTTTCCATGTGCTCTTTGTTGATCACTTAAACAGTAAGGGACACTCTTTATGCTTTACAGACAGGTACTTTTCAAGTTACCTTCTTAGATGTTGCTTTAGATTTCTTTGTGGAATAGCCCCCTCTTCTTTCTCTTAATATTCTGATCATCTTGAATGTTAAACTAGAGCATGTGCATTGCTCAGCAAAAAATGAAACTATCCATTTATTTAATGCTCCTCGTTTTGTACGCTTGTTTTAGGCGGTTAAATGAAAGCGCATTGTGTGGGAAGAGACAACGTCAAATGATTTATCAGTAAAATTCTCATTATGTCCTTAATTATAGAGCAGGAAACTTGTGCTTTCTTGAGAGTATAATTGAGGTCATTTATTATGAAGTCATGAAAGATTCAGGGTTTACTGTGGTTTTCCATTAACTTCTCTTTTGATATGCTTTTCCTTCTGCCAACTGTAAAATTATTACTTTTCTAACATATGGCTATTTGGAGAGTGCTGACATAAAAAGGAAGCATTTTTAACCATAAATAAATGGTTTTAGAAGTTACAGTATAAAAGTACAAAATAAGTCATTTCTTACTTGTTCCTCCTTGTTTATTTTAAATCATTACCATTAGTCCTAGCTTTATTGGGAGCAGTACTCCCCACATTGTATTAGATGGGGTCTTTTAAATTGCATTATTTCTCACAGTTTTCAGTTTATTATTGTGCGTTGATGCTCAAAATTGGGGATATATGTAGTATTCAGTACTTGTGAAACTTATAATCTATTAACATCTTGCAGAATTTAGGGAAGTTGATAATCATAGATTGGTCATTTCCAAAGCTATGACAACTTTTATTTCTTTCACTTGTAAGCAACATCTTTCACAAATATTGAGCCTCATGGTATAATTAGATTCTTTAAATATTATATTGCCTTTTAAAAAATTTAAATACTAGGTTTCCAAAATTATAATTTTTAAAGGAATCCTGATTTGCATTTGAGCTAGCTGTACAGATTATTTGTAAAAGGAGTTTGCAAGTGCATAGGCTTCCCAGTTTGTTTTGAGGAAGTAGCTAAAGAAAGCCATAATTTTTAAATTGTTATCACTGGTGTTTTGCTGTTTGAATCTCTTTAGAATATCCATATTTTTCACAGCACTGGTATACCGATATTGAAAGAGAGAAGGTGAAACTGAGGAAAAATCAAAGTCAGATACAATCGATATAGATCAGATGTGCCAACTTCAGAATATTCTTAAGTGTTTCATCCTCTTTTCTTTCTTTCCTTGCTATTTATAATCTTTTATTTTTGATACGATGAAGTATTATTATCAAAATCATTTTTAAATTACCTTGGGAATTGAAGCATTAGGACAGTTTAGTCCAAATGAATTTTACTGAAATGTTTGTTTTGATTTCTGTAATAGTCTAGGGTTTTTTAATCTGTTGTTCATAAATTAATTTTAATTAAAAAGCTTATGTTTTCTTTAACTTTTGAACTCTAGTGTAATTGGCAGAGTCCTGGTATAAGTAGGAAGCCAGATTAATGTACTTATTTATACTGTAAGGCCCAAACTTCCAGTCTTACATAAATTATTCTCTCTATTATTTACAAATAATCAGTGTGTATCCGCCCCCCCAACCTTGTTAAAGAGAATAGAGAGGATGTAAATAGAAAGGAGTAAACAAATCAAATAGTTCAATGTTATGAGAACTCATTAGGCTCAGTTCTTGCTAAGTGAGGACTGGTAAAATCAAAAGACACAAGGGCTCAATCAAGAGAATTACTGGATTGAGTCAGTAGTTCTCAATTAGGAAGCATGCCTCTCATGGGAGGGGTATACCAGCATCTTTGGGATAACACATGGGTATGGTTTGAAGAAAGCACTTTCAAGAAAAGTAATAAAGTTTTATTTTTGTAAAATGATGATTTTATAATACAGCCCATAAGAAGTAAATTTTAATAGACATGTACAGGCTGGTGAGGAAGCCCCAAAGAAACATGATTTCTAATGTGTTTGCTGAGTGTGCAGTAGTAGGCTCCTTCCAAGGAACCTAACAGACTTCCTTGGGGATTTGGTGAGAAGACAGGAAGGGTAAGTTTATCAAAATGTGGCTTAGGTTTAAAAAAATTTAAGAATGAGAAGAATTGGTCTAAGCAGTTGCTGACCACCAACTTGACACTACAGTTGCATCTGCTTTTACCCAGTGTGGCTACAGCGCCCAGCTTGAAACCAAAAGGGATTTATTCTTGCATTAAAAGTCATTCACCCTCAGTTATAATCCATTTAGGTTATTTTCACATGTGAGATCTTTTAAGATAGTCCAGATATGGTAGCCAAAACACATTGTAAATGTCTTAATCATACAGGAAGGAAATAGATGATTATTTCCTATTATCATAGATGATATATTTCCTGTATCAGTATTCAGTGATATTTAGTGTGCCACTTTTCCCCATCCTTTGGTTATCTTAAACAGTTGCATTATTTTTGTTTGTGTTTTGCAGTTTTTGAGACAGTGTCCTTGAGTTCAGACTCTCTCTTCCAGAGGGCAGTTTCAATTCTCCATACTTCTTACTTGGACTCTGCATCTGAGCATGGTTTTCAGTACAGTCAAGTGACTGGTGAAAAATGACATTTTCTTAAATGAGGTGAGGTGCTTGGTACACACCGTGTCTGTTTTATTTTAGTTTTAAAGAAAGAGACCCATTATTTTTGATATATAAGCCTAGTTCTTTTTAGCTATCCCATTTCAGCTGAAATAAAAGATCCTTGGAAATAGTCACTTGAAAGGTAATTATAATATATTCTAGGGAATAGAAAAATAATAAATGTCATTAGTCTTTTAGCAGGAGGAATTCAGATGATGCATTTTTAAAAGTTAATTTTCAAGGCAAAATAACATGTTTATAACATTTGATTATTCTCTCCTTATACGGTACAAAACTCTTTACCAAGAAGAAAAAGCAAGTAACTGTACTCACGAAGAACTTCAAGAAACTTACGGGTTTCTTCTGTTTGAAACTGAAAATCAGGTAAGGGAATTCGATCGTAGAAAAGTAATTTTGTGATGTTAATGTACAAAATTAATTATATCATTAAAGTTAAATATTGGTATTTTAGGTCTATAAAGTTTGTAAGATTACCAGTTCATCAGTCTTTTTTGTTAGTTTGGTGGCAATGTAAATGACAGTGAAAGCTTGTCATGAAAGAGATTGGATTTCTACAACTTTCCATAGGTTTTCTTTAGTTTTATCTTGAATACATTTGTAAGCTCGTGGTGAGATTTTGATTAATACAGATTCCTTAAGTATTAATAATGACTTTTAATGGAGTGAATGGATATTTTCTATTCTCGATCATTGTTTAGATAGATATTTTCTATTTCTTGTGGAGGTTTTTCAAGTTTAAATTACATGATTTTGGGGACAAGATGAACACGTTCAGCATTCTAGTTACTTGGAATTGTTTCATGCCTTATTTTGAAAATTGAACATCCATATTGTTGGTTGTACCTAAATTGTGGAGAAGGAAACTACTGTGTGCAGGTATGTCTCCAGAGATGTGTGTGGCTTCTAGATACAGTTCAGCAATGCTAGAGATCTATAATCCAACTTAAAGTAATTCCAAGGTAGTATTTCGGTTGAGGTCATGATTTTTAAAGAACAGGGATAGATTTGCTAAAGAATAATTAACATTACCATATAACTTATGGATTATATAGTAATACTAGAGAGTTTGTTTAACTTCCAAATAAGATATGTTATGGATTCATACTAAAAAAAAAAAAAAAAAAAAAGCATTTGCGGAGAAGACATTTTCAAATTTAGTGATTCCCAAGCTGTAATTGAAAAAGAAATCTTCAAGAGAGGACTTATCTGTGAGCTTGTTTAATTTGGTTTTGCTGGTGACATTTTTGTTAACAGAAATAATAAAATTTCACGAAAAAGTTTGAGCTGTTAATATTAACTAAAACACAATTGCCTTACGTAAGCTTGCTTTGTGCCATGAATGCATAGAACGTACAGATTCTGTATTGAAAGTCTGTATATAGATTATAGAGTTATTTCATGGACCCTCCCAAGAACGATATGATAAGCAAAGTACGATCTTTTGTTTAAGGCAAAGTTGGTATGTCAGCGTGGACTCTGTGTTGGCAGCAGTGCTATCAGCACTCTGGGTGACCCAGGGAAAGGTACGTCTGTAAGGAAAAGGAATCTCTTTTACAAGGTGAAGTGGGGTTTAGTTAGTTACATAAGATACCTATGTTAAATGCTAGTTTCATTGATGATAAATAGTGATCTTTGGAAGCAGACCTTTAAACATATAAATGAGCTTTGAGTCTAAGACTTAAGGTTTTCTAATAGGAGTTATCTTTTTTAAAAGGATGGTTGGACTAGAAAAGGTACTGAAGGTATCTTTCAGTGCCAAGAGTTTAGTGCAGTCATCTGGGGCTAGTGAGGATTTCTTCTGAATTATCATAATGGCAGTAGGAACACATAATAGAGGGAACTGACGCACCTTGGCAACTGTGGAATGTGAGGAGTAACAAAGAATCAAATGTAAGGTAACTTACACTGCACTGATATTGTCAGTAGAAGAGAGACACGGAGGAGAGGAAATTGTAGGGAAGCTGTTGAGTTAAAAGAGAAAGGTAATCTTACTGTCAAGAATGTGGATTAGCACTAATTTCTTTAAGCTTCACTTTCCTCATCTGTAAAATAGATGAAATTATCATCTAGATTTGCTGTGAGGATTACATGAGACTGTGTCAAGTGCTTAGCTTGGAGCTTACACCTAAATGAACACTACTACTTCAGTGAGCTAAATTTGAGAAATAATGAGGTGGTCATAAGTGTTTCTGAAAGCTGTCCTGCTGGTGGTAAAAATAGTTGGAAAAGGGATTAGAACTGGAGGTTGGGGTTCAAGGTGGCAGCGGGTGGGTGTTAGCTGAAGCCAAAAACATTGTTACATGGGGCAGCAAAGATGGCAAGAGCAGAACTTTCAGGTGGTTATGGGAGCAAGGGATGGGGCCACGGGGCAAGGCTAGGAAGAGGGAGTTGAGAGCAGTCCAGGGGATGAAGAATCAGGAGGTGGAGTTTCACAGAGAACAGAAGGCTGTAAGGAGGGGTGTTAGCAGTGTCAGATGCTACAGAAGTTGGAGATCAGCACTGAGAAGGATTACTGGGCTCCATGGCTCCATTCCTGCTGACCATTTCTTTTAAATAACAACTTTATTGAGATAACATTCACATACCATTCGTTTCACCTGTTTAAAGTATACAATTTTTTTTTTAGCATATTCACTAAAATGAATATGCAGCCATCAGCACAATGAATTTTAGACCATTTTCATCAGTCACTCCCCACTCCCACCAGCCTAAGCAACCAGTACTCTACTTTTTGCCCCTATGGATTGGCCTATTCCAGACATTCCATGTAGATGGGATCGTATATGACCTTTTGTGACTAACTGTTTTACTTAGCTTAGTGTTTTTGAGATTCATCCATGTTGTAGCATATACTTCGTTCCTTTTTTGACTGAATAATATTCCACTGTACCGCATTTTCTTTATCCATTCAGCACTTGATGGACATTTGGTTGTTTCTACTTTTTGGCTATTATAAAACAATGGTACTATGTACGTTCTTGTCCAGGTCTTTATGTGGACATGTTTTTTCATTTCTGTTGGGTTTATACCTAGGAGTGGAATTGCTGGCTCATATGGTAACTCTGTGTAAAACAAATGTTTTTTTAAACTTACATTCAGCTCTTCTAAAGGACATGAAAGGGGATAAGTTCATAACCCCAATAACAGTTTACCTAAAACCTTTTTTTCCTTCTCCCCTACTCTTTTTAACCCCCCCTTCTTTTCATTATGAAAAATGCTAACATAGAAAAAGTAGAGAGCATAGTATAATATACCTATCACCTACGTTTAACAGATAATGTTTTGCATTATTCTCTTCATTTGTTTAAAAAAGTTTTTTTTTCTGAAAATTGTGAAAGTGAATTACAAGCAAACACCTCAGCTTACATCTCTAAAAATTAAGGCCATTTTTGCGCTTTACTGCAGTCACATGAGTTTATTGTTGATGTTTGAGAGGCTGGCTTCAGTAGGGTGGTGGAGTAGATAGAGGCTGGATTGCTCCTATAAATACACAATCTTCTTCATCACATGTACTGGGGGTAATAATAAAATAGCACTACTGCCTGTGTGTGTTCTATAGTTTTGGGCTCAAATAGAAATGGATAGTTCTGTGTATGAAAGTAATCCTTTATATTACTGTAGTGTATTATAGTTTTAAAAGTTTATGGATCTTTTTAAATCTTCCTGAGAACCCTGTGATTTATGTATCTATACTCATGCCCACCTTGCCCGCTTAAGTGACATACTCCTCAGTCACATGGTTATTATTAGCAGTAAGTGAAAAACCTGGAACTGGAACCCAATCTTCTGGCCACAAGTTTATTGCTCTTGTCTGCTATATCCATGTCCTCACCATTGTCTTTTATGTTTCAAAAGAGATACTTCAGGAATATCTCTGAAATGTGTCCTTTCCTCCTTATTCTCACTGCTGCTGCCGGGTGGGGATCCTCTTCTCCTGTCGTAACTTAAAGGAGTCTCTCCCCTCTTGAGACTCACTTCTCTATTAAGCTGCAGTGGGCTGTGATGTGGCTACAGTGGTGAACAAAACAGATATAACCCCCGCCTCCCTGGAATTCACAGCCCAGCAGAATAAGCTGCTTGAAGGCAGGACCTCGTTGTATTTCCCTTTGTGGCACTGCTGCCTGGCACACAGCTGCAGTGTAGTAGACCTCAGCACACATTCTTAAATATGAGTACTTACTGAGATGTTTTGCAAAAAATAACTTGAGAATCAGATTACTATAGGCCTTTTCACTGAATGATTGCATGGAGAAAAAACAGACTCACGAAGACTTTTCCAAACATGTGATACTCTTATCCCTTTTCACTTACCATACCCAAATAGAAAATTGGTTGTCGAACAGATGTATTGTATCTTAGCTCTAATGTTTCCATACCTTTAGAATATCTCAAATAGTTTTTAAAAGGTAAGCAGTTTCAAAATAGTTTTTTAATGTTAGCATTTATTTGTCTTTTGTGTTGTCTTGTTCAGTTAAAGGTAACCCATGTGTAAATAATCTTTTTAAAGTGTAAATTAATCTATTTTTATACTTTTATAGGTGTATACATTTCCAAATACTCAGACTATCTTCATGCAAGACCTTGGTATCATGGGAAGTCTGGTTATGTTGTAATTTTTAATCTAATTAAGGTAAAGACTAAATGTGCTTCTATGTAATTTTTCTTTTAAAAATGAAAGATTATCAGTCTGTGATAATGTTCTTTGCAGATCATTTGCTACACATAGTCCTTGCCAAAGACAGCTATCTAAAGTCAGAGAAAATAACTGCTTTTTGCTTTCCTTTACGGACAGAGCTTTTTTTAAATTCATTTTATAGATGATCTATGAATATGTTTTTTTAAAAAAAGCTTCAAAATAATACAACAGGTATTCAGTGAAAAGCTTTCCTCTCACCCTGTCCCACAATGCCACTTTTTAAATAGTAAATGACAGAAAACGAGTAGCTGCTTATAAAGCAGTGTGATTTCAGTTATAAGAGATGAATTTAGAAAGCAACATTCATTGATTTAAGTTGTCAAAATGAGAAACCTTTATATATTTTTTTAACCCCTAAAACATTGAGACCTTGTTCACAGTTTCATGGGGCACCTGCAACTGATGATCTCAGAAATTTTTAAATGCCCTTAAATAGTCCAGTATAAATGAATCACGCAATTAGAATTTTCACTCAGAGAGTAGGAAAACTCTAATTTTAGAGGTTGGGGGGCTTTTTGAGGACATATTCTGTGGTCTTGTTTTGGTTTTGCTTTTGTTTTAGCTTTCCTACTATCTTAAGTTCTTTGGTTATAAACGTAACACTACTGATTTTTTTAAGAGTGTGAACTCTTCATATTCCAAAACTTGTCCCCAAGAACTGGAGGGAAAGTAGCATTGCATTGGCTCATAGTCACTGCTTCCCTCCCTTACTCTTCCCTCTCCTGCTCTGTGATAAGTGCTGTAGTTCTGCCGCAGACAACGTGCCTGTCAGCTCAGGTAACAAACATTTTTTGCTTATGTCAGATTGTGCCTCGCCATTGGTTTCGTGCCCCCGTATCCCACCCTGTCTGGTGGATACTGCTGTTTAGTTTTTGCCTATGTGCTCTCAGTCTTCCTTACTTTACTGCTTAGAAGCCAGCCCTGCCCAACATCATAAGCTGTTTGATGGGGAGAGAATACAGGTTTTGATTGCTCACTGAAGTACCATTTATATTATTTGTCTTCTTAGTATTGCCTTTGGTGGTCCTGTTGATGAAGAGGCGGGACCTTGACAGCAAACATGTGTATATGTTCTTTATTAGGCTACTTTTAAATAAATCCTAGAGTCAGATTATTGCTACTTGAAAACATTTGATTAGTCTTAATATTTTCATTCTAGGGAAGAGTCAAGTTTGTGTCTGAGAATTATACAACTAACTATACCAGCCCATCTTCTGGCTATGATTGCCACGTGGCTGTAAGTACTAACAAGTTTTCTCACAAGACAAGTCAGTTTCGCACCTTTGAACTGAATCAGGTATAGTCACCTGGGAATAAATCATTTCTAAATCTAAGGAGTTAAATTTTGGGGTTGGGTAGGGTTGAAATAAACTTGATGCACGTGGAATTCTGTAGTATTACCCTGATAATACTTATTTTGCTTCTTTCGGTATTACCTCTATGAACTTTCAGGCAGCACTGTTATTGAGCGACCCAGACAGATCTGTCCTTATGTGATTGTAGCTTTTCAGTACAGGGAACCTAAAAAGATGGCAGCACCAGCTCATAATCATAAAAGCAAGTAAGTAATTATGTACATACTTTGTTTTACTGGATTTCTTTCCTTTGCTCTTATAAAATATGCTTCTTTTTTTTCCCCCTAGACTTGAACTCAAAGAAGATGGTAAGAAATTATTTAATTGGTTCTTTTAGCTGTTTCTTTAAGTAAATGTTTTGTTCATAAATAAAATAATCAGTTTCTTTCTTACCCTCATTTCTCACAGTTCTCATCTATCCATGGAAAGGGAAATTAATTATTCAAGGCTGTCTGATGTGTGATATAACTCTTTGGTCCTCTTACGGCACATTGGTTCCAAAACAACTGTAAGTATTGAATAAGTGCCTTTACTGATGCTTGTATAATTTTTTGATTCTCATTTTGAGGTCTTGCTTGTTGGCACTGGTGTGAAATACAGCAACTGTACTTGGTTTTAGATTACTCCTGGGGAGATGTATAGAGCACAGGGCCATGACACAGGAGACCTAAATTCAGATATAAATCTGACCGTTGCCTTGAAATAAGTTAGTTTTATAATCTTTGACAAATCACTTTTTATATTTTAGTATCTTAATCCATTTATGGGAAAATGATCTCTCAGGCTAGATTAATTTACTTGATGCTAGAAGTTTGACTTTCCCCAAGAAACAACTTGGACTTGCCTAGATAACAGATGCAACAGATTCTAGCCACTGAATTCTATTAGAATCTTTATAAGGTTTGCAGTATCTAGCTTTTTAATTTTCACACGATTTTCCTAGACTAGTATTTAGAGTAGCCTTTACATGTATTTACATTATGATGAATTACAGTACTTGCTTCTGCAGAGAGAACTGTGAAGGGCATCTTGTGATATCTTTTTGTTTAATCTATTCTTAGTTTGCACCCAAAACTGTTGAAAGTTAGACATGCTTTAATTGAAAAATAAAATGAAAACTGGTGTGCTATTAGAAATCATTTACTTTCTACTGGCCTTTTTTAAGAAGAGAGAGGGAATTTATAGCCCATAGAATAAATTAAGGATTCTGTGAATAAATAAATGGGAGAGAAGGGAAAGTTCTTTCTCACTGTAGAGTGCAACTAATAGGTATAGAAAGAGCGATGGAATTTGGAAATCACATTTTGGCAACATCATAATAATCAGTGGAGGCTTGATGTAGTAGGTGAAAGTTTGATGGTATTTACATATCTCGCAAAGGAAAAAATAAAGACTTTACAATGGAAGAAGCTACAGAGACCATCTTAACTAAGTGGTTAAGTTAATGTCACCAGGAGAGGAATAAACATCATGTGCTTCCTGATACGATGCACAGAGAATAACACGATATCAGTCTGTGGTGCTCCTGCCAATCTAATCAGGAAGAAAGGTTAGACATGCCCAGATTGAGGGACATTCTGCAAAATAAATGGTCTATATTATTCAAAAATATCAAGGTCACTGAAGATAAAGACTCAGAGATTGTTGCAGACTGAAGGAGACTAAAGAGACATACGTAAATGCAATGTGGCATCCTGGATTGGATCCTGAACCAGAAAAAAGTACCTTCTTTTGTTACGAGGGACCTTAGTGAGACAGTTGGCAACATTTGAATGAGGTCTGTAGGTTAAAAAATTGTCCTGTATCATTGTTAATTTGTTGATTTTTGCTAATTGTTTTGTGGTTATATAATGAAATATTTTTCTTAAGGGTACACATTAAGAAGTATTTGGGGGGAAAGGAGGCATCTGTAAGTCTGCAAGTATTTAAAAATGAGTTTTAAAGAAGGAAAAGGTAGTCAGGGGAAATGATGCAAGTCTGGCTGCGGTTCATCCTGTGGCACTGCATGGTCGGCAGTCCCATATTATCAAAAGTTCTTACGTAGTGTAATTTCTAGAAGATTCTCGTTCCAATATGCATAATTCTTCCACATGTCTGGATATTTTGGTTATAACAGAAATGCATGCATTCAGAAAATGGGAACACATTTGCAGACCATGGTTTATGAGGTCACATACTCAAAAATCTATAATATTTATGAATATGTACATTATTTGATCTGGCGTTTATAGATTTAAGAATTTTTTGTGGTTATAATATTTTTGTTTGCTTTATATTAGAAAGCCAAAACTTATGAAGCTGTAGTTTCAGTGTTTATTACATTACATGATATTGTTATTTTGTTTTTTAGACCACACGAACTAGAGTTTAAGTATGTAATGAAAGTGTCGTCTTTGAAAAACAGACTACCAGAAGCTGCTTTTAGAAAACAGAATTACGTGGAGCACAAAGGTCTGTTCAGATGTCATGGTACACTGCATGTCCTGAGCTCTGTTCCAGTTCTTTTCCACCCTCTCTTTCATACACACATGCACGCGTGCATGTGCACTCTCTCTCTCGCCCTCTTACTTCTGTTTTCCCTTAAGTACTTCTTAAAAGGGTCTTTTGTGAAAGGTGTAGAGTAGCTCTGTGATTCAGTTCTTGGGAGGTTCCCCCTCTACCTACTTTCTGGAGAGTTTATATCGTAAATGGGTGCTGAATTTTCTCAAAAGCCTTTTCTGCATCCATTGAGATCATCATATGGTTTTTATCCTCCAATTTGTTAATATGGTGTATCACATTGATTGATTTGCGTATATTGAAGAATCCTTGCATTCCTGGGATAAACCCCACTTGATCATGGTGTATGATCCTTTTAATGTGTTCTTGGATTCTGTTTGCTAGTATTTTGTTGAGGATTTTTGCATCTATGTTCATTAGTGATATTGGCCTGTGGTTTTCTTTCTTTGTGACATCTTTGTCTGGTTTTGGTATCAGGATGGTGGTGGCCTCGTAGAATGAGGTTGGCAGTGTTCCTCCCTCTGCTATAATTTGGAAGAGTTTGAGAAGGATAGGTGTTAGCTCTTCTCTAAATGTTTGATAGAATTTGCCTGTGAAGCCATCCGGTCCTGGCCTTTTGTTTGTTGGAAGAATTTTAATCACAGTTTCAATTTCACTGCTTGTGATTGGTCTGCTTATATTTTCTGTTTCTTCCTGGTTCAGTCTCGGAAGGTTGTGCTTTTCTGAGAACTTGTCCATTTCTTCCAGGTTGTCCATTTTATTGGCATATAGTTGCTTGCAGTAGTCTCTTATGATCCTTTGTATTTCTGCAGTGTCAGTTGTTACTTCTCCTTTTTTCATTTCTAATTCTGTTGATTTGAGTCTTCTCCCTTTTTTTCTTGATGAGTCTGGCTAATGGTTTATCAATTTTGTTTATCTTCTCAAAGAACCAGCTTTTAGTTTGATTGATCTTTGCTATTGTTTCCTTCATTTCTTTTTCATTTATTTCTGATCTGATCTTTATGATTTCTTTCCATCTGCTAACTTTGGGGTTTTTTTTGTTCTTCTTTCTCTAATTGCTTTAGGTGTAAGGTTAGGTTGTTTATTTGAGATTTGTCTTGTCTCTTGAGGTAGGATTGTAGTGCTGTAAACTTCCCTCTTAGAACTTTTGCTGCATCCCATAGGTTTTGGGTCGTGTTTTCATTGTCATTTGTCTCTAGGTATTGTTTTATTTCCTCTTTGATTTCTTCAGTGATTTCTTGGTTATTTAGTAGCGTGTTGTTTAGCCTCCATGTGTTTGTATTTTTTACAGTTTTTTTCCCTGTAATTGATATCTAGTCTCATAAAGTTGTGGTCAGAAAAGATACTGGATACGATTTCAATTTTCTTCAATTTCCCAAGGCTTGATTTGTGACCCAAGATATGATGTATCCTGGGGAATGTTCCGTGAGCACTTGAGAAGAAAGTGTATTCTGTTGTTGTTGGATGGAATGTCCTATAAATATCAGTGAAGTCCATCTTGTTTAAGGTGTTATTTAAAGCTTGTGTTTCCTTATTTATTTTCATTTTAGATGATTTGTCTGTTGGTGAAAGTGGAGTGTTAAAGTCCCCTACTATTATTGTGTTACTATGGATTTCCCCTTTTATGGCTGTTAGCATTTGTCTTGTGTATTGAGGTGCTCCTATGTCAGATGCATAATATTTACAGTTGTTATATCTTCTTGGATTGATCCCTTGATCATTATGTGGTGTCCTTCTTTGTCTCTTGTAATAGTCTTTATTTTAAAGTTTATTTTGTCTGATATGAGAATTGCTGCTCCAGCTTTCTTTCAATTTCCATTTGCATGGAGTATCTTTTTCCATCCCCTCACTTTCAGTCTGTATGTGTCCCTGGGTCTGAAGTGGGTCTCTTGTAGACAGCATGTACACAGGTCTTGTTTTTGTATCCCTTCAGCCAGGCTATGTCTTTTTGTTGGAGCATTTAATCCATTTACAGTTAAGGTAATTATCGCTATGTATGTTCCTAGTACCATTTTCTTAATTGTTTTGGGTTTGTTTTTGTAGGTGTTTTCCTTCTCTTGTGTTCCCTGCCTAGAGAAGTTCCTTTAGCATTTGTTGTAAAGCTGGTTTGGTGGTGCTGAATTCTCTTAGCTTTTGCTTGTCTGTAAAGGTTTTAATTTCTCCATCGAACCTGAATGAGATCCTTGCTGGTAGAGTAATCTTGGTTGTAGGTTTTTCCCTTTCATCACTTTAGATATGTCCTGCCACTCCCTTCTGGCCTGCAGAGTTTCTGCTGAATGATCAGCTGTTAACCTTACGGGGATTCCCTTGTGTGTTATTTGTTGCTTTTCCCTTGCTGCTTTTAGGATTTTTTTCTTTGTATTTAATTTTTGATAGTTTGAATAATATGTGTCTTGGCATGTTTCTCCTTGGATTTATCCTGTATGGGACTCTCTGCACTTCCTGGACCTGACTGGCTGTTTCTTTTCCCATGTTAGGGAAGTTTTCAACTATAATCTCTTCAAATATTTTCTCAGACCCTTTCTTTTTCTCTTCTTCTTCTGGGATCCTTATAATTCAAACATTGGTGCTTTTAATGTTGTCCCAGAGGCCTCTGAGACTGTCCTCAGTTCTTTTCATTCATTTTTCTCTATTTTGCTCTGCGGTAGTTACTTCCACTGTTTTATCTTCCCGGTCACTTATCCATTCTTCTGCCTCAGTTATTCTGCTATTGCTTCCTTCCTGAGAATTTTTATTTTCATTTATTGTGTTGTTCATCATTGTTTGTTTGCTCTTTAGTTCTTCTAGGTTCTTGTTAAACGTTTCTTGTATTTTCTCCATCCTATTTCCAAGATTTTGGATCATCTTTCCTATCATTACTCTGAATTCTTTTTCAGGTAGACTGCCTATTTCCTCTTCGTTTGGTCTGATGGTTTGTTACCTTGCTCCTTCATCTGCTACATATTTCTCTGTTTTCCCATTGTGCTTAACTTACTGTGTTTGGGATCTCCTTTTCGCAGGCTGCAGGTTCGTAGTTCCCTTTGTTTTTGGTGTCTGCCCCCAGTGGGTAAGGTTGGTTCAGTGGCTTGTGTAGCCTTCCTGGCGGAGAGGACTGATGCCTGTGTTCTGGTGGGTGGGGCTGGATCTTGTCTTTCTGGTGGGCAGGGCTGCGTCCAGTGGTGTGTTTTGGGGTGTCTCTGAATTTAGTATGATTTTAGGTAGCCTCTCTGCTAATGGGTGGGGTTGTGTTCCTGTCTTGCTGGTTGTTTGGCGTGGGGTGTCCAGCCCTGGAGTTTGCTGGCCATTGGGTGGAGCTGGATCTTAGCGTTGAGACAGAGATCTCTGGGAGAGCTCTTGCCGGTTGATGTTACATGGAGCCGGGTGGTCTCTGGTGGTCCAGTGTCCTGAACTCGGCTCTCCCACCTCAGAGGCTCAGGCCTGACACCAGGCCGGAGCACCAAGACCAACCATGTCAGCCACACGGTGGGTCTAGGGAGAAACGGAATTTTTCACAATAGCATTTTAAAATAGGAAATGTTCTGTGTTTCTGATTTTCTCCACAGTCTGTTGCCAAGATATGTGCTTCAATATGTATGAGGTGAAACTGTCCAACAAACAAGGGGAAAAAGTAGATAAACTAACAGAGTACATTAAAAGGGAGCAATTGGTAAGAATCATCAGTTTAAAATATTATTATTATGTTTTCCTTAAATTGAGAAATTGATATCTGTTTATTAGTTGGCTCTGCCTAGATTGAATTGTTTTAGCTTGCTCAAAAGGATTTTTTTTTTTTTTTTTTTTGGTCACGCCACACAGCTTGTAGGATCTTAGTTCCCTGACCAGGGGTCAAACCCGGGCCCACAACAATGAAAGTGCCAAGTCCTAACCGCTGGACCGCCAGGAAATTCCCTTAAGAGGATATTTATCATTTAATATTTATTGACATGATATGTATTGGCTAACATGTTCATCCCCTTTGTATCTTAGTTTACTTTTTCTGTGTCTCACTAGTCAGTTCATACTCCTGGTTTTAAGTATAGGAGGACAGTTTTTCTCAAATCCTTTTTTGTTGTTGTTTTTGTTTTATGATGGAAGAATTGAGTAGATCCCTAGTATTTCTGCATTAATCAAAGGAGATTGATTTGTGGGATATTTCTTTAAAAGTGACCCTTGTCAACACATAGGTGTATAAAGAAGAAAAAGTTGCTGCTTCTATTGCTTTCATAGCGTAGAAAAGCACGATTCTACTGAGAAATATGTAACATCCAAAGACCTCTCCACTGTGTTAACCAGGGCTCCTCGGTCTGAGGATAGGAGTAGATGCTGACCTTACAGTGAGTGATTCCCAAACATCCCAAAGGAAACAGTGTGCATGGTGGAAGTGAGCAAACAAGTCTGCTCAGCCCTTTAGTGGCACAACGGACTTATCCCCATAGTAGACAGTATGAAACCGGTAAATTAACAGAATAGATAGGTGAGCTGCCTTGGGGGAAGTGTCAGGTAAGATGCTTGAGTTGCATGTAACAGAAATTCAGACTGGCTTAAACAATAAAGAGTTTTGATAGGCTTACTTTTGAGTTTTAGATGGTAAAGCAAGTTCAAGTGCTGTTTGCTCAGGACTCTTTTTCTTTCAGCTTCTCCCTCCTCTGTGCAATAGTTCTGTCCTAGGCTGCCAGTCAGGGCTGCGTGCTTCCTTTTTGCATGCAGAGAGAACCCGTCCTCCAAACCATGGCTTCTGTCCTTAGACCAGTTCCATCATCTGCATGTCTCTCAGCAGCAACTAGAAAGGGAATGGCCCACACTGATTAGTTCAGGCCACTCAGAGCCCACCTTCCAGAACTGGGTGCGAGGTCAGGGCCCCCATTCTGCAGTAAGGAGGTGCAGTGGCTGACACAGGATGCTGAGCAGGTGACCACTGAGTATCGACGGGGACTACAGGCTATGTGTTTTCGAAGTAGTGTAGTTCATTTTATATTTGGAAATTCAAAGGAAGGAAGTTCAAAGATACTTTGAGAAAATGCATTAGTGAAGGGTCTACTTGTGAGTGCTTCTGGTATTGAACTCAGGAGACTCGGTGCCCAGCTTTACTTCACAGTTTGTGTGTTAATTACTTAACAGAAATTACTTATCACATAAGGTCCTTCGCTCTCAGTGCTCCAGGCTGCTTTTCCTGCCTCATTTTATAATGAATAATATTTCCATATCGGTCTCCCTACCTAGACATCGAGCTCCTTGAGGGTAGGTATCATGTCTTAAGCATCTTTGACACCTTGGTGCCTGGTGTATAGTGGACGAGCAGTAAATGTCCCTTGTACCTACAACACTGGACTTCAAGAACAGTACTGAGGAAGGTCTCTTCTT
Source organism: Delphinapterus leucas (assembly GCF_059928025.1). Classification (NCBI taxonomy): domain Eukaryota; kingdom Metazoa; phylum Chordata; class Mammalia; order Artiodactyla; family Monodontidae; genus Delphinapterus; species Delphinapterus leucas. Next base: position 897,150 of record NW_028322289.1, read on the forward strand.
TAAAAGGTGGTAAAGACATGTATGGCTGGATTTTTCTGTGTGTGAATGGAAAAGGCTAGAAGTAGATATTTCAAAGATTCTATGATTTTTTTCCCCACAAAGGTTAAAATAGGAATTTTATATAGCCCTTTCAGCGCATAATTTGAGAGACTAATAAGATACACTACATATTTGTTTTACGTGCACATATTTTGGAATAAAGGAATGTACAGTTTTAAGCAGATATAGGATTTTACTTTCATCTATATTACAAAACTAAAATTCAGAATAATGTAGCTAATTATTGTCACTTTTACTCTTTACACCGATAAAAAGATAAAACAAGAATTACATCTGTTTGCTGATAAATACCAAAGATATGGGTATATATAACTGTTGATACATTTATTCAGTAATTCTTTCTTGAGTGCTTACTGTGTGCCAGAAGCAAAAAGACAAATTGTCCCTGCCATCAAGGAACTTACAAGACTATAGGAGACAAAAATGTAAACCAACCAATGCATAGGGGCTGTGATAGAAATGTTTGGAGACTCACAATAGTGATTGTTCCTGTGGGTGAAGTTTCAGTCTCATAATTAGTTCCAATAAATAATTAGAAAAGAAGTCTTTTTTTCATACTTGAGTTGTTGAATAATTTATTGATTTATCATATTTGTAGGCTTATGACCTGTCAATTTTTGAAGTATGTTTTATCACTTTATAAAGTGGTATCTTTTATTCTGTTTTTTTAACTGAGAAATTATTGTATGACATTGAATTTTATCTTTGTTAAGGGTATATAGGCTTTTGAAATGGTGACTAATGGGGAAGAAGAGCTGTTATCTCTGTGATTTAGAATGACAGAAGATGCCACTGAAGACTGTGGTAGAGGGAAAATAGAAGTATTTATTTTCATCTGCATTTCTTATAACCAGGGGACCTAATGATGTTATTTCCTTTTATTACTCATCTCTTAGGAAGCTGTAGAAAGGATTCTTTTAATGGATGGTATCTTCCAGTTTTTCTAGTCCCAGGATTCTGTGATATGTTTTGTATTAAAATGAGCTTAACATGTTAATCATAGGTCTGATTGACCTTGAATTTGTAGTGGCTAAATGGGAACAGAGCGGCTACTTAGCAGTATGAAATGTCCAACATGTCAATGAAAAAAAATGAAAGACGTTGTTTCTGATTGATTTGTTATGTAATTGAACACTATCCTAAAACTAACCCATGATGTTCTAGTTATTTATTATATGTAGCCATAACAAGGCCAAGATTACTTGAATGCTAAGGAGCTTGCAGTTTCTGATACTGGGGACAAAATTGTCCTGATTCCCATAAATACTGACATTTCAAGAATTTTTTTCTTTAACTTTTCATGAGCTTAAAAATCACTGAAGAATGTGGTAGAGGGAGAAGGAGAGAGGAATTGAATCTTCTTTCTTGCTATTTTATGTTTAAGGCAATCGTCAAATGCTTAGAAGATCGAGAATTTTTCATTTTACTTACGTCGTCAGCCTTAATGTCAGAAACAAGTAAGAACAACTTTTTGAATAAATGTTTTTCAGTATGTTTACTTTTATTGTATAAGATCAGCAACCTCACGTTTCTTCTGATTCTCATTCTGTGTAGGTTTTGGAGAGGAGCAGATGGGTCTTCACGGGTTGCATTTATTCCATTCATCCCCGTCAGCAGGTAAGGACCAGGACTGGCAGTTCACTGCACCTGTGGGCCATTTTTCAGTCCTCATCTTAAACTCTCAGCAGCATATGACCCTGGTAACTCTTTTCTTCTCTTAAATAACTTTCTTCCTTTACTCTCCCTGGTTAATCCTTCATCTCCTTTCTTTGTAGGCTTATCCTTTCCTGTCTGCTCCATGCTCAGATATCCACCTGCCTATGGACATTTCTTTCTACTTAAATGTCTCAGATGGTCCTCACATTCAGCATGTCCAAAACTGGATTCATTTGTTATTGAACAGCAAGAGCTGGGAGTTGGTTTTATCATAGTCTCCCCATCAGTAGGACTTAAGGTCCTCACAGAAGCACTTCCCTCTGTCTGGACTACTTGTCTCCTTCCCCCTGATCAGATGATGTTGATCGCCCCCCAAGCCAGAACCAGGAATTGCCTGCTGGGGCAAAAAATATTGCTCCTGCAGTCTGTAAATAGATATACAGTATATCTGTGGTATTAGAATTTCAGAGGGCAGTTAGGAAACAAAGTCTAGAAAGGCTGTCTTTGGTGGGGGTAGATAATGAATAAAATTGGAGGAGAAGTGCTGGTCTAGCCACTTACCCATAGCTGTCAGGTGTCAGTTTAAATATCACTTTATTTATTCCCATCACCACTCTTCTTCCTTCAATGAGGACCCCTAGGCTTTTCACCAATATAATTTAAATATTTATTTTTATAATTATTTAATGCCTGCCTTTCTTGTATTCTACTGCATCCCTACTGCTTAACAATGTCAGGCACCTAAAAAATAATAAATGCTTGCTGAGCAAATAAATAAAGTAAATGAGTCATTTCTTTTTGTCACATGAGGAAATTTTCCTCATTGTTTTATAATCACACTGTGTATGTTTAAATATGATTTGTATATAGTATTTATAAAGCTACAACCAATCCAAAAAAATTTTTTAATTGATGTTTTTAAATTGTATTCAGCTACTCAAAGCAGAGAACTACTGGCATTACCTGTTTGGAATAAGCAAAATATTACCAGTTATAATAACATAATGGCGATAGCTGCTTGCATTTTTCAAGCATTTACTACATTGATATTCTGCTAGGCACAATTGATTTCACAGCCCTTAATAGGTATTTTTATTGTGACCATTTCAAAGATGAGGAAACTGAAACTTAAACTTGCCCAAGGTCAAACAGCTGAGTCTGAGCTGGCTTCCAGCTCTGTTCCCACACTGCCTCCCTCCGTATGCAGGAGCTCTGCCTTTATTCTTATTTTTAGGTGTACACTACCACCTGAATAAGAAACATTAGTTCCTGTACCATTTGGGGCTGAACAGCACAGGATTTCTTTTTGAGTAAACATTGGATTGTTGTGTTCAATGCTCACAGCCTCCTCTAGTTCGTTAAGACACTTTTCTATTTCTGGTCACTCAGAAATGTTCAGTGCTGTGGTTATTTGTTTTAAATTGAGTGACTCTTCGCTTAGCAGACTTAAAAAGTTCTTTTTCTTAGATTTCATAATAGCCTGTTACAAATCGTTCTGACTTCTGCCTTTCCAAATTCTTGAAATAATGAAGTTGTCTAGAAAACTGCTGCTTTATCGTGAACTGTTAGCAGTACATAAGAACTTTGTCATGTTTTATTTTTCCTTTTACTATCTAAATGAACTGCAGAGAAAGGAATTTTTATTTTAATGGCTAGCCACATTTTCCCATTTATTTTTATTTGCCATTCTTTTCCTGATACCTGCTCAAGTATAAACGTATTCAGCTAGGTGTTTCTTAATTTTGCAGTTACTTTTTCGTTAAAAAGAATGGTATACTTCAGTTTAGTAGGCACCAAAGGTCTTTATTATCTGTGGGTTTTTTATTACTGATAAATTACATTTTCTAGGATTTTATTACCTATTTCTCAGTGACCTGACCTTTTCTCTTTTTTCCTGTACTCTTTTCCTTTAGGTTATTGAGTTGCTGAAAAATTAGCATTTCAGTCAGAGAGTGAACCAGGGAGAGGAAGTAAAATACAGACTAGTCAGTCTAGTTACATAATATTAAAAAATTGCATTTGCTAGAGAAGGTGATGAAATATATACCAGTAGTTACCATGAGAGTTGGGGGTTACTTAGGGTTTACTTTCTTTTAGTTCAACTGGTTTGTGTTGTAACTCTAGTTTCTTCCAGTTTTATTGAGATATTATATAATTGACATACAGCACTATATAAGTTTAGGGTTTACCAGCATAAAGATTTGACTTACATACATTATGAAACAACTACCACAGTAATTCTAGTGAACATCCATCATATCATATAGATACAAAATTAAAGAAAATAGAAAAAACATTTTTTCCCTTGTGATGAGAACTATTAGTATTTCCCTTCTTTTTCCTTCTTTGGCTGCGTTGGGTCCTCGTTGCTGCAGGCTTTCTCTAGTTGCGGCTAGCGGGGGCTACTCTTCATTGCAGTGCACGTGCTTCTCATTGTGGTAGCTTCTATTGTTGCAGAGCACTGGCTCTAGGCACGCGGGCTTCGGTAGTTGTGGCATGCAAGCTCAGTAGTTGTGGCTCGCAGTCTCTAGAGCGCAGGCTCAGTAGTTGTGGTGCACGGGCTTTGTTGCTCCATGGCATGTGGGATCTTCCCAGACCAGAGCTCGAACCCGTGTACCCTGCAAAGGCAGGTGGATTCTCAACCACTGCGCCACCAGGGAAGTCCCAGTATTTACTTTCTTAACTTTCATATGTAACGTCAGCAGTGTTAATTATTTTTTATTATGTTGTACATTACATCTTTAGTACTTATTTATCCTATAACTGAAAGTTTGCACCTGTGACTACCTTCTTAAGAGAATTTGAAGTAGGTCATATAAGGTACAGATTAGATACATTTTAAAAGCAGAAGATGAGAATAGAAAAGTAATTCTGCCAACTCTAAATGCCGGTGCATTGAGCCCACGCTGGGCTCCTGGTCAGATGAGATGGAGCTGCAGGCGGGCCTGCCTTCTTCATTCTCACCTGGTGATCCCATCTGAGTGACTCTTTTTTGGTTCTGTGTGTGCGTGTTTTCATATATATGGAGATAATATATGTTCATTAAGTGCATCCATAAGTCTTCTATTAATTGCTATTTAGATTACCATTTGAAACACTGTATCATATTTAACCATCCTGTAATTTTGTAATCTAAAGCGTTTTTTCCTGCATGTTTTTGAAAAAACAAGAACTTTGGGTTTTTAATACATGTGTATATATTTTAGGGCTGAAAGACTTGAAAGTTGAAGATGACATCTCATTGAAGGTGGTACCTATTTTACCTGCCCTTAATTGTGCCCTGCTGGAAGCAAAGAAATCATTTTCTGAAAAAGGAATCTGTCCAAACACATTAGTAAAGCATAATCTCCAAGAACTGTACAAGGTGGACAAAAGTCCTTCATTGACTGCTGCTTCTCAGGATGGAATTAAAGAGACTGCATTCTTTGGCAAAGTGTCCAGTGGTTTTGACTTGACTCCTCCAGCTGAAAAGTGCCCTTTACAGTCTTTAACTCAGTTGAGATCTTATTCTTCAAATCCTAATGGGTACATTTTGGAAGTATCTACTGCACTAGACTTATTGGCAGACTGTCCTCAGTCTCCATGTATTTCAGATGGAATTTGTGACGCTGGATTTTCTTTAGTTATGACTCCAAATGCTGAATTTCACGACTCAGCGACAGAAGTAAGAAAAGAAACAGAAACACAAAAGAATTCTGAAGAGATGTTTAAAGCAAGGCAGGGAGCTCTGGTCCCATTAAGTCCCGCATCAAATCTGAGAGTTCAGCGTAAGAGAAAAGCAGGCACGCTGCCCGTGGTACAGAGTAAAAGGGTGAAGTTGTGCCATCCCTTTCCCAGAAGAACTCGTGGTGGAGCAAAGAAGCGTCCAGACTCTCGCACAACTCTCAAGTTCCGTCAGAAAAGAGAAAACGGTAAGCATGGTCTGTATGGATTTTCAGATGAGCAATTAGTAATAACTGTTGTGTGTTAACCCTGTTCCTGTGTGACCATCCTGGACTGTAGCTTGACAGTGTCCGTTAGCTCTCTCCAGGTGATCTGTGTGCATGCTAAAGTTGGAGAAGCGCTAATCTAGATAACATGAAAATCAAGAAATAGGACAAAAGCCCACCCACCAAAAGCTTGTATTTCACTTGTAAAACTGCTCAAATCATCACTCAGTTATTTACTTACCTGTCTAAGAAGTACGGTATTTCAGATGGAATTTATTGATGCTGGATTTTCTTTAGTTATGACTCCAGGTGCTGAATTTCACGACTCAGCGGCAGAAGTAAGAAAAGAAACAGAAACACAAAAGAATTCTGAAGAGATGTTTAAAGCAAGGCAGGGAGCTCTGGTCCCATTAAGTCCCGCATCAAATCTGAGAGTTCAGCGTAAGAGAAAAGCAGGCACGCTGCCCGTGGTACAGAGTAAAAGGGTGAAGTTGTGCCGTCCCTTTCCCAGAAGAACTCGTGGTGGAGCAAAGAAGCGTCCAGACTCTCGCACAACTCTCAAGTTCCGTCAGAAAAGAGAAAACGGTAAGCATGGTCTGTATGGATTTTCAGATGAGCAATTAGTAATAACTGTTGTGTGTTAACCCTGTTCCTGTGTGACCATCCTGGACTGTAGCTTGACAGTGTCCGTTAGCTCTCTCCAGGTGATCTGTGTGCATGCTAAAGTTGGAGAAGCGCTAATCTAGATAACATGAAAATCAAGAAATAGGACAAAAGCCCACCCACCAAAAGCTTGTATTTCACTTGTAAAACTGCTCAGATCATCACTCAGTTATTTACTTACCTGTCCAAGAAATAAGGTATTTCAGATGGAATTTGTGATGCTGGATTTTCTTTAGTTATGACTCCAGGTGCTGAATTTCACAACTCAGCGGCAGAAGTAAGAAAAGAAACAGAAACACAAAAGAATTCTGAAGAGATGTTTAAAACAAGGCAGGGAACTCTGGTCCCATTAAGTCCCGCATCAAATCTGAGAGTTCAGCGTAAGAGAAAAGCAGGCACGCTGCCCGTGGTACAGAGTAAAAGGGTGAAGTTGTGCCGTCCCTTTCCCAGAAGAACTCGTGGTGGAGCAAAGAAGCGTCCAGACTCTCGCACAGCTCTCAAGTTCCGTCAGAAAAGAGAAGACGGTAAGCATGGTCTGTATGGATTTTCAGCTGAGCAATTAGTAATAACTGTTGTGTGTTAACCCTGTTCCTGTGTGACCATCCTGGACTGTAGCTTGACAGTGTCCGTTAGCTCTCTCCAGGTGATCTGTGTGCATGCTAAAGTTGGAGAAGCGCTAATCTAGATAACATGAAAATCAAGAAATAGGACAAAAGCCCACCCACCAAAAGCTTGTATTTCACTTGTAAAACTGCTCAAATCATCACTCAGTTATTTACTTACCTGTCCAAGAAATAAGGTATTTCAGATGGAATTTGTGATGCTGGATTTTCTTTAGTTATGACTCCAGGTGCTGAATTTCACGACTCAGCGGCAGAAGTAAGAAAAGAAACAGAAACACAAAAGAATTCTGAAGAGATGTTTAAAACAAGGCAGGGAACTCTGGTCCCATTAAGTCCCGCATCAAATCTGAGAGTTCAGCGTAAGAGAAAAGCAGGCACGCTGCCCGTGGTACAGAGTAAAAGGGTGAAGTTGTGCCGTCCCTTTCCCAGAAGAACTCGTGGTGGAGCAAAGAAGCGTCCAGACTCTCGCACAACTCTCAAGTTCCGTCAGAAAAGAGAAAACGGTAAGCATGGTCTGTATGGATTTTCAGATGAGCAATTAGTAATAACTGTTGTGTGTTAACCCTGTTCCTGTGTGACCATCCTGGACTGTAGCTTGACAGTGTCCGTTAGCTCTCTCCAGGTGATCTGTGTGCATGCTAAAGTTGGAGAAGCGCTAATCTAGATGACATGAAAATCAAGAAATAGGACAAAAGCCCACCCACCAAAAGCTTGTATTTCACTTGTAAAACTGCTCAAATCATCACTCAGTTATTTACTTACCTGTCTAAGAAATAAGGTCATTCAGTTTCTGAACTGTCCTCGGACAAATTCGAGTGGAAGAAGAGGATCTGCTAAAATCAGGCACACTAAGAACAGATGGCAAAAACTGATAAGTGATAGCCTGAACGTGTTTAAAGAGGGGGGAAAGTGCCTGGACTCTCCCAGAACTAGAGCATCCTGGGGCAGAATTTCTAATCCTTTGTGTGTTTTAAAAGTGGTCGTCTGGATCCTACTACAGACCTACTGAAACAAGGTCCAGTGGCCTCGAGACATATATATTGAAACAGTTCCTCAAGTGGTTTTGTTGCCCCCTGAAAACTGAGGGAGAATCAGCGTCCAGAGCCATTTAATGTTAGTCAAATGCACTTCAGTGAACAGAGCACGACAAATAACACAATTTTGGCTTAGAGTCATCTCAGATTATGTGTGGTGTATTTTGTTTAAAACTAGGGAACTTATGCTCTATGACCCCTTAGCGAAGAGGTGAGCAGACTTGGGCCAAAGGGTCCCTCAGGCATTACCTGTTGTCTCTGTACTTCACTGTGCTGGCACAGGTGGGCGGCTGTGACTGAGGTCTGGCCCTTCACAGAAAAAATTTGCCAACCCTATCTATAGTATTTTGAATTTTAAAATTCTGATGCCTAAAGAAGAAACACTGGAGGTGTGTGGATCCCCAGGATCCTAGATAATTAAGATTTTACCCTGTGGTTTAACAAGTAGTTATTTCTGGCCAATTATAGTTTGAGAAATTGTGTGTGTGTGTGTGTGTGTGTGTGTGTTTAGGAGGGTGGTAGAAAGAACGGCAGTATGAAGCAGCAACTCACACTCTACATTTCCTCACAAATTCCAGGCCAACCATATTGGGTTTCTCTCTATATGAACCATTTTAAAGGTATTAAATAAATTACCTATAATTCAACATATATGTTGTCACTGTTTCTCAAGTGTGCTAATTTCATCCACTATAAGAAATATGTTTTAGGGATGTCCCTGGCAGTACAGTGGTTACAACTCCACACTTCCAGTGCACAGGGCACGGGTTTGATCCCTGGTCAGGGAACTAAGACACAACATGCCACAGAGTGTGGCCAAAAAATGAACAACAACAACGATGTGATTAAACCAGCCAAGATGACTAAATATAATACCACAAAAGCTCAAAAAAAAATAGAAAAGAAATACATTGTATATTGTAGTCCATTACACACAAATTCATACATTACTGAAACAGAAATTTCAGGAAGCATTTACCCTAACTATGTGTAATACAATCTGATATCTTCTGTTTCATTTAACAAAGAATTCTGGTTGCAGCCCATTAAGTTTATTTTATAATACACCCATGGGTTATTGCATGCAGCTTGAGAAACATGTCACTGAGTGATGCAAATAAGCAGGGCAGTCCGTGCAGGGTCACCTGTTTCGTGTTTCTCCTTTTCCTCGCAGGACCTAGGTTGTGAGAGATGTTCCCCTCCCGCCCGTGCAGATGTTACGCTTCCCCTAGTCTTGATCATCTCATCTTATTTTCTTTCTCTTCTTAATTTAGTCTTAACAGTTTTCCTGCTTGACTTATATTTTGCCTTTTTTTATGCTAAAAATTTTAGAAATTGTAACCAGTATAAAATCAGAAGTCTTACTCTAAAAACAAAACTGCTGCTTTATTGCCTTTGATAGTTTAGTAGGGAAGAAAATAATTAGACCCAGGGAAATGTACAACATTAAGAGAGTCTAAAAGCTTTTTTAAAAAACCGTTTATTTTTCTAACCTTCAAAAGAATAAAATGAAACTGGTCTCTTTTCTACATTTCACTAATAACCATCACATTCTGAAACTGTTTAATATATTTTCTGTTCTCAATCAATTAGAAATAGTATTTCCCATATAACGTGATTTTAAAATATTTGCAAACATTCACACGTGTGATTATTTTATATAGTCAATGGGGAAAACGTTTTCACAGGGAACATTTATTAACATTTTTTTTTAACTCTTAAAGGATTGAAACACTTTCTGCGTGTGATACAAGCAGGTTGTTAATAGTTTTTTCTCCTCATGTGCCCCCACCTTTAGTTCTTTCCTTCCTTCCCTGCGAGAAGTAAAGCTGAGCATTTTGTAAGAGAAATGAGCAATTATAATAGATTTATAGGAAGTTAAATCAGAAGAGGACTTTCTTCAATGTACCTTCCTCTGTCTTCTCTTAAGAGATGATTTTTCAGGCAGCGTTAAAGCTTTGATATTTAGGTGTAGTGAAGGAAAATATGTAAGATGGCTCTTTGTGAACCTACAGTCTCTTCTCTACAGTGTGATCATGGTTTTAACCATATGGCTTTATGGGAGCTGTGTCGCTTTTGTGTAAATTGAATTATCCGTCACCCTGTGCTGTGAACTAGCATGTTCAGCCTTACCTGCCACATCAGTCAGCAAAGATTATGGAATCTTTTTTAAAAATTAAGTCATGCCTTGTTTCTATAAAGTTATTACTCTGATATTTTTCTCCTAATCCTAATTAGGGATATAGACCAACACTTAGCAAGTTCAAAAATCTTTTAATGAAATACCCCAAATTTTATATTTTATTCCCCATTATTAAAGTTTCCCCCCAAAACAAATCAAAGGAAACTATGCTGATAAATATGTGCGCCCCCTACCCCTTAGAAAACGGTGTCTTTTCTGCATAAGGTGCTGAAGTGCTGACTGCACAGTTTGTACAGACAACCAAATTGGATTGGAAAAACCAAGAAGCTCCTATTTCTAAAGCTGTTCCAGGGTCAACGAATGCTAAAAGGGCAAGGAAACGAGAGACATCTCCAGTCAAAACTGTTCCAAGGGCTGAGCCACCTGTGAAGAATTCTCCACAAAAACAGAGGGAAAATATAGTAAAAGGCAATCAGAATCCCAGAATCAGAAAGCAGCCACAACCTGGTAAGAAGTCCTCTTCCTGTAAATTTCAGCACCGTAATACAGACTAATCGAGATTATAAAGTAGTATATTGAAACAGTATAAGATCAGTTGAAATCTGTCACGTTCTTGTGGTCTTCTTTAGTTCAGACACTGACAGGACAAGTAACTTGGTTTCCCATTGTGAATAAATAAGAAAGTGCCAAGATTCATACCTTCACTAAATAGACCCTACTTTTCATTCTGCAGAAAGCCTGAACATGAACTGTTTAGCAGAGTTAAAGTATAAATGGCCTTTTTTAATGACTAAATTCACAAGCAAGTAGCATCTGGCAGTATTTTTCTGGACCATAATCAGTTATAGAAGATATTATAAGTTTGTCCAGAGGGAACTGTAAAGACATGGTTCAAAGCAGTCAGTAATCTCGAATCCTGTATTTCACTTGTATTTTTTCTTGTTTTTTTTCGGTACGTGGGCCTCTCACTGCTGTGGCTTCTCCCGTTGCGGAGCACAGGCTCCAGACGCGCAGGCTCAGCAGCCGTGGCTCACGGGCCCAGCCGCTCCGCGGCATGTGGGATCTTCCCGGACCGGGGCACGAACCCGTGTCCCCTGCATCGGCAGGCGGACTCTCAGCCACTGCACCACCAGGGAAGCCCCTGCATTTGGTTTCAAAAGGCATTAAATTAATTTTAAAAGCAGCTTTACTTTTCTACTTCTACTTGTGCGGAAGTGAATAACCAAGTCTCCTTCTGTGAGCCAGCAGCTGACTGCTGGTTCCGTGTTCCACCTGCTGGAACCTCCTCGTTGCTGGCACGTTCCCTCATCACCGCGGACCTCACTTTTCTCCCAGCTCCATGTCCCTCTTCATACCCGTCTCTCTGAGTAGAGTGCAGCTCCACCAAGCTGCAAAATCTATACATTTTACAGTATCTTCGGTATTGAGTCCTACTGTGTTGTATGTGTGGTGGTGTTTTTTGTTTAGAAAAACCTTCATTTCCTCATATCTCTGTATTTCCATCAGTTTTCTGTCTAATCTCATGATTCTACTTTCTCTCATCTACCTTTAGGTTTTTTAAAAGCCTCAAATTTAGTGGAATTCAGGGAAAGACTCTTGTTTTGTTGGGGTGATGGTATTATGGATGAGCTTGGTTTTTTCTTTCCTCATTGTTTAAAAAAATTTTTTCGGCCACACCTTGCAGCATGTGGGATCTCGGTTCCCTGACCAGGGATCGAACCCACACTGCCTGCATTGGAAGCGCAGAGTCTTGACCACTGGACCACAGGGAAGTCACTTTCCTCAGTTTCGTTAATGTTGTTTATGGCTGAAGATTTTTCTGAAAGCTCCTCAGTCATATCACCGTACAGCCTGTAGAGAGTCATACCCAACACAGCCTCTCTGCTTGTCTCCCCAGGCAGTTACGAGGTGGTCTTACCCACGGGTGCACATTTCTCTCCTGCCGTTTCCCAATGCGTGCCTTCCCTGCCAGGCACATGGTGCCACCCACACGAACCACGCCTGTTGTCACTCCTGTGCAGTCCCCTCTGCTCAGCTAAGTCCACCCGGAGTCATTTCCTGATGCTCTGATCTGCACTCATTTCTCCTTTTTTTTCCATTTCTTTTTTGGGTTTTTGAGAACGTTAAAGAGTTAATTCATACTATTTTCCAATCATCTGGTGTGTCTTGGTCCTGTCTTTCCAATTAGTTTGTAAACAGGATGAGTATAGATACATACATAATGCATTGTATTCCCAGCCTTGTCATTAGAATTCCTTGTGCTGAATTGGCTTCTATATACTTGTAGGCTAATCGATTAGTGGGAGGAGGTGTGCAACTGGGCATTGGCAGAAAAGTGAGCCCAGAAAATGAAAAGTTTCCAGAATGGGTATTCAGAAATAGGGCGATTTGTATTGCAAGTGTCTGTATATATTGTGCAGCCACATTCCAAGTTAAAATTTTAAGATTACCACCTTTTAAATAATGTGTTAATTTTTTCTTTTATTTCTTAATCACCCATGCTAATCCACTTCATTTCTTTTACTTGAAATATCAGAGTTTAAGAAGGCTCAATCATTTTGTTACTGAAACTAATGGTTTTCTGTCCTTTTTAAAGTTTTCAATATAGTTTTTATTTACTGAACTCTTTAATTTTTTATAATTTATTTGGCATCATTTTATCTGTATTTCTTAAAAGAGATAGATGATCAGTATTGTATTTTTAATTAATTGAAAACCTCTAACAAGTCAGTTATTAAATGATTTACCTGAAATGACACATATGAAAATGAACCCTTTTTCTTGACTCAATACAGTGTTCTCTATATTCGACCTTCCTCATAGTGATACTCAGTGTAAGAACCATAGTATTTAAGGATAGAATGAACTTAGTGTCAGTAAACACATCAGATCCTAAAATCAATGTGTTTCCAGTACACCCGGAGGGTTCACGAGACAGCCCTCTTTGGGCCACTTTCTCGTACCTCACCCCGTTGGGCTTTGATATTTTAAATAAAAACTGGGCAGTGGTTGATTAATTTTACCCTCCTCACCATACACACGCTCTTGTCATTCTGTTTGATGACCTCATAGGCCAGAGTTTTCTCTGTAAATGTACTGTCATTGGGCTTTGCAGACAGGTTAGTAATTTATTTCAGACCTGCTACTGCTAATTATAAAGAGGAGCACAGTTGGCTTTTCTGTCCATCCAGCCACCTGCTACAGGGACTCACTGCCCAGTATTGTTGAGAACTTTGTCCTTCACGATAATCACATTTTAAAAGGCTGAATCAAAGTCCTGAGAAGGCAAGTAAACCACCTGAGAATGTTAGTTTTCTGACCGAATGCCAGTGGGTAGATTTGAGTACCTGCTGTAAGGAGAATTATCAGTAGATGAGGAGATTTGCTTTTTTGCAGATAGAATAGAGAGGAAATGTTTTTAATGCAGAAACTGAAGTTTTAAAACTTGAAATTAATTGGCGATTCTGAATATTCTTACTTTTCTCATTTTTTATTTGTATCGTAACGTATTATAATTAAACATCAGTACGGTTAAAAATCATCTCTATTTTGAACTTAGGTGGTTCCTCTAATAACTTGCCAAGGGAAATGATTTCTAAGAAAGTACATTAACCTTCTATAATATACACTTTAAACTTAGAAATTCTTAGATTCTCACGAGATTGTAAGCTCTCTGAGGGCAGGAGTCTTGTTTTCTTGTTTTTGTTTTTTTCTCTTTGTATATTTCTTTAGCTGAGTAGTATGCCTTGTGTGTAGGTCAGTACATGCAGGTTTTTTTTGTTTGTTTGTTTTTGTTTTTTTGCGGTACGCGGGCCTCTCACTGTTGTGGCCTCTTCCGTTGCGGAGCACAGGCTCCGGACGCGCAGGCTCAGTGGCCACGGCTCACGGGCCCAGCCGCTGCGTGGCATGTGGGATCTTCCTGGACCGGGGCACGAACCCGTATGCCCTGCATCGGCAGGCAGACTCTTAACCACTGCGCCACCAGGGAAGCCTGAGTACATGCAGTTTTGAAGGGTGATTTCTTTTTAAATTAATATGCACATTCCTTAAGACTTGTTCCTTGGTAAATACATTATAATACATCAGGAAGTTGGACAAGACCTCACTCTGGTAATAAAAATTTAACATACAATTTATGCAACATATCAAGAGGTTTTTCTTGAATATGTTGACTTAACTGTTGGTTTTCACTGAACCATAGGAATATGACAAAGAATTAATTCTATGGAAATCAAGTGTTATGTGTCTTTTTTTCTTTTATGCTGAAGCCAAAGGAGAAACTTCTTCACAGCTTCAATCAGAAATTTCAGATGGTCGAGAAGATGTTATTAGCATAAGTACAGCTCAACCAGAAAATATCACAGTGGCTCCAGAAGACCCACCTGAAAACTCCATTGTCAACTGTGACTCCCAGGCCCTAAATATGTTGGCTGATCTTGCATTAAGCGCTGCTACCTCTACCACACCATCCTCTGAGCCCAGAAACTTGCCCTGCTCCTCTGAATTGCCACAGAACGATGTTTTGCTTTCTAAAGAACATTCTTTGCGTGGTACATCAGACCATGAATATCATAGAAGAGTTAAAAGTCAAAAAGGTGGACCGTCATCCAAGCCCTCCTCTGATAAGAGTAATCTGACATCAGACCCCACGGTCAGCCAGGAGGAAGAAAGCTTGGTTGCCGGCATTCAGGCCCCTGCAGAAGCCCAGTCAGCACTGCCCGAGGAAACCCTAGAAAGTTCCGACGCAAGCCAAAGCTCTGTCGTTGCTGTGGAGCGTTCCTATGCCCTGCTCCTTGCAGAACATTCAAAGAAGCATCTACAGCAGAGAGGGGCCCCAGGCCCTGCGTTTGCCAAGAATGGCACAAAAGGCCCTGAAGCGGGAACCCCAGTGGGGAAAGTGATGCCATTTCGGCATCAGCAGGTCACCTCCCCACTGCAGCAGCTTTCCGAGGCCCCAGCGCTCAGGCGCAGGAGCGGGGTGCTGCCCTCCAGCCTGCAGGACTTCTGCCGCTCTCGTGCCGTATTCAGCTGTGACGGCTCCTTTAAGGTCACTTTCGTATGGGAAGCAGATTACGTGTTCAGCTTAGACGGCAAGTAAGTATACCAACAACCCCCTGGAGAAGACTGTAGTCAGAGCACTACACGGGTGAGTGGGAGTGACCCTGGATGAAAACGGATGAACTTTTCTGTTGAGATAAATGTAGCGAGAAGGGATACTTGTGCTAAACTCTGGGGAGGGAGAAGGAAGTGTGTAAGATCCAGTAACTTGGGAATAATACCAAGCAGATTCACTGTAATCATTTGTTATATCAACTTCATTTTTATTTTACTCATTGTTTCATGTTCATGTAATTTTTAAAATAAAAATGAACACAAAAACTAAGGTTAATAATTAAGGCACTTACTTATAAGATAATCAACTAAAATAGTCATTTTCAATGATTTTGGTTTCTTCTTTCTTTAAAATCTCAGGCCTTGGAATACTGATTTACCAGATACCATGGAAGAAGTGAAGCTTTTACTTCATATGTGGGTAGCTCTGTTTTATAGCAATCAAAACAAAGTCATACAATCATCCCGAAAAGTAGTAGAACACAGCAACCCAGCAAAATACGTGTGCATAAATAGCACGTTAGAATCGTTTGAATTCAGTGAAATTGAAGAGTCCTCCGGTGTGGAAAGGTGCTCCGTAGACCCTCTGTTGGAGACTAATGAGGCTCCCAGAGGTCCTACTGCCAAAGTGTCCTTCCCAATCACTGACCCCCTGCTTCCTTTCATGAAACCACCGCCTGTGAGAGGCTTGGAGCTTTGGGTGCAGAATGAACGGAAAGAAATGTTTGCAACAGCAGGTCATCCAGAGACCCCAGAAAGCCAGAATTTCATCTATTCCTGTAATAATGAGGTAGGTCAAGCTGAATACTGTAAATGCTGGTGTTATTTTTGAAGAAATATTTTTTGTACGTAAAATCACATTCATAACAAGGCATTGGTTTCTTTTAGGAAAGTGGATTCTCTAGCTATGTAAAGGATTAGAATGCCAGAAACTTAGTTTACAAAGTCTGGATTGTCTGCAGGTGGAGCTTATCTACCATCCTGATTGAAGAAACAAAAGGAGGAAAAAAATCGTAGGCCTCAGATGATCTGGGAGCCAACCATAATTATGTAGCTTTTCAGTTGTATGATTTGGGGCAAATTACTTGTTCTCTGAGCTTATTATCTTTTAAAAGAGGTGAATAATACTTATTCTGTTTACCTATAATAGTGTTTATGGATCAAATGCAGTAATAATAAATATAAAAAATCTTTGATAAACCTTAAAGGAAACTAAAATTGAATATATTAAAGAATATTTTTAAAAACAAATCCTGAGGGCTTCCCTGGTGGCGCATTGGTTGAGAGTCCGCCTGCCGATGCAGGGGACACGGGTTCGTGCCCCGGTCTGGGAAGATCCCACATGCCGCGGAGCGGCTGGGCCCGTGAGCCGTGGCCGCTGAGGCTGCGCGTCCGGAGCCTGTGCTCCGCAACGGGAGAGGCCACAACAACGACAGGCCCGCGTACCACCAAAACAGAAAACAAATCCTGAGACAGTAAATAAAATGCCAGACCTCTCATAGTCTGCAGATAACTGTTTGTAAATATGAAAAATACACTTTGTTTCATTTCACTGTTCTCAACTGATAGGACGGATAATCGAATTTTTTTTTTTTTTTTTGCGGTACGCGGGCCTCTCACTGTTGTGGCCTCTTCCTTTGTGGAGCACAGGCTCCAGATGCGCGGGTTCAGCGGCCACGGCTCACGGGCCCAGCCGCTCCGTGGCATGTGGGATCTTCCCGTACTGGGGCACGAACCTGTATTCCCTGCATCGGCAGGCAGGCTCTTAACCACTGCGCCACCAGAGAAGCCTGATAATCGAATTTTAATTGGAGCAAATTAAAAAGTTGTATCAAGGTTCTAAGTAAATGGATTGACAAAATACCTGCCTTTTTAAGCTTTCAGAGCAGATTTATTACAGAATAATTTTACATGGGTTTGGGCACCTTCAGTGCCTGTGTTAACATTGAGTTTCTGTACCTGGGCTTCCGTGGGGATTTGCAGGTCCAGGGGTGAGCCTCAGAGGGTCTGTGAGTGTCTGCAGATGCTCATCTTCATCAGAATGAAGACTGGCGGAACGCTGTGGGCCAGAGACTGGTCTGAGCCCTTCACTCGCATTAGCTCAGTTAATTCTCACACGGCCGGGTGAGGTAAGGACCGTGCCACCCATCTTATAGGTGAGAAGACTGAGGATGGAGAAGTACAGAATGGCCTGGAGGCACATAGTAAATTGTCCGGCCAAGACTCAGATCTGGACACTCTAGCTGTTTCTCAGTGTCTAATTCTGTGGATGTATTTATGTATATATATGCACATATGTGTGTGTTTATATGTGTACACATAAAATATATGTTACGTGTGTATGCGTTCTTTTTCTGAGGATGGGGTTCATAAATTTCATCTTATTCTCAAAGAGATACATAAAATCACTACCTTAGAATAAGAAAGTATTTATGTTTAGTCAGGCAGATTTTAATTATTACATATATATTTATACACACACTAGTTTCTTATAAAGTATTTTCGGTCGTGGTAATATATATTAACTTACTTTAGTAATGTCCAATTAGGAATGATTTTCTTGCAAACATGAAAGAGTATTAAGTAGAAAGTAGAATGTTAAAATTAACGATTCCTAACACTTTCTATAGCATATACTTAGAAATATGTTTCCGTCATCTTCTTGAATACTGTACCCATACTTTAAAGGTGCACACACCTTTAAATCCTGTACCACTCCCTATTCTAGGGCAAACTAGGATTATCAAAGTTTTCATTTCACTAAGAGCACAGGCATGGTGAGATTCACGACTATGGCCCAACATTATCAGCCACAGTACGATTGGGAGGGTCATAGAACTGTTCTCAGAATGAGTGTGCCATCAAGAGTTTTCTACGCTTTGTATCTGGCCAGTCGTGTCCCCTTAAAACCAAGTCTCAGCTCCTCCCTGCCAATTGCTCAGGTCAGTGTCTTTCTTTGACTAAGGCAGAAATGTTTTTAACAAGAGATTTGAAACACAGGTCCTGACTTACAACACGACTGCTTCAAAATCTGGCAGGAAATCTGTGGCCGTAGTGTTCCAGAGCTACAGGTGTAGGTCAACTGTATGGTCAATCCACTTTACCATATTCTGAACAAGACCATTCTTCAGCCTTTAAAAAAAAGAAGAAAAGAAACAGCCTTTTTATGAGGTTATCAAAATTGTCCAGAGGTATTTCTGTTACTGTTTATGCTAAATCCTTTCTGGTACTGTTTAAATCAGTCCTTTTAGTTGAGTTTATTAATGCAAGCTGCACTGTGTTTTCTGCTGCTTTGTTGAATAGGGAGGTATTAAAATGAGAGAGAGATTATGTCCAGTTATAAGCTAAGAAGACAGCTAAGGGGTAAGGGACTTTTATTTAACAGGATAGAGATTGATACCTTGGGAAAGCTGCTTATCAGTGTATTCTGAGTACAAGAGATAATAATTAGTGTTTCCTCATGGGAACATTCCAGATGACAGTGCATTTATAGTCTAATTGAAAGCTGGTGTTTAAAATAAGTTATTCTTTGCTTTAAAGATTATCTTTTAATCTTACTAAAAATAATTTAAATTAATTGAGCACTTTTTCCTCTACTGCTGCATTTCTGAATTAAGTGATGCTATTTAGCAAACAGTCTGCATTTTCAAGTCTTTAAATTGCCAGTGGTCTAGCCACTTTTCTTCCCAAAAGTCCATTAAAAAAAAAAAAAACACAAGGCTGTGCAACTAAGAAAGTTTTGGAGTTCTCGTGTGTGTGTATTTAGATAAAACAAATTCCTATTTGGGGGGTATTTTAAGCCTAAGAAGAGAGGGATTTGCTTGATCTCTACCCTATGAAGATTCAAAAGAACAGAGCAAACTAAAATTGATCTTTGTCTGTTCTGTTCTTCACATATGTAAATGCTTGAAAAAAAGATCTATTTGGCCCCTGATTTTTTAAATTAATTTATTTCTTTTGCTTTTATCATTTCAGATAATTGGGGGGAAAGCCGAACAAGAGTCATCAGATAAACTAGAGACCTCTAATCTGGTGCTTTCTAGCATTGGAAGTACCCAAACTAATGGATCTTCTATTCCTGCTGAAGATAAAACCTTTGAGCCACTTGATGGCACACAGGTGACATCTTATAATGATACTGTCACACAGTCCACATTCGCCAGGACTTACGATGGGATCAGCAATCCGTCAATGATTTTTCAAAAGTCTGTGTACAGCACCCTTGAAAGCAAAGTTGATGTTTTTCATGCAAAAATGCAAACAAAAACAGGTGCTTTGCAGGGCTTTATCCAGCATAGCAGCCTTATAATCAAAGAATGTCAGTCATCCTTGGAAGGGGAGGATGATACGGAGTATGTAGTGATTAATCTGGAACGAGTTACATTCAGTTTTGAAAAAAATGCCTATGCACCGATACAGACAGAAGTTGTAAACAGAGCTGATAAACCTACACCCTTTAATGTGGAGTTGATTAAACAAGTATCACCTGCTACAAGCCTTAGACATCCTGTGTCCGCATTTGAAAAGACACAGGGTCTTAGGGACGTTCCCTCTCTGGCAATGTCAGGACAACAAGGCGCTAAGTACCTTTGTGCCTTCTCAGTGAGTAGAGAGATACTTGCTAAAGAAATGTGTTCATTACAGAAAGGGCAGGCTGCTGCAGGCTCACCATCGCCGTCTGATAATTGCCTTGTAACAGAGGCATTATCACTAGTTAAAAGTTCTAGTTATTTGTTACCCAGAGAAGAAATGAAGCTCTCTCAAGAATGTTTTCTGTCGAGCCAGAGTCTCTCCAGCATCTCTTCAGAAGACACTGTAGAGTCGTCCCAGCTTGAAGAAGTAGTCTCATCGTCAGCTTCTGATCCCTTGGAAGAAAAAGATTCACTTGACTGCATCCCATCAGTGAGGAATGCTTCGGATGGCTCTTCAGAACTAAAGAATGACAAGAGTGGTCTAAACAGTGAACACATGAGTTTTGAAACATTTAATTCTGCATTTACCAAACAAACCAGCCTATCTGTGAATAGAGAGGAAGTCAGCCTCGAGTTATCAGAGGAGGATTCTGACCTTGACCTCACTCTCACCATATCACCGCCCACGAGTCCCTGGGAAGAAGCATCCGCTGGTGAGATGGAGCAGCAGCAGGAGGCCCCGTTACCCTGCTTAGAGCTTCAGGAGACAGCGGAAGAAATAATTGAGCCTGAAGAGGTGCCTGATGTGAACTCTGCTGATCACACGTCAATGAAACCACGAGAAAGTGAGAGAAAAGGTGATAACTTACAGACAGTGGCTTTCATACTTTCGAAAGAAACCTGTGCCCTTGAGGTTGCAGAGGAAGTTCAAGTTGGTTCAGACTTCTCCTTCAGTTGTTTTTTTTTGTTTGTTTGTTTTTTGTTTGTTTTTGTTTTTGTTTTTCCCCTCCTTCAGTTCTTTAATTAAAGAAGTGTCACCAGCTTCTAGTCCTGACTGCCAGGTACCAGGTGAAGAAGCACAGCCAGCTTGGGCTGTATTTCCAAGTAGTTTTAAACTCTGTGATGCACACTATGAGAAAACTGACAGATCCTCCCAGGTTGAAACAGTAGATTTGGCCATAACAGAAAAAGAAAATTCTTTTGTTGGTCCCACCCATCCAGTGGGACAAGATAACTTAACTCAGATATAGAAGGAAAAATACCAAAATTTAATAACGATGATATTTTGTGGGATTTTAATTTTATTCTTTATGTTTTCCCTGTATTTTCTACAGTCGGAATGACTACTTTTACAGGCAGAAAAAAATAATAATGATTAGTTTTGTTTTTTTTTTAAATCAAAGTAAGAAATCAGCCAGGTTATTACAATTCATTGTCCAACTTCTTACCTCGCCTCAGCCATGTAAAACGGGGGTTGACCGAGACTTGGAAGAACCACCCAGACTGGCAGTGGCAGCATGGCTGTGTGAATGAAATGCAATGACTTTTCTCCGGTAACTTGCAGAGTAGACCTAATAAAAGCATCTTGAATAAGGTCATTACCCCTTCAAAGGAGGAGGAAGGCTGTGTCATAGCCTGACATGCCTATTTCTAGTACTCGCCTTTGTGTGAGAACAGCATGACTGGATTATCAGCAAAAGAATCTTAGGAAAAGGCCCTGCCAATAAGGAGTCAAAGTCATGTGAAAGGGCCAGAGGAAGAAAGACCAAGGACTCAGTGTGGGAGGGACTTCCCAGACATACTGTACAACAGACAGAAAATAGGCACCTTCCTCACCGTCATGAGGAGTAATTCACATCCTGTGACATTGCTTTCTGTCCTTGATTATCTCAAATACAAGAAAATATTATCAATCAGCCTTTCTGAAAAGTACCAATACCAATGATCCACATTTCCTTTTCCTTCATTTGTCTGTTAACAGTGTTGATGTAAACCTTCCTGAAATAGAAGCCAGCACATTTCTTAAAATATGTTTTTGATGAGTGGTGCTCCCCACTTTCCCTTTCCTATTATTTCCCATGCCTCTCACAAGAAAAAGAAAAGAATTCAAAATTTTTTCCCCAATTGATCATGCTTTGGTTAGCGGGGGAGTTTTAAAGCTACCTTTCCCAATTTGGGTTATTTCCATAACAAACAAAAAGAACTATATTGCCAGTATTACTAAGAACATGCATAAAAGGATGCTTAATCCGTTTCGATAAGCTATTCACAGGCATAAAGAAACATTCAGAGAGGTTAGTCATTGTCATGAGAAGCTCAGGAAAACTATCACTTTCAAATGCAGTATTTAGGACACACTCCCGTGCATTGAGTCATCCCTCCAGCATTTGCGGAGCTGCCACTGACTAAGCAGAGGGGGTTGGCCGAAGGAGCTAGCCTTGTGTGACATGCCAGCCCAGGCCTGCCGATGAAAAGCATGTAGAAGGACATCGTGGAAAATTCCTAGGTCCTGAAATCCCAGCGCCAAGTAAGGGGAAGTTGCAGAGGTTGCAGTGCGGGTGCACAAGAAGGAAGGCTACAGAAGTACAGCACAGAAAGACTTCCAGGGCCCACGCTGCCAAAATGAGGCCTGGAGAACATTGATTTGCAGAGCAGCAGGACCGATGCCTTTCGAGATAGGGTACAGTGTTTCTGGATGCTGATGGAGCCTCTTGAAAGGTAGATCAATTTCTGGGGTCCCTTTTAGGGAGACTCTCACCCCGGGCAGGCTGCTGACCATCACCGCTGACCTGAGCACAGCTATATACAGAAGGATGACACCAGGAAGCCTAGGTCTGTGCCTTTGGAAAGAAAAGCATCACACTCAGAGAGTCTGGGGAGCTTTTATTGATATTAAGCAACAGATTCACAGGTGTCAATATAATATAGAAGCCAAACTTCATTTAAAGTCTATAACTGTAGGAAAGCTTATATATGACTTCCAGATCCTCACAAATCCATTTGTTTCAGAAAAGATTCTAAAGAAGAAGTCTGGAAAATCCTTAATTAAATTTTGGGATTTAGATGATGATGGGATACAGAATAAAGGAGGTCTCACAGATCTTTGGGGTTGATCGGAGGAAGGCCACATGGAGGAAGTGACTTAGGAATTTTCTTGTGAAAGTTTTGTTTATTTAGGGGCGCTGCTGGTTTGGCATAAATGGGACTTTCTCAAGTATCACTAATGAAATAACTAACCTCCATTCTATGAGTGTTTTCACCTGCAGTCCATCTGCTGCCAGGACGGAAGACAATGTAGCCTACATGCATAGCCATTTTCCCCAGTAGGTAGCATCCTATTTATGGAATAGTTCTTGGTTATTTTATTTTAAAGACGGAATTATCAATTTTGTATTTGTCCGGGTGATTTAACTACAGCTTACCTAGACATCGGTGATGCCAACAACAAATGAGTATTTTCCCTTTTCTTTGAAAACCTTTGATTTATATGAGAAGACTGTTCTGTGTACCTCAGTGTTCTACAACTTGGGGGAACATTTTTCTTCGTGTTTTACACATTGCCAGAATGTCTGACTTTGTTGTCTGGCTTTGTTCACAGCAGCACTGTAGTTTTCCATTAGTTTTGGGTTACAGTGTTCAATATTATTGTTTTAAATTATTCTCATTTTAAGCAGAATAGCTTCAAAGCTATTCATTGAAATTAATGATAAAAATAAGGATTTTACAAGTGTGCTCAGTTGTAGCAAAAATAAGTCTATTTTAACCAGTAGCTTTGTTTTTGCACGTTAAGGTCAGAAATGCACATGTAATGCATGTTGGAGTCTGTTTTAAAGGTTTTACCACCTGTGTAAAAACTAACATCTTCAATGGTTTTATCTGCTGTTATTCATGCTACACTACATAAACATTTTTTTCCTAAATGGTACAAATTTATAAACTGTCATTTTCACTTACTCAGTTTTTGTAAACAGCGTACTACAAAAATCAACCCTCTGAGGAAGAAATAATCATTTGTTTATATTAGAAATAATTTCTACACCAATCTTTAAAACTCAAAACCAAGCAAAAACATTGGTAAGATACATAGTATCTATTTGGAACAAAGGTTTTTGTACCTAATTTGTTTCATTTTAATAAAGACAACTAAAAATCATTCAACTGCTTCTGCAATGATTTTATAGCAAATATTAAATTTGTAAGAGAATGTTTTACAGCACTTTAAATTTTTTAGGCCATTTAGCAGAATAAGTAGCTTCCAAAAGAATCCTACCACTTACCTCACTTTGGCCGCCATCTGTCAAGCCTCATCCCCGCAGGCCTGCCCGGTGCTTTCCCCTCCCTCGTGCGGTGCCGAGCAGCAGGCTCCAGCAAGAGGACACCTCACAACTCTCCAGTTGGCCCTTCCAGGGGGTCATGTCAGCCTGCACAGGAACTTCCCTCAAAAGCCATTTATCTGCTTTTAAACTCCCCCTACAGAACCGAAAGTGTTCCTTTCCCCTCGGTATGTTCTTAGGAGGAGGAAGAATGACTGAGTTTTAATTCTTACCCTAGCTCTTGCTTAGAGACCCACTCAGCTGATCTTTACCCCAGGGATAAGAATCTAATAGGACCATAACTGTATTCGGTACACTGAATTAATCTGAAATTACTACGGAAAAGGAAAGTACAGCGCACCTGCCAGCCGTGCTCCTCCCCTGAAGGACCTTCCAGCACCCACGAGGCCGCCCGTTCTGTAACTGAAGGCTTAGCCAGGCCACAGAGGAGCAGGCGCCTCCAGACTGAGCTTCTGCAGAGTCTCTGCCCTCATCACCTTTGTGCCCCGTTGGCCTGGCACAGAAATGTTGGTTGTTCCCATAAATATGCCGAATGCAGAATATGAAGGCATCCTGGTACTTCCTTCGTACTACTAACCCAGCTTGTGCCTCCACCTGCGTTAACGGCTCACAATGCGAAATATTGCAGGAAAAGAGGGGAAAGGCCTGCTGGAATTTTAGATAATCTTATGAAAAGGAAGCAGTTGTTTTCAACCGGGGTGATCTGGGGTTGTCACGCCAGGGAGGTGCATACAATGTGCGGGACAGCCCACCTACAACAAAAAATTCTTTGGCCCAAAATGGACAGTATGAGATTGAGAAAGCTAAAGTAATCACTTGGATAATCGAAGTTATTATTACCCTAAATCCTTTAACAGATTGCCTACCTTAGTCTATGTCCTTCAGACTCAACTTTAAAAGAGAATACAGTTACAATGTCCTCATTCCTCCGACATAAATGACAGACTCAACTATAAAAGAGAATACAATGTCCTCGATGTAAATGACAGCACATACAGTGAGGCTTGTAACAATCAAGGGGAAAGGAGTTACCACTAAAAACTGTCTGTCTACAATCTGAATTAAATGAAAATACTGGGACTTCCCTCGTGGCACAGTGGTTAAGAATCCACCTGCCAATGCAGGGGACACGGGTTCGATCCCTGGTCCGGGAAGATCCCACATGCCACAGAGCAACTAAGCCCGTGTGCCACAACTACTGAGCCCACGTGCCACAACTACTGAAGACCACGTGCCTAGGGTCCATGCTCCGCAACAAGAAGCCCAGACACCACAACGAAGAGTAGCCCCCACTCACCACAACGAGAGAAAGCCCGTGAACAGCAAGGAAGACCCAACACAGCCAAAAATAAAATTAATTAACTTATTAAATAAATAAATATATTAACGCACCCATTCCACCGGATGTCACTTACTCCCTGATGGGAACGAATCCTTGTTCTACACCACTACTAAGGATATCTAAGAGAGTCTAATAATTATATTGTACCAAGAAGTAATTCGGGGCCTACTCACAGTGAAGCCAGATGGCAGCACTCCACCAACCACTAGGGTCTTCAGCACTCTTCCCCAGCATCCGTTTTCAGCTCTAGTGAAGGAAATGAGCAGCTGTGTCAAGGCCAGTACAATACTTACTAGCTCTGAATTGTCAGGACACAAAAGACCAACAAAAGGGAGCTGGTTTCCAGAGTTTGGCTTTATTTTGCAGTACAGAAATCATCTGGAGCCATTGTGAGACAGACATCATTGAAGCAGAGGCTCTGTCAAATCAATACTGCGTTGCAGCAGCTTGGTCCATTGAGGAAGCCCCACCTGGGATACAAAAGAAGCTTCTACGTTTACCTGCTTTATGATAGTTTCTTTCCCCTCCGCTCTCATCAAATTTATTAGATTAAAACACCGCACACAGGCTTCCTCCAAAATGACTCTCAAAGTCTGGAGTTCGGTTAGACTTGGAGGCCCACATAAACCCAGCTTGTGGCTATGCTGCCTGGGCACTGTTCTAACACTTGATGTAAATGTAAAGGGGTGGGGAGGAGTGAGGGATACTGTCCCCAACGATGGAACATTCGATTCCGTATCTCCTTAATGTCAAGAGGACAGATGGCACGCAAACTGTACTGACACAGCTCTTGAGCAGTAGAAGCTCATAACTGCAAAGGCTACACTGATTAAAAGATACAAATACTGTATCAAGTTCTCTGTATCAGTATCACAATGTTTTAAAACTGATCCTTCACTAGAAAAAGCAAGCCAGTATTGGTTAAATTGAACAGAATGTGGGAACCTGCCAATTCTGAAGAGCCACTCCATGAAAACAAGTTAATACATGATATTAGAAAGGGGAAGAATATTTACTGGTACAGTGCTCTGCAATCTCTCAGCTTTGATTACAAAAGCGGGCCTTACAATATTGATTTCATACAATATGCATCATTTGCCAAATTTTAAGTTTGTCCTAATTCTATATACAGACAATCAATCATGCATGAAGACAAAGACATTTTCAGACACGGGGAGACTTAGAAATTTTACCTTCCACAGATTCTTTCTGAAAAAGTACTTGAAATTGCATTTTGGGGGGTGGGGAAAAAAGAAGAATTCTTGAAATAAGAGGACCAGCACCCAACACACAGTTGGATCCAAAATTTCAATAATTTGAAAATAGTTCCATGATAGTTATTCTGCAGAAGACCTAAAGCAATTTGTACAAATTATGGGACTCCAAGAAGCATGTCTTCAACAAAAATGTAAATTTTCTTTAACAAACGATTGATTAAGAAGTTGGATGATCTTAGAAATAAGAAAACATAGGGTTTCTTTTTATTTCTTTAACGTGAAGAGAAAAGCAATTGGCAGCTGCATGGAGGGAAAATAGGTGAAAAGTCTCCATGCAGACATGCACAAACTAAAGGTAACATGGTTTTGTGCAACTGATCTAAAAAAAAGGGAGAGAAAATCCATTGGTCCTTGAAATTTGGAACATTCTAAAAATGGCATAGATTCAGATATTCAGATTTTAATTTTTAGAAGCAACTAATGGACAAAACAGAAGTGGGTTTTGGGTTTTTTTTTTTTACTGCAGTGACAGACTGAAAATGTTACCATCTTGAATTACCTAAAAATACTGGAATAAGAGTAGGAGCATAAAGAAAGAAAAGAATAGAAGATACTATTTTAAATTGATGGATATAAAAGTCAAGGTAACCAATAGAGAAATTTTAAATATAATTAATAAAACAATGGAGAGAGTAGAGAAAGGAAAAGTGAAATATAAAGAAGCTAAGTTTCACATTTGTCGTATCAGAGAAGCTGATCATCGTATCATCATCAGTGTATCATGGTGATGATTTTAATCCCCAAAATTCATAATCCCAATTTTCCATAGATAATGCTCTTCATTAGAGATGTACTTCTGCCTATACTTCCTTTCCTATGGTACAAAGTCTGCTTCCTCCAAATTCATGTCCAAATGTTTGTGGTGTCCCTTCTGGCTTTTCCAGTCTCACTTCTGTATCTTGTGCCTCTCACTGGCACTTTGTGAGGCAGCCCCTAACCAGACATCTTAGTCCTCACCATGAAAGACAACAGAGTGAGGCGGGAAATGCCAAACGACAAGACCTGCCCGCCGCAAGCTTGAGAGAGGTAGGGGACCCGCTGCATGTCATCTCAGGCATGCTGGTGAGGGAGAAAAGTGTTTTGCCCCTGAGTTTGCCTGCTGTGCCTCTGCCTTTAGTCTCCTGCTGTTTGTGTTTGGAAAGGGTTTCACCGTACAGGTTTAAGCCAGGGAGCAAGAAAAGTACCCAGCTGATTTTTGCAAGAAATTCTAGATTTTCAATCTCTACCTCCCTCACCACTCAACTCTTTCCGTGTATTCATTCACAGTCAAGAATGGAGCAGCTGTAAATAGCTTCTTTGACTGAGATCTCATCAGAGAAGCTGGAAAGCCCACGCTCTCAGAGCTAAGGGAGGCACTGGGCAGGAAGGCCAAGACAGAAAGGAGGAAAGAAAAATGGAAAGCAAAGAAAACGAAAATACATCCACAATCTACATAGTACTGCAGGGCTAGACATTTGTAGAGCCCTTAACATGTTTCTATATTTTAACCACTTACTGAGCCCCTTCTACATCCCTTACTCTCATTTTCTATGTCAACCCCCCCCCACTACATTCCAGCAACATTGACTTTCTTTCTGCTTTTAGAGCATTTGAAGCTCATTCCTATCTCAAGGCCTTTGTTCTCGCTGTGCCCTATCTCAAGCATGATTCCTAAGCTTAAGCTTGTTTCATGGCTGTCTCCTCATCCTTCATTTCTTAACTCAGAGTCACATCTTCAGAGAGGTTTTCCTTAATCACCCTATTTACTGCAACACGCCTTACCTCTCAGCCATTCTTTACCACATCATATTTATTTTCTTATAGCATTTGTTTGTATCAAGAATTATATTTATCTTGCTTGTTTGTCATCTATATTCCCCCACCCACCAAAAAAATCCACAGGTACAGGGATTTTTATCTGTCATTTTCACTGTTATATCCTCAGTACCCATACTCCTAGCCAGGCGCATGTTATATACGTTATTATTTTATTTTTATTTTATTTATTTATTTATTTTTTTTTTTGCGGTACGCGGGCCTCTCACTGCCGTGGCCTCTCCCGTTGCGGAGCACAGGCTCCGGACACGCAGGCTCAGCGGCCATGGCTCACGGGCCTAGCCGCTCCGCGGCATGTGGGATCCTCCCGGACCGGGGCACGAACCCGTGTCTCCTGCGTCGGCAGGCGGACTCTCAACCACTGTGCCACCAGGGAAGCCCACGTTATTTTTTTAAATAACACATTCCATACATTATGCTAAGCTCTTTACATAGGTAAGATTGTTTACTCTTTACAGTGTAATCTGTACTCTTTGCAGATAAAGAAATTGAGTCACAGAAGGAAATAACTTGCCCAGTATCACACAGTAAGTGAAAGTGGAAGCTCATAGATTCAAATCTAGGTTTTTAATCCTAAAACCCTTCTTCTTAGACACTATTCCATACTTCCTGAAATATGCAAGGCACTTTCAAGAGGCAGTGAATATGGGAAGCCATGAAATGTGGTCCTTGCATTTGAAGGACCTGTAGAACTGGTTGGGGAAATATTATGTTTACATAAAGAGACAAATTATAACAACCAGAGGCAGCTGCTCTCATGATAGTCTCTGTGATCCCCCTGCCTTCATAACCTTCTAGTCATTCTGCCCTTGCCAGTAGGGTCATGGCCGGCAGCCAAAGTTTTTGGACGACTACAGCTGAAGCTGCCAAGTATTTACAACTCTTAATTCTTACTCTTAAAATCGTTTAAAAGGAATTTTATGTGTTTCAAGCTTATCAGATACTGTTTAATTTTTCCCAAGTTTGTGTTTAAGGACCAGCTCCTTGTGAATTATGGAGACTTTGGTTTTTGTTTTGTTTTGTTTTTTTGAAATTTACTTTATTTTTATTTATTTTTGGCTGCGTTGGGCCTTCGTTGCTGCACGTGGGCTTTCTCTAGTTGTGGCGAGCGGGTCTACTCTTAGTTGCGGTGCGCGGGCTTCTCATTGCAGTGGCTTCTCTTGTTGTGGAGCACGGGCTCTAGGTGCGCTGGCTTCAGTAGCTGTGGCACACGAGCTCAGTAGCTGTGGCACACGAGCTCAGTAGTTGTGGCACACAGGCTTAGTTGCTCCGCGGCATGTGGGATCTTCCCGGACCAAGGCTCGAACCTGTGTCCCCTGCATTGGCAGGTGGATTCTTAACCACTGCGCCACCAGGGAAGCCCCAAGACTTTGTTTTTGATACAGACTTCTGAAGCTGTCCCCACATGTCTTCTTCACAGGGTCTGAAAGGGCCTAGGAATGTAGTATCAGGCTTTTCAGGTGATCCTGATACCCAGCTAAGTTTGTAATCAGTGAATAATGACCGTAAATTAACGTTTACTTGATGACTCAGCGTCTTTTTATCTGTGCCTGTTATTAAACTACAAGTTCACTGCAGCCATAGCCAGTGCAAGTGATGGTCACCACTTCCCTGGGTCTCAATTTCCTCATGTGTAAAAGTAAAAATAAGTTGGATTACATGATCTCTAAAATCCTTTTTACTTCTAAAATTCTAATTCTTCAAAAAGGAGCTTTCCCAGGATGTTTACTAGAACATTGTTTCTTTCAGGAATGCCCCAGTTGTTATTTGCTTCTTTCTCAAAAAAGTGGAAAGACAAATAGATTTCTAAATAACTTTCAGAGGGCTGTAATATGAGGGCCTTCCCACAAATCTAATTATTTAGTACCTGAAACAGCTTTCTGAAGTGTGCCTTATCCAGATAAATAGTAATCTTCATCTTTCTCTTCATGAGCTTTGGTCTCATCTCTTAACATTCACAACATCATCTCTCATTTCTCTGTAATCAACACAGTATACAGCAGCACGCTCCTCGTTTCTTGCCCCTGAAGCTCACATGTACTACATGTTTATGGATGGCACAGGAGGAAGTAGGCATGCATCAGTTTGTGCTATGGTAATTTGTAAAGCCTAAACATTCTTTTCCATCATGTAGCCATTGTTATTTTTTAAGGTTTCTTCTGACAGGATTCTAAACATAGTAATGTTAAAAACTGTCTTTAAACATGTTAAAGCCTTAAATAATGTCTATATAATATGTCATTTTAATTATTTCTTCTAGGAAATTTCATTTATAATATGTTCAAATTATGAACAGCTTCTAGTTGAATCAATAAAGGTAAAGTGGCAAACAGAGCATTTTAGGGAATTCCCTGGTGGTCCAGCTGTTAGGGTCCGAGCTTCCACTGTAGGGGGCCTGGGTTGGATCCCTGGTCGGGGAACTAAGATCCTGCAAGCCATGCAGCGCAGCCAAAAAACAAAAAATCATTAAAAAAACCAGAGCATTTTAAGAATATATATTGTAAGGTATTAATATTCCTTTAATGGGATAAGCTCTGCATCAGCCTGTTTATAGCTTTGACTTCCTGAGATAAAGTTCTGAAATGCAAGCACAGCCAACCTATCTTTATAATGATTAAATCGTCAGGAACTTGATTCCTCACTACTTGCTAGAAAAGAATAATTCAGTTTCATCAGAACTATGAAAGTGCTCAGTGGTAAACAGAGCTTCATGAAAAAGTAAAACACTATCATAGATTGCTAACTGTTTTTCGTTTCATTCATCTCCATTTGTTCCCTGTCCACACTCCTCTCTACCCCCTACTTTCTCCCTCTCTCCTCTTTGTCCCCACAGAGGTTCGCACACACACACGCACACACACACGCACACACACACACAGACACACACACATTTTCTTTTCCAAATGCATCCTTTAATGGGAAATCTTAAAAATGAGACATTTAGCTATATAAGTAGCAAATCCATGCTTAGCAACAAGTTCTGGAAATAATTTGGCCAGATGTTCTTTTTGAGCCTTAATGACATCTAAATGTGAATTAATATTCCATCGATTCATCAAAATTTTCTAGTTCTCATTCATGTCAGATTCTATATATGCAGTGATCTTATGTTCCAGACAAACAAATAGAAATGTGATCTGACAAACTCACACACACACACACACACACTCACTCTCACACACACACACACACACACACACACACACACACATACATAGATACATATAGAACTCTTGAAATAGGATAGCCACAGAATAGCATTTTTATATGTGTTCCCTCTACACCAGCTGCTTTCAACCAGAGACATTTTTACCCCTTAGGTGATACTTGGCAATGTTTGTAGACATTTTTGATTGTCACACTGGGCAGGGAGGTTGCTACTGGCATCCTGTGGGTAGAGTCAGGGGTGCTGCTAAACATCTTACAGCAAAAAAGCCCCCACAGAAAAGGGTTATCTGGCCCCAAATGTCGATAGTTCTGAGGTTGAGACACCCTGCTCTACACAGTGGTCTAAGGCATCAAATAAGGGGACAGCCAAACTCTTCATTCCATTCCCGGCAACTGACTAGAAAAGAAAGAGAAAAAACACATACCTCCACAATTCCATTTAAATCTCTTTAACCAAAACTAGTTACACGGCTACACCACAAAGCTTTTATTTCCACCCTGAAACCTCTAAGCACTTTAGAAAGGAAAGACAGATCTAGTCCCTCTATTTTTAGTTTATAAGTGGTCTTGTATTCTCACTGTCCTATCCATCTCCCCACAGTGTGAGTGAAACTCTTTGCCAGATGGTGTAGGAAAGATTTTGATAATCCTTACCTCACCTATTCTGAAAATAAGTTTCTGCAGCTTCTGGCCCGATGTTTTGTGTATTTCACATATATTAAAAAGACAGTGTGGTTACATGTTTTAGTATAGCTTGTCTTGTTTTAAAAATTATTATGAAGACAAATAGCAATCTGATATACAGCAGTAAGGTCTAGGTTTTTTGTTTCCATGTAGGCATATTTTGCTGCATATTGATAGCTTATAGATGATAGTAGAACTTTATAGTTGGAGAGACCATGGAATTTAATTTCCCATTTTCTAATATCACAGTTCATCAAATATAAGATGCCATTAATTGTAAGATATGCTATTACATTCTGTACCACTAAAAGAAAAGTGTATGCCAATTGGAAATGACATGCCCCCAATCATTAAGACACATCTCAGTTTGAGAGACATCAAAATGTGGAAAAGGTACATCTTAGAATTGATAAAATACATTATTTTGTACTACAATACCTTTTCCTCTTTCTCAGATAAAAGCCATGTGTCTTGTTATTCCATAAAAATCCTTCCACGATAATGTAATAAGGCATACACGTTGGAAAACACATAAGTGGTGAGAAAACCAGGTTAAGAAAGTAAACCAACATCTTATGTAATTCTAAGTTCCCTTTTAGGTTATAAGTGCACTGGGTACTTTGCTAACTGGACAGGATTTTTTTTTAATCCTGTTTTGTCTTATTCTAAATGGGGGAAAGTTACAAGAGATATTATAATGAATAAAAATTAACTGGATTTCAATTAATTATAAGTATCAGTTAACTATAAAAGAGAAAGAGACTGCCTTCTTTAATAAAAAGGAAGGAAACTGTTTTTTGGAGAAAATGATCTTGGGGTCAGATCACATTTAAGCTAATCTCTGTTTTCTATAAATTCTACCTATAATGAAGGTAATAAAACTAGGTGACTCCTGTGATTGCTTTGAGACACTATAATATCCTTTGGTGTAAAAGAGAAAGTCAGTCATGGTTCCTACACTAAGTTTGGTATTGTAGAAAATGGGGCTGGGGGGGTGGGTACCTGAGAAAGACTTTTAGCCAAGAGCATTAATTTTTTCCTAAACTGAAGAAGTATTTTATAGAACAGCCTATCCACCTAAATCTTTTCATAGGTCAAGTTTTAGGAAGAAAGACTTGTTAGATGAGTAAATGCCCAGCCAAAGTAGAAATTACACCAGAAAAGGTTTCTTGCTAAAACTTGAAAAACGAATAATACTAAAAGACCAGCAAAACAAGCCAATGTACGTATGTGCCATAGCTGTGCTGGGCAAGAGCCTAATGATGCTGTTGTCTGCAAAGTGTCCGAAACATAGTCCCAAGACCGCTGAACTGCCTGTTTGCACATAGTGGCCATCAAGCTGCTAAAGTTATCAAAATTCCAATGTACTGTTTCAGTAATTCTGTTTAAATAACCCTGTGAACATCAATCCAGAGCTGAATAGAGAAGACAAACAAGGCCCTAATGCTTCTGTACCAACCAAGTACAAATAACACCAACAGCATACTTCTTGGCATCCCAGTATATTACAATATAATCATAAAACACGGTGCATCTTGGAAAAAGGTAGCCTTAAAACCCTGAACAGTGAACAAAAACTGATGCTTTTATGAAGTTGAAAGTAAAATTTGACTTAGCCAGCAATTGAGGCCATAAAATCAGTCTTGTGAGGCATGAGTTCTCTCCCCAGAGGGGAGGCCCAAACTCCTGTCATTTATTTAGCAGTCTTGAAATCCCATTTCAGCTTCCGAATGCGTGTTCTAGAAGGTGGCAAGATAATGCTGTACCACTGCTACACCACACTAAATAGCCTCCTTTGAAGTATTAACACCAACTACAGAGTTAAGTCAGAGACAGGTTGTTTTTAAACAGTAAGTAGGAGCTTCAGGATGCCTAAACATTGATTACCTTGGGGGAAATTACACAAGTGTACTGAGGCCCTTGGTTTAGAAATCTGTGAAACAGCTTCTTGTTGACTTTAAGTAAATTTCAGGTGATCTTTCAAGATCTAGAAACTCAGATCATGCTTATTCTTATTTTGAAATGGAGTTCTCATTTCCCTTAGTATGTATACTTAATCCAGTGTACACCGAGAGGGCTTTCTCTAAATAGCCTGTGAGTAAATGACCATGATAAAGTTAAACACTGAACATATATGAACATGATCTGCATTCAGGTGAGGATACATTAACTGGTTTCAGCACAACCATCGAAACTTCACAAGTTAAAGTGACACATTTAGTTATGTACATAATCATAGGCTTTTAGATTATAAGGAGCCCAACAGGTCACCTAGTCCAGCCCCCTTTAACTTACAGATGAGGAAACAGGATTAGAAAGGCAACTGCTGCCCATGGGAGCACCATAGCCAAGGATGTGGTCCAGGCTGGGGTCAATGTCTCCTGTCTCCAAGGCCAGTATTTCCCCCGTGATCCACTGTAATTACAAGCCTTCGCAATAATAGGAATGAAACTAAGTCATTATATAAATTATAAATTACTATAAATCA
This sequence comes from Delphinapterus leucas, assembly GCF_059928025.1. Taxonomy (NCBI): domain Eukaryota; kingdom Metazoa; phylum Chordata; class Mammalia; order Artiodactyla; family Monodontidae; genus Delphinapterus; species Delphinapterus leucas. The sequence continues at coordinate 931,890 of NW_028322289.1, forward strand.
TGTGACTTTAATACAACTAAAAGTGTTCAGTATTTAGGAAGACAGACGCTGTGACACAAAATATTTACTGAACTTCCTGTGTGATAACAGTTCTTCATTTAGTCTTTACAAAATCCCAAAGATACACTTTACTATTCACAGCTTAAAGATGAAATAATTGAGACTCAAAAGCCTCAATAGCAGAAGTCCATCTAAAAACTCTGATCCATTACCCAGGTAGACAGCTCTGTCGTGTTCCTGTAGGTAACCTCTTCACCACTACCAGTACCCACAAGAGAGACAGGGTATGTTTGGCCTAGAGCAAGATGGTCATTTCTCTAATACTATGTAAATTGCCATCTGCAGAGATCTATACCAGAATCTCTGATGGAGGTGTGTGGGCACATGTTTGTGAAGGAGAGAGGAGTAACCCCTCAGGAGTCAGTGACTCAGTGACACCAATGTTACTTATGTAAGTTTCTAAAAAGGCGTTTCCACACTATTGTGGAAAAATGCACACCTGACATTCATTTGGTGTCCTCTTCTTCTGCACGTTCCTCCCCCATCAATATCATTTCCACAAGGTACTGCATTTATGTGTATCAGTCCTGTTTCCAAAGCCTCCTTGTTGCCCGTTGGATAGGTCGCTTAAGAACTCATAGAACAAAGAGTTATAAAGGTATATGGATATCGCCAAGTCTCTTTCCACGTTTTAATTGTGCAGAAACTGATTTTCAGACAGGTAATACAGCCAGTCAGAGACAAAACTGGGACTTAGGGCAAAGTTCTGACTCAAGTCTAATACTCTTCTCTCTATACAACATGCTTGATTATATGATTGGCCAAAAAAACAAGTGTCTGTCACGTATTTGGCCAAATATATTAATTATTTCAAGCCAATACCGTGTTACATTTTTAATAACAAGGTGAAAACAAAATTGGTAATTAAGAGATAGCGTCATAGGGTAGTAGAAAGACAATACAAGCCTCATAGCTAGATAGATCTAAATTTAATTCACGCTCCCTAATTTACTAGCTGTGTTGCCCTGGGCAAGTTGCTCAACTTTCCTGAAGTTGTAACTACCTGAGAATACTAAGAACTACATGCAGTGGGATATTTATAAAACATCTGACACATAGTAGATGCTCAATATATATTGGTTCCCATTAATTCTAACCCACCACAAAAGAGCTGTGCCACTCTTAGCAAATTCCTTTAGCCCTCTGGGTCTTACTTTCCTCCACTGTACAATGAGAAGAGGAAAGAAACCAAATGAATTCCAAAATCCCTTACGGCTCATCAAGTAAGAATTCCCAAAGGTTCCTTTACCTTAATTTAAATTCAACAAACACTTAGGTACCTTATATTCATCCTAGGCACTAAACAGTTCCAACCACCACCAGGAATATGTCTATGAGTTCATTAGAATGGGCTCAAACTCCATAGTACTTTAAGTTCCACACAGAAAAATTAGTATACAAAAGCAAAGGACTTAACTTTGAAGAAAACTCTGCAAGGACATCACAAACCTAAGATGATAAATAAAAATAATTTAGAGTATACCTTAAATTGTTAGTCTCTCTTTTTTTTTTTGCTGGGATAGAAGATGAGAACTTAAGTGTTTATACTATAGGTCTATAACAAGACTCAGGAGCCATTTAGGTAAAACACTAATGCCATTTTGGGGGGGAAAAAAAAGAGCAATAAACTTCTCTTCACATGTGAGTCTTACACTAGGCCTTAAAATGTAAGAAACCTGTGTCATTCTGAAGCAGAGGGGAATAAAATTTATTCTGAGAGGTGTTTTACAGTGATAAGCATTAATATAAGAAGGTAGTTGACCATGTTTTCCACATTACTTTTGAATTTCATATTTCAGATTTGAATTCTCTAAAAATAAAATATAATTTAAATCTTGAACCTTGTAAGTAAGACCTGGCGAAATATTAGCTGAAATAGTAACTGAAGTTAAATGAAAGTCTTAACTACAAAGTTTATCCTCCTCTTCTCTTCCATGAGGAAATCATTAGCAAATTTTTTTTATTACAGATAAGGCTTTTTGCAAATAACACTCTATAGATTCAAAATAGATTTAAAATCATGATTAGAGCCTAGTCATGGTTTCTCAGAAATTCATTTGAGGTTTACCTGTTACCATACCTGTACAATATTATTCACTTACGTTATAAAAGTTTAGAATACACATCTTAGGTGATAAAACATCAACAACATCAAAAACATTTGCCTTTTATGAGTATGAAGAGACAGAAAAGGCCCGTTGAAATTTATATATATATATGGCATAGTGTGAACCAGAGGCAGAAGGCCTGGATCCTATTTCTGCTGTTGTTAAAAGCTCGATATGTGATTCTTGGACAAGTCACTTCACCTTTCTTATCTGTTTCTTTATGAAACAGGAAGAACCATCTGATCTAAGATTTCTTCCAGTTCCTATAATTAACATCTGTGCGAATCCTCAATACAGTACTTGAGGAGCTTGGGACATGGGGCAAAAGTACTCACAGGAGAGCACTTATTCTGCTCTTCATGCGTGCTGCTAGGAGGAGCCAGATTCTGTAGAGAGCCACACACTAAATGGCCTGGCTTCGTGCCTTGGCTAAAGAACACCATCGATGACTAGGAAGGCACTTAAAGAGACTCAGCCAGAGGAAACAATCTATTTTCTGAACATAGTCCAAAAATTAGATCGGGTCGTGTGAGCCTACACAACATGACCCCTGGTGTCTCAGCCTTTTATCTTGGCCTGCGGAAGGCCTGAGTTCATGTAGGTGACCTGTGGTTTCTGAGCCTTATGAGAAATACTTCTGAAAATGAATGGTTCTCATCCCCAGTCTCACATCTGACCCTTGAAAATACATATATTTTTATGCAGCAGCTGCAATACATGCAGCATTCTTAGGACACCTTCATGAGACAGAGTTTAGCATAGTGGTTAAAAGTGTGAGTCGAGCTCAAATCCCGACTCTGCTGCTTAACTGCTGCGTGATCTTAGGAAAGAAGCTTAATCTCTCTGTGCTTCAGGTTCCTTTTCTGTAAAACGGGGAAACTAATAAAACCTAACTCAGGTTTGTCGTGAGGCTTAATCAAGATAATACATGCAAAGCAGTTAGCACAGAGCCTAACATAAAGTATCAATACACGTTAGTAAGCTGGATGAATGGATAGATCAATCGATCGATTGATCAACTGATCTTTCAGTCCTGGGCCCTGGGACTCCCTGAAAAGGCTTATGCGAAGGCCAAAAGCAATTTTCTAGCAGTGAATGGCATCTGCAGATCTTTTCTGAGCAAATAATATAGCAAAGACTCAAAGCTGGGCTCAGCTTTTACTAATAGGATCCTACAGAAGTCAGGAGGAAGTAAGATTATCCTTAAAGTAGGAAAGAGTTACGCTGGTTTAAGACAAGATCCTTTAAAGAGATAGACACACACAAAAAACATTTAATATGGTCATACAGAATTAGAGAAAGGAGGTTACTTTTCATTTATACCTTCTCAAGTGTTGCCAGCATTAAAAGCCACAGAGTTTTATAACTGGATGGCTCCCTAGAGACCATCTAGTTCAACTCCCTTACTTGATAGGTAAGTTGTTGAGGCCCAGAGAGATTAAGCAACTTTCTCGAGGTCATTCAGCAGTAAATAACAGTGCCAAGACATATAAGCTTTCTGACTCCTCCCATTTGCCCACCCAGTACTCCCCCTGGTAACTTTCACCAGGTCATCATCCTGTCCTTGTTGTACCAAAAGGGCATTAAAACACACACAGGTTTCTCACTTTTGCCCAGTTTCCCAAAAAGTACAGAAGCAACCTCAACCCCCAAGACCTTCTTCCCATTGGGAATTGGGGAGGATACCAGTCAATCTGTGGCCTTCTCCCAGGCCTTCTGTGGAGTTTCCACTCTTTCCTTTCTGTTCCTCATGTTCACTCAACAGGGCTACTTCTAAAAGTCCCTCACCCCAAAAATCAGGCACGTCCCAGGGCACAAGTTACCACCTGCTAATCTGCAAATTCTCATCTTCCCACAAATGCTACACCGTGAGGCAGGAAATACAGAACTGTTACTAAATTTTCTCTGAGCTCCCTGAGTGCATTCAGTGAGAACTGATCCCTCCCTCCCTAGGATGACTCAACCAGGTTCATTTATAAAGTGTGTGTATGTGAAGGGCCAGAGAACCCCTAGGTGTGCCTAACACAGAAAACAGGAGAAAGAGGGGACCAAGGAATGGGAGATGGGTTGAGGGAAGGAGGGAGACAAGTAGAAGGAGCGCACCTGTCAAACGGCAAAGTATGGATCCTAGAGACAGCTGTGCTGCTGGGACTGACTCACTGCTGAAGGGACAGAACTGCCCAGGGGATTGCAGCGTTTTCATTAGGCGCTCTGGTAACTGACTAACAACAGACTGGCGCCTCAAACTACACACGTAGGAGGAAGTAGGTAGAGGCTATCCCGAAGTAGCGGGAATAACGAACTCTTTTCTTCCCACTCCCTTTCCTACTCTTGTGAGTTGGCACGCCACTCTGTGCCTGGCTGGCATGCCCTGAGCTTGCCAGGGTGCAGTGCATCACCCCTGACCGGGAACTCCCCTCCCTGCTCTCCCAAGGGCTAGAGAGAAACATAGGGCATCTCTCAGCTCTACCAAGAGCTCCCGTCCCTTGCCCCTTGCAGGGGAACTGATTTGAGAGAAAAGCTTTTGCTGAGTGTCTGAAGCTGACAAATGCAGTGCACTTCTTGTCCCTAAGCACTTGCGCCTGCGTGGGGTGTCCCTCAGCCTGGGTCTCTGCTTTGAAGGTGGGAGGCCTAAATGTCACAGCCACAGTGTTCCTTCCCCACACGCGCACCTACCCATGAACCCGGAAGGAAGGCTTTGCTTTGATCTTTTTTCCCTCCCTACCTGAATTCCGGGACCAGGTTAGGCTGCAACCCGTAGAAAGCAGCGGAGAGAGTGACCAACCACCCGGGCTTGTAACTGCCGTTCTCGCACTCCAGGTAAGGCGGAGACCACTTGACGTGGCTCTTGTCCCCGCTAAGACCGTCCCTGCGCCGCCAGCTGTGGCCCAGGCCCCGGGGCCCCTGATTGGAGCCGCGGCGGTGCAAGTGAGTCCTCCACTTGCGCCGGAGGCCGCGGAACCACTCGGTCTCCAGCGTGGCGTTGGCCAGGTGGTGTGCTGAGGAGGACAGGTCCTGGAGCAGGATGCGACTCTCCTCGCGCGTGGCCTGGAGGAAGACCTGCGGGGCTGGGGCGGACAGCGACTCGGTGCTGAAGGTGATGGCCGCCCGGGAGATGCTGGGCTCACCCTCCAGGAGGCTCCGCACCAGTGCCCGGTACCACTCCAGGTCGTCCTGCGAGTTCTGCTCCCGCGACTTATTGCTCTACAGCATCATGTTGAGGAAGTTGGTGGCGTGTGTCAGCGTGTCCAGCGCCCCGTGCAAGGAGGAATGGGAGCTGGCTAGGGCAGGCGACTTCCCCGGCAGGCCCGCCAACTCGTAGCGGCTGGAGCAGTTGGCTCGCTTCAGCTGGTGGGAGTCCCCGGTGTAGAGGTAAGAGGCCACGTCCATGGGCACCTCCTCGGCGATTTTCTGCGCCAAGATGGTGCCGTCGGTGGAGCGGCTCCAGGGAGCCGAGGGGTCCGAGGCAGAGGCTCGAGCCGGCTGCTGGGCGTGCTGCTTCGCCCTCAGGGCCTTCTATCGAGAGGAATCCGTCCGACTTGGAGGGTCGCGGCTGGCGCCGGCAGCTCCCAATCCCAGGTGAACGAGCAGGAGGCAGCAGAGTAAGGGGTTAGCCATGGCTCCCATCTGCCTCGCAGCAAGGAGAGGAGGTAACGGAGGGAGTCACTTTTTAAATTTTGGCCGTCAATCTATCAGCACTAAGACTTTTTCTAGGAGTCTTCCCCCTTTTCAGCTGGCACCCAGTCCAAAAGGACTTTAAAGTAGGGATGTTCTGACATACGCGCGGCTGACTGAGCTACCGTCGCAGGAGATCAGATCACCTGTGGCAACGCCGGCTGCTCCTGCTCCACCATGGGTCTGCTCGGGATTGCGCACCTCGCAGCCTGGAGCCCGGCACCTTACATCCCCTCTCGCCGCCGGCAGCTATAGTTGGCCTGCTTACGTCTTTCTGCTTAGCAGCTTCCACCGCCGCTCTCATTGAGGTGTGTTCAGGAGCTGCTGCTGCTGCTGCTGCTGCTGCTGCTGCTGCCGCCGCCGCCGCGGCCGCCAAAGACACTGCTCCATCGTCTCGCCCGTGGCAGGTCGTTCCCGCCTCCCGGCTCAGGCTCCTCCTCGTCCGCTTCGCCCCGAGGCGCGGAGCGCGCGCGCCCAGACCCGCACCGCGAGCGTAGCAGCTAGGGTTTCTTTTAAGGCGTTTGTCTTTCCGGAACCACGAGGGCTAGGCAGCTGGTTAATTGGAGTCTTTAAGTTTGGCCACAAACCACACTCCTGCCTCTCCCTGCTCTCGGGAGGAAAGCCGGTTTAAAGAGGCGGCTTGGCCGCAACCAAACCCTGGTAGGGCGGCTTCAAGTCGTCTTGTGCCCTGTTTGGCCGGCTCCTCTGTCAATCAGCCGACTGCCGTTTGTTGGGCTGGTGCGGGAGCTGTCCAGTGCTGAACCCGAGGCGCAGGAGGAGGCGGTGGCGCGGAATGCAGCTTCGCTGAGTCCTTTCACCCGCTCGCGTTCCCTGATGACTCGGGAACCTGAGGGGGTGAGAGGTGGGGTGGGCGGAGTGAAGGGAGAAGCAGACTTGTGGTGGCTCAGAGCGAAGGAAACTTGGATGTACCGAGGAGGAGGGTGTTGGCATCTTGCATGCTTAGTTAAATCAGCCTTTCCTTTTGCCTGGTAAAGAGGGAGAAAGTAGTTTTCATTTGTGGCTTAAATCGGAGGGAAGGGACGTAGGATGGAGACGTGTCCTCCCGAGCATCTGCTCATTTTGGGCAAATTATCAAATCTTCTTCCTTGTTGTCGGTTAAAGAAATGATTAAACCCTACTTGCCGAGGTCTTCGCTATAAGGGAGTAATGGAGACATCTACCGGCTGAACTTTAAGGGGAAAATGCCATATTAAAGGAGCCTCTCTGCTTGAAAGGGATGAAGGGGAACCTGTGGAAGTGTAAGCAAGTGAATATGTGGAAGGGAGAGAATATGTGCCGGGGCAGGACTCGGACTGTGAGAGAATGAGAATGAGTCTGTTGGGCGGGAAGGGAAGCCATTCTGACTGGGAGTTCCTAGAATTAATGGATGTAAGAACTAAGACATCTGGTTAACTATAGGTTGGGATGTCCCAGCAGAAGAAAGAAGAACTGAATAAGTATGCCAAGACCCCCCAGAATGATTGGAAAATCCCTTAACACAGTCTAATGGTTTTATTTGAAGCTTTAAAGGGTCTTCTGACATTTTCATTCTGAAAATACTAATTAGTACTTTGGATAGGTATGGTTTTATGCACCTCCACCTTCCATATGCACCTCCACTTTCAAATTCCCCAAGAAAGACACAGGATAGAAAGTCTCAAATTCATTTCGATTCCCAACTTAAAAAAAAAAAAAAAGTTACCTGTGGCATTCTAAGGTAGCACTGCTTAGATTTGCTTTATCCTTTCATTTTATTCTTCCTGTTGAGAAAATACCTAAGCACAAAAATTTAAGCTCCAAAGAGCAAAAGTTTGTCTGCATTGGTCACTGTAGCATCTTGAGCACCTAGAACACACAGATGCCTGGCACATAGTTGGTTCCCACTAAATATTTGCTAAACTAATGAATGAACCAGAAGATAATGATGATGAAGCTAATTATTTAGGAATCCATCTCCTTACCTAAGAAGAGAAGTCTGCCTGATGTGTCAGTGGTGAGGGCTTTTGGAATAAGACATAGCAACCAGTTTTCCAAACTGCAGTGTATGGTCTCCAAGGGAGTTTTTATAGCTTTGCAAAGAATGGTTATTAGATTTGTGTTTATTTACAAGTAGAGTTCATGTTCATATCTGACTTGTTTAAATTTTGCTTTGCAGTGTATATGCTTTTGCCAAATAAAGGTCATCCCAGTTTAATCCTCTACTATAGCACACGTGGCAATAATAGGAGTTTCTGTTTGTTTAATTTATCAGAGTATACAATATGATTTTCTATTTAGTTGTCTAAAGACTGGTGTAATTTCATCATTAATTGATTTTTTTAAAGAAAACCTGTATAACTAATTAACAATCCTTTAAAATTTTCTAGTATTGCATTTTAAAAGGAAGATATAATTTTATTAGTCAGTCCTTCTATAAGTAATTCAATGACTTAGCATAATTGAAGGATCTGGGTTCTGGTCCTATCATTATTTTAAGCAAGATATATGGACACTAACAATATATTTGAAGTTTCTGTGTCTCGGGATGCAAACTGTATGTGGGCCTCGTGATTTGACACTGAGGGAGTACTGAAATGACACCTGAGCCACTCTCCTGGAGTGCCAGTTCTTCCCCTAGTGCACAGCTAACAAGAATGGAGCAGGCTATGAGAGGCTCTTGCAATTTGGGCATTCCCTTCAGGGGATCACCTTCAGCCCACACTGCCAAACAACAGAGGTGAACTAGTTAGGTCTAGAACAACACTGCCCAATAGAAATATAATGTGAGTCACAAATGTGATCCACATATATAATCTCAAATGTTCCAGTAGCACTTTTTAAGAGTAAAAAGAAAAAAAGTGAAATTAAATGTAATAATATATTTTATTTAGCCCAATAGACCCAAAATGTTATTCAATAAGTAAACAGTATGACAGGTATTACTGAGATATTCTACATTTTTATACTAAATCCTCAGAATCCAATGTGTATTTTACACTCACAGCATATGGAACTTCATACTAGCTACATTTCAAGTGCTCAATAACCACCTGTGACCAGAGGCTACCATAGAATACAAGCTCTGGAAGATAGTACATCGTGGTCTAGAATGATCTAGAAAACCTAGGTTTACTCACGATAAGGTACCATGGTCCAAATGGTCTAGGAGGCCTGTCCATTTAATAGATCTGGAGTCAAGGAAACTAACTGAGTAGATAGACAACCCTACGTCTATGTTAGTGTCTGTCACTGAAGGAGATCATCCAAAAGAAGTTATCATAGGGGACCAAGATATAACACATACTCATACCCCTCTAAGCAGACTACAAAATTCCACAGCAACTCACAGACATATTCATTCAACAAATGTTGGCTTAGCCTCTGCTGTGTATCAGGCATCATGCTTAGTACTCGGGCAGACACCTGCATGATGGACACATGGACCTCACAGTCAAGTGTATAGAGAGAGAAACAATAAAAAAGCAAACAAATAAATTTTAAAATTACATATTGTGATCAGTGCCATGAAGAAATAAACGCTGTAAAGTTACAAAGAGTGCATGGTATGGGGGCAGGGAGATTCTTATAGAGAGAGAGAAAGAAAAGGAAGACTTCTATGAGGAGGTAACAGTTGAGCTAAGATGTAAAAATGAGGAGTAGTTAACTAGGTAGTAAGTAGTAGTGAACTAGCTAAGGGTAAGATGAAAAGAAACTTAGCAGGAAAGAGAAGTGGGAAAAGATGACTGCATTAAGATGAAGTTCATATATAATATAAAAATACAAACAATTGAGACAAAAAGAAAATCATTTTATAGGATAATCAAGTGATCCTGGCATGAATAGCACCTCTGTCCCACCAATTACACGAGCGTGATTTGTAGAGGAGATAAATATCCCTGTGTAGCCTCAAGTTAAGAGCTAAGTTATCTAAATGCATATTAATACTGTGTGGGAGCTTGACTGTAATAGGTCAGTGTATACAAGACCTGTAGGCCCTGTGTGACAAGGCCCAAAGCGTTTTCATCACAGCCTGAAAAGTCAATCTAACTGCTTTAGAACAGTCAAATTTGCACTGATGAAAAAGCATTATGCAGTGGAGCTTTGAGTTATTAGTTGTCAGTATATTATTGATTTATCATTACTGTAAAAAGGAAGATGTGATATTAGCATATCTTTAAGTAAAAGAAATTAAAGGAGGTTAAAAAAAACTGCTGAGACCAGATTTTATGTGAGCAGTATAGGTAAAGTTGTTTCTAAAATTTAAGTGCTCCTTTAAATCATTTAAATCAGCAAGGATTAGGACAGTGGGATATGGCGAAAGGACACTGGATTGGCAGTTGGGAGACCAAGCTCTGATTTCCACACTGCTGATGTCTAGTCATGTGACTTTTGACAGTTTCCTCAACCTCTCTGAGCCCTTTTAGTTCATCTTTAACATAAGAGTGATGTATTAGGGACTTCCCTGGTGGTGCAGTGGTTAAGAATCCACCTGCCAGGGCTTCCCTGGTGGCACAGTGGTTGAGAGTCCACCTGCCGATGCAGGGGACACAGGTTCGTGCCCCGGTCTGGGAAGATCCCACATGCTGCCGAGCGGCTAGGCCCGTGAGCCATGGCCACTGAGCCTGCGCGTCCGGAGCCTGTGCTCCGCAACGGAAGAGGCCACAACAGTGAGAGGCCCGCATACCGCAAAAAAAAGAAAAGAATCCACCTGCCAGCGTAGGGCCCATGGGTTCGAGCCCTGGTCCAGGAAGATCCCACCTGCTGCGGAGCAACTAAGCCCCTGCGCTACAACTACTGAGCCTGCGCTCTAGAGCCCACGAGGCACAACTACTGAAGCCTGTGCGCCTACAGCCCATGCTCCGCAACAAGAGAAGCCACCGCAATGAGAAGCCCACACACCGCAACGAAGAGTAGCCCCCACTGTCCGCAACTAGAGAAAGCCCAGGCACAGCAACGAAGACCCAGCGCAGCCAAAAAAATTTAATTAATTTTTAAGAATACTTAACTTAAAAAAAAAATAGTGATGTATTAGATACAGCCACAACTGAAACAGTTTTAGCTGAGTGATGGATAATGGTCCAGGTATATTTTTCGGAACTCATCATTTTTGATAGTTCTAGATTTATAATGTAAATGTTATTTTTAGGTTAAATAATGCTAGGTCTCAGTAAACAAAGTGGCACAACCCGAATCAAATTCTTGATAAAGCAAATAAAGCCACAAAGAAGCAGCATAATCTGTCAATAGAACACAAAATCAGAAATCCAGTTCTTATTCGTGGTCTTACTGAGATTCTGGATTTCCCTGAGCTTATGCTACCCCCTGTGCCTCACGTTCCCATTTGCAAAATGAAGATCATAGTCTTTGTTATCCAAGGGTGGTGGTTTTGAAATTTCTGGGTGAAGAAGAGTCACTAGAGAATTCTGATCACTGCTGTAGGTCTGGGGGGAAGTTAAGAATCTGCATTTTAATAAGCACCACAGGTGGTTTTGATGCAAATAAGCCATGGAGCACATGCTGAGAAATGCTGCTTTGAGCCATGGAAAATAACTCTAAGATAATAGGGGAGAAGCTCTCCTGGTAAACAAAAAGCTGTGCTGTAAATTGTGAAATGTACCCTGTGGGGGGAAAAAATGAAAATAACACCTATAAAGAGATTATCATCATCACCTAATCATTTATATAGCACTTACAGTGGCCAGGCATTGCTCTAAGGATTTTACACACTTTAGCTCATTTAGTCTCCATTACCACACTGTGAGTTTGGTACAGCTACCATTTTACAGATGGGAAACAAACAAACAAATGAATTGCCCTAAGTACTACAGCTATCTGGCTCCAGATGTCATACCCTTAATCACTACACCAGTGGTTCTCAAATGTTGATACACACTAGATATACCTGGAGAACTTTTGTCAAAGCACAAATTAGTGGCCTTAGCCCCAAAACTGCTGACTTGGTAGGTCTAGAATAAGGCCTGAGAATTTGCATTCCTAACAAATTCCCCTGTGATGTTAAAACTGCTGGTCCAGGGAACACACTTTGAGAACCACTGCTCTGAGATGTGCTTTTCATCATTATAACCCCTGACTTTTTGGTAACACTTTTCCATCCATTTAATGTGGAAAGAGGAGAAAGTCAAATTAAGGGATGAAAATATGCCTGAAATCTAGCAAGAAAAAAAAACTATTTCTAACTGAGAAAGCTTACTCAAGATGTTTATGTTTTTTACTTAGCAGTTTATTCTCATCTGCCTCCAGTTTACCCTTAAAACTCTTACTCCCTGTCAGCATCGCTTCTAACAACACTCCTGCTCTTTCCAGAGTCGTCTCCTCTGTTTTTCACTGTGAAGTCATGACTTGGGCTGTTCTTGCATTCCCAGTGAAGTGCAAACGCAGTATCATCTATAGAGTCACTAGGGCTTTGACCCAAATTGCTAGTTTCCCTAATCCCCTTACCCCCATGCACACAAAATGGTTCTGTAAACTAAAGACACTTGAAGAACTTCCTGATCACAAGGGAAGAAAACGCCAGGAAATGGCACTTATGTTAGGAGAATCCTGAATGTGCTGAGGCGAAGTATGTCTCCAAACAATGTCCCATGACACTGACCTGACATTCAGCAGTGCAGGAAAGGACCAATACGACCTTCACAAAAAAATTACACCAAATTAATTATTCAAAGCTCAACTCCATTCAATGCAAGGATCGTCTCTTTTTCTTATTAAGAAATAAGAACAACCAAAAAATTTGAAACAAAGTTTACCGAAATATGGACTTTGTGGATAGCAAAAGATGGGAAATGGATTATTTTGTCTCTGCTCGATTTTGCCTGCTTCCCTTGCTGGAGGGAAGCCCCTCACACCATGTGTACCCATATGTTGTTATAATTCATGATATAGCTTTCATCAGCATAGTACCTTGGGCATAATGGGGGTTTACTTCATGATCAGTTTAGGACTCGTCTCTCCATCCGAACACAGGAGCTTCTGCAAGTTGAGATCTTCAAGTGCCCAGGATCATGCACACATAGGATACACTAACTAATGACAGTTCCTCATTGATGAAGAGCAGAAACTTGTAAATCCAAACAAACTTATAAAGAACAAGTTTAGAGTAGTAAGCTGCTTATAAACTTTTTGCTGTTATTTTAAAAAACTTGAAGGAAATTAATCCAGTAACGTTGATATTGTTGAAATTGCAGACATCATCTTAACATCAGGATTGTATGGAAAAGGAAAACAAAGAAACATAACATGGAAATATATGCCAACAAAATGTGAAAGAAGACAATCACTGCACATGTTTCAGGAATAGCCGCAGGCTAAGAAAATGACAAACCTAAATATGAATCCAGGTACAAAACAGTTCTGCAAATCTATCGTTTTATTTTAACAGTAATATTATGTATGCCTACTTAAAAAAAAAAAAAAGTTTCCTCCAGACCTCTGCTGCTATCCCTAAAGAAAAAAAAAAAAAAAGGAGGCAAAGAAATTTACTTTAAGATTTCCTATCTAATCTGTGGTCAGTTGGTCTCTCCTCCTCTTCCTCCTCTTTCTCCTCCTCTTACAGACAGTAAGTGCTCAATGACAGATTAGCTGTAAGTCTGGGTTGTCCCCAGGGAAAGGGAAGAGAGAACGTCCATACCTGTGAGACAGTTATTGACGTTTACTTAGAAGTGTCTTCTTTTGATTGCTTTCGGTACTAGCATTTAAGTAGGTCTGAGGCAGAAGCCTGAGTCCTGTGGCATATATAAATCATTTCCACTTGTCCTTTTGATTTACCCTTGGGAATCAATAGTTTCAGGGAAAATTTTGCCTGGTCTTTACCAACAACTCCCTATTCAAACACAGGAGAATTTTAGAGAAGTTTTGGCACAGGAAGCTTTCAGTTCCTTTTGTTCACTGTGTCAGTGAATGTTCTTGGGTGATGGGGCTGGCTTCCAGTCTATATGGCCATCACTTATCACAGTGTGTGCGGAGGGATGGGTTCTTCATGAGCATAGAAAAAGCAGACTAGGGAACAAAGGCTAAAAAGAGAAACAGTTTTCAAGAATCTGCAGTATCATGAAGACCGAATGTGACGAAAAGTAGCTATCTCAATTGTTCGTTTTTATATCCCAAATCAGATATTTTAGAGTAAAAAATTAAAATGTAACTAAAAGTGAAGAAAGAAGTAAGAGGGACTTCCCTGGTGGCACCACGGTTAAGAATCCACCTGCCAATGCAGGGGACACAGGTTTGACCCCTGGTCCGGGAAGATCCCACATGCCGCAGAGCAACTAAGCCCGTGCGCCACAACTACTGAGCCTGCACTCTAGAGCCTGTGAGCCACAACTACTGAGCCCACGAGCCATAACTACCGAAGCTCGCGCACCTAGAGCCCATGCTCCGCAACAAGAGAAGCCACCACAATGAGAAGCCTGCACACCGCAACAAAGAGTAGCCCCCGCTCACCGCAACTAGAGAAAGCCTGCGTGCAGCAACGAAGACCCAACACAGCCAAATAAATAAATAAATTTATAAAGAAAAGTAAAAGAAAGAAAGAAGAAAGCAATAAGAAGGCTTTTCTGAATGTCAGGGTTGTTTTTAATTGAAATGGATTAGCCAAGAGCAGAAGAGAATATCTTTCCTTGAAGAATAATTTGTGATCTCCAGTAGAAACTATATCCATGTATCAGAAATGAGCTATATTTAATTCTGCCTGGATAGACAAATGAACCAAATGGTCATTGGAATCTATTCTTCTCCTACAGTCCTATAATAGACTGAGGAATATATCCTGTTATGTCCCTACAAACAAGAAAACTAGTGCAGGCATATTTAACCCAAGTACTTCTTTTAGGCGTCAAACTCCAATCTCTTTGTGCTACCACTCCTCTCACACTGCATTACTCAACCTGGCATTCAAGGCCATTTACTAACTTTTTTTGCCCATCCCACTAGTCCTCCACTACATTTTGGAGATACTCCATTCTAACAAAGCTATGCTGTTTACACTCTTCCTTTATAAGTAATTTGCACACTCCCATCCTATATCTGCCTTTGTAGAAGTTAATTCTGTGTATTGAGAAAACTTCCACAAATACGCTTCCTCTCCTTTAAGACCTTTAAGAACTGCCAACACTTTGAATAGACATTTCTCCAAAGAAGATATACGATTGGCTAATAAGCGCATGAAAAGATACTCAACGTCATTAGCCTTTAGGGAAATGAAAATCAAAACCACAAGATACCATTACGTACCCACTAGAAGGGCTATAATAAACAAGACAGATGATAACAAATGCTGGTGAGGATGTGGAAAAACAGGAGCCTTCATATACTTCTGGTGGGAGTGTAAAGTGGCACAGTCACTTTGGAAAACAGATTAGCAGTTTCTCAAAAGAGCTGAACATAAACTATCGTGTGACCCAACGACTCTACTCCTGGGCATTTGCCCAAGAGAAATGAAAGCAGCATGTCCACACAAAGACACACACATGAATGTTCACGGCAGCTTTACTCACAGTAGCCGGAGCCCAGAAACCACGGACAAGGCCCATCAACTGGGGAATGGATAGACACAGTGTGGTACAGCCATATGGCAGAATCCTAGTCAGCCATAGCAATGAACAAATTGCCCGCACATGCCGTGTCACGGATAAAGCTCAGAAACGTTATGCTAAGTGAGAGAAGCTGGACCCAGAGACCACACGTTGTATTGAGATGCGATGTCCAGAAAAGGTAAATGTATGGAGACAAAAGGTGGACTAGTGGTTGCTTGGGGCTGGAAATGGGAATGAGAATCAACTGTAGGAAAAAAAAAAGAAAAAAAGAATCACCTATAAATGGGCACAAGGGAATCTTACTGAGGGGGATGAAAATGTTCTAAAACTGATGATGGTAGCTGTACCACTCAGTAAAGTTATTTTCAGTAAAGTTATTTAAAATCATTTGAGTTTTACACTAGAAACTGGCGATATGTAAAATGTACCTAATAAAGTTTGTTAAAAAAAAAAAAAGAACTACCAACTCTAGGTATTCTCCAAGATTGACTTGATTTTCTAGAATCAGCCTGATTCTAGCTAGAATCGTCTTAGTTCTTAGAAACGATTCTGTATGATAATGGTTTACCTATGCTGATTTAATGCTATCTGTGAACATCTAGGTGAACAACCGAAGAAGTTTTGGGTAGCATTCTCATCTACATTATTTATTATTTTATTTTATTTAACAAATACCTATTGGGGGGTCCACTATGTGCCAGACACCATTCTATATAAAAGTGATGCTGCAGGAAACAAGTCAAGTTTCTGCCATTGTGGCACTTACATTCAGATGTAATATGTCCTGTGAGGAAAAATAAAGTGGGATAAGAAGATATATCAAGATTGGAGGTCAGGGAAAGCACCTCTGGTTAAGTGGCATTGAGTAGGAGAGTGAACGGTGTGAAAGACCGATACATGGGAAGACTCAGGAGAACAACTTTCCCAGCAGAAGATAATGATCATAAAACCCCTGAGAGAGTATCAAGCCTGGTCTGTCCCAGGAACAGCAAAAATTTCTGTGTGGATAGAGGTCAAGGAAAGGTGGATGGAGAGAGAAGGCAACAATCAAATCACATAGAGCTTTTTGCACTGTGGCAGTGAGTTTTGGTTTTATTACAAGGGCAATTGAAAGTCATGGGAGGGTTTTGACAGGAGTAACAAAATCATGGGGGCTGCTATAGAGACTGACTGAGGAGGGCAAGAATAGAAGCAGAGAGACCAGTTAGGAAGCTGTTGCATTAGTCAAAGTGAGAGACAAGGGTGGTTTAGACTAGAAGTGGATGGGGAAAGCAGGATGATAATGCTTGAGATGGTTGAAAATTGTTGAATTCAGGATTGTAATATTCCAAAGGTCGTGAATGTGGCTGCCCATTCATACCCTCTGAATTTCAGATGCAATTAAGGTTTTCCTAGAGTAAGAATAATATTAATATATAAAATAATGTGTGCCAACTTCATTTGGGAGTAGAATCCTAATTTTAGAATAAAACTTAATTCTATTCCTTAGAAAAATCACTGTTCCTATGTATCAGTTTAAAGTACTTATATCCCAACTGAAAAATGAGCACAAGACATGAACAGAAATTTCAAAACAGAAGAAACACATATGGCCAGTAAACACATAAAGCAAATGTTCAACCTCATTAGTGAGCGTGGAAATGCAAATCAAAACACGAGACATATGAGTTGTATCTATATGATTGGCAAAAATTAAAAAGTCCAATAATGCCAAGTTGTTGGCACTGGTTGTGGGAAGGATGGAGGAGATGTGGATTCACAAAATCTCTTATGCCCTGCTGGTAGAAATGTAAATTAGTATGATCGTTTTAGAAAATAATTTTGGATTATCTAGTAATGCCAAACATTCACCTACTCTATGGTCTAGCACTTTCACTCTTGATATATACACCTAAGAAACTCTGTCCCATGTGTACCCTATAATATATACAAGAATGTTAATAACATCACTGTTTAAACAGCACAAACCTGGAAATCCTGAATGCCTGTCCACAGGAGAACAGATGAATGAACTGTGTTATCCTCACACAGATGAAAATAAAAACAAGGAAATTATGAACACAGGATTCAGGGAGATGGCTGACCTCCTTGGGTTGGGGGGAGGTATGAGCATGGGATAGGGTACCCCTCACCCTTTACAATTCATTGGACTGACAAGTCTGGCAAAGAAATGGTGTAACTGTTCCAGTAGGTGCCAAGATATTACTCCTCCTCGGTAACACAGTCAGCTTTTCTGACTGACTTAGCCCAATGGCCAACAGTCTACTTGTGGCCAGTTTCGGTGCTCAGACAGGGCTCTGAGGGAGGTATCTGAGATCAGAAAGGGTTTTTAATGCCTGCCTTCAACTGTGCTGAGCCTCTGTCTTTGACGAAGTCCACTCTAGGAGAAATCTGATTTCACTTCCGGAGAGTCCAGCCCTTTCTCCTCTTCCATATCAGTCTCTCTACTTATGGAGTCTGTATCCAGAGCACTATTTCAAGACCTCCAATGTGTCTCCTCAAAGACTGCCTGACCCACTTTCCAGATGGAGCCAACATCATCCTCCATCTGATCCATAAATCATGAACAGAAGGCTGAGGAAATGAGAAGCTGCGCTCCCACTGGGAGGGGAGTGAAGCTTCCAGCATGGGGTGCACAGCATGATCACGGAGGCACAACACAGTTCTCCAGAAAGCCAGTTCTGATGAATGACAGAACAGCCGGTTCCAGATGAAACTATCCTGGATTTTCAAATACGAACAGTAACATTGAAATGAGATAAGACTTACCACCAACTTAGTTGGACATATTTAATTATATGTATTATGATTATTATGGCACCTGAAGACCAGATATAAATAGTAAGCCGTTCACATATTTTACCATCATAGCTATTTCTGGGATTCCCTCAGACAAAAGATGGGAGAGAGAAACGATAAAGTGTATGAGCTTCTCTCCTGCCGGAAGGGCACAGGGCACTGCTCCAGTCCTCCTTCTCTAAAAAGGATTGAAGGTGTCCCATAGCACCTGAAAGAAGAAAATAGCGAGATACCCCAGAGAGGCTGATTTCAGTGTTCATTTAAAAGTCAAAGGTAGGGCTTCCCTGGTGGCGCAGTGGTTGAGAGTCCGCCTGCCGATGCAGGGGACGCGGGTTCGTGCCCCAGTCCGGGAAGATCCCACATGCCGCGGAGCGGCTGGGCCCGTAAGCCATGGCCGCTGAGCCTGCGCGTCTGGAGCCTGTGCTCCGCAGCGGGAGAGGCCACAGCAGTGAGAGGCCCGCGTACCAAAAAAAAAAAAAAAACACCAGGACAGAGCTTCCTGCAAATTATGATGAAGTGGTTTTTGCCTGCAATTCACTGGCTTTGTGTTACAGTACCTATCGAAGAAGCTGGGTTTTCCCACCCTCGCACCCACTCCCTCCTAAGATGGGGGCAGGTTTGGGACAAGGAGCAGGAGAACACGGAGCCAAAGTGCTAATGGGTCGACTTCTGAAGCATGAAGAGTGAAGAGGATATAAAAATAATCTTGTCTCTGTATAATGTACCCACCTGAATTCCTCTTTTGGATTCTTCATCCTTATTTAAACCTGTCATTTGAGCAGCTGAAGTGAAAATATGGGCCCAGGATCTCCTTCTGAGTGAGAGAAGCATCTCTTCTCCAGCATCCTCACCATAAGAAATCAATGAAAACAGCCTCCAATCAAAGGTCAAGAGGTAATCAGAAGGCGGGGGGGCGGGGAGGGGGTAGTGGTGAGTAGCAATGAGTAGCAGGTTGGCCTGGCTACACTGGATCTTTCTGAGATCTCAAGGTTATCTCTCTCATAAGCTATCTTTTCCTGGTTGGATTTGACTTTTGTGTTTTGTTTTCATTTTCGTTTTGTTTTCTTACCATAAGAGTGGTAAGGCATTAAAGGTTAGGCAGTGAGCCAGGAGAAAAACGGCCAAGAAAACAGCCTGGCTGCCTTCAGGCTAGGCTTCTAAGTCACAGAGAACAAAAGGGAGTCCACCCAACAGCTCGGGTCCAGCTGAACTCACCAGGATCAGAAGAACAGCATGCAAATTGGAGTCAAAGTTCTGTAGTCATAAACAGTACATACGACTTGGGGGTGGTTTTCACGTCCACACAGAGCTCCCTGGGGAACCTCATTCATTTGGGTGGAGTTTGCAGGTCCTGGTCATGACCACATTCTCTGTGACCAACACTGACTGATGGTGGGAGGCGGGAGTGCTGCCCATGAGTAAGCAGGGTGAGTGGGTGCAGGCCCTGTGGGCCGAGCAGTCACTTACACACCTAGACAGAGCTTAATGTAAGACCCCAGAGGTCATGCTCGTAATATTTACATAAGTGACTTGATACTTAGAGCTCCATCATTGACTGCCCATGAATTATTGTGGTCTCTTCATTTACAATAGAGAAAAAATGGAAGCCACAAATACGTTCTTCCATAAATTAGCAGATAAACAGTGAGCGATGTATCCATGCTGTGAAATTGTATTCAGCAATCTAAATATTAAACTATTATACCATGAAACGACATGAGGGAATCCTAAATGCATATTGCTAATTAAAAAATCGGTCTGAAAACGTTCAGTTTCATCTATTTCACCTTTGGGAAAAGGCAAGTCTATATATGAACCAGTCAGATGAGCATTTAGCAGGAATTTGGGAGAAGGATTTTCATAAGATAAACATGGACAATATTTAAGGATAGTGAAATTCTTCTCTATGAAATTGCAGTGGTGGAACCATTGCACTACGAATATGTCAAAATATATACAGTAATAGGAGAACCTTTTTAATATAAATATAAATTTCATTTAGAAGTTCAGAGACTGAAGGGTGGAACGATGCACACTGTATAGACGATACCTAATATAGTGAATCTACGAATTAACATGGCTGGAGAAGGAGGGAAAGTAGGTTTTGACTTTGGAAATGAGTGGAGTCTGAAGACTAAGTTCTAAGCCACTGCACGTAAGCACTAGAGCCTGGTGGATAACGGTATTTCCATCAGGAGTCAGGCTAAGCATTCAGTTACTACTGTGCATGTGGAATTGAACAATTAGTAGCTGGATGGAATCTGTGGAGAGAGGTTTCTTACTGTTGGATGGAAAGTAACAGAGAAGCAAGGAGGAAACTCTGGATTTAACCATGTGTTGTTGCACTAGGATTGGAGATGTAAGAATTGTCTCACATTTACCTTAACACAGGTCAGAAGGTGAGATACAGAGCTAGTTGCAGACGTCTGTGTGTATATGTGGGGTAGTGCACACAGATATATTTCCAAGGTCTTTTAGCTTATAGGGTCTAGAGCCAATGCTCCCAGTAGACAGGACACCAACATTAGTATCCTAATACCCAGTCTTCTGATTCCTGTTACTATTCTCCAGAAAAGGATCCGCAACTCAGCTGAGGCATGGCTAATTCTAGGGCCAGAGAAGAGAATACACATGATTATCCTGCAGACTCTTGTAGCACCAGAAAGTAAGGAAGTTCACAGAAATGGATGGGGGCCCATAAAGAGGATACAGGAGACAATCTGAAAGAGCTCCCCGTGGCTGACAAGTGGTCACAATTACAGAAGCAAAGAAAATGCCTTAGTATATAACCTTAACACAATGTATGAAACAAATATCTTGATTCATACTTATATAAAGAGATTGAATAAATATATCTAATGGGGATGGTAGGATAAATCCATCTGATGGTGGAAAGCAGATTTAAAGTTCAACAGTAAAAATTATTTATGTCATTAAACGATTAAAAACTTGACAACTAATAACAGAAAGTATTAACCTAATCTTCAAATAAAGGTCTCAAGAAGAAATATATCTGTGCGGCTCTTCCAAAGATAGATGGGGAAAGACAGAGAAGCCTGAATCCATGAAAAACGTCTCAAGTTTAGAAACAAGAAAGTTCCCTGGAATCATTGTGGATGAGGCTTCCGGGGTGGCAATGATCCAGTGGAGAAACCACAGCTTCTGAGAGAGAATCCCTCCATACCAACCTCTGCACCTGCCCTGAAATGGGTCCTCTTGTTTCCTGATGACCCTGAGCGCCCCCTGGTGGTTGGGGAGGCCCCTGCAGGGAGGGTCGTGTCTGGACTCACCCTGACTTCTCACTGAACCAACTGGGACAGTAACACAGGGCTGTGTCCTAGGTCATCACGGAGCTGAGCTGCAGGGAAAACTGAATTTGTGAGGTGTCTCTGGAGGTGGAGAGACATTTCTGGAGAGACATCTTGTATGCTGTGCTACTCCCAGAACCAAAGCACCCCAGTCACCTCAGCCCTTTCCCTGGGGGCTGAGGGATCCAGTCCCAGCAGCCAG
Organism: Delphinapterus leucas; assembly: GCF_059928025.1. NCBI lineage: Eukaryota > Metazoa > Chordata > Mammalia > Artiodactyla > Monodontidae > Delphinapterus > Delphinapterus leucas. The sequence goes on from NW_028322289.1 coordinate 953,569, forward strand.
CACTGTTTGTGATGGATAATCCAGAGACTGAGCGGGTAAGGGAGAGGGTCTTCAATAGTCCTGGGCCCGATTCCTGCACCAGCACCTGGGACACGACACCTGGCAAAGGGGAAACAAGGAAACACCCAGTTCACTGATGTCACCCTGTAACTCCACCTTCCTCAGACCCAGGAGATGCTCACAGCTGAGGGATGCCCGCAAGAGGAGGAATGACCAGAAGATTTTCATGTTCATTTTGATCAATGCTTTGACTTTCAGAGAGTTATGTCAGTGAAGTTGAGAACCCTGATTCTGACTAGCACAGGTGCTGTGCTTTCCCCTTGAGCCTGGGCGTGATGTGCAGGTGGGAAGCATGTTTCCATATAAAGATGGTCATGGCTGGTCCTTCTCTAGGGCTCTGGCGGAGGGTGCTGGCTGAGATCCAGAGTGGACACAGCTTCATGTCACCTCTGAAGAATGGGTGATGTTCCTTTTCCAATACGATACTTACATTTCCATATATGTCTATCTGCGTCTATATTATAGGTGTACTCGTTGGCTAGTGTGGCCATTACAGAATAACAGACTGGTGGATTAAACAAGAGCAATGGATTCCTCTCAGGCCTGGAGGCAAGAAGTCTAAGGTCACGGTGTTAGCAGGTTTGGGTCCTTCTCAGACCTTTCTCCTTTGCTTGCAGATGGACGTCTTCTCACTGACTCCTCAGATGGTCTTTTCTCTGTGTTTCTGTGTGCATCCCTGGTTTACTTGTCTGTTCATTATTCCTCTTCTTAAGTGTGACAAAGACCCCTGACCACCCCTTTGCCAACAGGATCCTTGTAATTCTCTTCTCAACTAGTCTTGACCTGTGGGCTTCTGTGTTTATATGTGCATGACCAGTTTTTGTCAAGAGCCCTGCTAAGTGAGAATAATGAGAATCCCCTACCCTTGAACTCTGATCACCCGCAGTAGTTGATCAAAGCCATCAAACCTCCTATCACCCACACGGTATCTGATCACCCTGGTCTCCATTTAGCAAGAATCCTTTTGAGTCTATGTAACCAGAATCCCCTTAGCCTGTATTTCTTCTGTTAATAATTTCCAGTCCACTCCACCCCACCCTCTTCTTGGCCATAAGCCCACACTTGCCAGGCTGTATTTGGAATTAAGTGAAGTTTCCAAGGCTGCATCCCATGTGCAGCAACGAGTTTTGTCTTCAGGTTTCCGATGAACTTTATATTGGAAACATGAGTATCATTTTCAGCACCCATGGCCATATAACTCATGCCTGAATGAAGCTGATGTCTCATGTATATTTTCCCTAAGTCCACTCACAGCCACTTGTGCGTAGGGACACTAGACTGTTCCTCAGCCCTATGCCTGGGACTACTTTAAACAATCGCCAAGAATCACGGAAATGTGAAAAGCATGGCACTAATTTGACCCCAGAAAGTGCTCAATTACAGGACGGGAGTTGAAACAATTAAAGAGAGCATCACCTTGACTGACCTCAGCTGGGAAAATGTGTGTGTGTGTGTATGTATGTGTGTGTGTGTGTGTTAGTGCGCGCATGTGTGTTGCCTGATTCAAACAACCGGCCACATTTTTAATGTCTGTGAATGACCACAAAATGACAGTATTTATTTTAGGGTGCTCATAAAAGCTAGAAGTAGGTGAATTGGCAGATTTGGAATCTGTGAATAATGAGGATAATTGCATGTGCAGTATTGGAGCGCTCTGGCGTTAGAGTCTATAACACTGCCCGCTGCAGAATTCAGAATGCCTGTACAGGTTGCCTGAAAGCAGGATGGTGTGTCTCTTCCTTCCACATCTACAAAAACAAAACAACAATTAATACTGTTTAAAAATCTCATGTGCATTGTCAGGATATTTACACGTTTCACAAACTTCAGGCTGAAATTGAAAATTATGGTGAGCTGCAGGGTTTTTTTGAGCTCCTTTGAGAAAAAGATAAAGAAATGATAAACAACCTTAATTCTTGAGTATTATATGTGTCTGTGCATATGAATATATATATACACAGCTATAATAAAAATAAAAAGCAAATATGTATATGCACACAAAAATTTTTAGACACTTCATAATCCACAGCAATGAAACATTAGGATACAGTACAGAGTCTCTGGTAGAGGTCCTGGGCAGGAAGAGGAAAGCACAGGATCTAACAAGAATTCCCTCCCAGCCCATATATGCACCTGCTGCAGGTCGCAGCCCTGTACTTGTTGGGTCCTGTGCGACCCCTGGTGGTAACGGGCCTCCGTGCAGGGAGGTTTGTGTCTGGGCTCACACTGACTTCCCCTCACTGTGTCTCTTGCACAGTAATACACGGCTGTGTCCTCAGTTGTCAGGCTGCTCAGCGATAAGTAGACTTGGCTCTTGGAGGTGTCCGTGGTGATGCGGAGCCGGGACTTAAGAGTTGGGTTATAATATGCGCTTCCATCACTATCTATCCCCCCAACCCACTCCAGCCCCTTTCCTGGAGGCTGTCGGACCCAGGCTACTGTAGCATAGCTGGTTAATGAGAATCCAGAGAAAGTGCAGGTGAGGGAGGGGGGTCTGTGAGGGCTTCACCAGACTGGGTCCCGACTCCTGCAGCTGCACCTGGGACAGGGCACCTGTGGACAGAGAGAACCACGGTGACTCATGGGCTCAGATGCAGCTTCCCCAGGTGTTCACGTCTGAATCCCTGAGAAACTCACCTCTGGGAGCTGACACCAGGAAGAGGAAGAACCACAGTGGATTCATCTTCTTGCAGATGAGATTCCTGAAGCCCAGAAATTCTCTTCAAGCATGAGGAGAAACCTGAATTTAAGTGAACAGGTACTTTGTTTTTACCTTGTGGTCTAAGGGGATGTTTGCATAAGGGAGGGACCTTTTTATAAAAAGCAGAAAGTAGTGAAGGGAGGTCCCAGTCTCTGGGACTCCACCTGAGGACGCTGCTGACTGTTTCCTCAGAGAACTCAGCCGCCACCTGGCGTCCCCTCCCTATGCCTGGGGGACTCAGTGTCCAGGAATGAAATGATGCTGAAGGGCTAGTGAGGAAATCAGCTGTGCTCAAGGATTAACGGCAGATTTGGGCAGTAGACTTTAATCCCATGGATGTATATATTTCACATAAATACCCATCACACAGTCAGGGTCCTCCAAGATGTCAGACACAGACTCTTGTTTTTTCCTTTCTGCATTACCTCATGTTTATTTCCTGGATGTGCAAGTATTTGAGACAAACCATACATGTAATAATCACATTGAATTCAGACAGAGTGAGGTAAAATTTAATGTTTATCATAATTCACAAGGGACTTCGTGTGTCCCTTAACTTGGGTGAACATTTCTTCACCTGAAACAGTTTAAATGTTATCAAGAGTTACTCTGGAGGTGGATTTATTCATAACAACTAAACACACCGTGTATTTTGTGGACAAGGTAATCATTCTTGCTGAGATGGTCATGGATCCTAGCACTGCTGACATGGCCTGAAGCCTGACCTGCCTGTTTCCTGTGCACAACTGAGTGTCTGCAGGAACAGTGCGAGCTTCAGGGCTCCTTCCTTGCGGGTGGACGTTGAGGAATCCCCAGGGCTACCAAGGTCTAAGAACAGACAGCTCCTGGAAGCTCCTCAGGACTCCAACATGCTGGGCGGGTGACCTGGTCACAGTGCACAGACTCACTACTTCTAGAAGTGTTCATTTTTACTCTCCCTGTCACAGCCAGTGACATTGGAGCTCAGAGAACACAGTTCCCACTGCACTGGGTGAGAGAACATGCATGATTCTTGGAAGTAAACCTTCAAAGTGAATGGCTTGCAGAGTATGTGGGTGTCATGGTCAGAGGAAAGTCCTCACCTCAGGAAGCAGGTTCCCTTGAAAAGTCCACGTGAGAGTTTTCCTGAGTCCCTGAGTCACTGAGTCCTGGGACTGTGCCTGAGGTCATATAAGTAAATGGTGCTGGAGAGCAGAGCACAGCCCCATCCCATCTCACTGTGGGCACTGAGGATGTGGCCTCACCACCTGCATTTCAGTCTGCAAGGATGTAAACTGGGGATCACGATGGTAATGGTATGTCTGAAATTTATAGTGGGGTTGCCAGGGGTGCTGGATGTTGACATGAGTGTCATCAGTGATGTTACTTCTCCTGGGAACCAGAAAGACCAACGTGAGTCCCCATCACTGACTGACACCCTGTACATGTAGCGCTGGCTCCACTCCTGCCCTGAGAGGTCACTACTGTGGGTCTGGGGCAGGTCAGCTCTCCCTCAGCCCAGTGATTTCACCTGTACACTGACTGATGTCGAGCCTGCCGTCTGTGAGAAGATATTTACTCCATACTCTTTCATGAAGAGAGTACGATACTTCTTCTAGCTTGTTCTATAATATTTGCAGAGTAAATTCAATACTAAAGGATCTGCCTGCTTGAATGTCGGTAATAGGAGAGCCGAACAAAGTAATATGGGCAAGAATCAAAGGACAAGTCTGCACCCTGTTGTCAGGAACTGAAAATTGAGCTGATACGCCATGGGATAGGATAATGGAAGGGATGGCATCTAAAACCTAGAACCAGGTGGGCCCATTATTCACCAGGTGGAAGAAGGGCCTGCATTTGAACAGATGCCCCAGCATCTGACCTGTCCTTCATGAGCTGGTAGATTAGAGGAGATCCATCCAAATTCATGTTAACATAGAAGGATATATAACAGGTGTCTTTATGTTTCAGTGGGTGGGGATGTGTTGTTAGGGTCCATTTAACCCTAGGAAAAATGTGTTAGTTCACCAGAACTGAAAAAAGTTATTTTTCCTTTGTGGAGATAATTGGGGTCCATTCAGTCTGGAAACCAGGTCATATGATAATGCTGGAGGGAATATCTATTAGAGACGCCCAGTGGGTGATGGGAAAAAGAAGTGGGGAGATTTCAGTCATCTTGCTTTGCAGGTTACTAGTGATGGTCACAGCAAGAGCGCCTGACCTTCGTGATAAGAGGGAGAAGGGCTGATGGTGGTGGCTTCATGGGGACCACGTGGGCAGGTCCTTCTGATGGTTTCTGTGGTTTCCCTTATAAAATCTTGAGAGTATAAGCTCAGAATGAGTTGTGGATTTCAGGAACGTTGAGGACAGATGGTTTAGGTCATTTAGTATGTTTGTTGGAATCATTGAGAAAAGAAGAAGCAGGAAGTATACTTGGAAATGAGCAATGCCCTCGTGTGATATTAAATTAGTTGTCTTAGATGTTACTGAATGTACAGACATTCGCTATCCTCACATTTCATCTTCTAGGTCCACTTGGAATCCAGTTTCAAATGTGAGGGATGTAATGAAATATTTATTATGAAACAACAAGGTATCTAAAATTTAAGAAGTATAAGTCTAAGTAATGGAAATGTGTTACTGAAATTGTGATTGTCAAATTCTTCTCTGTGGCAACATAAATTAAAATTAATAATAATAATTCAAGGTATTGATTTTGTTTTCAACCATTGCTAAATCCATTGAATCATTCAAGTTATAATCATTCATAAACTCAGATGCATCATGGGTAAAATTTATTGTTAGGAAACGATCATTTTAACTGATGAAATCTCACTCTCTCATCAAGGATCTGTGTCTCTGTGGACACGCAGCACAGTTCTCACCAGCAACACAGGAAGGAGGGTACGTTGGTACATTTCTACTTTTCCAGAAGAGCATCTCTGACGAAGTCCCCCCTCTGTTTACCCATTCCATCCTTGTAGTATCTGAAAGAGGCCTTTGAGTGTACTGTGACATGTTCCCACATGAAGTTCCCATGGCTTAGGAAGTGAAAGTTTAACTTCACTTTTCATTGTAATAGAAACATAACAACAAGTAATTGAGAAGCAAAAAAAAATACATTTAAAATTTACCCAAAGGCAAGCTACAGATTGGCAGAAAATGTTTGCAAAAGACATATGTAGTATATGTGATTGTTATCTAATATGTAGCAAGAAGCCTTAAACTCAACAATAAGAAAGAAACAAAAGTCTTAAAAAATGGGCTAAAATCCTTAACAGACACCTGACCAAAAAGACAAAGAGTTCGCAAATAAGGCTGTGGGAGAACATATGTCACAGGGAAGTGCCGTTCCGAACAAGGACATATCCCTGAAAACTTACAAGAGTGGATCAGATCAGGACTCTGAGAACCTCAAACACCTGCAGGATGTGAAGCTGCAGGGGGTCCATTCACAGCTGGTGGGGATGCAGAACGGGGTGCACCTTGGGAGACATTTTGGGGGCTTCCTGCAAAACTAAACATACTGTTATCTATGTTTCAGCAATAGTGCTCCTTTGTATGTTTGTGAAAGACAGTAAGACTTTAGTCCAGAGAAAACCCTGCCCACGATGCTCAGTTAGCTTTATTGATATCTGCCGAAATTTGGAAAAAGCAACATGTCCTTTCATAGGGAATGATTAATAAACTGTGTATATCCAGTCAATGGACACTGAAATCTCATACCGATTTGAAGAAATATCGAATGGTGAGATGGAAACGCAAAGTAGAGATTCCAGAAGAACACACCTGGCAAGGTGATGTCAACAGAGTGACAGTGGCTGTGAGGACTGAGGTTCCTAAGAGGTTGTACAACGTGAGGCTGAAGAGAAGACACCTGGGACATGTCAGGAGGGAAATCTCCTCCTCTGCCCCTCTTGAGTTCCTGAGGCTGGGCTGATAACAAAATTGACAAAGACAGATTAACAGGAGAAAAGAAAAAAAATTTAACCATGTGCATGGACGTGCCATAGAAATGGACCCAGAAGTGACCAAAGCAGGCAGCTTTTATATTTTTAGACAAAATGCAATATTTGTGAGGAATTGGTAGAAGGAGGAAATGTGTGCTTTTGGTGCTCAAATAGCGAACAACCTAAGCAGGGTTTGGGCTTGCGTAGTCATTAAAGAAGGAGCAAGGTTTGTTCATAGAGACTTCCAGGCCTGAATTCCCCATCCCTGGTGATAAGAGTGTCCCTCTGTAAAGGAAAGCAGGGTCTGGCTGCTTGGTGCTGAAAGGCCAATAAAGAGGCAAAGTTGGTGAAAGGAAAGTTTGCTTTATTTTGGCTGCCTGCACCCGGGGGTGGGGGGCAGACTTCTCTCCAAAGGTCACCCAGCACTGAGCATCTGTGGGAAAGGGCTTTTATAGGCGGAAGGCGGGGCTACGGGCAGAAACGGCAGAGTCAGCTGTGACAGTCGTCTTGCAGTTGGTCATGAGGTGTTGTGATCAGCCTCATCTTGATTGATTTAAGTAGAGTTAATCTTCAGGTCCAGGGTCGGTTTGTTCTCATTTCTTGAGGCCAGTTCTTGGAATTGTGGCAGCTTATGTCATGGCTACAGTCTGGTCATCATGCAGTTAACTTCTTCCTCCTGGTGGGAGTTTCAGTATCTATAAGACGGCTCATGGGACATGGACAAGAATATTATCTGCAGCCCTTGAGGAGGAACCAAAGGTCCTTGATTTGCTTAATAACTAAACTATTAGTTTTTAGTCTTGTTGGACAGTTTTCCCTTCTTTCTGCATTTGCTCACTTCTCAGATTAAACTTATTCTTTGGCTAAATTGTTTCTACAGAAAAAAGGCAGGTGGAGAGCATGAGGTGAAGGACCGTTTCACTTCCACACCTAAATGGGGGAGAGCACCTTTCACATGGGAGGTTTATTTCTCATTTCAGGGTGATTTGGAGGAAATTCAGAGTGTCCCTGTAGTGGGCTCTGTCTTAAGTCACTTGGAGGCATATTTAGGGGTGGCCTACCCTGGATCCGAACACTCAAGGCCTCCTTTATTATTTTGTTTCTACATATGCACACCAAGCATGTGATGTAGGTATCGGTTTACCTGCATCTTACAGATGTGAAGCTAAACTGCAGCCTGGACTTGGCAGTGATGTGCTGGAGAGCACACATCAGGACACAGTGAGGCCTCCCGTCCAGGCCTGGGCGTCTCCACCCTGGTTATTTTTGCTCGTGCAGGGGTTCCTGGACGGAGGTGGGCCTGCATAGTGAGGCTGCAGGACTCTTCCTGGAAGGAGAAGCTGTGGGACTTTCCTGCATTTTAGTGCTCACGTAAGATGCTGTGGTGAAGAAAGGAGAATAGATTTGTTTTCAGCAGCTTCTGAAAATTCATGTTATTATCCACCTGACGCTAAACTTTCCCTGCCAACTACATATGTGTCTATTGGTAATAGCTGTGATGATGAATATTTGACATAAAATAAACTGCACAGTAGAAGAGGATGCAGGTCTCATATAAGCATATAGGGATTCTATTGGGCCTGGAAGCAAGGAGCACATGTAGAAACACCCCCACCCATGTCCCCTCTAACTGGCATCTTTCCCAGCGACCCACTGAGGATCCGGGGCTGCTCAGCGCATTTATGCTTCTCATGCAAGAGGTTAGCAGGCAAGTCAACAGCCAGCATCCTGGCAGGGACAGCTGGTCTACAGTAGGGCAGGGCTGAGATATCACAATGAGGAAGGAAGAATATGTTTAACTCTTTATACATCCGCTGGAATAGTATTTAAAAGGGTCAATTTAGACAAGATTTAGACAAGGGAAAAGCTGAATATATATCTTTGAGTCTCTGCCTTTCTTATATGACATTTATTCCCCTATTTCAAAGTCTTTCTAATTGAGAGACTGAAAGTGCAAGTCAAGAACCATGGATGAGTCCAGAGAGGTTCCCCAGGGAAAACTGCTACATGGAGAGGAAACCCCAGACCCTTAGTGGAAAGCAGCCCTTAACTACCATCTGCACCTGCTCCTGGGGCTGAAACACACACTTGTATGTCCTGAGTGCCCCCTGCATCCCCCCTCCTGTCTCCCTGCAAGGAGGTTTGTGTCTGGGCTCACACTGACTTCCCCTCACTGTGTATCTTTCGCACAGTAATACACGGCCGTGTCCTCAGATCTCAGGCTGTTCATTTGCAGATACAGCGTGTTCTTGGAGTTGTCTCTGGAGATGGTGAATCGGCCCTTCACAGAGTCTGTATAGTATGTGTTACCACCACTACTACTAATAACTGAGATCCACTCCAGCCCCTTCCCTGGAGCCTGGCGGACCCAGCTCATGTCAAAGCTACTGAAGGTGAATCCAGATGCTGCACAGGAGAGTCGCAGAGACCCCCCAGGCTGTACCAAGCCTCCGCCAGACTCCAGCAGGTGCACCTCACACTGGACACCTGCAAACACAGAGACATCCTGGTCAGGAGACTGTCACACATCCAGTGATTCCCTCACCCATATCCACTCACGTCCTCAGTGTCTCTTGCTCTCCATAAATTACCTTGTAAAATAGCCACAAGGATAACCCAGCTCAGCCCAAAGTCCATGGTGAGTGCTCTGTCCTGAGCCCTGAATGGGGGCACGTTGGAATCCCAGGCTGGAGCTCCTCTCCCAGAGCTGCAGGGTCAGGGCTGGGGCTGCTTTATATCAACAGAGGAAGGACCCTATTTGCATGACCTTATAGTCTATAAGAGGCTATGTCGTTGAACGTCCTCCGAAAGGGCAGGGTCTCAGAACAGGTGTGAGAGTCTTGGATTTTGTGGTGTTGATAGCATCTGGGAAATATAACTTTCATTGTTTGATTGTTCCACAGTAAACACGTAGGACCCATATGTCACTTTACATATGCACACACATCCCGTGATGTAGCTGTCATTGTTACCCTCATATTAGGGGTGTAAATTACACCCAGAAGAATGGAGGGTGTGTGTAGTGTCCAAGGAGAAACATGGGGTGACCGTGAGGTCCAGCATCTGCACCTGAGCTCTGGGCCAGTCTGCTCCCTGGAACCCACTGGAGGACAGAGCTGGAGTTGCCGGGTGAGGTTTGCAAAAACCCCTTCTGTAATGAGCTCATGATGACTTTGCTCTATTCTAGTGTTTACCTAAAATATATGGAGAGGGTCAGGGTTGATGAGAAGTATTTTCAAGAGTCTCTTATGTTTCAGTATCTTCCCTTCACTCCTTACCTCCCAAGTCATGCATTTCTTTATTTGTAATTACTTTAATGAGTTTCTTGACATATAATAAAGCGCACACACTCAGAATGAACACTGTGATGAATACTGACGGAGGCATCAGCATTATCAGGAGAGAACAAATCAATTCCTCTCATTATTTTCAGTAGTTTCTGGGTTTCTTCCTTCCTGTCCCTTCTTATCTTCCATCCTGTCCCCACATCACCGTTGATCTTTCCTTGTTATCTCAGATTACTTTTCCTTTTCTAGAATTTATAAAAGTGGGATTATATTGTATGTATTCTTATTATTATGGCTTATTTTACTCAGCACAAATAGTTGTGAATACTATCATGTTATTGTGTGTATCAAGAATCCTGGTTTTAATAACAGGTTGCATTTAAAGAATGATCACAGCATGATTGGCTTATTTATTAAGCTGATGTGTGATATTGGAATTGTTTCCAGTTTCTGGGTGTTACAATAAAGCTGATACTCGTCTTGGAGATGTAGAGAGATGAGAACCTGAGAAAATGCTTCTTTTTTAATGTTCTTAAAACAACCTCAAAATGGGGCAAGTTGCACATTATCAAAATCTCACCATTATATCAGATAATTAGAGAACTAAGAGAGCAACAAATTTAAATCTTGGATAGACAAATGCTCACAGAATAGCAAAGACTAAGATTGTTAATGCTGCCATAGGCTGCTGAATGGAATAAAAACTACTACAAGATTAAACTAGAAACGGATGCCTTGAGGTCGAGTGTGGTTAGGGTGTAATAGTGTCCCAACGTCTCCTAAGTAACTACCTTGCCAGTGTCAGCGTGGTCCTGCTAAAGTGTGAGTCAGATGGTGTTACCTCTCTATCAACACAGGTGTGTCTTCCTACCTGGGACAGCTCAGGATTCCTGCCTGAGCTGTTAGGTCCTCCTGCATCCTCGGAAAGAGGACCTTGGCCCTGGACTTGGATCTGCACTGTTTCATAGCATCTCCGCTCACAGTGTGACCTTTGTCCCCTCATCCAGTCCCACTGTGCCATATATTTACCACATATGAAATGGTGAAATAGGATCACATGCGGAAATGAATAAGAATGTTCCGGGTGCTGACTGACGCACAAAACACTGCCACAACCCCTGACAGTTTACACTGACAGCAGCTCTTTACTTTGTTCACCGTCTCTGCTTAGGGAGGGCTTGGAGGAGAAGCCCACCCTGCCTCATGCAGGGTCGCTGTGAGAGGCTCAAGTTCAGCTGCAGGACCTGCTCCTGTGATGCACACTCACGTGTAAGGGAGGGTGACCCTGACTGTAGGCTGGGGGCTCAGCCTGGTCTGAGGGCTGGGCCTTGTGTCCACCTCGTGTGGACACTGCTTGGGCTCTGACATCCTTTCAGCAAGATGCCTGGGTCAGCTGAGCGGTCTCTGCATCAGAGCCCTTCCTCCCCGCAGTCACTTACACACCTAGACAGAGCTTCATGTAGGACCCCAACGTCATGCTCGTAATATTTACACAAGTGTCTTGATACTTAGAGCTCATCATAGACTTCCCATGAATTACTGTGGTCTCTTCATTTACAACTGAGAAAAAATGGAAGCCACAAATACGTTCTTCCATAAATTAGCAGATAAACAGTGAGCGATGTATCCATGCTGTGAAATTGTATTCAGCAATCTAAATATTAAACTATTATACCATGAAACGACATGAGGGAATCCTAAATGCATATTGCTAATTAAAAAATCGGTCTGAAAACGTTCAGTTTCATCTAGTTCACATTTGGGAAAAGGCAAGTCTATATATAAACCAATCAGATGAGCATTTAGCAGGAATTTGGAAGAAGATGTTTGATATGTGAAACATGGGCAATATTTAAGGACAGTGAAATTCTTCTCTATGAAATTGCAGTGGTGGAATCATTACACTCTGAATTTGTCAAAATATACACAGTAATAGGAGAACCTTTTTAGTATAAATATAAATTTCACTTAGTAGTTCAGAGACTGAAGGATGGAGCGAGGCACACTGTAAAGATGATACCTCATATCATAGTGAATCTATGAATTAACATGGCTGAAGAAGGTGGGAAAGTAGGTTTTGACCTAAGTGACTTTGGAAATGAGTGGAGTCTAAAGGCTAAGTTCTAAGCCACTGCACATAAGCACTAGAGCCTCGTGGATAACGGTATTTCCATCAGGAGTCAGGCTAAGAATTCTGTTACTACTGTGCATGTGGAATTGAACAATTAGTAGCTGGATGGCATCGGTGGAGCCAGGTTTCTCACTGTTGGATGGAAAGTAACAGACAAGCAAGGTGGAAAGACTGGATTTAACCATGTGATATTGCACTAGGATCGGAGATGTAAGTATTGTCTCACATTTACCTTAACACAGGTCAGAAGGTGAGATACAGAGCTAGTTGCAGATGTGTGTGTGTATATGTGGGGTAGTGCACACAGATATATTTCCAAGGTCCTTTACCTTATAGGGTCTAGAGCTAATGCTCCCAGTAGACAAGACACAAGCATTAGTATCCTAATCCCCAATCTTCTGATTCCTATTACTATTCTCCAGAATGGGATCTGCAACTCAGCTGTGGCATGGCTAATTCTAGGGCCAGAGAAGAGAATACATATGATTATTCTGAAGATTCTTGTATCACCAGAAAATAAGGAACTTCACACAAATTGATGGGGACCCATAAAGGGGATACAGGAGACAATCTGAAAGAGCTCCTCCTGGGTGACAAGTGGTCAGAATTACAGAAGCAAAGAAAATGCCTTAGTATATAACCTTCACAGAAAATATGAAACAAATAACTTGATTCATACTTATATAAAGAGATTGAATAAATATATCTAATGGGGAAGGTAGGATAAATCTCCCTTAATGAATAACTTCAGGTACCTCATCATGGTCATCCTCCCTTCAGGAAGGTGAACTTAACCTTCCATCCCTGAAAGTGGCCTGGAGTATGGACATGGCAGAAATTATGGGTGCCCTTGAGTTACATGATGAATTTTTAGATATAATACACCAAACATCATTCATAATATAAATTTGTAATTTTTCTGTATCCATTAAAACTTCTGTTCTGAAAACAACAACATCAACAGTAACAATAACTTCACTGAGAAGGGAATTAAAGCACAGACTTGGAGAATGTGCTTTCTAGTATCATATTTATATGGACTTGTATCATGAATACACAGCAAATTAACAGCTCAACAACAGCAACAAAAAATGAAAATAATGTACACTGTGCCAGTGATTTGAAGATACTTACACATAGAAGAGATAAAGGTTTTAAAAGGAGTCTTCATTAAGGAAACATAAAATAACACGATGATGAAATACTGCTATTCACTTATTACAACAATTAAAGCACAGAATAATAAAAAAGTTAAATACTGGGGATGATGTAGAGCAAAAGGCCCCTCATCCGCTTGCTGGAAGGAATGCCAATGGCCGCCAATTGGAATATATTTGTCGTTTTCTTAGAGAGAAAACCAGACACTCACCAAGTGATTGAGGAGTGAGCTAGAAAAGTATTTACAAAAGTTTTAAAAATATTTATGTTAATACAAATAACTTCATACGGGTGCTTGTATCATCTTTACACATTCGAGCCTTTACCACTCCCTAAATATGGGTTATGTAGTCAGTTTTTATGGTTATTTTCCATACGATTAGGATATACTTGTTTCTGTTCCCTTTTATCTATCTCTCTGTTTTCTCTAATTACCTATTATCAATCTAGATAACAAGGTGCAGGCAACACAGCCCACATGTTACAGCCAGGCCTGTGTGCCAACATTTCAAAATGTCCTCTGAGGAGAGAATGACTGCAGTGCTGTATGGACATCAATTTCCGAATATCAACATGACTCATACTATTCAAGTGAAAGGCATTGCATCAGACAGGACTGGAGAGATTTTCAGGATGAGAGGAATTGGAAATCCATCTGATGGTGGAAAGCAGATTTAAAGTTCAACAGTAAAAATTATTTATGTCATTAAACGATTAAAAACTTGACAAGTAATAACAGAAAGTAGTAACCTAATCTTCAAATAAAGGTCTCATGAAGAAATATTTCTGTGCGGCTCTTCCAAAGATAGATGGGGAAACACAGACAAGCCTGAATCCATGAAAAGCGTCTCAAGTTTAGAAACAAGAAAGTTCCCTGGAATCACTGTGGATGAGGCTTTCAGGGGTGGCAGTGATCCAGTGGAGAAACCACAGGCTCTGAGAGAAAATCCCTCCATGACATCCTCTGCCCCTGCCCTGAAATGGGTCCTCTTGCTCCTGATGACCCTGAGTGCCCCCGGTGGTTGGTGCGGCCCCTGCAGGGAGGTTCCTGTCTGGACTCACCCTGACTTCTCACTGGGCCTCCTGGGACAGTAACACAGGGCTGTGTCCTAGGTCTGTGCCCTGAGCTGAGCTGCAGGGAAAACCAAATTTGTGGGAAAACTAAATTTGTGATGTGTCTCTGGAGGTGGAGAGTCATTTCTGGAGAGACAGCTTGTGTGCTGTGCTATTCCCAGAACCAAAGCACCCCGGTCACCCCAGCCCTTTCCCTGGGGGCTGAGGGATCTAGTCCCAGCAGTCAGCACTCTTTGGTTGGAGAATCCCGAAATAGGGCAGGTGAGGTAGAGGGTCTTCAATAGTCTTGGGCCCAACACTTGCACCTGCACCTGGGACAGGACACCTGGGGAAGGAAAAGTAATGTGGCACCCACTTCACAGACGTCACCCCATAATTCCACCTTCCTCAGACCCAGGAGATGCTCACAGCTGAGAGATGCCAGCAAGAGGAGGAATGACCCGAAGGATTTCATGTTCTTTTTCATTAAATCTTTGACTTTCAGAGAATTATGTCAGTGAAGGTGAGAACCCTGACTCTGCACAGCACAGGTGCTGTGTTTTCCCCTTGAGCCCAGGGTGTGATGTGCAGGTGGGAAGCATGTTTCCATATAAAGATGGTCATGGCTGGCCCCTCTCTGGGGCTCTGGAGGAGGGTGCTGGCTGAGGTCCATGGTGGACACAGCTTCTGTTCACTGACCACAGGTCCTGCCCTTCTAGAACAGGAGTGTTTGGACAAAGGAGAGTCAGAGGGCAGGTGTGTGACAGTAAACACATCAGGACTTCCTTGCCCTCCCAGGGTTTCACGTGGAAACTTCCCGAGGGCACATCCGATCCTAACGCCTAGAGCCCGGCACCTCTCACTTTTCCTCTCGTGCCCTCCCGGCCGCCTCGGGCCCCCCGCTTTGCCCCCGCGCACCTTCTCTGTTTCTGTGTTCTGACTCTGAGCTGCTTGTTAAACAGATGCTGTGCACTTTCTCATTAGTTACACACCAGCTTTACACACTTCATCACACTGTGTTGGCCTTTTCATACAAAGGTAGTGAACACAGTTCCATAGCACGTACTCTGTTATTTTCTTGCTCTATATCATAATTCTTCACCTCTCATCCTATGTTTACAACGCTTTACATAGCAATACCCCCACAAATTTTGGATTTACTTTAAAACGTCCTTCCTTAAAAATTCGAGTTTTGTTTGATAAGAAAAATTGCACTTTAATTTTGATCAATTTTTATATTATTCATTTCCAAGTTATACTCAAACCAATATAATTTGGACATTAATTTATCCAGAAATCATTTGTCATCTATTCTAAATTCTAAAGAATGTTATAATAGGCACATATATGTCTTTTTGGGTATGAACATCATGTCACCACTGAAGAATGGGTGATTTTTCCTTTACAATATGATACTTTTATTTCCATATACATCTGTCTGTTTCTATATCATTTGTGTACTAGTAGGTGGGTGCAGCCATTACAGAATAGCAGACTGAGTGGCTTAAACAACAGAAATATATTTCTCTCAGACCTGGATACTAGAAGTCTAAGATCAAGGTGTCAGCAGGTTTGGGTTCTTCTAAGTCCTTTCTCCTTTGTTTGCAGATGGACCTCTTCTCAATGAGTCCTCATCTAGTCTTCTCTCTCTCTCTGTGTGTGTGTGTGTGTGTGTGTTCATCCCTGGTTTATTTTTGTGTTCAACATTTCTCTCCTTAAGTGTGACAATGATCCCTGACCACATCTTAGGCAACAGGCTACTTGAAATGCTCTTCTCAACTAGTCTTGACCTGTGGGCTTCTGTGTTTGTATTTGCATGAGCAAGTATTGTCAAGAAACCACTACCTCAGATTAATATGAACTCCCTACCCTTAAACTCTGATCACCCTCAATATTTGATCAAATCCATCAAACCTCTTATCACACATGCGATATCTGATCACCCTGGTCTCCCTTTAGCAAGAATCCTTTTGAGTCTATGTAACCAGAATCCCCTTAGCCTATATTTCTTTTGTTAGTAATTTTCAATCCATTCCACCCCACCCTCTTCTTGGCCATAAGACCCCATTTGCCATGCTGCAGTTGGAATTAAGCTAAGTTTCCAAGGCTGCCTCAAATATGCAGCAGTGAGTTTTGTCTTCATTTTTTGCATGAGATTTATATTGGAAATATGAATATCAATCCCACAGCCCATGGCCACATGACTCATGCCTGAATGAAGCTGATCTGTCATGGATATTTTCTCCTAAGTCCATTTGTGCTTAGGGACGCTATACTGTTCTTCAGCCCTATGCCTAGGGGTACTTTAAACAATTGCCAAAAATCACAGGAAAGGGAAAAGCGTGGCATTAGGTTGACCCCAGAAAGTGCTCATTTCCATGATGGTAGGTGAAACAAGAAAAGAAAGTGTCACCTTGACTGACCTCAGCTGGGAAAGTGTGTGTGTCTGTTTTGGGTGACTCAAAGAACCGGCCACATTGCAATTTTCCATGAATGAACACGAAATGACAGAAGTTATTTTAGGGTGCTAATAAAAGGTAGCAAGTAAGTGAATTTGCAGATATGGGATCTGTGACTAATGAGGATCATTGCATATGAAGTATTGGGACATTCTGACATTAGTGTCTATACCAATGCAAACAAGCTACAGAATTCAAACTGTGAAGGTTGACTGAAAGCAGGAGGGCGTTTCTCTTCCATCGACATGTACAAAAACAAAACTGAAATGAATAATGCTTAAAAATCTCATGTGCCTTCTCAGGATATTTACCGGTTTCGAGATTCAGACTCACAGGGAAAAGGATGGTGAGCCTCGGTGTTGTATTGAGATCCTTTGATAAAAAGAAAAATAAAGCAGAAAAAACAACTGTAACTGCTGAGCATTAAGTGTGTGTTTAAAATCAACCCTACTTCAATAAAAAAAATAAAATTAAAAAATATATATGCACACACAATTTTGTGAGCATGACATAAACCACAACGATGAAACATTAGGAAATAGAAGAGGGTCTCTGGTGGAGCTCCTGGGCAGGAAGAGGAAAGCACAGGTTCTAACAAGAATCCCCTCCCAGCCCCCATCTGCACCTGCTGCTGGGGCTCAGCCCTGTACTTGTTGGGTCCTACGCGCCCCCTGGTGGTTACGTGCCTCCGCGCAGAGAGGTTTGTGTCTGGGCTCACACTGACTTCCCCTCACTGTGTCTCTCGCACAGTAATACACGGCTGTGTCCTCAGTTGTCAGGCTGCTCAGCGATAAATAGACTTGGCTCTTGGAGGTGATGCTGAGCCGCAACTTAAGAGTTGAGTTATACCACTCTCTCATTTCGTCCCAGAGAGAGTGGCATGGACATATATATACACACTACCAAATGTAAAATAGGTAGCTAGTGGGAAGCAGCCGCATAGCACAGGGAGATCAGCTTGGTGCTTCGTGACCACCTAGAGGGGTGGGATAGGGAGGGAGGGAGGGAGGGAGATGCAAGAGGGAGGGGATATGGGGATATATGTATATGTATAGCCGATTCACTTTGTTATACAGCAGAAACTAACACACCATTGTGAAGCAATTATGCTCCAATAAAGATGTTAACAAAAAAAAAAGAGTTGAGTTATAGTCTGTACTTCGACTGCTCCACATGGTAGTAACCCACTCCTGCCCCTTTCCTGGAGGCTGGCGGGCCCAGGTTACACCATAGCTGGTTAATGAGAATCCAGAGACAGTGCAGGTGAGGGAGAGGGTCTGTGAGGGCTTCACCAGGCTGGGTCCCGACTCCTGCAGCTGCACCTGGGACAGGACACCTGTGGACAGAGAGAACCATGGTGACTCATGGGCTCAGATGCAGCTTCCCCATGTGTTCATGTCTGAATCCCTGAGACACTCACCTCTGGGAGCTGACACCAGAAAGAGGAAGAACCACAGCTGATTCATCTTCTTGTGGGTAAGATTAATGAATCCCAGGAAGTGTCTTCAAGTATGAGGAGATACCTGAATTCAAATGTTTTTTAATCTTCTGACTTACATGGATATTTTCATGTGGGAGGGAACTTTATATAAAAAGTAAAAAGTAGTGAAAGGGGGCCCCTGTCTCTGGGGCTCCCCCTGTGAGGAGGGTGCTGACTGTGCCCTCAGAGAACTCAGCGCCCACCCGGGGTCCCCCTCACATTCCTGGGTGCCTCTTTGTCCAGGAATGAAACGATGCTTTAAGGCTGGTCAGGGAAACAGCTGTGGTCAAGGCTCAAGGCTCAATGGTAGATTTTGGGAAGAGACTTTAATCCCACGGAGGTACATATCTTCGCTTATCAAAAATCTCCACCTCACCTTCAGGGAGCTCCAAGTTGTCAGACACAAACTCTTATTTTTGGTTTTCCACATTAGCTCATGCTTATTTATTGGATATTCAAATGTTGGAAACAAAACATACATGTAATAACCAATTTGAATTCAGACAAATTTGTGTAAAATTCACTGTTCATCATAATTCACAAGACATTTACTGTCTGACTTAACTGGGGTGACCGGTTCTTCACCGGAAACAGCTTAAATATTTTCAAGAGTTGTTCTGGAGGTGGATTTGTTCATTACAACTAACCACACAGGTAATTGTGTGGACAAGGTAGTCATTTCTGCTGACATGGTCATCTTTCCCAGCATTGCTGACTTGCCGAGTAGCCTGTCCTGCTTTTTCCCTGTGCACAACTGAGTGTCTGCAGGAACACCGCGAGCTTCAGGGCTCCTTCCTTGCGGGTGGACGTTGAGGAATCTCCAGGGCTACCAAGGTCTAAGAACAGACAGCTCCTGGAAGCTCGTCAGGACTCCAACATGCTGGGCAGGTGACCTGGTCACAGTGCACAGACTCGCTCCCTCTAGAAGTGTTCATTTCTAACTCTCCCTGTCACAGCCAGTGACATTGGAGCTCAGGGAACACAGTTCCCACCGCACTGGGTGAGAGAACATGCAAGATTTTTAGAAGTAAACCTTCACGTTGAATGGTTTGCAGAGTATGAGGGTGTCATGGTCAGAGGAAAGCCCCCACTTCAGGAAGCAGTTTCCCTTGAAATGTCCACCTGAGAGCAGCTTTCCCGAGTCCCTGGGACACTGAGTCCTGGGACTGTGCCTGAGGTCACATAAGTAAGGGGTGCTGGAGAGCAGAGCACAGCTCCATCCCATCTCGCTGTGGGCACTGAGGATGTGGCCACACCATCTGCATTTCAGTCTGCAAGGATGTAAACTGGGGATCACGATAGTAACAGCATGTCTGAACTTCATAGTGGGTTTGCCATTAGTGTTGGATGTGTAATCAATGTCATCAGTGATGTTCTCTCTCCTGGGAACCAGAAAGACCAATCCGAGTTCTCTTCTCTGACTGACACATTTGTACATGTAACCCTGGCTCCACTCCTTCACTGAGATGTCACACCTGCGGGTCTGGGGCAGATCAGCACTTCCTCAGCCCTGTGATATCACCTGCATATTTACTAATGTAGAACCTGCTGTTTATGAAAAGCCCTTTCCTCCATACTATTTCATGAACATATTCCCAAATGTACCCTATTGCTTCTAGCTTTTTCAATAATATTAATAGAGAAAACTAAATAATAACCTTACTGACTAAATGTAGATAATAAGAGAGTCAACTAAAGCAGGATGAGCAAGAGTCATAGGAAAAGTCAGGACCTGAAACGTGAGCTGATACACTGAGGGAGAGGGGAGGGGAAGGGATGGCATCCAACACCTAGAACCAGGTGAGCCCATTATTCACCAGGTGGAATCAGAGCCTGCATTTAAACAGATACACTGGCATATGACATGGCCTTCATGAGCTAGTAGACTGGAGGAAACCCATACAAATTCCTGTTCACATAGAAGGAAATATAACCGGTATCTTTACGTTTCAGTGGCTGGGGATGTGTTGTTAGGGTCTCTTTACCCCTAGGCAAAATGAGTTAGGCCATAAGCACTAAAATGTTATTTTTCCTTTGTGGAGAAAATTGGAGGGAATTATGTCCGGAGACTGGATCATATGATAATGCTGGGGGGAATATCTATGAGAGACGCCCAATGGGTGATGGGAAAAAGAAGTGGTGAGATTTAAGTCATATTGCTTTGCAGGTTACCAGTGATGACACCAAGAGTTCCCCATCAGGGTGATGGGTGGGAGAATGACGGATAGTGGTGGGCTTCATGTTGAGCCCATGGACAGGTGCATCTGATGGTCTCTGTATTTCGCCTTATCAATGTTCCAGAGCATAAGCTCATAATGGGGTGTGGACTTCAAGAAAGTTTAAGCCAGATTGTTGAGGACATTTGTGGGCTTTGTTAGAATAATTGAGAAAAGAAGCAGCAGGAACTATACTTGGAAAAACAGTAGGGTGAGGGTGAGGGTCAGGGTTAGGGGTTAGGGTTAGGGTTAGAATTAGGGTACAGGTTAGGGTTAGGTTATGTGTTAGGGCACTGTTTAGGGTTAGGGCTAGGGATTGGATAGGAACCCCTTATCAGATATATATATTTTTCCCTTTTTTTTTTTTTTTTGGTACACGGGCCTCTCACTGTTGTGGCCTCTCCCGTTGCGGAGTGCAGGCTCCGGACGCGCAAGCTCAGCGGCCATGGCTCACGGGCCCAGCCGCTCCACGGCATGTGGGATCCTCCCGGATAGGGTCATGAACCCGTGTCCCCTGCATCGGCAAGTGGACTCTCAACCACTGCGCCACCAGGGAAGCTCTATTTAAAAAAATTTTTTTTTTAATGCCTGACATTGGAAGTTCTACATCTTGACTTTTGGGTGGTTGTTTTGTTTTTGTTATTGGACTATAGTTTATCATCATCATTTAACATATTTCAAACACACACAACACACAATGTTGCATTGTACAGATGTAGTGGAACTCGGTGTATAGTGGATAGCTATGGACACACACACACTTTTTCCCCCCTGTTATTGTGGTAAGTCATGCTGAAATCCATGTCATCGTGACCGCAAGGGCATTTCCCCCAGTGTCTCCCACACACCCATTTGTTGTCTTTGGACGTTGTCACGGTCTATGCAGAGATAGATTTTTATTTCCATTTGTATGGGTTTGAGCGTATCAGCCTTTCCTTTCCAGCTCCTGGGCTTTCCCTGTACATTCGAAAGACTTCCTCTGTTCCAAAGTATGGAATGAAAACCGACTCATGCATTGTTGTTCTTTGAGCACTTGCTTGGTTTCGGTTTGCCAGTCCACGGCTTCCCTCCTTCGCAGGAGCCAGGATCTCGCTCTTGCACTCTGGGCAGCCATTGCTGGCCACCAGGCCCCGCCGGCGTCTCCATGGAATTTTAACCACCTGGAAATCGCGTGGCTAGTGTTGTCTCCAAGGCGGCAGACGCCAGCCAATATGTTCCCAGCCTCCTCTCCCCGCCCCCGCTCCCCCTGTCTGCTGCCGGGGCCGGTTGTGCAGTGCTGTGCCATGCGAAACCGGGAGCTAAGTGCCACGAGGATGCCTCAGGGCTGGGGCGGACGCCCTCCACCCGCCCCGGGACAAGCTCTAGCTTTCGGGCGGCCAGCGCTGCGTCCTCTCTCCCGGGCTCTCGGGGTCTGTCCCGCTTACGTTCGCGCCGGTTGTCGGCCGCCCTCTGGCGGCCTCTTTTATATCGCCTCTTCCGTCTGGAGCTCTGGCGCCCTTGGCGATGGATAGGACGCGGCCTCCGAGCGTGAAGCGGAGTCCCGGGCGCCCGGCGAAGCTGCCGGGAGCTCTCCGGGTCACGCAGGGGCGTGGGCACGTCATTCGCTCGCCGCGTTCTGGACGCGCAGGCTCACTGGGGGTGGTCGCGCCGCGCTTCCGCCCGGACGTGGAGCCGCCTGGCCCGGCGTACTGGTACTCACCAGCGCCCCTTGGGCTGCAGGAGCCACCCCGCGATGGCCCGGCGCTGCGGGGAGGAAAGGGAGGGCGTCCTGCACCCACGCAGACGCCCGTGGCGCGGGTGTTCTTTGCCGACCTTATTAATTTCCCCACTCCCTCTACACTTCCTGCTCCAGAGGAGAAGGCCGACCGGTACGTGCTGAGGCCCGTGGAGTGTGGAATGGACGCAGTGGCGGGCATGCTTGAGTCCCGGTGGTTGGACTCTTTCTGATAGATTTTTCGGAGTCGCACGCAGGAGGTGGGGACCGCCCCGGGCCATGAGAGGTAACCTGGGTAGGGTGGCACGGGTCTGGGTGTTGTCCCTCTTGGGGCCCAGTCGTCGGAGGCGCGTCTGCAGAATTTTCCCAAGTCGCCATCGAGAGACATTGAGGGACCGGTACCTGCCAACTTGGGCGAACTGGAGAGGGCATGCCCCGTCCACTCTGCCCCTCATTCCTGGCACTCATCCCCCCGCCCCCCTTTGCTGCCACGCTACCCTGAGATGGCCGTGAGAGCTCAGGGGCTGGCAGTGATGGGGTAGTGCTGGGGACCGGTGGCTGGACTGAGCTGCTGGGGGACCCCTGCAATTTGTGAATAGCCAGCCCCCATTGCTGGGTGTGGCAAGTTTTTCACCAATTGTTGGCGGGTTTTTTTGCTGCTAGAGAGGTGCGGTTTTCTTCAGTGCATGTTGCCAGGGACCTTGGGCTTCTGGACATGCATAGTGCTCTGGGTTTGACCACAACTTTGCACCTGGCTCTCCCGTTGCTTCTTGAGCTGCCTGCCTGGGCGTGTGCATCGGCTCTTAGGTGTGTGTCCAGCTGACCCAATCCTACCTCATACTCCATCTCTGGCCCCTGGCAACCCGAGGGCAGTGAGGCCATGCAGTGTGGGTCCTCTACTCTCATGTGGCTGTGATAACCTCATCTCACAGGTGTCATGTCATGTGTGAGATGTAATATTCCCAGAATTGTTAGGCACTGTCACCTGAGAAGAGGTGGCTGGTGAGGCTGAAGTAGGCCCTGCTGGTGACAGTCTCCCTGGGTCTCCCCTTTGGGGATTCCATGCACATGGATTGGTGGTTATGTCATGCTCTCCAGGGCTGGGGCTAAGTTGAACAAGATGAGGGCTGGAAGTTCAAAGCAAACGGGGCCACTCTTGTCCTGCCCTTGAGGCCCTTGCCTCTCCCCCACTGCCTTGCGTGGAACTCAGGAGTGGCGACTCTATCCCGACCTTAGTCTCTTGTCCTTTGCTTCAGGGCATCAGTGTGGCTATGGTCCTCTGATGCAACAGACGCTTTTTTCACCTTAGGAGGCATGCAGCAGACTGGTGGGATGGCTCTCCCCAGGGCACGGAGGGCCACTTGCAAGACCCATCCCACCGCTCTGCTGCATGCCTCCTTGGTGTGTGAGCATGTGTCACCTACTCTCTGTGGTGCCTCTGGAGTTGTACAGGTTGTCCCTCAGGCGCTGAAAATCAAGCAGTGCTGTTTCCTATTCCCAGAAAACCCCTTGTGTCACCACTGTGGTGGTGTGTCCTGTGCATAGCATTCTTGGGCGCCTTGATGGTAAGGTGGCGCACCTGTCCCACTTTCGGGGCAAGTACCTCAGTGGTCATGCTTACTGTGCTAGAGGGACTGAGGTTGCCAGGTGAATGTCATGAATACCTTTTTGCCAGGATTTGTGTGTAATAGTGGGAGGCTGGGCAGCACAGAGAGGGGCTCAGTCAGACTTCAGGGCTAGGGTTAGGGTGAGGGTTAGGGTTAGGGTGAGGGTGAGGGTTAGGGTTAGGGTGAGGGACAGTTTCAGGAACTTGGTAAGACATGGGTGAGGATATTAGCTCAGGATAAAGTCAGGACTTTAGATATTGACGGCCGCAGGGCCTTAGTTAGGACGAGTGTCAGGGCCTTAATCAGGACCAGTGTCAGGGCTTGATGTAGGGACAGCGTCAGAGCCTAACTAAGGTACGGCAACAGGGCCTAAGTGAGGCCTATCTTTAGGGCCTGATTGAGGGACAGTGTCAGGGCATGACGTAGGAGTAGTATAAGGGCGTCTGTAGTATCAGCCTTAGGGTCTTCATTAAAGACATTCTCAGAGCCTCTTTTAGGGACAGCCTCAGAGCCTCACTTAGGGACAGTGTCACGGCTTACTTTGGGATAGTTTCAGGACCTTGGTAATATAAGGATCAGTGTATTAGCTCAGGATAATGTCAGGACTTAAATATTGAGGGCAGCAGGGCCTTAGTTAGAGACAGTGTCAGGGACTGAGTTAGGTGTAATGTCAGGGCCTTATTTAGACTAGAGACTCCAGGACCTTCCCTGAGTTCCAAAGGGCAGATTCGAACAGTTGCTAATCAGGGATCGAGGGGATGCAGAGAAAAGGGAGGAACCATCAAGAAACAATAGTGCAGCCTTGGGGCAAGATCCTGGTTTTGCCGCAAGGGTTACAGGTAAGAGTATCTTTGAGCTCTTTACCAACTTAAAACCCCCACAAAATAGAAGATTTTAGTCTTCTTTATTTCAGGGAAGCTCATCAAGAGACCATCTGAGGCCAGATTAGAGGGAGTTAGGCCCTGTACACACACTAATCCTTAGGAGCAAGTGTGTTCTTAAACCATTGCTGTAAAACTCCTCACCAGATCCTCCTGCATTTGGACGCATGGTTTTTGAGGGCACAAGTTTTCTGTGTCCCCCTTTGGCTGCCAAAGCAGTAAAACCATTCTTTTCTACTTCCTCCAAACCTCTCTCTCTGAGATTCGATTTGGCACTGGTGCACACAGGTCGAGTTTTCGACATCAAATTTAGTACCCAATGTGGGGCTGACTTGGGGATGGCCCCTGTGGGTCCCCTGACTTGATCGGACACTGAGATTTTCTCCATGCCAGCCTCTTTCGAGAGAGTGTAGGGTTGGAGAATTCCTTTAGAGGCCAGACCACCTGGGACCCTTGCCTGGAAAGGCCGAGCCCCAGTCATCCCAGCAGTTAGAACTCTGGGGCAGGAATAGATGGTGGAAGAGGGACCACCCTAGCAGCTGCCAAGGCCGTCTTTGCCTTGAGGACGTTCCTCTGTTCTTCCTGCCTGGGCTGCCCCGAATGTGCTACTCCAAGGGATTATTTTGGGGAACCAGGAAAATAGCATTTGGGATGTTGCAGCACCTCAACCAGCGTGTGGTAACTCCCCTGGCATGCAGTCTGAGGTCCTTTTAGCCCTGTACATTTGGGGGAAACTTGGTTCCCATTTGGGTGATTTTCATTCCAGGAAATCTCATTTGGAAGGTGCACCACTTGGACAGAAGTCACAGGCTAAGTTGAGACTTGGAAGATGATTTGAGTCTTGTGCTGTTTGGTTTCTGTTTGGTTTCTGGTTCCTTTGGTTTGAGGCTTCCGTTGGTGTTTAGGATTTTGTTTTGTTTTTAGTCGGTGTGTGAGTGTTCTATGGTTCAAGCATAAGAAGTGCTTCTTCTTCAGTTCCATGTGATATCCAGTGGGCAAAATCCTGGCAGACTGGTCAACCTATAGTTGTAAACCTAAGACTAAGAAAAGAATGAAATTCTATTGTAATTTTGTCTGGCCAATGTATGGATACATTCTTGAAAAATGAGGAATGGTGGTCTTTGAATGGTAGCCTAAATGACTATACTATCCTTCAGCTAGAGTTCTTTTGTCACAGGAAGAGAAAGACAAAAGAAGTTCCATATGTTCAAGCATTTATGAAGCTACGTAATAAAGAAAGTGAGCAGCTAGGTAACAGGCTGATGGTACAAAGAGAAAAGAAAATCACTTTGTAGTAGAGCTGGTTGTCTGAATGCGGAAGAAAATAAGGGGCAACATAAGATGGATACAGAAGGTGATGAACATCTGTGAAAATGGAACACTGAGGAAAGAGTTGTGCATGACCAGGATTTTCTAAGATGGATTTTGTTGGCAGTGGGTTAGGGCAAGCCTGGATTTGGTTTCTCCCTCCAAAGTTGTCTTGGAATGCTGCTTTTGATTGTGAACAGCTTGTGAGTTCCTTTGCCTGTGTCTGTGATCTGTATTCTTGTTTGAAATCTCTTTACTTTGGTTCAGTGAATAAGTGTTGTTTGGCCAATTCTAACAGTTCTTTTGATCTCCAGCTAACTTTGAGCTGCTTTAGAAGGCCCTTGAGCCATGTCAGAGAGAAATGTTTGATTAGTATGTTAAATTACATAGAATTCCTAAAACTCTAGTATGTCCTGGTAAAGTTTTATCAGTCATAATTCTAGTTATTTTTAAATGTTGTATGTAACAGCAATAATGGTTTCTTTTGTAATTTACATTGTGGTCAAATGTTTAACCATGACCTTTTAAGTCTTTATGTGATTTATAGATAGTTACTGTTGTGCTCTAACACTTTGCAAAAGTGCTCCATCTTCAAGAAGATCTATGTGAAGGACCTTTTGGCAAGCACAGGTCTCTGATAAATTTCATATCATAATGCCACACTGGGTAAGAAATAAAAAATCTTAATGGAGAATCGGATGGCTTTGTAAACAGTTAACAGAAGGATTGGTTACTGAGTGAACTGGTGAATATGGTTATAATGTTTTTGTTTTTTTGTTACTGGCTTTGATCTGTGTTTTCCAGACACAGGGAAGTCCTTGCCCTCAAGCTACTTAGGACTTGGAGCAATTGGATAAATGACACCTCTGTATGGAAGTGTGGATTTATGAAAGTTACTGTATTGGCTTCATTTTGCCCTGATGTTTAAGAGGAAAGGAAAACTACCTAGTGAAGTTATCAGAATGTAACTACTCATGATGTATCACTGTTTGCTTTAGGTCTACGGCTAAAAGCACATGTGCAATGCTTGTGTGACAATTGGGTATGAACAACAAAATGTATGGCCTATATAAAGCGTTTTCTCATTAACATTCCTCTGAGCATGTGCACGATACCTGATCAGTATTCCCCCAATGTGGATTAACTAGGCAAATATAAAGGAGGCCTAGCGCTGAGGGACGTGATCTACACGTGGGCCAAACAGCTGAATCATTCTGGCACTGAGGGATTGACATTTTGATCATCGATGCTTTCTATTGAAAGACTTGTAATCAAAAGGGAAAAAAACTCTTCACATATTGAGGTGTGAGGAAGTCACTCTGGCTTATACATGGTTTAACTTAAATTTTACTGAGCAAAGTGGCCTGTTTTGTGGCCTTTTGTATATGAATTGTACATCTGCTTTGGCATTGAGGAGGGGAATGCATTTGACTGTCAAAAAGGAGTAACTGTGCTTCAGACATACGAGATAAACCTAAGTGTCCATTGTAAATGTGATTTCGATGCATTCCCGTATTTTTGTTTTCTTTTTTTTTCTAAGTCTTTATTGGAGTATAATTGCTGTACAGTGGTGTGTTAGTTTCTGCTTTATAACAAAGTGAATCAGTTATACATATACATATGTTCCCATATCTCTTCCCTCTTGCGTCTCCCTCCCTCCCACCCTCCCCATCCCACCCCTCTAGGTGGTCTCAAAGCACTGAGCTGATCTCCCTGTGTGTATCTTTTTGAATTCGTGTTTTTGTTTCCTTCAGAAAGATACCCCCAAGTGTAATTCCTGCATCATATGGTAGTTCTATTTTCAATTTCTTGAGGAACCTCTGTACTGTTTTCCACAGAGGCTGCACCAATGAACATTCCCAAGAGAAGGCGTGAGGGTTCTCCTCATCCTCGCCAAGGCTTGTTAGTTGTTGTGTTTTGGAAGATAGCCAAGTTTTTAGGTGTGAGGTGATAATCTCATTGTTCTTTTGATGTGCGTTTCCCTGATGATAAGTGATATTGGTCATAGTTTCATATGTCTCTTGGCCATCTGTACGTACTCTTTGGAAAAATGTTCGGTCCCAAGTTTTAATTGGGTTTTTGATTTTTGGAGGTTCAGTTGTGTGGTTCTTCATCTATTTGGGATATGAACCCCTTTTCAGACATACTGTTTGCAACTATTTTCTCATATTCGGTAGGCTGCCTCTTCATTTTGTGCACGTTTTCCTTTGCCATTGAAAAGCTTTAAAGTTGGGTGGAGTCCCATTGGTTTATTCTGCTTTTGTTCCCCTTGCTTGGGGAGGCAGATCCAGAAAATATTGCTAAGACGGATGTCAAAGAGCATACTGCTTATGTTCTCTTCGAGGAGCTTTATGGCTTCAGGTCTTACGTTGAAGTATTTGATTCACTTTGAGGTTGCTTGTGTAGGTGGTATAAGAAAGGATTCCAGTTTGATTCTTGTGCATGTCGTTGTCCAGTTTTCCCACCACCATTCATTGAAGAGGCTATCTTTTCCCCATTGTATCGTCTCACCTCCGTTGTCATAGATGAATTGACCATATATGCCTATGTTTCTTTTGGGGCTCTCAATTCTGTTCCATGGATCTCTGTGTATTTCTTTTGTTCCTATACCATACTGTCTTGATTATTCTAGATATGTAGTATAGTTTGAAACAGGGAGTGTGATATGTCCAAGTTTGTGCTTCTTTCTTAAGATCATATTGACTATTCAGGTTCTTTCCTGTTTCCTTACACATATTAGAATTCTTTGTTCTAGTTCTCATAAAATTCCATTGGTATTTTGATAAGAATGGCATCAAATCTCTAGATTGCTCTGGGATGTGGAATCATTTTAACAATATGAATTCTTCCAATCCATGAACACATTATATCTGTCCATTTGTCTGTGTCGTCTCCAGTTTCTTTCATCAGTGTCTTCCAGTTTTCTGAGTACAGGTCTTTTACCTCCTGGGTTAGATGTATTCCTAGGTATTTCATTTTTGTTAATACCATTGTCAATGGGTTTGTTTTCTTAATTTCTCATTCTGAAAATGTGTTGCCAGTGGATAGAGATGCAACTGATTTCTATAGGTTAATTTTGTATCCTGCAACTTAACTGAATTTTCCAATGAATTCTATTTGTTTTGGGGGGGTCATCTTAAGGATTTTCTAAATAAAACATCATGTCGGGACTTCCCTAGTGGTCCAGTGGTTAAGAGTCCGTGCTCCCAATGCAGGGGGCCTGGGTTCGATCCCTGGTCAGGGAACTAGATACCACATGCATGCCACAACTAAGAGTTCTCATGCCACAACTAAGGAGCCTGCCTGCCGCAACTAAGGAGCTCACCTGCCACAACTAAGACCCAGCGCAACCAGAATAAATAAATGAATGAATAAATAAATAAATAAATGAAATATAAAACGTCATCTCATCTACAAACAGTGACAGTTTTACTTTTTCCTCTACCGTTGGATTCCTTTTATTTCTTTTTTCTCATGTAATTACTATGTCTAGGACTACCTAGACCATGTTGAATGAAAATGGTGAGAGTGGTCGGGGTTAGAGTTAGGTCTAAGCAGAATCCGCCCTCTTCCCCTTCCTCCCTCCCCATCTCTCTGAGGCCTCCAGGAAGGACAGGACTATTCCTGGGTCACAAATGACTCAGAGAGTTGAACTGGACCACTGTTTCTCTGCCCCCCAGTCCTGGGCATAGTTTTGTATACTATCTCTGTACCTTCTTTGACCAGGTGTCTATTTAGAGCTTTCCCTATTTTTAATGGGGTTGTGTTGTAGTTCTTTGTATATTTTGAGACAAATTCTTTATTAGATATGTTTGCAGTTTTTGTCCCCCAGTGTGTGTTGTCTTTCGATTTTCTGAATGAGGTTTTTCACACAGTAGAAATCTTTAATTTTATAAAGTCCACAGAATCCCTTGTTTTTCTTTCTGGACTGCTTTTTTGCGTTGTATGTTAAAACCACAAAGCTTGTGATGGACATGACCAAGCCCAAGGTCATATCAATTTTCTGTGATGTTTTCTCCTATAATTTTGAATAGTTTTGCATTTAAAACTTGTCTCTGAATCATTTTGAGTGAATTTGGTGTAAGTTGTCAAGCTTGTGTCTACATTCATTTTATTGCATACGGCTTCCAATTCATTGTTCCTTAACTACTTTGGAGAAGCTATGGGATATTGTCTTCATTTGTTTGAGTTTCCACAATTTAATGGGTTCAGCAATTCTGCCAGCAGGGTCGCTGTCTCCAGTGACCCGTGAGGGAGGGGTGGCCTGCACTTCCCGTACCGACCACAGGGTGGCGCTGATCCCGCCTCTCTGACCCACAGCGCATGCGCATTCCCCGCGGACCCAGCTCTGAGCGCAGCTGAGGGCAGTTGTGTCTCCTCAGGCAGCGCCGGGTTGTGGCTGCTGACGGGCGCTCGGTCTCCTCAAGGACTCGCTGGGGTTTCGGCTTCAGGACAACGTGGGGCTGCGTCCTCGCTGACGGGAGCTGGGTTTCCTGAGGACGCAGGCGACGCCGGAGGAACAGGTGAGGAGACAGTGAGGAACAGTGGGGAGAAGCTTCCTGGGGGCGACTGACGGCTGCCGGGGTCCGTCCTCGTGCGACCCAGGAAGGGCTTGGTGTGCAAAGCTGGGTTTTTGGTCAGGCTGGTGTGCGGTGGAGCTGCGTGGGTTATGGGGTGTGCAGTCTCCCCCGTACCGTTTACCGTGGGGCTGCCCTTCCACTCGGTGTGTCCCTGCCCCCCTGGTCGTAACTTAACGGCCCCCTCCCCCGCCAGAGTGCGGGGTGGGTTCTGGGCTCTCCGTCCCGTCCCTCTGGTCTGTGCGCCTGTTTTGAGCCAGTTCCACACTGTTTTGGGGACTGTAGCTTCATGATGAAGTGTGAAGTCAGGGAGGGAGATGCCTGCGGCCCGTTCTGGTTTCTCAGGGTCACCTTGGCTCTTCGGGGTCCTTTGTGGCTCCACACGCATCTTAGGAAGATTTGCTCCATTTCTGTGAAAAACACCATTGGAATTTCAGGACGGCCTGCCTTCCCTGTGTGCACCGCTTTGGGTGGAAAGGACGTTTTAGCAACAGTAATTCTTGCATTCCATGAGCATGGGGAGTCTTTCCACCGACTTGTGTCTTCTTCAATGTCTTCATGAGTGTCTTAAAGTTTTCAGGTCTTGCACATCCTCGGTTAAATTTATTCCTTGGTATTTTGTTCTTTTTGATGCAGCTGTAAATAGGTTTTTTTTCTCTTTCTGATGGTTCATTATTCGTGTTTAGAAATGCAGTTGAGTTGTGTGTACCGATTTTGCGTCTTTACTGAATTCATTTATTATTTCTAACAGTATTTTCTTGGTGGAATGATGTGGAAAATTGAACTTCCCAAATCCCGCTGTTTCTAACCACATCTAAGTCATCCACAACAGGGAAGAAAGGGAAGTTTTTTATATTTGGAAGTTCTAATAAGTCTTTCCACAGTGCCTCTAAATGACATGTGGACTTGGGGTGAGCTGCATCTGGGTAAGGCTTGGCCTCTGTATGGAAGTTTGATGTTTCCTCTGCCTTTCTGGCATGGTTTTGACATGGTGTTTTGCAAAGTACTTGACTTTCCAGTAATTTCAAACATACAGACAGCTTTACATACAGAAAAGCAAGTCTTGTATCTTGATTAAATATATTCGTAAATATTAATGTTGACATTATTTAAAATGGAATTGTTTTCATAAGTTCTTTTTCAGATTATTTATCGCTAGTATATATGTATAAGATAGATTTTTGTGAATTGATATTTTTTTCTATAACTTTGCTGAATTAGTGATTAGTCAAATAATTTGTTGTTGTTATAGGAAGTTTTATATATAAGATGGTGTGATCTGTGTTCTGTGAATGCACACAGTTTTAATTTTTCCATTCACATATGGATGGCTTTGGTTTCTTCCCTCAAAACCCTGGGTAGAACTTCCAGTACACTATTATCAGTGGTGAAGGCCACCTTCCTGGCCTTGTTCCTGATTTCAGGAGTAAATCTTTCAGTTTTTAACATTGAGCATGGTGTTTGCTGTGGCTTTGTATACTACTCTTTTTCATATTGAACAAACTTCCTTTTATTCCTATTTTCTTGAGTGCTTGTGTCATGAAATAGCACTGGAGTTTGATTATAGCCTTTCCTGCAGTAATTGATAGGATCATGTGCTTTGACTTCACTTCTTTATAGTTCTTCAGTACATTGCTTAGGTTTAATATGTTGAACAACCTGACATTTCCAGTGTAGAGATACTTGCTTATGGCATCATGCATTTAATGTTCTGTTGGCTCCATGTTGTTCTAATTTTGTGGAGGATTCTTGTGTTCATATTTGTAAGGTATACTGGTGTACATTTCTTTCTCATGATGTATTTGTGTGACTTGATTAGATGTGGCTTGGTGTTGGTGCTTTGAAGGGTCAGCATTAGGGCTGGAACTGGGTTATGGTTGCCCTAAGCGACCCTGACGTTGCAGCCCAGGCCGCCCGCCTCTGAGCACCGCGTCCCCCCGCCAGCTCCGACCTGGCCCTCTAGAGACTCCCCCCGTCCTTGGAGGGCAGGGCTGACCGCCCCTCGGCCTCCCTCCCCCGCTCTGCTCTTCCGTCCGTCCTCCCTGATTCAGGACACCCCATCCTCCATGAGGCTCCTGGATTCCGGCCTGGGGGACCCACAAGCCCCCACGAGCTGTGTCGACCACGAGGATTGTCACCTCAAGAGGCCCCGGAAGACGGACTTCCCGGGACCTCAGTATGGGACTTTGTGTGCAGATGGGCCACCACAGAGCTGCCCGGGGTGAGCTGAGGTCACTGACCGGTGTGCGGGCGTCCTCATGGGGGGCATTTGGATCCAGACACATGGGGGAGAAGGCGATGTCATGGCAGAGACAGAGACGGGGCTGGGAGTGGCCTGGGACTGACTGACCCCAGAAGGCGCGGAGGAGCGGGCCCCCAGCACCTTGACCTCGGGCTCCAGGCCTGAGGGGAAGCGTCCCCTGTCCCAACCGCACCCCCCGTCTGGTGTCCTGTGCCGGGGCCACAGGAATCCCACACCCGGCCTGCGGGGCGCGGCGCTGTGCTTGCTGACACCCAGGACCGTCACCGGCCTCCCCCCCTCTGGGCATGACCCCCTCTCCTCCTCGGTGAGGGACCCAGGGCCCAGGACCCCCGTCCCACACTTCCCCATCACAGCAACCTGCCCCGCTCCCCCAGCCACCCCTGGGGCATCTCAGGCCCCAGAAAGGAGCCGCAGCAGCGTGGTGACTTGGCGAGTGGTCACAGGCCACCGCACCCACCCCGAGACCTGAGTGTGGCCATCTGAGAAGGGACCCACAAGCCCCCCGAGCCAGGCGCCCCGTTTCACAGGGCAGGTCCTTTTGCCGAGTCTCTGGAGGGGAATGTCGAGCAGGGGTGCCTGAGGCCTGCGAACATGTGGGCCAGAGAGGTCCTCCCCAGGAGCCCAGGCACAGTGAGCCCGGGGCGTGTGCATCCCTCTCCTCCTGTACTCCACGGAGTGAGGTTAAAGCCCCAGTGACCCCCAAGAAGAGACAAGACACCCAGAGGACTAGACCATCCACAGACCGGGTACTGAGTGTCCACCTCTCCAGGCTCCGAGCACCCGCATTTCCCACCTGCACCCCATCACTCTCCACTTCAGTGTGCCCGTTTCCCCGCCAGGTGAAGTGGACGGCAAACGTCCCGCACTGGTGTTTTCAGCAGTGGAGACGGGGCTTCCTTTCTCTTGCCGGCTGGGGTCTGGCCGGACACCAGGAGCTTCCAGAGGCGCGGGGCTAGGCGCCGCCCTGCAGGGAGCAGCCCTGATCCCGCCCTACAGTGCCGCCTGCTGGTCTCTCTGTCCTCCCATCCGGCACAGTCTTCACCTACCCCGCTGCCTCTGATGGTCCCTCCACACTGTCTGGCGATCAGCCCCTCATGCCCACCGCCATCACCCCCAGCTCCACACCCCTCCTCCAGCCTCAGGGATGACCCAGGACCCTTCCGGGGCTCCCCGCCTGCCCACCCTTGGTCGGTGTCCTCAGTCCAGCTGTGCAGACAGGTGAGGATCCCCTCCAGAGGCTCTCAAACGCTTCACCCCTACATCCTCCCCGGGGTCGGCCCATGTCTTGTCAGGATGTTCCACCCTCACCAAGCCCCCAAGTACATGGCAAGGGCAGGCATCAGGCCTGCTGCATGCACTGCTGTGTGTCCTGCTCTATACACAGGAATGACCCTGCCCCAGGATGCAGGAAACTCAGCCTTACCTCGGGACGTGGGGAGAGGGGCTGCCCACAGGGTGGATGTCAGCTCTCGGCTCATCAGGCAAGGGCAGCCGGGTTCTCGCTCCTTGGACCCTTTCTCACCCAGCCAGACCATGACCCGGCTTTGTTCCCACCCCTGTTGTCCCTCCATTGGCCTCGCTCTTGTGAGCAGAGCAGGACAGTGTGGTCTGTGGTTACAGGCTGAGACACACAGACACTGGCTGACCTGCGTGCACCCATGCTGACCCCACGGAACGGGCACTGCAGCACATAGTGGCTCCCAATATAATCTTCCCATGGTGCCTCTTGTAGTATGTGGACTCCTACAAGGGTGATTAGCATCCCCACTGTGGGTGAACTGAATCTGGGTAGGGCTTGGCCTCTGTAACAGAGTTTGATGTCTGTATTTCTGGCATGGTATGACATGGTTGTTTTGATAAGTACTTTTTTTTCTAGTAAATTTCAAGTGTATAAAAAACTTTAAATAGCAGTATAAAGTTTTCCACCTTCACAAAATACTCCAGTGTGTTTTACCCTGTGAGAGTGGGAGGGCCACTCTCACAGGGAACCAGCATATAACCTCAAAGTGAGGAATAATTATGGTTTCCACATTATAATCCTATCCACAGACCCGCTTCAACTTTCACCAGCTGCCCCAGCTTTGTGGAAATGTATTTTTCTATTCGAATCCAGTTTTCTCTTCTTGGAACCATCACTGGGGCTTTTCCTCACTTAAAAAACTTTGCTGGATTGAAAGTGTACAAGATGAGCATGATCTGGGTGGTTTTTCTGTATGGCTTCTTTCACTTGGGATGTTTTCACTGTTTATCCGCATTGTAACATTGATCATTATTTCATTCATTTTTTCCATTGGGATTAAAAACACATAACATTTACCATTTAAACCACTTTTTAAAAGCTTTTTAAAAAA
Organism: Delphinapterus leucas; assembly: GCF_059928025.1. NCBI lineage: Eukaryota > Metazoa > Chordata > Mammalia > Artiodactyla > Monodontidae > Delphinapterus > Delphinapterus leucas. The sequence continues at coordinate 988,744 of NW_028322289.1, forward strand.
TATTTTATTTTCTATTTTTTGGCTGTGTCGGGTCTTTGTTGCTGCACAGAGGCTTTCTCTAGTTGCGGCGAGCGGGGGCTACTCTTCGTTGCCGTGTGCAGGCTTCTCATTGCGGTGGCTTCTCTTGTTACAGAGCACAGACTCTAGGCACACGGGTTTCAGTAGTTGTGGCACGAGGGCTCAGTAGCTGTGGCTCGCGAGCTTAGTTGCTCTGTGGCATGCAGGATCTTCCAGGACCAGCACTTGAACCCATGTCCCCTGCAGTTGGCAGGCGGATTCTTAACCAGTGTGCCACGAGGAAAGCCCCAATTAAACCATTTGTAAGTATACAGTTCTATGGCATTAACTACATTCACATTGTTGTAAAAATATCCTCACCATCCATCTCCAGAACTTTATTTTCCCCATGTGAAACCGTAGCCATTAAACACTAACTCCCCTCAACCCCTGGCAACCTTATTCTACTTTGTCTTTGGATTTGACTTATCTGCATACCTCATACTAGTGGAATCATAGAATGTTTGTCCTTTTGGTGTCTGGCTGGTTTCACTTAGCATAATGACTTCAAGGTTCATCCACATTGTAGCATGTGTGAGAATTACCTTAGTTTTAAAGGTTGAATCATATCCCATTGCGTATCTACTACACTGTACTTATCCATTCATCTGTTGAAGGATGTGTTGTGTTGCTTCCACCTTTTGGCTATTGTGAATAGTGTTGCTGTGAATATGGGGTACAGATATCTGTTCCAGTCCTTGCTTTCTATTATTCTGGGTGTACACCCTGGAGTGGAATCAAGGGATCATACATTTTCCATGTTTCTGAGGAGCCACCATACAGTTTTCCACAGCGGCTGTATAATTTGACTTTATTCCTTTACATGACAGAATAACGCAGCTTATGGATCTACCGTACTTTGCTTATCCGTTTACCTGCTGATGGACATTTAAATCTTTCCTACCCTGGGCTATTGTGAACAGTGCTGCTATGAATCGCTGGTGTACAAGTTTTTGTTTGAAGCCTGTTTTCCATTTTTTTGGTAAATATCTAGGAGTGGAGTTGTTGAACCACACGGTAATGATATTTTATATTTTTGAGTAAATGCTAAAGGTTTGTACACATAGACTGCACCGTTGTATATATCCACAAGTAACTTTTAAGGGTTCCAATTTCTCTGCATTGTTGCCAACATTTGTTATTTTTTTTTTTTTTTTGCGGTATACGGGCCTCTCACTGTTGTGGCCTCCCCCACTGCGGAGCACAGGCTCCAGACGCGCAGGCTCAGCGGCCATGGCTCACGGGCCCAGCCGCTCCGCGGCACGCGGGATCCTCCCGGACCGGGACACGAACCCGCGTCCCCCGCATCGACAGGCGGACTCTCAACCACTGCGCCACCAGGGAAGCCCAACATTTGTTATTTTTATTTACATATTTTAAAATTTATTTTAAAATTTATTTTTATTTCAGTGTGTGTGAAGGGGCATCACACTGTGGCCTTAATTTGCATTTTCATCATGTCTCCTGACGTTTGACATCTTTTCATGTCCTTGTTGACCATTTGTATATCTTGCCTGGAGAGCAGTCCATGCAAGTTATTTGTCTGTTTCAAAAATTGTATTGTTTGTGTTTTGTTGATGAGTTGGAAAAGTCCCGGGCATATTCTAGGTAAAGAGTCTTATCAGATATATAATGTGCCAATATTGTCTTCCATTCTGTGGGCTCTCGTTTTACTTTCTGGATAGCCTCTTTTGATGCACAAAGGATTGTAATTTTGAGGAAATCCAATGTATCTATTGTTTTCTTTCATTTCTTATGCTTTACTGTCAAATCTAAGAAACCATTGCTAAATTCGTGGTCGGGAAAATTTAATTCCTTGGTTTATTTGAGAGTTCATAGGGTCCTTTCTCGGTACCCACCAGGCCAGGCTTTAGGCCTGGGGCTGAGTCAGTGTGAGGGTTCAGCGGTCACGGTTTAGGGTTATGGGTCATTGTTGGAGAGTCATGGTAGAGGGTTGTGGTTAAAGGGTCAGGGATTAGAGTTTAGGGGTCAGTGGCGAGGGTCTAGGGGTCTGGGGCTAGGGTTGTTAGGGGGTTACGGTTAGAGGGTAGGGTTCTTAGGGTAAAGGTTAGAGTTAGGTTTAAGCACAATTGGCCCTCATTGTCCTCCCCTCTCCTTCTCTCTGAAGCCTCCAGAATGGATAGGACTTGCCCAGGGTCAAACAGGAGTCAGGGAGCTGAGGTCAACAACTGTTTTTCTGGCCTGCCTTCGCCCAGTCCTGGGCTCTGAGGGAAGAATGAAATGTCTGTTCTTGTCTCGGACTGTTTCTTATCCACCTCAACCTCTGTCAAGCATTGGGGAGGGTGTCAGAAGTCACGCATGGTTTCCATCTGCCCTCCTACCTGGGAAGGGTGATGCTGGCCCTACTCTGCCTGGGCAGCCCCAGGTTCCAGCACAGCCCAGACAGGAGGGCACTCAGTAGACATGTGTGGATTTATACAGGACTGGGTGCAGTGACCTGCCAGCCCCCAGATGCTGCCTTATTAAGGGCTGGTGGGGCCCTCCTGGCACTGGAGGCATCCTTTGTCCCATCTGAGTGGGCATGAATAGATGATCAAGTTTCAGGCAGGACAGCCCTCGACCTCTGACTATGCAGGCAGGTATCTGTGGTCCTCTAGCTCAGTCCAGCCTGGGCATTGTCAGGCCCTCATGTACAGTTACGGAGCTGACCATGATGCCGGGCAATTCAAGAGCTACCTGGGCAGTGTAGACATTCCTTTGAGAAGTTTCAACTACCAACATGCATGTGGCTGAGAAAAAGGCCTCCCCCTCACAGCCTCATAGGCTGCCAAGAGAGATAATAATCCTCTAGACATTGGAGTGTGGCCCTGACACAACACCCATGCAGCAGACCATGGCCCTGCAATCCTTTGTCCTTTCAGTCGTTAGAAACTTTGGACATGCATATTCATTAAGAATCAAAGAGCAACTGGACCTCCCAGTGTGAGGTTTACACTGCCACTGCCATTGTCTTGGAGAGCCTTATGCATCCATGTGGCCTCTGGAAAGTCTGCCGATTATGGGTTCCATGGCATGGAATAATTCTTGAGCCTCCCGTTACTTCATTGCACAAGAGTTTCCTTACCACCCTAGCATTTGGTTTCTTCCTCTTAGTAAAGGAGAGAGAAGAAACTGGAAAAGGAGCAGTATTGTTTTTCAGGGATGGGCAATTAATATGGCCAGGGAGATGGCATAACTCAAGGACTTCCACCTCTCAGGGGCAGGAATGAGGTCTGTGTATCTTCTGACGGCACATGGGCTGTTCTGGGCCAGCCTCTGAGATGTGAGGACCTGATGCCCAAGGAAAGAGACTTGAGTTTACCACCACCAATGATCCTGACTTTTCAGCAAGTGAAAGAACTTGCAGTCTTGGGAGGGACAGTAAGAGCACTGGATGAGTTGCTGCAGCCCCTGACCCTAAGTGAACCCCTTTCTTTCTTTTGTGTCAGATTCTGTGCTGTGCAGTGAGCTGTCATTGACATAGAATCTGTTGCTTTATCCCAGCCAGCATCTGTTCTCAGGCCCAAGGGCCTCAGTTTTCCTTTGGGAATTATATCTCACCTGCTTCCAGTCCAAACAGTTGCATAAGGATGACCCCATGTTCCACCCAGCTCGAAGATGGGTTTACAACCCACATCTAGCCAGTCCCATTTTCCATTTTCTGGTGATGGGTCAAGGATGAGAATGCAACCCAAGCCAGACCAAAGGTATTTAAAACCATGACTTTCTTGGAATCCAAGAAAAGGAGAAACTCTTTCTCAGAAAATGGATGGTGAGTGGTTGTCAGCCTAGAACTGCTGTTGGCCCAAGGGCAGTGAGAGAGCCTGTGCCTGTGAATGGGGTCCCCCAAAGGCACTGAGCGGGACAAAAGTTTGCAGAGAAGCAAGGTCACACTGAGACAGTGTGAGCCACTGGACCTGCCAGGTCCAAACCCATTCTTCAACTTGCCACTTGCAAGTATTAATGTATTTCTACCCTTACAACAAATACTAATTTATTTTACTTCCGTAAGTGGTCCAGTCGCTGGGAAAAGAAAAAGTCCTGGTTGATACGTCTGAGTCAATAATCCCTGACCCTTCCTCAGGTGTCCTCACTGGGTAGGCGTGGCTGGGGTAGGTGAAGACACTGGGTGGGGTCATATACTAGGGGAGCTGCCAAACAGCTCTGTCCCTGCTCCTTCCCTGTCCCAGGAGAGGGAAAGCCTGGAACAGTGATAGGATAGCCAGTAGGGGAAGAGATTCCTCAGTGGTTAATTGGCCTTTTTGTGTTTTCCTTCATTTAGGGTCCATTTTGGTAATGTGTTTTTACAAAGAAATCCCCCTTTTCCTCTAGATTTCCAGTTTGTTACAGTAGGTTTCTCTTATTTGACGTTTAATTTTTCCTGTCTAATTTTCTACAGAATCATGACAAATAATGAACAAATCCTCATACTTTACTATTAACTGAAGTCCCTATTCACGTTCCCTTTGTTATACCTTTCCTTGTTCCAGGATCTGAGAGGACATGCGGTCATCATGTCTGTTTAGACTCTTCTGGGCTCTGACAGTTGCTCAGACTCTCCCTGTTTCCATGACCTTGACAGCGTGGAGGAGGGCTGCTCAGGTATTGTATAGACTGCCAGGCGCTGGGATTTGCTTGGTGGTTTTGTCGTGGTTAGACTTGGCTTTGAAAAAGCAGACCACAGAGGTGAAGTGCTTCCTCTTCACTATATATCAAGAGGACAGGCTCTTAAGGGAACGTCTCACTTATATTCTTAAATTTGGTCACCTAGCTGAGGTAGTGTTTGTCAAATTTTCCCACAGTGAGGTTAATTTCTTCCCATGTCCATCCTGTGTGTCTTATGTAGGAGGAAATCATAATGCAGAAGCCACACTTGAGGAGAGAGGGGTTAGCTTCACATCCTTGATGGACAGCTGAGTGGCTGTATACATTGTTTAGAAGCTTTCTGCATAGGAGATTTCTATTTAACACCATTCATCAAAAACTATGTAATTTATTTATACCAGTTGGGACACGTGAATATTTATTGTAAAGTTTTGGTTATAATCCAGCACTACATTATTAGACTGCTTAGTTAATTCTTGCTTTGGCTGTTGAGAGCTTTTTCCATTTGCTCTTGTTTTCATTTTACATAATTTTTCTTTTGTGGGTTTTAAAAATTTTGGGTACTTCTTTACTTTCTGATTTTTTTTTTTTTTTATTTTTTTTTTTTGCTGTATGCGGGCCTCTCACTATTGTGGCCTCTCCCGTTGCGGAGCACAGGCTCCGGATGCGCAGGCTCAGCGGCCATGGCTCACGGGCCCAGCCGCCCCGTGGCACGTGGGACCTTCCCGGACCGGGGCACGAACCTGTGTCCCCTGCATCGGCAGGCGGACTCTCAACCACTGCGCCACCAGGGAAGCCCAACTTTCTGATATTTTAAGATTATCCTGCTTCATATATTTACTGTCTCAGTGCTAGCATCAGCCCTTTCTTCAAAGAAGCCTTGTTCCTTTTATTAAGGAATGGTATTAAAAACTTACATGTGGGAGCTAAATATGCTCAGCTGACAGTACATAGAAATATATGCATGTATCCCAGCCGATGCATATACACATAATTATAAAGATTTCCATGTGGAACTATGTGTAGGCTAAAGAGAGTTTATACTGATATCTCCAACCGGATCTGTTATGACATGGATATTGTAACCTTCTCCCTTTGTTTGACTGTAACATCCAACTCCAGTGGTAAGAAACCTGGCTTCCACCATTTGTCATTTATTAAATTCAGTGCTTGTTCCATTTGACGACTGATATAGTAGTTTCAGTACTGTTAGCTACTACCCTTTATGGGAAAGAACATAGAGTCCACTGTGTATGTATGGCACATTTTGTCTTTGGCCTACAGATTCTGTACATTTCCAAAGTTGACTTAGGTCAGCCCATTTGTGCCACTACCAACAGTGAGTTTTTTCATACATTTCTGAATCAGTTAGATTCTTTGTTACGTTCTGTATTCCAGTCTTTGACACTCCCATATCCTAGGTAGCTAAGTTTGAATAGATTGTAAATTACTTGTTGGGTTGTAAAAATCTGTGGGTGTAGCCAAATGCATAGTGACAGGTATTCACCACTAAAGTATCATATGGACTATTTCAACCACATATTCTGTAAACTGTTTACCGTGTCAGTTTTGCCTTTTCTAGAATGTCATATAAATGAGGTCATACAGTGTGTAGCTCTTCAGACTGGATTCTTTCACTTAGCAATGTAAGTGCAGATGCATCTATTTTTTTTTTTCACGGGTTGATGGTCGTCCATTCCTTTATATCTCTGAATACTATTGCACTGCATGTATGTGAGAGGAAAAATAAATTTCCCTCTACACTTCTATGTTCTTCATTGAGATCCCCCTTGTAATGAAAAAGAGATGAACTGGAGAAAAAAACCAGAAGTTTAATATATACCATGCGTACCTCCTGTATACTTGAAAGATACCCAGGAAAACTGAGTCACTCCCTGAAAAGGCCCAAGCCGTTACCTTAAATGCTATCTTCAGAACAAAAGAAAGATGTTAGGGAATGGAGGCAGCCATTTAAGGGATGTTATTAGTCAAAGCCCAGTAAACAAGGGTATGGTTGTTACACAGATTTACATCCAGGTGTATTTCATTGAAAAGCTTTTTTTAATTTTTTAAACATTTATTTATTTGGCTCTGCTGGGTCTTAGTTGCGGCCTGTGGAATCTTTAGTTGCGGCATGCGGGCTCTTAATTGCAGCATGCGGGATCTAGTTCCCTGACCAGGGATTGAACCCTGGTCCCCTGCATTGGGAGCATGGAGTCTTAACCACTGGACCAGCAGGGGAGTCCCAACAAACTTTTCTTGATATTTAGTCATCATTCAGTTCCTGGTCCAGAGAGGGACATACCCTTACAAATGGAGATATCCTTAATAAATGTAAATGTACCTCCTAAAAGGGCATTTTCTACTTGGTTTTGAAAGATTCTCCTGGGTCTGCTGTTTCTTAAATTAATCAGTCCAAAATAATCCTTTTGTCAAATGGGCATATTTTGGGATGGTGTATTCTGCTCCCCTTGGCATGTATCTGCCCCAATTTGCTTATGAATTCATCTGCAGAAGGACATACTGATATCTTTCAGTTTTTAGCCATTATGAATAGAGCTGCTGTGCATTACTTGATGCTAGTTTTGGTTTGAACACAGTTTTTCAAAGCAGTTGTCTAAATACAAGAGGTACACTTCTTGGATCCTAAGGTGAGACTTTTTAGATTTGGAAAAAACTGCCAAAGTGTCTTCCAAAGCTGGTTGTACATGCATTCCACCAGCACCTTGAGTTTATTCTTGTATGCTTATTTACTGCCTGTTTATCTTCTTGGGCAGGTGTGTGTTTCAACCTTTACCAAATTTTAATGGCGTTGTTGGCATAATTTGAGTACAAATCCTTTATCAGATATGTGTTTTGGAAATAGTTTCTTGCAGTTTGTGGTTTGTCTTCTGGTTTTCTGAATAAGGTCACCAGACCCAAAGTCATGTAGATTATCTTTTTTTTCCCTAGGATTTTTATAGTTTGGTAATTTAAATTTGTCTATGGGCATTTTGAGTGAATTTTGGTTTAAGGTGTAAAGTTTGTGTCTACATTCATTTCATTACATATGGTTTGTAATTAATTGCTCCTTAACCCTCTTTTGAGAAGATACAGTGAGATACTTGGCTCCATTTCAGTTTGGATTTCCAAACTTAGTATATACAGCAGAACTGCCTTCCAGATGAGGCCTCTGGGTTTGTGAGTGCGGCACTCCCGGCACTTTTCTCACAACCCACAGGGGGCGCCGAACCCACCTGTCTGACCCTGGGGGCACAGGTGCACCCTGCCCACAGACTTTGCTCTGTGACAAGCAGATAGGAGCTTTGTCTCCTGTCAGGGCTTAGGTCTCTGGACCATGAGGCATTGTCCACCCTGACAGGAGCTGGGTTTGCTAAGCAACCACTGGTGAGGAGACTCCACAAGAGGAAAAAATGAGCAAGTGTGGAGAGTCCTCCTGTGCAGCTGACTGCTGGGTGGGTGGGGTCCATCTTCAGGGCACTCAGGAGAGAAAGGGTTTAATGTGGAATACTGTGCGCTCTTAGTTAGTTTTATGTGCAGTGTAGATGGTGACCAGTGTCGTTCTTTGGAGACTGGTGTCTAGTATTCCTGGCACTGTTTGTTGATGGCTTTAGGTAGAATAAACTTTTTTTTTTTACATCTTTATTGGAGTATAATTGCTTTACAGTGGTGTGTTAGTTTCTGCTTTATAAAAAAGTGAATCAGTTATACATATACATATGTTCCCATACCTCTTGCCTCTTGCGTCTCCCTCCCTCCCACCCTCCCTATCCCACCCCTCTAGGTGGTCACAAAGCACCGAGCTGATCTCCCTATGCTATGCGGCTGATTCCCACTAGCTATCTATTTTACGTTTGGTAGTGTATATATGTCCATGCCACTCTCTCACTTTGTCACAGCTTACCCTTCCGCCTCCCCATATCCTGAAGTTCATTCTCTAGTAGGTCTGTGTCTTTATTCCTGTCTTACCCCTAGGTTCTTCATGACATTTTTTTCCCTTAAGTTCCATATATATGTGTCAGCATATGGTATTTGTCTTTCTCTTTCTGACTTAATTCACTCTGTATGACAGACTCTAGGTCTATCCACCTCATGACAAATAGCTGAATTTCGTTTCTTTTTATGGCTGAGTAGTATTCCATTGTATATATGTGCCACATCTTCTTTATCCATTCATCTGATGATGGGCACTTAGGTCGTTTCCATCTCCGGGCTATTGTAAATAGAGCTGCAATGAACATTTTGGTACATGACTCTTTTTGAATTATGGTTTTCTCAGGGTATATGCCCAGTAGTGGGATTGCTGGGTCATATGGTACTTCTGTTTGTAGTTTTTTAAGGAACCTCCCTACTGTTCTCCATAGTGGCTGTACCAATTCCCATTCCCACCAGCAGTGCAAGAGTGTTCCCTTTTTCTACACCCTCTCCAGCTTTTATTGTTTCTAGATTTTTTGATGATGGCCATTCTGACTGGTGTGAGATGATATCTCATTGTAGTTTTGATTTGCATTTCTCTAATGATTAGTGATGTTGAGCATTCTTTCATGTGTTTGTTGGCAGTCTGTATATCTTCTTTGGAGAAATGTCTCTTTAGGTCTTCTGCCCATTTTTGGATTGGGTTGTTTGTTTTTTTGATATTGAGCTGCATGTGTTGCTTGTATATTTTGGAGATTAATCCTTTGTCAGTTGCTTCGTTTGCAAATATTTTCTCCCATTCTGAGGGTTGTCTTTTCATCTTTTTTATGGTTTCCTTTTCTGTGCAAAAGCTTTTAAGTTTCATTAGGTCCCATTTGTTTATTGTTTTTATTTCCGTTTCTCTAGGAGGTGGGTCAAAAAGGATCTTGCTGTGATTTATGTCATAGAGTGTCCTGCGTATGTTTTCCTCTAAGAGTTTGATAGTTTCTGGCCTTACATTTAGGTCTTTAATCCGTTTTGAGCTTATTTTTGTGTATGGTGTTAGGGAGTGATGTAATCTCATACTTTTACATGTACCCATCCAGTTTTCCCAGCACCACTTATTGAAGAGGCTGTCCTTTCTCCACTGTACATTCCTGCCTCCTTTATCAAAGATAACGTGACCATATGTGCGTGGGTTTATCTCTGGGCTTTCTATCCTGTTCCATTGATCTATCTTTCTGTTTTTGTGCCAGTACCATACTGTCTTGATTACTGTAGCTTTGTAGTATAGTCTGAAGTCAGGGAGCCTGATTCCTCCAGCTCCGTTTTTCGTTCTCAAGATTGCTTTGGCTGTTCGGGGACTTTTGTGTTTCCATACAAATTGTGAAATTTTTGGATCTAGTTCTGTGAAAAATGCCAGTGGTAGTTTGATAGGGATTGCATTGAATATGTAGCTTGATTTGGGAAGTAGAATCATTTTCACAATGTTGATTCTTCCAATCCAAGAACATGGTATACCTCTCCATCTCTTTGTATCATCCTTAATTTCTTTCATCAGTGTCTTATAATTTTCTGCATACAGGTCGTTTGTCTCCTTAGGTAGGTTTATTCCTAGATATTTTATTCTTTTTGTTGCAATGGTAAATGGAAGTGTTTTCTTGATTTCACTTTCAGATGCTTTCATCATTAGTGTATAGGAATGGCAGAGATTTTTGTGCATTAATTTTGTATCCTGCTACTTTACCAAATTCATTGATTAGCTCTTGTAGTTTTCTGGTAGCATCTTTAGGATTCTCTATGTATAGTATCATGTCATCTGCAAACAGTGACAGCTTTACTTCTTCTTTTCCGATTTGGATTCCTTTTATTTCCTTTTCTTCTCTGATTGCTGTGGCTAAAACTTCCAAAACTATGTTGAATAGGAGTGGTGAGAGTGGGCAACCTTGTCTTGTTCCTGATCTTAGTGGAAATGCTTTCAGTTTTTCACCATTGAGGACGATGTTGGCTGTGGGTTTGTCATATATGGCCTTTAGTATGTTGAGGAAAGTTCCCTCTATGGCTACTTTCTGGAGGGTTTTTATCATAAATGGGTGTTGAATTTTGTCGAAAGCTTTGTCTGTGTCTACTGAGATGACCATATGGTTTTTCTCCTTCAATTTGTTAATATGGTGTATCACATTGATTGATTTGTGTATATTGAAGAATCCTTGCATTCCTGGAATAAACCCCACTTGATCATGGTGTATGATCCTTTTAATGTGCTGTTCGATTTTGTTTGCTAGTATTTTGTTGAGGATTTTTGCATCTATGTTCATCAGTGATATTGGCCTGTAGTTTTGTTTCTTTGTGACATCCTTGTGTGATTTTGGTTTCAGGGTGATGGTGGCCTCGTAGCATGAGTTTGGAAGTGTTCCTCCCTCTGCTATATTTTGAAAGAGTTTGAGAAGGATAGGTGTTAGCTCTTCTCTAAATGTTTGATAGAATTCGCCTGTGAAGCCATCTGGTCCTGGGCTTTTGTTTGTTGGAAGATTTTAAATCACAGTTTCAATTTCAGTGCTTGTGATTGGTCTGTTCATATTTTCTATTTCTTCCTGATTCAGCCTTGGCAGGTTGTGCATTTCTAAGAATTTGTCCATTTCTTCCAGGTTGTCCATTTTATTGGCATAGAGTTGTTTGTAGTAATCTCTCATGATCTTTTGTATTTCTGCAGTGTCAGTTGTTACTTCCCCTTTTTCATTTCTAATTCTGTTGATTTGAGTCTTCTCCCTTTTTTCCTTGATGAGTCTGGCTAATGGTTTATCAATTTTGTTTATCTTCTCAAAGAACCAGCTTTTAGTTTGATTGATCTTTGCTATCGTTTCCTTCATTTCTTTTTCATTTATTTCTGATCTGATCTTTATGATTTCTTTCCTTCTGCTAACTTTGTGGGGTTTTTGTTCTTCTTTCTCTAATTTCTTTAGGTGCAAGGTTAGGTTGTTTATTCGAGATGTTTCCTGTTTCTTAAGGTAGGATTGTATTGCTATAAACTTCCCTCTTAGAACAGCTTTTGCTGCATCCCATAGGTTTTGGGTCGTCGTGTCTCCACTGTCATTTGTTTCTAGGTATTTTTTGATTTCCTCTTTGATTTCTTCAGTGATCACTTCGTTATTAAGTAGTGTATTGTTTAGCCTCCATGTGTTTGTATTTTTTTACAAATCTTTTCCTGTAATTGATGTCTAGTCTCATAGCGTTGTGGTCAAAAATGATACTTGATACAATTTCAATTTTCTTAAATTTACCGAGGCTTGATATGTGACCCAAGATATGATCTATCCTGGAGAATGTTCCATGAGCACTTGAGAAAAATGCATATTCTGTTGTTTTTGGATGGAATGTCCTATAAATATCAATCAAGTCCCTCTTGTTTAATGTATCATCATTTAAATGATGATTTAAAGATCATCATTCATTTTGGACGATCTGTCCATTGGTGAAAGTGGAGTGTTAAAGTCCCCTACTATGAGTGTGTTACTGTTGATTTCCCCTTTTATGGCTGTTAGTATTTGCCTTATGTATTGAGGTGCTCCTATGTTGGGTGCATAAATATTTACAATTGTTATAGTTTCTTCTTGGATCGATCCCTTGATCATTATGTAGTGTCCTTATTTGTCTCTAGTAATAGTCTTTATTTTAAAGTCTATTTTGTCTGATATGAGAATTGCTACTCCAGCTTTCTGTTGGTTTCCATTTGCATGGAATATCTTTTTCCATCCCCTCACTTTCAGTCTGTATGTGCCTCTAGGTCTGAAGTGGGTGTCTTGTAGACAGCATATATATGGGTCTTGTTTTTGTATCCATTCAGCCAGTCTGTGTCTTTTGGTGGGAGCATTAATCCATTTACATTTAAGGTAATTATTGATATGTATGTTCCTATTCCCATTTTCTTTTTTTTTTTTTATAAATTTATTTATTTATTTTTGGCTGTGTTGGGTCTTCGTTTCTGTGCGAGGGCTTTCTCTAGTTGCGGCAAGCGGGGGCCACTCTTCATCGCGGTGCGCAGGCCTCTCACTATCTCGGCCTCTCTTGTTGCGGAGCACAGGCTCCAGACGTGCAGGCTCAGTAGTTGTGGCTCACGGGCCCAGTTGCTCTGCGGCATGTGGGATCTTCCCAGACTAGCGCTCGAACCCGTATCCCCTGCATTGGCAGGCAGATTCTCAACCACTGTGCCACCAGGGAAGCCCCCCATTTTCTTAATTGTTTTGGGTTTGTTATTATAGGTCTTTTCCTTCTCTTGTGTTTCTTGCCTAGAGAAGACTCTTTAGCATTTGTTGTAAAGCTGGTTTGGTGGTGCTGAACTCTCTCAGCTCTTGCTTGTCTGTAAAGGTTTTAATTTCTCCATCAAATCTGAAAGAGATCCTTGCTGGGTAGAGTAATCTTGGTTGTAGTTTTTTCTCCTTCATCACTTTAAATATGTCCTGCCAGTCCCTTCTGGCTTGCAGAGTTTCTGCTGAAAGATCAGCTGTTAACTTTATAGGGATTTCCTTGTGTGTTATTTGTTGTTTTTCCCTTGCTGCTTTTTTTTTTTTTTTCGGTACGTGGGCCTCTCACTGTTGTGGCATCTCCCGTTTTGGAGCACAGGCTCCAGACACGCAGGCTCAGCGGCCATGGCTCACGGGCCCAGCCACTCCGTGGCATGTGGGATCATCCCGGACCGGGGCACGAACCCATATCCCCTGCATCAGCAGGTGGACTCTCAACCACTGCACCACCAGGGACGCCCTCCCTTGCTGCTTTTAATATGTTTTCTTTGTATTTGATTTTTGACAGTTTGATTAATATGTGTCTTGGTGTATTTCTCCTTTGATTTATCCTGTATGGGACTCTCTGTGCTTCCTGGAGTTGATTAACTGTTTCCTTTCCCATATTAGGGAAGTTTTCAACTAAAATCTCTTCCAGTATTTTGTCAGTCCCTTTCTTTTTCTCTTCTTCTTCTGGAACCCCTACAATTCGAATGTTGGTGTGTTTAATGTTGTCTCAGAGGTCTCAGACTGTCCTCAGTTCTTTTCATTCTTTATTCTTTATTCTGCTCTGCAGTAGTTATTTCCACTATTTTATCTTCCAGGTCAGTTATCCATTCTTCTGCCTCAGTTATTCTGCTATTGATCCCATCTAGAGTATTTTTAATTTCATTTATTGTGTTGTTCATCGTTGTTTGTTTCATCTTTAGTTCTTCTAGGTCCTTGTTAAATGTTTCTTGCATTTTGTCCATTCTATTTCCAAGATTTTGGATCATCTTCACTATCATTATTCTGAATTCTTTTTCAGGTAGACTGCCTATTTCCTCTTCATTTGTTAGGTCTGGTGGGTTTTTATCTTGCTCCTTCATCTGCTGTGTGTTTTTCTGTCTTCTCATTTTGCTTATCTTACTGTGTTTGGGGTCTCCTTTTTGCAGGCTGCAGATATGTAGTTCCCGTTGTTTTTGGTGTCTGTCCCCGGTGGCTAAGGTTGGTTCAATGGGTTGTGTAGGCTTCCTGGTGGAGGGGACTAGTGCCTGTGTTCTGGTGGATGAGGCTTGATCTTGTCTTTCTGGTGGGCAGGTCCACGTCTGGTGGTGTGTTTTGGGGTGTCTGTGAACTTATTATGATTTTAGGCAGTCTCTCTGCTAATGGGTGGGGTTGTGCTCCTGTCTTGCTAGTTGTTTGGCATAGGGTGTCCAGCACTGTAGCTTGCTGGTCGTTGAGTGAAGCTGGGTGCTGGTGTTGAGATGGATATCTCTGGGAGATTTTAGCCGTTTGATATTATGTGGAGCTGGGAGGCCTCTTGTGGACCAGTGTCCTGAAGTTGGCTCTCCCACCTCAGAGGCACTGCACTGACTCCTGGCTGCAGCACCAAGAGCCTTTCATCCACATGGCTCAGAATAAAAGGGAGAAAAAGTAGAAAGAAAGAATTAGTAGAAGTAGAAAGAAAGAAGGAAGGAAAGAAAGAAAGAAAGGAGGGAGGGAGGGAGGAAGGAAGAAAGGAGGGAAGGAAGGAGGAAAAGAAAGAAAGAAGATAAAGTAAAATAAAATAGAGTAAGATAAAATATAATAAAGTTATTAAATTAAAAAATAATTATTAAGAAAAAAATTTAACCCCCCCCCAAAAAACCCAAAAAAACCCCAAAACCGGATGGATAGAACCCTAGGACAAATGGTGGAAGCAAAGCTATACAGACAAGATCTCACACAGAAGCATACACATACACACTCACAAAAAGAGGAAAAGGGGAAAAAATCATAAATCTTGCTCTCAAAGTCCACCTCCTCAATTTGGGATGATTCGTTGTCTATTCATGTATTCCACAGGTGCAGGGTACATCAAGTTGATTGTGGAGCTTTAATCCGCTGCTTCTGAGGCTGCTGGGAGAGATTTCCCTTTCTCTTTGTTCGCACAGCTCACGGGGCTCAGCTTTGGATTTGGCCCCGCCTCTGCATGTAGGTCTCCGGAGGGCATCTGTTTTTTGCTCAGACAGGACGGTTAAAGGAGCCGCTGATTCGGGGGCTCTGGCTCACTCAGGCCGGGGGGAGGGAGGGGCACGGAGTGCGGGGCGGGCCTGCGGCGGCAGAGGCCGCCATGACGCTGCACCAGCCTGTGGCGCGCCGTGTGTTCTCCCGGCAAAGTTGTTCCTGGATCCCGGGACCCTGGCCGTGGCGGGCTGCACAGGCTCCCCGGAAGCGGGGTGTGGAGAGTGACCTGTGCTTGCACACAGGCTTCTTGTTGGTGGCAGCAGCAGCCTTAGCATCTCATGCCCGTCTCTGGGGTCCGCGCTGTTAGCCGCAGCTCGCGCCGTCTCTGGAGCTCCTTTAAGCGGCGCTCTTAATCTCCTCTCCTCGCGCACCAGGAAACAAAGAGGGAAGAAAAAGTCTCTTGCCTCTTCGGCAGGTCCAGACTTTTCCCCGGACTCCCTCCCGGCCAGCTGTGGCGCACTAACCCCCTGCAGGCTGTGTTCACGCCGCCACCCCCAGTCCTCTCCCTGCGCTCCGACCGAAGCCCGAGCCTCAACTGCCAGCCCTGCCCGCCCCGGTGGGGGAGCAGACAAGCCTCTCGGGCTGGTGAGTGCCGGTCGGCACCGATCCTCTCTGCAGGAATCTCCCCGCTTTGCCCTCCGCACCCGTTGCTGTGCACTCCTCCGTGGCCACGAAGCTCCCCCCTCCGCCTCCTGCAGTCTCCGCCCGCGAAGGGGCTTCTAGTGTGTGGAAACTTTTCCTCCTTCACAGCTCCCTCCCACTGGTGCAGGGCTCGTCCCTATGCTTTTGTCTCTGTTTATTCTTTTCTCTTTTGTCCTAACCCAGGTACGTGGGGACTTTCTTGCCTTTTGGGAGTTCTGAGGTCTTCTGCCAGCGTTCAGTAGGTGTTCTGTAGGAGTTGTTCCACGTGTAGATGTATTTCTGGTGTATTTGTGGGGAGGAAGGTGATCTCCACGTCTTACTCTTCCGCCATCTTCTCCCTCTCCCAAACACTTTAATAATAGTAATTTTTCTGATGCATGAGCATGGAATATTGTTTTCTATTGTGTCTTCAGTTTCTTTATCAATGCTTTATAGTTTTCTGAGTATAGGTCTTTCATGTCCTTGGTTAAATTTATTGCTAAATAGTTCGTTCTTTTTGATGGAATTGTAAATGGGATTGTTTTCTTAATTTTTCTTGCTGGTGGATCATTATTAGTGTATAGAAACAAAACTGATTTGTGTATATTGATTCCATATTTTGCAACTTTACTGAATTTATTTTTTAACATATTTTTTGAAGTAATGTGAAAAATTTAAATACTAAAATCTCACAGTTTCTACTGCACCCCAGGTAATCCACAGGACCCAAGAGATGGTAGCTACTAATATACTCTTCCCACGGTGCCTCTTCATACCATGCGGACTCCGACAAGGGAAATAAGTATCACAACTTTGGTTGAACGTGGTCTGGGTAAGTCTTGGCCTCTATAACAAAATTTGATATCTGTCTTATCTGAGTTTCTGGCATGATACTGACATGGTTGTCTAGAAAAGTAATTTACTTTCCAGTAATTTAAAATGTACCGAAAAGTTGCAGTAATGGCAAAAAGTACTCACGTTTGCCACTTCACACAAAATGCTCAGTGTGTTTTGCCCACGGAACCAGCACATAACCCCTAAATGAAGAAATCCTGATGTCCACATTATAATTTAATACTCAGCCCCACTTCAGCTTTCACCTACTGTCCCAACTGTATGAAAATGTCGTTTTCCATCCTGACCCAGTTTTCTTTTTCTGGACCCATTCCTGAGTTTCCCCCGCATTTGGACAACCGTGAGGGATTTGAAGCAGACAAGATGAATATGGGATCTAGGTGGCCTTTTCTGTGTGCCTTTTTTCACTAAGAATGTTTTTAATGTTCATTTTTGTAACAAATATCAGCGCTGCACTTGTTTTTCATTGTCATTAAAAATACAAAACACGACTTTAGCATTTAATTCACTTTATGCATACAGTTTTGTGGTATTAACTACCTTCATATAGTTGCACAAGCAAGTTAACTAACATGTGTACCTCCTGTGTGCATGGCAGATACCCAGGAAATTGAGTAACACCCTGAAACAGCCCAAGACATCACCTTAAATACCGTCTTCATCTCAAAGGCAAAAAAAGGAAGGCTATAGTCATTTCTGTCTACATTCATTTGATTGTATATGGTTTCCAATTGATGTTGTATAACTAGTTGTGGAGAAGTCATGGGGTAGGTGGCTTCATTTCAGTTTGAATTTCCAAATTTAGTGGATTCTGCAGGCTTGATACAAGGTTTACAACCTTCATATTGGATCAGGACATCCCATGGTGTAACTGGTATTCATGGTTTGTTCAACAATTAAAGTTCTGTGCGATATGAGTTCATCCTGGAGTAATCCAGGTTATTACTGGAGGTAAACAAATGTTTCTGTTATACATTTGTCCCAGTATGAAAGGACAAGAGAAATAAGACCTAATTTATAAAAGTGCCTTCAAACTAATTGATACTGAAGTATAGTTGACCTACAATGTTGTGTTAATTTCTACTGTACAGCAAAGTGATTCATATATACATACATACATATATACATATATATATATATATATTTTTGCGGTACGCGGGCCTCTCACTGTTGTGGCGTCTCCCGTTGCGGAGCACAGGCTCCAGACGCGCAGGCTCAGCGGCCATGGCTCACGGGCCCAGCCGCTCTGCGGCATGTGGGATCCTCCTGGACCGGGGCACTAACCCGTGTCCCTTGCTTTGGCAGGCGGACTCTCAACCACTGCGCCACCAGGGAAGCCCTATACATATTTTTCATATTCTTTTCCATTATGGTTAATTACAGGGTATTGAATATAGTTCCCTGTGCTGTACAGTAAGACCTTGTTTATCCATCCTATATATAATAATTTGCATCTACTAGTCCCAAACTCCCAATCCATCCCTCTCCCCTGTCTTCCCCTTGACAACCACGAGTCTGTTTTCTATATTTGTGAGTCTCTTTTTGTTCTGCAGATAGGTTCATTTGGGTCTCATTTTATAATCCAGATATAAGTGATATCATATGGTATTTGTTGTTCTCTGTCTGACTTACTTCACTTTGTATGATAACCTCTAGGTCCATCCATGTAGCTGCAAATGACATTATTTCATTCTGTTTTATGGCTGAGTAATATTCCACTGTATATATGTACCACATCTTCTATATCCATTCATCTGTTGAGGGACATTCAGGTTGCTTCCATATCTTGGCAGTTGTGAAGAGTGCTGCTGTGAATGCTGGGGTGCACGTATCTTTTCGAATTATAGTTTTGTCTGGATGTGTGCCCAGGAGTGGGATTGCTGGTTCATATGGTAATTCTGTTTGTAGTTTTTGAGGAACCTCCATACTGTTTTCCATAGTGGCTGCATCAATTTACATTCCCACCAGTAGCGTAGGAGGGTTCGCTTTTCTCCACACCCCTTCCAGCATTTATTTCTAGACATTTTAATGATGGCCATTCTGACCACTGTGAGGTGGTAACTCACTGTAGTTTTGATTTGCATTCTCTAATAATTAGTGATGTGGAGCGTCTGTTCAGGTGCCTCTTGGCCATCTGTATGTCTTCGGAGAAATGTCTGTTTAGACCTTCTGCCTATTTTTTGATTTTTTTTCTTTTTTGAGTTGTATGAGCTGTTTGTATATTTTAGAATTAAGCCCTTGTTGGTCACATCATTTGCAGTATTTTCGCCCAAACAGGGAGCACAGGTTCTGGAACAACTGGATACCCACATGCAGAAGAGGAAAGTTGGACCCTTACCTCCCCCCACCCCATATACAAAATCAACGCAAAATGGACCAAAGGCCTAGATGCAAGAACCAAAATTATAAAACTCGTAGAAGAAAACATGAGAGTACATCTTCATGACCTTGGATTTGGTCATGATTTCTTAGATCTACCAAAAGCACAAGCAACAAAAGACAAAATAGATGAGTTGGACTTCCTCAAGATGAAAAACAGTTGTGTATAAAAGGAGCAAGGAATAAGATAATCCACCATCCAAAATGGCCCAAGATGTTTGCAAACCATGTATCTGATAAAGGACTGTAGCCCAGCAGCCAAGCCCCCGGTGGTCCAGGGGAGTGTCACCGAGTGTCCCTCCCGTCCTCGGTGATCAGGGGATTTCAGGCCCCACAGCACCCGAGGGGTGGACACGGGTCATCCTCAGCACCCTCAGGGAGTGAGTGCTGGATGGTTTTGAGCCCAGATGCACTCCCATTACTGCCCTCAAAGGCTGAAGGCTTCAGCACGCCTCCAGAAGGACACAGAGTGTTTGCAAGTCTTTGAGAACCAAGGGGACAGTGTTCACTTTTCTGAAAGGGCATCTTGTTATTTCACAGCATGACCATTTTCCATCTGGCTCTCAGGGGTGCCCTCCCACCTCCCTGATTTCTCTGAGAGTGGCCATGGGAGTTTGGCTGTCCGCAGTCCCCACACCAGGTGACAAGGCCAGTGGGGCCAGACCCTGGTGGTCCTTAGCTTCGCTGGACACTAACTCAGACTCTCAGCCTGCGATTGAACGTGGACGCCCCTGTTTCTCCCCGTCACCGCTTCTTATCTCCTCTTCTGTCTCTCTTCCTCTTGCTTTTCAGTCTCAGATTTACCTGACGGCCACCACTCACAGCTCCCGAAGAGCCCAGAGATTTCTCCTGGAAGGAAAGGTTCTGGAAAATCAGAGGGATAAATAAAGGATGCAGCTGATTCCCGCCTTGTGCTGACGCCCAAGAGGGTGAGGAGAGTGAGTGTTTTCTCATTAGAATTTTAAATCCTCCAAGTAATAGATCATTGGGGGGGCATGCAGTGTTCTCCTGCTCATTCTAAGAATGTCATTCCTGGATTTTAATGTGGTAAATAATTTATATTATAAATATGCAGAGCGGGGGATATCCATTCAAAAATGTGAGAGGTAACTCCAAGGGATTTACAACAAACAAGGACACAGAACCCTGTGTCCAGACACTGGCTGAGAGGCTCCTACCCTGAGCTGCAGTCCCCTGGAGGGCGGAGTGGCCATGACTCTCCTCCCGCAGGTGAGCCTACACAGGCACATCCCACATGGGACCACTGTATTGCAGAATCTTAGAGTGGCTGATGGCAGCAGCTGGCTAGAGATGCGGACAAGAGAAAACTGCCCAGCAGCCTGGGACAACCCCGGGGTGAGGCCTTAGGAAGGGCCAGTGTCAGAGCCTCAGAGATAACTTGAAGAGCGTTCAGGCTGTTCAGGACATCGTCAGAGATGCACTTAGGGACATATTCAGGGCCTTACTTATGGACAGGATCAGGGCATTATTTAGTGACAGCTTAGACTATAAGGGACAGCATCAGGACCTAAGTTAGGGAGAGTGTCAGTGCTTCACTTAGAGATAACGTGAGAGCCTTAGTTAGACACAGTTCAGGCTGTTACTTAGGGATATCTTCAGGGCCTTAGAGCCAGCATCATGGCCATAATTAGAACCAGGGTCAGGGCGTTAGTTAGGGCCAAAACTAGGGTGTTAGTTAGGGAAAGAGTCAGGTCATTAGTTACAGACCGTGTCAGGGTTTTAGGTAGGGACAGCGGCAAGTCCTTAGTTAAGAAGAGTGTCGGGGCCTCACTTAGAGGCAGCGTCAGGATGTTAGGGAGAGTCAGGGCGTTAGTTAGGGCCAAAACTAGGGTGTTAGTTAGGGAAAGAGTCAGGTCATTAGTTACAGACCGTGTCAGGGTTTTAGGTAGGGACAGCGGCAAGTCCTTAGTTAAGAAGAGTGTCGGGGCCTCACTCAGAGGCAGCGTCAGGATGTTAGGGAGAGTCAGGGCATAAGAATTTCAGATTCTGAGGTAGAGACAGCATCAGGGCCTTAGTTAAGGACAGCGTCAGAGACTTACCTAGGGACATATTCAGGGCCTTAGTTATGGACAGGATCAGGGTTATACAGAGGAACACCTAAGGGTATTAGGGACATCTTCAGGGCCTCAATTAGCGATAGCATCAGGGTGTTAGTTAGGGAAAGAGTCAGGCCATTATTATAGATAGTGTCAGTGTCTTACGTAGAGAGAGTATCAGGGCCTTAGTTAAGGACAGCGTCAGAGACATACTTAGGGACATATTCAGGGCCTTAGTTATGGAGAGGATCAGGGCGTTATTGAGAGATACATGAGGCTATTAGGGACAGCATCAGGGTGTTAGGGAAAGAGGCGGCCGTTATTATAGACAGTGACAGTGCCTCAGGTAGAGACATCATCACAGCCTTAGTTAGGAAGAGGGTCAGGTGCTTGGTGAGGGATAGGGTCAGGCCAACAATGAGGGACATCTAAGTCTATTAGGGACATCATCAGGGCCTTAGATAGGGTCAGCATCAGGGCCTTATTTAGGACCAGTGTCAGGGTGTTATTTAGGGACAAAATTAGGATGTTAGTTAAGGAAAAAGCCAGGAAATTAGTTACAGACAGTGTCAGCTTCTCACGTAGAGGCTTCAAGGTCTCAGTGAGAGCATCAGGATCTCAGGTAGGAGCTGCATCAGGCCATTACTTACAGACAGTGTCAAGGCCTTAATTAGGGAGAGTGTCAGGGCCTCAGAGAAAAACTTGAGGGCCTTAGTAAGAGACACTTCAGGCTGTTCATTAGGGACATCATAAGGGCGTTAGTTATGGACAGGGTCAGGGTATTAGTGAAAGACAGCTCAGGCAATTAGGCACACCGTCAGGGCCTTGGGTAGGGGCAGCGTCATGGAGTAGTTGGGGAAAGAGTGAGGCCGTTAGGTAAAGACAGACTCGGGGCCTTAGTTGGAGACAGTGTCAGGTTCTTTGTTAGGGACACTGTCATGGCCTCAGTTCAAGATAACTTGAGGGTCTTAGTTAGAGATAGTGTCAGGGCCTTAGTTATGGACATCTTTAGGGCCTCAGTTAGAGGTAATTTGAGGGCCTTAGTAAGAGACATTTTGGGTCATTAGTGACATCATCTGGTCCTTCGTGCCGACTTCAGTACATCATTTATGGGCCGCATCAGGGCATTAATGAGGGACAGCTCAGGTTATTAGGGACCGTGTCAGGGTCTTAGTTAGGGAATGTGTCAGGACCTTTGTTAGGGAAAGAGTGAGGCCAGTAGTTAAAGACAGACTCAGCGCCTTAAGCAGAGATAGCCTCAGTCCTTAATTAGGGAGAGTGTCAGGGCCTCATTTAAAGATAAGTTGAGGGCCTTTGTTAAGGACAGCCTCCAGGCCTCAGTTAGAGACAGGTTCACGGGCTCGGGACTAAATTCAGGGTCTTAGTTAGGGACGGCATCAGAGATTTAGTTAGCATAAGAGACTCAACATTAGCTAAAGACAAGGTTAGGTTAAGGTCTGGGTATAGTGTCAGGAAATGACGTAGGGATAGTGTCAAGACCATAGCTACTTAGAGCATCAGTGCCTAATTTAGAACCAGTGTCAGGGCTTCATGTAGGGACAGCATCAGAACCTGAATTAGGGAGAGTGACAGGGACTGAGTAAGGCCTAGAGTCAGGGCCTTAGCTGGGACAGTGTCAGGGCATGCCTTAGGAGCAGCATAAGGGCCTCAGTAGGAACAGCCTAAGGGGTTTGTTAAAGACATTATCAGGGCCTCTGTGAGAGACAGCCTCACAGCCTCACATAGGGACAGCGTCAAGGCTTACTTTGGGACAGTTTCAGGACCTTAATGAAACATGGGCCAGGATGTAATAAGCTCAGGAAACTGTCAGGACTTTAAATATTGATGGCAGCAGGGCCTTAGTTAAGGACAGGGTCAAGGCCTTAGATAGGACTAGCATCTGCGTCTCTGTTAGGTACCGTGTCAGGGCCTGAGTTAGCAAGAGTGTTAGGGCCATAGTTAGGGACAGTGTCAGGGCCGGATTTAGGATGAGCATCTAGGCCTCAGTTAGGGACAGTGTCTTGGCCTTGGGACTAAATTCAGGGCCTGAGATACGCAGAGCATAAGAGCTTCCGTTAGCATAAGAGGCTGGAGAGTTGCAAGGGACAGTCTTAGGGTGAAGTTTAGGGATCGTGTCAGGAAATGACCTAGGGGTAGTGTCAAGACCTTAGTCACTGAGAGTATCAGGGCCTTAATTAGAACCAGTGTCAGGGCTTCAGGTAGGGACAGCGTCAGAGGCTGACTTAGGGAGAGCCACAGGGCCTGAGTGAGGCCTAGCGTCAGGCCCTTAGCTGGGGACACTGTCAGGGCATGATGTAGGAGCTGCATCAGGGCCTATGTTGGGTGAGCAGTAGGGTCTTAGTTAAAGACATGATCAGGGCCTGAGATAGTCACAGCATCAAGGCCTCAGATAGGCATAACTTCAGGGCCTGAGTTAGGCACAGCCTCAGGCCTTCACTTAACGACAGAGACAGGGCTTTCTTAGGGAGAGTGTCAGGACCTTAGTGAGAAATGGGTCAGATCCTTAACTCAGGATAGTGTCCAGATTTTAGTTATTGCCGGCAGCAAGGCCTATATTAGGGACAGATTCTGGAAGCAGGGCCTATATTAGGGACAGATTCTTAGGTAGAGACCATGTCAGGGCAGTAGTTAGGACTAGTCTGGGCCTTAGTTAGGGAGAGCATTAGGGCTTCTGTGAGGATAAGAGGCAGGAAATTAGCTCGGGACAGAGTCAGGTTCCAGGCCAGGGATAGTGTCAGGAAATGAGCTAGGGATAGCGTGAAGATCTTAGTTATTGAGGGCATCAGGGCCTTAGTTAGGACCAGTGTCAGGGCCTTAATCAGGAGCCGTGTCAGGGCTTGATGTAGGGATAGCGTCAGAGGCTAACTAAGGTACGGCAACAGGGACAAATGAGGCCTATCTTGAGGGCCTGAGTGAGCGACAGTGTCAGGGCATGACTTAGGAGTAGTATAAGTGCCGCTGTAGGATCAGCATTAGGGTCTTCATTAAAGACATTCTCAGAGCCTCTGATAGGGACAGCCTCAGGGCCTCCCTTAGGGACAGCGTAAGGGCTTACTTTGGGACAGTTTCAGAACCTTGGTAAGACATGAGTCAGGATATTAGCTCAGGATAATGTCAGGACTTTAGATATTGTCGGTAGCAGAGCCGAAGTTAGACACAGTGTCACTGACTGCGTTAGGAGTTGCATCTGGGCCTCTATTAGGTACCGTGTCAGGGCCTGAGTTAGGAATAGTGTTAGGGCTTTAGTGAGGGACAGTTCTGGGCCAGATTTAGGAAGAGCATCTAGGCCTCAGTTAGGGACACTGTCTCGGACTTGGAACTAAATTCAGGGCCTGAGTTAGGCACAGCATAAGGGCTTCAGTTAGCATAAGAGGCCGGAGAGTTGCAAGGGACAGGCTTAAGGTGAAGCTTAGGGATCGTGTCAGGAAATGACCTAGGGGTGGTGTCAAAACCTTAGTCACTGAGAGTGTCAGGGCCTTAATTAGAACCAGTGTCAGGGCTTCAGGTAGGGACCACGTCAGAGCCTGACTTAGGGAGCGCCACAGGGACTGAGTGAGGCCTAGCGTCAGGCCCTTAGCTGGGGTCCCTGTCAGGGCATGATGTAGAAGCTGCATCAGGGCCTTTGTTGGGTGAGCAATAGGGTCTTAGTTAAAGACATGATCAGGGCCTGAGGTAGTCACAGTGTCAAGGCCTCAGTGAGGCATAGATTCAGGGCCTGAGTTAGGCATAGCCTCAGGCCTTCACTTAGGGACAGAGACAGGGCTTTCTTAGGGAGAGTGTCAGGACCTTGGTTAGAAATGGTTCAGATTCTTAACTCGGGATAGTGTCTGGATTTTAGTTATTGCTGGCAGCAGGGCTTATATTAGGGACAGATTCCGGGCCTTAGTTAGAGACAGTGTCAGGGCCTTAGTTAGAACTAGTCTGGGCCTTCGTTAGCGAGAGCATTAGGGCTTCAGTGAGGATAAGAGGCAGGAAATTAGCTCCGGACAGGGTCAGTTTCCAGGCCAGGAATAGTGTCAGTAAATGAGCTAGGGATAGCGTGAAGACCTTCGTTATTGAGAGCATCAGGGCCTTAGTTAGGACCAGTGTCAGGGGCTTAATCAGGACCAGTGTCAGGGCTTGATGATGTAGGGACAGCGTCAGAGGCTAACTAAGGTATGGCAGAAGGGCCCAAGTGAGGCCTATCTTTAGGGCCTGAGTGAGGGACAGTGTCAGGGCATGACGTAGGAGTAGTATAAGGGCCTCTGTAAGATCAGCCTTAGGGTCTGCGTACAAGACATTCTCAGGGCCTCTTAGGGACATCCTCAGGGCCTCCCTTAGGGACAGCATCAGGGCTTACTTTGGGACAGTTTCAGGACCTTGGTAAGACATGAGTCAAGATATTCGCTCAGGATAATGTCAGGACTTTAGATATTGATGGCCGCTGGTCCTTAGAGACAGTGTCAGGGCCTGACTTTGGTCGAGCATCAGAGCCTTTGTTAGGTACAGTGTCAGGGACTGAGTTCGGTGTTGTGTCAGGGCCTGAGGTAGGACGAGCCTCCATGCCTCAGTTAGGGGCATCGTCACGGCCTCGGGACTAATTTCAAGGCCTTAGTTAGGGACAGCATCAGGGATTTAGTTAGCGCAAGAGGATCGACATTAGTTAAAGGCAAGGTTAGGTTAAGGTCTAGGGATAGTGTCAGGACATGACTTAGGAATAGTGCCAAGACTTCAGTTACTTAGAGCATCAGGGCCTAATTTAGGACCAGTGTCAGGACGTCAGGTAGGGACAGCGTCAGAGCCGGACTTGGGAAGAGCGACAGGGCTTGAGTGAGGTGTCAGGGCCTTAGCTAGGGACAGTATCAGGGCATGACTTACGAGCAGCATAAGGGCCTCGGGAGGATCGGCCTCAGGGGCTTTGCTAAAGCCATCATCAGGACCTCTGTTAGGGACAGCCTCAGGGTCTCACATAGGGACAGCTTCAGGGCTTATGTAGGGACAGTTTCAGGAACTTTCAGTGTCAGGGCCTTAGTTAGGACAAGTCTGGGCCTTAGTTAGGGAGAGCATTAGGGTTTCAGTGAGGATAAGAGGCAGGCAATTTGCTCGGGACAGAGTCAGCTTCCAGGCCAGGGATAGTGTCAGGAAATGAGCTAGGGATAGCGTGAAGACCTTAGTTATTGAGAGCATCAGGGCCTTAGTTAGGACCAGTGTCAGGGCTTGATGATGTAGGGACAGCATCAGAGCCTAACTAAAGTATGGCAACAGGGCCCAAGTGAGGCCTATCTTGAGGGCCTGAGTGAGGGACAGTGTCAGGGCATGACTTAGGAGTAGTATAAGGGCCTCTGTAGGATCAGCTTTAGGGTCTTCCTTAAAGACATTCTCAGGGCCTCTGATAGGGACAGCCTCAGGGCGTCACTTAGGGACAGCGTCAGGGCTTACCTTGGGACAGTTTCAGGACCTTGGTAAGACATGGGTCTGGATATTAGCTCAGGATAACGTCAGGACTTTAGATATTGACGGCAGCAGGGCCTTAGTAAGACACAGTGTCAGGGCCCGTGTTAGGACTAGCATCTGGGCCTCTGTTAGGTACCGTGTCAGGGCCTGATTTAGGAATACTGTTAGGGCTTTAGTGCGGGACAGTTCTGGGCCAGATTTAGGAAGAGCATCTAGCCTCAGTTAGGGACAGTGTCACGGTCTTTGGCCTAAATTCAGGGCCTGAGTTAGGCACAGCATAAGGGCTTCAGTTTGCATAAGAGGCAGGACACTTGCAAGGCACAGGCTTAGGGTGAAGTTTAGGGATCGTGTCAGGAAATGACCTAGGGGTAGTGTCAAGACCTTAGTCACTGAGAGTATCAGGGCCTTAATTAGAACCAGTGTCAGGGCTTCAGGTAGGGACAGCGTCAGAGCCTTTGTTAGGTACAGTGTCAGGGTCTGAGTTAGGTGGTGTGTCAGGGCCTGAGTTAGGACGAGCCTCCAGGCCTCTGATAGGGAGAGATTCATAACCTTGGAACTAATTTCAGGGCCTTAGCTAGGGACAGTATCAGGGTATGACTTAGGAACAGCATAAGGGCCTGGGTAGGATCGGCCTCAGGGGCTTTGCTAGAGCCATTATCAAGGCCTCTGTTAGGGACAGCCTCAGGGTCTCACTTAGGGACAGCGTCACGGCTTACTTAGGGACAGTTTCAGGACCTTGTTAAGAGATGTTTCAGGAAATGAGCTCAGGATAGTGTCAGGACATTATATATTGACGGCAGCAGGGCCTTAGTTAGAGACAGTGTCAGGGCCTACGTTAGCACTAGCATCTGGGCCTCTGTTAGGTACTGTGTCAGGGCCTGAGTTAGGAAGAGTGTTAGGGCTTTATTGAGTGTCAGTTGTGGGCCCGATTTAGGACGAGCATGTAGGCCTTAGTGACAGTGTCAGGGCCTTGGTCCTATATTCAGGGTCTGTGTTAGGCAGAGAGTAAGGGCTTCAATTAGCATAAGAGGCAGGACATTTGCTCTGGCAAGGTTTATGGTAAAGTTTATGGATCGTGTCAGGAAATGACCTAGGGATAGTGTCAAGACCTTAGTCACTGAGAGTATCAGGGCCTTATTTAGAGCCAGTATCATGACTGCAGGTAGGGACAGCGTCAGTGCCTGACTTAGGGAGAGCAACAGGGATTTCTAAGGGACAGTGTTAGGAGCTTGTCTAGAAATGGGTCAGGATATTAGCTCCGGATAGTGTCGTATTTTAGTTATTGCCGGTAGCGGGACCTATATTAGTGAAGATTTCAGGCCTTAGTTAGTGACAGTGTCAGGGCCTTAGTTAGGACTATTCTGGGCCTTAATTAGGGATAGCATTAGGTCATCAGTGAGGATAAGAGGCAGGAAATTAGCTCGGGACAGAGTCAGGTTCCAGGCCAGGGGTAGTTTCAGGAAATGAGCTAGGGATAGCGTGGTGACGTTAGTTATTGAGAGCATCAGGGTGCTAGTTAGGACCAGTGTCAGGGCTTTAATCAGGACCAGTGTCAGGTCTTTAATCAAGACCAGTGTCACGGCTTGATGTAGGGACAGTGTCAAGCCTAACTGAAGTACGGCAACAGGGCCTATGTGAAGCCTATCCTTAGGGCCTGAGTCAGGGACAGTGTCAGGGCATGCCTTAGGAGCAGCATAAGGGCCTCTGTAGGAGCAGCATTAGGGTCTTCGTTAAAGTCACGCTCAGGGCCTCTTTTAGGGACAGTGTAAGGGCTTCCTTTGGGACAGTTTCAGGACCTTAGTAAGACATGGGTGAGGATATTAGCTCAGGATAATGTCAGGAGTTTAGATATTTATGGCAGCAGGGCCTTAGTTAGACACAGTGTCAGGGTCTGATTTAGGATTAGCATCAGAGCCTTTGTTAGGTACAGTGTCAGGGAATGAGTTAGGAGTAGTCTCAGGGCCTTGCTTAGGGAGAGTGTCAGGGTTGGAGTTAGGTGTAGTGTCAGGGCCTTATTTAGACTAGAGCCTCCAGGACCCTCCCTGATTTCCAAAGGGCAGATTAGAACAGTTGCCAATCAGGGAAGGGAGGGCATGCAGAGACAATGGAGGAACCCTCAAAAAACAATAGTGCAGCCTTGGGGCAGGATCCTGGTTTTGCCTCAAGGGATACAGGTAAGCATATCTTTGGGCTCTTTACCAACCTAAAACCCCCACAAAATAGAAGGTTTTAGTCTTCTTTATTTCAGAGAAGCTCATCAAGAGACCATCTGAGGCCAGATTAAAAGGGAGTTAAGGCCCTGTACACACACAAAACCTTAGGAGCAACTGCGTCCTTAAACCATTGCTGTAAAACTCCTCACCAGATCCTCCTGCATTGGGACGCATGGTTTTTGAGGGCACGAGTTTTCTGTGTCCCCGTATGGCTGCCAAAGCAGCAAAGCTATTCTTTTCTACTTCCTCCAAACCACTCTCTCTCAGATTCGATTTGGCACTGGTGCACAGTGGTCGAGTTTTCGACATCAAATTTAGTACCCAATGCGGGGCTCACTTGGGGATGGCCCCTGTGGGTCCCCTGACTCAATCGGGCACTGAGATTTTCTCCACGCCAGCCTCTTTCGAGAGAGTGTAGTGTTGGAGAATTCCTTTAGAGGCCAGACCACCTGGGACCCTTGCCTGGAAAGGCTGTGCCCCAGTCATCCCAGCAGTTAGAACTCTGGGGAGGGAATAGATGGTGGAAGAGGGAGCACCCTAGCAGCTGCCGAGGCCGTCTTTGCCTTGAGGACGTTCCTCTCTTCCTCCTGCCTGGGCTGCCCCGAATGTCCTACTCCCAGGGATTATTTTGGGGAACCAGAAAAATAGCATTTGGGAGGTTGCACCACCTCAGCCAGCGTGTGGTAACTCCCCTGGCATGCAGTCTGAGGTCCTTTTAACCCTGTACATTTGGGGGAACTTTGGTTCCCATTTGGGTGACTTTTCATTCCAGGAAATCTCATTTGGAAGGTGCACCACTTGGACAGAAGTCACAGGCTAAGTTGAGACTTGGAAGATGATTTGAGTCTTGTGCTGTTTGGTTTTTGGTTTCTGTCTGGTTTCTGGTTCCTTTGGTTTGAGGCTTCCATTGGTGTTTAGGATTTTGTTTGTTTTTAGTCCGTGTATGAGTGTTCTATGGTTCAAGCATAAGAAGTGCTTCTTCTTCAGTTCCATGTGATAGCCAATGGGCAAAATCCTGGCAGACTGGTCAACCTATAGTTGTAAACCTAAGACTAAGAAAAGAATGAAATTCTATTGTAATTTTGTCTGGGCAATGTATGGATACATTCTTGAAAAATGAGGAATGGTGGTCTTTGAGTGGGAGCCTAAATGACTATACTATCCTTCAGCTAGAGTTCTTTTGTCACAGGAAGAGAAAGACAAAAGAAGTTCCATATGTTCAAGCATTTATGAAGCTACGTAATAAAGAAAGTGAGCAGCTAGGTAACAGGCTGATGGTACAAAGAGAAAAGAAAGTCCCTTTGTAGTAGAGTTGGTTGTGTCTGAATGCGGAAAAAAATAAGGGGCAACATAAGATGGATACAGAAGGTGATGAACATTTGTGCAAAGGGAACACTGAGGAAAGAGTTGTGCATGACCAGGATTTTCTAAGATGGATTTTGTTGGCAGTGGGTTAGGGCAAGCCTGGATTTGGTTTCTCCCTCCAAAGTTTTCTTGGAATGCTGCTTTTGATTTTGAACAGCTTGTGAGTTCCTTTGCCTGTCTGTGACCTGTATTTTTGTTCGAAATCTCTTTACTTTGGTTCAGTGAATAAGTGTTGTTTGGCCAATTCTAACAGTTCTTTTGATGTGCAGATAGCTTTGAGCTGCTTTCGAAGGCCCTTGAGCCATCTAAGAGAGAAACGTTTGATTAGTATGTTAAATTATATGGAACTCCTAAAAAGCTAGTATGTCCTGGTAAAGTTTTATCAGTCATAATTCTAGTTATTTTTAAATGTTGTATGTAACAGCAATAATGGTTTCTTTTGTCATTTACATTGTGATCAAATGTTTAACCATGACCTTTTAAGTCTTTATGTGATTTATAGATAGTTACTGTTGTGCTCTAACACTTTGCAAAAGTGCTCCATCGTCAAGAAGATCTATGTGAAGGACCTTTTGGCAAGCACAGGTCTCTGATAAATTTCATATCATAATGCCACACTGGGTAAGAAATGAAAAATCTTAATGGAGAATCGGATGTCTTTGTAAACAGTTAACAGAAGGATTGGTTATTCAGTGAACTGGTGAATATGGTTATAATGTTTTTGTTTTTTTTTGTTACTGGCGTTGATCTGTGTTTTCCAGACACAGGGAAGTCCTTCCCCTCAAGCTACTTAGGACTTGGAGCAATTGGATAAATGACACCTCTGTATGGAAGTGTGTATTTATGAAAGTTACTGTATTGGCTTCATTTTGCCCTGATGTGTAAGAGGGAAGGAAAATTACCTAGTGAAGTTATGAGAATGTAACTACTCATGATGAATCACTGTTTGCTTTAGGTCTACTGCTAAAAGCACATGTGCAATGCTTGTGTGACAATTGGGTATGAATAATAAAATGTATGGCCTATATAAAGCGTTTTCTCATTAACATTCCTCTGAGCAAGTTCATAATACCTGATCAGTATTCCCCCAATGTAGATTAACTAGGCAAATATACAGGAGGCCTAGCGCTGAGGGACGTGATCTACACGTGGTCCAAACAGCTGAATCATTCTGGCACTGAGGGATTGACATTTTGATCATCGATGCTTTCTATTGAAAGACTTGTAATCAAAAGGGAAAAAAACTCTTCACATATTGAGGTATGAGAAAGTCACTCTGGCTTATACATGATTTAACTTCAATTTTACTCACCAAAGTGGCCTGTTTTGTGGTCTTTTGTATATGAATTGTACATCTGCTTTGGCATTGAGGAGGGAAATGCATCTGACTGTCAAAAAGGAGTAACTGTGCTTCAGACATACTAGATAAACCTAAGTGTCCATTGTAGATGAGATTTAGATGCATTCCCGTATTTTTGTTTTCTTTTTTCTTTTTTTTTCTAAGTCTTTATTGGAGTATAATTGCTGTACAGTGGTGTGTTAGTTTCTGCTTTATAACAAAGTGAATCAGTTATACATATACATATGTTCCCATATCTCTTCCCTCTTGCGTCTCCCTCCCTCCCCCCCCATCCCACCCCTCTAGGTGGTCTCAAAGCACTGAGCTGATCTCCCTTTGTATATCTTTTTGAATTCGTGTTTTTGTTTCCTTCAGAAAGATACCCCCAAGTGTAATTCCTGCATCATATGGTAGTTCTATTTTTAATTTCTTGAGGAACCTCTGTACTGTTTTCCACAGAGGCTGCACCAATGAACATTCCCAAGAGAAGGCGTGAGGGTTCTCCTCATCCTCGCCAAGGCTTGTTATTTGTTGTGTTTTGGAAGATAGCCAAGTTTTTAGGTGTGAGGTGATAATCTCATTGTTCTTTTGATGTGCGTTTCCCTGATGATAAGTGATATTGGTCATAGTTTCATATGTTTCTTGGCCATCTGTACGTACTCTTTGGAAAAATGTTCGGTCCCAAGTTTTAGTTGGGTTTTTGATTTTTGGAGGTTCAGTTGTGTGGTTCTTCATCTGTTTTGGATATGAACCCCTTTTCAGACATATTGTTTGCAACTATTTTCTCACATTCGGTAGGCTGCCTCTTTATTTTGTGCGTGGTTTCCTTTGCCATTGAAAAGCTTTAAAGTTGGGTGGAGTCCCATTGGTTTATTCTGCTTTTGTTCCCCTTGCTTGGGGAGGCAGATCCAGAAAATATTGCTAAGACGGATGTCAAAGAGCATACTGCTTATGTTCTCTTCGAGGAGCTTTATGGCTTCAGGTCTTACGTTGAAGTATTTGATTCACTTTGAGGTTGCTTGTGTAGGTGGTATAAGAAAGGATTCCAGTTTGATTCTTGCGCATGTCGTTGTCCAGTTTTCCCACCACCATTCATTGAAGAGGCTATCTTTTCCCCATTGTATCGTCTCACCTCCGTTGTCATAGATGAATTGACCATATATGCCTATGTTTATTCTGGGGCTCTCAATTCTGTTCCATGGATCTCTGTGTATTTCTTTTGTTCCTATACCATACTGTCTTGATTATTCTAGATATGTAGTATAGTTTCAAACAGGGAGTGTGATATGTCCAAGTTTGTGCTTCTCTCTTAAGATTGTATTGACTATTCAGATTCTTTTCTGTTTCCTTACACATATCAGAATTCTTTGTTCTAGTTCTCATAAAATTCCATTGGTATTTTGATAAGAATGGCATCAAATCTCTAGATTGCTCTGGGATGTGGAATCATTTTAACAATATGAATTCTTCCAATCCATGAACACATTATATCTGTCCATTTGTCTGTGTCGTCTCCAATTTCTTTCATCAGTGTCTTCCAGTTTTCTGAGTACAGGTCTTTTACCTCCTGGGTTAGATGTATTCCTAGGTATTTCATTTTTGTTAATACCATTGTCAATGGGTTTGTTTTCTTAATTTCTCATTCTGAAAATTTGTTGCCAGTGGATAGAGATGCAACTGATTTCTATAGGTTAATTTTGTATCCTGCAACTTAACTGAATTTTCCAGTGAATTCTATTTGTTTTGGGGGGGTCATCTTAAGGATTTTCTAAATAAAACATCATGTCGGGACTTCCCTAGTGGTCCAGTGGTTAAGAGTCCGTGCTCCCAATGCAGGGGGCCTGGGTTCGATCCCTGGTCAGGGAACTAGATCCCACATGCATGCCACAACTAAGAGTTCTCATGCCACAACTAAGGAGCCTGCCTGCCACAACTAAGGAGCTCACCTGCCACAACTAAGACCCAGCGCAACCAGAATAAATAAATGAATGAATAAATAAATAAATAAATGAAATATAAAACATCATCTCATCTACAAACAGTGACAGTTTTACTTTTTCCTCTACCGTTGGATTCCTTTTATTTCTTTTTCTCATGTAATTACTATGTCTAGGACTACCTAGACCATGTTGAATGAAAGTGGTGAGAGTGGTCGGGGTTAGAGTTAGGTTTAAGCAGAATCCGCCCTCTTCCCCTTCTTCCCTCCCCATCTCTCTGAGGCCTCCAGGAAGGACAGGACTATTCCTGGGTCACACATGACTCAGGGAGTTGAACTGGACCACTGTTTCTCTGCCCCCCAGTCCTGGGCATAGTTTTGTATACTATCTCTGTACCTTCTTTGACCAGGTGTCTATTTAGAGCTTTCCCTATTTTTAATGGGGTTGTGTTGTAGTTCTTTGTATATTTTGAGACAAATTCTTTATTAGATATGTTTGCAGTTTTTGTCCCCCAGTGTGTGTTGTCTTTCGATTTTCTGAATGAGGTTTTTCACACAGTAGAAATCTTTAATTTTATAAAGTCCACAGAATCCCTTGTTTTTCTTTCTGGACTGCTTTTTTGCGTTGTGTGTTAAAACCACAAAGCTTGTGATGGACATGACCAAGCCCAAGGTCATATCAATTTTCTGTGATGTTTTCTCCTATAATTTTGAATAGTTTTGCATTTAAAACGTGTCTCTGAATCATTTTGAGTGAATTTGGTGTAAGTTGTCAAGCTTGTGTCTACATTCATTTTATTGCATACGGCTTCCAATTCATTGTTCCTTAACTACTTTGGAGAAGCTATGGGATATTGTCTTCATTTGTTTGAGTTTCCACAATTTAATGGGTTCAGCAGTTCTGCCAGCAGGGTCGCTGTCTCCAGTGACCCGTGAGGGAGGGGTGGCCTGCACTTCCCGTACCGACCACAGGGTGGCGCTGATCCCGCCTCTCTGACCCACAGCGCATGCGAGTTCCCCGTGGACCCAGCTCTGAGCGCAGCTGAGGGCAGTTGTGTCTCCTCAGGCAGCGCCGGGTTGTGGCTGCTGACGGGCGCTCGGTCTCCTCAAGGACTCGCTGGGGTTTCGGCTTCAGGACAACGTGGGGCTGCGTCCTCGCTGACGGGAGCTGGGTTTCCTGAGGACACAGGCGACGCCGGAGGAACAGGTGAGGAGACAGTGAGGAAAAGTGGGGAGACGCTTCCTGGGGGCAACTGACGGCTGCCGGGGTCCGTCCTCGTGCGACCCAGGAAGGGCTTGGTGTGCAAAGCTGGGTTTTTGGTCAGGCTGGTGTGCGGTGGAGCTGCGTGGGTTATGGGGTGTGCAGTCTCCCCCGTACCGTTTACCGTGGGGCTGCCCTTCCACTCGGTGTGTCCCTGCCCCCCTGGTCGTAACTTAACGGCCCCCTCCCCCGCCAGAGTGCGGGGTGGGTTCTGGGCTCTCCGTCCCGTCCCTCTGGTCTGTGCGCCTGTTTTGAGCCAGTTCCACACTGTTTTGGGGACTGTAGCTTCGTGATGAAGTGTGAAGTCAGGGAGGGAGATGCCTGCGGCCCGTTCTGGTTTCTCAGGGTCACCTTGGCTCTTCGGGGTCCTTTGTGGCTCCACACGCATCTTAGGAGGATTTGCTCCATTTCTGTGAAAAACACCATTGGAATTTCAGGACGGCCTGCCTTCCCTGTGTGCACCGCTTTGGGTGGAATGGACGTTTTAGCAACAGTAATTCTTGCATTCCATGAGCACGGGGAGTCTTTCCACCGACTTGTGTCTTCTTCAGTGTCTTCATGAGTGTCTTAAAGTTTTCAGGTCTTGCACATCCTCGGTTAAATTTATTCCTTGGTATTTTGTTCTTTTAGATGCAGCTGTAAATAGGTTTTTTTCTCTTTCTGATGGTTCATTATTCGTGTTTAGAAATGCAGTTGAGTTGTGTGTACTGATTTTGCGTCTTTACTGAATTCATTTATTATTTCTAACAGTATTTTCTTGGTGGAATGATGTGGAAAATTGAACTTCCCAAATCCCGCTGTTTCTACCACATCTAAGTCATCCACAACAGGGAAGAAAGGGAAGTCCTTTATATTGGGAAGTTCTAATAAGTCTTTCCACAGTGCCTCTAAATGACATGTGGACTTGGGGTGAGCTGCATCTGGGTAAGGCTTGGCCTCTGTATGGAAGTTTGATGTTTCCTCTGCCTTTCTGGCATGGTTTTGACATGGTGTTTTGCAAAGTACTTGACTTTCCA
This sequence comes from Delphinapterus leucas, assembly GCF_059928025.1. Lineage (NCBI taxonomy): Eukaryota > Metazoa > Chordata > Mammalia > Artiodactyla > Monodontidae > Delphinapterus > Delphinapterus leucas. The sequence goes on from NW_028322289.1 coordinate 1,024,284, forward strand.
GTAATTTCAAACATACAGACAGCTTTACATACAGAAAAGCAAGTCTTGTATCTTGATTAAATATATTCGTAAATATTAATGTTGACATTATTTAAAATGGAATTGTTTTCATAAGTTCTTTTTCAGATTATTTATCGCTAGTATATATGTATAAGATAGATTTTTGTGAATTGATATTTTTTCTATAACTTTGCTGAATTAGTGATTAGTCAAATAATTTGTTGTTGTTATAGGAAGTTTTATATATAAGATGGTGTGATCTGTGTTCTGTGAATGCACACAGTTTTAATTTTTCCATTCACATATGGATGGCTTTGGTTTCTTCCCTCAAAACCCTGGGTAGAACTTCCAGTACACTATTATCAGCGGTGGAGGCCACCTTCCTGGCCTTGTTCCTGATTTCAGGAGTAAATCTTTCAGTTTTTAACATTGAGCATGGTGTTTGCTGTGGCTTTGTATACTACTCTTTTTCATATTGAACAAACTTCCTTTTATTCCTATTTTCTTGAGTGCTTGTGTCATGAAATAGCACTGGAGTTTGATTATAGCCTTTCCTGCAGTAATTGATAGGATCATGTGCTTTGACTTCACTTCTTTATAGTTCTTCAGTACATTGCTTAGGTTTAATATGTTGAACAACCTGACATTTCCAGTGTAGAGATACTTGCTTATGGCATCATGCATTTAATGTTCTGTTGGCTCCATGTTGTTCTAATTTTGTGGAGGATTCTTGTGTTCATATTTGTAAGGTATACTGGTGTACATTTCTTTCTCATGATGTATTTGTGTGACTTGATTAGATGTGGCTTGGTGTTGGTGCTTTGAAGGGTCAGCATTAGGGCTGGAACTGGGTTATGGTTGCCCTAAGCGACCCTGACGTTGCAGCCCAGGCCGCCCGCCTCTGAGCACCGCGTCCCCCCGCCAGCTCCGACCTGGCCCTCTAGAGACTCCCCCCGTCCTTGGAGGGCAGGGCTGACCGCCCCTCGGCCTCCCTCCCCCCTCTGCGCTTCCGTCCGTCCTCCCTGATTCAGGACACCCCGTCCTCCATGAGGCTCCTGGATTCCGGCCTGGGGGACCCACAAGCCCCCACGAGCTGTGTCGACCACGAGGATTGTCACCTCAAGAGGCCCCGGAAGACGGACTTCCCGGGACCTCAGTATGGGACTTTGTGTGCCGATGGGCCACCACAGAGCTGCCCGGGGTGAGCTGAGGTCACTGACCGGTGTGCGGGCGTCCTCATGGGGGGCATTTGGACCCTGACACATGGAGGAGAAGGCGATGTCATGGCAGAGACAGAGACGGGACTGGGAGTGGCCTGGGACTGACTGACCCCAGAAGGCGCGGAGGAGCGGGCCCCCAGCACCTTGACCTCGGGCTCCAGGCCTGAGGGGAAGCGTCCCCTGTCCAAAGCGCGCCCCCCGTCTGGTGTTCTGTGCCGGGGCCACAGGAATCCCACACCCGGCCTGCGGGGCGCGGCGCTGTGCTTGCTGACACCCAGGACCGTCACCGGCCTCCCCCCCTCTGGGCATGACCCCCTCTCCTCCTCGGTGAGGGACCCAGGGCCCAGGACCCCCGTCCCACACTTCCCCATCACAGCAACCTGCCCCGCTCCCCCAGCCACCCCTGGGGCATCTCAGGCCCCAGAAAGGAGCCGCAGCAGCGTGGTGACTTGGCGAGTGGTCACAGGCCACCACACCCACCCCGAGACCTGAGTGTGGCCATCTGAGAAGGGACCCACAAGCCCCCCGAGCCACGCGCCCCGTTTCACAGGGCAGGTCCTCTTGCCGAGTCTCTGGAGGGGAATGTCGAGCAGGGGTGCCTGAGGCCTGTGAACATGTGGGCCAGAGAGGTCCTCCCCAGGAGCCCAGGCACAGTGAGCCCCGGGGCGTGTGCATCCCTCTCCTCCTGTACTCCACGGAGTGAGGTTAAAGCCCCAGTGACCCCCAAGAAGAGACAAGACACCCAGAGGACTAGACCATCCACAGACCGGGAACTGAGTGTCCACCTCATTTCCCTGGAGAGAACAGTGTGTTCACCGGGACTGCAGCTGGGCCCATGTGCCCACAGACACCGAGCTTTAGTGAACCGGCCACACAGCAAACCCCCTTCCAGGGTCCCTTGTGTTACTAGACGCAGCCTTCAGGGCAGGGGGCCGGCCCAAGCGAGGATGCACGTGCTCCAGCGCCGGACACGCACTGCCCGTCCCCCTGCCCATCTCCCGGCCCCCTCCTGCACCCTGTGACCTCACCCTCTCAGGAGCCCTCCTCTCCAGGCTCCGAGCACCCGCATTTCCCACCTGCACCCCATCACTCTCCACTTCAGTGTGCCCGTTCCCCCGCCAGGTGAAGTGGACGGCAAACGTCCCACACTGGTGTTTTCAGCCGCGGAGACGGGGCTTCCTTTTTCTTGCCGGCTGGGGTCTGGCCGGACATCAGGGTCTGGCCCTGCAGGGAGCAGCTCTGATCCCGCCCTGAGTATAACAGCTTCAGGGAATTCTGGGAGCAAGAAAAAAGAAGCCGCGGAGGGGATCCCCTACCCTGCAGTTGGGGTCAGAAGTCGGTGGGGAGGATCTTGGGGCCCTGGAATCTGAAGGGCCCCCCTACCAGGGGAGGGGTGGGAGACCCTGGGTGGCAGTTAATCTGAGTCCAAGGCCCTCCTGCGTAGGAGGCTTCCTAGCCCCGGGGATCCTGAAGAGGCCGGCTCCCTCCTCCCCTCCACCTGCAGGCCTGGTTCCTACTCTTGAGAGATTCCCTAGGGTGGGGTCCTGGTACTGGAGGTGCCCCGATGCTGTGGCCTCCTGAGTCTCCAGTGAGGATAATGGGAGTGGGGGAAGCCCTGTTCACAGAAAGGGAGCTTCTGCCAGAACAGAGCCTGGGTCTGCTGCCCCCGACCCCAGGTGCACTGGGGCAGGAATGTGAGAGCTAGAATTTGGCTAGAATGCAACTGTGAGACCCTGAGGGGCGAGGATTGGCTGACCTGGGCAGCCTGACCCTGCCGGCCAGCTCTCCCCAGGTGTGCCTGCGTTGAGGTCAATATAAACACCGCTCCAGGCAGCAAGAGCCCCTGCAGCTGGGCCTGACGCCATGTTCTCTGCCCCGTCAGCAGTCTCGGGGCTGGGCTGCTGGGAGGGAGTGAGGGGCCACGGCTCTGTTGGTGGCCCGGTGTGAGTGGGGCTCTGCTGGACTTTCTGCAGGAGTTGCTGGGCTGCCACCTGCTAAAGGACAGGATGTGTCACCCATACCTTCTGCTGGAATTTCTCCCTGGGCAGAGGTGAGGAAGGAAAAACGCAGTGGGGGCCGGGAGAGGAGGGGTATCTCAGGCAGGGAAATGGAAAGCTTCCAGAAGAGTGCCCAGGGCCAGGACCATCCTGGCTGGCCTGCAGGCACCAAGTCGGCCTGCGTGCTGTGGCTGGTGTGACTCCAAGCCCTTTCCTCTAGGCTTTCAAGTCCTTGCACACATTCAGGTGTTTTACCTGGGAAGGGTGGGAACAGTTCAGCAGCAGCTGGCCTGGGGCTCAGCTCACGTTTACTCACAGACGCCTCGGCACCGTCCCCCAGCCTTGCAATGAGGACACTCCTTGCGGGGGAGCTGCTGGCTGCATGGGAGTCGATTCCCCGCCTCTGACCAACTTCAGAATTGTTTACCACTGGAGCAAGTGCCCTGATAGGGTTTTCATCTGTATAACTAGTGGGTTTTTGATTAGCAACGTGAAGGGTGACATCAGAAGTCCTGAATCAGGATGGAAATACTTATCCCCGACAGGTACAGGCGTAAAAACCTGGGGAGGCCGTGTGCAGCCGGCACCCTTAGGGATGGGCTTCTGACTGACCCTTCAACGTTCTGGTGTCCAGCCACTGCTTTAGTATTTCTGAGGCCCAATGCTGACCGTAAGGGTTCTGTAACCCAGCCTCTGTGGGCCTTTAATAAGGCCCGCACTCCAGGATCCTACAGAGCAGGGTCTGTGTGACCATTCTGTGGCTTCTGTAACAAATGACCACAAGCTGGGTGGTTCAAAACAACAGGAATTCATCCTCCCCCAGTCCTGGAGACCAGACATCTGAGATCAAGGTGTTGCAGGACAGAAGTCTCTCCAAAGGCTCCAGGATAGGGTTCTTCCTGCCTTTTCCAGCTTTTGGGGGCTCCAGGCATTCCCAGGCTTGCGGCTGCATCCCTCCCGTCTCTGCCTCTGTCTTCACGTGGCTTCTCCTCTGTGTCTGTGTTTCTCCTCTTTTGTCTCTCATAAGGACTTTCTCAGTTGGATTGAGGACCACCCTAACCCAGGATGACCTCACTTCGAGCTCTTTAACTACATATAGAAAGACCCTTTTCCCAGATATGGTCCTGTTCACGTGTTCTGAGGGGTGCACATCTTTCGGGGCCAGCATTCAACCCATTGCCTGTGTATAAAATAACCCTCATTTTAGGAGATTGCCAAGGCCTCGTATAGACTGGCACAGACAGCAGCCATGTGGGTGCGGTCTGGGCAGAGTGAGGACCCTGGAATCACCTGGAAAGGATGGAGTCCTGGCTGCATTAGGTGAGCTCTTCTACCACGGGGCACGTGGAAACAGCCACTCCACCCTGTCCGTGGAAAGGGACCCAGTGCCGAGTCCAGAAATGGTTATATTGGAAAGCTGGCTCTCCTGGGATTTCATCATCAATAGCATCATGTGACCAATAACTACGGGCTTGGAATCGTTTTCTGGCACGTGATGACAGCACTGTCTCTTTAGGCTCATCCAGCCTAGAATAGGAACGTTTGAAGGAGAAGAGTTTGGGAGATTGTGAAGCTTGGTTGTCAAGGAAACTTCTCCCTTAAACTGAAGGCAGGGCTGGGAGAGCTGAACTCCAGGGACCTTTTAAAGGGGCTTCTCTGAAGCACCATCACCCGAGAGGTGGTATCAGCGTGAGCTGGGGTTTGAGAAAAGTGTGATGAGATGAAGCCTGACTTTCTGTGACAGCTGGGGAGGGGTTTGTAAAGCACCTTGGCTTTTAAGGTAAAGTTTGTTGCTGGAACAAAGTGTCTCCCCAAACTGGGCTGGAGCTCAAGATGTGTCTGTCCCCTTCTTGTGAGAGTCCAGGGCAGGTGAGTGTCAGGTCCCAGGCTCTGGCCCCCTTGTTTCTCCTCCCTGCTTCCAGGTGAGGTCTCCAACCAGCAGGGTGCAGTGACCAGCTGGGCTTCATGCCCTCTGTTGTAGGATGCAGGCTGGCCAAGTCCCTCACCAACTTCACCTGTTTCCCTTGGTAACAGGAGACACTACGCCCCAGCTGGAAGGGGTGGGAAGGCTGGGAGGTGCAGGGTAGCTGTGAACAGGAAAAAGGGAAATGGGTTCTGATGGCCAGCCGCACGGCCCTGTTGTGACGGTCACCTGGACGGTAGCGCACAGACACTGGGTCCTGTGAAGCTTCAGTGCTTTGTGGTTCTGGAAATCCTATAGGAGACGGTCCACAGCAGGTGAAGCTAATGCTCTCAGTGGAGCTGGTGAAGCCCAAGATCTGCAGTTCAGACTGAAGGTGCCGATGTACATACAGGACAAAACCATCTCGTGTGCTTGGACTTCAGGCACGTTTAACATGAATGCAGCCATGTTAATGCCTAGCATCTTCTATCTTGTGCCTCCCCTCAGGGACCCCCTCCTCAGTTCCTGGGGTTCCTGTAACCCACGTACAGGGGGATGGAGAGCGGGCTGTGTCCAGTCTGAGCCCTGAGTTAACCCTGTGGGTGAGTCTGCTCAGGACCGCCGTAACAAATAGCACAGACAGGGCAGCTTGGGTAACAGACCTATCTCCCAGTCCTGGATGCTGTCGGAGATCAAGGTGTGTGCACGCTGGCTTCTCCTGAGGCCTCTGTCCTTGGTGCTTAGACAGCCATCTTCTCCCCAGGTCCTCACGTGGTCTCCCCCTGTGCCTATCTGTGTCCTTACCTCTTCTTGTAGGACATCAATGCTATTGGATTAGGATCCACCCTAGTGACCTCATTTTTACCTTGATCACCTCTTTAAAAATCCCATCTCCAAATACAGCCACATCCTGGGGTCCTGGGGGTTAGGGATTCAGCATGTGAATTTGGAGGGACGTGACTGAGCCTATACCATCCTCCTTAGGAACCAAGTGTGCTTCAGTCCTTCCTTCCCTCAAGTCACACGAGTTGATGTAATGGCTCAAGGAGAGGCCACTCGTGCAGAGTTTGTGTCCCAGCTGGGGAACCCTTCTCTGCTGTCTCTGATCAGGCCGTGGCAGTGCCGGCCCAGTCCTGAGGTGAGCAGTTCTGGGGTTTCCTGCCGTGTCGCCCGGCCTGCTGAGGTGCTCATTGTCAGGGAACTCAGGAGCCAGCAGCCTAGTGGGGATGCCGGGGACTCTCAGGGCCTTGGCAGATGTCTCTCCCGGCAGATACCCTAGTGAAAGTGGGGAAACATTTGGGGGATTACAGGCGGGAGAGAGTCAGACTCGTTTATGCTTCAGAAAGACCAGGTTGGGGTGGGATGTGAGACGCACCGTGCGGGCAGGCAGCTTTGTCAGGCCTGATGGAGGAACCAGGCACCAGATGGGGCTTGGGCCAGGGCTGTGGGCGTAGAGCGGAATTAGTGTGGGAACTGGCCACAGACTGTTGTCGAAATCTCAGCTTCCCTGTGCACTGAGGCCAAACAGAAACACGGAGACAGGGATTTTGGAGGAAGAGAGAGATGGCTTTATGTTTCTGCCAGGCAGAAGGAAAGACACAGCTGGCTAGCACCTCAAGAACTGGGCACCCCCCCCTCCTTGAGAATCAGGGAAAATTTTATGCGTGGGGCTCTCGCAGTCCGGCGTATAGGATGAGGATAAAAGTAGTGAAGGTCTTGCATTCTTCCTTTCCTTTGCATTATTTCAAAACAGTCATAGCTGGCATCAGGCCGCCTGGTAATTGGGGTCCAGCAGTCTGGTAATTGCATACATTTGCCTCTGGTTTATCGGTGGTGACCTCGTTTCTGAAATGCAAAAACTATAGGGGGTGATTTGTTATGAGGGTCGAATAGAATGTAAGTGCTGGATATAATAAGGTTAGGGAGTGAGAGGCAGGGGATGTAACTCACACAGAGTCAGGGGTGATGGGTGCTAAATGTAAATTACATAGTGTCAGGGAGTGAGGTTAGCTTTGAAAAGTACAAATCTAATTATTACAGATGAGTGACAAAGTAAAACAAGGAGTGATGAACACTTTCAGGCCAGGTTATGTTTCTTCTCTAGCCTGTTCGCTGTTCCCTTTGTTTTCCTTGTTCTCAGGGGAAGGAAAACTTCATTTCTACTTTTGCTGCAACAAGACTGGAGGAGCAGATGACAGCCACTGGGGCAAAAGGAGGGTGGGAGCCTGGGAGGCCCCAGTGTTACTGAACAAAACATGGGTCGGCTTGCCCGAGTGCAGTAAAGCCAGTCTACTGACACTGGGTGTGGTGAAGGAAAGTGCAGCTTTAATTGTAAAAGTGCCAATACAAGGAGGCCAGGTGGCTTGTGCTCTAAAACCCCAAGCTCCCTGAAGGATTTCAGTAAAGCAATATTAAAGGCCAGGTGAAGGAGGGGCGTCGCAGGGTATGTGATCAGCTGGTGCACAATTCTCTGGTTGATGGTGAGGTAACAGGCGGTTAACATTATAAATTCTTAGGCGCCAGAAGCTGCGGGGCTACCTGTTCATGATCATCAAGTAGTTAATTTCTTCCACTTGGTGGTGGTTTTAGCATCTGTAAAACAACTCAGGAAGCGTGCATCAGGTACTGTTATCCAGGCACTTCAGAGAGGAGCTACAGCAGAGCATGTGGGGGAGGGGTCTGTCCTGGGAAGGCCCAGTAGGGTCCTGCTCGGTTACACCCGGTGCCTGGGATCGGCAGCCTGGGAACGTGGGGCTGCTCCTGGGTGTGGGGAGCTGTGGGCCCAGTCCTCTGAGGGGCCTGTTAGCCCCCAAGGTGAGATGAGGGTGCAGTGGCTGGACAGAGGCGTCTGGCCTGGGAGAGGGGTCCAGGCTGGAAACGTCACGGGCATCATCACAGGGAGGGAGAGGAAAGGCCAATGGGGGCAGGTAGGTCACAGCAGACTATGTGCAGGTGACTGCGGTCCTGGTGGAAGCAACTCAGAGCCACAAAGGAGTGGCCGTCAGGGGCTCAGCTGCATTCTCCTGTTCCTTTGTAAAACTGCTGTGTCAGAGTTTGAGGCACCGCCAGGAGACGTCAGGGCCCAGTGCTGCCATGGCTTCATCAAAGGGCCCAGGTGGAAGAGAACCACTGCAGGCTCCGCCCATATCCGCACCGGGAATGAACCCCATCGGGGCTCTTGGGCTCACAGACTTGAGGGAACCTCTGTCCTCAGGACCAGTCTTCCTCCCTCTTCTCACCTGCTGGTCAGAGGCCCAGGAACCCCCAACCTGGCTCCACACCCAGGGCCTGGATTCAGAGGCCCAGGAACCCCCAACCTGGCTCCACCCTCAGGGCCTGGATTCTGGGACAGCTTAGGGTAATCAAGACCCTCATGCTCCTTTATCTGCCCGGGGGGGGGAGATGTTGACTGATTATGGAGGGCTGAATGTTTCCAGCAGGTATGGGTGGAAAGATGGGGTGGGAAATTCCTATGTCTGCAGGGTCTTCCCAGCATGAAGATCTGTGTGTTTTCCCCGGCCAGTCAACATCCTCCCAGGAAGCCTATATCCAGGATTACGAGGGCAGAGGCTCTCCCCTTGCTTATCTGTAACTTCCCACTCCCACAGCAAGGCTGTGGCTGGCTCCCTGGCTCCCACCATCTGCCATTTGTCTGCATTGCTCCTTTCCAGGTTACATGTGCAGAGGTTTCAGAATTGTTAGCTACTACACCCTGGAAAGAACTTCCTAGAATAAAGCCCACTGTTTATATATGGTCCATTTTGCCTTTAGTCTACAGATCCCATTCATTTCCAAAGGTGACTTAGGTCAGCACCTTTTATCCCATCCCGTACAGTGAGTTGTTTCCATATATTTCTAATACAGTTAGATTCTGTGACATTATGTATTCCATCCTCCAACATTCCTACATCCTAAATAACTAAATTTGAATAGATTATGATTGGCCCCTTGGGCTATGCACATCTGTGGGCTTAGACAAATGCATAGTGACAGGCACCCACCCTAGAGTATCACGTGGACTACTTCAAACCCCCACCCCATGATCTGCTTATCATCTACGTAGCTTTGCCTTTCCCGGAATGTCATCAATGGGGTCATGCTGTGTGCAGCCTCCGCAGACTGGAGTCTTTCACTTAGCAGTGTATACCGAAGATTTATCCATGTCTTTCCATAGGTTGGTGGTGCATTCTCTTCTGCTGAGTAGTATTCCACTGCACGTGTATGGGAGGAAGAACAATTTTCCCTCTACTTTTCTAGGTTCTTGGTTGAGGCCGCCCCCGCCCCTGTAATAAAAGACAGATTACCAGGAGAAAAGCCGAAGTTTAATAACATGTATACCTTCTGAATACAGGGGGGATACCACGGGAAACTGAGTCAGGCCCTGAAATGACCAAAACCATCCCCTTAAATACTGTCTTCAGCTAAAAACAGAAGAAAGATGCTGGGGAAGTGGGGAAGGCCAGTTATGGCAGCTTATCACGCAAAGCACAGTAAACAAGGGTATGACTGTTTGCACATTTAAGTCAGGACTTCCCCTTTGAAAAGAGTTACTTAATATTTAATTATCCTTCTATTTTTGGTGCAAAGAGGGACATACCCTTATAATTGGAGATTTCCCTGTTGTAAATGTCCTTCATAAAACGGCAATCTCAGTTTTCTGAGATTTTTTTAAAAAATTATTATTTTTGGCTGCATTGGGTCTTCGTTGCCGCGTGCAGGCTTTTCTCTGGTTGTGGCGAGCAGGGGCTACTCTTCATTGCGGTGTGCGGACTTCTCATTGTGGTGGCTTTTCTTGTCACGGAGCAGAGGCTCTAGATGTGTGGGCTTCAGTAGTTGTGGCTCACAGGCTTAGTTGAATTGCGGCATGTGGGATCTCCCCGGACCAGGGCTTGAACCTGTGTCCCCTGAATCGGCAGGTGGACTCTTAACCACTCAGCCATCAGGGAAGCCCTGTTTTGTTTTGTTTTTTTTTAAAGCAGACCAATAATCCTTATGCCAGAGAGACATATTTTGGGGTGACATATTTTACTCGCGTTGACATGGATGTACCCCAATTTGCTTATGCATTCATCTTTTGAAGGATATCCTGATTTCTTCAAGTTTTTAGCCATTATGGAAGTGCTGCTCTTCATAATTGCATCCTTGTTTGCATTTGAACATAGATTTTCAAAGCAGTTGCCTAAATACTGGAAGTATGATTGTTGGATGCCAACATGAGACTTGTTTAGCTTTGGAAAAACTGCCAAATTGTCTTACAAAGTGGCTGCACATGCATCCCCCCAGCTATGAGGGAGAGTTCCTTTTTTTCCTCATCCTCTAGCAATTGGTATTGTCATATTTTTGGAGCTTAGCAGTCCTAATATGTGTGCTGTGATAGTTCATGATTTTAATTTGTAATTCCCTAATGGTATATGATGTTGAGCTTGTTTCTTTTTCTTTTTTTTTTTTTGCGGTACGCGGTCCTCTCACTGTCGTGGCATCTCCCATCGCGGAACACAGGCTCTGGACACGCAAGCTCGGCGGCCATGGCTTACGGAACCGGCTGCTCCGCAGCATGTGGGATCATCCCGGACCGGGGGACCAACCCGTGCCCCCCGCATCAGCAGGTGGACTCTCAACCACTGCACCACCAGAGAAGCCCTTGAGCTTGTTTCTGTATGACTTTTACTGTCTGTATATCTTTTTTGGTGGGATGTCTGTTCAGATCATGCTGTTCATGTTCATGCTGAGAGGAGCCCTGTCTCCTCAGGACCTGCTGGGGCTTTGGTTTCTGGAACACGTTGGGCTGAGTCCACGCTGATGTCCAGGCTTCGGGACAAGCCGGGGTCGAGTCCACACTAACAGGAGCCGGGTCTCCTCAGGACCCGCTGGGCCTTCAGCTTTGGGACACTGTGGGGTCCAGTTCATGCTGACAGGAGCCTGGTCTCCTCATGACCTGCTGGGAGGTGATGCCACTGAGGGAGAAGGTGAGGAAAAGTGGGCAGAAGGTTCCTGTGCGTGGCTGACCGCTGAGGGTGTCTGTCTTCAGAGGACCCAGGAGAGGAAGGGCTTGATCTGGAAAACTGGGTTTTTGTCCCCTCTTGTGTGTGCTGTAGACAGAGTGCAGTGTTGTTCTTTGGCGTGTGGCATCTGATTTTCCCAGCACCGTTTATTGAGGGGACTGTCCCTTCCCTGGTGTATGTTCTTGGCTCCTTTCTTGTGAATTAACTGACCACATACCTGTAGGTTGATTCCTGGGTTCTCTGCTCTGTTCCTCTAGTCTGTGTGCCTGTTTGTGTGCCAATTCCACACTTTTTGGGGACTGTAGCTTCGTAATGTAGTGTGAAATCAGGGAGGGAGACGCCTCCAGCCCGTTCTCCTTCCTCAGAGTCGCTTTGGCTCTTCTGGGTCCTTTGTGGTTCCACACACAGCTTAAGATTATTTGTTCTGTTTCTATGGAAAGTGTCTTTGGACTTTTGGGAAGGATTGCATTGAATGTGTACATTAATTTTGCTAGACTGCATATTTTTTAAAAATTAAACAAAAATTTGGGTCACACCATGTAGCATGCAGGATGCGTGATCTTAGTTCCCCAACCCGGGATCGAACCCGCACCCCCTGCAGTGGAAGCACAGAGTCCCAACCCCTGGATGGCCAGGGAATTCCCACCATAGAATGCATATTTTCACAGTATTTTTTTTTTTTTTTTGTGGTACGCGGGTCTCTCATCGTTGTGGTCTCTCCCGTTGCAGAGCACAGGCTCCAGAAGCACAGGTTCAGCGGCCATGGCTCACGGGCCCAGCCGCTCCGCGGCATGTGTGATCCTCCCAGACCGGGACACGAAGCCGTGTCCCCTGCTTCGGCAGGCTGACTCTCAACCACTGCGCCACCAGGGAAGCCCTTGTTTTGTTTTGGTTTTTTGCGGTATGCGGGCCTCTCACTGTTGTGGCCTCTGCCATTGCAGAGCACAGGCTCCGGAAGCACAGGCTCAGCGGCCATGGCTCAAGGGCCCAGCCGCACCGCGGCATGTGGGTTCTTCCCGGACCGGGGCACAAACCCACGTCCCCTGCATCGGCAGGCGGACTCTCAGCCACTGCCCCACCAGGGAAGCCCCTCCATTTATTTTCATCTGTTCAGTGTCCTCTATTAGTGTCTTCCAGTTTTCAGTGTGCTGGTCCTTCACATCCTTGGTTAAATTTACTCCTAGTTATCTTTTTGGATGCAATTGTAGTGGGATTTTTTAAAAATTCTTTTTCTGATGGTTCATTATCAGTGTATAGAATCACAAATGATGTTTGTGCATTGATTTTTCTTTTTTTTTTTTTGTATCCTGCAGCTTTACTGAATTCATTTTTTAGTTGTAACAGTTTTTTGGTGGTTGAATGTGGAAAACTAGAATTCAGAAATCCCACTGTTTCATCTACATCCAGGTCATCCACAGCACCCAAAACATAGTGGCTCCCAATATAATCTTCCCATGGTGCCTCTTGTAGTATGTGGACTCCTACAAGGGTGATTAGCATCCCCACTGTGGGCGAACTGGATCTGGGTAGGGCTTGGCCTCTATAACAGAGTTTGATGTCTGTATTTCTGGCATGGTATGACATGGTTGTTTTGATAAGTACTTTATTTTCTAGTAAATTTCAAGTATATCAAAAAGTTTAAATAGCAGTATAAAGTTTTCCACCTTCACAAAATACTCCAGTTTGTTTTACCCTGTGAGAGTGGGAGGGCTACTCTCCCAGGGAACCAGCACATAACCCCAAAGTTATCTGTAAACATGTGAATAAGTGGCTGTTTTAGATTTTTTTTCTCCTTTTTTGTTATTTTTTAAAAATAGCTATTTAATATCTTATATCATTTCATTTTCCCCATATATTATTTCAGAAGTTTTATACTTTTTTCTCTTTTTATAGTTATCCTAGAAATATCATGCATCCTTGACTTTTCAAAATCTAAAAGTAACCAGTAGGGCTTCCCTGGTGGCGCAGGGGTTGGGGGTCCGCCTGCTGCTGCAGGGGACACAGGTTCGTGCGCCGGTCCGGGAGGATCCCACGTGCCGCAGAGCGGCTGGGCCCGTGGGCCATGGCCGCTGGGCCTGCGCGTCCGGGGCCTGTGCTCCGCAACAGTAGAGGCCGCGGTGGTGAGAGGCCCGTGTACCGCAAAAAAAAAAATTTAAAAACTAATAAAAATAACCAACATCTTTACCTTCCTCTTAGATAATACAAGAACCTTAGTAGTTTAATTTTATTCAGCCCCTCATGACTTAACATGTTATTATTATGTAGTTTAATTTTTTTTTAATATTCTTACAAGACAGAAGGAGACCTGTTTAGAATTGTTATTGTGTTTTGCAGTCAGTCCTTTTTTATATTTCCCACATTTTTGCTACTTTCTCTATTGTTCATTGATTGTTTTATCTTTTAGACCATCCACCTAGGGCCATTTTCCTTCTGCTTAAAGTCTATCCTTTAGAATAGATGAACTCTCTTAGTTTGTGTTTACCTGAAAGTGTCTTTGTTTCACCATCACTTAAGGGAGATGTTTTTGCTGAATATGGCAGTTTAGGTTGGCAGTTATTTTCTTGTAGCAATTTGAAGATCTCATTCCTCTGTCTTTTGGTTTCCATTATTGCTATTGAAAAGTCACCTGTCAGTCTTTCAGTTCCTTGTCTCTGGCTGCTTTAATATTTTTCCCTTTGTTTTTAGCTTTCTGCTGTTTCACTGTATCTATATTTATCTTGCTTGGGTTTATTTGGCTTTTTTAAGTCTGTAAATTGGAGGTGTTTTGAAATGTGTTTATTGACTTATTCATAATTCCTAAACTGTGAATTTCCATTTTTATGTTCTGTTGATCTGTTTGTCTTAATGTATAAATAAATCTTTTATAACCTTCATAGTAGATATTTTCTCCTGGTCTTTTGCTTTTCTTTTCCTTTGTTTCCCACAGTTTCCCCAACAGACTGCATTGCCAAACTCGTGGATTTTTGATAATCTGATAAGTGAAAAGTGAACCTTGACAATAAAACTCTGGAACTGGTCTTTTGAGAGGAGTAGGACTGCAACTACTCTTTCAGTTTTTTCATCGTAATTGGTCTATTCAGATGTTTCTTCCACTTAGACCAATGTTAGTAAATTATATTTTTATAACTTTCAAATGTATTGGTATAGTGTGTGATAATTTATTATTTTAGAAATTTTTCCCTGTATTTGTGGTTAGCCTCCTTTTGTTGATATTTAATTTTTTCTCTTTATTGATTATATTTGCTAAAGGTTACTTATTCCAAAAGAACCAGTTTGGGGACTTCCCTGGCGGTCCAGTGGTTAGGGCTTCACCTTCCAATGCAGGGGGTGTGGGTTCAATCCCTGGTGGGGGAGCTAAGATCGCACATGCCTCATAGCTGGCGGGGGTGGGGGGGGACAAAAACCATAAAACAGAAGCAATATTGTAACAAATTCAGTAAAGAGTTTTTTAAAGAAATGGTCCACATTAAAAAAAATCTTTTTTTTAAAAAAAAGAACTAGCTTTTGGTTTTTATTGTTTAACTCAATTGGCCTTTTGTTTTTAAATTTGGCCTCTCTTTTTATTTATGAATTTTCTAAGAAGTGTCTGGGGCATACTTTCTGTTTTCTCTTAAGAATTGAGTAACACTTAATTGGATAACTAAATCCCTTGGTAATATTCTGTGTTAAAGACTCTGCCCTCCTTGGTACGGTGAAATAGACCCTGTTTAGAACCTTTGGGTACACCTGCTTCCTCATTAACTATTCAAGACCCCAACTCCTGAGGCCTGTTTTGACCAGTTGAAGCACCTGCTTCACCCTGTGGTTATCCTCCACTTCTCTATGAGCCACCTTTAGTAAATAGGCCTATTCTCTGCCCAGGGCATTTGTGATGGGATATATCTAGGGGTGGTGGTGATTAAAAAAAAACCATTGTTATGGTATGGATTAGATGTCACTTTCCCTTTTGTTATATGTGATAATCAAAATAATCTAAAGCAGGTCTTAAAATGTAATTGACCCTGAGAGAAATTTAGTCTTAGGATTTTCTTGGAAGAAGGACAAAACTACTTAACAGTATCTTTGTAGTGTATAAATACAGTAATGAGTTTAATGCAGCCATTCATTGCAGGCTGATAGTTTAATGCTGAAGCACAAATTAGTAAACGTGGTTTGATGAGCCAGAGCAAAGGCCGGTTCCTTTATACAGATGTCTGAAAATGGCACCATATCAACTTCGAAGTGATTCTAATAAAAAGTGCATAATCTTGAATATGGAAAGTATGTTCTCCAAAGAATCTGTTGACTTTTTACACAGCATAGCAAGAAAGAAAACAAAATATGATATAAGATTATAAGCATCTGTCTGATATATAGAAATCTTTTTTATAGTAGAAATGGATTTTGAAAATGTTCAAACAGTCTTCAAAAATTGAATATTAAGTCTAAAAGTAAGCCACAGTTAAATGAAACAATCATAGTACAAAGGGATTTTTAGCAATGGAAATAATTTTTTTTTACTTTTGAATTTTCTTTATATTTTATATAGCAGGTTCTTATTAGTTATCCATTTTATACATATTAGTGTATACATGTCAATCCCAATCTCCCAATTCATCACACCACTACCACCCGCAGCCAATTTTCCCCCTAGCAATGGAAATAATTTTTTAAAGTTTTTAAGAAGAAGGCAGTTGCTCTCCCATTGCATATGTTAAATATGCAGAGTGATTTTGCTATTTTCAATAGTAATTAATCTACGTGATTCTTTATGAATTTAAGTAATTTCCTTTGTGAGTTAAGGTCTTCCTGTATGTTTTCTATTTGTACAATACCATAGCGGCAATGATTCTCTAGGAGCTCCTGATTAGTTTTCCGCTAGCAAGTGCAGATACGGTCCAGGAAATGCATATGGATGTCTTAGATTACTTGGTTAAAACATAAGCCAAAAGGAAAGACGTCCTTAGATCAGGCCAAACACCACACACACACACACACACACACACACACACACACGCACACACACACTCCAACTTTATTTTTCATGAGTTTTGTTAGGGCTGTGTGGCTTAGTGGGAGGGACAAGCACCCCATCCCAACCCTGGGTGCTGGTATCAGCATCTCCTGGGCATATATGGAGTATCCAAAACCATATTCAGTAGACCTTTTATTTTTGTAAATTACAGAGCAAAGCCCCATGAAACTATAATCAGCGAGTTTACTAGACAATAATGGGAAAGCTTTATAGCAGCGGTGAGTTAGAATAACTTGGGGTCACTGTGGTGAAAAGACATGGATTTCGGTTTAGGTCTAGGATTTGCAATCCAGAATGGTTACTGAATAACCTGCAGGCAAGACCTTCGAGGGAATTGAAGCTTGGAGCGATCGTTGTAAAATAACAATAAAACTGTCCACCTAAGAGTATTGGGAGACGTCAGAAACAGGGAACTGAGGACACTCTGCTTGTCCAGCCCTCGGACCAGACTGCGGCTCCCCGAGCCGGCGCACGGCCAGGTAGCCTGGCTGTGCGCGTGTGCGCGGCTCGCGGTTCGCCACCCGCCCTCGTTGACTTTTAAAGGCACAACCCGCGCCGCCCCCGCCACACTGGCTTTCGCTGGCAGGAGGGGGCCGGAGGGGCCAGCTGGGCAGAGGGACAGCCCCCTCCGCCACACGCCATGAGGTGAGGAGGAGGGGCCGGCCCTAACCCCCACCCAGCCAGGGGCTCCTGGAGACACCTGCGTCTGGGGCCTCCCACCTGGCCGGTGAGCTGCCTGCCAGACAACTGGGTGACGAGGAGACTGGGAGAAGGGACGGACTAGGTGTCCCACCTTCAGGGGGCTTTGGGGAGTGAAGCTTTGGTGGGGCCGCCGAGGTAGGTGGTGAACAAACGGTTGTATGTACTTAAGGGTTTACGGAGCGCCTTTGCCTCCTGACTCATGGGATTCTGCGAGCGTGGAGTGGAGAAACCCTTGCCGAACTGCCAGAGAGATGGCATCACTCTTTACAACTCTTCTGTGTGTGTAGACTTACAGTATTTTAGGAAATCTTTTGAATTGTAAAGCAGTGATTCCAAATGGACTTTTGCACTTCAAATAATAGCAAGGGTATCTTGGTTTTTACTCTTTCTGTGGGTGATTATCTTGACATTAGAAAACATTTAAACTTTTGTACATGGTAGACTTTTTTTAATTTAAGAAATTTTTAAAGTTTAAAAATTTTTAAGAACTTAAAAATTGTTATAAAAATCATACATTTCTCATTCTGTAGTATTTTCTATTTTTTAATAGAGAAGCTTTATCTTATGGGTCTCTTACTGTTTTGGCTTATGGGAAATGCTATTTCCATTCATTTACTTTGTGTTCATTTTAAAAACTAACTTGCTACTACTTAGGGCCATGGAAGATCTTTTTTTCCAAAATGAAAATAGCTTTAGTTCCCCAGATTATATTTATGCTTACGTAAAATTTCAGATAATACGTAAAGCTGTAAAAAGAATGAAACAGGAATTACCTGTACTTGACCTACCCAAAGATAACTTGGTAGAGCGTTGAGTACTGTGGTGCTAGGAGCTCTGCTGGGTACTGAAGGTCTTTGTGAGCAAGACAAAGAGTATCTGCCTCTGTGGACCTTACATTCTGCTGGGGAAGATGGACACACACACACACCCAAAAGTAAATTGACAAAATAGCTGTATGTTGTAATGAGTGATTTAAAGAAAATACCTACTTTAGGCGGGGTGATCAGAGGAGGTTTATCTGAGGGAATAACTTGAGATTTCACTCAAAGAAGAGAGGGAGCTAAGCCGAGGGCAAAACAGGAGAGCGAGCGTTTCAGTCAGAAATAACAGCAAGTGCAAAGGCCTGAAAAGAGCAAAGAGCTTGAATGGAAAGACCAGGGTAGCTGGACCGTAGTAGTAAGCCAGAGGAGGGAGGATCAGGTGAGGTGGAGGAAGCAAGCAGGGGTCAGATTTCACAGGGCCATGGCAGGGAGTGTGTGTTGTATTCTGGGGGCAACGAGAAGCCGCGAAGGGTTTAAGTAGAGAAGTGAAGTGATTTGGAATATGGATTGATTCATTCAATACATGAAATGTTTATTGAAACCTTACTGTGTACCAGGCACTGTTCTGGGCACTGGGGTACAGCATGGAAAAGGATAAATTCCTGTATTCATGAAGCTAATAATCTAGTGGTGGGCGCATAATCAAATAAACAAGAAAAACATCAGATAAGCATTATACAGATGATGACCATTGTTTAAATCATAGTATATGTTCTTAAGACTTTGTGTATATATATACATACTTCTCCTTTGTTATCAGCTTTTCTTTCCCCTAAACAACTTATGGTAGGATTTTTTCTGTGTTACATTAAATGAACAGCTTTCTTTTATTTGGAAGCATCAATTTGTTTTGTAGATTAAGTATGGCCAAAATAATACTACATAAATGAAAAAGATACTGTGCAGCAACAAAAACTTATCTAAGTCATCTGTTTGGAAAGAAGTATATAGTAACTTCCTTTGGACAGTCTGACATGTGGCTCTCCTGCCTCATCCCATGTTCCAGCAGCCCCTCATGATAACTTTGACCTGTTAATGTGGTTAGTTAAATTTATGGATTTCCTATTTATTGAACCAATTCATACATTCCTAAAATGTACCTTAATTGACTTCTGTTATTATATTAGTGTCCTGATGGATTCCCTTTGCCAATACATATATTTTAGGATTTTAGTATCAATATTCGTGAGATCTATAGTTTCCTTTCTTAGTATTTTCTTTGTCAGATTTTGGTGTTAGCATTTGACTGCTTTATAAAAAAAATCGGGAAGCTCTTTTTCTGAGTTTTGGAACAGATTAAATTGCATAAGTGTTATTCTTTCATTTAATTATCAAATACATATTTACTGAACATTCACTGCGTGCCAGGCATTGGGCTGATGCTGGGTAATCACAAGTAGACAAAACAGACATGATTCCTGTCCTCATAAGGCTTGGTTTATTAGGTAAATAGACATTAGTGAAATAATTATGATTATGTAATTATAAACCATGATAAATGCTCTGAAAGAAATCGTTGAAGATCTACTTTGACTGTTCTTTTCATGTATTTGAGTGAATGTTTATGGCGTTAATACACACTAAAAATTAATTCTTTTAAAATTAATATTTGTTGAAGATTTGATATGTAATTAGTTCTGTGATAAATACATAAGTAAATAAAATGAGGTCTTCATAATTATAAAAGTTAAAATAAAAATAATGGTGATAGTAGCTACCATGGTGGGTGATATATTGCACATTTTTTGATTGAAGAAATTAAGACTTACATTAAGTAGACACTTCAGTTATGTCTGTGACACCTCCAGTTGTACACTCCTCTGGAAATTCCACTAAGATTATAGTAACAGAGTAAAGATATAAATCCACAAAGATCAAGAGAGTGAGAAAGGAGAAGATAAATGAAATCAGTATTTGGGAAACTACAAAAGAAGGTGGTCAATTACTAAATGATTTAGTGGATTAGAGAATGCTGAAGGCTGAAGAGAGGTAAGCCAACAAGAGAAGCAAGCCGATTCCCTCCACAGAATCTGGAAAAGGCTCAGGATTTAGAGGTACCAAGTACTTCTCAGGGCAGGAATATGGGTGGAATAGAAATAGAAGTATCTGTAAACTGTGGTATCTTTAAAAAGAAAAGAGAAAATACAACTTACGTAAAAGAAGAGATTCTTTTTTTAAAAAAGGGAGAGAAATTATTCAGGAAGCAAGAAAGGATTAGATAATAAAGCTGAAGAACTCTCCTAAAAAATAGAATAGCCACAACAATTAGACAAAAAGAGTGAGAAAGTATTTAGAAAATAAAGGTCCAGTCAAGAAAGTTTTTCATCTAATCCAGTGGCAGGAAGAAAAATCTATAACGAAATCAGTACTATAGATATGTGGGAGAATCTGGAACATGATACAGTGGGTAGCCAGTGATACCAACAGCCAGTGTCATTGAGATGGGATATGTCATGAAAGGTTTCAGAGAGGTACTGATACCTGAAATCTAAGTAAGTATTCAAATGATAAGCCAAAAAAGGGCACTAGTGTATACATTTTCAGGGCAATAGAAATAGCAAATGCAGAGGTGGAAACACGATACACATGAGGAACTGCAAGCAGTTCATTATTTGAGAAATTCAGTATACTTTACAAAAAACAGCATGTATAGTTTTATAATAGTACACCTTTTTTCAAAAAGGATTTGAGGTAGAACTGTGTGAATATATTTAAGATTCTTTAGAAAAAGTAGCAATATTGATTATATCGTTCATTATGTCAAGAGGGGAGAATTAAATTGGGATTCAGGAGACCAGGATTCTAGTGCAGACCTACCACTAACTTGTTGAGACCTTAGTGTGATAATGTTGTTGACTGCCTTCCCAGTAATCACCTCCCTTTTTCTTCCCTTCCCCCAAACCACAATTTTGTCTAGCTTTTGGGGTGATCCCATGCTTCAGGAGCAGCTTGGGCGGGTGAGAGTGGGGGGCTGTGTGACTCTTAGTTACTCTAAGCTCATTATGGTAATTCCACTCTCTTTGGTTAGTGATTGTTTTAGGAATAAACGTGTGACTCAGTTCTGGCCAATGAGTTGAGAATGGGGTGCCTGCAGAGAGAATTCTGGGAAAGCTTTCTCACCGAGGACAAAGGAAAAGATGCCCTCTCCCTGCCTTCATCTTATTCTAGCTCTGAAGATGTGTTTGAGCCCAGTGTACGGATGCAACAGAGCAGTTTTCAGGCTTAAGGGTTCCCTCCTCTGCTCCTGAAGCTGAGGATTGTTTTTAAAAATATGGTGCCTTTGTTGCTACTCCTTTTCTAAGTTGCAAGTGTAATCTGGTTTGGGAGGGTCTTTACTTCCAGCTCTGCTTTCCTCTTTGAGACCACTGTCACCAGGAGATACAGCCCTTGCTTTCCAAAGGTCACACACTCACTCTAGGAGTATTTTGTGAGCGCATTCTAAGATCTCCAGGCCACCGGGACACTTTCATCATAGAGACTTTTTCTCGTTTGTCTTGATAAAATGCAGGGTATAGCATAGTACTAGGCACATAATAGTCATCACTAATAGTTTTGTTTAATGAAGGGTGAATCAAATATTACTTATGTAGGGGTGGGGAGAGGTTTTATTTGTGTTCTATTTGATTTTATTATTTCCAGCCAGTAGAACATGGGTGTGGTTCTATAATCTGTGCATTTTGAAAGGTTTTTTTCAGTGAGGCAAAATTGATTCCTGTTTATCTCTGCGAAGAAAATTTTCTTTAGAAATTAAAGAATTGGGGGAAAACCACTTCAATCTATGTGTGTTACTACTTCTTATACAGCAAATTTAGCCTTTAGCTCTGGAGACTTGACAAAGAAGGGAAACATTACAAAATTGTACCTAATGCAAACTAGATGCTCAGTAAACATTTATTTATATAGTAGATATGCCTGAAATAGAACTATTCACTTTATGATTTAATTTTTTCTTTTTTCATTTTAGCATTTATGACATTAGCAGAGAACAGGACTATGTCAAGAAGTCCGGGGGTATATTTGGTGCAAATGAATTAAGACCACCCTCCCAGCTCCATTCCCTGTGAGAGAAGACCGAGACAAGGTTCATATCAGAGAAGAGTGGGTATTAAACTAAATGCTATAAGCTATTACTAATGAATCCAAAGCTGCACAGTACAGTTTTTTAGATTTTAATTTAGATCATGTGAAATGAAAGGACTTCTTTAAAAATTCTGTCTTCCAGTAGCTACAGATTTCTTATAATTATTAGTCCAAAATTGATAGGTGATTAAGTTTGCAAATTGCATCAGAAAAGGTGTGTGTGTTCAAGAGAAATTGTCACACTCCTCTATTTGTATTTCTTTGAAATTATGATTTATTTTACTTGATTTTAAATTGAGATATTTTAAATAGTAGAAGTAATACATGCTTATGTAAGAAAAATCTAAATTGTAGTGATATATATAAGGCAAAAGTATAAGTTCTCCTTTTTGTCCACTCCCCAATCACCATTGGTGTATATACTGTTAACGGTTGGATTTCCCATCTTTTCTACATCTTTTTCTGTATACTTCCAAACACGTAATTTTTTATGGTTTTTTTTTTTACCAAAATGACAGATAATACATATTATTCACTCAGTAGTATACAATAGATATCTTTGTACGTCAGTATATACAGATTTACTTTGTTTTTATTTAGTAAGTGCAAGGTGTTTCCCTATTGATGGCAATTTAGGTTGTCTCCAGTGTTTTTGCTGTTATAGGTGTTGGTGCATGGAACACCCTTGGACATATAACCCCTGCACTTATGCTAATATTTCTGAGGAATAGATTCCCAGAAATGGAATGGTTATTTGGTATGCCCATTTAAGTTTTTGTTACTTTCTGCCAAATTGTGTTCTAAAAAAGCTGTATATATCTTAAACTGGCAGTCCTTTGATATCTTAAAGGTAAGGGTAGTACATTTTAGGATTAGGTGATTAAAGAATGGGCTGTTCCTTCAACAACTGTCAAATGACCTACTTAGAGGAGATACAGTATATAGGCATGGAGAGTATTAAAAGGTGTAGGTTGCCTTCTACTAATAAGGGCCTTTAATGGCACATATTGTTGGGTTCTTAGTGTTTCTGTCTCTGATAAGTGCTATTGCTTAGTTCACAAACAGGAGTTGTGGTCATGTAAGTCTGGGGGAGATGGAGAAGTGGCTAGATTCTGTTAGATTACTGTGACACCTAAGTTGTTGACGTTTGTTCATCTCATTATTTGCTTTCAGACCAGATGCTTATAGAATGGAAAATAGATACCTGTGGTATAGCATCAGAAGCTGGTTTATAATTTTTTTATCTCTCTTATTAGAAGTTATAAAGAGAGAAAAAAGTGTCCCGAAATCAGACACTCAGTATCCCTGTCATGGATTTTGAGATGGGGGAGATTGATGCAGGGCGCTTTGAGCAGAATCCAACTTGTTGTGTCAAGCTTGACCTAACTTTTTTTTTTTTTTTTTTTTTTTTGCAGTACGCAGGCCTCTCACTGTTGTGGCCTCTCCCATTGCGGAGCACAGGCTCCGGACGCACAGGCTCAGCGGCCATGGCTCACGGGCCCAGCCGCTCCGCGGCATGTGGGATCTTCCCGGACCGGGACACGAACCCGTGTCCCCTGCATCGGCAGGCGGACTCTCAACCACTGTGCCACCAGGGAAACCCAAGCTTGACCTGACTTTTAAGATCCAATCCACAAATGGCAGAGAAACGTGCCCAAAGCCAGGTGCTACAGGAAAGAATATTAACTCAGTTTTCAGAGCCATTTTGATTCAACTTCAGTTTTTTCCATGTGCTCTTTGTTGATCACTTAAACCGTAAGGGACACTCTTTATGCTTTACAGACAGGTACTTTTCAAGTTACCTTCTTAGATGTTGCTTTAGATTTCTTTGTGGAATAGCCCCCTCTTCTTTCTCTTAATATTCTGATCATCTTGAATGTTAAACTAGAGCATGTGCATTGCTCAGCAAAAAATGAAACTATCCATTTATTTAATGCTCCTCGTTTTGTACGCTTGTTTTAGGCGGTTAAATGAAAGCGCATTGTGTGGGAAGAGACAACGTCAAATGATTTATCAGTAAAATTCTCATTATGTCCTTAATTATAGAGCAGGAAACTTGTGCTTTCTTGAGAGTATAATTGAGGTCATTTATTATGAAGTCATGAAAGATTCAGGGTTTACTGTGGTTTTCCATTAACTTCTCTTTTGATATGCTTTTCCTTCTGCCAACTGTAAAATTATTACTTTTCTAACATATGGCTATTTGGAGAGTGCTGACATAAAAAGGAAGCATTTTTAACCATAAATAAATGGTTTTAGAAGTTACAGTATAAAAGTACAAAATAAGTCATTTCTTACTTGTTCCTCCTTGTTTATTTTAAATCATTACCATTAGTCCTAGCTTTATTGGGAGCAGTACTCCCCACATTGTATTAGATGGGGTCTTTTAAATTGCATTATTTCTCACAGTTTTCAGTTTATTATTGTGCGTTGACGCTCAAAATTGGGGATATATGTAGTATTCAGTACTTGTGAAACTTATAATCTATTAACATCTTGCAGAATTTAGGGAAGTTGATAATCATAGATTGGTCATTTCCAAAGCTATGACAACTTTTATTTCTTTCACTTGTAAGCAACATCTTTCACAAATATTGAGCCTCATGGTATAATTAGATTCTTTAAATATTATATTGCCTTTTAAAAAATTTAAATACTAGGTTTCCAAAATTATAATTTTTAAAGGAATCCTGATTTGCATTTGAGCTAGCTGTACAGATTATTTGTAAAAGGAGTTTGCAAGTGCATAGGCTTCCCAGTTTGTTTTGAGGAAGTAGCTAAAGAAAGCCATAATTTTTAAATTGTTATCACTGGTGTTTTGCTGTTTGAATCTCTTTAGAATATCCATATTTTTCACAGCACTGGTATACCGATATTGAAAGAGAGAAGGTGAAACTGAGGAAAAATCAAAGTCAGATGCAATCGATATAGATCAGATGTGCCAACTTCAGAATATTCTTAAGTGTTTCATCCTCTTTTCTTTCTTTCCTTGCTATTTATAATCTTTTATTTTTGATACGATGAAGTATTATTATCAAAATCATTTTTAAATTACCTTGGGAATTGAAGCATTAGGACAGTTTAGTCCAAATGAATTTTACTGAAATGTTTGTTTTGATTTCTGTAATAGTCTAGGGTTTTTTAATCTGTTGTTCATAAATTAATTTTAATTAAAAAGCTTATGTTTTCTTTAACTTTTGAACTCTAGTGTAATTGGCAGAGTCCTGGTATAAGTAGGAAGCCAGATTAATGTACTTATTTATACTGTAAGGCCCAAACTTCCAGTCTTACATAAATTATTCTCTCTATTATTTACAAATAATCAGTGTGTATCCGCCCCCCCCAACCTTGTTAAAGAGAATAGAGAGGAGGTAAATAGAAAGGAGTAAACAAATCAAATAGTTCAATGTTATGAGAACTCATTAGGCTCAGTTCTTGCTAAGTGAGGACTGGTAAAATCAAAAGACACAAGGGCTCAATCGAGAGAATTACTGGATTGAGTCAGTAGTTCTCAATTAGGAAGCATGCCTCTCATGGGAGGGGCATACCAGCATCTTTGGGATAACACATGGGTATGGTTTGAAGAAAGCACTTTCAAGAAAAGTAATAAAGTTTTATTTTTGTAAAATGATGATTTTATAATACAGCCCATAAGAAGTAAATTTTAATAGGCATGTACAGGCTGGTGAGGAAGCCCCAAAGAAACATGATTTCTAATGTGTTTGCTGAGTGTGCAGTAGTAGGCTCCTTCCAAGGAACCTAACAGACTTCCTTGGGGATTTGGTGAGAAGACAGGAAGGGTAAGTTTATCAAAATGTGGCTTAGGTTTAAAAAAATTTAAGAATGAGAAGCATTGGTCTAAGCAGTTGCTGACCACCAACTTGACACTACAGTTGCATCTGCTTTTACCCAGTGTGGCTACAGCGCCCAGCTTGAAACCAAAAGGGATTTATTCTTGCATTAAAAGTCATTCACCCTCAGTTATAATCCATTTAGGTTATTTTCACATGTGAGATCTTTTAAGATAGTCCAGATATGGTAGCCAAAACACATTGTAAATGTCTTAATTATACAGGAAGGAAATAGATGATTATTTCCTATTATCATAGATGATATATTTCCTGTATCAGTATTCAGTGATATTTAGTGTGCCACTTTTCCCCATCCTTTGGTTATCTTAAACAGTTGCATTATTTTTGTTTGTGTTTTGCAGTTTTTGAGACAGTGTCCTTGAGTTCAGACTCTCTCTTCCAGAGGGCAGTTTCAATTCTCCGTACTTCTTACTTGGACTCTGCATCTGAGCATGGTTTTCAGTACAGTCAAGTGACTGGTGAAAAGTGACATTTTCTTAAATGAGGTGAGGTGCTTGGTACACACTGTGTCTGTTTTATTTTAGTTTTAATGAAAGAGACCCATTATTTTTGATATATAAGCCTAGTTCTTTTTAGCTATCCCATTTCAGCTGAAATAAAAGATCCTTGGAAATAGTCACTTGAAAGGTAATTATAATATATTCTAGGGAATAGAAAAATAATAAATTTCATTAGTCTTTTAGCAGGAGGAATTCAGATGATGCATTTTTAAAAGTTAATTTTCAAGGCAAAATAACATGTTTATAACATTTGATTATTCTCCCCTTATACGGTACAAAACTCTTTACCAAGAAAAAAAAGCAAGTAACTGTACTCACGAAGAACTTCAAGAAACTTACGGGTTTCTTCTGTTTGAAACTGAAAATCAGGTAAGGGAATTCGATCGTAGAAAAGTAATTTTGTGATGTTAATGTACAAAATTAATTATATCATTAAAGTTAAATATTGGTATTTTAGGTCTATAAAGTTTGTAAGATTACCAGTTCATCAGTCTTTTTTGTTAGTTTGGTGGCAATGTAAATGACAGTGAAAGCTTGTCATGAAAGAGATTGGATTTCTACAACTTTCCATAGGTTTTCTTTAGTTTTATCTTGAATACATTTGTAAGCTCGTGGTGAGATTTTGATTAATACAGATTCCTTAAGTATTAATAATGACTTTTAATGGAGTGAATGGATATTTTCTATTCTCGATCATCGTTTAGATAGATATTTTCTATTTCTTGTGGAGGTTTTTCAAGTTTAAATTACATGATTTTGGGGACAAGATGAACACGTTCAGCATTCTAGTTACTTGGAATTGTTTCATGCCTTATTTTGAAAATTGAACATCCATATTGTTGGTTGTACCTAAATTGTGGAGAAGGAAACTACTGTGTGCAGGTATGTCTCCCGAGATGTGTGTGGCTTCTAGATACAGTTCAGCAATGCTAGAGATCTATAATCCAACTTAAAGTAATTCCAAGGTAGTATTTCGGTTGAGGTCATGATTTTTAAAGAACAGGGATAGATTTGCTAAAGAATAATTAACATTACCATATAACTTATGGATTATATAGTAATACTAGAGAGTTTGTTTAACTTCCAAATAAGATATGTTATGGATTCATACTAAAAAAAAAAAAAAGCATTTGCAGAGAAGACATTTTCAAATTTAGTGATTCCCAAGCTGTAATTGAAAAAGAAATCTTCAAGAGAGGACTTATCTGTGAGCTTGTTTAATTTGGTTTTGCTGGTGACATTTTTGTTAACAGAAATAATAAAATTTCACGAAAAAGTTTGAGCTGTTAATATTAACTAAAACACAATTGCCTTACGTAAGCTTGCTTTGTGCCATGAATGCATAGAACGTACAGATTCTGTATTGAAAGTCTGTATATAGATTATAGAGTTATTTCATGGACCCTCCCAAGAACGATATGATAAGCAAAGTACGATCTTTTGTTTAAGGCAAAGTTGGTATGTCAGCGTGGACTCTGTGTTGGCAGCAGTGCTATCAGCACTCTGGGTGACCCAGGGAAAGGTACGTCTGTAAGGAAAAGGAATCTCTTTTACAAGGTGAAGTGGGGTTTAGTTAGTTACATAAGATACCTATGTTAAATGCTAGTTTCATTGATGATAAATAGTGATCTTTGGAAGCAGACCTTTAAACATATAAATGAGCTTTGAGTCTAAGACTTAAGGTTTTCTAATAGGAGTTATCTTTTTTAAAAGGATGGTTGGACTAGAAAAGGTACTGAAGGTATCTTTCAGTGCCAAGAGTTCAGTGCAGTCATCTGGGGCTAGTGAGGATTTCTTCTGAATTATCATAATGGCAGTAGGAACACATAATAGAGGGAACTGACGCACCTTGGCAACTGTGGAATGTGAGGAGTAACAAAGAATCAAATGTAAGGTAACTTACACTGCACTGATATTGTCAGTAGAAGAGAGACACGGAGGAGAGGAAATTGTAGGGAAGCTGTTGAGTTAAAAGAGAAAGGTAATCTTACTGTCAAGAATGTGGATTAGCACTAATTTCTTTAAGCTTCACTTTCCTCATCTGTAAAATAGATGAAACTATCATCTAGATTTGCTGTGAGGATTACATGAGACTGTGTCAAGTGCTTAGCTTGGAGCTTACACCTAAATGAACACTACTACTTCAGTGAGCTAAATTTGAGAAATAATGAGGTGGTCATAAGTGTTTCTGAAAGCTGTCCTGCTGGTGGTAAGAATAGTTGGAAAAGGGATTAGAGCTGGAGGTTGGGGTTCAAGGTGGCAGCGGGTGGGTGTTAGCTGAAGCCAAAAACATTGTTACATGGGGCAGCAAAGATGGCAAGAGCAGAACTTTCAGGTGGTTATGGGAGCAAGGGATGGGGCCACGGGGCAAGGCTAGGAAGAGGGAGTTGAGAGCAGTCCAGGGGATGAAGAATCAGGAGGTGGAGTTTCACAGAGAACAGAAGGCTGTAAGGAGGGGTGTTAGCAGTGTCAGATGCTACAGAAATTGGAGATCAGCACTGAGAAGGATTACTGGGCTCCATGGCTACATTCCTGCTGACCATTTCTTTTAAATAACAACTTTATTGAGATAACATTCACATACCATTCGTTTCACCTGTTTAAAGTATACAATTTTTTTTTTAGCATATTCACTAAAATGAATATGCAGCCATCAGCACAATCAATTTTAGACCATTTTCATCAGTCACTCCCCACTCCCACCAGCCTAAGCAACCAGTACTCTACTTTTTGCCCCTATGGATTGGCCTATTCCAGACATTCCATGTAGATGGGATCGTATATGACCTTTTGTGACTAACTTTTTTACTTAGCTTAGTGTTTTTGAGATTCATCCATGTTGTAGCATATACTTCGTTCCTTTTTTGACTGAATAATATTCCACTGTACCGCATTTTCTTTATCCATTCAGCACTTGATGGACATTTGGTTGTTTCTACTTTTTGGCTATTATAAAAAAATGGTACTATGTACGTTCTTGTCCAGGTCTTTATGTGGACATGTTTTTTCATTTCTGTTGGGTTTATACCTAGGAGTGGAATTGCTGGCTCATATGGTAACTCTGTGTAAAACAAATGTTTTTTTAAACTTACATTCAGCTCTTCTAAAGGACATGAAAGGGGATAAGTTCATAACCCCAATAACAGTTTACCTAAAACCTTTTTTTCCTTCTCCCCTACTCTTTTTAACCCCCCCTTCTTTTCATTATGAAAAATGCTAACATAGAAAAAGTAGAGAGCATAGTATAATATACCTATCACCTACGTTTAACAGATAATGTTTTGCATTATTCTCTTCATTTGTTTAAAAAAGTTTTTTTTTCTGAAAATTGTGAAAGTGAATTACAAGCAAACACCTCAGCTTACATCTCTAAAAATTAAGGCCATTTTTGCGCTTTACTGCAGTCACATGAGTTTATTGTTGATGTTTGAGAGGCTGGCTTCAGTAGGGTGGTGGAGTAGATAGAGGCTGGATTGCTCCTATAAATACACAATCTTCTTCATCACATGTACTGGGGGTAATAATAAAATAGCACTACTGCCTGTGTGTGTTCTATAGTTTTGGGCTCAAATAGAAATGGATAGTTCTGTGTATGAAAGTAATCCTTTATATTACTGTAGTGTATTATAGTTTTAAAAGTTTATGGATCTTTTTAAATCTTCCTGAGAACCCTGTGATTTATGTATCTATACTCATGCCCACCTTGCCCGCTTAAGTGACATACTCCTCAGTCACATGGTTATTATTAGCAGTAAGTGAAAAACCTGGAACTGGAACCCAATCTTCTGGCCACAAGTTTATTGCTCTTGTCTGCTATATCCATGTCCTCACCATTGTCTTTTATGTTTCAAAAGAGATACTTCAGGAATATCTCTGAAATGTGTCCTTTCCTCCTTATTCTCACTGCTGCTGCCGGGTGGGGATCCTCTTCTCCTGTCGTAACTTAAAGGAGTCTCTCCCCTCTTGAGACTCACTTCTCTATTAAGCTGCAGTGGGCTGTGATGTGGCTACAGTGGTGAACAAAACAGATATAACCCCCGCCTCCCTGGAATTCACAGCCCAGCAGAATAAGCTGCTTGAAGGCAGGACCTCGTTGTATTTCCCTTTGTGGCACTGCTGCCTGGCACACAGCTGCAGTGTAGTAGACCTCAGCACACATTCTTAAATATGAGTACTTACTGAGATGTTTTGCAAAAAATAACTTGAGAATCAGATTACTATAGGCCTTTTCACTGAATGATTGCATGGAGAAAAAACAGACTCACGAAGACTTTTCCAAACATGTGATACTCTTATCCCTTTTCACTTACCATACCCAAATAGAAAATTGGTTGTCGAACAGATGTATTGTATCTTAGCTCTAATGTTTCCATACCTTTAGAATATCTCAAATAGTTTTTAAAAGGTAAGCAGTTTCAAAATAGTTTTTTAATGTTAGCATTTATTTGTCTTTTGTGTTGTCTTGTTCAGTTAAAGGTAACCCATGTGTAAATAATCTTTTTAAAGTGTAAATTAATCTATTTTTATACTTTTATAGGTGTATACATTTCCAAATACTCAGACTATCTTCATGCAAGACCTTGGTATCATGGGAAGTCTGGTTATGTTGTAATTTTTAATCTAATTAAGGTAAAGACTAAATGTGCTTCTATGTAATTTTTCTTTTAAAAATGAAAGATTATCAGTCTGTGATAATGTTCTTTGCAGATCATTTGCTACACATAGTCCTTGCCAAAGACAGCTATCTAAAGTCAGAGAAAATAACTGCTTTTTGCTTTCCTTTACGGACAGAGCTTTTTTTAAATTCATTTTATAGATGATCTATGAATATGTTTTTTTAAAAAAAGCTTCAAAATAATACAACAGGTATTCAGTGAAAAGCTTTCCTCTCACCCTGTCCCACAATGCCACTTTTTAAATAGTAAATGACAGAAAACGAGTAGCTGCTTATAAAGCAGTGTGATTTCAGTTATAAGAGATGAATTTAGAAAGCAACATTCATTGATTTAAGTTGTCAAAATGAGAAACCTTTATATATTTTTTTAACCCCTAAAACATTGAGACCTTGTTCACAGTTTCATGGGGCACCTGCAACTGATGATCTCAGAAATTTTTAAATGCCCTTAAATAGTCCAGTATAAATGAATCACGCAATTAGAATTTTCACTCAGAGAGTAGGAAAACTCTAATTTTAGAGGTTGGGGGGCTTTTTGAGGACATATTCTGTGGTCTTGTTTTGGTTTTGCTTTTGTTTTAGCTTTCCTACTATCTTAAGTTCTTTGGTTATAAACGTAACACTACTGATTTTTTTAAGAGTGTGAACTCTTCATATTCCAAAACTTGTCCCCAAGAACTGGAGGGAAAGTAGCATTGCATTGGCTCATAGTCACTGCTTCCCTCCCTTACTCTTCCCTCTCCTGCTCTGTGATAAGTGCTGTAGTTCTGCCGCAGACAACGTGCCTGTCAGCTCAGGTAACAAACATTTTTTGCTTATGTCAGATTGTGCCTCGCCATTGGTTTCGTGCCCCCGTATCCCACCCTGTCTGGTGGATACTGCTGTTTAGTTTTTGCCTATGTGCTCTCAGTCTTCCTTACTTTACTGCTTAGAAGCCAGCCCTGCCCAACATCATAAGCTGTTTGATGGGGAGAGAATACAGGTTTTGATTGCTCACTGAAGTACCATTTATATTATTTGTCTTCTTAGTATTGCCTTTGGTGGTCCTGTTGATGAAGAGGCGGGACCTTGACAGCAAACATGTGTATATGTTCTTTATTAGGCTACTTTTAAATAAATCCTAGAGTCAGATTATTGCTATTTGAAAACATTTGATTAGTCTTAATATTTTCATTCTAGGGAAGAGTCAAGTTTGTGTCTGAGAATTATACAACTAACTATACCAGCCCATCTTCTGGCTATGATTGCCACGTGGCTGTAAGTACTAACAAGTTTTCTCACAAGACAAGTCAGTTTCGCACCTTTGAACTGAATCAGGTATAGTCACCTGGGAATAAATCATTTCTAAATCTAAGGAGTTAAATTTTGGGGTTGGGTAGGGTTGAAATAAACTTGATGCACGTGGAATTCTGTAGTATTACCCTGATAATACTTATTTTGCTTCTTTCGGTATTACCTCTATGAACTTTCAGGCAGCACTGTTATTGAGCGACCCAGACAGATCTGTCCTTATGTGATTGTAGCTTTTCAGTACAGGGAACCTAAAAAGATGGCAGCACCAGCTCATAATCATAAAAGCAAGTAAGTAATTATGTACATACTTTGTTTTACTGGATTTCTTTCCTTTGCTCTTATAAAATATGCTTCTTTTTTTTCCCCCTAGACTTGAACTCAAAGAAGATGGTAAGAAATTATTTAATTGGTTCTTTTAGCTGTTTCTTTAAGTAAATGTTTTGTTCATAAATAAAATAATCAGTTTCTTTCTTACCCTCATTTCTCACAGTTCTCATCTATCCATGGAAAGGGAAATTAATTATTCAAGGCTGTCTGATGTGTGATATAACTCTTTGGTCCTCTTACGGCACATTGGTTCCAAAACAACTGTAAGTATTGAATAAGTGCCTTTACTGATGCTTGTATAATTTTTTGATTCTCATTTTGAGGTCTTGCTTGTTGGCACTGGTGTGAAATACAGCAACTGTACTTGGTTTTAGATTACTCCTGGGGAGATGTATAGAGCACAGGGCCATGACACAGGAGACCTAAATTCAGATATAAATCTGACCGTTGCCTTGAAATAAGTTAGTTTTATAATCTTTGACAAATCACTTTTTATATTTTAGTATCTTAATCCATTTATGGGAAAATGATCTCTCAGGCTAGATTAATTTACTTGATGCTAGAAGTTTGACTTTCCCCAAGAAACAACTTGGACTTGCCTAGATAACAGATGCAACAGATTCTAGCCACTGAATTCTATTAGAATCTTTATAAGGTTTGCAGTATCTAGCTTTTTAATTTTCACACGATTTTCCTAGACTAGTATTTAGAGTAGCCTTTACATGTATTTACATTATGATGAATTACAGTACTTGCTTCTGCAGAGAGAACTGTGAAGGGCATCTTGTGATATCTTTTTGTTTAATCTATTCTTAGTTTGCACCCAAAACTGTTGAAAGTTAGACATGCTTTAATTGAAAAATAAAATGAAAACTGGTGTGCTATTAGAAATCATTTACTTTCTACTGGCCTTTTTTAAGAAGAGAGAGGGAATTTATAGCCCATAGAATAAATTAAGGATTCTGTGAATAAATAAATGGGAGAGAAGGGAAAGTTCTTTCTCACTGTAGAGTGCAACTAATAGGTATAGAAAGAGCGATGGAATTTGGAAATCACATTTTGGCAACATCATAATAATCAGTGGAGGCTTGATGTAGTAGGTGAAAGTTTGATGGTATTTACATATCTCGCAAAGGAAAAAATAAAGACTTTACAATGGAAGAAGCTACAGAGACCATCTTAACTAAGTGGTTAAGTTAATGTCACCAGGAGAGGAATAAACATCATGTGCTTCCTGATACGATGCACAGAGAATAACACGATATCAGTCTGTGGTGCTCCTGCCAATCTAATCAGGAAGAAAGGTTAGACATGCCCAGATTGAGGGACATTCTGCAAAATAAATGGTCTATATTATTCAAAAATATCAAGGTCACTGAAGATAAAGACTCAGAGATTGTTGCAGACTGAAGGAGACTAAAGAGACATACGTAAATGCAATGTGGCATCCTGGATTGGATCCTGAACCAGAAAAAAGTACCTTCTTTTGTTACGAGGGACCTTAGTGAGACAGTTGGCAACATTTGAATGAGGTCTGTAGGTTAAAAAATTGTCCTGTATCATTGTTAATTTGTTGATTTTTGCTAATTGTTTTGTGGTTATATAATGAAATATTTTTCTTAAGGGTACACATTAAGAAGTATTTGGGGGGAAAGGAGGCATCTGTAAGTCTGCAAGTATTTAAAAATGAGTTTTAAAGAAGGAAAAGGTAGTCAGGGGAAATGATGCAAGTCTGGCTGCGGTTCATCCTGTGGCACTGCATGGTCGGCAGTCCCATATTATCAAAAGTTCTTACGTAGTGTAATTTCTAGAAGATTCTCGTTCCAATATGCATAATTCTTCCACATGTCTGGATATTTTGGTTATAACAGAAATGCATGCATTCAGAAAATGGGAACACATTTGCAGACCATGGTTTATGAGGTCACATACTCAAAAATCTATAATATTTATGAATATGTACATTATTTGATCTGGCGTTTATAGATTTAAGAATTTTTTGTGGTTATAATATTTTTGTTTGCTTTATATTAGAAAGCCAAAACTTATGAAGCTGTAGTTTCAGTGTTTATTACATTACATGATATTGTTATTTTGTTTTTTAGACCACACGAACTAGAGTTTAAGTATGTAATGAAAGTGTCGTCTTTGAAAAACAGACTACCAGAAGCTGCTTTTAGAAAACAGAATTACGTGGAGCACAAAGGTCTGTTCAGATGTCATGGTACACTGCATGTCCTGAGCTCTGTTCCAGTTCTTTTCCACCCTCTCTTTCATACACACATGCACGCGTGCATGTGCACTCTCTCTCTCGCCCTCTTACTTCTGTTTTCCCTTAAGTACTTCTTAAAAGGGTCTTTTGTGAAAGGTGTAGAGTAGCTCTGTGATTCAGTTCTTGGGAGGTTCCCCCTCTACCTACTTTCTGGAGAGTTTATATCGTAAATGGGTGCTGAATTTTCTCAAAAGCCTTTTCTGCATCCATTGAGATCATCATATGGTTTTTATCCTCCAATTTGTTAATATGGTGTATCACATTGATTGATTTGCGTATATTGAAGAATCCTTGCATTCCTGGGATAAACCCCACTTGATCATGGTGTATGATCCTTTTAATGTGTTCTTGGATTCTGTTTGCTAGTATTTTGTTGAGGATTTTTGCATCTATGTTCATTAGTGATATTGGCCTGTGGTTTTCTTTCTTTGTGACATCTTTGTCTGGTTTTGGTATCAGGATGGTGGTGGCCTCGTAGAATGAGGTTGGCAGTGTTCCTCCCTCTGCTATAATTTGGAAGAGTTTGAGAAGGATAGGTGTTAGCTCTTCTCTAAATGTTTGATAGAATTTGCCTGTGAAGCCATCCGGTCCTGGCCTTTTGTTTGTTGGAAGAATTTTAATCACAGTTTCAATTTCACTGCTTGTGATTGGTCTGCTTATATTTTCTGTTTCTTCCTGGTTCAGTCTCGGAAGGTTGTGCTTTTCTGAGAACTTGTCCATTTCTTCCAGGTTGTCCATTTTATTGGCATATAGTTGCTTGCAGTAGTCTCTTATGATCCTTTGTATTTCTGCAGTGTCAGTTGTTACTTCTCCTTTTTTCATTTCTAATTCTGTTGATTTGAGTCTTCTCCCTTTTTTTCTTGATGAGTCTGGCTAATGGTTTATCAATTTTGTTTATCTTCTCAAAGAACCAGCTTTTAGTTTGATTGATCTTTGCTATTGTTTCCTTCATTTCTTTTTCATTTATTTCTGATCTGATCTTTATGATTTCTTTCCATCTGCTAACTTTGGGGTTTTTTTTGTTCTTCTTTCTCTAATTGCTTTAGGTGTAAGGTTAGGTTGTTTATTTGAGATTTGTCTTGTCTCTTGAGGTAGGATTGTAGTGCTGTAAACTTCCCTCTTAGAACTTTTGCTGCATCCCATAGGTTTTGGGTCGTGTTTTCATTGTCATTTGTCTCTAGGTATTGTTTTATTTCCTCTTTGATTTCTTCAGTGATTTCTTGGTTATTTAGTAGCGTGTTGTTTAGCCTCCATGTGTTTGTATTTTTTACAGTTTTTTTCCCTGTAATTGATATCTAGTCTCATAAAGTTGTGGTCAGAAAAGATACTGGATACGATTTCAATTTTCTTCAATTTCCCAAGGCTTGATTTGTGACCCAAGATATGATGTATCCTGGGGAATGTTCCGTGAGCACTTGAGAAGAAAGTGTATTCTGTTGTTGTTGGATGGAATGTCCTATAAATATCAGTGAAGTCCATCTTGTTTAAGGTGTTATTTAAAGCTTGTGTTTCCTTATTTATTTTCATTTTAGATGATTTGTCTGTTGGTGAAAGTGGAGTGTTAAAGTCCCCTACTATTATTGTGTTACTATGGATTTCCCCTTTTATGGCTGTTAGCATTTGTCTTGTGTATTGAGGTGCTCCTATGTCAGATGCATAATATTTACAGTTGTTATATCTTCTTGGATTGATCCCTTGATCATTATGTGGTGTCCTTCTTTGTCTCTTGTAATAGTCTTTATTTTAAAGTTTATTTTGTCTGATATGAGAATTGCTGCTCCAGCTTTCTTTCAATTTCCATTTGCATGGAGTATCTTTTTCCATCCCCTCACTTTCAGTCTGTATGTGTCCCTGGGTCTGAAGTGGGTCTCTTGTAGACAGCATGTACACAGGTCTTGTTTTTGTATCCCTTCAGCCAGGCTATGTCTTTTTGTTGGAGCATTTAATCCATTTACAGTTAAGGTAATTATCGCTATGTATGTTCCTAGTACCATTTTCTTAATTGTTTTGGGTTTGTTTTTGTAGGTGTTTTCCTTCTCTTGTGTTCCCTGCCTAGAGAAGTTCCTTTAGCATTTGTTGTAAAGCTGGTTTGGTGGTGCTGAATTCTCTTAGCTTTTGCTTGTCTGTAAAGGTTTTAATTTCTCCATCGAACCTGAATGAGATCCTTGCTGGTAGAGTAATCTTGGTTGTAGGTTTTTCCCTTTCATCACTTTAGATATGTCCTGCCACTCCCTTCTGGCCTGCAGAGTTTCTGCTGAATGATCAGCTGTTAACCTTACGGGGATTCCCTTGTGTGTTATTTGTTGCTTTTCCCTTGCTGCTTTTAGGATTTTTTTCTTTGTATTTAATTTTTGATAGTTTGAATAATATGTGTCTTGGCATGTTTCTCCTTGGATTTATCCTGTATGGGACTCTCTGCACTTCCTGGACCTGACTGGCTGTTTCTTTTCCCATGTTAGGGAAGTTTTCAACTATAATCTCTTCAAATATTTTCTCAGACCCTTTCTTTTTCTCTTCTTCTTCTGGGATCCTTATAATTCAAACATTGGTGCTTTTAATGTTGTCCCAGAGGCCTCTGAGACTGTCCTCAGTTCTTTTCATTCATTTTTCTCTATTTTGCTCTGCGGTAGTTACTTCCACTGTTTTATCTTCCCGGTCACTTATCCATTCTTCTGCCTCAGTTATTCTGCTATTGCTTCCTTCCTGAGAATTTTTATTTTCATTTATTGTGTTGTTCATCATTGTTTGTTTGCTCTTTAGTTCTTCTAGGTCCTTGTTAAACGTTTCTTGTATTTTCTCCATCCTATTTCCAAGATTTTGGATCATCTTTCCTATCATTACTCTGAATTCTTTTTCAGGTAGACTGCCTATTTCCTCTTCGTTTGGTCTGATGGTTTGTTACCTTGCTCCTTCATCTGCTACATATTTCTCTGTTTTCCCATTGTGCTTAACTTACTGTGTTTGGGATCTCCTTTTCGCAGGCTGCAGGTTCGTAGTTCCCTTTGTTTTTGGTGTCTGCCCCCAGTGGGTAAGGTTGGTTCAGTGGCTTGTGTAGCCTTCCTGGCGGAGAGGACTGATGCCTGTGTTCTGGTGGGTGGGGCTGGGTCTTGTCTTTCTGGTGGGCAGGGCTGCGTCCAGTGGTGTGTTTTGGGGTGTCTCTGAATTTAGTATGATTTTAGGTAGCCTCTCTGCTAATGGGTGGGGTTGTGTTCCTGTCTTGCTGGTTGTTTGGCGTGGGGCCTCCAGCCCTGGAGTTTGCTGGCCATTGGGTGGAGCTGGATCTTAGCGTTGAGACAGAGATCTCTGGGAGAGCTCTTGCCGGTTGATGTTACATGGAGCCGGGTGGTCTCTGGTGGTCCAGTGTCCTGAACTCGGCTCTCCCACCTCAGAGGCTCAGGCCTGACACCAGGCCGGAGCACCAAGACCAACCATGTCAGCCACACGGTGGGTCTAGGGAGAAACGGGATTTTTCACAATAGCATTTTAAAATAGGAAATGTTCTGTGTTTCTGATTTTCTCCACAGTCTGTTGCCAAGATATGTGCTTCAATATGTATGAGGTGAAACTGTCCAACAAACAAGGGGAAAAAGTAGATAAACTAACAGAGTACATTAAAAGGGAGCAATTGGTAAGAATCATCAGTTTAAAATATTATTATTATGTTTTCCTTAAATTGAGAAATTGATATCTGTTTATTAGTTGGCTCTGCCTAGATTGAATTGTTTTAGCTTGCTCAAAAGGATTTTTTTTTTTTTTTTTTTTTTTGGTCACGCCACACAGCTTGTAGGATCTTAGTTCCCTGACCAGGGGTCAAACCCGGGCCCACAACAATGAAAGTGCCAAGTCCTAACCACTGGACCGCCAGGAAATTCCCTTAAGAGGATATTTATCATTTAATATTTATTGACATGATATGTATTGGCTAACATGTTCATCCCCTTTGTATCTTAGTTTACTTTTTCTGTGTCTCACTAGTCAGTTCATACTCCTGGTTTTAAGTATAGGAGGACAGTTTTTCTCAAATCCTTTTTTGTTGTTGTTTTTGTTTTATGATGGAAGAATTGAGTAGATCCCTAGTATTTCTGCATTAATCAAAGGAGATTGATTTGTGGGATATTTCTTTAAAAGTGACCCTTGTCAACACATAGGTGTATAAAGAAGAAAAAGTTGCTGCTTCTATTGCTTTCATAGCGTAGAAAAGCACGATTCTACTGAGAAATATGTAACATCCAAAGACCTCTCCACTGTGTTAACCAGGGCTCCTCGGTCTGAGGATAGGAGTAGATGCTGACCTTACAGTGAGTGATTCCCAAACATCCCAAAGGAAACAGTGTGCATGGTGGAAGTGAGCAAACAAGTCTGCTCAGCCCTTTAGTGGCACAACGGACTTATCCCCATAGTAGACAGTATGAAACCGGTAAATTAACAGAATAGATAGGTGAGCTGCCTTGGGGGAAGTGTCAGGTAAGATGCTTGAGTTGCATGTAACAGAAATTCAGACTGGCTTAAACAATAAAGAGTTTTGATAGGCTTACTTTTGAGTTTTAGATGGTAAAGCAAGTTCAAGTGCTGTTTGCTCAGGACTCTTTTTCTTTCAGCTTCTCCCTCCTCTGTGCAATAGTTCTGTCCTAGGCTGCCAGTCAGGGCTGCGTGCTTCCTTTTTGCATCCAGAGAGAACCCGTCCTCCAAACCATGGCTTCTGTCCTTAGACCAGTTCCATCATCTGCATGTCTCTCAGCAGCAACTAGAAAGGGAATGGCCCACACTGATTAGTTCAGGCCACTCAGAGCCCACCTTCCAGAACTGGGTGCGAGGTCAGGGCCCCCATTCTGCAGTAAGGAGGTGCAGTGGCTGACACAGGATGCTGAGCAGGTGACCACTGAGTATCGACGGGGACTACAGGCTATGTGTTTTCGAAGTAGTGTAGTTCATTTTATATTTGGAAATTCAAAGGAAGGAAGTTCAAAGATACTTTGAGAAAATGCATTAGTGAAGGGTCTACTTGTGAGTGCTTCTGGTATTGAACTCAGGAGACTCGGTGCCCAGCTTTACTTCACAGTTTGTGTGTTAATTACTTAACAGAAATTACTTATCACATAAGGTCCTTCGCTCTCAGTGCTCCAGGCTGCTTTTCCTGCCTCATTTTATAATGAATAATCTTTCCATATCGGTCTCCCTACCTAGACATCGAGCTCCTTGAGGGTAGGTATCATGTCTTAAGCATCTTTGACACCTTGGTGCCTGGTGTATAGTGGACGAGCAGTAAATGTCCCTTGTACCTACAACACTGGACTTCAAGAACAGTACTGAGGAAGGTCTCTTCTTTAAAAGGTGGTAAAGACATGTATGGCTGGATTTTTCTGTGTGTGAATGGAAAAGGCTAGAAGTAGATATTTCAAAGATTCTATGATTTTTTTCCCCACAAAGGTTAAAATAGGAATTTTATATAGCCCTTTCAGCGCATAATTTGAGAGACTAATAAGATACACTACATATTTGTTTTACGTGCACATATTTTGGAATAAAGGAATGTACAGTTTTAAGCAGATATAGGATTTTACTTTCATCTATATTACAAAACTAAAATTCAGAATAATGTAGCTAATTATTGTCACTTTTACTCTTTACACCGATAAAAAGATAAAACAAGAATTACATCTGTTTGCTGATAAATACCAAAGATATGGGTATATATAACTGTTGATACATTTATTCAGTAATTCTTTCTTGAGTGCTTACTGTGTGCCAGAAGCAAAAAGACAAATTGTCCCTGCCATCAAGGAACTTACAAGACTATAGGAGACAAAAATGTAAACCAACCAATGCATAGGGGCTGTGATAGAAATGTTTGGAGACTCACAATAGTGATTGTTCCTGTGGGTGAAGTTTCAGTCTCATAATTAGTTCCAATAAATAATTAGAAAAGAAGTCTTTTTTTCATACTTGAGTTGTTGAATAATTTATTGATTTATCATATTTGTAGGCTTATGACCTGTCAAGTTTTGAAGTATGTTTTATCACTTTATAAAGTGGTATCTTTTATTCTGTTTTTTTAACTGAGAAATTATTGTATGACATTGAATTTTATCTTTGTTAAGGGTATATAGGCTTTTGAAATGGTGACTAATGGGGAAGAAGAGCTGTTATCTCTGTGATTTAGAATGACAGAAGATGCCACTGAAGACTGTGGTAGAGGGAAAATAGAAGTATTTATTTTCATCTGCATTTCTTATAACCAGGGGACCTAATGATGTTATTTCCTTTTATTACTCATCTCTTAGGAAGCTGTAGAAAGGATTCTTTTAATGGATGGTATCTTCCAGTTTTTCTAGTCCCAGGATTCTGTGATATGTTTTGTATTAAAATGAGCTTAACATGTTAATCATAGGTCTGATTGACCTTGAATTTGTAGTGGCTAAATGGGAACAGAGCGGCTACTTAGCAGTATGAAATGTCCAACATGTCAATGAAAAAAAATGAAAGACGTTGTTTCTGATTGATTTGTTATGTAATTGAACACTATCCTAAAACTAACCCATGATGTTCTAGTTATTTATTATATGTAGCCATAACAAGGCCAAGATTACTTGAATGCTAAGGAGCTTGCAGTTTCTGATACTGGGGACAAAATTGTCCTGATTCCCATAAATACTGACATTTCAAGAATTTTTTTCTTTAACTTTTCATGAGCTTAAAAATCACTGAAGAATGTGGTAGAGGGAGAAGGAGAGAGGAATTGAATCTTCTTTCTTGCTATTTTATGTTTAAGGCAATCGTCAAATGCTTAGAAGATCGAGAATTTTTCATTTTACTTATGTCGTCAGCCTTAATGTCAGAAACAAGTAAGAACAACTTTTTGAATAAATGTTTTTCAGTATGTTTACTTTTATTGTATAAGATCAGCAACCTCACGTTTCTTCTGATTCTCATTCTGTGTAGGTTTTGGAGAGGAGCAGATGGGTCTTCACGGGTTGCATTTATTCCATTCATCCCCGTCAGCAGGTAAGGACCAGGACTGGCAGTTCACTGCACCTGTGGGCCATTTTTCAGTCCTCATCTTAAACTCTCAGCAGCATATGACCCTGGTAACTCTTTTCTTCTCTTAAATAACTTTCTTCCTTTACTCTCCCTGGTCAATCCTTCATCTCCTTTCTTTGTAGGCTTATCCTTTCCTGTCTGCTCCATGCTCAGATATCCACCTGCCTATGGACATTTCTTTCTACTTAAATGTCTCAGATGGTCCTCACATTCAGCATGTCCAAAACTGGATTCATTTGTTATGGAACAACAAGAGCTGGGAGTTGGTTTTATCATAGTCTCCCCGTCAGTAGGACTTAAGGTCCTCACAGAAGCACTTCCCTCTGTCTGGACTACTTGTCTCCTTCCCCCTGATCAGATGATGTTGATCGCCCCCCAAGCCAGAACCAGGAATTGCCTGCTAGGGGCAAAAAATATTGCTCCTGCAGTCTGTAAATAGATATACAGTATATCTGTGGTATTAGAATTTCAGAGGGCAGTTAGGAAACAAAGTCTAGAAAGGCTGTCTTTGGTGGGGGTAGATAATGAATAAAATTGGAGGAGAAGTGCTGGTCTAGCCACTTACCCATAGCTGTCAGGTGTCAGTTTAAATATCACTTTATTTATTCCCATCACCACTCTTCCTTCAATGAGGACCCCTAGGCTTTTCACCAATATAATTTAAATATTTATTTTTATAATTATTTAATGCCTGCCTTTCTTGTATTCTACTGCATCCCTACTGCTTAGCAATGTCAGGCACCTAAAAAGTAATAAATGCTTGCTGAGCAAATAAATAAATTAAAGTAAATGAGTCATTTCTTTTTGTCATATGAGGAAATTTTCCTCATTGTTTTATAATCACACTGTGTATGTTTAAA
Source organism: Delphinapterus leucas (assembly GCF_059928025.1). Taxonomy (NCBI): domain Eukaryota; kingdom Metazoa; phylum Chordata; class Mammalia; order Artiodactyla; family Monodontidae; genus Delphinapterus; species Delphinapterus leucas. The sequence continues at coordinate 1,066,860 of NW_028322289.1, forward strand.
CATGATTTGTATATAGTATTTATAAAGCTACAACCAATCCAAAAAAATTTTTTAATTGATGTTTTTAAATTGTATTCAGCTACTCAAAGCAGAGAACTGCTGGCATTACCTGTTTGGAATAAGCAAAATATTACCAGTTATAATAACATAATGGCGATAGCTGCTTGCATTTTTCAAGCATTTACTACATTGATATTCTGCTAGGCACAATTGATTTCACAGCCCTTAATAGGTATTTTTATTGTGACCATTTCAAAGATGAGGAAACTGAAACTTAAACTTGCCCAAGGTCAAACAGCTGAGCCTGAGCTGGCTTCCAGCTCTGTTCCCCCACTGCCTCCCTCCGTATGCAGGAGCTCTGCCTTTATTCTTATTTTTAGGTGTACACTACCACCTGAATAAGAAACATTAGTTCCTGTACCATTTGGGGTTGAACAGCACAGGATTTCTTTTTGAGTAAACATTGGATTGTTGTGTTCAATGCTCACAGCCTCCTCTAGTTCGTTAAGACACTTTTCTATTTCTGGTCACTCAGAAATGTTCAGTGCTGTGGTTATTTGTTTTAAATTGAGCGACTCTTCGCTTAGCAGACTTAAAAAGTTCTTTTTCTTAGATTTCATAATAGCCTGTTACAAATCGTTCTGACTTCTGCCTTTCCAAATTCTTGAAATAATGAAGTTGTCTAGAAAACTGCTGCTTTATCGTGAACTGTTAGCAGTACATAAGAACTTTGTCATGTTTTATTTTTCCTTTTACTATCTAAATGAACTGCAGAGAAAGGAATTTTTATTTTAATGGCTAGCCACATTTTCCCATTTATTTTTATTTGCCATTCTTTTCCTGATACCTGCTCAAGTATAAATGTATTCAGCTAGGTGTTTCTTAATTTTGCAGTTACTTTTTCGTTAAAAAGAATGGTATACTTCAGTTTAGTAGGCACCAAAGGTCTTTATTATTTGTGGGTTTTTTATTACTGATAAATTACATTTTCTAGGATTTTATTACCTATTTCTCAGTGACCTGACCTTTTCTCTTTTTTCCTGTACTCTTTTCCTTTAGGTTATTGAGTTGCTGAAAAATTAGCATTTCAGTCAGAGAGTGAACCAGGGAGAGGAAGTAAAATACAGACTAGTCAGTCTAGTTACATAATATTAAAAAATTGCATTTGCTAGAGAAGGTGATGAAATATATACCAGTAGTTACCATGAGAGTTGGGGGTTACTTAGGGTTTACTTTCTTTTAGTTCAACTGGTTTGTGTTGTAACTCTAGTTTCTTCCAGTTTTATTGAGATATTATATAATTGACATACAGCACTATATAAGTTTAGGGTTTACCAGCATAAAGATTTGACTTACATACATTATGAAACAACTACCACAGTAATTCTAGTGAACATCCATCATATCATATAGATACAAAATTAAAGAAAATAGAAAAAACATTTTTTCCCTTGTGATGAGAACTATTAGTATTTCCCTTCTTTTTCCTTCTTTGGCTGCGTTGGGTCCTCGTTGCTGCAGGCTTTCTCTAGTTGCGGCTAGCGGGGGCTACTCTTCATTGCAGTGCACGTGCTTCTCATTGTGGTAGCTTCTATTGTTGCAGAGCACTGGCTCTAGGCACGCGGGCTTCGGTAGTTGTGGCATGCAAGCTCAGTAGTTGTGGCTCGCAGTCTCTAGAGCGCAGGCTCAGTAGTTGTGGTGCACGGGCTTTGTTGCTCCATGGCATGTGGGATCTTCCCAGACCAGAGCTCGAACCCGTGTACCCTGCAAAGGCAGGTGGATTCTCAACCACTGCGCCACCAGGGAAGTCCCAGTATTTACTTTCTTAACTTTCATATGTAACGTCAGCAGTGTTAATTATTTTTTATTATGTTGTACATTACATCTCTAGTACTTATTTATCCTATAACTGAAAGTTTGCACCTGTGACTACCTTCTTAAGAGAATTTGAAGTAGGTCATATAAGGTACAGATTAGATACATTTTAAAAGCAGAAGATGAGAATAGAAAAGTAATTCTGCCAACTCTAAATGCCGGTGCATTGAGCCCACGCTGGGCTCCTGGTCAGATGAGATGGAGCTGCAGGCGGGCCTGCCTTCTTCATTCTCACCTGGTGATCCCATCTGAGTGACTCTTTTTTGGTTCTGTGTGTGCGTGTTTTCATATATATGGAGATAATATATGTTCATTAAATGCATCCATAAGTCTTCTATTAATTGCTATTTAGATTACCATTTGAAACACTGTATCATATTTAACCATCCTGTAATTTTGTAATCTAAAGCGTTTTTTCCTGCATGTTTTTGAAAAAACAAGAACTTTGGGTTTTTAATACATGTGTATATATTTTAGGGCTGAAAGACTTGAAAGTTGAAGATGACATCTCATTGAAGGTGGTACCTATTTTACCTGCCCTTAATTGTGCCCTGCTGGAAGCAAAGAAATCATTTTCTGAAAAAGGAATCTGTCCAAACACATTAGTAAAGCATAATCTCCAAGAACTGTACAAGGTGGACAAAAGTCCTTCATTGACTGCTGCTTCTCAGGATGGAATTAAAGAGACTGCATTCTTTGGCAAAGTGTCCAGTGGTTTTGACTTGACTCCTCCAGCTGAAAAGTGCCCTTTACAGTCTTTAACTCAGTTGAGATCTTATTCTTCAAATCCTAATGGGTACATTTTGGAAGTATCTACTGCACTAGACTTATTGGCAGGCTGTCCTCAGTCTCCATGTATTTCAGATGGAATTTGTGACGCTGGATTTTCTTTAGTTATGACTCCAAATGCTGAATTTCACGACTCAGCGGCAGAAGTAAGAAAAGAAACAGAAACACAAAAGAGTTCTGAAGAGATGTTTAAAGCAAGGCAGGGAGCTCTGGTCCCATTAAGTCCCGCATCAAATCTGAGAGTTCAGCGTAAGAGAAAAGCAGGCACGCTGCCCGTGGTACAGAGTAAAAGGGTGAAGTTGTGCCATCCCTTTCCCAGAAGAACTCCTGGTGGAGCAAAGAAGCGTCCAGACTCTCGCACAACTCTCAAGTTCCGTCAGAAAAGAGAAAAGGGTAAGCATGGTCTGTATGGATTTTCAGATGAGCAATTAGTAATAACTGTTGTGTGTTAACCCTGTTCCTGTGTGACCATCCTGGACTGTAGCTTGACAGTGTCCGTTAGCTCTCTCCAGGTGATCTGTGTGCATGCTAAAGTTGGAGAAGCGCTAATCTAGATAACATGAAAATCAAGAAATAGGACAAAAGCCCACCCACCAAAAGCTTGTATTTCACTTGTAAAGCTGCTCAAATCATCACTCAGTTATTTACTTACCTGTCTAAGAAGTACGGTATTTCAGATGGAATTTATTGATGCTGGATTTTCTTTAGTTATGACTCCAGGTGCTGAATTTCACGACTCAGCGGCAGAAGTAAGAAAAGAAACAGAAACACAAAAGAATTCTGAAGAGATGTTTAAAGCAAGGCAGGGAGCTCTGGTCCCATTAAGTCCGGCATCAAATCTGAGAGTTCAGCGTAAGAGAAAAGCAGGCACGCTGCCCGTGGTACAGAGTAAAAGGGTGAAGTTGTGCCGTCCCTTTCCCAGAAGAACTCGTGGTGGAGCAAAGAAGAGTCCAGACTCTCGCACAACTCTCAAGTTCCGTCAGAAAAGAGAAAACGGTAAGCATGGTCTGTATGGATTTTCAGATGAGCAAGTAGTAATAACTGTTGTGTGTCAACCCTGTTCCTGTGTGACCATCCTGGACTGTAGCTTGACAGTGTCCGTTAGCTCTCTCCAGGTGATCTGTGTGCATGCTAAAGTTGGAGAAGCGCTAATCTAGATAACATGAAAATCAAGAAATAGGACAAAAGCCCACCCACCAAAAGCTTGTATTTCACTTGTAAAACTGCTCAGATCATCACTCAGTTATTTACTTACCTGTCCAAGAAATAAGGTATTTCAGATGGAATTTGTGATGCTGGATTTTCTTTAGTTATGACTCCAGGTGCTGAATTTCACAACTCAGCGGCAGAAGTAAGAAAAGAAACAGAAACACAAAAGAATTCTGAAGAGATGTTTAAAGCAAGGCAGGGAGCTCTGGTCCCATTAAGTCCCGCATCAAATCTGAGAGTTCAGCGTAAGAGAAAAGCAGGCACGCTGCCCGTGGTACAGAGTAAAAGGGTGAAGTTGTGCCGTCCCTTTCCCAGAAGAATTCGTGGTGGAGCAAAGAAGCGTCCAGACTCTCGCACAACTCTCAAGTTCCGTCAGAAAAGAGAAAACGGTAAGCATGGTCTGTATGGATTTTCAGATGAGCAATTAGTAATAACTGTTGTGTGTTAACCCTGTTCCTGTGTGACCATCCTGGACTGTAGCTTGACAGTGTCCGTTAGCTCTCTCCAGGTGATCTGTGTGCATGCTAAAGTTGGAGAAGCGCTAATCTAGATAACATGAAAATCAAGAAATAGGACAAAAGCCCACCCACCAAAAGCTTGTATTTCACTTGTAAAACTGCTCAGATCATCACTCAGTTATTTACTTACCTGTCCAAGAAATAAGGTATTTCAGATGGAATTTGTGATGCTGGATTTTCTTTAGTTATGACTCCAGGTGCTGAATTTCACAACTCAGCGGCACAAGTAAGACAAGAAACAGAAACACAAAAGAATTCTGAAGAGATGTTTAAAACAAGGCAGGGAACTCTGGTCCCATTAAGTCCCGCATCAAATCTGAGAGTTCAGCGTAAGAGAAAAGCAGGCACGCTGCCCGTGGTACAGAGTAAAAGGGTGAAGTTGTGCCGTCCCTTTCCCAGAAGAATTCGTGGTGGAGCAAAGAAGCGTCCAGACTCTCGCACAACTCTCAAGTTCCGTCAGAAAAGAGAAAACGGTAAGCATGGTCTGTATGGATTTTCAGATGAGCAATTAGTAATAACTGTTGTGTGTTAACCCTGTTCCTGTGTGACCATCCTGGACTGTAGCTTGACAGTGTCCGTTAGCTCTCTCCAGGTGATCTGTGTGCATGCTAAAGTTGGAGAAGCGCTAATCTAGATAACATGAAAATCAAGAAATAGGACAAAAGCCCACCCACCAAAAGCTTGTATTTCACTTGTAAAACTGCTCAAATCATCACTCAGTTATTTACTTACCTGTCTAAGAAATAAGGTCATTCAGTTTCTGAACTGTCCTCGGACAAATTCGAGTGGAAGAAGAGGATCTGCTAAAATCAGGCACACTAAGAACAGATGGCAAAAACTGATAAGTGATAGCCTGAACGTGTTTAAAGAGGGGGGGAAGTGCCTGGACTCTCCCAGAACTAGAGCATCCTGGGGCAGAATTTCTAATCCTTTGTGTGTTTTAAAAGTGGTCGTCTGGATCCTACTACAGACCTACTGAAACAAGGTCCAGTGGCCTCGAGACATATATATTGAAACAGTTCCTCAAGTGGTTTTGTTGCCCCCTGAAAACTGAGGGAGAATCAGCGTCCAGAGCCATTTAATGTTAGTCAAATGCACTTCAGTGAACAGAGCACGACAAATAACACAATTTTGGCTTAGAGTCATCTCAGATTATGTGTGGTGTATTTTGTTTAAAACTAGGGAACTTATGCTCTATGACCCCTTAGCGAAGAGGTGAGCAGACTTGGGCCAAAGGGTCCCTCAGGCATTACCTGTTGTCTCTGTACTTCACTGTGCTGGCACAGGTGGGCGGCTGTGACTGAGGTCTGGCCCTTCACAGAAAAAATTTGCCAACCCTATCTATAGTATTTTGAATTTTAAAATTCTGATGCCTAAAGAAGAAACACTGGAGGTGTGTGGATCCCCAGGATCCTAGATAATTAAGATTTTACCCTGTGGTTTAACAAGTAGTTATTTCTGGCCAATTATAGTTTGAGAAATTGTGTGTGTGTGTGTGTGTGTGTGTGTGTTTAGGAGGGTGGTAGAAAGAACGGCAGTATGAAGCAGCAACTCACACTCTACATTTCCTCACAAATTCCAGGCCAACCATATTGGGTTTCTCTCTATATGAACCATTTTAAAGGTATTAAATAAATTACCTATAATTCAACATATATGTTGTCACTGTTTCTCAAGTGTGCTAATTTCATCCACTATAAGAAATATGTTTTAGGGATGTCCCTGGCAGTACAGTGGTTACAACTCCACACTTCCAGTGCACAGGGCACGGGTTTGATCCCTGGTCAGGGAACTAAGACACAACATGCCACAGAGTGTGGCCAAAAAATGAACAACAACAACGATGTGATTAAACCAGCCAAGATGACTAAATATAATACCACAAAAGCTCAAAAAAAATAGAAAAGAAATACATTGTATATTGTAGTCCAGTACACACAAATTCATACATTACTGAAACAGAAATTTCAGGAAGCATTTACCCTAACTATGTGTAATACAATCTGATATCTTCTGTTTCATTTAACAAAGAATTCTGGTTGCAGCCCATTAAGTTTATTTTATAATACACCCATGGGTTATTGCATGCAGCTTGAGAAACATGTCACTGAGTGATGCAAATAAGCAGGGCAGTCCGTGCAGGGTCACCTGTTTCGTGTTTCTCCTTTTCCTCGCAGGACCTAGGTTGTGAGAGATGTTCCCCTCCCGCCCGTGCAGATGTTACGCTTCCCCTAGTCTTGATCATCTCATCTTATTTTCTTTCTCTTCTTAATTTAGTCTTAACAGTTTTCCTGCTTGACTTATATTTTGCCTTTTTTTATGCTAAAAATTTTAGAAATTGTAACCAGTATAAAATCAGAAGTCTTACTCTAAAAACAAAACTGCTGCTTTATTGCCTTTGATAGTTTAGTAGGGAAGAAAATAATTAGACCCAGGGAAATGTACAACATTAAGAGAGTCTAAAAGCTTTTTTAAAAAACCGTTTATTTTTCTAACCTTCAAAAGAATAAAATGAAACTGGTCTCTTTTCTACATTTCACTAATAACCATCACATTCTGAAACTGTTTAATATATTTTCTGTTCTCAATCAATTAGAAATAGTATTTCCCATATAACGTGATTTTAAAATATTTGCAAACATTCACACGTGTGATTATTTTATATAGTCAATGGGGAAAACGTTTTCACAGGGAACATTTATTAACATTTTTTTTTAACTCTTAAAGGATTGAAACACTTTCTGCGTGTGATACAAGCAGGTTGTTAATAGTTTTTTCTCCTCATGTGCCCCCACCTTTAGTTCTTTCCTTCCTTCCCTGCGAGAAGTAAAGCTGAGCATTTTGTAAGAGAAATGAGCAATTATAATAGATTTATAGGAAGTTAAATCAGAAGAGGACTTTCTTCAATGTACCTTCCTCTGTCTTCTCTTAAGAGATGATTTTTCAGGCAGCGTTAAAGCTTTGATATTTAGGTGTAGTGAAGGAAAATATGTAAGATGGCTCTTTGTGAACCTACAGTCTCTTCTCTACAGTGTGATCATGGTTTTAACCATATGGCTTTATGGGAGCTGTGTCGCTTTTGTGTAAATTGAATTATCCGTCACCCTGTGCTGTGAACTAGCATGTTCAGCCTTACCTGCCACATCAGTCAGCAAAGATTATGGAATCTTTTTTAAAAATTAAGTCATGCCTTGTTTCTATAAAGTTATTACTCTGATATTTTTCTCCTAATCCTAATTAGGGATATAGACCAACACTTAGCAAGTTCAAAAATCTTTTAATGAAATACCCCCAATTTTATATTTTATTCCCCATTATTAAAGTTTCCCCCCCAAAACAAATCAAAGGAAAGCTATGCTGATAAATATGTGCGCCCCCTACCCCTTAGAAAACGGTGTCTTTTCTGCATAAGGTGCTGAAGTGCTGACTGCACAGTTTGTACAGACAACCAAATTGGATTGGAAAAACCAAGAAGCTCCTATTTCTAAAGCTGTTCCAGGGTCAACGAATGCTAAAAGGGCAAGGAAACGAGAGACATCTCCAGTCAAAACTGTTCCAAGGGCTGAGCCACCTGTGAAGAATTCTCCACAAAAACAGAGGGAAAATATAGTAAAAGGCAATCAGAATCCCAGAATCAGAAAGCAGCCACAACCTGGTAAGAAGTCCTCTTCCTGTAAATTTCAGCACCGTAATACAGACTAATCGAGATTATAAAGTAGTATATTGAAACAGTATAAGATCAGTTGAAATCTGTCACGTTCTTGTGGTCTTCTTTAGTTCAGACACTGACAGGACAAGTAACTTGGTTTCCCATTGTGAATAAGTAAGAAAGTGCCAAGATTCATACCTTCACTAAATAGACCCTACTTTTCATTCTGCAGAAAGCCTGAACATGAACTGTTTAGCAGAGTTAAAGTATAAATGGCCTTTTTTAAGGACTAAATTCACAAGCAAGTAGCATCTGGCAGTATTTTTCTGGACCATAATCAGTTATAGAAGATATTATAGGTTTGTCCAGAGGGAACTGTAAAGACATGGTTCAAAGCAGTCAGTAATCTCGAATCCTGTATTTCACTTGTATTTTTTCTTGTTTTTTTTCGGTACGTGGGCCTCTCACTGCTGTGGCCTCTCCCGTTGCGGAGCACAGGCTCCAGACGCGCAGGCTCAGCAGCCGTGGCTCACGGGCCCAGCCGCTCCGCGGCATGTGGGATCTTCCCGGACCGGGGCACGAACCCGTGTCCCCTGCATCGGCAGGCGGACTCTCAACCACTGCGCCACCAGGGAAGCCCCTGTATTTGGTTTCAAAAGGCATTAAATTAATTTTAAAAGCAGTTTTACTTTTCTACTTCTACTTGTGCGGAAGTGAATAACCAAGTCTCCTTCTGTGAGCCAGCAGCTGACTGCTGGTTCCGTGTTCCACCTGCTGGAACCTCCTCGTTGCTGGCACGTTCCCTCATCACCGCGGACCTCACTTTTCTCCCAGCTCCATGTCCCTCTTCACACCCGTCTCTCTGAGTAGAGTGCAGCTCCACCAAGCTGCAAAATCTATACATTTTACAGTATCTTCGGTATTGAGTCCTACTGTGTTGTATGTGTGGTGGTGTGTTTTGTTTAGAAAAACCTTCATTTCCTCATATCTCTGTATTTCCATCAGTTTTCTGTCTAATCTCATGATTCTACTTTCTCTTATCTACCTTTAGGTTTTTTAAAAGCCTCAAATTTAGTGGAATTCAGGGAAAGAAACTCTTGTTGGGGTGATGGTATTATGGATGAGCTTGGTTTTTTCTTTCCTCATTGTTTAAAAAAATTTTTTCGGCCACACCTTGCAGCATGTGGGATCTCGGTTCCCTGACCAGGGATCGAACCCCCACTGCCTGCATTGGAAGCGCAGAGTCTTAACCACTGGACCACAGGGAAGTCCCTTTCCTCAGTTTCGTTAATGTTGTTTATGGCTGAAGATTTTTCTGAAAGCTCCTCAGTCATATCACCGTACAGCCTGTAGAGAGTCATACCCAACACAGCCTCTCTGCTTGTCTCCCCAGGCAGTTACGAGGTGGTCTTACCCACGGGTGCACATTTCTCTCCTGCCGTTTCCCAACGCGTGCCTTCCCTGCCAGGCACATGGTGCCACCCACACGAACCACGCCTGTTGTCACTCCTGTGCAGTCCCCTCTGCTCAGCTAAGTCCACCCGGAGTCATTTCCTGATGCTCTGATCTGCACTCATTTCTCCTTTTTTTTCCATTTCTTTTTTGGGTTTTTGAGAACGTTAAAGAGTTAATTCATACTATTTTCCAATCATCTGGTGTGTCTTGGTCCTGTCTTTCCAATTAGTTTGTAAACAGGATGAGTATAGATACATACATAATGCATTGTATTCCCAGCCTTGTCATTAGAATTCCTTGTGCTGAATTGGCTTCTATATACTTGTAGGCTAATCGATTAGTGGGAGGAGGTGTGCAACTGGGCATTGGCAGAAAAGTGAGCCCAGAAAATGAAGTTTCCAGAATGGGTATTCAGAAATAGGGCGATTTGTATTGCAAGTGTCTGTATATATTGTGCAGCCACATTCCAAGTTAAAATTTTAAGATTACCACCTTTTAAATAATGTGTTAATTTTTTCTTTTATTTCTTAATCACCCATGCTAATCCACTTCATTTCTTTTACTTGAAATATCAGAGTTTAAGAAGGCTCAATCATTTTGTTACTGAAACTAATGGTTTTCTGTCCTTTTTAAAGTTTTCAATATAGTTTTTATTTACTGAACTCTTTAATTTTTTATAATTTATTTGGCATCATTTTATCTATATTTCTTAAAAGAGATAGATGATCAGTATTGTATTTTTAATTAATTGAAAACCTCTAGCAAGTCAGTTATTAAATGATTTACCTGAAATGACACATATGAAAATGAACCCTTTTTCTTGACTCAATACAGTGTTCTCTAGATTCGACCTTCCTCATAGTGATACTCAGTGTAAGAACCATAGTATTTAAGGATAGAATGAACTTAGTGTCAGTAAACACATCAGATCCTAAAATGAATGTGTTTCCAGTACACCCGGAGGGTTCACGAGACAGCCCTCTTTGGGCCACTTTCTCGTACCTCACCCCGTTGGGCTTTGATATTTTAAATAAAAACTGGGCAGTGGTTGATTAATTTTACCCTCCTCACCATACACACGCTCTTGTCATTCTGTTTGATGACCTCATAGGCCAGAGTTTTCTCTGTAAATGTACTGTCATTGGGCTTTGCAGACAGGTTAGTAATTTATTTCAGACCTGCTACTGCTAATTATAAAGAGGAGCACAGTTGGCTTTTCTGTCCATCCAGCCACCTGCTACAGGGACTCACTGCCCAGTATTGTTGAGAACTTTGTCCTTCACGATAATCACATTTTAAAAGGCTGAATCAAAGTCCTGAGAAGGCAAGTAAACCACCTGAGAATGTTAGTTTTCTGACCGAATGCCAGTGGGTAGATTTGAGTACCTGCTGTAAGGAGAATTATCAGTAGATGAGGAGATTTGCTTTTTTGCAGATAGAATAGAGAGGAAATGTTTTTAATGCAGAAACTGAAGTTTTAAAACTTGAAATTAATTGGCGATTCTGAATATTCTTACTTTTCTCATTTTTTATTTGTATCGTAACGTATTATAATTAAACATCAGTACGGTTAAAAATCATCTCTATTTTGAACTTAGGTGGTTCCTCTAATAACTTGCCAAGGGAAATGATTTCTAAGAAAGTACATTAACCTTCTATAATATACACTTTAAACTTAGAAATTCTTAGATTCTCACGAGATTGTAAGCTCTCTGAGGGCAGGAGTCTTGTTTTCTTGTTTTTGTTTTTTTCTCTTTGTATATTTCTTTAGCTGAGTAGTATGCCTTGTGTGTAGGTCAGTACATGCAGGTTTTTTTTGTTTGTTTGTTTTTGTTTTTTTGCGGTACGCGGGCCTCTCACTGTTGTGGCCTCTTCCGTTGCGGAGCACAGGCTCCGGACGCGCAGGCTCAGTGGCCACGGCTCACGGGCCCAGCCGCTGCGTGGCATGTGGGATCTTCCTGGACCGGGGCACGAACCCGTATGCCCTGCATCGGCAGGCAGACTCTTAACCACTGCGCCACCAGGGAAGCCTGAGTACATGCAGTTTTGAAGGGTGATTTCTTTTTAAATTAATATGCACATTCCTTAAGACTTGTTCCTTGGTAAATACATTATAATACATCAGGAAGTTGGACAAGACCTCACTCTGGTAATAAAAATTTAACATACAATTTATGCAACATATCAAGAGGTTTTTCTTGAATATGTTGACTTAACTGTTGATTTTCACTGAACCATAGGAATATGACAAAGAATTAATTCTATGGAAATCAAGTGTTATGTGTCTTTTTTTCTTTTATGCTGAAGCCAAAGGAGAAACTTCTTCACAGCTTCAATCAGAAATTTCAGATGGTCGAGAAGATGTTATTAGCATAAGTACAGCTCAACCAGAAAATATCACAGTGGCTCCAGAAGACCCACCTGAAAACTCCATTGTCAACTGTGACTCCCAGGCCCTAAATATGTTGGCTGATCTTGCATTAAGCGCTGCTACCTCTACCACACCATCCTCTGAGCCCAGAAACTTGCCCTGCTCCTCTGAATTGCCACAGAACGATGTTTTGCTTTCTAAAGAACATTCTTTGCGTGGTACATCAGACCATGAATATCATAGAGGAGTTAAAAGTCAAAAAGGTGGACCGTTATCCAAGCCCTCCTCTGATAAGGGTAATCTGACATCAGACCCCACGGTCAGCCAGGAGGAAGAAAGCTTGGTTGCTGGCATTCAGGCCCCTGCAGAAGCCCAGTCAGCACTGCCCGAGGAAACCCTAGAAAGTTCCGACGCAAGCCAAAGCTCTGTCGTTGCTGTGGAGCATTCCTATGCCCTGCTCCTTGCAGAACATTCAAAGAAGCATCTACAGCAGAGAGGGGCCCCAGGCCCTGCGTTTGCCAAGAATGGCACTAAAGGCCCTGAAGCGGGAACCCCAGTGGGGAAAGTGATGCCATTTCGGCATCAGCAGGTCACCTCCCCACTGCAGCAGCTTTCCGAGGCCCCAGCGCTCAGGCGCAGGAGCGGGGTGCTGCCCTCCAGCCTGCAGGACTTCTGCCGCTCTCGTGCCGTATTCAGCTGTGACGGCTCCTTTAAGGTCACTTTCGTATGGGAAGCAGATTACGTGTTCAGCTTAGACGGCAAGTAAGTATAGCAACAACCCCCTGGAGAAGACTGTAGTCAGAGCACTGCACGGGTGAGTGGGAGTGACACTGGATGAAAGTGGATGAACTTTTCTGTTGAGATAAATGTAGCGAGAAGGGATACTTGTGCTAAACCCTGGGGAGGGAGAAGGAAGTGTGTAAGATCCAGTAACTTGGGAATAATACCAAGCAGATTCACTGTAATCATTTGTTATATCAACTTCATTTTTATCTTACTCATTGTTTCATGTTCATGTAATTTTTAAAATAAAAATGAACACAAAAACTAAGGTTAATAATTAAGGCACTTACTTATAAGATAATCAACTAATAAAATAGTCATTTTCAATGATTTTGGTTTCTTCTTTCTTTAAAATCTCAGGCCTTGGAATACTGATTTACCAGATACCATGGAAGAAGTGAAGCTTTTACTTCATATGTGGGTAGCTCTGTTTTATAGCAATCAAAACAAAGTCATACAATCATCCCGAAAAGTAGTAGAACACAGCAACCCAGCAAAATACGTGTGCATAAATAGCACGTTAGAATCGTTTGAATTCAGTGAAATTGAAGAGTCCTCCGGTGTGGAAAGGTGCTCCGTAGACCCTCTGTTGGAGACTAATGAGGCTCCCAGAGGTCCTACTGCCAAAGTGTCCTTCCCAATCACTGACCCCCTGCTTCCTTTCATGAAACCACCGCCTGTGAGAGGCTTGGAGCTTTGGGTGCAGAATGAACAGAAAGAAATGTTTGCAACAGCAGGTCATCCAGAGACCCCAGAAAGCCAGAATTTCATCTATTCCTGTAATAATGAGGTAGGTCAAGCTGAATACTGTAAACGCTGGTGTTATTTTTGAAGAAATATTTTTTGTACGTAAAATCACATTCATAACAAGGCATTGGTTTCTTTTAGGAAAGTGGATTCTCTAGCTATGTAAAGGATTAGAATGCCAGAAACTTAGTTTACAAAGTCTGGATTGTCTGCAGGTGGAGCTTATCTACCATCCTGATTGAAGAAACAAAAGGAGGAAAAAAATCGTAGGCCTCAGATGATCTGGGAGCCAACCATAATTATGTAGCTTTTTAGTTGTATGATTTGGGGCAAATTACTTGTTCTCTGAGCTTATTATCTTTTAAAAGAGGTGAATAATACTTATTCTGTTTACCTATAATAGTGTTTATGGATCAAATGCAGTAATAATAAATATAAAAAATCTTTGATAAACCTTAAAGGAAACTAAAATTGAATATATTAAAAAATATTTTTAAAAACAAATCCTGAGGGCTTCCCTGGTGGCGCAGTGGTTGAGAGTCCGCCTGCCGATGCAGGGGACACGGGTTCGTGCCCCGGTCTGGGAAGATCCCACATGCCGCGGAGCGGCTGGGCCCGTGAGCCGTGGCCGCTGAGGCTGCGCGTCCGGAGCCTGTGCTCCGCAACGGGAGAGGCCACAACAGTGACAGGCCCGCGTACCACCAAAACAGAAAACAAATCCTGAGACAGTAAATAAAATGCCAGACCTCTCATAGTCTGCAGATAACTGTTTGTAAATATGAAAAATACACTTTGTTTCATTTCACTGTTCTCAACTGATAGGACGGATAATCGAATTTTTTTTTTTTTTTTTTTTTTTTTTTTGCGGTACGCGGGCCTCTCACTGTTGTGGCCTCTTCCTTTGCAAAGCACAGGCTCCAGATGCGCAGGTTCAGCGGCCACGGCTCACGGGCCCAGCCGCTCCGTGGCATGTGGGATCTTCCCGTACTGGGGCACGAACCTGTATTCCCTGCATCGGCAGGCAGGCTCTTAACCACTGCGCCACCAGGGAAGCCTGATAATCGAATTTTAATTGGAGCAAATTAAAAAGTTGTATCAAGATTCTAAGTAAATGGATTGACAAAATACCTGCCTTTTTAAGCTTTCAGAGCAGATTTATTACAGAATAATTTTACATGGGTTTGGGCACCTTCAGTGCCTGTGTTAACATTGAGTTTCTGTACCTGGGCTTCCGTGGGGATTTGCAGGTCCAGGGGTGAGCCTCAGAGGGTCTGTGAGTGTCTGCAGATGCTCATCTTCATCAGAATGAAGACTGGTGGAACGCTGTGGGCCAGAGACTGGTCTGAGCCCTTCACTCGCATTAGCTCAGTTAATTCTCACACGGCCGGGTGAGGTAAGGACCGTGCCACCCATCTTATAGGTGAGAAGACTGAGGATGGAGAAGTACAGAATGGCCTGGAGGCACATAGTAAATTGTCCGGCCAAGACTCAGATCTGGACACTCTAGCTGTTTCTCAGTGTCTAATTCTGTGGATGTATTTATGTATATATATGCACATATGTGTGTGTTTATATGTGTACACATAAAATATATGTTACGTGTGTATGCGTTCTTTTTCTGAGGATGGGGTTCATAAATTTCATCTTATTCTCAAAGAGATACATAAAATCACTACCTTAGAATAAGAAAGTATTTATGTTTAGTCAGGCAGATTTTAATTATTACATATATATTTATACACACACTAGTTTCTTATAAAGTATTTTCGGTCGTGGTAATATATATTAACTTACTTTAGTAATGTCCAATTAGGGATGATTTTCTTGCAAACATGAAAGAGTATTAAGTAGAAAGTAGAATGTTAAAATTAACGATTCCTAACACTTTCTATAGCATATACTTAGAAATATGTTTCCGTCATCTTCTTGAATACTGTACCCATACTTTAAAGGTGCACACACCTTTAAATCCTGTACCACTCCCTATTCTAGGGCAAACTAGGATTATCAAAGTTTTCATTTCACTAAGAGCACAGGCATGGTGAGATTCACGACTATGGCCCAACATTATCAGCCACAGTACGATTGGGAGGGTCATAGAACTGTTCTCAGAATGAGTGTGCCATCAAGAGTTTTCTACGCTTTGTATCTGGCCAGTCGTGTCCCCTTAAAACCAAGTCTCAGCTCCTCCCTGCCAATTGCTCAGGTCAGTGTCTTTCTTTGACTAAGGCAGAAATGTTTTTAACAAGAGATTTGAAACACAGGTCCTGACTTACAACACGACTGCTTCAAAATCTGGCAGGAAATCTGTGGCCGTAGTGTTCCAGAGCTACAGGTGTAGGTCAACTGTATGGTCAATCCACTTTACCATATTCTGAACAAGACCATTCTTCAGCCTTTAAAAAAAAGAAGAAAAGAAACAGCCTTTTTATGAGGTTATCAAAATTGTCCAGAGGTATTTCTGTTACTGTTTATGCTAAATCCTTTCTGGTGCTGTTTAAATCAGTCCTTTTAGTTGAGTTTATTAATGCAAGCTGCACTGTGTTTTCTGCTGCTTTGTTGAATAGGGAGGTATTAAAATGAGAGAGAGATTATGTCCAGTTATAAGCTAAGAAGACAGCTAAGGGGTAAGGGACTTTTATTTAACAGGATAGAGATTGATACCTTGGGAAAGCTGCTTATCAGTGTATTCTGAGTACAAGAGATAATAATTAGTGTTTCCTCATGGGAACATTCCAGATGACAGTGCATTTATAGTCTAATTGAAAGCTGGTGTTTAAAATAAGTTATTCTTTGCTTTAAAGATTATCTTTTAATATTACTAAAAATAATTTAAATTAATTGAGCACTTTTTCCTCTACTGCTGCATTTCTGAATTAAGTGATGCTATTTAGCAAACAGTCTGCATTTTCAAGTCTTTAAATTGCCAGTGGTCTAGCCACTTTTCTTCCCAAAAGTCCATTAAAAAAAAAAACAAAAAAACAAGGCTGTGCAACTAAGAAAGTTTTGGAGTTCTCGTGTGTGTGTATTTAGATAAAACAAATTCCTATCTGGGGGGTATTTTAAGCCTAAGAAGAGAGGGATTTGCTTGATCTCTGCCCTATGAAGATTCAAAAGAACAGAGCAAACTAAAATTGATCTTTGTCTGTTCTGTTCTTCACATATGTAAATGCTTGAAAAAAAGATCTATTTGGCCCTTGATTTTTTAAATTAATTTATTTGTTTTGCTTTTATCATTTCAGATAACTGGGGGGAAAGCCGAACAAGAGTCGTCAGATAAACTAGAGACCTCTAATCTGGTGCTTTCTAGCATTGGAAGTACCCAAACTAATGGATCTTCTATTCCTGCTGAAGATAAAACCTTTGAGCCACTTGATGGCACACAGGTGACATCTTATAATGATACTGTCACACAGTCCACATTCGCCAGGACTTACGATGGGATCAGCAGTCCGTCAATGATTTTTCAAAAGTCTGTGTACAGCACCCTTGAAAGCAAAGTTGATGTTTTTCATGCAAAAATGCAAACAAAAACAGGTGCTTTGCAGGGCTTTATCCAGCATAGCAGCCTTATAATCAAAGAATGTCAGTCATCCTTGGAAGGGGAGGATGATACGGAGTATGTAGTGATTAATCTGGAACGAGTTACATTCAGTTTTGAAAAAAATGCCTATGCACCAATACAGACAGAAGTTGTAAACAGAGCTGATAAACCTACACCCTTTAATGTGGAGTTGATTAAACAAGTATCACCTGCTACAAGCCTTAGACATCCTGTGTCCGCATTTGAAAAGACACAGGGTCTTAGGGACGTTCCCTCTCTGGCAATGTCAGGACAACAAGGCGCTAAGTACCTTTGTGCCTTCTCAGTGAGTAGAGAGATACTTGCTAAAGAAATGTGTTCATTACAGAAAGGGCAGGCTGTTGCAGGCTCACCATCGCCGTCTGATAATTGCCTTGTAACAGAGGCATTATCACTAGTTAAAAGTTCTAGTTATTTGTCACCCAGAGAAGAAATGAAGCTCTCTCAAGAATGTTTTCTGTCGAGCCAGAGTCTCTTCAGCATCTCTTCGGAAGACACTGTAGAGTCGTCCCAGCTTGAAGAAGTAGTCTCATCGTCAGCTTCTGATCCCTTGGAAGAAAAAGATTCACTTGACTGCATCCCATCAGTGAGGAATGCTTCGGATGGCTCTTCAGAACTAAAGAATGACAAGAGTGGTCTAAACAGCGAACATATGAGTTTTGAAACATTTAATTCTGCATTTACCAAACAAACCAGCCTATCTGTGAATAGAGAGGAAGTCAGCCTCGAGTTATCAGAGGAGGATTCTGACCTTGACCTCACTCTCACCATATCACCGCCCACGAGTCCCTGGGAAGAAGCATCCGCTGGTGAGATGGAGCAGCAGCAGGAGGCCCCGTTACCCTGCTTAGAGCTTCAGGAGACAGCGGAAGAAATAATTGAGCCTGAAGAGGTGCCTGATGTGAACTCTGCTGATCACACGTCAATGAAACCACGAGAAAGTGAGAGAAAAGGTGATAACTTACAGACAGTGGCTTTCATACTTTCGAAAGAAACCTGTGCCCTTGAGGTTGCAGAGGAAGTTCAAGTTGGTTCAGACTTCTCCTTCAGTTGTTTTTTTTGTTTGTTTTTTTTTTGTTTGTTTTTGTTTCTGTTTTTTTTTCCCCTCCTTCAGTCCTTTAATTAAAGAAGTGTCACCAGCTTCTAGTCCTGACTGCCAGGTACCAGGTGAAGAAGCACAGCCAGCTTGGGCTGTATTTCCAAGTAGTTTTAAACTCTGTGATGCACACTATGAGAAAACTGACAGATCCTCCCAGGTTGAAACAGTAGATTTGGCCATAACAGAAAAAGAAAATTCTTTTGTTGGTCCCACCCATCCAGTGGGACAAGATAACTTAACTCAGATATAGAAGGAAAAATACCAAAATTTAATAACGATGATATTTTGTGGGATTTTAATTTTATTCTTTATGTTTTCCCTGTATTTTCTACGGTCGGAATGACTACTTTTACAGGCAGAAAAAAATAATAATGCTTAGTTTTGTTTTTTTTTAAATCAAAGTAAGAAATCAGCCAGGTTATTACAATTCATTGTCCAACTTCTTACCTCGCCTCAGCCATGTAAAACGGGGGTTGACCGAGACTTGGAAGAACCACCCAGACTGGCAGTGGCAGCATGGTTGTGTGAATGAAATGCAATGACTTTTCTCCGGTAACTTGCGGAGGAGACCTAATAAAAGCATCTTGAATAAGGTCATTACCCCTTCAAAGGAGGCGGAAGGCTGTGTCATAGCCTGACATGCCTATTTCTAGTACTCGCCTTTGTGTGAGAACAGCATGACTGGATTATCAGCAAAAGAATCTTAGGAAAAGGCCCTGCCAATAAGGAGTCAAAGTCATGTGAAAGGGTCAGAGGAAGAAAGACCAAGGACTCAGTGTGGGAGGGACTTCCCAGACATACTGTACAACAGACAGAAAATAGGCACCTTCCTCACCGTCATGAGGAGTAATTCACATCCTGTGACATTGCTTTCTGTCCTTGATTATCTCAAATACAAGAAAATATTATCAATCAGCCTTTCTGAAAAGTACCAATACCAATGATCCACATTTCCTTTTCCTTCATTTGTCTGTTAACAGTGTTGATGTAAACCTTCCTGAAATAGAAGCCAGCACATTTCTTAAAATATGTTTTTGATGAGTGGTGCTCCCCACTTTCCCTTTCCTATTATTTCCCATGCCTCTCACAAGAAAAAGAAAAGAATTCAAAATTTTTTCCCCAATTGATCATGCTTTGGTTAGCGGGGGAGTTTTAAAGCTACCTTTCCCAATTTGGGTTATTTCCATAACAAACAAAAAGAACTATATTGCCAGTATTACTAAGAACATGCATAAAAGGATGCTTAATCCGTTTCGATAAGCTATTCACAGGCATAAAGAAACATTCAGAGAGGTTAGTCATTGTCATGAGAAGCTCAGGAAAACTATCACTTTCAAATGCAGTATTTAGGACACACTCCCGTGCATTGAGTCATCCCTCCAGCATTTGCGGAGCTGCCACTGACTAAGCAGAGGGGGTTGGCCGAAGGAGCTAGCCTTGTGTGACATGCCAGCCCAGGCCGGCCGATGAAAAGCATGTAGAAGGACATCGTGGAAAATTCCTAGGTCCTGAAATCCCAGCGCCAAGTAAGGGGAAGTTGCAGAGGTTGCAGTGCGGGTGCACAAGAAGGAAGGCTACAGAAGTACAGCACAGAAAGACTTCCAGGGCCCACGCTGCCAAAATGAGGCCTGGAGAACATTGATTTGCAGAGCAGCAGGACCGATGCCTTTCGAGATAGGGTACAGTGTTTCTGGATGCTGATGGAGCCTCTTGAAAGGTAGATCAATTTCTGGGGTCCCTTTTAGGGAGACTCTCACCCCGGGCAGGCTGCTGACCATCACCGCTGACCTGAGCACAGCTATATACAGAAGGATGACACCAGGAAGCCTAGGAAAGAAAAGCATCACACTCAGAGAGTCTGGGGAGCTTTTATTGATATTAAGCAACAGATTCACAGGTGTCAATATAATATAGAAGCCAAACTTCATTTAAAGTCTATAACTGTAGGAAAGCTTATATATGACTTCCAGATCCTCACAAATCCATTTGTTTCAGAAAAGATTCTAAAGAAGAAGTCTGGAAAATCCTTAATTAAATTTTGGGATTGAGATGATGATGGGATACAGAATAAAGGAGGTCTCACAGATCTTTGGGGTTGATCGGAGGAAGGCCACATGGAGGAAGTGACTTAGGAATTTTCTTGTGAAAGTGTTGGAAACATACCAGCAGAGAGGTCTGAAGACAGTGAGGCTGTCCACAGCAGGCACGGGCTGGAATGCCCACAGGCGGCAGGTCAGTCTGCTTCATGCGCGGGTCTGGAGAAGAGCAGATCTGCTCAGAGCCAACCTTGGAATGAAGACCCTGGCTGCTCTGGGTTGGCCTAGGGGATGTTCTGAGTATGACTACATTTCCTTTCTGAAGCAGAATCTGCCCTATTCCAGGAACCTAGGGCCTCTCAGAGATAAGGTTGTTCAAGAGAGACAGTAGCCTCCTGGGGATGCCTGGGATTAGGGAGTTCGGTCAGTGTGCCTCAATCTTTAAACTCATATTTGCATGGGTATTAAGTTTGTCAAAAAGGTGGGGATCAGAAGTTGTACAAAATGAATGATCTGCAATGCTCATTAAAAGGTACAGAGAGATGGAATTCCCTGGCAGTCCAGTGGTTAGGACTCTGCAATTTCACTGCTGAGGGACCGGGTTCAATCCCTGGTCGGGGAACTAAGGTCCCACAAGCCACGCGGCATGGCCAAAAAATAGGTAAATAAATAAATAAATAATTTTAAAATAATAATAAAATCATTGAAGAGCAATCTGCCTCTTCTTTGGTGGAGTCTGAGAGCACACAGGAATGCTGGTCAAGCCTGGAGGTTGTGCTGAGAACTTAAAAAAAAAAGAAAAATGATACAGGGAGAAAAAGGAAAGATATGACAGAGGAAAGCATCTGAAAGAATAGATAAAATAGATTGAGCTAGAATAACAGGATTTAGTTTACTCTTTAAATTGAAGGCAAGCAATTAGCAATGAAGGGTAAATTTTCTAGTCCTTTCTACTCATACATTCAAAAGATGTAGAGTAATCAAAAATGCATAATATGTTCTCTGTTGTAGTTATCAGAGAGAACCAACCCCCGCACACACATTAAATCAGAATAAAGAAAAAAATGCTTCTGTGTGCAGGGAAAAAGCAAAAAAGGTCAATGCCAAGCAGAACAGGGTTACCTGGTGGTCCCAGAGGGGAACCTTTACCATGGCCCATAATTCAAGGTGGCTGATACAGACTAAAGGGGTTTAATTCCAGTGGACCAACATTTAGTGAGCACCTACTAAGCCTAAGGGCTGGAGACTGTGGAAACACAAAGATGAATAAGAAGACACTCCTCCCTTCTCAAGTTCACAGCCATCTTTTGGGAACCAGATCAGAACAGGAATAAGAAAGATATAAGTGAATCCAGTCTTTAGACATGTAATAAACCAACCTTAAAAATGCCAAACCGTTTGTTCAGAAGAACAGCAGTCTGTTCAAATGTAAGCCAAAGGCCGTAAGCTCTAAGGCCTGGCCAGTCTGCCAAATAGACATCACTTGTGATTTTAGGGATTCTGTGTTAAAAACATCAAATCACAACCCCTCTTAGTCCCCTGGAAACTCATAATCCACTGTTCAGCCTCGCTGAAGGTTTTCAGTATCTTGAGCAAGTCGTAATGTCTGAGTGCAGGCTCTGGAGTAAAGCCTGGATTCAAACTATGGCTCCCCTATCTGTTAACTGTGTCCTTGAGTAAGCATCTTCCCCTCTCAGTGCCTCAGGTACCTTATCTGTAAAATGGATACCTTCATCACAATATTGTTGAGAGAATTAAGTGACCCAACACTTGGAAAGCATTTAGAAGCATTTCTGGCACATAGTTAGCACTGAATAAATGTTAGCAACTTTTACTGTAGAGGCCCCTGACTAGGAAGTTCTCACTAATCCTTATCAACCAACACCCAAATAGGAAAGAGCAAGAAGAGCTATAGGTTTAGGAGGCTGGAGGTGAAGAGAAGCGGGGTTAAAAGAGTAGCAGGCTTCCCTGGTGGCGCAGTGGTTGAGAGTCCGCCTGCCGATGCAGGGGACACGGGTTCGTGCCCTGGTCCGGGAAGATCCCACATGCCGCAGAGCGGCTAGGCCCGTAAGCCATGGCCGCTGAGCCTGTGCGTCCGGAGCCTGTGCTCCGCGGTATTATTCATCATAGCCAAGAACTGGAAATAATGCAAATGTCTATCAACAGTAAAATGGATAAAGAAAATGTGCTACACCCACCCCTACATATATAGCAATGAAAATGAAAGAATTGTGTACACAAAAACATGAGTCTCACAGTGTTACTCCAAAGAAACCAGGCACAAACCCATTCAGTTTATATAAAGTTCAAACCACAAGCAAAACTAAATGATAAAGTTTAGGGATGCATATTTAGGCAGCAAACCTACTAAGAAAGGAAAGGAAGAGATTACCATGGAAGTTAGATTCGTTGTTAGGTTTGATGGTAGGTAAGGGGAGTGGGTATTGATCCATAGGTGGCGCAAGAAGGAACTTCTGGGTTTTTGGCAATGTTCTATTTCTTTCTTTCTTTTTTTTTTTTGGTATGCGGGCCTCTCACCGTTGTGGCCTCTCCCGCTGCGGAGCACAGGCTCCAGTTTTAATGTTCTATTTCTTGACCAGGGTGGTGGTTTCATGAATATTTGCTTTGTGATAAGCCAGGGAGTTGTACATACTGGTTTTATGTACTTTGAAAACATCGGCTGTACCTCAGTCTCTGCTTCTACAGCCAACCTTCCTCAGTTCTTGAACGCAATTTCATGTCTAGGACTTTTGTACTTCTTTGTCTTCTGCTTGGAAAGTTCTTCCTCCTCATCTTCCAAGAACTAATTTGGTCTGTTTTTATCACTGAGGTTTGACCTCAATGTCCCTTATTCAGTGAGACGTTGTAGCTCTGCCTTTTCTGCTCTGGCCTCCAGCCTCCAACCCCATCCTCAGCATTTCTGGCTTGTTTTCACTGCAGTTATTATTAAGTTCTGTTCTGGTGGTGGTGGTGGTGTTACTTGTTACTGTTTGTCATCCACCTCTAGAATAAGCTCCACTCTGTGCAGGGTCCTTATCTGGCTTATTCATGACTGTAATCTTAGTGCCTAATTCAGCACCTGGCCACAGTAAACAATAAAAGATGCTACTGAATGAGTAAATTATTCTATTCCCATAGTGTGGCCCAGTGTCTGGCTCACGGTTAAGTGCATCACCTAGTATCTCTGATTGGTATAAGTAATGCTATTTGTGGTAACAGCATTGCTATAGTAATGCTATTCCCTTAACTCTGCATGGAATAGAAGCTTCTAGCGGTGTTTTCCTAGGGAACCCACCACATAAACAAATGTTACATGGATCAACGTGATTTCGTAAACGTCGCTTTTGGGCAAGACAAGACAAGCGACGCTGCGGCAGCTGTAGCAGGAGACTCAAGGAGGTAAATACTCCCAACGGTGAGGCGAAAGACGCGCGCCAACACATTCAACGCCGTCATGGCCGCGCCTCCGCCGTTCTCCTTGCGCGCCTTCCGCTTCCGGTGACGCGTCAGCCCCGCGAGACGCCCAGCTCCGCCCGCCGGGCAACCGCGCCCGCCAGAATCCTTTGTCCAATCCCGGGCCGCGCCGCGGCCTCGCGCCTGCGTAGAGGAGAGAGGTGAGCGCCGCGTGGACGAGGGCCGCAGCTCGCGCCTGCGCGTCGGCTTCTCCCCAGCGATTGGCTCCTGCCTCCTAGGGACGCCACAGTTCAGTTTTCACTTTCTCTTCCCCCCACCTCCGCTTCCTGTGGGCGTGGGGTTTTACTTCCGGGTTCCAGCGTCAGTCACTGAGAAAGTCGACTTGTTACCTCAGGTGGAGCGGAGTTTCAGCGTTCGTGCCTTCCTATGACCCTCTGGGGCAGGAGCAGCGTTTGTTTGGCTGACGAGCGCGGCGAGGCCTGCAGGCTCCGAGCCTGGACGCCGGGTCCGCGTCACTCCCGCCAGCGCCTCGGAGCCGCCCCGCGACGCCCGGGCGGCTTTCTTGGCACAAGGGCGGAGAGGAAGGACTGTTTGCGACGTGGAGGGTCCCGCGCGCCGCTGACGAGCCTGTGCGAACGCGGGCCCTATGGAACCGGGAGGAGGGGAGTCGCTGCAAGGGGCGGCCCGAAGGCTCCCCGGCCCGGGGAGTTGGCCCGGGCGCGGCTGGTTGGCAGGGTCCGACGGGATCTGTCACGCTTGGCCTCGAGGGCCTGAGGGGAGGAAGCGCGTGTGGAGGCGCGGACAGCATTTTAGCATGGAGAGGAAACTGAACGCTTATCTTCGGTCCGCGGGGGCGGCGGCGGCGCACAGGACAGGTGAGACTGCCTCTCGTGGACGCCCACCCAGAGGGCAGGCGAGAGGAGCCCGTCCTCCGGGGCCGAGTGCCCGGCGTGGCCGCTCGGGTTGTGCGGGGTTCGTTGTTGTCATTTTATTTTTTAATGAAAAATTGAGTTCCAGTCGACTTTGCATGCTTCTCCTGGATGCTGAGTTGACTCACGCGTTCTTGCCTGGTAGCGCTGCTCTGGGTGGGAGGGGCGGGGGTCGGAGATTTTCAGAATCGCTTTTGCTTTGCTGCTTCGGCTCTGACTCCACCTGTGGCCGCTCTCAGCTGCTAACACACCGATCTGCACCTGTTTCTAGTCAGTCAGCGTCTTCCAGGTGTGTAAGGCGTCAGAATTCCTGTTTCCCCTTTCGGAGGCGGGAAGTGTAGGGCGGTTCAGCACTTCCTTTGAGTTGCCTGTGAGAGGACCGCTGCATCCTCGTGGACGTTGTTAAGAAGTGGCCAGCTGAAGCTTTCTTTGCTCCTTGGGTTGGGACTGGCAGTGAAGTACTTTTCTAAGGATTCTTGGTTAAGGCCGCACCTCCGCTTTCCTTCTGCATAGACTTCATTGGCCGTGTGTGACCTTTTCTTTTTTAAAGTAGGCATAGAAGAGGTCTTTCCCCAGGGAGGGTCATTTAGCTGAAAACAGAAGTAGCGCGTCATCGTAGGTTGCTCCATTCAACCCAGCAGTTTGTCTGAAGGTGGCACCAAGCAGCATTTGTGGGAGAACGTGGCACATTAACCTCAAAATTGGGGGGAAGATCCTTTGAAAATCCTCAAGTTTCTCTTAATCACCACTTGTCTATTTGAAATCCATATATTTAAATACACCTCTTTTACCCTTTATTCTCCCTGTAAGGTAAAATTAGAACAGTTAGGTTTTTGAAAATATATTCCAGACGTTAAGTGCTGTGCAAGCGTACGGTGTTATTGCAGTAACGTTGGTGATCCAAGGGCCCACGGTGTTCCCCTGAAAAAGCATTAGAAGGGGAAAGGGGTTTGGATATATTTAATATTATAGGCTCTGAGATTGGTAGTAAGCTTACTCAGGAGGTTTATAACAAAGCTGCTATTCCTTAATAGTGTAAAAATACTTTTCTGTTGAAAAACTGCCTTCTAGAACCAGATAGCTCTATACAGTATACTCAGTACAACAGTAAATAACTCAGACTGGAGAAAAATTAAAAGTGACACAGTGTTCACAACTATTTTAAGGAAGACAAAGAACAGTGTTTGAAATTTTGTGTTTTCAGGACATTTGTCCAAGTGTAACCAGTTCTTTTTTAAAAAGAGCTGTATCAGGAGCATCTCCTGTAATCCAGACATAGTTGCTTAAGTGAATTAAAATCTGCAAAGTGTCTAAAAACTTAACTGAGACGTAGTGTTTGTTAAATAAATGCAGTGTGATATATCTATTTAGTGTAATTAAATAGATATGACATCTGTTTGTCAAATGAGTCTTTCATTCCTCTACTGATGGACGTTTAAATTATTTTCAAGTTTTCCCTTATAACTAAAATGCTGCAGTGATTTTTTTGCCATTATAAGCAGTGTTTCATGCGCTCATCATAGTATTTCTATGAATCGTAGACTTGATTGCTTCTGAGAATGATGGATAATAATGCTATTAAATTACCCTCAAATGATTGTACCTTTTTATATTCACTTTCTCAAAAGATGTGTTTTGTCTCCCCACTAGCCAGCACCGGATGGTAATATTTTACTAATTTTCTAATAGTTGAAATAACATCTCATTTAAATGTTTATCTTCCTTGGATAGTAGGAAAATTAAGCATTTTTGGCCAGGTCATATACTTTGCTGATTTTTTTTTTTAATTGAGTTCTGAATTTTCTTCTTTTCTTTGACCCATTTATCTACTACCACACTGTTTTAATTATTGTAGCTTTATAATATAGTTTGGTACTTTCTTTTGAAAAAAGTTTTGGGCTCTTCTTTTGCATTTTTCTTCCAGATGAAATTTAAAATCATCTTTTCAAGTTCTGTAGAAAATCTTGCTGGGATAGATATTGTTTGTGATTGCATTGAATTTATAGATTAATTTGAGAAGAGACATTCTTTTGAGTTTTTTCTTCTAAGAGGATAGGTATGCCTCCTTGTTTCTTCTGTTAAAATTTTTGTTGTGAAATATACCATTTGTATATACTGTTTTAAAAAACAAAACCAAAAAACTGTATCTGTGTACTCTGCTTAATAGACCATCACAAGTACCTTAGAAGCCTTTGGTGTGTGCCTTTCTCCAGAAACAAAGGATTCTCTGCCCCCATCACCATGGTCGTCCTGAATTTTGTGTTAATTATCCCTTTGCTTTTCTTTACAGTTTTATCAACCATATATGTATCCTTACCCAACATATTGTTTCCTTTCACCTGTTTTTGAACTTTAAGTAGAATCATATTGTGTACTCTGTGAATTACTTTCGTTAAACGTTATGTTTCTGAGATCCATCCCTGTTGAAGCATGTACCTATAGCTCAATTCAGAAACTTGAGGACTCCTTCACAGTTCTAGGAAGTATTGAGGACCACAAAGATCCTTTGTGGGTCATATTGTGGATCAATATTATATTAGATATTGAAACCAACCAATTTTAAACGTAGATATTGGTATATTTACATATACCATTAAGTATATGGTGTATTGCTTATAGAAGTGTATACCTCTAAAAAATACTACTACTAATAATAGTAAACCTACTACATCTTAAACAGCATTTTTAATGAAAAATAACTGGGTTCCAAAACCCAGAATAAGTTAGTGGCAAGAGTGTTTTTGTTTTACGTTTTCGCAAATATATTTAATGACTAGAGTCTCATGTTTGCTTCTGCATTCAGTTAGTTGCAATATACTGTTTTAGTTGAAGTATATGAAAAAATCCGGCCTCACTGAGCTGTATGTTTAGAAGAGGGAGGAATATTTTAATATTCTTTTAAATAGTTATATTTTTCTTTAATACTCATCAAAACCTAATAGTTTCTTAAAGGTTAGCTGAAGTATAGAGTTTGGAATCAATGAACTTCTCAAACTATGCGATATTAAAACCTATTGGTCTAGCTTGCATTTTTTTTTAACATCTTTATTGGAGTATAATTGCTTTACAATGGTGTGTTCGTTTCTTCTTTATAACAGAGTGAACCAGCTATACATATACATATATCCCCATATCTCCTCCCTCTTGCATCTCCCTCCCACACTCCCTATCCCACCCCTCTAGGTGGTCACAAAGCACCGAGCTGATCTCCCTGTGCTATGCAGCTGCTTCCCACTAGCTATCTGTGTTACATTTGGTAGTATGCCACTCTTTCACTTCATCCCAGCTTACCCTTTCCCCTCCCCGTGTCCTCAAGTCCATTCTCTACGTCTGCATCTTTATTCCTGTCTTGCCCCTAGGTTCTTCAGAACTTTTTTTTTTTTAAAGACTCCATATATATGTGTTATTGCACGGTATTTGTTTTTCTCTTTCTGACTGACTTCACTCTGTACGACAGACTCTAGGTCCATCCACCTCACTACAAATAACTCAGTTTTGTTTCCTTTTAGGGCTAAGTAATATTCCATTGTATATATGTGCCACTTCTTTATCCATTCATCTGTCAGTGGACACTTAGGTTGCTTCCATGTCCTGGCTATTGTAAACAGAGCTGCAGTGAACATTGTGGTACATGACTCTTTTTGAATTATGGTTTTCTCAGGTATATGCCCAGTAGTGGGATTGCTGGGTCGTATGGTAGTTCTAATTTTAGCTTTTTAAGGAACCTCCATACTGTTCTCCATAGTGGCTGTATCAATTTACATTTCCACCAACAGTGCAAGAGGCTTCCCTTTTCTCCACACCCTCTCCAGCATTTATTGTTTGTAGATTCTTTGATGATGGCCATTCTGACTGGTGTGAGGTGATACCTTATTGTAGTTTTGATTTGTATTTCTCTAATGATTAATGATGTTGAGCATCCTTTCATGTGTTTGTTGGCAATCTGTATATCTTCTTTGGAGAAATGTCTATTTAGGTCTCGTGTCCACTTTTGGATTGGGTTGTTTGTTTTTTTGATACTGAGCTGCATGAGCTGCTTGTAAATTTTGGAGATTAATCCTTTGTCAGTTGCTTCATTTGCAAATATTTTCTCCCATTCTGAGGGTTGTCTTTTCATCTTGTTTGTGTTTTCCTTTGCTGTGTAAAAGCTTTTAAGTTTCATCAGGTCCCATTTGTTTATTTTTGTTTTTATTTCCATTACTCTAGGAGGTGGGTCAAAAAGGATCTTGCTGTGATGTATGTCATAGAGTGTTCTGCCTATGTTTTCCTCTAAGAGTTTTATAGTGTATGACCTTACATTTAGGTCTTTAATCCATTTTGAGTTTATTTTTGTTTATGTTGTTAGGGAGTGTTCTAATTTCCTTCTTTTACATGTAGCTGTCCAGTTTTTCCCAGCACCACTTATTGAAGAGGCTGTCTTTTCTCCATTGTATATTCTTGCCTCCTTTATCAAAAATAAGGTGACCATATGTGCGTGGGTTTATCTCTGGGCTTTCTGTCCTGTTCCATTGATCTATATTTCTGTTTCTGTGCCAGTACCATACTGTCTTGATTACTGTAGCTTTGTAGTATAGTCTGAAGTCACGGAGCCTGATTCCTCGAGCTCCGTTTTTCTTTCTCAAGATTGCTTTGGCTATTCGGGGTCTTTTGTGTTTCCATACAAATTGTGAAATTTTATGTTCTAGTTCTGTGAAGAATGCCCTTGGTAGTTTGATAAGGATTGCATTGAATCTGTAGATTGCTTTGGGTAGTAGAGTCATTTTCACAATGTTGATTCTCCCAATCCAAGAACGTGGTATATCTCTCCATCTGTTGGTATCATCTTTAATTTCTTTCATCAGTGCCTTATAGTTTTCTGCATACAGGTCTTTTGTGTCCTTAGGTAGGTTTATTCCTAGGTATTTTATTCTTTTTGTTGCAGTGGTAAATGTGAGTGTTTCCTTAATTTCTCTTTCAGATTTTTTATCATTAGTTTATAGGAATGCAAGAGATTTCTGTGCATAAATTTTGTATCCTGCTACATTGCCAGATTCACTGATTAGCTCTAGTAGTTTTCCGGTAGAGTATTTAGGATTCTCTATAGTATTATGTCATCAGCAGACAGTGACAGCTTTGCTTCTACTTTTCTGGTTTGGATTCCTTTTATTTCTTCTTCTTCTCTGATTGCTGTGGCTAAAACTTCCAAAACTGTGTTGAATAATAGTGGTGAGAGTGGGCAACCTTGTTTTGTTACTGATCTTAGAGGAAATGGTTTCAGTTTTTCACCATTGAGAACGATGCTGTCTGTGGGTTTGTCATATATGGCCTTTATTATGTTGAGGTAAGCTCTCTCTGTGCCTACTTTCTGGAGGGTTTTTATCATAAATGGGTGTTGAATTTTTTCAGAAGCTTTTTCTGCATCTCTTGAGATGGTCATATGCTCTTTCTCCTTCAGTTTGTTAATATGGTGTATCACATTGATTGACTTTTGTATATTGAAGAATCCTTGCATTCCTGGGATAAACCCCAGTTGATCATGGTGTATGATCCTTTTAATGTGCTGTTGGATTCTGTTTGCTAGTATTTTGTTGAGGATTTTTGCATCTATGTTCATCAGTGATATTGGCCTGTAGTTTTCTTCCTTTGTGACATGTTTGTCTGGTAGCTTGCACTTTAAAGGGATCTTTCACCCATGCATTGGTCATGAGGAAGATACTAGTTCACTGAATTATGTAGATTTCCCAAATGATGGCACATTTCAATATATAATACCAAAAACTCACTTACATTATCATCACCACTTTGAGAACCACTCCTGTGATTCATTCGTTTTTGTTGAAGTATAATAATCTACTCTAAGAATATATTATACGTTTATCCATTTTATTCTTTATGAACATATTGGTTATTACCAACATTTGGGCCATTATAATTAGTGGAGCCATAAATGTTCTCAGTCATCTCCAAGTGCATATACACAGTACTGTTGATCGGGCATATTTGTAGTGGAAGTGCTAGATCCATTGGGAGGATATTTGCATGTTCAATTTCATTAGATAATATCTAACTTTCCCCAGATGGTGATTCTGATATATACTCCACCAGTTGTGAATGAAACCTCCCTTTGCTCACCATTCTCTCTACATATGGCATTGTCCAACTTTTAAAATCTTTGCTGGTCTGGTAGAAGTGAAATGATATATTACTGTGGTTTTAAACTGCATTTCTCTGATTACTTAAAAGA
The DNA here is from genome assembly GCF_059928025.1 of Delphinapterus leucas. Lineage (NCBI taxonomy): Eukaryota > Metazoa > Chordata > Mammalia > Artiodactyla > Monodontidae > Delphinapterus > Delphinapterus leucas. The sequence continues at coordinate 1,097,540 of NW_028322289.1, forward strand.
AACTCAGGGTCTGTTTTCTACAGGCTGCTTGTTTTTTCTTACTAATATCTACGAATTAAAATGAAATATGTTATATATACTAGTTGATGAACTCTTCCTGTTGCTAAAAAAGTTACTAGGATCATTTATTTAAACAATTTAAAAACATGTAAAGGCATACGTTGAAGAAAGTCCTTCTTCCCTGTACCTGTCCAGCTCATTCCCCCAGTGTATTTTTTGATATTCCTCCTTCTTACTCTAATTTCTGCTATTATGCTCCTTTATTTTCCTCCACTTTTCAGCATATTCTAGAAGTCTTCACAAATCAGTATAGAGGAAGCATACTCATTCTATAGAGTAGGAAAAGCAGTTTTCTACTTTGTGGCTGTACCAGTTTTACCTAATCTGTAGTAGATAGAGTATTTGATATTTTTCTAATCTTTTGCTATTAAAAAAAACAAAACAGTGGTGCATGGAGTAACTTTGTAGAGTTGTCATTTTGTATGTGAGATTTCTATACAGTTAATTTCCAAAACTGATTGTTGGGTCAATATGTAAATGCTTTTGAAATTTTGGTAAATATTGCCAAATTGCTTTTCCTTGGATTCTGCACTCTTACCTGCAGTATACCTAAGTGACTATTTTTCCTAAAACCTCGCCTCACGGAATATGCTTATAAATTTATAGGTTTTGAGAGTGTGATCAGTGAAAAGTGGTATCAGTTTATTTGAATTTACATTTTCTTGGACTGTTTGAGCATCTTTATATATGCTTAAAGGTCTTTCCCCCCTCTTTTTTTGTACTAACTGCTCATATTCTTTGTCCATTTTTCTGTTTTTTATTGGGTTGTTGAACTTTGGGACTTCTTTACATACTCTAGGTACTAATCTTTTGACAGTTAAGTAGGTTGCAAATTCTTTTTCTCTTTGTGGTGCTAGTAATTCTTAATTTTAAACATTCTTATTTCATGTCTGTATATTTAGAATTGTTATTTGTGGGTAGTTTGGAGTATAGCTGTAATTTTAACTTTATTCACATATGGATAACCAGTTGTGGTAGAAATTACCATTGAATCCACTTGGGTTTGAAGTTTTGGTGGTGGCAGATTCTTGACTAGTGATTTAATTTTTTTAATAGTAGCAGGATTACTTAGATTCTTAAAGAAAATTATGTCAGTTTTGGTAGATTAGATTTTTTCTAGGACTCTGTCCATTTTGTCTAAATTTGTAATATTTATTGGTACAGAGTTGTTAAAAGTGCCCTCTTCCTATTTTTAATGTCTGAAGAATGTGTAATTATGTCTCCTTTTTTCATTTCTGATAATGCATATTTCTGTTCCCAACTCCCCTCCTCCTTTTCTATTAATTCATCTTGCCTGTAGTTTATCATCGATCTTAGTCTTTTTAGTGAATCCTGTTTTAGCTTTGTGATTATCTCTATCATGTCTTTGTTTTTATTTTTTAATTCTTTTTTTATTTATTTGTTTATATTTTATACTCAGCTGCGTCGGGTCTTTGTTGCTGTGTGCGGGCTGTCTCTAGTTGCGGTGAGATGGGACTACTCTTCGTCGTGGTGTGCAGGCTTCTCGTTGCGGTGGCTTCTCTTGTTGCGGAGCACAGGCTCTAGGCTCGCAGGCTTCAGTAGGTGTGGCACGTGGGCTCAGTAGTTTGGCTTGCAGACTCAGTAGTTGTGGCACATGGGCTTAGTTGCTCTGCAGCATGTGGGATCTTCCCAGACCAAGGCTTGAACCTGTGTCCCCTGCGTTGGCAGGTAGATTCTTAAGCACTGAGCTACCAGGGAAGTCTTATCATATATTTCTTTTTGTGTTTATTTTTTGTTTTTTCATTTATTAAACTATTTTTGAGATAGCTATAGATTTGTATGCATGTGTATGCTTTAGATATGCTTATTTTAAAGAGCATCAGTTGGAATTTTAATGCAATTTTCAAACATGTTTAGCTGGGATATAGCCTATTTACATTTGCTACAGTTGCTCTTATTTTTGCTTTCTATTTGTCCTGGCTGTTTTATATTTCTTTTTTCTCCTTTTTTGTTATTTTTTTAAAATAGCTATTTAATATCTTATATCATTTCATTTTCCCCGTATATTATTTCAGAAGTTTTATACTTTTTTCTCTTTTTATAGTTATCCTAGAAATATCATGCATCCTTGACTTTTCAAAATCTAAAAATAACCAGTAGGGCTTCCCTGGTGGCGCAGGGGTTGGGGGTCCGCCTGCTGATGCAGGGGACACGGGTTCGTGCGCCGGTCCGGGAGGATCCCACGTGCCGCAGAGCGGCTGGGCCCGTGGGCCATGGCCGCTGGGCCTGCGCGTCCGGGGGCCTGTGCTCCGCAACAGTAGAGGCCGCGGTGGTGAGAGGCCCGTGTACCGCAAAAAAAAAATTTTTTTAAATAATAAAAATAACCAACATCTTTACCTTCCTCTTAGATAATACAAGAACCTTAGTAGTTTAATTTTATTCAGCCCCTCATGACTTAACATGTTATTATTATGTAGTTTAATTTTTTTTTAATATTCTTACAAGACAGAAGGAGACCTGTTTAGAATTGTTATTGTGTTTTGCCGTCAGTCCTTTTTTATATTTCCCACATTTTTGCTACTTTCTCTATTATTCATTGATTGTTTTATCTTTTAGACCATCCACCTAGGGCCATTTTCCTTCTGCTTAAAGTCTATCCTTTAGAATAGATGAACTCTCTTAGTTTGTGTTTACCTGAAAGTGTCTTTGTTTCACCATCACTTAAGGGAGATGTTTTTGCTGAATATGGCAGTTTAGGTTGGCAGTTATTTTCTTGTAGCAATTTGAAGATCTCATTCCTCTGTCTTTTGGTTTCCATTATTGCTATTGAAAAGTCACCTGTCAGTCTTTCAGTTCCTTGTCTCTGGCTGCTTTAATATTTTTCCCTTTGTTTTTAGCTTTCTGCTGTTTCACTGTATCTATATTTATCTTGCTTGGGTTTATTTGGCTTTTTTAAGTCTGTAAATTGGAGGTGTTTTGAAATGTGTTTATTGACTTATTCATAATTCCTAAACTGTGAATTTCCATTTTTATGTTCTGTTGATCTGTTTGTCTTAATGTATAAATAAATCTTTTATAACCTTCATAGTAAATATTTTCTCCTGGTCTTTTGCTTTTCTTTTCCTTTGTTTCCCACGGTTTCGCCAACAGACTGCATTGCCAAACTCGTGGATTTTTGATAATCTGATAAGTGAAAAGTGAACCTTGACAATAAAACTCTGGAACTGGTCTTTTGAGAGGAGTAGGACTGCAACTACTCTTTCAGTTTTTTCATCGTAATTGGTCTATTCAGATGTTTCTTCCACTTAGACCAATGTTAGTAAATTATATTTTTATAACTTTCAAATTTATTGGTATAGTGTGTGATAATTTATTATTTTAGAAATTTTTCCCTGTATTTGTGGTTAGCCTCCTTTTGTTGACATTTAATTTCTTCTCTTTATTGATTATATTTGCTAAAGGTTACTTATTCCAAAAGAACCAGTTTGGGGACTTCCCTGGCGGTCCAGTGGTTAGGGCTTCACCTTCCAATGCAGGGGGTGTGGGTTCAACCCCTGGTGGGGGAGCTAAGATCCCACATGCCTCATGGCTGGCGGGGGTGGGGGGGGACAAAAACCATAAAACAGAAGCAATATTGTAACAAATTCAGTAAAGAGTGTTTTAAAGAAATGGTCCACATTAAAAAAAATCTTTTTTTAAAAAAAAAGAACTAGCTTTTGGTTTTTATTGTTTAACTCAATTGGCCTTTTGTTTTTAAATTTGGCCTCTCTTTTTATTTATGAATTTTCTAAGAAGTGTCTGGGGCATACTTTCTGTTTTCTCTTAAGAATTGAGTAACACTTAATTGGATAACTAAATCCCTTGGTAATATTCTGTGTTAAAGACTCTGCCCTCCTTGGTACGGTGAAATAGACCCTGTTTAGAACCTTTGGGTACACCTGCTTCCTCATTAACTATTCAAGACCCCAACTCCTGAGGCCTGTTTTGACCAGTTGAAGCACCTGCTTCACCCTGTGGTTATCCTCCACTTCTCTATGAGCCACCTTTAGTAAATAGGCCTATTCTCTGCCCAGGGCGTTTGTGATGGGATATATCTAGGGGTGGTGGTGATTAAAAAAAAATCATTGTTATGGTATGGATTAGATGTCACTTTCCCTTTTGTTATATGTGATAATCAAAATAATCTAAAGCAGGTCTTAAAATGTAATTGACCCTGAGAGAAATTTAGTCTTAGGATTTTCTTGGAAGAAGGACAAAACTACTTAACAGTATCTTTGTAGTGTATACATACAGTAATGAGTTTAATGCAGCCATTCATTGCAGGCTGATAGTTTAATGCTGAAGCACAAATTAGTAAACGTGGTTTGATGAGCCAGAGCAAAGGCCGGTTCCTTTATACAGATGTCTGAAAATGGCACCATATCAACTTCGAAGTGATTCTAATAAAAAGTGCATAATCTTGAATATGGAAAGTATGTTCTCCAAAGAATCTGTTGACTCTTTACACAGCATAGCAAGAAAGAAAACAAAATATGATATAAGATTATAAGCGTCTGTCTGATATATAGAAATCTTTTTTATAGTAGAAATGGATTTTGAAAATGTTCAAACAGTCTTCAAAAATTGAATATTAAGTCTAAAAGTAAGCCACAGTTAAATGAAACAATCATAGTACAAAGGGATTTTTAGCAATGGAAATAATTTTTTTTTTACTTTTGAATTTTCTTTATATTTTATATAGCAGGTTCTTATTAGTTATCCATTTTATACATATTAGTGTATACATGTCAATCCCAATCTCCCAATTCATCACACCACTACCACCCGCAGCCAATTTTCCCCCTAGCAATGGAAATAATTTTTTAAAGTTTTTAAGAAGAAGGCAGTTGCTCTCCCATTGCATATGTTAAATATGCAAAGTGATTTTGCTATTTTCAATAGTAATTAATCTACGTGATTCTTTATGAATTTAAGTAATTTCCTTTGTGAGTTAAGGTCTTCCTGTATGTTTTCTATTTGTACAATACCATAGCGGCAATGATTCTCTAGGAGCTCCTGATTAGTTTTCCGCTAGCAAGTGCAGATACGGTCCAGGAAATGCATATGGATGTCTTAGATTACTTGGTTAAAACATAAGCCAAAAGGAAAGACGTCCTTAGATCAGGCCAAACACCACACACACACACACACACACACACACACACACACACACACACGCACACGCACACACGCAGACACACACTCCAACTTTATTTTTCATGAGTTTTGTTAGGGCTGTGTGGCTTAGTGGGAGGGACAAGCACCCCATCCCAACCCTGGGTGCTGGTATCAGCATCTCCTGGGCATATATGGAGTATCCAAAACCATATTCAGTAGACCTTTTATTTTTGTAAATTACACAGCAAAGCCCCATGAAACTATAATCAGCGAGTTTACTAGACAATAATGGGAAAGCTTTATAGCAGCGGTGAGTTAGAATAACTTGGGGTCACTGTGGTGAAAAGACATGGATTTCGGTTTAGGTCTAGGATTTGCAATCCAGAATGGTTACTGAATAACCTGCAGGCAAGACCTTCGAGGGAATTGAAGCTTGGAGCGATCGTTGTAAAATAACAATAAAACTGTCCACCTAAGAGTATTGGGAGACGTCAGAAACAGGGAACTGAGGACACTCTGCTTGTCCAGCCCTCGGACCAGACTGCGGCTCCCCGACCCGGCGCACGGCCAGGTAGCCTGGCTGTGCGCGCGTGCGCGGCTCGCGGTTCGCCACCCGCCCTCGTTGACTTTTAAAGGCACAGCCCGCGCCGCCCCCGCCACACTGGCTTTCGCTGGCAGGAGGGGGCCGGAGGGGCCAGCTGGGCAGAGGGACAGCCCCCTCCGCCACACGCCATGAGGTGAGGAGGAGGGGCCGGCCCTAACCCCCACCCAGCCAGGGGCTCCTGGAGACACCTGCGTCTGGGGCCTCCCGCCTGGCCGGTGAGCTGCCTGCCAGACAACTGGGTGACGAGGAGACTGGGAGAAGGGACGGACTAGGTGTCCCACCTTCAGGGGGCTTTGGGGAGTGAAGCTTTGGTGGGGCCGCCGAGGTAGGTGGTGAACAAACGGTTGTATGTACTTAAGGGTTTACGGAGCGCCTTTGCCTCCTGACTCATGGGATTCTGCGAGCGTGGAGTGGAGAAACCCTTGCCGAACTGCCAGAGAGATGGCATCACTCTTTACAACTCTTCTGTGTGTGTAGACTTACAGTATTTTAGGAAATCTTTTGAATTGTAAAGCAGTGATTCCAAATGGACTTTTGCACTTCAAATAATAGCAAGGGTATCTTGGTTTTTATTCTTTCTGTGGGTGATTATCTTGACATTAGAAAACATTTAAACTTTTGTACATGGTAGACTTTTTTTAATTTAAGAAATTTTTAAAGTTTAAAAATTTTTAAGAACTTAAAAATTGTTATAAAAATCATACATTTCTCATTCTGTAGTATTTTCTATTTTTTAATAGAGAAGCTTTATCTTATGGGTCTCTTACTGTTTTGGCTTATGGGAAATGCTATTTCCATTCATTTACTTTGTGTTCATTTTAAAAACTAACTTGCTACTACTTAGGGCCATGGAAGATCTTTTTTTCCAAAATGAAAATAGCTTTAGTTCCCCAGATTATATTTATGCTTACGTAAAATTTCAGATAATACGTAAAGCTGTAAAAAGAATGAAACAGGAACTACCTGTACTTGACCTACCCAAAGATAACTTGGTAGAGCGTTGAGTACTGTGGTGCTAGGAGCTCTGCTGGGTACTGAAGGTCTTTGTGAGCAAGACAAAGAGTATCTGCCTCTGTGGACCTTACATTCTGCTGGGGAAGATGGACACACACACACACCCAAAAGTAAATTGACAAAATAGCTGTATGTTGTAATGAGTGATTTAAAGAAAACACCTACTTTAGGTGGGGTGATCAGAGGAGGTTTATCTGAGGGAATAACTTGAGATTTCACTCAAAGAAGAGAGGGAGCTAAGCCGAGGGCAAAACAGGAGAGCGAGCGTTTCAGTCAGAAATAACAGCAAGTGCAAAGGCCTGAAACGAGCAAAGAGCTTGAATGGAAAGACCAGGGTAGCTGGACCGTAGTAGTAAGCCAGAGGAGGGAGGATCAGGTGAGGTGGAGGAAGCAAGCAGGGGTCAGATTTCACAGGGCCATGGCAGGGAGTGTGTGTTGTATTCTGGGGGCAACGAGAAGCCGCGAAGGGTTTAAGTAGAGAAGTGAAGTGATTTGGAATATGGATTGATTCATTCAATACATGAAATGTTTATTGAAACCTTACTGTGTACCAGGCACTGTTCTGGGCACTGGGGTACAGCATGGAAAAGGATAAATTCCTGTATTCATGAAGCTAATAATCTAGTGGTGGGCGCATAATCAAATAAACAAGAAAAACATCAGATAAGCATTATACAGATGATGACCATTGTTTAAATCATAGTATATGTTCTTAAGACTTTGTGTATATATATACATACTTCTCCTTTGTTATCAGCTTTTCTTTCCCCTAAACAACTTATGGTAGGATTTTTTCTGTGTTACATTAAATGAACAGCTTTCTTTTATTTGGAAGCATCAATTTGTTTTGTAGATTAAGTATGGCCAAAATAATACTACAGAAATGAAAAAAATACTGTGCAGCAACAAAAACTTATCTAAGTCATCTGTTTGGAAAGAAGTATATAGTAACTTCCTTTGGACAGTCTGACATGTGGCTCTCCTGCCTCATCCCATGTTCCAGCAGCCCCTCATGATAACTTTGACCTGTTAATGTGGTTAGTTAAATTTATGGATTTCCTATTTATTGAACCAATTCATACATTCCTAAAATGTACCTTAATTGACTTCTGTTATTATGTTAGTGTCCTGATGGATTCCCTTTGCCAATACATATATTTTAGGATTTTAGTATCAATATTCGTGAGATCTATAGTTTCCTTTCTTAGTATTTTCTTTGTCAGATTTTGGTGTTAGCATTTGACTGCTTTATAAAAAGAATCGGGAAGCTCTTTTTCTGAGTTTTGGAACAGATTAAATTGCATAAGTATTATTCTTTCCTTTAATTATCAAATACATATTTACTGAACATTCACTGCGTGCCAGGCATTGGGCTGATGCTGGGTAATCACAAGTAGACAAAACAGACATGATTCCTGTCCTCATAAGGCTTGGTTTATTAGGTAAATAGACATTAGTGAAATAATTATGATTATGTAATTATAAACCATGATAAATACTCTGAAAGAAATCGTTGAAGATCTACTTTGACTGTTCTGTTCATGTATTTGAGTAAATGGTTATTGCGTTAATACACACTAAAAATTAATTCTTTTAAAATTAATATTTGTTGAAGATTTGATATGTAATTAGTTCTGTGATAAATACATAAGTAAATAAAATGAGGTCTTCATAATTATAAAAGTTAAAATAAAAATAATGGTGATAGTAGCTACCATGGTAGGTGGTATATTGCACATTTTTTGATTGAAGAAATTAAGACTTACATTAAGTAGACACTTCAGTTATGTCTGTGACACCTCCAGTTGTACACTCCTCTGGAAATTCCACTAAGATTATAGTGACAGAGTAAAGATATAAATCCACAAAGATCAAGAGAGTGAGAAAGGAGAAGATAAATGAAATCAGCATTTGGGAAACTACAAAAGAAGGTGGTCAATTACTAAATGATTTAGTGGATTAGAGAATGCTGAAGGCTGAAGAGAGGTAAGCCAACAAGAGAAGCAAGCCGATTCCCTCCACAGAATCTGGAAAAGGCTCAGGATTTAGAGGTACCAAGTACTTCTCAGGGCAGGAATATGGGTGGAATAGAAATAGAAGTATCTGTAAACTGTGGTATCTTTAAAAAGAAAAGAGAAAATACAACTTACGTAAAAGAAGAGATTCTTTTTTTAAAAAAGGGAGAGAAATTATTCAGGAAGCAAGAAAGGATTAGATAATAAAGCTGAAGAACTCTCCTAAAAAATAGAATAGCCACAACAATTAGACAAAAAGAGTGAGAAAGTATTTAGAAAATAAAGGTCCAGTCAAGAAAGTTTTTCATCTAATCCAGTGGCAGGAAGAAAAATCTATAACGAAATCAGTACTATAGATATGTGGGAGAATCTGGAACATGATACAGTGGGTAGCCAGTGATACCAACAGCCAGTGTCATTGAGATGGGATATGTCATGAAAGGTTTCAGAGAGGTACTGATACCTGAAATCTAAGTAAGTATTCAAATGATAAGCCAAAAAAGGGCACTAGTGTATACATTTTCAGGGCAATAGAAATAGCAAATGCAGAGGTGGAAACACGATACACATGAGGAACTGCAAGCAGTTCATTATTTGAGAAATTCAGTATACTTTACAAAAAATAGCATGTATAGTTTTATAATAGTACACCTTTTTTCAAAAAGGATTTGAGGTAGAACTGTGTGAATATATTTAAGATTCTTTAGAAATAGTAGCAATATTGGTTATATCGTTCATTATGTCAAGAGGGGAGAATTAAATTGGGATTCAGGAGACCAGGATTCTAGTGCAGACCTACCACTAACTTGTTGAGACCTTAGTGTGATAATGTTGTTGACTGCCTTCCCAGTAATCACCTCCCTTTTTCTTCCCTTCCCCCAAACCACAATTTTGTCTAGCTTTTGGGGTGATCCCATGCTTCAGGAGCAGCTTGGGCGGGTGAGAGTGGGGGGCTGTGTGACTCTTAGTTACTCTAAGCTCATTATGGTAATTCCACTCTCTTTGGTTAGTGATTGTTTTAGGAATAAACGTGTGACTCAGCTCTGGCCAATGAGTTGAGAATGGGGTGCCTGCAGAGAGAATTCTGGGAAAGCTTTCTCACCGAGGACAAAGGAAAAGATGCCCTCTCCCTGCCTTCATCTTATTCTAGCTCTGAAGATGTGTTTGAGCCCAGTGTACGGATGCAACAGAGCAGTTTTCAGGCTTAAGGGTTCCCTCCTCTGCTCCTGAAGCTGAGGATTGTTTTTAAAAATATGGTGCCTTTGTTGCTACTCCTTTTCTAAGTTGCAAGTGTAATCTGGTTTGGGAGGGTCTTTACTTCCAGCTCTGCTTTCCTCTTTGAGACCACTGTCACCAGGAGATACAGCCCTTGCTTTCCAAAGGTCACACACTCACTCTAGGAGTATTTTGTGAGCGCATTCTAAGATCTCCAGGCCACCGGGACACTTTCATCATAGAGACTTTTTCTCGTTTGTCTTGATAAAATGCAGGGTATAGCATAGTACTAGGCACATAATAGTCATCACTAATAGTTTTGTTTAATGAAGGGTGAATCAAATATTACTTATTTAGGGGTGGGGAGAGGTTTTATTTGTGTTCTATTTGATTTTATTATTTCCAGCCAGTAGAACATGGGTGTGGTTCTATAATCTGTGCATTTTGAAAGGTTTTTTTCAATGAGGCAAAATTGATTCCTGTTTATCTCTGCGAAGAAAATTTTCTTTAGAAATTAAAGAATTGGGGGAAAACCACTTCAATTTATGTGTGTTACTACTTCTTATACAGCAAATTTAGCCTTTAGCTCTGGAGACTTGACAAAGAAGGGAAACATTACAAAATTGTACCTAATGCAAACTAGATGCTCAGTAAACATTTATTTATATAGTAGATATGCCTGAAATAGAACTATTCACTTTATGATTTAATTTTTTCTTTTTTCATTTTAGCATTTATGACATTAGCAGAGAACAGGACTATGTCAAGAAGTCCGGGGGTATACTTGGTGCAAATGAATTAAGACCACCCTCCCAGCTCCATTCCCTGTGAGAGAAGACCGAGACAAGGTTCATATCAGAGAAGAGTGGGTATTAAACTAAATGCTATAAGCTATTACTAATGAATCCAAAGCTGCACAGTACAGTTTTTTAGATTTTAATTTAGATCATGTAAAATGAAAGGACTTTTTTAAAAATTCTAACTTCCAGTAGCTACAGATTTCTTATAATTATTAGTCCAAAATTGATAGGTGATTAAGTTTGCAAATTGCATCAGAAAAGGTGTGTGTGTTCAAGAGAAATTGTCACACTCCTCTATCTGTATTTCTTTGAAATTATGATTTATTTTACTTGATTTTAAATTGAGATATTTTAAATAGTAGAAGTAATACATGCTTATGTAAGAAAAATCTAAATTGTAGTGATATATATAAGGCAAAAGTATAAGTTCTCCTTTTTGTCCACTCCCCACTCACCATTGGTGTATATACTGTTAACGGTTGGATTTCCCATCTTTTCTACATCTTTTTCTGTATACTTCCAAACACATAATTTTTTATGGTTTTTTTTTTTTTTTACCAAAATGACAGATAATACATATTATTCACTCAGTAGTATACAATAGATATCTTTGTACGTCAGTATATACAGATTTACTTTGTTTTTATTTAGTGAGTGCAAGGTGTTTCCCTATTGATGGCAATTTAGGCTGTCTCCAGTGTTTTTGCTGTTATAGGTGTTGGTGCATGGAACACCCTTGGACATATAACCCCTGCACTTATGCTAATATTTCTGAGGAATAGATTCCCAGAAATGGAATGGTTATTTGGTATGCCCATTTAAGTTTTTGTTACTTTCTGCCAAATTGTGTTCTAAAAAAGCTGTATATATCTTAAACTGGCAGTCCTTTGATATCTTAAAGGTAAGGGTAGTACATTTTAGGATTAGGTGATTAAAGAATGGGCTGTTCCTTCAACAACTGTCAAATGACCTACTTAGAGGAGATACAGTATATAGGCATGGAGAGTATTAAAAGGTGTAGGTTGCCTTCTACTAATAAGGGCCTTTAATGGCACATATTGTTGGGTTCTTAGTGTTTCTGTCTTTGATAAGTGCTATTGCTTAGTTCACAAACAGGAGTTGTGGTCATGTAAGTCTGGGGGAGATGGAGAAGTGGCTAGATTCTGTTAGATTACTGTGACACCTAAGTTGTTGACGTTTGTTCATCTCATTATTTGCTTTCAGACCAGATGCTTATAGAATGGAAAATAGATACCTGTGGTATAGCATCAGAAGCTGGTTTATAATTTTTTTATCTCTCTTATTAGAAGTTATAAAGAGAGAAAAAAGTGTCCCGAAATCAGACACTCAGTATCCCTGTCATGGATTTTGAGATGGGGGACATTGATGCAGGGCGCTTTGAGCAGAATCCAACTTGTTGTGTCAAGCTTGACCTAACTTTTTTTTTTTTTTTTTTTTTTTTTTTTGCAGTACGCAGGCCTCTCACTGTTGTGGCCTCTCCCATTGCGGAGCACAGGCTCCGGACGCACAGGCTCAGCGGCCATGGCTCACGGGCCCAGCCGCTCCGCGGCATGTGGGATCTTCCCGGACCGGGACACGAACCCGTGTCCCCTGCATCGGCAGGCGGACTCTCAACCACTGTGCCACCAGGGAAACCCAAGCTTGACCTGACTTTTAAGATCCAATCCACAAATGGCAGAGAAACGTGCCCGAAGCCAGGTGCTACAGGAAGGAATATTAACTCAGTTTTCAGAGCCATTTTGATTCAACTTCAGTTTTTTCCATGTGCTCTTTGTTGATCACTTAAACCGTAAGGGACACTCTTTATGCTTTACAGACAGGTACTTTTCAAGTTACCTTCTTAGATGTTGCTTTAGATTTCTGTGTGGAATAGCCCCCTCTTCTTTCTCTTAATATTCTGATCATCTTGAATGTTAAACTAGAGCATGTGCATTGCTCAGCAAAAAATGAAACTATCCATTTATTTAATGCTCCTCGTTTTGTACGCTTGTTTTAGGCGGTTAAATGAAAGCGCATTGTGTGGGAAGAGACAACGTCAAATGATTTATCAGTAAAATTCTCATTATGTCCTTAATTATAGAGCAGGAAACTTGTGCTTTCTTGAGAGTATAATTGAGGTCATTTATTATGAAGTCATGAAAGATTCAGGGTTTACTGTGGTTTTCCATTAACTTCTCTTTTGATATGCTTTTCCTTCTGCCAACTGTAAAATTACTACTTTTCTAACATATGGCTATTTGGAGAGTGCTGACATAAAAAGGAAGCATTTTTAACCATAAATAAATGGTTTTAGAAGTTACAGTATAAAAGTACAAAATAAGTCATTTCTTACTTGTTCCTCCTTGTTTATTTTAAATCATTACCATTAGTCCTAGCTTTATTGGGAGCAGTACTCCCCACATTGTATTAGATGGGGTCTTTTAAATTGCATTATTTCTCACAGTTTTCAGTTTATTATTGTGCGTTGACGCTCAAAATTGGGGATATATGTAGTATTCAGTACTTGTGAAACTTATAATCTATTAACATCTTGCAGAATTTAGGGAAGTTGATAATCATAGATTGGTCATTTCCAAAGCTATGACAACTTTTATTTCTTTCACTTGTAAGCAACATCTTTCACAAATATTGAGCCTCATAGTATAATTAGATTCTTTAAATATTATATTGCCTTTTAAAAAATTTAAATACTAGGTTTCCAAAATTATAATTTTTAAAGGAATCCTGATTTGCATTTGAGCTAGCTGTACAGATTATTTGTAAAAGGAGTTTGCAAGTGCATAGGCTTCCCAGTTTGTTTTGAGGAAGTAGCTAAAGAAAGCCATAATTTTTAAATTGTTATCACTGGTGTTTTGCTGTTTGAATCTCTTTAGAATATCCATATTTTTCACAGCACTGGTATACCGATATTGAAAGAGAGAAGGTGAAACTGAGGAAAAATAAAAGTCAGATACAATCGATATAGATCAGATGTGCCAACTTCAGAATATTCTTAAGTGTTTCATCCTCTTTTCTTTCTTTCCGTGCTATTTATAATCTTTTATTTTTGATACGATGAAGTATTATTATCAAAATCATTTTTAAATTACCTTGGGAATTGAAGCATTAGGACAGTTTAGTCCAAATGAATTTTACTGAAATGTTTGTTTTGATTTCTGTAATAGTCTAGGGTTTTTTAACCTGTTGTTCATAAATTAATTTTAATTAAAAAGCTTATGTTTTCTTTAACTTTTGAACTCTAGTGTAATTGGCAGAGTCCTGGTATAAGTAGGAAGCCAGATTAATGTACTTATTTATACTGTAAGGCCCAAACTTCCAGTCTTACATAAATTATTCTCTCTATTATTTACAAATAATCAGTGTGTATCCGCCCCCCCAACCTTGTTAAAGAGAATAGAGAGGATGTAAATAGAAAGGAGTAAACAAATCAAATAGTTCAATGTTATGAGAACTCATTAGGCTCAGTTCTTGCTAAGTGAGGACTGGTAAAATCAAAAGACACAAGGGCTCAATCGAGAGAATTACTGGATTGAGTCAGTAGTTCTCAATTAGGAAGCATGCCTCTCATGGGAGGGGTATACCAGCATCTTTGGGATAACACATGGGTATGGTTTGAAGAAAGCACTTTCAAGAAAAGTAATAAAGTTTTATTTTTGTAAAATGATGATTTTATAATACAGCCCATAAGAAGTAAATTTTAATAGACATGTACAGGCTGGTGAGGAAGCCCCAAAGAAACATGATTTCTAATGTGTTTGCTGAGTGTGCAGTAGTAGGCTCCTTCCAAGGGACCTAACAGACTTCCTTGGGGATTTGGTGAGAAGACAGGAAGGGTAAGTTTATCAAAATGTGGCTTAGGTTTAAAAAAATTTAAGAATGAGAAGCATTGGTCTAAGCAGTTGCTGACCACCAACTTGACACTACAGTTGCATCTGCTTTTACCCAGTGTGGCTACAGCGCCCAGCTTGAAACCAAAAGGGATTTATTCTTGCATTAAAAGTCATTCACCCTCAGTTATAATCCATTTAGGTTATTTTCACATGTGAGATCTTTTAAGATAGTCCAGATATGGTAGCCAAAACACATTGTAAATGTCTTAATTATACAGGAAGGAAATAGATGATTATTTCCTATTATCATAGATGATATATTTCCTGTATCAGTATTCAGTGATATTTAGTGTGCCACTTTTCCCCATCCTTTGGTTATCTTAAACAGTTGCATTATTTTTGTTTGTGTTTTGCAGTTTTTGAGACAGTGTCCTTGAGTTCAGACTCTCTCTTCCAGAGGGCAGTTTCAATTCTCCATACTTCTTACTTGGACTCTGCATCTGAGCATGGTTTTCAGTACAGTCAAGTGACTGGTGAAAAATGACATTTTCTTAAATGAGGTGAGGTGCTTGGTACACACTGTGTCTGCTTTATTTTAGTTCTAAAGAAAGAGACCCATTATTTTTGATATATAAGCCTAGTTCTTTTTAGCTATCCCATTTCAGCTGAAATAAAAGATCCTTGGAAATAGTCACTTGAAAGGTAATTATAATATATTCTAGGGAATAGAAAAATAATAAATTTCATTAGTCTTTTAGCAGGAGGAATTCAGATGATGCATTTTTAAAAGTTAATTTTCAAGGCAAAATAACATGTTTATAACATTTGATTATTCTCTCCTTATACGGTACAAAACTCTTTACCAAGAAAAAAAAGCAAGTAACTGTACTCACGAAGAACTTCAAGAAACTTACGGGTTTCTTCTGTTTGAAACTGAAAATCAGGTAAGGGAATTCGATCGTAGAAAAGTAATTTTGTGATGTTAATGTACAAAATTAATTATATCATTAAAGTTAAATATTGGTATTTTAGGTCTATAAAGTTTGTAAGATTACCAGTTCATCAGTCTTTTTTGTTAGTTTGGTGGCAATGTAAATGACAGTGAAAGCTTGTCATGAAAGAGATTGGATTTCTACAACTTTCCATAGGTTTTCTTTAGTTTTATCTTGAATACATTTGTAAGCTCGTGGTGAGATTTTGATTAATACAGATTCCTTAAGTATTAATAATGACTTTTAATGGAGTGAATGGATATTTTCTATTCTCGATCATTGTTTAGATAGATATTTTCTATTTCTTGTGGAGGTTTTTCAAGTTTAAATTACATGATTTTGGGGACAAGATGAACACGTTCAGCATTCTAGTTACTTGGAATTGTTTCATGCCTTATTTTGAAAATTGAACATCCATATTGTTGGTTGTACCTAAATTGTGGAGAAGGAGACTACTGTGTGCAGGTATGTCTCCAGAGATGTGTGTGGCTTCTAGATACAGTTCAGCAATGCTAGAGATCTATAATCCAACTTAAAGTAATTCCAAGGTAGTATTTCGGTTGAGGTCATGATTTTTAAAGAACAGGGATAGATTTGCTAAAGAATAATTAACATTACCATATAACTTATGGATTATATAGTAATACTAGAGAGTTTGTTTAACTTCCAAATAAGATATGTTATGGATTCATACTAAAAAAAAAAAAAAAAAAAAAAAGCATTTGCGGAGGAGACATTTTCAAATTTAGTGATTCCCAAGCTGTAATTGAAAAAGAAATCTTCAGGAGAGGACTTATCTGTGAGCTTGTTTAATTTGGTTTTGCCGGTGACATTTTTGTTAACAGAAATAATAAAATTTCACGAAAAAGTTTGAACTGTTAATATTAACTAAAACACAATTGCCTTACGTAAGCTTGCTTTGTGCCATGAATGCATAGAACGTACAGATTCTGTATTGAAAGTCTGTATATAGATTATAGAGTTATTTCATGGACCCTCCCAAGAACGATATGATAAGCAAAGTACGATCTTTTGTTTAAGGCAAAGTTGGTATGTCAGCGTGGACTCTGTGTTGGCAGCAGTGCTATCAGCACTCTGGGTGACCCAGGGAAAGGTACGTCTGTAAGGAAAAGGAATCTCTTTTACAAGGTGAAGTGGGGTTTAGTTAGTTACATAAGATACCTATGTTAAATGCTAGTTTCATTGATGATAAATAGTGATCTTTGGAAGCAGACCTTTAAACATATAAATGAGCTTTGAGTCTAAGACTTAAGGTTTTCTAATAGGAGTTATCTTTTTTAAAAGGATGGTTGGACTAGAAAAGGTACTGAAGGTATCTTTCAGTGCCAAGAGTTCAGTGCAGTCATCTGGGGCTAGTGAGGATTTCTTCTGAATTATCATAATGGCAGTAGGAACACATAATAGAGGGAACTGACGCACCTTGGCAACTGTGGAATGTGAGGAGTAACAAAGAATCAAATGTAAGGTAACTTACACTGCACTGATATTGTCAGTAGAAGAGAGACACGGAGGAGAGGAAATTGTAGGGAAGCTGTTGAGTTAAAAGAGAAAGGTAATCTTACTGTCAAGAATGTGGATTAGCACTAATTTCTTTAAGCTTCACTTTCCTCATCTGTAAAATAGATGAAACTACCATCTAGATTTGCTGTGAGGATTACATGAGACTGTGTCAAGTGCTTAGCTTGGAGCTTACACCTAAATGAACACTACTACTTCAGTGAGCTAAATTTGAGAAATAATGAGGTGGTCATAAGTGTTTCTGAAAGCTGTCCTGCTGGTGGTAAAAATAGTTGGAAAAGGGATTAGAACTGGAGGTTGGGGTTCAAGGTGGCAGCGGGTGGGTGTTAGCTGAAGCCAAAAACATTGTTACATGGGGCAGCAAAGATGGCAAGAGCAGAACTTTCAGGTGGTTATGGGAGCAAGGGATGGGGCCACGGGGCAAGGCTAGGAAGAGGGAGTTGAGAGCAGTCCAGGGGATGAAGAATCAGGAGGTGGAGTTTCACAGAGAACAGAAGGCTGTAAGGAGGGGTGTTAGCAGTGTCAGATGCTACAGAAGTTGGAGATCAGCACTGAGAAGGATTACTGGGCTCCATGGCTACATTCCTGCTGACCATTTCTTTTAAATAACAACTTTATTGAGATAACATTCACATACCATTCGTTTCACCTGTTTAAAGTATACAATTTTTTTTTAGCATATTCACTAAAATGAATATGCAGCCATCAGCACAATCAAGTTTAGACCATTTTCATCAGTCACTCCCCACTCCCACCAGCCTAAGCAACCAGTACTCTACTTTTTGCCCCTATGGGTTGGCCTATTCCAGACATTCCATGTAGATGGGATCGTATATGACCTTTTGTGACTAACTTTTTTACTTAGCTTAGTGTTTTTGAGATTCATCCATGTTGTAGCATATACTTCATTCCTTTTTTGACTGAATAATATTCCACTGTACCGCATTTTCTTTATCCATTCAGCACTTGATGGACATTTGGTTGTTTCTACTTTTTGGCTATTATAAAAAAATGGTACTATGTACGTTCTTGTCCAGGTCTTTATGTGGACATGTTTTTTCATTTCTGTTGGGTTTATACCTAGGAGTGGAATTGCTGGCTCATATGGTAACTCTGTGTAAAACAAATGTTTTTTTAAACTTATATTCAGCTCTTCTAAAGGACATGAAAGGGGATAAGTTCATAACCCCAGTAACAGTTTACCTAAAACCTTTTTTTCCTTCTCCCCTACTCTTTTTAACCCCCCCCTTCTTTTCATTATGAAAAATGCTAACATAGAAAAAGTAGAGAGCATAGTATAATATACCTATCACCTACGTTTAACAGATAATGTTTTGCATTATTCTCTTCATTTGTTTAAAAAAGTTTTTTTTTTCTGAAAATTGTGAAAGTGAATTACAAGCAAACACCTCAGCTTACATCTCTAAAAATTAAGGCCATTTTTGCGCTTTACTGCAGTCACATGAGTTTATTGTTGATGTTTGAGAGGCTGGCTTCAGCAGGGTGGTGGAGTAGATAGAGGCTGGATTGCTCCTATAAATACACAGTCTTCTTCATCACATGTACTGGGGGTAATAATAAAATAGCACTACTGCCTGTGTGTGTTCTATAGTTTTGGGCTCAAATAGAAATGGATAGTTCTGTGTATGAAAGTAATCCTTTATATTACTGTAGTGTATTATAGTTTTAAAAGTTTATGGATCTTTTTAAATCTTCCTGAGAACCCTGTGATTTATGTATCTATACTCATGCCCACCTTGCCCGCTTAAGTGACATACTCCTCAGTCACATGGTTATTATTAGCAGTAAGTGAAAAACCTGGAACTGGAACCCAATCTCCTGGCCACAAGTTTATTGCTCTGTCTGCTATATCCATGTCCTCACCATTGTCTTTTATGTTTCAAAAGAGATACTTCAGGAATATCTCTGAAATGTGTCCTTTCCTCCTTATTCTCACTGCTGCTGCCGGGTGGGGATCCTCTTCTCCTGTCGTAACTTAAAGGAGTCTCTCCCCTCTTGAGACTCACTTCTCTATTAAGCTGCAGTGGGCTGTGATGTGGCTACAGTGGTGAACAAAACACATATAACCCCCGCCTCCCTGGAATTCACAGCCCAGCAGAATAAGCTGCTTGAAGGCAGGACCTCGTTGTATTTCCCTTTGTGGCACTGCTGCCTGGCACACAGCTGCAGTGTAGTAGACCTCAGCACACATTCTTAAATATGAGTACTTACTGAGATGTTTTGCAAAAAATAACTTGAGAATCAGATTACTATAGGCCTTTTCACTGAATGATTGCATGGAGAAAAAACAGACTCACGAAGACTTTTCCAAACATGTGATACTCTTATCCCTTTTCACTTACCATACCCAAATAGAAAATTGGTTGTCGAACAGATGTGTTGTATCTTAGCTCTAATGTTTCCATACCTTTAGAATATCTCAAATAGTTTTTAAAAGGTAAGCAGTTTCAAAATAGTTTTTTAATGTTAGCATTTATTTGTCTTTTGTGTTGTCTTGTTCAGTTAAAGGTAACCCATGTGTAAATAATCTTTTTAAAGTGTAAATTAATCTATTTTTATACTTTTATAGGTGTATACATTTCCAAATACTCAGACTATCTTCATGCAAGACCTTGGTATCATGGGAAGTCTGGTTATGTTGTAATTTTTAATCTAATTAAGGTAAAGACTAAATGTGCTTCTATGTAATTTTTCTTTTAAAAATGAAAGATTATCAGTCTGTGATAATGTTCTTTGCAGATCATTTGCTACACATAGTCCTTGCCAAAGACAGCTATCTAAAGTCAGAGAAAATAACTGCTTTTTGCTTTCCTTTACGGACAAAGCTTTTTTTAAATTCATTTTATAGATGATCTATGAATATGTTTTTTTTAAAAAGGCTTCAAAATAATACAACAGGTATTCAGTGAAAAGCTTTCCTCTCACCCTGTCCCACAATGCCACTTTTTAAATAGTAAATAACAGAAAACGAGTAGCTGCTTATAAAGCAGTGTGATTTCAGTTATAAGAGATGAATTTAGAAAGCAACATTCATTGATTTAAGTTGTCAAAATGAGAAACCTTTATATATTTTTTTAACCCCTAAAACATTGAGACCTTGTTCACAGTTTCATGGGGCACCTGCAACTGATGATCTCAGAAATTTTTAAATGCCCTTAAATAGTCCAGTATAAATGAATCACGCAATTAGAATTTTCACTCAAATAGTAGGAAAACTCTAATTTTAGAGGTTGGGGGGCTTTTTGAGGACATATTCTGTGGTCTCGTTTTGGTTTTGCTTTTGTTTTAGCTTTCCTACTATCTTAAGTTCTTTGGTCATAAACCTAACACTACTGATTTTTTTAAGAGTGTGAACTCTTCATATTCCAAAACTTGTCCCCAAGAACTGGAGGGAAAGTAGCATTGCATTGGCTCATAGTCACTGCTTCCCTCCCTTACTCTTCCCTCTCCTGCTCTGTGATAAGTGCTGTAGTTCTGCCGCAGACAACGTGCCTGTCAGCTCAGGTAACAAACATTTTTTGCTTATGTCAGATTGTGCCTCGCCATTGGTTTCGTGCCCCCATATCCCACCCTGTCTGGTGGATACTGCTGTTTAGTTTTTGCCTATGTGCTCTCAGTCTTCCTTACTTTACTGCTTAGAAGCCAGCCCTGCCCAACATCATAAGCTGTTTGATGGGGAGAGAATACAGGTTTTGATTGCTCACTGAAGTACCATTTATATTATTTGTCTTCTTAGTATTGCCTTTGGTGGTCCTGTTGATGAAGAGGCGGGACCTTGACAGCAAACATGTGTATATGTTCTTTATTAGGCTACTTTTAAATAAATCCTAGAGTCAGATTATTGCTATTTGAAAACATTTGATTAGTCTTAATATTTTCATTCTAGGGAAGAGTCAAGTTTGTGTCTGAGAATTATACAACTAACTATACCAGCCCATCTTCTGGCTATGATTGCCACGTGGCTGTAAGTACTAACAAGTTTTCTCACAAGACAAGTCAGTTTCGCACCTTTGAACTGAATCAGGTATAGTCACCTGGGAATAAATCATTTCTAAATCTAAGGAGTTAAATTTTGGGGTTGGGTAGGGTTGAAATAAACTTGATGCACGTGGAATTCTGTAGTATTACCCTGATAATACTTATTTTGCTTCTTTCAGTATTACCTCTATGAACTTTCAGGCAGCACTGTTATTGAGCGACCCAGACAGATCTGTCCTTATGTGATTGTAGCTTTTCAGTACAGGGAACCTAAAAAGATGGCAGCACCAGCTCATAATCATAAAAGCAAGTAAGTAATTATGTACATACTTGGTTTTACTGGATTTCTTTCCTTTGCTCTTATAAAATATGCTTCTTTTTTTTCCCCCTAGACTTGAACTCAAAGAAGATGGTAAGAAGTTATTTAATTGGTTCTTTTAGCTGTTTCTTTAAGTAAATGTTTTGTTCATAAATAAAATAATCAGTTTCTTTCTTACCCTCATTTCTCACAGTTCTCATCTATCCATGGAAAGGGAAATTAATTATTCAAGGCTGTCTGATGTGTGATATAACTCTTTGGTCCTCTTACGGCACATTGGTTCCAAAACAACTGTAAGTATTGAATAAGTGCCTTTACTGATGCTTGTATAATTTTTTGATTCTCATTTTGAGGTCTTGCTTGTTGGCACTGGTGTGAAATACAGCAACCGTACTTGGTTTTAGATTACTCCTGGGGAGATGTATAGAGCACAGGGCCATGACACAGGAGACCTAAATTCAGATATAAATCTGACCGTTGCCTTGAAATAAGTTAGTTTTATAATCTTTGACAAATCACTTTTTATATTTTAGTATCTTAATCCATTTATGGGAAAATGATCTCTCAGGCTAAATTAATTTACTTGATGCTAGAAGTTTGTCTTTCCCCAAGAAACAACTTGGACTTGCCTAGATAACAGATGCAACAGATTCTAGCCACTGAATTCTATTAGAATCTTTATAAGGTTTGCAGTATCTAGCTTTTTAATTTTCACACGATTTTCCTAGACTAGTATTAGAGTAGCCTTTACATGTATTTACATTATGATGAATTACAGTACTTGCTTCTGCAGAGAGAACTGTGAAGGGCATCTTGTGATATCTTTTTGTTTAATCTATTCTTAGTTTGCACCCAAAACTGTTGAAAGTTAGACATGCTTTAATTGAAAAATAAAATGAAAACTGGTGTGCTATTAGAAATCATTTACTTTCTACTGGCCTTTTTTAAGAAGAGAGAGGGAATTTATAGCCCATAGAATAAATTAAGGATTCTGTGAATAAATAAATGGGAGAGAAGGGAAAGTTCTTTCTCACTGTAGAGTGCAACTAATAGGTATAGAAAGAGCGATGGAATTTGGAAATCACATTTTGGCAACATCATAATAATCAGTGGAGGCTTGATGTAGTAGGTGAAAGTTTGATGGTATTTACATATCTCGCAAAGGAAAAAATAAAGACTTTACAATGGAAGAAGCTACAGAGACCATCTTAACTAAGTGGTTAAGTTAATGTCACCAGGAGAGGAATAAACATCATGTGCTTCCTGATATGATGCACAGAGAATAACACGATATCAGTCTGTGGTGCTCCTGCCAATCTAATCAGGAAGAAAGGTTAGACATGCCCAGATTGAGGGACATTCTGCAAAATAAATGGTCTATATTATTCAAAAATATCAAGGTCACTGAAGATAAAGACTCAGAGATTGTTGCAGACTGAAGGAGACTAAAGAGACATACGTAAATGCAATGTGGCATCCTGGATTGGATCCTGAACCAGAAAAAAGTACCTTCTTTTGTTACAAGGGACCTTAGTGAGACAGTTGGCAACATTTGAATGAGGTCTGTAGGTTAAAAAATTGTCCTGTATCATTGTTAATTTGTTGATTTTTGCTAATTGTTTTGTGGTTATATAAGGAAATATTTTTCTTAAGGGTACACATTAAGAAGTATTTGGGGGGAAAGGAGGCATCTGTAAGTCTGCAAGTATTTAAAAATGAGTTTTAGAGAAGGAAAAGGTAGTCAGGGGAAATGATGCAAGTCTGGCTGCGGTTCATCCTGTGGCACTGCATGGTCGGCAGTCCCATATTATCAAAAGTTCTTACGTAGTGTAATTTCTAGAAGATTCTCGTTCCAATATGCATAATTCTTCCACATGTCTGGATATTTTGGTTATAACAGAAATGCATGCACTCAGAAAATGGGAACGCATTTGCAGACCATGGTTTATGAGGTCACATACTCAAAAATCTATACTATTTATGAATGTGTACATTATTTGATCTGGCGTTTATAGATTTAAGAATTTTTTGTGGTTATAATATTTTTGTTTGCTTTATATTAGAAAACCAAAACTTATGAAGCTGTAGTTTCAGTGCTTATTACATTACATGATATTGTTATTTTGTTTCTTAGACCACACGAACTAGACTTTAAGTATGTAATGAAAGTGTCGTCTTTGAAAAACAGACTACCAGAAGCTGCTTTTAGAAAACAGAATTACGTGGAGCACAAAGGTCTGTTCAGATGTCATGGTACACTGCATGTCCTGAGCTCTGTTCCAGTTCTTTTCCACCCTCTCTTTCATACACACATGCACGCGTGCATGTGCACTCTCTCTCTCGCCCTCTTACTTCTGTTTTCCCTTAAGTACTTCTTAAAAGGGTCTTTTGTGAAAGGTGTAGAGTAGCTCTGTGATTCAGTTCTTGGGAGGTTCCCTCTCTACCTACTTTCTGGAGAGTTTATATCGTAAATGGGTGCTGAATTTTCTCAAAAGCTTTTTCTGCATCCATTGAGATCATCATAGGGTTTTTATCCTCCAATTTGTTAATATGGTGTATCACATTGATTGACTTGCGTATATTGAAGAATCCTTGCATTCCTGGGATAAACCCCACTTGATCATGGTGTATGATCCTTTGAATGTGTTCTTGGATTCTGTTTGCTAGTATTTTGTTGAGGATTTTTGCATCTATGTTCATTAGTGATATTGGCCTGTGGTTTTCTTTCTTTGTGACATCTTTGTCTGGTTTTGGGATCAGGATGGTGGTGGCCTCGTAGAATGAGGTTGGCAGTGTTCCTCCCTCTGCTATAATTTGGAAGAGTTTGAGAAGGATAGGTGTTAGCTCTTCTCTAAATGTTTGATAGAATTTGCCTGTGAAGCCACCCGGTCCTGGCCTTTTGTTTGTTGGAAGAATTTTAATCACAGTTTCAATTTCACTGCTTGTGATTGGTCTGTTTATATTTTCTGTTTCTTCCTGGTTCAGTCTCGGAAGGTTGCGCTTTTCTGAGAACTTGTCCATTTCTTCCAGGTTGTCCATTTTATTGGCATATAGTTGCTTGCAGTAGTCTCTTATGATCCTTTGTATTTCTGCAGTGTCAGTTGTTACTTCTCCTTCTTTCATTTCTAATTCTGTTGATTTGAGTCTTCTCCCTTTTTTTCTTGATGAGTCTGGCTAATGGTTTATCAATTTTGTTTATCTTCTCAAAGAACCAGCTTTTAGTTTGATTGATCTTTGCTATTGTTTCCTTCATTTCTTTTTCATTTATTTCTGATCTGATCTTTATGATTTCTTTCCATCTGCTAACTTTGGGGGTTTTTTTGTTCTTCTTTCTCTAATTGCTTTAGGTGTAAGGTTAGGTTGTTTATTTGAGATTTGTCTTGTCTCTTGAGGTAGGATTGTAGTGCTGTAAACTTCCCTCTTAGAACTTTTGCTGCATCCCATAGGTTTTGGGTCGTGTTTTCATTGTCATTTGTCTCTAGGTATTTTTTGATTTCCTCTTTGATTTCTTCAGTGATTTCTTGGTTATTTAGTAGCGTGTTGTTTAGCCTCCATGTGTTTGTATTTTTTACAGTTTTTTTCCCTGTAATTGATATCTAGTCTCATAAAGTTGTGGTCAGAAAAGATACTGGATACGATTTCAATTTTCTTCAATTTCCCAAGGCTTGATTTGTGACCCAAGATATGATGTATCCTGGGGAATGTTCCATGAGCACTTGAGAAGAAAGTGTATTCTGTTGTTGTTGGATGGAATGTCCTATAAATATCAGTGAAGTCCATCTTGTTTAAGGTGTTATTTAAAGCTTGTGTTTCCTCATTTATTTTCATTTTAGATGATTTGTCTGTTGGTGAAAGTGGAGTGTTAAAGTCCCCTACTATTATTGTGTTACTATGGATTTCCCCTTTTATGGCTGTTAGCATTTGTCTTGTGTATTGAGGTGCTCCTATGTCAGATGCATAATATTTACAGTTGTTATATCTTCTTGGATTGATCCCTTGATCATTATGTGGTGTCCTTCTTTGTCTCTTGTAATAGTCTTTATTTTAAAGTTTATTTTGTCTGATATGAGAATTGCTGCTCCAGCTTTCTTTCAATTTCCATTTGCATGGAGTATCTTTTTCCATCCCCTCACTTTCAGTCTGTATGTGTCCCTGGGTCTGAAGTGGGTCTCTTGTAGACAGCATGTACACAGGTCTTGTTTTTGTATCCCTTCAGCCAGGCTGTGTCTTTTTGTTGGAGCATTTAATCCATTTACAGTTAAGGTAATTATCGCTATGTATGTTCCTAGTACCATTTTCTTAATTGTTTTGGGTTTGTTTTTGTAGGTGTTTTCCTTCTCTTGTGTTCCCTGCCTAGAGAAGTTCCTTTAGCATTTGTTGTAAAGCTGGTTTGGTGGTGCTGAATTCTCTTAGCTTTTGCTTGTCTGTAAAGGTTTTAATTTCTCCATCGAACCTGAATGAGATCCTTGCTGGTAGAGTAATCTTGGTTGTAGGTTTTTCCCTTTCATCACTTTAAATATGTCCTGCCACTCCCTTCTGGCCTGCAGAGTTTCTGCTGAATGATCAGCTGTTAACCTTACGGGGATTCCCTTGTGTGTTATTTGTTGCTTTTCCCTTGCTGCTTTTAGGATTTTTTTTCTTTGTATTTAATTTTTGATAGTTTGAATAATATGTGTCTTGGCATGTTTCTCCTTGGATTTATCCTGTATGGGACTCTCTGCACTTCCTGGACCTGACTGGCTGTTTCTTTTCCCATGTTAGGGAAGTTTTCAACTATAATCTCTTCAGATATTTTCTCAGACCCTTTCTTTTTCTCTTCTTCTTCTGGGATCCTTATAATTCAAACATTGGTGCTTTTAATGTTGTCCCAGAGGTCTCTGAGACTGTCCTCAGTTCTTTTCATTCTTTTTTCTCTATTTTGCTCTGCGGTAGTTACTTCCACTGTTTTATCTTCCCGGTCACTTATCCATTCTTCTGCCTCAGTTATTCTGCTATTGCTTCCTTCCTGAGAATTTTTATTTTCATTTATTGTGTTGTTCGTCATTGTTTGTTTGCTCTTTAGTTCTTCTAGGTCCTTGTTAAACGTTTCTTGTATTTTCTCCATCCTATTTCCAAGATTTTGGATCATCTTTCCTATCATTACTCTGAATTCTTTTTCAGGTAGACTGCCTATTTCCTCTTCGTTTGGTCTGATGGTTTGTTACCTTGCTCCTTCATCTGCTACATATTTCTCTGTTTTCCCATTGTGCTTAACTTACTGTGTTTGGGATCTCCTTTTCGCAGGCTGCAGGTTCGTAGTTCCCTTTGTTTTTGGTGTCTGCCCCCAGTGGGTAAGGTTGGTTCAGTGGCTTGTGTAGCCTTCCTGGCGGAGAGGACTGATGCCTGTGTTCTGGTGGGTGGGGCTGGATCTTGTCTTTCTGGTGGGCAGGGCTGCGTCCAGTGGTGTGTTTTGGGGTGTCTCTGAATTTAGTATGATTTTAGGTAGCCTCTCTGCTAATGGGTGGGGTTGTGTTCCTGTCTTGCTGGTTGTTTGGCGTGGGGCCTCCAGCCCTGGAGTTTGCTGGCCATTGGGTGGAGCTGGATCTTAGCGTTGAGACAGAGATCTCTGGGAGAGCTCTTGCCGGTTGATGTTACATGGAGCCGGGTGGTCTCTGGTGGTCCAGTGTCCTGAACTCGGCTCTCCCACCTCAGAGGCTCAGGCCTGACACCAGGCCGGAGCACCAAGACCAACCATGTCAGCCACACGGTGGGTCTAGGGAGAAACGGAATTTTTCACAATAGCATTTTAAAATAGGAAATGTTCTGTGTTTCTGATTTTCTCCACAGTCTGTTGCCAAGATATGTGCTTCAATATGTATGAGGTGAAACTGTCCAACAAACAAGGGGAAAAAGTAGATAAACTAACAGAGTACATTAAAAGGGAGCAATTGGTAAGAATCATCAGTTTAAAATATTATTATTATGTTTTCCTTAAATTGAGAAATTGATATCTGTTTATTAGTTGGCTCTGCCTAGATTGAATTGTTTTAGCTTGCTCAAAAGGATTTTTTTTTTTTTTTTTTTTTTTTTTTGGTCACGCCACACAGCTTGTAGGATCTTAGTTCCCTGACCAGGGGTCAAACCCGGGCCCACAACAATGAAAGTGCCAAGTCCTAACCACTGGACCGCCAGGAAATTCCCTTAAGAGGATATTTATCATTTAATATTTATTGACATGATATGTATTGGCTAACATGTTCATCCCCTTTGTATCTTAGTTTACTTTTTCTGTGTCTCACTAGTCAGTTCATACTCCTGGTTTTAAGTATAGGAGGACAGTTTTTCTCAAATCCTTTTTTGTTGTTGTTTTTGTTTTATGATGGAAGAATTGAGTAGATCCCTGGTATTTCTGCATTAATCAAAGGAGATTGATTTGTGGGATATTTCTTTAAAAGTGACCCTTGTCAACACATAGGTGTATAAAGAAGAAAAAGTTGCTGCTTCTATTGCTTTCATAGCGTAGAAAAGCACGATTCTACTGAGAAATATGTAACATCCAAAGACCTCTCCACTGTGTTAACCAGGGCTCCTCGGTCTGAGGATAGGAGTAGATGCTGACCTTACAGTGAGTGATTCCCAAACATCCCAAAGGAAACAGTGTGCATGGTGGAAGTGACCAAACAAGTCTGCTCAGCCCTTTAGTGGCACAACGGACTTATCCCCATAGTAGACAGTATGAAACCGGTAAATTAACAGAATAGATAGGTGAGCTGCCTTGGGGGAAGTGTCAGGTAAGATGCTTGAGTTGCACGTAACAGAAATTCAGACTGGCTTAAACAATAAAGAGTTTTGATAGGCTTACTTTTGAGTTTTAGATGGTAAAGCAAGTTCAAGTGCTGTTTGCTCAGGACTCTTTTTCTTTCAGCTTCTCCCTCCTCTGTGCAATAGTTCTGTCCTAGGCTGCCAGTCAGGGCTGCGTGCTTCCTTTTTGCATGCAGAGAGAACCCGTCCTCCAAACCATGGCTTCTGTCCTTAGACCAGTTCCATCATCTGCATGTCTCTCAGCAGCAACTAGAAAGGGAATGGCCCACACTGATTAGTTCAGGCCACTCAGAGCCCACCTTCCAGAACTGGGTGCGAGGTCAGGGCCCCCATTCTGCAGTAAGGAGGTGCAGTGGCTGACACAGGATGCTGAGCAGGTGACCACCGAGTATCGACGGGGACTACAGGCTATGTGTTTTCGAAGTAGTGTAGTTCATTTTATATTTGGAAATTCAAAGGAAGGAAGTTCAAAGATACTTTGAGAAAATGCATTAGTGAAGGGTCTACTTGTGAGTGCTTCTGGTATTGAACTCAGGAGACTCGGTGCCCAGCTTTACTTCACAGTTTGTGTGTTAATTACTTAACAGAAATTACTTATCACATAAGGTCCTTCGCTCTCAGTGCTCCAGGCTGCTTTTCCTGCCTCATTTTATAATGAATAATCTTTACATATCGGTCTCCCTACCTAGACATCGAGCTCCTTGAGGGTAGGTATCATGTCTTAAGCATCTTTGACACCTTGGTGCCTGGTGTATAGTGGACGAGCAGTAAATGTCCCTTGTACCTACAACACTGGACTTCAAGAACAGTACTGAGGAAGGTCTCTTCTTTAAAAGGTGGTAAAGACATGTATGGCTGGATTTTTCTGTGTGTGAATGGAAAAGGCTAGAAGTAGATATTTCAAAGATTCTATGATTTTTTTCCCCACAAAGGTTAAAATAGGAATTTTATATAGCCCTTTCAGCGCGTAATTTGAGAGACTAATAAGATACACTACATATTTGTTTTACGTGCACATATTTTGGAATAAAGGAATGTACAGTTTTAAGCAGATATAGGATTTTACTTTCATCTATATTACAAAACTAAAATTCAGAATAATGTAGCTAATTATTGTCACTTTTACTCTTTACACCGATAAAAAGATAAAACAAGAATTACATCTGTTTGCTGATAAATACCAAAGATATGGGTATATATAACTGTTGATACATTTATTCAGTAATTCTTTCTTGAGTGCTTACTGTGTGCCAGAAGCAAAAAGACAAATTGTCCCTGCCGTCAAGGAACTTACAAGACTATAGGAGACAAAAATGTAAACCAACCAATGCATAGGGGCTGTGATAGAAATGTTTGGAGACTCACAATAGTGATTGTTCCTGTGGGTGACGTTTCAGTCTCATAATTAGTTCCAATAAATAATTAGAAAAGAAGTCTTTTTTTCATACTTGAGTTGTTGAATAATTTATTGATTTATCATATTTGTAGGCTTATGACCTGTCAAGTTTTGAAGTATGTTTTATCACTTTATAAAGTGGTATCTTTTACTCTGTTTTTTTAACTGACAAATTACTGTATGACATTGAATTTTATCTTCGTTAAGGGTATATAGGCTTTTGAAATGGTGACTAATGGGGAAGAAGAGCTGTTATCTCTGTGATTTAGAATGACAGAAGATGCCACTGAAGACTGTGGTAGAGGGAAAATAGAAGTATTTATTTTCATCTGCATTTCTTATAACCAGGGGACCTAATGATGTTATTTCCTTTTATTACTCATCTCTTAGGAAGCTGTAGAAAGGATTCTTTTAATGGATGGTATCTTCCAGTTTTTCTAGTCCCAGGATTCTGTGATATGTTTTGTATTAAAATGAGCTTAACATGTTAATCATAGGTCTGATTGACCTTGAATTTGTAGTGGCTAAATGGGAACAGAGCGGCTACTTAGCAGTATGAAATGTCCAACATGTCAATGAAAAAAAATGAAAGACGTTGTTTCTGATTGATTTGTTATGTAATTGAACACTATCCTAAAACTAACCCATGATGTTCTAGTTATTTATTATATGTAGCCATAACAAGGCCAAGATTACTTGAATGCTAAGGAGCTTGCAGTTTCTGATACTGGGGACAAAATTGTCCTGATTCCCATAAATACTGACATTTCAAGAATTTTTTTCTTTAACTTTTCATGAGCTTAAAAATCACTGAAGAATGTGGTAGAGGGAGAAGGAGAGAGGAATTGAATCTTCTTTCTTGCTATTTTATGTTTAAGGCAATCGTCAAATGCTTAGAAGATCGAGAATTTTTCATTTTACTTACGTCGTCAGCCTTAATGTCAGAAACAAGTAAGAACAACTTTTTGAATAAATGTTTTTCAGTATGTTTACTTTTATTGTGTAAGATCAGCAACCTCACGTTTCTTCTGATTCTCATTCTGTGTAGGTTTTGGAGAGGAGCAGATGGGTCTTCACGGGTTGCATTTATTCCATTCATCCCCGTCAGCAGGTAAGGACCAGGACTGGCAGTTCACTGCACCTGTGGGCCATTTTTCAGTCCTCATCTTAAACTCTCAGCAGCATATGACCCTGGTAACTCTTTTCTTCTCTTAAATAACTTTCTTCCTTTACTCTCCCTGGTCAATCCTTCATCTCCTTTCTTTGTAGGCTTATCCTTTCCTGTCTGCTCCATGCTCAGATATCCACCTGCCTATGGACATTTCTTTCTACTTAAATGTCTCAGATGGTCCTCACATTCAGCATGTCCAAAACTGGATTCATTTGTTATGGAACAACAAGAGCTGGGAGTTGGTTTTATCATAGTCTCCCCGTCAGTAGGACTTAAGGTCCTCACAGAAGCACTTCCCTCTGTCTGGACTACTTGTCTCCTTCCCCCTGATCAGATGATGTTGATCGCCCCCCAAGCCAGAACCAGGAATTGCCTGCTAGGGGCAAAAAATATTGCTCCTGCAGTCTGTAAATAGATATACAGCATATCTGTGGTATTAGAATTTCAGAGGGCAGTTAGGAAACAAAGTCTAGAAAGGCTGTCTTTGGTGGGGGTAGATAATGAATAAAATTGGAGGAGAAGTGCTGGTCTAGCCACTTACCCATAGCTGTCAGGTGTCAGTTTAAATATCACTTTATTTATTCCCATCACCACTCTTCCTTCAATGAGGACCCCTAGGCTTTTCACCAATATAATTTAAATATTTATTTTTATAATTATTTAATGCCTGCCTTTCTTGTATTCTACTGCATCCCTACTGCTTAGCAATGTCAGGCACCTAAAAAGTAATAAATGCTTGCTGAGCAAATAAATAAATTAAAGTAAATGAGTCATTTCTTTTTGTCATATGAGGAAATTTTCCTCATTGTTTTATAATCACACTGTGTATGTTTAAACATGATTTGTATATAGTATTTATAAAGCTACAACCAATCCAAAAAAATTCTTTTAATTGATGTTTTTAAATTGTATTCAGCTACTCAAAGCAGAGAACTGCTGGCATTACCTGTTTGGAATAAGCAAAATATTACCAGTTATAATAACATAATGGCGATAGCTGCTTGCATTTTTCAAGCATTTACTACATTGATATTCTGCTAGGCACAATTGATTTCACAGCCCTTAATAGGTATTTTTATTGTGACCATCTCAAAGATGAGGAAACTGAAACTTAAACTTGCCCAAGGTCAAACAGCTGAGTCTGAGCTGGCTTCCAGCTCTGTTCCCACACTGCCTCCCTCCGTATGCAGGAGCTCTGCCTTTATTCTTATTTTTAGGTGTACACTACCACCTGAATAAGAAACATTAGTTCCTGTACCATTTGGGGTTGAACAGCACAGGATTTCTTTTTGAGTAAACATTGGATTGTTGTGTTCAATGCTCACAGCCTCCTCTAGTTCGTTAAGACACTTTTCTATTTCTGGTCACTCAGAAATGTTCAGTGCTGGGGTTATTTGTTTTAAATTGAGTGACTCTTCGCTTAGCAGACTTAAAAAGTTCTTTTTCTTAGATTTCATAATAGCCTGTTACAAATCGTTCTGACTTCTGCCTTTCCAAATTCTTGAAATAATGAAGTTGTCTAGAAAACTGCTGCTTTATCGTGAACTGTTAGCAGTACATAAGAACTTTGTCATGTTTTATTTTTCCTTTTACTATCTAAATGAACTGCAGAGAAAGGAATTTTTATTTTAATGGCTAGCCACATTTTCCCATTTATTTTTATTTGCCATTCTTTTCCTGATACCTGCTCAAGTATAAACGTATTCAGCTAGGTGTTTCTTAATTTTGCAGTTACTTTTTCGTTAAAAAGAATGGTATACTTCAGTTTAGTAGGCACCAAAGGTCTTTATTATCTGTGGGTTTTTTATTACTGATAAATTACATTTTCTAGGATTTTATTACCTATTTCTCAGTGACCTGACCTTTTCTCTTTTTTCCTGTACTCTTTTCCTTTAGGTTATTGAGTTGCTGAAAAATTAGCATTTCAGCCAGAGAGTGAACCAGGGAGAGGAAGTAAAATACAGACTAGTCAGTCTAGTTACATAATATTAAAAAATTGCATTTGCTAGAGAAGGTGATGAAATATATAGCAGTAGTTACCATGAGAGTTGGGGGTTACTTAGGGTTTACTTTCTTTTAGTTCAACTGGTTTGTGTTGTAACTCTAGTTTCTTCCAGTTTTATTGAGATATTATATAATTGACATACAGCACTATATAAGTTTAGGGTTTACCAGCATAAAGATTTGACTTACATACATTATGAAACAACTACCACAGTAATTCTAGTGAACATCCATCATATCATATAGATACAAAATTAAAGAAAATAGAAAAAACATTTTTTCCCTTGTGATGAGAACTATTAGTATTTCCCTTCTTTTTCCTTCTTTGGCTGTGTTGGGTCCTCGTTGCTGCAGGCTTTCTCTAGTTGCGGCTAGCGGGGGCTACTCTTCATTGCAGTGCACGTGCTTCTCATTGTGGTAGCTTCTGTTGTTGCAGAGCACTGGCTCTAGGCACGCGGGCTTCGGTAGTTGTGGCATGCAAGCTCAGTAGTTGTGGCTCGCAGTCTCTAGAGCGCAGGCTCAGTAGTTGTGGTGCACGGGCTTTGTTGCTCCATGGCATGTGGGATCTTCCCAGACCAGAGCTCGAACCCGTGTACCCTGCAAAGGCAGGTGGATTCTCAACCACTGCGCCACCAGGGAAGTCCCAGTATTTACTTTCTTAACTTTCATATGTAACGTCAGCAGTGTTAATTATTTTTTATTATGTTGTACATTACATCTTTAGTACTTATTTATCCTATAACTGAAAGTTTGCACCTGTGACTACCTTCTTAAGAGAATTTGAAGTAGGTCATATAAGGTACAGATTAGATACATTTTAAAAGCAGAAGATGAGAATAGAAAAGTAATTCTGCCAACTCTAAATGCCGGTGCATTGAGCCCACGCTGGGCTCCTGGTCAGATGAGATGGAGCTGCAGGCGGGCCTGCCTTCTTCATTCTCACCTGGTGATCCCATCTGAGTGACTCTTTTTTGGTTCTGTGTGTGCGTGTTTTCATATATATGGAGATAATATATGTTCATTAAGTGCATCCATAAGTCTTCTATTAATTGCTATTTAGATTACCATTTGAAACACTGTATCATATTTAACCATCCTGTAATTTTGTAA
The DNA here is from genome assembly GCF_059928025.1 of Delphinapterus leucas. NCBI lineage: Eukaryota > Metazoa > Chordata > Mammalia > Artiodactyla > Monodontidae > Delphinapterus > Delphinapterus leucas. Next base: position 1,131,548 of record NW_028322289.1, read on the forward strand.
TCTAAAGCGTTTTTTCCTGCATGTTTTTGAAAAAACAAGAACTTTGGGTTTTTAATACATGTGTATATATTTTAGGGCTGAAAGACTTGAAAGTTGAAGATGACATCTCATTGAAGGTGGTACCTATTTTACCTGCCCTTAATTGTGCCCTGCTGGAAGCAAAGAAATCATTTTCTGAAAAAGGAATCTGTCCAAACACATTAGTAAAGCATAATCTCCAAGAACTGTACAAGGTGGACAAAAGTCCTTCATTGACTGCTGCTTCTCAGGATGGAATTAAAGAGACTGCATTCTTTGGCAAAGTGTCCAGTGGTTTTGACTTGACTCCTCCAGCTGAAAAGTGCCCTTTACAGTCTTTAACTCAGTTGAGATCTTATTCTTCAAATCCTAATGGGTACATTTTGGAAGTATCTACTGCACTAGACTTATTGGCAGACTGTCCTCAGTCTCCATGTATTTCAGATGGAATTTGTGACGCTGGATTTTCTTTAGTTATGACTCCAAATGCTGAATTTCACGACTCAGCGGCGGAAGTAAGAAAAGAAACAGAAACACAAAAGAATTCTGAAGAGATGTTTAAAGCAAGGCAGGGAGCTCTGGTCCCATTAAGTCCCGCATCAAATCTGAGAGTTCAGCGTAAGAGAAAAGCAGGCACGCTGCCCGTGGTACAGAGTAAAAGGGTGAAGTTGTGCCATCCCTTTCCCAGAAGAACTCGTGGTGGAGCAAAGAAGCGTCCAGACTCTCGCACAACTCTCAAGTTCCGTCAGAAAAGAGAAAACGGTAAGCATGGTCTGTATGGATTTTCAGCTGAGCAATTAGTAATAACTGTTGTGTGTTAACCCTGTTCCTGTGTGACCATCCTGGACTGTAGCTTGACAGTGTCCGTTAGCTCTCTCCAGGTGATCTGTGTGCATGCTAAAGTTGGAGAAGCGCTAATCTAGATAACATGAAAATCAAGAAATAGGACAAAAGCCCACCCACCAAAAGCTTGTATTTCACTTGTAAAACTGCTCAAATCATCACTCAGTTATTTACTTACCTGTCTAAGAAGTACGGTATTTCAGATGGAATTTATTGATGCTGGATTTTCTTTAGTTATGACTCCAGGTGCTGAATTTCACGACTCAGCGGCGGAAGTAAGAAAAGAAACAGAAACACAAAAGAATTCTGAAGAGATGTTTAAAGCAAGGCAGGGAGCTCTGGTCCCATTAAGTCCGGCATCAAATCTGAGAGTTCAGCGTAAGAGAAAAGCAGGCACGCTGCCCGTGGTACAGAGTAAAAGGGTGAAGTTGTGCCGTCCCTTTCCCAGAAGAACTCGTGGTGGAGCAAAGAAGCGTCCAGACTCTCGCACAACTCTCAAGTTCCGTCGGAAAAGAGAAAACGGTAAGCATGGTCTGTATGGATTTTCAGATGAGCAATTAGTAATAACTGTTGTGTGTCAACCCTGTTCCTGTGTGACCATCCTGGACCGTAGCTTGACAGTGTCCGTTAGCTCTCTCCAGGTGATCTGTGTGCATGCTAAAGTTGGAGAAGCGCTAATCTAGATAACATGAAAATCAAGAAATAGGACAAAAGCCCACCCACCAAAAGCTTGTATTTCACCTGTAAAACTGCTCAGATCATCACTCAGTTATTTACTTACCTGTCCAAGAAATAAGGTATTTCAGATGGAATTTGTGATGCTGGATTTTCTTTAGTTATGACTCCAGGTGCTGAATTTCACAACTCAGCGGCAGAAGTAAGAAAAGAAACAGAAACACAAAAGAATTCTGAAGAGATGTTTAAAACAAGGCAGGGAACTCTGGTCCCATCAAGTCCCGCATCAAATCTGAGAGTTCAGCGTAAGAGAAAAGCAGGCACGCTGCCCGTGGTACAGAGTAAAAGGGTGAAGTTGTGCCGTCCCTTTCCCAGAAGAACTCGTGGTGGAGCAAAGAAGCGTCCAGACTCTCGCACAACTCTCAAGTTCCGTCAGAAAAGAGAAAACGGTAAGCCTGGTCTGTATGGATTTTCAGCTGAGCAATTAGTAATAACTGTTGTGTGTTAACCCTGTTCCTGTGTGACCATCCTGGACTGTAGCTTGACAGTGTCCGTTAGCTCTCTCCAGGTGATCTGTGTGCATGCTAAAGTTGGAGAAGCGCTAATCTAGATAACATGAAAATCAAGAAATAGGACAAAAGCCCACCCACCAAAAGCTTGTATTTCACCTGTAAAACTGCTCAGATCATCACTCAGTTATTTACTTACCTGTCCAAGAAATAAGGTATTTCAGATGGAATTTGTGATGCTGGATTTTCTTTAGTTATGACTCCAGGTGCTGAATTTCACAACTCAGCGGCAGAAGTAAGAAAAGAAACAGAAACACAAAAGAATTCTGAAGAGATGTTTAAAGCAAGGCAGGGAGCTCTGGTCCCATCAAGTCCCGCATCAAATCTGAGAGTTCAGCGTAAGAGAAAAGCAGGCACGCTGCCCGTGGTACAGAGTAAAAGGGTGAAGTTGTGCCGTCCCTTTCCCAGAAGAACTCGTGGTGGAGCAAAGAAGCGTCCAGACTCTCGCACAGCTCTCAAGTTCCGTCAGAAAAGAGAAAACGGTAAGCATGGTCTGTATGGATTTTCAGATGAGCAATTAGTAATAACTGTTGTGTGTTAACCCTGTTCCTGTGTGACCATCCTGGACTGTAGCTAGACAGTGTCCGTTAGCTCTCTCCAGGTGATCTGTGTGCATGCTAAAGTTGGAGAAGCGCTAATCTAGATGACATGAAAATCAAGAAATAGGACAAAAGCCCACCCACCAAAAGCTTGTATTTCACTTGTAAAACTGCTCAAATCATCACTCAGTTATTTACTTACCTGTCTAAGAAATAAGGTCATTCAGTTTCTGAACTGTCCTCGGACAAATTCGAGTGGAAGAAGAGGATCTGCTAAAATCAGGCACACTAAGAACAGATGGCAAAAACTGATAAGTGATAGCCTGAACATGTTTAAAGAGGGGGGAAAGTGCCTGGACTCTCCCAGAACTAGAGCATCCTGGGGCAGAATTTCTAATCCTTTGTGTGTTTTAAAAGTGGTCGTCTGGATCCTACTACAGACCTACTGAAACAAGGTCCAGTGGCCTCGAGACATATATATTGAAACAGTTCCTCAAGTGGTTTTGTTGCCCCCTGAAAACTGAGGGAGAATCAGCGTCCAGAGCCATTTAATGTTAGTCAAATGCACTTCAGTGAACAGAGCACGACAAATAACACAATTTTGGCTTAGAGTCATCTCAGATTATGTGTGGTGTATTTTGTTTAAAACTAGGGAACTTATGCTCTATGACCCCTTAGCGAAGAGGTGAGCAGACTTGGGCCAAAGGGTCCCTCAGGCATTACCTGTTGTCTCTGTACTTCACTGTGCTGGCACAGGTGGGCGGCTGTGACTGAGGTCTGGCCCTTCACAGAAAAAATTTGCCAACCCTATCTATAGTATTTTGAATTTTAAAATTCTGATGCCTAAAGAAGAAACACTGGAGGTGTGTGGATCCCCAGGATCCTAGATAATTAAGATTTTACCCTGTGGTTTAACAAGTAGTTATTTCTGGCCAATTATAGTTTGAGAAATTGTGTGTGTGTGTGTGTGTGTGTGTGTGTTTAGGAGGGTGGTAGAAAGAACGGCAGTATGAAGCAGCAACTCACACTCTACATTTCCTCACAAATTCCAGGCCAACCATATTGGGTTTCTCTCTATATGAACCATTTTAAAGGTATTAAATAAATTACCTATAATTCAACATATATGTTGTCACTGTTTCTCAAGTGTGCTAATTTCATCCACTATAAGAAATATGTTTTAGGGATGTCCCTGGCAGTACAGTGGTTACAACTCCACACTTCCAGTGCACAGGGCACGGGTTTGATCCCTGGTCAGGGAACTAAGACACAACATGCCACAGAGTGTGGCCAAAAAATGAACAACAACAACGATGTGATTAAACCAGCCAAGATGACTAAATATAATACCACAAAAGCTCAAAAAAAAAATAGAAAAGAAATACATTGTATATTGTAGTCCAGTACACACAAATTCATACATTACTGAAACAGAAATTTCAGGAAGCATTTACCCTAACTATGTGTAATACAATCTGATATCTTCTGTTTCATTTAACAAAGAATTCTGGTTGCAGCCCATTAAGTTTATTTTATAATACACCCATGGGTTATTGCATGCAGCTTGAGAAACATGTCATTGAGTGATGCAAATAAGCAGGGCAGTCCGTGCAGGGTCACCTGTTTCGTGTTTCTCCTTTTCCTCGCAGGACCTAGGTTGTGAGAGATGTTCCCCTCCCGCCCGTGCAGATGTTACGCTTCCCCTAGTCTTGATCATCTCATCTTATTTTCTTTCTCTTCTTAATTTAGTCTTAACAGTTTTCCTGCTTGACTTATATTTTGCCTTTTTTTATGCTAAAAATTTTAGAAATTGTAACCAGTATAAAATCAGAAGTCTTACTCTGAAAACAAAACTGCTGCTTTATTGCCTTTGATAGTTTAGTAGGGAAGAAAATAATTAGACCCAGGGAAATGTACAACATTAAGAGAGTCTAAAAGCTTTTTTAAAAAACCGTTTATTTTTCTAACCTTCAAAAGAATAAAATGAAACTGGTCTCTTTTCTACATTTCACTAATAACCATCACATTCTGAAACTGTTTAATATGTTTTCTGTTCTCAATGAATTAGAAATAGTATTTTCCATATAACGTGATTTTAAAATATTTGCAAACATTCACACGTGTGATTATTTTATATAGTCAATGGGGAAAACGTTTTCACAGGGAACATTTATTAACATTTTTTTTTAACTCTTAAAGGATTGAAACACTTTCTGCGTGTGATACAAGCAGGTTGTTAATAGTTTTTTCTCCTCATGTGCCCCCACCTTTAGTTCTTTCCTTCCTTCCCTGCGAGAAGTAAAGCTGAGCATTTTGTAAGAGAAATGAGCAATTATAATAGATTTATAGGAAGTTAAATCAGAAGAGGACTTTCTTCAATGTACCTTCCTCTGTCTTCTCTTAAGAGATGATTTTTCAGGCAGTGTTAAAGCTTTGATATTTAGGTGTAGTGAAGGAAAATATGTAAGATGGCTCTTTGTGAACCTACAGTCTCTTCTCTACAGTGTGATCATGGTTTTAACCACATGGCTTTGTGGGAGCTGTGTCGCTTTTGTGTAAATTGAATTATCCGTCACCCTGTGCTGTGAACTAGCATGTTCAGCCTTACCTGCCACATCAGTCAGCAAAGATTATGGAATCTTTTTTAAAAATTAAGTCATGCCTTGTTTCTATAAAGTTACTACTCTGATATTTTTCTCCTAATCCTAATTAGGGGTATAGACCAACACTTAGCAAGTTCAAAAATCTTTTAATGAAATACCCCCAATTTTATATTTTATTCCCCATTATTAAAGTTTCCCCCCCAAAACAAATCAAAGGAAAGCTATGCTGATAAATATGTGCGCCCCCTACCCCTTAGAAAACGGTGTCTTTTCTGCATAAGGTGCTGAAGTGCTGACTGCACAGTTTGTACAGACAACCAAATTGGATTGGAAAAACCAAGAAGCTCCTATTTCTAAAGATGTTCCAGGGTCAACGAATGCTAAAAGGGCAAGGAAACGAGAGACATCTCCAGTCAAAACTGTTCCAAGGGCTGAGCCACCTGTGAAGAATTCTCCACAAAAACAGAGGGAAAATATAGTAAAAGGCAATCAGAATCCCAGAATCAGAAAGCAGCCGCAACCTGGTAAGAAGTCCTCTTCCTGTAAATTTCAGCACCGTAATACAGACTAATCGAGGTTATAAAGTAGTATATTGAAACAGTATAAGATCAGTTGAAATCTGTCACGTTCTTGTGGTCTTCTTTAGTTCAGACACTGACAGGACAAGTAACTTGGTTTCCCATTGTGAATAAATAAGAAAGTGCCAAGATTCATACCTTCACTAAATAGACCCTACTTTTCATTCTGCAGAAAGCCTGAACATGAACTGTTTAGCAGAGTTAAAGTATAAATGGCCTTTTCTAATGACTAAATTCACAAGCAAGTAGCATCTGGCAGTATTTTTCTGGACCATAATCAGTTATAGAAGATATTATAAGTTTGTCCAGAGGGAACTGTAAAGACATGGTTCAAAGCAGTCAGTAATCTCGAATCCTGTATTTCACTTGTATTTTTTCTTGTTTTTTTTCGGTACGTGGGCCTCTCACTGCTGTGGCCTCTCCCGTTGCGGAGCACAGGCTCCAGACGCGCAGGCTCAGCAGCCGTGGCTCACGGGCCCAGCCGCTCCGCGGCATGTGGGATCTTCCCGGACCGGGGCACGAACCCGTGTCCCCTGCATCGGCAGGCGGACTCTCAACCACTGCGCCACCAGGGAAGCCCCTGTATTTGGTTTCAAAAGGCATTAAATTAATTTTAAAAGCAGTTTTACTTTTCTACTTCTACTTGTGCGGAAGTGAATAACCAAGTCTCCTTCTGTGAGCCAGCAGCTGACTGCTGGTTCCGTGTTCCACCTGCTGGAACCTCCTCGTTGCTGGCACGTTCCCTCATCACCGCGGACCTCACTTTTCTCCCAGCTCCATGTCCCTCTTCACACCCGTCTCTCTGAGTAGAGTGCAGCTCCACCAAGCTGCAAAATCTATACATTTTACAGTATCTTCGGTATTGAGTCCTACTGTGTTGTATGTGTGGTGGTGTTTTTTGTTTAGAAAACCCTTCATTTCCTCATATCTCTGTATTTCCATCAGTTTTCTGTCTAATCTCATGATTCTACTTTCTCTCATCTACCTTTAGGTTTTTTAAAAGCCTCAAATTTAGTGGAATTCAGGGAAAGAAACTCTTGTTTTGTTGGGGTGATGGTATTATGGATGAGCTTGGTTTTTTCTTTCCTCATTGTTTAAAAAAATTTTTTCGGCCACACCTTGCAGCATGTGGGATCTCGGTTCCCTGACCAGGGATCGAACCCACACTGCCTGCATTGGAAGCGCAGAGTCTTAACCACTGGACCACAGGGAAGTCCCTTTCCTCAGTTTCGTTAATGTTGTTTATGGCTGAAGATTTTTCTGAAAGCTCCTCAGTCATATCACCGTACAGCCTGTAGAGAGTCATACCCAACACAGCCTCTCTGCTTGTCTCCCCAGGCAGTTACGAGGTGGTCTTACCCACGGGTGCACATTTCTCTCCTGCCGTTTCCCAATGCGTGCCTTCCCTGCCAGGCACATGGTGCCACCCACACGAACCACGCCTGTTGTCACTCCTGTGCAGTCCCCTCTGCTCAGCTAAGTCCACCCGGAGTTATTTCCTGATGCTCTGATCTGCACTCATTTCTCCTTTTTTTTCCATTTCTTTTTTGGGTTTTTGAGAACGTTAAAGAGTTAATTCATACTATTTTCCAATCATCTGGTGTGTCTTGGTCCTGTCTTTCCAATTAGTTTGTGAACAGGATGAGTATAGATACATACATAATGCATTGTATTCCCAGCCTTGTCATTAGAATTCCTTGTGCTGAATTGGCTTCTATATACTTGTAGGCTAATCGATTAGTGGGAGGAGGTGTGCAACTGGGCATTGGCAGAAAAGTGAGCCCAGAAAATGAAAAGTTTCCAGAATGGGTATTCAGAAATAGGGCGATTTGTATTGCAAGTGTCTGTATATATTGTGCAGCCACATTCCAAGTTAAAATTTTAAGATTACCACCTTTTAAATAATGTGTTAATTTTTTCTTTTATTTCTTAATCACCCATGCTAATCCACTTCATTTCTTTTACTTGAAATATCAGAGTTTAAGAAGGCTCAATCATTTTGTTACTGAAACTAATGGTTTTCTGTCCTTTTTAAAGTTTTCAATATAGTTTTTATTTACTGAACTCTTTAATTTTTTATAATTTATTTGGCATCATTTTATCTATATTTCTTAAAAGAGATAGATGATCAGTATTGTATTTTTAATTAATTGAAAACCTCTAGCAAGTCAGTTATTAAATGATTTACCTGAAATGACACATATGAAAATGAACCCTTTTTCTTGACTCAATACAGTGTTCTCTATATTCGACCTTCCTCATAGTGATACTCAGTGTAAGAACCATAGTATTTAAGGATAGAATGAACTTAGTGTCAGTAAACACATCAGATCCTAAAATGAATGTGTTTCCAGTACACCCGGAGGGTTCACGAGACAGCCCTCTTTGGGCCACTTTCTCGTACCTCACCCCGTTGGGCTTTGATATTTTAAATAAAAACTGGGCAGTGGTTGATTAATTTTACCCTCCTCACCATACACACACTCTTGTCATTCTGTTTGATGACCTCATAGGCCAGAGTTTTCTCTGTAAATGTACTGTCATTGGGCTTTGCAGACAGGTTAGTAATTTATTTCAGACCTGCTACTGCTAATTATAAAGAGGAGCACAGTTGGCTTTTCTGTCCATCCAGCCACCTGCTACAGGGACTCACTGCCCAGTATTGTTGAGAACTTTGTCCTTCATGATAATCACATTTTAAAAGGCTGAATCAAAGTCCTGAGAAGGCAAGTAAACCACCTGAGAATGTTAGTTTTCTGACCGAATGCCAGTGGGTAGATTTGAGTACCTGCTGTAAGGAGAATTATCAGTAGATGAGGAGATTTGCTTTTTTGCAGATAGAATAGAGAGGAAATGTTTTTAATGCAGAAACTGAAGTTTTAAAACTTGAAATTAATTGGCGATTCTGAATATTCTTACTTTTCTCATTTTTTATTTGTATCGTAACGTATTATAATTAAACATCAGTACGGTTAAAAATCATCTCTATTTTGAACTTAGGTGGTTTCTCTAATAACTTGCCAAGGGAAATGATTTCTAAGAAAGTACATTAACCTTCTATAATATACACTTTAAACTTAGAAATTCTTAGATTCTCACTAGATTGTAAGCTCTCTGAGGGCAGGAGTCTTGTTTTCTTGTTTTTGTTTTTTTCTCTTTGTATATTTCTTTAGCTGAGCAGTATGCCTTGTGTGTAGGTCAGTACATGCAGGTTTTTTTTGTTTGTTTGTTTTTGTTTTTTTGCGGTACGCGGGCCTCTCACTGTTGTGGCCTCTTCCGTTGCGGAGCACAGGCTCCGGACGCGCAGGCTCAGTGGCCACGGCTCACGGGCCCAGCCGCTCCGTGGCATGTGGGATCTTCCTGGACCGGGGCACGAACCCGTATGCCCTGCATCGGCAGGCAGACTCTTAACCACTGCGCCACCAGGGAAGCCTGAGTACATGCAGTTTTGAAGGGTGATTTCTTTTTAAATTAATATGCACATTCCTTAAGACTTGTTCCTTGGTAAATACATTATAATACATCAGGAAGTTGGACAAGACCTCACTCTGGTAATAAAAATTTAACATACAATTTATGCAACATATCAAGAGGTTTTTCTTGAATATGTTGACTTAACTGTTGATTTTCACTGAACCATAGGAATATGACAAAGAATTAATTCTATGGAAATCAAGTGTTATGTGTCTTTTTTTCTTTTATGCTGAAGCCAAAGGAGAAACTTCTTCACAGCTTCAATCAGAAATTTCAGATGGTCAAGAAGATGTTATTAGCATAAGTACAGCTCAACCAGAAAATATCACAGTGGCTCCAGAAGACCCACCTGAAAACTCCATTGTCAACTGTGACTCCCAGGCCCTAAATATGTTGGCTGATCTTGCATTAAGCGCTGCTACCTCTACCACACCATCCTCTGAGCCCAGAAACTTGCCCTGCTCCTCTGAATTGCCACAGAACGATGTTTTGCTTTCTAAAGAACATTCTTTGCGTGGTACATCAGACCATGAATATCATAGAGGAGTAAAAAGTCAAAAAGGTGGACCGTTATCCAAGCCCTCCTCTGATAAGAGTAATCTGACATCAGACCCCACGGTCAGCCAGGAGGAAGAAAGCTTGGTTGCCGGCATTCAGGCCCCTGCAGAAGCCCAGTCAGCACTGCCCGAGGAAACCCTAGAAAGTTCCGACGCAAGCCAAAGCTCTGTCGTTGCTGTGGAGCATTCCTATGCCCTGCTCCTTGCAGAACATTCAAAGAAGCATCTACAGCAGAGAGGGGCCCCAGGCCCTGCGTTTGCCAAGAATGGCACAAAAGGCCCTGAAGCGGGAACCCCAGTGGGGAAAGTGATGCCATTTCGGCATCAGCAGGTCACCTCCCCACTGCAGCAGCTTTCCGAGGCCCCAGCGCTCAGGCGCAGGAGCGGGGTGCTGCCCTCCAGCCTGCAGGACTTCTGCCGCTCTCGTGCCGTATTCAGCTGTGACGGCTCCTTTAAGGTCACTTTCGTATGGGAAGCAGATTACGTGTTCAGCTTAGACGGCAAGTAAGTATACCAACAACCCCCTGGAGAAGACTGTAGTCAGAGCACTACACGGGTGAGTGGGAGTGACCCTGGATGAAAGTGGATGGACTTTTCTGTTGAGATAAATGTAGCGAGAAGGGATACTTGTGCTAAACCCTGGGGAGGGAGAAGGAAGTGTGTAAGATCCAGTAACTTGGGAATAATACCAAGCAGATTCACTGTAATTATTTGTTATATCAACTTCATTTTTATCTTACTCATTGTTTCATGTTCATGTAATTTTTAAAATAAAAATGAACACAAAAACTAAGGTTAATAATTAAGGCACTTACTTATAAGATAATCAACTAAAACAGTCATTTTCAATGATTTTGGTTTCTTCTTTCTTTAAAATCTCAGGCCTTGGAATACTGATTTACCAGATACCATGGAAGAAGTGAAGCTTTTACTTCATATGTGGGTAGCTCTGTTTTATAGCAATCAAAATAAAGTCATACAATCATCCCGAAAAGTAGTAGAACACAGCAACCCAGCAAAATACGTGTGCATAAATAGCACGTTAGAATCGTTTGAATTCAGTGAAATTGAAGAGTCCTCCGGTGTGGAAAGGTGCTCCGTAGACCCTCTGTTGGAGACTAATGAGGCTCCCAGAGGTCCTACTGCCAAAGTGTCCTTCCCAATCACTGACCCCCTGCTTCCTTTCATGAAACCACCGCCTGTGAGAGGCTTGGAGCTTTGGGTGCAGAATGAACAGAAAGAAATGTTTGCAACAGCAGGTCATCCAGAGACCCCAGAAAGCCAGAATTTCATCTATTCCTGTAATAATGAGGTAGGTCAAGCTGAATACTGTAAATGCTGGTGTTATTTTTGAAGAAATATTTTTTGTACGTAAAATCACATTCATAACAAGGCATTGGTTTCTTTTAGGAAAGTGGATTCTCTAGCTATGTAAAGGATTAGAATGCCAGAAACTTAGTTTACAAAGTCTGGATTGTCTGCAGGTGGAGCTTATCTACCATCCTGATTGAAGAAACAAAAGGAGGAAAAAAATCGTAGGCCTCAGATGATCTGGGAGCCAACCATAATTATGTAGCTTTTTAGTTGTATGATTTGGGGCAAATTACTTGTTCTCTGAGCTTATTATCTTTTAAAAGAGGTGAATAATACTTATTCTGTTTACCTATAATAGTGTTTATGGATCAAATGCAGTAATAATAAATATAAAAAATCTTTGATAAACCTTAAAGGAAACTAAAATTGAATATATTAAAAAATATTTTTAAAAACAAATCCTGAGGGCTTCCCTGGTGGCGCAGTGGTTGAGAGTCCGCCTGCCGATGCAGGGGACACGGGTTCGTGCCCCGGTCTGGGAAGATCCCACATGCCGCGGAGCGGCTGGGCCCGTGAGCCGTGGCCGCTGAGGCTGCGCGTCCGGAGCCTGTGCTCCGCAACGGGAGAGGCCACAACAGTGACAGGCCCGCGTACCACCAAAACAGAAAACAAATCCTGAGACAGTAAATAAAATGCCAGACCTCTCATAGTCTGCAGATAACTGTTTGTAAATATGAAAAATACACTTTGTTTCATTTCACTGTTCTCAACTGATAGGACGGATAATCGAATTTTTTTTTTTTTTTTTTTTTTTTTTTGCGGTACGCGGGCCTCTCACTGTTGTGGCCTCTTCCTTTGCAAAGCACAGGCTCCAGATGCGCAGGTTCAGCGGCCACGGCTCACGGGCCCAGCCGCTCCGTGGCATGTGGGATCTTCCCGTACTGGGGCACGAACCTGTATTCCCTGCATCGGCAGGCAGGCTCTTAACCACTGCGCCACCAGGGAAGCCTGATAATCGAATTTTAATTGGAGCAAATTAAAAAGTTGTATCAAGATTCTAAGTAAATGGATTGACAAAATACCTGCCTTTTTAAGCTTTCAGAGCAGATTTATTACAGAATAATTTTACATGGGTTTGGGCACCTTCAGTGCCTGTGTTAACATTGAGTTTCTGTACCTGGGCTTCCGTGGGGATTTGCAGGTCCAGGGGTGAGCCTCAGAGGGTCTGTGAGTGTCTGCAGATGCTCATCTTCATCAGAATGAAGACTGGTGGAACGCTGTGGGCCAGAGACTGGTCTGAGCCCTTCACTCGCATTAGCTCAGTTAATTCTCACACGGCCGGGTGAGGTAAGGACCGTGCCACCCATCTTATAGGTGAGAAGACTGAGGATGGAGAAGTACAGAATGGCCTGGAGGCACATAGTAAATTGTCCGGCCAAGACTCAGATCTGGACACTCTAGCTGTTTCTCAGTGTCTAATTCTGTGGATGTATTTATGTATATATATGCACATATGTGTGTGTTTATATGTGTACACATAAAATATATGTTACGTGTGTATGCGTTCTTTTTCTGAGGATGGGGTTCATAAATTTCATCTTATTCTCAAAGAGATACATAAAATCACTACCTTAGAATAAGAAAGTATTTATGTTTAGTCAGGCAGATTTTAATTATTACATATATATTTATACACACACTAGTTTCTTATAAAGTATTTTCGGTCGTGGTAATATATATTAACTTACTTTAGTAGTGTCCAATTAGGAATGATTTTCTTGCAAACATGAAAGAGTATTAAGTAGAAAGTAGAATGTTAAAATTAACGATTCCTAACACTTTCTATAGCATATACTTAGAAACATGTTTCCGTCATCTTCTTGAATACTGTACCCATACTTTAAAGGTGCACACACATCCTGTACCACTCCCTATTCTAGGGCAAACTAGGATTATCAAAGTTTTCATTTCACTAAGAGCACAGGCATGGTGAGATTCACGACTATGGCCCAACATTATCAGCCACAGTACGATTGGGAGGGTCATAGAACTGTTCTCAGAATGAGTGTGCCATCAAGAGTTTTCTACGCTTTGTATCTGGCCAGTCGTGTCCCCTTAAAACCAAGTCTCAGCTCCTCCCTGCCAATTGCTCAGGTCAGTGTCTTTCTTTGACTAAGGCAGAAATGTTTTTAACAAGAGATTTGAAACACAGGTCCTGACTTACAACACGACTGCTTCAAAATCTGGCAGGAAATCTGTGGCCGTAGTGTTCCAGAGCTACAGGTGTAGGTCAACTGTATGGTCAATCCACTTTACCATATTCTGAACAAGACCATTCTTCAGCCTTTAAAAAAAAGAAGAAAAGAAACAGCCTTTTTATGAGGTTATCAAAATTGTCCAGAGGTATTTCTGTTACTGTTTATGCTAAATCCTTTCTGGTACTGTTTAAATCAGTCCTTTTAGTTGAGTTTATTAATGCAAGCTGCACTGTGTTTTCTGCTGCTTTGTTGAATAGGGAGGTATTAAACTGAGAGAGAGATTATGTCCAGTTATAAGCTAAGAAGACAGCTAAGGGGTAAGGGACTTTTATTTAACAAGATAGAGATTGATACCTTGGGAAAGCTGCTTATCAGTGTATTCTGAGTACAAGAGATAATAATTAGTGTTTCCTCATGGGAACATTCCAGATGACAGTGCATTTATAGTCTAATTGAAAGCTGGTGTTTAAAATAAGTTATTCTTTGCTTTAAAGATTATCTTTTAATCTTACTAAAAATAATTTAAATTAATTGAGCACTTTTTCCTCTACTGCTGCATTTCTGAATTAAGTGATGCTATTTAGCAAACAGTCTGCATTTTCAAGTCTTTAAATTGCCAGTGGTCTAGCCGCTTTTCTTCCCAAAAGTCCATTAAAAAAAAAAACAAAAAAACAAGGCTGTGCAACTAAGAAAGTTTTGGAGTTCTCGTGTGTGTGTATTTAGATAAAACAAATTCCTATTTGGGGGGTATTTTAAGCCTAAGAAGAGAGGGATTTGCTTGATCTCTACCCTATGAAGATTCAAAAGAACAGAGCAAACTAAAATTGATCTTTGTCTGTTCTGTTCTTCACATATGTAAATGCTTGAAAAAAAGATCTATTTGGCCCTTGATTTTTTAAATTAATTTATTTCTTTTGCTTTTATCATTTCAGATAATTGGGGGGAAAGCCGAACAAGAGTCGTCAGATAAACTAGAGACCTCTAATCTGGTGCTTTCTAGCATTGGAAGTACCCAAACTAATGGATCTTCTATTCCTGCTGAAGATAAAACCTTTGAGCCACTTGATGGCACACAGGTGACATCTTATAATGATACTGTCACACAGTCCACATTCGCCAGGACTTACGATGGGATCAGCAATCCGTCAATGATTTTTCAAAAGTCTGTGTACAGCACCCTTGAAAGCAAAGTTGATGTTTTTCATGCAAAAATGCAAACAAAAACAGGTGCTTTGCAGGGCTTTATCCAGCATAGCAGCCTTATAATCAAAGAATGTCAGTCATCCTTGGAAGGGGAGGATGATACGGAGTATGGAGTGATTAATCTGGAACGAGTTACATTCAGTTTTGAAAAAAATGCCTATGCACCAATACAGACAGAAGTTGTAAACAGAGCTGATAAACCTACACCCTTTAATGTGGAGTTGATTAAACAAGTATCACCTGCTACAAGCCTTAGACATCCTGTGTCCGCATTTGAAAAGACACAGGGTCTTAGGGACGTTCCCTCTCTGGCAATGTCAGGACAACAAGGCGCTAAGTACCTTTGTGCCTTCTCAGTGAGTAGAGAGATACTTGCTAAAGAAATGTGTTCATTACAGAAAGGGCAGGCTGTTGCAGGCTCACCATCGCCGTCTGATAATTGCCTTGTAACAGAGGCATTATCACTAGTTAAAAGTTCTAGTTATTTGTTACCCAGAGAAGAAATGAAGCTCTCTCAAGAATGTTTTCCGTCGAGCCAGAGTCTCTTCAGCATCTCTTCGGAAGACACTGTAGAGTCGTCCCAGCTTGAAGAAGTAGTCTCATCGTCAGCTTCTGATCCCTTGGAAGAAAAAGATTCACTTGACTGCGTCCCATCAGTGAGGAATGCTTCGGATGGCTCTTCAGAACTAAAGAATGACAAGAGTGGTCTAAACAGTGAACACATGAGTTTTGAAACATTTAATTCTGCATTTACCAAACAAACCAGCCTATCTGTGAATAGAGAGGAAGTCAGCCTCGAGTTATCAGAGGAGGATTCTGACCTTGACCTCACTCTCACCATATCACCGCCCACGAGTCCCTGGGAAGAAGCATCCGCTGGTGAGATGGAGCAGCAGCAGGAGGCCCCGTTACCCTGCTTAGAGCTTCAGGAGACAGCGGAAGAAATAATTGAGCCTGAAGAGGTGCCTGATGTGAACTCTGCTGATCACACGTCAATGAAACCACGAGAAAGTGAGAGAAAAGGTGATAACTTACAGACAGTGGCTTTCATACTTTCGAAAGAAACCTGTGCCCTTGAGGTTGCAGAGGAAGTTCAAGTTGGTTCAGACTTCTCCTTCAGTTGTTTTTTTTGTTTGTTTTTTTTTTGTTTGTTTTTGTTTCTGTTTTTTTTCCCCCTCCTTCAGTTCTTTAATTAAAGAAGTGTCACCAGCTTCTAGTCCTGACTGCCAGGTACCAGGTGAAGAAGCACAGCCAGCTTGGGCTGTATTTCCAAGTAGTTTTAAACTCTGTGATGCACACTATGAGAAAACTGACAGATCCTCCCAGGTTGAAACAGTAGATTTGGCCATAACAGAAAAAGAAAATTCTTTTGTTGGTCCCACCCATCCAGTGGGACAAGATAACTTAACTCAGATATAGAAGGAAAAATACCAAAATTTAATAACGATGATATTTTGTGGGATTTTAATTTTATTCTTTATGTTTTCCCTGTATTTTCTACGGTCGGAATGACTACTTTTACAGGCAGAAAAAAATAATAATGCTTAGTTTTGTTTTTTTTTAAATCAAAGTAAGAAATCAGCCAGGTTATTACAATTCATTGTCCAACTTCTTACCTCGCCTCAGCCATGTAAAACGGGGGTTGACCGAGACTTGGAAGAACCACCCAGACTGGCAGTGGCAGCATGGTTGTGTGAATGAAATGCAATGACTTTTCTCCGGTAACTTGCGGAGAAGACCTAATAAAAGCATCTTGAATAAGGTCATTACCCCTTCAAAGGAGGAGGAAGGCTGTGTCATAGCCTGACATGCCTATTTCTAGTACTCGCCTTTGTGTGAGAACAGCATGACTGGATTATCAGCAAAAGAATCTTAGGAAAAGGCCCTGCCAATAAGGAGTCAAAGTCATGTGAAAGGGTCAGAGGAAGAAAGACCAAGGACTCAGTGTGGGAGGGACTTCCCAGACATACTGTACAACAGACAGAAAATAGGCACCTTCCTCACCGTCATGAGGAGTAATTCACATCCTGTGACATTGCTTTCTGTCCTTGATTATCTCAAATACAAGAAAATATTATCAATCAGCCTTTCTGAAAAGTACCAATACCAATGATCCACATTTCCTTTTCCTTCATTTGTCTGTTAACAGTGTTGATGTAAACCTTCCTGAAATAGAAGCCAGCACATTTCTTAAAATATGTTTTTGATGAGTGGTGCTCCCCACTTTCCCTTTCCTATTATTTCCCATGCCTCTCACAAGAAAAAGAAAAGAATTCGAAATTTTTTCCCCAATTGATCATGCTTTGGTTAGCGGGGGAGTTTTAAAGCTACCTTTCCCAATTTGGGTTATTTCCATAACAAACAAAAAGAACTATATTGCCAGTATTACTAAGAACATGCATAAAAGGATGCTTAATCCGTTTCGATAAGCTATTCACAGGCATAAAGAAACATTCAGAGAGGTTAGTCATTGTCATGAGAAGCTCAGGAAAACTATCACTTTCAAATGCAGTATTTAGGACACACTCCCGTGCATTGAGTCATCCCTCCAGCATTTGCGGAGCTGCCACTGACTAAGCAGAGGGGGTTGGCCGAAGGAGCTAGCCTTGTGTGACATGCCAGCCCAGGCCGGCCGATGAAAAGCATGTAGAAGGACATCGTGGAAAATTCCTAGGTCCTGAAATCCCAGCGCCAAGTAAGGGGAAGTTGCAGAGGTTGCAGTGCGGGTGCACAAGAAGGAAGGCTACAGAAGTACAGCACAGAAAGACTTCCAGGGCCCACGCTGCCAAAATGAGGCCTGGAGAACATTGATTTGCAGAGCAGCAGGACCGATGCCTTTCGAGATAGGGTACAGTGTTTCTGGATGCTGATGGAGCCTCTTGAAAGGTAGATCAATTTCTGGGGTCCCTTTTAGGGAGACTCTCACCCCGGGCAGGCTGCTGACCATCACCGCTGACCTGAGCACAGCTATATACAGAAGGATGACACCAGGAAGCCTAGGTCTGTGCCTTTGGAAAGAAAAGCATCACACTCAGAGAGTCTGGGGAGCTTTTATTGATATTAAGCAACAGATTCACAGGTGTCAATATAATATAGAAGCCAAACTTCATTTAAAGTCTATAACTGTAGGAAAGCTTATATATGACTTCCAGATCCTCACAAATCCATTTGTTTCAGAAAACATTCTAAAGAAGAAGTCTGGAAAATCCTTAATTAAATTTTGGGATTGAGATGATGATGGGATACAGAATAAAGGAGGTCTCACAGATCTTTGGGGTTGATCGGAGGAAGGCCACATGGAGGAAGTGACTTAGGAATTTTCTTGTGAAAGTTTTGTTTATTTAGGGGCGCTGCTGGTTTGGCATAAATGGGACTTTCTCAAGTATCACTAATGAAATAACTAACCTCCATTCTATGAGTGTTTTCACCTGCAGTCAGTCCATCTGCTGCCAGGACGGAAGACAATGTAGCCTACATGCATAGCCATTTTCCCCAGTAGGTAGCATCCTATTTATGGAATAGTTCTTGGTTATTTTATTTTAAAGACGGAATTATCAATTTTGTATTTGTCCGGGTGATTTAACTACAGCTTACCTAGACATCGGTGATGCCAACAACAAATGAGTATTTTCCCTTTTCTTTGAAAACCTTTGATTTATATGAGAAGACTGTTCTGTGTACCTCAGTGTTCTACAACTTGGGGGAACATTTTTCTTCGTGTTTTACACATTGCCAGAATGTCTGACTTTGTTGTCTGGCTTTGTTCACAGCAGCACTGTAGTTTTCCATTAGTTTTGGGTTACAGTGTTCAATATTATTGTTTTAAATTATTCTCATTTTAAGCAGAATAGCTTCAAAGCTATTCATTGAAATTAATGATAAAAATAAGGATTTTACAAGTGTGCTCAGTTGTAGCAAAAATAAGTCTATTTTAACCAGTAGCTTTGTTTTTGCACGTTAAGGTCAGAAATGCACATGTAATGCATGTTGGAGTCTGTTTTAAAGGTTTTACCACCTGTGTAAAAACTAACATCTTCAATGGTTTTATCTGCTGTTATTCATGCTACACTACATAAACATTTTTTTCCTAAATGGTACAAATTTATAAACTGTCATTTTCACTTACTCAGTTTTTGTAAACAGCGTACTACAAAAATCAACCCTCTGAGGAAGAAATAATCATTTATTTATATTAGAAATAATTTCTACACCAATCTTTAAAACTCAAAACCAAGCAAAAACATTGGTAAGATACATAGTATCTATTTGGAACAAAGGTTTTTGTACCTAATTTGTTTCATTTTAATAAAGACAACTAAAAATCATTCAACTGCTTCTGCAATGATTTTATAGCAAATATTAAATTTGTAAGAGAATGTTTTACAGCACTTTAAATTTTTTAGGCCATTTAGCAGAATAAGTAGCTTCCAAAAGAATCCTACCACTTACCTCACTTTGGCCGCCATCTGTCAAGCCTCATCCCCGCAGGCCTGCCCGGTGCTTTCCCCTCCCTCGTGCGGTGCCGAGCAGCAGGCTCCAGCAAGAGGACACCTCACAACTCTCCAGTTGGCCCTTCCAGGGGGTCATGTCAGCCTGCACAGGAACTTCCCTCAAAAGCCATTTATCTGCTTTTAAACTCCCCCTACAGAACCGAAAGTGTTCCTTTCCCCTCGGTATGTTCTTAGGAGGAGGAAGAATGACTGAGTTTTAATTCTTACCCTAGCTCTTGCTTAGAGACCCACTCAGCTGATCTTTACCCCAGGGATAAGAATCTAATAGGACCATAACTGTATTCGGTACACTGAATTAATCTGAAATTACTACGGAAAAGGAAAGTACAGCGCACCTGCCAGCCGTGCTCCTCCCCTGAAGGACCTTCCAGCACCCACGAGGCCGCCCGTTCTGTAACTGAAGGCTTAGCCAGGCCACAGAGGAGCAGGCGCCTCCAGACTGAGCTTCTGCAGAGACTCTGCCCTCATCACCTTTGTGCCCCGTTGGCCTGGCACAGAAATGTTGGTTGTTCCCATAAATATGCCGAATGCAGAATATGAAGGCATCCTGGTACTTCCTTCGTACTACTAACCCAGCTTGTGCCTCCACCTGCGTTAACGGCTCACAATGTGAAATATTGCAGGAAAAGAGGGGAAAGGCCTGCTGGAATTTTAGATAATCTTATGAAAAGGAAGCAGTTGTTTTCAACCGGGGTGATCTGGGGTTGTCACGCCAGGGAGGTGCATACAATGTGCGGGACAGCCCACCTACAACAAAAAATTCTTTGGCCAAAAATGGACAGTATGAGATTGAGAAAGCTAAAGTAATCACTTGGATAATCGAAGTTATTATTACCCTAAATCCTTTAACAGATTGCCTACCTTAGTCTATGTCCTTCAGACTCAACTATAAAAGAGAATACAGTTACAATGTCCTCATTCCTCCGACATAAATGACAGACTCAACTATAAAAGAGAATACAATGTCCTCGATGTAAATGACAGCACATACAGTGAGGCTTGTAACAATCAAGGGGAAAGGAGTTACCACTAAAAACTGTCTGTCTACAATCTGAATTAAATGAAAATACTGGGACTTCCCTCGTGGCACAGTGGTTAAGAATCCACCTGCCAATGCAGGGGACACGGGTTCGATCCCTGGTCCGGGAAGATCCCACATGCCACAGAGCAACTAAGCCCGTGTGCCACAACTACTGAGCCCACGTGCCACAACTACTGAAGACCACGTGCCTAGGGTCCATGCTCCGCAACAAGAAGCCCAGACACCACAACGAAGAGTAGCCCCCACTCACCACAACGAGAGAAAGCCCGTGAACAGCAAGGAAGACCCAACACAGCCAAAAATAAAATTAATTAACTTATTAAATAAATAAATATATTAACGCACCCATTCCACCGGATGTCACTTACTCCCTGATGGGAACGAATCCCTGTTCTACACCACTACTAAGGATATCTAAGAGAGTCTAATAATTATATTGTACCAAGAAGTAATTCGGGGTCTACTCACAGTGAAGCCAGATGGCAGCACTCCACCAACCACTAGGGTCTTCAGCACTCTTCCCCAGCATCCGTTTTCAGCTCTAGTGAAGGAAATGAGCAGCTGTGTCAAGGCCAGTACAATACTTACTAGCTCTGAATTGTCAGGACACAAAAGACCAACAAGAGGGAGCTGGTTTCCAGAGTTTGGCTTTATTTTGCAGTACAGAAATCATCTGGAGCCATTGTGAGACAGACATCATTGAAGCAGAGGCTCTGTCAAATCAATACTGCGTTGCAGCAGCTTGGTCCATTGAAGAAGCCACACCTGGGATACAAAAGAAGCTTCTACGTTTACCTGCTTTATGATAGTTTCTTTCCCCTCTGCTCTCATCAAATTTATTAGATTAAAACACCGCACACAGGCTTCCTCCAAAATGACTCTCAAAGTCTGGAGTTTGGTTAGACTTGGAGGCCCACATAAACCCAGCTTGTGGCTATGCTGCCTGGGCACTGTTCTAACACTTGATGTAAATGTAAAGGGGTGGGGAGGAGTGAGGGATACTGTCCCCAACGATGGAACATTCGATTCCGTATCTCCTTAATGTCAAGAGGACAGATGGCACGCAAACTGTACTGACCCAGCTCTTGAGCAGCAGAAGCTCATAACTGCAAAGGCTACACTGATTAAAAGATACAAATACTGTATCAAGTTCTCTGTATCAGTATCACAATGTTTTAAAACTGATCCTTCACTAGAAAAAGCAAGCCAGTATTGGTTAAATTGAACAGAATGTGGGAACCTGCCAATTCTGAAGAGCCACTCCATGAAAACAAGTTAATACATGATATTAGAAAGGGGAAGAATATTTACTGGTACAGTGCTCTGCAATCTCTCAGCTTTGATTACAAAAGCAGGCCTTACAATATTGATTTCATACAATATGCATCATTTGCCAAATTTTAAGTTTGTCCTAATTCTATATACAGACAAACAATCAATCATGCATGAAGACAAAGACATTTTCAGACACGGGGAGACTTAGAAATTTTACCTTCCACAGATTCTTTCTGAAAAAGTACTTGAAATTGCGTTTTGGGGGGTGGGGAAAAAAGAATAATTCTTGAAATAAGAGGACCAGCACCCAACACACAGTTGGATCCAAAATTTCAATAATTTGAAAATAGTTCCATGATAGTTATTCTGCAGAAGACCTAAAGCAATTTGTACAAATTATGGGACTCCAAGAAGCATGTCTTCAACAAAAATGTAAATTTTCTTTAACAAACGATTGATTAAGAAGTTGGATGATCTTAGAAATAAGAAAACATAGGGGGCTTCCCTGGTGGCGCACTGGTTGAGAGTCCACCTGCTGATGCAGGGGACACGGGTTCGTGGCCTGGTCCGGGAAGATCCCACATGCTGCAGAGCGGCTGAGCCTGTGAGCCATGGCCGCTGAGCCTGCGCGTTTGGAGCCTGTGCTCCGCAACGGGAGAGGCCACAACAGTGAGAGGCCCGCGTACCGCAAAAAAAAAAAAAAAAAAAAAAGAAAACATAGGGTTTCTTTTTATTTCTCTAACGTGAAGAGAAAAGCAATTGGCAGCTGCATGGAGGGAAAATAGGTGAAAAGTCTCCATGCAGACATGCACAAACTAAAGGTAACATGGTTTTGTGCAACTGATCTAAAAAAAAGGGAGAGAAAATCCATTGGTCCTTGAAATTTGGAACATTCTAAAAATGGCATAGATTCAGATATTCAGATTTTAATTTTTAGAAGCAACTAATGGACAAAACAGAAGTGGGCTTTGGGTTTTTTTTTTTTACTGCAGTGACAGACTGAAAATGTTACCATCTTGAATTACCTAAAAATACTGGAATAAGAGTAGGAGCATAAAGAAAGAAAAGAATAGAAGATACTATTTTAAATTGATGGATATAAAAGTCAAGGTAACCAATAGAGAAATTTTAAATATAATTAATAAAACAATGGAGAGAGTAGAGAAAGGAAAAGTGAAATATAAAGAAGCTAAGTTTCACATTTGTCGTATCAGAGAAGCTGATCATCGTATCATCATCAGTGTATCATGGTGATGATTTTAATCCCCAAAATTCATAATCCCAATTTTCCATAGATAATGCTCTTCATTAGAGATGTACTTCTGCCTATACTTCCTTTCCTATGGTACAAAGTCTGCTTCCTCCAAATTCATGTCCAAATGTTTGTGGTGTCCCTTCTGGCTTTTCCAGTCTCACTTCTGTATCTTGTGCCTCTCACTGGCACTTTCTGAGGCAGCCCCTAACCAGACATCTTAGTCCTCACCATAAAAGACAACAGAGTGAGGCGGGAAATGCCAAACGACAAGACCTGCCCGCCGCAAG
The DNA here is from genome assembly GCF_059928025.1 of Delphinapterus leucas. Classification (NCBI taxonomy): domain Eukaryota; kingdom Metazoa; phylum Chordata; class Mammalia; order Artiodactyla; family Monodontidae; genus Delphinapterus; species Delphinapterus leucas. Next base: position 1,154,549 of record NW_028322289.1, read on the forward strand.
CTTGAGAGAGGTAGGGGACCCGCTGCATGTCATCTCAGGCATGCTGGTGAGGGAGAAAAGTGTTTTGCCCCTGAGTTTGCCTGCTGTGCCTCTGCCTTTAGTCTCCTGCTGTTTGTGTTTGGAAAGGGTTTCACCGTACAGGTTTAAGCCAGGGAGCAAGAAAAGTACCCAGCTGATTTTTGCAAGAAATTCTAGATTTTCAATCTCTACCTCCCTCACCACTCAACTCTTTCCGTGTATTCATTCACAGTCAAGAATGGAGCAGCTGTAAATAGCTTCTTTGACTGAGATCTCATCAGAGAAGCTGGAAAGCCCACGCTCTCAGAGCTAAGGGAGGCACTGGGCAGGAAGGCCAAGACAGAAAGGAGGAAAGAAAAATGGAAAGCAAAGAAAACGAAAATACATCCACAATCTACATAGTACTGCAGGGCTAGACATTTGTAAAGCCCTTAACATGTTTCTATATTTTAACCACTTACTGAGCCCCTTCTACATCCCTTACTCTCATTTTCTATGTCAACCCCCCCCCCACTACATTCCAGCAACATTGACTTTCTTTCTGCTTTTAGAGCATTTGAAGCTCATTCCTATCTCAAGGCCTTTGTTCTCGCTGTGCCCTATCTCAAGCATGATTCCTAAGCTTAAGCTTGTTTCATGGCTGTCTCCTCATCCTTCATTTCTTAACTCAGAGTCACATCTTCAGAGAGGTTTTCCTTAATCACCCTATTTACTGCAACACGCCTTACCTCTCAGCCATTCTTTACCACATCATATTTATTTTCTTATAGCATTTGTTTGTATCAAGAATTATATTTATCTTGCTTGTTTGTCATCTATATTCCCCCACCCACCAAAAAAATCCACAGGTACAGGGATTTTTATCTGTCATTTTCACTGTTATATCCTCAGTACCCATACTCCTAGCCAGGCGCATGTTATATACGTTATTATTTTATTTTTATTTTATTTATTTATTTATTTTTTTTTTGCGGTACGCGGGCCTCTCACTGCCGTGGCCTCTCCCGTTGCGGAGCACAGGCTCCGGACACGCAGGCTCAGCGGCCATGGCTCACGGGCCTAGCCGCTCCGCGGCATGTGGGATCCTCCCGGACCGGGGCACGAACCCGTGTCTCCTGCGTCGGTAGGCGGACTCTCAACCACTGTGCCACCAGGGAAGCCCACGTTATTTTTTTAAATAACACATTCCATACATTATGCTAAGCTCTTTACATAGGTAAGATTGTTTACTCTTTACAGTGTAATCTGTACTCTTTGCAGATAAAGAAATTGAGTCACAGAAGGAAACAACTTGCCCAGTATCACACAGTAAGTGAAAGTGGAAGCTCATAGATTCAAATCTAGGTTTTTAATCCTAAAACCCTTCTTCTTAGACACTATTCCATACTTCCTGAAATATGCAAGGCACTTTCAAGAGGCAGTGAATATGGGAAGCCATGAAATGTGGTCCTTGCATTTGAAGGACCTGTAGAACTGGTTGGGGAAATATTATGTTTACATAAAGAGACAAATTATAACAACCAGAGGCAGCTGCTCTCATGATAGTCTCTGTGATCCCCCTGCCTTCATAACCTTCTAGTCATTCTGCCCTTGCCAGTAGGGTCATGGCCGGCAGCCAAAGTTTTTGGACGACTACAGCTGAAGCTGCCAAGTATTTACAACTCTTAATTCTTACTCTTAAAATCGTTTAAAAGGAATTTTATGTGTTTCAAGCTTATCGGATACTGTTTAATTTTTCCCAAGTTTGTGTTTAAGGACCAGCTCCTTGTGAATTATGGAGACTTTGGTTTTTGTTTTGTTTTGTTTTTTTGAAATTTATTTTTATTTATTTTTGGCTGTGTTGGGTCTTCGTTGCTGCACGTGGGCTTTCTCTAGTTGTGGCGAGCGGGTCTACTCTTAGTTGCGGTGCGCGGGCTTCTCATTGCAGTGGCTTCTCTTGTTGTGGAGCACGGGCTCTAGGTGCGCTGGCTTCAGTAGCTGTGGCACACGAGCTCAGTAGCTGTGGCACACGAGCTCAGTAGTTGTGGCACACAGGCTTAGTTGCTCCGCGGCATGTGGGATCTTCCCGGACCAAGGCTCGAACCTGTGTCCCCTGCATTGGCAGGTGGATTCTTAACCACTGCGCCACCAGGGAAGCCCCAAGACTTTGTTTTTGATACAGACTTCTGAAGCTGTCCCCACATGTCTTCTTCACAGGGTCTGAAAGGGCCTAGGAATGTACTATCAGGCTTTTCAGGTGATCCTGATACCCAGCTAAGTTTGTAATCAGTGAATAATGACCGTAAATTAACGTTTACTTGATGACTCAGCGTCTTTTTATCTGTGCCTGTTTATTAAACTACAAGTTCACTGCAGCCATAGCCAGTGCAAGTGATGGTCACCACTTCCCTGGGTCTCAATTTCCTCATGTGTAAAAGTAAAAATAAGTTGGATTACATGATCTCTAAAATCCTTTTTACTTCTAAAATTCTAATTCTTCAAAAAGGAGCTTTCCCAGGATGTTTACTAGAACATTGTTTCTTTCAGGAATGCCCCAGTTGTTATTTGCTTCTTTCTCAAAAAAGTGGAAAGACAAATAGATTTCTAAATAACTTTCAGAGGGCTGTAATATGAGGGCCTTCCCACAAATCTAATTATTAAGTTAGTACCTGAAACAGCTTTCTGAAGTGTGCCTTATCCAGATAAATAGTAATCTTCATCTTTCTCTTCATGAGCTTTGGTCTCATCTCTTAACATTCACAACATCATCTCTCATTTCTCTGTAATCAACACAGTATACAGCAGCACGCTCCTCGTTTCTTGCCCCTGAAGCTCACATGTACTACATGTTTATGGATGGCACAGGAGGAAGTAGGCATGCATCAGTTTGTGCTATGGTAATTTGTAAAGCCTAAACATTCTTTTCCATCATGTAGCCATTGTTATTTTTTAAGGTTTCTTCTGACAGGATTCTAAACATAGTAATGTTAAAAACTGTCTTTAAACATGTTAAAGCCTTAAATAATGTCTATATAATATGTCATTTTAATTATTTCTTCTAGGAAATTTCATTTATAATATGTTCAAATTATGAACAGCTTCTAGTTGAATCAATAAAGGTAAAGTGGCAAACAGAGCATTTTAGGGAATTCCCTGGTGGTCCAGCTGTTAGGGTCCGAGCTTCCACTGTAGGGGTCCTGGGTTGGATCCCTGGTCGGGGAACTAAGATCCTGCAAGCCATGCAGCGCAGCCAAAAAACAAAAAATCATTAAAAAAACCAGAGCATTTTAAGAATATATATTGTAAGGTATTAATATTCCTTTAATGGGATAAGCTCTGCATCAGCCTGTTTATAGCTTTGACTTCCTGAGATAAAGTTCTGAAATGCAAGCACAGCCAACCTATCTTTATAATGATTAAATCGTCAGGAACTTGATTCCTCACTACTTGCTAGAAAAGAATAATTCAGTTTCATCAGAACTATGAAAGTGCTCAGTGGTAAACAGAGCTTCATGAAAAAGTAAAACACTATCATAGATTGCTAACTGTTTTTCGTTTCATTCATCTCCATTTGTTCCCTGTCCACACTCCTCTCTACCCCCTGCTTTCTCCCTCTCTCCTCTTTGTCCCCACAGAGGTTCGCACACACACACGCACACACACACACAGACACACACACAGACACACACACATTTTCTTTTCCAAATGCATCCTTTAATGGGAAATCTTAAAAATGAGACATTTAGCTATATAAGTAGCAAATCCATGCTTAGCAACAAGTTCTGGAAATAATTTGGCCAGATGTTCTTTTTGAGCCTTAATGACATCTAAATGTGAATTAATATTCCATCGATTCATCAAAATTTTCCAGTTCTCATTCATGTCAGATTCTATATATGCAGTGATCTTATGTTCCAGACAAACAAATAGAAATGTGATCTGACAAACTCACACACACACACACACACACACACTCACTCTCACACACACACACACACACACATACACACACACACACACATAGATACATATAGAACTCTTGAAATAGGATAGCCACAGAATAGCATTTTTATATGTGTTCCCTCTACACCAGCTGCTTTCAACCAGAGACATTTTTACCCCTTAGGTGATACTTGGCAATGTTTGTAGACATTTTTGATTGTCACACTGGGCAGGGAGGTTGCTACTGGCATCCTGTGGGTAGAGTCAGGGGTGCTGCTAAACATCTTACAGCGAAAAAGCCCCCACAGAAAAGGGTTATCTGGCCCCAAATGTCGATAGTTCTGAGGTTGAGACACCCTGCTCTACACAGTGGTCTAAGGCATCAAATAAGGGGACAGCCAAACTCTTCATTCCATTCCCGGCAACTGACTAGAAAAGAAAGAGAAAAAACACATACCTCCACAATTCCATTTAAATCTCTTTAACCAAAACTAGTTACACGGCTACACCACAAAGCTTTTATTTCCACCCTGAAACCTCTAAGCACTTTAGAAAGGAAAGACAGATCTAGTCCCTCTATTTTTAGTTTATAAGTGGTCTTGTATTCTCACTGTCCTATCCATCTCCCCACAGTGTGAGTGAAACTCTTTGCCAGATGGTGTAGGAAAGATTTTGATAATCCTTACCTCACCTATTCTGAAAATAAGTTTCTGCAGCTTCTGGCCCGATGTTTTGTGTATTTCACATATATTAAAAAGACAGTGTGGTTACATGTTTTAGTATAGCTTGTCTTGTTTTAAAAATTATTATGAAGACAAATAGCAATCTGATATACAGCAGTAAGGTCTAGGTTTTTTGTTTCCATGTAGGCATATTTTGCTGCATATTGATAGCTTATAGATGATAGTAGAACTTTATAGTTGGAGAGACCATGGAATTTAATTTCCCATTTTCTAATATCACAGTTCATCAAATATAAGATGCCATTAATTGTAAGATATGCTATTACATTCTGTACCACTAAAAGAAAAGTGTATGCCAATTGGAAATGACATGCCCCCAATCATTAAGACACATCTCAGTTTGAGAGACATCAAAATGTGGAAAAGGTACATCTTAGAATTGATAAAATACATTATTTTGTACTACAATACCTTTTCCTCTTTCTGAGATAAAAGCCATGTGTCTTGTTATTCTATAAAAATCCTTCCACGATAATGTAATAAGGCATACACGTTGGAAAACACATAAGTGGTGAGAAAACCAGGTTAAGAAAGTAAACCAACATCTTATGTAATTCTAAGTTCCCTTTTAGGTTATAAGTGCACTGGGTACTTTGCTAACTGGACAGGATTTTTTTTAAATCCTGTTTTGTCTTATTCTAAATGGGGGAAAGTTACAAGAGATATTATAATGAATAAAAATTAACTGGATTTCAATTAATTATAAGTATCAGTTAACTATAAAAGAGAAAGAGACTGCCTTCTTTAATAAAAAGGAAGGAAACTGTTTTTTGGAGAAAATGATCTTGGGGTCAGATCACATTTAAGCTAATCTCTGTTTTCTATAAATTCTACCTATAATGAAGGTAATAAAACTAGGTGACTCCTGTGATTGCTTTGAGACACTATAATATCCTTTGGTGTAAAAGAGAAAGTCAGTCATGGTTCCTACACTAAGTTTGGTATTGTAGAAAATGGGGCTGGGGGGGTGGGTACCTGAGAAAGACTTTTAGCCAAGAGCATTAATTTTTTCCTAAACTGAAGAAGTATTTTATAGAACAGCCTATCCACCTAAATCTTTTCATAGGTCAAGTTTTAGGAAGAAAGACTTGTTAGATGAGTAAATGCCCAGCCAAAGTAGAAATTACACCAGAAAAGGTTTCTTGCTAAAACTTGAAAAACGAATAATACTAAAAGACCAGCAAAACAAGCCAATGTACGTATGTGCCATAGCTGTGCTGGGCAAGAGCCTAATGATGCTGTTGTCTGCAAAGTGTCCGAAACATAGCCCCAAGACGGCTGAACTGCCTGTTTGCACATAGTGGCCATCAAGCTGCTAAAGTTATCAAAATTCCAATGTACTGTTTCAGTAATTCTGTTTAAATAACCCTGTGAACATCAATCCAGAGCTGAATAGAGAAGACAAACAAGGCCCTAATGCTTCTGTACCAACCAAGTACAAATAACACCAACAGCATACTTCTTGGCATCCCAGTATATTACAATATAATCATAAAACACGGTGCATCTTGGAAAAAGGTAGCCTTAAAACCCTGAACAGTGAACAAAAACTGATGCTTTTATGAAGTTGAAAGTAAAATTTGACTTAGCCAGCAATTGAGGCCATAAAATCAGTCTTGTGAGGCATGAGTTCTCTCCCCAGAGGGGAGGCCCAAACTCCTGTCATTTATTTAGCAGTCTTGAAATCCCATTTCAGCTTCCGAATGCGTGTTCTAGAAGGTGGCAAGATAATGCTGTACCACTGCTACACCACACTAAATAGCCTCCTTTGAAGTATTAACACCAACTACAGAGTTAAGTCAGAGACAGGTTGTTTTTAAACAGTAAGTAGGAGCTTCAGGATGCCTAAACATTGATTACCTTGGGGGAAATTACACAAGTGTACTGAGGCCCTTGGTTTAGAAATCTGTGAAACAGCTTCTTGTTGACTTTAAGTAAATTTCAGGTGATCTTTCAAGATCTAGAAACTCAGATCATGCTTATTCTTATTTTGAAATGGAGTTCTCATTTCCCTTAGTATGTATACTTAATTCAGTGTACACCGAGAGGGCTTTCTCTAAATAGCCTGTGAGTAAATGACCATGATAAAGTTAAACACTGAACATATATGAACATGATCTGCATTCAGGTGAGGATACATTAACTGGTTTCAGCACAACCATCGAAACTTCACAAGTTAAAGTGACACATTTAATTATGTACATAATCATAGACTTTTAGATTATAAGGAGCCCAACAGGTCACCTAGTCCAGCCCCCTTTAACTTACAGATGAGGAAACAGGATTAGAAAGGCAACTGCTGCCCATGGGAACACCATAGCCAAGGATGTGGTCCAGGCTGGGGTCAATGTCTCCTGTCTCCAAGGCCAGTATTTCCCCCATGATCCACTGTAATTACAAGCCTTCGCAATAATAGGAATGAAACTAAGTCATTATATAAATTATAAATTACTATAAATCATGTGACTTTAATACAACTAAAAGTGTTCAGTATTTAGGAAGACAGACGCTGTGACACAAAATATTTACTGAACTTCCTGTGTGATAACAGTCCTTCATTTAGTCTTTACAAAATCCCAAAGATACACTTTACTATTCACAGCTTAAAGATGAAATAATTGAGACTCAAAAGCCTCAATAGCAGAAGTCCATCTAAAAACTCTGATCCATTACCCAGGTAGACAGCTCTGTCGTGTTCCTGTAGGTAACCTCTTCACCACTACCAGTACCCACAAGAGAGACAGGGTATGTTTGGCCTAGAGCAAGATGGTCATTTCTCTAATACTATGTAAATTGCCATCTGCAGAGATCTATACCAGAATCTCTGATGGAGGTGTGTGGGCACATGTTTGTGAAGGAGAGAGAAGTAACCCCTCAGGAGTCAGTGACTCAGTGACACCAATGTTACTTATGTAAGTTTCTAAAAAGGCGTTTCCACACTATTGTGGAAAAATGCACACCTGACATTCATTTGGTGTCCTCTTCTTCTGCACGTTCCTCCCCCATCAATATCATTTCCACAAGGTACTGCATTTATGTGTATCAGTCCTGTTTCCAAAGCCTCCTTGTTGCCCGTTGGATAGGTCGCTTAAGAACTCATAGAACAAAGAGTTATAAAGGTATATGGATATCGCCAAGTCTCTTTCCACGTTTTAATTGTGCAGAAACTGATTTTCAGACAGGTAATACAGCCAGTCAGAGACAAAACTGGGACTTAGGGCAAAGTTCTGACTCAAGTCTAATACTCTTCTCTCTATACAACATACTTGATTATATGATTGGCCAAAAAAACAAGTGTCTGTCACGTATTTGGCCAAATATATTAATTATTTCAAGCCAATACCATGTTACATTTTTAATAACAAGGTGAAAACAAAATTGGTAATTAAGAGATAGCAGCATAGGGTAGTAGAAAGACAATACAAGCCTCATAGCTAGATAGATCTAAATTTAATTCACGCTCCCTAATTTACTAGCTGTGTTGCCCTGGGCAAGTTGCTCAACTTTCCTGAAGTTGTAACTACCTGAGAATACTAAGAACTACATGCAGTGGGATATTTATAAAACATCTGACACATAGTAGATGCTCAATATATATTGGTTCCCATTAATTCTAACCCACCACAAAAGAGCTGTGCCACTCTAGCAAATTCCTTTAGCCCTCTGGGTCTCACTTTCCTCCACTGTACAATGAGAAGAGGAAAGAAACCAAATGAATTCCAAAATCCCTTACGGCTCATCAAGTAAGAATTCCCAAAGGTTCCTTTACCTTAATTTAAATTCAACAAACACTTAGGTACCTTATATTCATCCTAGGCACTAAACAGTTCCAACCACCACCAGGAATATGTCTATGAGTTCATTAGAATGGGCTCAAACTCCATAGTACTTTAAGTTCCACACAGAAAAATTAGTATACAAAAGCAAAGGACTTAACTTTGAAGAAAACTCTGCAAGGACATCACAAACCTAAGATGATAAATAAAAATAATTTAGAGTATACCTTAAATTGTTAGTCTCTCTTTTTTTTTTGCTGGGATAGAAGATGAGAACTTAAGTGTTTATACTATAGGTCTATAACAAGACTCAGGAGCCATTTAGGTAAAACACTAATGCCATTTTGGGGGGGAAAAAAAAGAGCAATAAACTTCTCTTCACATGTGAGTCTTACACTAGGCCTTAAAATTTAAGAAACCTGTGTCATTCTGAAGCAGAGGGGAATAAAATTTATTCTGAGAGGTGTTTTACAGTGATAAGCATTAATATAAGAAGGTAGTTGACCATGTTTTCCACATTACTTTTGAATTTCATATTTCAGATTTGAATTCTCTAAAAATAAAATATAATTTAAATCTTGAACCTTGTAAGTAAGACCTGGCGAAATATTAGCTGAAATAGTAACTGAAGTTAAATGAAAGTCTTAACTACAAAGTTTATCCTCCTCTTCTCTTCCATGAGGAAATCATTAGCAAATTTTTTTTATTACAGATAAGGCTTTTTGCAAATAACACTCTATAGATTCAAAATAGATTTAAAATCATGATTAGAGCCTAGCCATGGTTTCTCAGAAATTCATTTGAGGTTTACCTGTTACCATACCTGTACAATATTATTCACTTACGTTATAAAAGTTTAGAATACACATCTTAGGTGATAAAACATCAACAACATCAAAAACATTTGCCTTTTATGAGTATGAAGAGACAGAAAAGGCCCGTTGAAATTTATATATATATATGGCATAGTGTGAACCAGAGGCAGAAGGCCTGGATCCTATTTCTGCTGTTGTTAAAAGCTCGATATGTGATTCTTGGACAAGTCACTTCACCTTTCTTATCTGTTTCTTTATGAAACAGGAAGAACCATCTGATCTAAGATTTCTTCCAGTTCCTATAATTAACATCTGTGCGAATCCTCAATACAGTACTTGAGGAGCATGGGACATGGGGCAAAAGTACTCACAGGAGAGCACTTATTCTGCTCTTCATGCGTGCTGCTAGGAGGAGCCAGATTCTGTAGAGAGCCACACACTAAATGGCCTGGCTTCGTGCCTTGGCTAAAGAACACCATCGATGACTAGGAAGGCACTTAAAGAGACTCAGCCAGAGGAAACAATCTATTTTCTGAACATAGTCCAAAAATTAGATAGGGTCGTGTGAGCCTACACAACATGACCCCTGGTGTCTCAGCCTTTTATCTTGGCCTGTGGAAGGCCTGAGTTCATGTAGGTGACCTATGGTTTCTGAGCCTTATGAGAAATACTTCTGAAAATGAATGGTTCTCATCCCCAGTCTCACATCTGACCCTTGAAAATACATATATTTTTATGCAGCAGCTGCAATACATGCAGCACTCCTAGGACACCTTCATGAGACAGAGTTTAGATAGTGGTTAAAAGTGTGAATCGAGCTCAAATCCCGACTCTGCTGCTTAACTGCTGCGTGATCTTAGGAAAGAAGCTTAATCTCTCTGTGCTTCAGGTTCCTTTTCTGTAAAACGGGGAAACTAATAAAACCTAACTCAGGTTTGTCGTGAGGCTTAATCAAGATAATACATGCAAAGCAGTTAGCACAGAGCCTAACATAAAGTATCAATATACGTTAGTAAGCTGGGTGAATGGATAGATCAATCGATCGATTGATCAACTGATCTTTCAGTCCTGGGCCCTGGGACTCCCTGAAAAGGCTTATGCGAAGGCCAAAAGCAATTTTCTAGCAGTGAATGGCATCTGCAGATCTTTTCTGAGCAAATAATATAGCAAAGACTCAAAGCTGGGCTCAGCTTTTACTAATAGGATCCTACAGAAATCAGGAGGAAGTAAGATTATCCTTAAAGTAGGAAAGAGTTACGCTGGTTTAAGACAAGATCCTTTAAAGAGATAGACACACACAAAAAACATTTAATATGGTCATACAGAATTAGAGAAAGGAGGTTACTTTTCATTTATACCTTCTCAAGTGTTGCCAGCATTAAAAGCCACAGAGTTTTATAACTGGATGGCTCCCTAGAGACCATCTAGTTCAACTCCCTTACTTGATAGGTAAGTTGTTGAGGCCCAGAGAGATTAAGCAACTTTCTTGAGGTCATTCAGCAGTAAATAACAGTGCCAAGACAAATAAGCTTTCTGACTCCTCCCATTTGCCCACCCAGTACTCCCCCTGGTAACTTTCACCAGGTCATCATCCTGTCCTTGTTGTACCAAAAGGGCATTAAAACACACACAGGTTTCTCACTTTTGCCCAGTTTCCCAAAAAGTACAGAAGCAACCTCAACCCCCAAGACCTTCTTCCCATTGGGAATTGGGGAGGATACCAGTCAATCTGTGGCCTTCTCCCAGGCCTTCTTTGGAGTTTCCACTCTTTCCTTTCTGTTCCTCATGTTCACTCAACAGGGCTACTTCTAAAAGTCCCTCACCTCAAAAATCAGGCACGTCCCAGGGCACAAGTTACCACCTGCTAATCTGCAAATTCTCATCTTCCCACAAATGCTACACCTTGAGGCAGGAAATACAGAACTATTACTAAATTTTCTCTGAGCTCCCTGAGTGCATTCAGTGAGAACTGATCCCTCCCTCCCTAGGATAACTCAACCAGGTTCATTTATAAAGTGTGTGTATGTGAAGGGCCAGAGAACCCTTAGGTGTGCCTAACACAGAAAACAGGAGAAAGAGGGGACCAAGGAATGGGAGATGGGTTGAGGGAAGGAGGGAGACAAGTAGAAGGAGCGCACCTGTCAAACGGCCAAGTATGGATCCTAGAGACAGCTGTGCTGCTGGGACTGACTCACTGCTGAAGGGACAGAACTGCCCAGGGGATTGCAGCCTTTTCATTAGGCGCTCTGGTAACTGACTAACAACAGACTGGCGCCTCAAACTACACACATAGGAGGAAGTAGGTAGAGGCTATCCCGAAGTAGCGGGAATAACGAACTCTTTTCTTCCCACTCCCTTTCCTACTCTTGTGAGTTGGCACGCCACTCTGTGCCTGGCTGGCATGCCCTGAGCTTGCCAGGGTGCAGTGCATCACCCCTGACCGGGAACTCCCCTCCCTGCTCTCCCGAGGGTTAGAGAGAAACATAGGGCATCTCTCAGCTCTACCAAGAGCTCCCGTCCCTTGCCCCTTGCAGGGGAACTGATTTGAGAGAAGAGCTTTTGCTGAGTGTCTGAAGCTGACAAATGCGGGGCACTTCTTGTCCCTAAGCACTTGCGCCTGCGTGGGGTGTCCCTCAGCCTGGGTCTCTGCTTTGAAGGTGGGAGGCCTAAATGTCACAGCCACAGTGTTCCTTCCCCACACGCGCACCTACCCATGAACCCGGAAGGAAGGCTTTGCTTTGATCTTTTTTCCCTCCCTACCTGAATTCCGGGACCAGATTAGGCTGCAACCCGTAGAAAGCAGCGGAGAGAGTGACCAACCACCCGGGCTTGTAACTGCCGTTCTCGCACTCCAGATAAGGCGGAGACCACTTGACGTGGCTCTTGTCCCCGCTAAGACCGTCCCTGCGCCGCCAGCTGTGGCCCAGGCCCCGGGGCCCCTGATTGGAGCCGCGGCGGTGCAAGTGAGTCCTCCACTTGCGCCGGAGGCCGCGGAACCACTCGGTCTCCAGCGTGGCGTTGGCCAGGTGGTGTGCTGAGGAGGACAGGTCCTGGAGCAGGATGCGACTCTCCTCGCGCGTGGCCTGGAGGAAGACCTGCGGGGCTGGGGCGGACAGCGACTCGGTGCTGAAGGTGATGGCCGCCCGGGAGATGCTGGGCTCACCCTCCAGGAGGCTCCGCACCAGTGCCCGGTACCACTCCAGGTCGTCCTGCGAGTTCTGCTCCCGCGACTTATTGCTCTGCAGCATCATGTTGAGGAAGTTGGTGGCGTGTGTCAGCGTGTCCAGCGCCCCGTGCAAGGAGGAATGGGAGCTGGCTAGGGCAGGCGACTTCCCCGGCAGGCCCGCCAACTCGTAGCGGCTGGAGCAGTTGGCTCGCTTCAGCTGGTGGGAGTCCCCGGTGTAGAGGTAAGAGGCCACGTCCATGGGCACCTCCTCGGCGATTTTCTGCGCCAAGATGGTGCCGTCGGTGGAGTGGCTCCAGGGAGCCGAGGGGTCCGAGGCAGAGGCTCGAGCCGGCTGCTGGGCGTGCTGCTTCGCCCTCAGGGCCTTCTCTCGAGAGGAATCCGTCCGACTTGGAGGGTCGCGGCTGGCGCCGGCAGCTCCCAATCCCAGGTGAACGAGCAGGAGGCAGCAGAGTAAGGGGTTAGCCATGGCTCCCATCTGCCTCGCAGCAAGGAGAGGAGGTAACGGAGGGAGTCACTTTTTAAATTTTGGTCGTCAATCTATCAGCACTAAGACTTTTTCTAGGAGTCTTCCCCCTTTTCAGCTGGCACCCAGTCCAAAAGGACTTTAAAGTAGGGATGTTCTGAAATACGCGCGGCTGACTGAGCTACCGTCGCAGGAGATCAGATCACCTGTGGCAACGCCGGCTGCTCCTGCTCCACCATGGGTCTGCTCGGGATTGCGCACCTCGCAGCCTGGAGCCCGGCAGCTTACATCCCCTCTCGCCGCCGGCAGCTATAGTTGGCCTGCTTACGTCTTTCTGCTTAGCAGCTTCCACCGCCGCTCTCATTGAGGTGTGTTAAGGAGCTGCTGCTGCTGCTGCTGCTGCTGCTGCCGCCGCCGCCGCGGCCGCCAAAGACACTGCTCCATCGTCTCGCCCGTGGCAGGTCGTTCCCGCCTCCCGGCTCAGGCTCCTCCTCGTCCGCTTCGCCCCGAGGCGCGGAGCGCGCGCGCCCAGACCCGCACCGCGAGCGTAGCAGCTAGGGTTTCTTTTAAGGCGTTTGTCTTTCCGGAACCACGAGGGCTAGGCAGCTGGTTAATTGGAGTCTTTAAGTTTGGCCACAAACCACACTCCTGCCTCTCCCTGCTCTCGGGAGGAAAGCCGGTTTAAAGAGGCGGCTTGGCCGCAACCAAACCCTGGTAGGGCGGCTTCAAGTCGTCTTGTGCCCTGTTTGGCCGGCTCCTCTGTCAATCAGCCGACTGCCGTTTGTTGGGCTGGTGCGGGAGCTGTCCAGTGCTGAACCCGAGGCGCAGGAGGAGGCGGTGGCGCGGAATGCAGCTTCGCTGAGTCCTTTCACCCGCTCGCGTTCCCTGATGACTCGGGAACCTGAGGGGGTGAGAGGTGGGGTGGGCGGAGTGAAGGGAGAAGCAGACTTGTGGTGGCTCAGAGCGAAGGAAACTTGGATGTACCGAGGAGGAGGGTGTTGGCATCTTGCATGCTTAGTTAAATCAGCCTTTCCTTTTGCCTGGTAAAGAGGGAGAAAGTAGTTTTCATTTGTGGCTTAAATCGGAGGGAAGGGACGTAGGATGGAGACGTGTCCTCCAGAGCATCTGCTCATTTTGGGCAAATTATCAAATCTTCTTCCTTGTTGTCGGTTAAAGAAATGATTAAACCCTACTTGCCGAGGTCTTCGCTATAAGGGAGTAATGGAGACATCTACCGGCTGAACTTTAAGGGGAAAATGCCATATTAAAGGAGCCTCTCTGCTTGAAAGGGATGAAGGGGAACCTGTGGAAGTGTAAGCAAGTGAATATGTGGAAGGGAGAGAATATGTGCCGGGGCAGGACTCGGACTGTGAGAGAATGAGAATGAGTCTGTTGGGCGGGAAGGGAAGCCATTCTGACTGGGAGTTCCTAGAATTAATGGATGTAAGAACTAAGACATCTGGTTAACTATAGGTTGGGATGTCCCAGCAGAAGAAAGAAGACCTGAATAAGTATGCCAAGACCCCCCAGAATGATTGGAAAATCCCCTAACACAGTCTAATGGTTTTATTTGAAGCTTTAATAGGGTCTTCTGACATTTTCATTCTGAAAATACTAATTAGTACTTTGGATAGGTATGGTTTTATGCACCTCCACCTTTCATATGCACCTCCACTTTCAAATTCCCCAAGAAAGACACAGGATAGAAAGTCTCAAATTCATTTCGATTCCCAACTTAAAAAAAAAAAAAAGTTACCTGTGGCATTCTAAGGTAGCACTGCTTAGATTTGCTTTATCCTTTCATTTTATTCTTCCTGTTGAGAAAATACCTAAGCACAAAAATTTAAGCTCCAAAGAGCAAAAGTTTGTCTGCATTGGTCACTGTAGCATCTTGAGCACCTAGAACACACAGATGCCTGGCACATAGTTGGTTCCCACTAAATATTTGCTAAACTAATGAATGAACCAGAAGATAATGATGATGAAGCTAATTATTTAGGAATCCATCTCCTTACCTAAGAAGAGAAGTCTGCCTGATGTGTCAGTGGTGAGGGCTTTTGGAATAAGACATAGCAACCAGTTTTCCAAACTGCAGTGTATGGTCTCCAAGGGAGTTTTTATAGCTTTGCAAAGAATGGTTATTAGATTTGTGTTTATTTACAAGTAGAGTTCATGTTCATATCTGACTTGTTTAAATTTTGCTTTGCAGTGTATACGCTTTTGCCAAATAAAGGTCATCCCAGTTTAATCCTCTACTATAGCACACGTGGCAATAATAGGAGTTTCTGTTTGTTTAATTTATCAGAGTATACAATATGATTTTCTATTTAGTTGTCTAAAGACTGGTGTAATTTCATCATTAATTGATTTTTTTAAAGAAAACCTGTATAACTAATTAACAATCCTTTAAAATTTTCTAGTATTGCATTTTAAAAGGAAGATATAATTTTATTAGTCAGTCCTTCTATAAGTAATTCAATGACTTAGCATAATTGAAAGATCTGGGTTCTGGTCCTATCATTATTTTAAGCAAGATATATGGACATTAACAATATATTTGAAGTTTCTGTGTCTCGGGATGCAAACTGTATGTGGGCCTCGTGATCTGACACTGAGGGAGTACTGAAATGACACCTGAGCCACTCTCCTGGAGTGCCAGTTCTTCCCCTAGTGCACAGCTAACAAGAATGGAGCAGGCTATGAGAGGCTCTTGCAATTTGGGCATTCCCTTCAGGGGATCACCTTCAGTCCACACTGCCAAACAACAGAGGTGAACTAGTTAGGTCTAGAACAACACTGCCCAATAGAAATATAATGTGAGTCACAAATGTGATCCACATATATAATCTCAAATGTTCCAGTAGCACATTTTAAGAGTAAAAAGAAAAAAAGTGAAATTAAATGTAATAATATATTTTATTTAGCCCAATAGACCCAAAATGTTATTCAATAAGTAAACAGTATGACAGGTATTACTGAGATATTCTACATTTTTATACTAAATCCTCAGAATCCAATGTGTATTTTACACTCACAGCATATGGAACTTCATACTAGCTACATTTCAAGTGCTCAATAACCCCCTGTGACCAGAGGCTACCATAGAATACAAGCTCTGGAAGATAGTACATCGTGGTCTAGAATGATCTAGAAAACCTAGGTTTACTCACGATAAGGTACCATGGTCCAAATGGTCTAGGAGGCCTGTCCATTTAATAGATCTGGAGTCAAGGAAACTAACTGAGTAGATAGACAACCCTACGTCTATGTCAGTGTCTGTCACTGAAGGAGATCATCCAAAAGAAGTTATCATAGGGGACCAAGATATAACACATACTCATACCCCTCTAAGCAGACTACAAAATTCCACAGCAATTCACAGACATATTCATTCAACAAATGTTGGCTTAGCCTCTGCTGTGTATCAGGCATCATGCTTAGTACTCGGGCAGACACCTGCATGATGGACACATGGACCTCACAGTCAAGTGTATAGAGAGAGAAACAATAAAAAAGCAAACAAATAAATTTTAAAATTACATATTGTGATCAGTGCCATGAAGAAATAAACGCTGTAAAGTTACAAAGAGTGCATGGTATGGGGGCAGGGAGATTCTTATAGAGAGAGAGAAAGAAAAGGAAGACTTCTATGAGGAGGTAACAGTTGAGCTAAGATGTAAAAATGAGGAGTAGTTAACTAGGTAGTAAGTAGTAGTGAACTAGCTAAGGGTAAGATGAAAAGAAACTTAGCAGGAAAGAGAAATGGGAAAAGATGACTGCATTAAGATGAAGTTCATATATAATATAAAAAATACAAACAATTGAGACAAAAAGAAAATCATTTTATAGGATAATCAAGTGATCCTGGCATGAATAGCACCTCTGTCCCACCAATTACACGAGCGTGATTTGTAGAGGAGATAAATATCCTTGTGTAGCCTCAAGTTAAGAGCTAAGTTATCTAAATGCATATTAATACTGTGTGGGAGCTTGACTGTAATAGGTCAGTGTATACAAGACCTGTAGGCCCTGTGTGACAAGGCCCAAAGCGTTTTCATCACAGCCTGAAAAGTCAGTCTAACTGCTTTAGAACAGTCAAATTTGCACTGATGAAAAAGCATTATGCAGTGGAGCTTTGAGTTATTAGTTGTCAGTATATTATTGATTTATCATTACTGTAAAAAGGAAGATGTGATATTAGCATATCTTTAAGTAAAAGAAATTAAAGGAGGTTAAAAAAAACTGCTGAGACCAGATTTTATGTGAGCAGTATAGGTAAAGTTGTTTCTAAAATTTAAGTGCTCCTTTAAATCATTTAAATCAGCAAGGATTAGGACAGTGGGATATGGCGAAAGGACACTGGATTGGCAGTTGGGAGACCAAGCTCTGATTTCCACACTGCTGATGTCTAGTCATGTGACTTTTGACAGTTTCCTCAACCTCTCTGAGCCCTTTTGCTTCATCTTTAACATAAGAGTGATGTATTAGGGACTTCCCTGGTGGTGCAGTGGTTAAGAATCCACCTGCCAGGGCTTCCCTGGTGGCACAGTGGTTGAGAGTCCACCTGCCGATGCAGGGGACACAGGTTCGTGCCCCGGTCTGGGAAGATCCCACATGCTGCCGAGCGGCTAGGCCCGTGAGCCATGGCCACTGAGCCTGCGCGTCCGGAGCCTGTGCTCCGCAACGGAAGAGGCCACAACAGTGAGAGGCCCGCATACCGCAAAAAAAAAAAAAAAGAATCCACCTGCCAGCGTAGGGCCCATGGGTTCGAGCCCTGGTCCAGGAAGATCCCACCTGCTGCGGAGCAACTAAGCCCGTGCGCTACAACTACTGAGCCTGCGCTCTAGAGCCCACGAGGCACAACTACTGAAGCCTGTGCGCCTACAGCCCATGCTCCGCAACAAGAGAAGCCACCGCAATGAGAAGCCCACACACCGCAACGAAGAGTAGCCCCCACTGTCCGCAACTAGAGAAAGCCCAGGCACAGCAACGAAGACCCAGCGCAGCCAAAAAAATTTAATTAATTTTTAAGAATACTTAACTTAAAAAAAAAATAGTGATGTATTAGATACAGCCACAACTGAAACAGTTTTAGCTGAGTGATGGATAATGGTCCAGGTATATTTTTCGGAACTCATCATTTTTGATAGTTCTAGATTTATAATGTAAATGTTATTTTTAGGTTAAATAATGCTAGGTCTCAGTAAACAAAGTGGCACAACCCGAATCAAATTCTTGATAAAGCAAATAAAGCCACAAAGAAGCAGCATAATCTGTCAATATAACACAAAATCAGAAATCCAGTTCTTATTCGTGGTCTTACTGAGATTCTGGATTTCCCTGAGCTTATGCTACCCCCCGTGCCTCACGTTCCCATTTGCAAAATGAAGATCATAGTCTTTGTTATCCAAGGGTGGTGGTTTTGAAATTTCTGGGTGAAGAAGTGTCACTAGAGAATTCTGATCACTGCTGTAGGTCTGGGGGGAAGTTAAGAATCTGCATTTTAATAAGCACCACAGGTGGTTTTGATGCAAATAAGCCATGGAGCACATGCTGAGAAATGCTGCTTTGAGCCATGGAAAATAACTCTAAGATAATAGGGGAGAAGCTCTCCTGGTAAACAAAAAGCTGTGCTGTAAATTGTGAAATGTACCCTGTGGGGGGAAAAAATGAAAATAACACCTATAAAGAGATTATCATCATCACCTAATCATTTATATAGCACTTACAGTGGCCAGGCATTGCTCTAAGGATTTTACACACTTTAGCTCATTTAGTCTCCATTACCACACTGTGAGTTTGGTACAGCTACCATTTTACAGATGGGAAACAAACAAACAAATGAATTGCCCTAAGTACTACAGCTATCTGGCTCCAGATGTCATACCCTTAATCACTACACCAGTGGTTCTCAAATGTTGATACACACTAGATATACCTGGAGAACTTTTGTCAAAGCACAAATTAGTGGCCTTAGCCCCAAAACTGCTGACTTGGTAGGTCTAGAATAAGGCCTGAGAATTTGCATTCCTAACAAATTCCCCTGTGATGTTAAAACTGCTGGTCCAGGGAACACACTTTGAGAACCACTGCTCTGAGATGTGCTTTTCATCATTATAATCCCTGACTTTTTGGTAACACTTTTCCATCCATTTAATGTGGAAAGAGGAGAAAGTCAAATTAAGGGATGAAAATATGCCTGAAATCTAGCAAGAAAAAAAAACTATTTCTAACTGAGAAAGCTTACTCAAGATGTTTGTGTTTTTTACTTAGCAGTTTATTCTCATCTGCCTCCAGTTTACCCTTAAAACTCTTACTCCCTGTCAGCATCGCTTCTAACAACACTCCTGCTCTTTCCAGAGTCGTCTCCTCTGTTTTTCACTGTGAAGTCATGACTTGGGCTGTTCCTGCATTCCCAGTGAAGTGCAAACACAGTATCATCTATAGAGTCACTAGGGCTTTGACCCAAATTGCTAGTTTCCCTAATCCCCTTACCCCCATGCACACAAAATGGTTCTGTAAACTAAAGACACTTGAAGAACTTCCTGATCACAAGGGAAGAAAACGCCAGGAAATGGCACTTATGTTAGGAGAATCCTGAATGTGCTGAGGCGAAGTATGTCTCCAAACAATGTCCCATGACACTGACCTGACATTCAGCAGTGCAGGAAAGGACCAATACGACCTTCACAAAAAAATTACACCAAATTAATTATTCAAAGCTCAACTCCATTCAATGCAAGGATCGTCTCTTTTTCTTATTAAGAAATAAGAACAACCAAAAAATTTGAAACAAAGTTTACCGAAATATGGACTTTGTGGATAGCAAAAGATGGGAAATGGATTATTTTGTCTCTGCTCGATTTTGCCTGCTTCCCTTGCTGGAGGGAAGCCCCTCACACCATATGTACCCATATGTTGTTATAATTCATGATATAGCTTTCATCAGCATAGTACCTTGGGCATAATGGGGGTTTACTTCATGATCAGTTTAGGACTCGTCTCTCCATCCGAACACAGGAGCTTCTGCAAGTTGAGATCTTCAAGTGCCCAGGATCATGCACACATAGGATACACTAACTAATGACAGTTCCTCATTGATGAAGAGCAGAAACTTGTAAATCCAAACAAACTTATAAAGAACAAGTTTAGAGTAGTAAGCTGCTTATAAACTTTTTGCTGTTATTTTAAAAAGCTTGAAGGAAATTAATCCAGTAACGTTGATATTGTTGAAATTGCAGACATCATCTTAACATCAGGATTGTATGGAAAAGGAAAACAAAGAAACATAACATGGAAATATATGCCAACAAAATGTGAAAGAAGACAATCACTGCACATGTTTCAGGAATAGCCGCAGGCTAAGAAAATGACAAACCTAAGTATGAATCCAGGTACAAAACAGTTCTGCAAATCTATCGTTTTATTTTAACAGTAATATTATGTATGCCTACTTAAAAAAAAAAAGTTTCCTCCAGACCTCTGCTGCTATCCCTAAAGAAAAAAAAAAAAAAAGGAGGCAAAGAAATTTACTTTAAGATTTCCTATCTAATCTGTGGTCAGTTGGTCTCTCCTCCTCTTCCTCCTCTTTCTCCTCCTCTTACAGACAGTAAGTGCTCAATGACAGATTAGCTGTAAGTCTGGGTTGTCCCCAGGGAAAGGGAAGAGAGAACGTCCATACCTGTGAGACAGTTATTGACGTTTACTTAGAAGTGTCTTCTTTTGATTGCTTTCGGTACTAGCATTTAAGTAGGTCTGAGGCAGAAGCCTGAGTCCTGTGGCATATATAAATCATTTCCACTTGTCCTTTTGATTTACCCTTGGGAATCAATAGTTTCAGGGAAAATTTTGCCTGGTCTTTACCAACAACTCCCTATTCAAACACAGGAGAATTTTAGAGAAGTTTTGGCACAGGAAGCTTTCAGTTCCTTTTGTTCACTGTGTCAGTGAATGTTCTTGGGTGATGGGGCTGGCTTCCAGTCTATATGGCGATCATTTATCACAGTGTGTGCGGAGGGATGGGTTCTTCATGAGCATAGAAAAAGCAGACTAGGGAACAAAGGCTAAAAAGAGAAACAGTTTTCAAGAATCTGCAGTATCATGAAGACCGAATGTGATGAAAAGTAGCTATCTCAATTGTTCGTTTTTATATCTCAAATCAGATATTTTAGAGTAAAAAATTAAAATGTAACTAAAAGTGAAGAAAGAAGTAAGAGGGACGTCCCTGGTGGCACCACGGTTAAGAATCCACCTGCCAATGCAGGGGACACAGGTTTGACCCCTGGTCCGGGAAGATCCCACATGCCGCAGAGCAACTAAGCCCGTGCGCCACAACTACTGAGTCTGCACTCTAGAGCCTGTGAGCCACAACTACTGAGCCCACGAGCCATAACTACCGAAGCTCGCGCACCTAGAGCCCATGCTCCACAACAAGAGAAGCCACCACAATGAGAAGCCTGCACACCGCAACAAAGAGTAGCCCCCGCTCACCGCAACTAGAGAAAGCCTGCGTGCAGCAACGAAGACCCAACACAGCCAAATAAATAAATAAATTTATTAAAAAAAGTAAAAGAAAGAAAGAAGAAAGCAATAAGAAGGCTTTTCTGAATGTCAGGGTTGTTTTTAATTGAAATGGATTAGCCAAGAGCAGAAGAGAATATCTTTCCTTGAAGAATAATTTGTGATCTCCAGTAGAAACTATATCCATGTATCAGAAATGAGCTATATTTAATTCTGCCTGGATAGACAAATGAACCAAATGGTCATTGGAATCTATTCTTCTCCTACAGTCCTATAATATCCTGTTATGTCCCTACAAACAAGAAAACTAGTGCAGGCACATTTAACCCAAGTACTTCTTTTAGGCATCAAAATCCAATCTCTTTGTGCTACCACTCCTCTCACACTGCATTACTCAACCTGGCATTCAAGGCCATTTACTAACTTTTTTTGCCCATCCCACTAGTCCTCCACTACATTTTGGAGATACTCCATTCTAACAAAGCTATGCTGTTTACACTCTTCCTTTATAAGTAATTTGCACACTCCCATCCTATGTCTGCCTTTGTAGAAGTTAATTCTGTGTATTGAGAAAACTTCCACAAATATGCTTCCTCTCCTTTAAGACCTTTAAGAACTGCCAACACTTTGAATAGACATTTCTCCAAAGAAGATATACGATTGGCTAATAAGCGCATGAAAAGATACTCAACATCATTAGCCTTTAGGGAAATGAAAATCAAAACCACAAGATACCATTACGTACCCACTAGAAGGGCTATAATAAACAAGACAGATGATAACAAATGCTGGTGAGGATGTGGAAAAACAGGAGCCTTCATATACTTCTGGTGGGAGTGTAAAGTGGCACAGTCACTTTGGAAAACAGATTAGCAGTTTCTCAAAAGAGCTGAACATAAACTATCGTGTGACCCAACGACTCTACTCCTGGGCATTTGCCCAAGAGAAATGAAAGCAGTATGTCCACACAAAGACACACACATGAATGTTCACGGCAGCTTTACTCACAGTAGCCGGAGCCCAGAAACCACGGACAAGGCCCATCAACTGGGGAATGGATAGACACAGTGTGGTACAGCCATATGGCAGAATCCTAGTCAGCCATAGCAATGAACAAATTGCCCGCACATGCCGTGTCACGGATAAAGCTCAGAAACGTTATGCTAAGTGAGAGAAGCCGGACCCAGAGACCACACGTTGTATTGAGATGCGATGTCCAGAAAAGGTAAATGTATGGAGACAACAGGTGGACTAGTGGTTGCTTGGGGCTGGAAATGGGAATGAGAATCAACTGTAGGAAAAAAAAAAAAAAAGAATCACCTATAAATGGGCACAAGGGAATCTTACTGAGGGGGATGAAAATGTTCTAAAACTGATGATGGTAGCTGTACCACTCAGTAAAGTTATTTCCAGTAAAGTTATTTAAAATCATTTGAGTTTTACACTAGAAACTGGTGATATGTAAAATGTACCTAATAAAGTTTGTTAAAAAAAAAAAAAGAACTACCAACTCTAGGTATTCTCCAAGATTGACTTGATTTTCTAGAATCAGCCTGATTCTAGCTAGAATCATCTTAGTTCTTAGAACCGATTCTGTATGATAATGGTTTACCTATGCTGATTTAATGCTATCTGTGAACATCTAGGTGAACAACCGAAGAAGTTTTGGGTAGCATTCTCATCTACATTATTTATTATTTTATTTTATTTAACAAATACCTATTGGGGGGTCCACTATGTGCCAGACACCATTCTATATAAAAGTGATGCTGCAGGAAACAAGTCAAGTTTCTGCCATTGTGGCACTTACATTCAGATGTAATATGTCCTGTGAGGAAAAATAAAGTGGGATAAGAAGATATATCAAGATTGGAGGTCAGGGAAAGCACCTCTGGTTAAGTGGCATTGAGTAGGAGAGTGAACGGTGTGAAAGACCGATACATGGGAAGACTCAGGAGAACAACTTTCCCAGCAGAAGATAATGATCATAAAACCCCTGAGAGAGTATCAAGCCTGGTCTGTCCCAGGAACAGCAAAAATTTCTGTGTGGATAGAGGTCAAGGAAAGGTGGATGGAGAGAGAAGGCAACAATCAAATCACATAGAGCTTTTTGCACTGGGGCAGTGAGTTTTGGTTTTATTACAAGGGCAATTGAAAGTCATGGGAGGGTTTTGACAGGAGTAACAAAATCATGGGGGCTGCTATAGAGACTGACTGAGGAGGGCAAGAATAGAAGCAGAGAGACCAGTTAGGAAGCTGTTGCATTAGTCAAAGTGAGAGACAAGGGTGGTTTAGACTAGAAGTGGATGGGGAAAGCAGGATGATAATGCTTGAGATGGTTGAAAATTGTTGAATTCAGGATTGTAATATTCCAAAGGTCGTGAATGTGGCTGCCCATTCATACCCTCTGAATTTCAGATGCAATTAAGGTTTTCCTAGAGTAAGAATAATATTAATATATAAAATAATGTGTGCCAACTTCATTTGGGAGTAGAATCCTAATTTTAGAATAAAACTTAATTCTATTCCTTAGAAAAATCACTGTTCCTATGTATCAGTTTAAAGTACTTATATCCCAACTGAAAAATGAGCACAAGACATGAACAGAAATTTCAAAACAGAAGAAACACATATGGCCAGTAAACACATAAAGCAAATGTTCAACCTCATTAGTGAGCGTGGAAATGCAAATCAAAACACGAGACATATGAGTTGTATCTATATGATTGGCAAAAATTAAAAAGTCCAATAATGCCAAGTTGTTGGCACTGGTTGTGGGAAGGATGGAGGAGATGTGGATTCACAAAATCTCTTATGCCCTGCTGGTAGAAATGTAAATTAGTATGATCGTTTTAGAAAATAATTTTGGATTATCTAGTAATGCCAAACATTCACCTACTCTATGGTCTAGCACTTTCACTCTTGATATATACACCTAAGAAACTCTGTCCCATGTATACCCTATAATATATACAAGAATGTTAATAACATCACTGTTTAAACAGCACAAACCTGGAAATCCTGAATGCCTGTCCACAGGAGAACAGATGAATGAACTGTGTTATCCTCACACAGACGAAAATAAAAACAAGGAAATTATGAACACAGGATTCAGGGAGATGGCTGACCTCCTTGGGTTGGGGGGAGGTATGAGCATGGGATCGGGTACCCCTCACCCTTTACAATTCATTGGACTGACAAGTCTGGCAAAGAAATGGTGTAACTGTTCCAGTAGGTGCCAAGATATTACTCCTCCTCGGTAACACAGTCAGCTTTTCTGACTGACTTAGCCCAATGGCCAACAGTCTACTTGTGGCCAGTTTCGGTGCTCAGACAGGGCTCTGAGGGAGGTATCTGAGATCAGAAAGGGTTTTTAATGCCTGCCTTCAACTGTGCTGAGCCTCTGTCTTTGACGAAGTCCACTCTAGGAGAAATCTGATTTCACTTCCGGAGAGTCCAGCCCTTTCTTCTCTTCCATATCAGTCTCTCTACTTATGGAGTCTGTATCCAGAGCACTATTTCAAGACCTCCAATGTGTCTCCTCAAAGACTGCCTGACCCACTTTCCAGATGGAGCCAACATCATCCTCCATCTGATCCATAAATCATGAACAGAAGGCTGAGGAAATGAGAAGCTGCGCTCCCACTGGGAGGGGAGTGAAGCTTCCAGCATGGGGTGCACAGCATGATCACGGAGGCACAACACAGTTCTCTAGAAAGCCAGTTCTGATGAATGACAGAACAGCCGGTTCCAGATGAAACTATCCTGGATTTTCAAATACGAACAGTAACATTGAAATGAGATAAGACTTACCACCAACTTAGTTGGACATATTTAATTATATGTATTATGATTATTATGGCACCTGAAGACCAGATATAAATAGTAAGCCGTTCACATATTTTACCATCATAGCTATTTCTGGGATTCCCTCAGACAAAAGATGGGAGAGAGAAACGATAAAGTGTATGAGCTTCTCTCCTGCCGGAAGGGCACAGGGCACTGCTCCAGTCCTCCTTCTCTAAAAAGGATTGAAGGTGTCCCATAGCACCTGAAAGAAGAAAATAGCGAGATACCCCAGAGAGGCTGATTTCAGTGTTCATTTAAAAGTCAAAAGTAGGGCTTCCCTGGTGGCGCAGTGGTTGAGAGTCCGCCTGCCGATGCAGGGGACGCGGGTTCGTGCCCCAGTCCGGGAAGATCCCACATGCCACGGAGCGGCTGGGCCCGTAAGCCATGGCCGCTGAGCCTGCGCGTCTGGAGCCTGTGCTCCGCAGCGGGAGAGGCCACAGCAGTGAGAGGCCCGCGTACCAAAAAAAAAAAAAACACCAGGACAGAGCTTCCTGCAAATTATGATGAAGTGGTTTTTGCCTGCAATTCACTGGCTTTGTGTTACAGTACCTATCGAAGAAGCTGGGTTTTCCCACCCTCGCACCCACTCCCTCCTAAGATGGGGGCAGGTTTGGGACAAGGAGCAGGAGAACACTGAGCCAAAGTGCTAATGGGTCGACTTCTGAAGCATGAAGAGTGAAGAGGATATAAAAATAATCTTGTCTCTGTATAATGTACCCACCTGAATTCCTCTTTTGGATTCTTTATCCTTATTTAAACCTGTCATTTGAGCAGCTGAAGTGAAAATATGGGCCCAGGATCTCCTTCTGAGTGAGAGAAGCATCTCTTCTCCAGCATCCTCACCATAAGAAATCAATGAAAACAGCCTCCAATCAAAGGTCAAGAGGTAATCAGAAGGCGGGGGGGGGGGGGGCGGGGAGGGGGTAGTGGTGAGTAGCAATGAGTAGCAGGTTGGCCTGGCTACACTGGATCTTTCTGAGATCTCAAGGTTATCTCTCTCATAAGCTATCTTTTCCTGGTTGGATTTGACTTTTGTGTTTTGTTTTCATTTTCGTTTTGTTTTCTTACCATAAGAGTGGTAAGGCATTAAAGGTTAGGCAGTGAGCCAGGAGAAAAACGGCCAAGAAAACAGCCTGGCTGCCTTCAGGCTAGGCTTCTAAGTCACAGAGAACAAAAGGGAGTCCACCCAACAGCTCGGGTCCAGCTGAACTCACCAGGATCAGAAGAACAGCATGCAAATTGGAGTCAAAGTTCTGTAGTCATAAACAATACATACGACTTGGGGGTGGTTTTCACGTCCACACAGAGCTCCCTGGGGAACCTCATTCATTTGGGTGGAGTTTGCAGGTCCTGGTCATGACCACATTCTCTGTGACCAACACTGACTGATGGTGGGAGGCGGGAGTGCTGCCCATGAGTAAGCAGGGTGAGTGGGTGCAGGCCCTGTGGGCCGAGCAGTCACTTACACACCTAGACAGAGCTTAATGTAAGACCCCAGAGGTCATGCTCGTAATAGTTACATAAGTGACTTGATACTTAGAGCTCCATCATTGACTGCCCATGAATTATTGTGGTCTCTTCATTTACAATAGAGAAAAAATGGAAGCCACAAATACGTTCTTCCATAAATTAGCAGTTAAACAGTGAGCGATGTATCCATGCTGTGAAATTGTATTCAGCAATCTAAATATTAAACTATTATACCATGAAACGACATGAGGGAATCCTAAATGCATATTGCTAATTAAAAAATCGGTCTGAAAACGTTCAGTTTCATCTATTTCACCTTTGGGAAAAGGCAAGTCTATATATGAACCAGTCAGATGAGCATTTATCAGGAATTTGGGAGAAGGATTTTCATAAGATAAACATGGACAATATTTAAGGATAGTGAAATTCTTCTCTATGAAATTGCAGTGGTGGAACCATTGCACTACGAATATGTCAAAATATATACAGTAATAGGAGAACCTTTTTAATATAAATATAAATTTCATTTAGAAGTTCAGAGACTGAAGGATGGAACGATGCACACTGTATAGATGAT
Source organism: Delphinapterus leucas (assembly GCF_059928025.1). Taxonomy (NCBI): domain Eukaryota; kingdom Metazoa; phylum Chordata; class Mammalia; order Artiodactyla; family Monodontidae; genus Delphinapterus; species Delphinapterus leucas. The sequence goes on from NW_028322289.1 coordinate 1,181,888, forward strand.
ACCTAATATAGTGAATCTATGAATTAACATGGCTGGAGAAGGAGGGAAAGTAGGTTTTGACTTTGGAAATGAGTGGAGTCTGAAGACTAAGTTCTAAGCCACTGCACATAAGCACTAGAGCCTGGTGGATAACGGTATTTCCATCAGGAGTCAGGCTAAGCATTCAGTTACTACTGTGCATGTGGAATTGAACAATTAGTAGCTGGATGGAATCTGTGGAGAGAGGTTTCTTACTGTTGGATGGAAAGTAACAGAGAAGCAAGGAGGAAACTCTGGATTTAACCATGTGTTGTTGCACTAGGATTGGAGATGTAAGAATTGTCTCACATTTACCTTAACACAGGTCAGAAGGTGAGATACAGAGCTAGTTGCAGACGTCTGTGTGTATATGTGGGGTAGTGCACACAGATATATTTCCAAGGTCTTTTAGCTTATAGGGTCTAGAGCCAATGCTCCCAGTAGACAGGACACCAACATTAGTATCCTAATGCCCAGTCTTCTGATTCCTGTTACTATTCTCCAGAAAAGGATCCGCAACTCAGCTGAGGCATGGCTAATTCTAGGGCCAGAGAAGAGAATACACATGATTATCCTGCAGACTCTTGTAGCACCAGAAAGTAAGGAAGTTCACAGAAATGGATGGGGGCCCATAAAGAGGATACAGGAGACAATCTGAAAGAGCTCCCCGTGGCTGACAAGTGGTCACAATTACAGAAGCAAAGAAAATGCCTTAGTATATAACCTTAACACAATGTATGAAACAAATATCTTGATTCATACTTATATAAAGAGATTGAATAAATATATCTAATGGGGATGGTAGGATAAATCCATCTGATGGTGGAAAGCAGATTTAAAGTTCAACAGTAAAAATTATTTATGTCATTAAACGATTAAAAACTTGACAACTAATAACAGAAAGTATTAACCTAATCTTCAAATAAAGGTCTCAAGAAGAAATATATCTGTGCGGCTCTTCCAAAGATAGATGGGGAAAGACAGAGAAGCCTGAATCCATGAAAAACGTCTCAAGTTTAGAAACAAGAAAGTTCCCTGGAATCATTGTGGATGAGGCTTCCGGGGTGGCAATGATCCAGTGGAGAAACCACAGCTTCTGAGAGAGAATCCCTCCGTACCAACCTCTGCACCTGCCCTGAAATGGGTCCTCTTGTTTCCTGATGACCCTGAGCGCCCCCTGGTGGTTGGGGAGGCCCCTGCAGGGAGGGTCGTGTCTGGACTCACCCTGACTTCTCACTGAACCAACTGGGACAGTAACACAGGGCTGTGTCCTAGGTCATCACGGAGCTGAGCTGCAGGGAAAACTGAATTTGTGAGGTGTCTCTGGAGGTGGAGAGACATTTCTGGAGAGACATCTTGTATGCTGTGCTACTCCCAGAACCAAAGCACCCCAGTCACCTCAGCCCTTTCCCTGGGGGCTGAGGGATCCAGTCCCAGCAGCCAGCACTGTTTGTGATGGATAATCCAGAGACTGAGCGGGTAAGGGAGAGGGTCTTCAATAGTCCTGGGCCCGATTCCTGCACCAGCACCTGGGACACGACACCTGGCAAAGGGGAAACAAGGAAACACCCAGTTCACTGATGTCACCCTGTAACTCCACCTTCCTCAGACCCAGGAGATGCTCACAGCTGAGGGATGCCCGCAAGAGGAGGAATGACCAGAAGATTTTCATGTTCATTTTGATCAATGCTTTGACTTTCAGAGAGTTATGTCAGTGAAGATGAGAACCCTGATTCTGACTAGCACAGGTGCTGTGCTTTCCCCTTGAGCCTGGGCGTGATGTGCAGGTGGGAAGCATGTTTCCATATAAAGATGGTCATGGCTGGTCCTTCTCTAGGGCTCTGGCGGAGGGTGCTGGCTGAGATCCAGAGTGGACACAGCTTCATGTCACCTCTGAAGAATGGGTGATGTTCCTTTTCCAATACGATACTTACATTTCCATATATGTCTATCTGCGTCTATATTATAGGTGTACTCGTTGGCTAGTGTGGCCATTACAGAATAACAGACTGGTGGATTAAACAAGAGCAATGGATTCCTCTCAGGCCTGGAGGCGAGAAGTCTAAGGTCACGGTGTTAGCAGGTTTGGGTCTTTCTCAGACCTTTCTCCTTTGTTTGCAGATGGACGTCTTCTCACTGAGTCCTCAGATGGTCTTTTCTCTGTGTTTCTGTGTGCATCCCTGGTTTACTTGTCTGTTCATTATTCCTCTTGTTAAGTGTGACAAAGACCCCTGACCACCCCTTTGCCAACAGGATCCTTGTAATTCTCTTCTCAACTAGTCTTGACCTGTGGGCTTCTCTGTTTATATGTGCATGACCAGTTTTTGTCAAGAGCCCTGCTAAGTGAGAATAATGAGAATCCCCTACCCTTGAACTCTGATCACCCGCAGTAGTTGATCAAAGCCATCAAACCTCCTATCACCCACACGGTATCTGATCACCCTGGTCTCCATTTAGCAAGAATCCTTTTGAGTCTATGTAACCAGAATCCCCTTAGCCTGTATTTCTTCTGTTAATAATTTCCAGTCCACTCCACCCCACCCTCTTCTTGGCCATAAGCCCACACTTGCCAGGCTGTATTTGGAATTAAGTGAAGTTTCCAAGGCTGCATCCCATGTGCAGCAACGAGTTTTGTCTTCAGGTTTCCGATGAACTTTATATTGGAAACATGAGTATCATTTTCGGCACCCATGGCCATATAACTCATGCCTGAATGAAGCTGATGTCTCATGTATATTTTCCCTAAGTCCACTCACAGCCACTTGTGCGTAGGGACACTAGACTGTTCCTCAGCCCTATGCCTGGGACTACTTTAAACAATTGCCAAGAATCACGGAAATGTGAAAAGCATGGCACTAATTTGACCCCAGAAAGTGCTCAATTACAGGACAGGAGTTGAAACAATTAAAGAGAGCATCACCTTGACTGACCTCAGCTGGGAAAATGTGTGTGTGTGTATGTATGTGTGTGTGTGTGTGTTAGTGCACGCATGTGTGTTGCCTGATTCAAACAACCGGCCACATTTTTAATGTCTGTGAATGACCACAAAATGACAGTATTTATTTTAGGGTGCTCATAAAAGCTAGAAGTAGGTGAATTTGCAGATTTGGAATCTGTGAATAACGAGGATAATTGCATGTGCAGTATTGGAGCGCTCTGGCGTTAGAGTCTATAACACTGCCCGCTGCAGAATTCAGAATGCCTGTACAGGTTGCCTGAAAGCAGGATGGTGTGTCTCTTCCTTCCACATCTACAAAAACAAAACAACAATTAATACTGTTTAAAAATCTCATGTGCATTGTCAGGATATTTACACGTTTCACAAACTTCAGGCTGAAATTGAAAATTATGGTGAGCTGCAGGGTTTTTTTGAGCTCCTTTGAGAAAAAGATAAAGAAATGATAAACAATCTTAATTCTTGAGTATTATATGGGTCTGTGCATATGAATATATATATACACAGCTATAATAAAAATAAAAAGCAAATATGTATATGCACACAAAAATTTTTAGACACTCCATAATCCACAGCAATGAAACATTAGGATACAGTACAGAGTCTCTGGTAGAGGTCCTGGGCAGGAAGAGGAAAGCACAGGATCTAACAAGAATTCCCTCCCAGCCCATATATGCACCTGCTGCAGGTCGCAGCCCTGTACTTGTTGGGTCCTGTGCGACCCCTGGTGGTAACGGGCCTCCGTGCAGGGAGGTTTGTGTCTGGGCTCACACTGACTTCCCCTCACTGTGTCTCTTGCACAGTAATACACGGCTGTGTCCTCAGTTGTCAGGCTGCTCAGCGATAAGTAGACTTGGCTCTTGGAGGTGTCCGTGGTGATGCGGAGCCGGGACTTAAGAGTTGGGTTATAATATGCGCTTCCATCACTATCTATCCCCCCAACCCACTCCAGCCCCTTTCCTGGAGGCTGTCGGACCCAGGCTACTGTAGCATAGCTGGTTAATGAGAATCCAGAGAAAGTGCAGGTGAGGGAGGGCGTCTGTGAGGGCTTCACCAGACTGGGTCCCGACTCCTGCAGCTGCACCTGGGACAGGGCACCTGTGGACAGAGAGAACCACGGTGACTCATGGGCTCAGATGCAGCTTCCCCAGGTGTTCACGTCTGAATCCCTGAGAAACTCACCTCTGGGAGCTGACACCAGGAAGAGGAAGAACCACAGTGGATTCATCTTCTTGCAGATGAGATTCCTGAAGCCCAGAAATTCTCTTCAAGCATGAGGAGAAACCCGAATTTAAGTGAACAGGTACTTTGTTTTTACCTTGTGGTCTAAGGGGATATTTGCATAAGGGAGGGACCTTTTTATAAAAAGCAGAAAGTAGTGAAGGGAGGTCCCAGTCTCTGGGACTCCACCTGAGGACGCTGCTGACTGTCTCCTCAGAGAACTCAGCCGCCACCTGGCATCCCCTCCCTATGCCTGGGGGACTCAGTGTCCAGGAATGAAATGATGCTGAAGGGCTAGTGAGGAAATCAGCTGTGCTCAAGGATTAACGGCAGATTTGGGCAGTAGACTTTAATTCCATGGATGTATATATTTCACATAAATACCCATCACACATTCAGGGTCCTCCAAGATGTCAGACACAGACTCTTGTTTTTTCCTTTCTGCATTACCTCATGTTTATTTCCTGGATGTGCAAGTATTTGAGACAAACCATACATGTAATAATCACATTGAATTCAGACAGAGTGAGGTAAAATTTAATGTTTATCATAATTCACAACGGACTTCGTGTGTCCCTTAACTTGGGTGAACATTTCTTCACCTGAAACAGTTTAAATGTTATCAAGAGTTACTCTGGAGGTGGATTTATTCATAACAACTAAACACACTGTGTATTTTGTGGACAAGGTAATCATTCTTGCTGAGATGGTCATGGATCCTAGCACTGCTGACATGGCCTGAAGCCTGACCTGCCTGTTTCCTGTGCACAACTGAGTGTCTGCAGGAACAGTGCGAGCTTCAGGGCTCCTTCCTTGCAGGTGGACGTTGAGGAATCCCCAGGGCTAGCAAGGTCTAAGAACAGACAGCTCCTGGAAGCTCCTCAGGACTCCAACATGCTGGGCGGGTGACCTGGTCACAGTGCACAGACTCACTACTAGAAGTGTTCATTTTTACTCTCCCTGTCACAGCCAGTGACATTGGAGCCCAGGGAACACAGTTCCCACTGCACTGGGTGAGAGAACATGCATGATTCTTGGAAGTAAACCTTCAAAGTGAATGGCTTGCAGAGTATGTGGGTGTCATGGTCAGAGGAAAGTCCTCACCTCAGGAAGCAGGTTCCCTTGAAAAGTCCACGTGAGAGCTTTCCTGAGTCCCTGAGTCACTGAGTCCTGGGACTGTGCCTGAGGTCATATAAGTAAATGGTGCTGGAGAGCAGAGCACAGCTCCATCCCATCTCACTGTGGGCACTGAGGATGTGGCCTCACCACCTGCATTTCAGTCTGCAAGGATATAAACTGGGGATCACGATGGTAATGGTATGTCTGAAATTTATAGTGGGGTTGCCAGGGGTGCTGGATGTTGACATGAGTGTCATCAGTGATGTTACTTCTCCTGGGAACCAGAAAGACCAACGTGAGTCCCCATCACTGACTGACACCCTGTACATGTAGCGCTGGCTCCACTCCTGCCCTGAGAGGTCACTACTGTGGGTCTGGGGCAGGTCAGCTCTCCCTCAGCCCAGTGATTTCACCTGTACACTGACTGATGTCGAGCCTGCCGTCTGTGAGAAGATATTTACTCCATACTCTTTCATGAAGAGAGTACGATACTTCTTCTAGCTTGTCCAATAATATTTGCAGAGTAAATTCAATACTAAAGGATCTGCCTGCTTGAATGTCGATAATAGGAGAGCCGAACAAAGTAATATGGGCAAGAATCAAAGGACAAGTCTGCACCCTGTTGTCAGGAACTGAAAATTGAGCTGATACGCCATGGGATAGGATAATGGAAGGGATGGCATCTAAAACCTAGAACCAGGTGGGCCCATTATTCACCAGGTGGAAGAAGGGCCTGCATTTGAACAGATGCCCCAGCATCTGACCTGTCCTTCATGAGCTGGTAGATTAGAGGAGATCCATCCAAATTCATGTTAACATAGAAGGATATATAACAGGTGTCTTTATGTTTCGGTGGGTGGGGATGTGTTGTTAGGGTCCATTTAACCCTAGGAAAAATGTGTTAGTTCACCAGAACTGAAAAAAGTTATTTTTCCTTTGTGGAGATAATTGGGGTCCATTCAGTCTGGAAACCAGGTCATATGATAATGCTGGAGGGAATATCTATTAGAGACGCCCAGTGGGTGATGGGAAAAAGAAGTGGGGAGATTTCAGTCATCTTTCTTTGCAGGTTACTAGTGATGGTCACAGCAAGAGCGCCTGACCTTCGTGATAAGAGGGAGAAGGGCTGATGGTGGTGGCTTCATGGGGACCACGTGGGCAGGTCCTTCTGATGGTTTCTGTGTTTTCCCTTATAAAATCTTGAGAGTATAAGCTCAGAATGAGTTGTGGATTTCAGGAACGTTGAGGACAGATGGTTTAGGTCATTTAGTATGTTTGTTGGAATCATTGAGAAAAGAAGAAGCAGGAAGTATACTTGGAAATGAGCAATGCCCTCGTGTGATATTAAATTAGTTGTCTTAGATGTTACTGAATGTACAGACATTCGCTATCCTCACATTTCATCTTCTAGGTCCGCTTGGAATCCAGTTTCAAACGTGAGGGATGTAATGAAATATTTATTATGAAACAACAAGGTATCTAAAATTTAAGAAGTATAAGTCTAAGTAATGGAAATGTGTTACTGAAATTGTGATTGTCAAATTCTTCTCTGTGGCAACATAAATTAAAATTAATAATAATAATTCAAGGTATTGATTTTGTTTTCAACCATTGCTAAATCCATTGAATCATTCAAGTTATAATCATTCATAAACTCAGATGCATCATGGGTAAAATTTATTGTTAGGAAACGATCATTTTAACTGATGAAATCTCACTCTCTCATCAAGGATCTGTGTCTCTGTGGACACGCAGCACAGTTCTCACCAGCAACACAGGAAGGAGGGTACGTTGGTACATTTCTACTTTTCCAGAAGAGCATCTCTGACGAAGTCCCCCCTCTGTTTACCCATTCCATCCTTGTAGTATCTGAAAGAGGCCTTTGAGTGTACTGTGACATGTTCCCACATGAAGTTCCCATGGCTTAGGAAGTGAAAGTTTAACTTCACTTTTCATTGTAATAGAAACATAACAACAAATAATTGAGAAGCAAAAAAAAATACATTTAAAATTTACCCAAATGCAAGCTACAGATTGGCAGAAAATATTTGCAAAAGACATATCTAGTATATGTGATTGTTATCTAATATGTAGCAAGAAGCCTTAAACTCAACAATAAGAAAGAAACAAAAGTCTTAAAAAATGGGCTAAAATCCTTAACAGACACCTGACCAAAAAGACAAAGAGTTCGCAAATAAGGCTGTGGGAGAACATATGTCACAGGGAAGTGCCGTTCCGAACAAGGACATATCCCTGAAAACTTACAAGAGTGGATCAGATCAGGACTCTGAGAACCTCAAACACCTGCAGGATGTGAAGCTGCAGGGGGTCCATTCACAGCTGGTGGGGATGCAGAACGGGGTGCACCTTGGGAGACATTTTGGGGGCTTCCTGCAAAACTAAACATACTGTTATCTATGTTTCAGCAATAGTGCTCCTTTGTATGTTTGTGAAAGACAGTAAGACTTTAGTCCAGAGAAAACCCTGCCCACGATGCTCAGTTAGCTTTATTGATATCTGCCGAAATTTGGAAAAAGCAACATGTCCTTTCATAGGGAATGATTAATAAACTGTGTATATCCAGTCAATGGACACTGAAATCTCATACCGATTTGAAGAAATATCGAATGGTGAGATGGAAACGCAAAGTAGAGATTCCAGAAGAACACACCTGGCAAGGTGATGTCAACAGAGTGACAGTGGCTGTGAGGACTGAGGTTCCTAAGAGGTTGTACAACGTGAGGCTGAAGAGAAGACACCTGGGACATGTCAGGAGGGAAATCTCCTCCTCTGCCCCTCTTGAGTTCCTGAGGCTGGGCTGATAACAAAATTGACAAAGACAGATTAACAGGAGAAAAGAAAAAAAATTTAACCATGTGCATGGACGTGCCATAGAAATGGACCCAGAAGTGACCAAAGCAGGCAGCTTTTATATTTTTAGACAAAATGCAATATTTGTGAGGAATTGGTAGAAGGAGGAAATGTGTGCTTTTGGTGCTCAAATAGCGAACAACCTAAGCAGGGTTTGGGCTTGTGTAGTCATTAAAGAAGGAGCAAGGTTTGTTCATAGAGACTTCCAGGCCTGAATTCCCCATCCCTGGTGATAAGAGTGTCCCTCTGTAAAGGAAAGCAGGGTCTGGCTGCTTGGTGCTGAAAGGCCAATAAAGAGGCAAAGTTGGTGAAAGGAAAGTTTGCTTTATTTTGGCTGCCTGCACCCGGGGGTGGGGGGCAGACTTCTCTCCAAAGGTCATCCAGCACTGAGCATCTGTGGGAAAGGGCTTTTATAGGCGGAAGGCGGGGCTACGGGCAGAAACGGCAGAGTCAGCTGTGACAGTCGTCTTGCAGTTGGTCATGAGGTGTTGTGATCAGCCTCATCTTGATTGATTTAAGTAGAGTTAATCTTCAGGTCCAGGGTCGGTTTGTTCTCATTTCTTGAGGCCAGTTCTTGGAATTGTGGCAGCTTATGTCATGGCTACAGTCTGGTCATCATGCAGTTAACTTCTTCCTCCTGGTGGGAGTTTCAGTATCTATAAGACGGCTCATGGGACATGGACAAGAATATTATCTGCAGCCCTTGAGGAGGAACCAAAGGTCCTTGATTTGCTTAATAACTAAACTATTAGTTTTTAGTCTTGTTGGACAGTTTTCCCTTCTTTCTGCATTTGTTCACTTCTCAGATGAAACTTATTCTTTGGCTAAATTGTTTCTACAGAAAAAAGGCAGGTGGAGAGCATGAGGTGAAGGACCGTTTCACTTCCACACCTAAATGGGGGAGAGCACATTTCACATGGGAGGTTTATTTCTCATTTCAGGGTGATTTGGAGGAAATTCAGTGTCCCTGTAGTGGGCTGTCTTAAGTCACTTGGAGGCATATTTAGGGGTGGCCTACCCTGGATCCGAACACTCAAGGCCTCCTTTATTATTTTGTTTCTACATATGCACACCAAGCATGTGATGTAGGTATCGGTTTACCTGCATCTTACAGATGTGAAGCTAAACTGCAGCCTGGACTTGGCAGTGATGTGCTGGAGAGCACACATCAGGACACAGTGAGGCCTCCCGTCCAGGCCTGGGCGTCTCCACCCTGGTTATTTTTGCTCGTGCAGGGGTTCCTGGACGGAGGTGGGCCTGCATAGTGAGGCTGCAGGACTCTTCCTGGAAGGAGAAGCTGTGGGACTTTCCTGCATTTTAGTGCTCACGTAAGATGCTGTGGTGAAGAAAGGAGAATAGATTTGTTTTCAGCAGCTTCTGAAAATTCATGTTATTATCCACCTGACTCTAAACTTTCCCTGCCAACTACATATGTGTCTATTGGTAATAGCTGTGATGATGAATATTTGACATAAAATAAACTGCACAGTAGAAGAGGATGCAGGTCTCATATAAGCATATAGGGATTCTATTGGGCCTGGAAGCAAGGAGCACATGTAGAAACACCCCCACCCATGTCCCCTCTAACTGGCATCTTTCCCAGCGACCCACTGAGGATCCGGGGCTGCTCAGCGCATTTATGCTTCTCATGCAAGAGGTTAGCAGGCAAGTAAACAGCCAGCATCCTGGCAGGGACAGCTGGTCTACAGTAGGGCAGGGCTGAGATATCACAATGAGGAAGGAAGAATATGTTTAACTCTTTATACATCCGCTGGAATAGTATTTAAAAGGGTCAATTTAGGCAAGATTTAGACAAGGGAAAAGCTGAATATATATCTTTGAGTCTCTGCCTTTCTTATATGACATTTATTCCCCTATTTCAAAGTCTTTCTAATTGAGAGACTGAAAGTGCAAGTCAAGAACCATGGATGAGTCCAGAGAGGTTCCCCAGGGAAAACTGCTACATGGAGAGGAAACCCCAGACCCTTAGTGGAAAGCAGCCCTTAACTACCATCTGCACCTGCTCCTGGGGCTGAAACACACACTTGTATGTCCTGAGTGCCCCCTGCATCCCCCTTCCTGTCTCCCTGCAAGGAGGTTTGTGTCTGGGCTCACACTGACTTCCCCTCACTGTGTATCTTTCACACAGTAATACACGGCCGTGTCCTCAGATCTCAGGCTGTTCATTTGCAGATACAGCGTGTTCTTGGAGTTGTCTCTGGAGATGGTGAATCGGCCCTTCACAGAGTCTGCATAGTATGTGTTACCACCACTACTACTAATAACTGAGATCCACTCCAGCCCCTTCCCTGGAGCCTGGCGGACCCAGCTCATGGCATAGCTACTGAAGGTGAATCCAGACGCTGCACAGGAGAGTCGCAGAGACCCCCCAGGCTGTACCAAGCCTCCGCCAGACTCCAGCAGGTGCACCTCACACTGGACACCTGCAAACACAGAGACATCCTGGTCAGGAGACTGTCACACATCCAGTGATTCTCTCACCCATATCCACTCACATCCTCAGTGTCTCTTGCTCTCCATAAATTACCTTGTAAAATAGCCACAAGGATAACCCAGTTCAGCCCAAAGTCCATGGTGAGTGCTCTGTCCTGAGCCCTGAATGGGGGCACGTTGGAATCCCAGGCTGGAGCTCCTCTCCCAGAGCTGCAGGGTCAGGGCTGGGGCTGCTTTATATCAACAGAGGAAGGACCCTATTTGCATGACCTTATAGTCTATAAGAGGCTATGTCGTTGAATGTCCTCCGAAAGGGCAGGGTCTCAGAACAGGTGTGAGAGTCTTGGATTTTGTGGTGTTGATAGCATCTGGGAAATATAACTTTCATTGTTTGATTGTTCCACAGTAAACACGTAGGACCCATATGTCATTTTACATATGCACACACATCCCGTGATGTAGCTGTCATTGTTACCCTCATATTAGGGGTGTAAACTACACCCAGAAGAATGGAGGGTGTGTGTAGTGTCCAAGGAGAAACATGGGGTGACCGTGAGGTCCAGCATCTGCACCTGAGCTCTGGGCCAGTCTGCTCCCTGGAACCCATTAGAGGACAGAGCTGGAGTTGCCGGGTGGGGTTTGCAAAAACCCCTTCTGTAATGAGGTCATGATGACTTTGCTCTATTCTAGTGTTTACCTAAAATATATGGAGAGGGTCAGGGTTGATGAGAAGTATTTTCAAGAGTCTCTTATGTTTCAGTATCTTCCCTTCACTCCTTACCTCCCAAGTCATGCATTTCTTTATTTGTAATTACTTTAATGAGTTTCTTGACATATGATAAAGCGCACACACTCAGAATGAACACTGTGATGAATACTGACGGAGGCATCAGCATTATCAGGAGAGAACAAATCAATTCCTCTCATTATTTTCAGTAGTTTCTGGGTTTCTTCCTTCCTGTCCCTTCTTATCTTCCATCCTGTCCCCACATCACCGTTGATCTTTCCTTGTTATCTCAGATTACTTTTCCTTTTCTAGAATTTATAAAAGTGGGATTATATTGTATGTATTCTTATTATTATGGCTTATTTTACTCAGCACAAATAGTTGTGAATACTATCATGTTATTGTGTGTATCAAGAATCCTGGTTTTAATAACAGGTTGCATTTAAAGAATGATCATAGCATGATTGGCTTATTTATTAAGCTGATGTGTGATATTGGAATTGTTTCCAGTTTCTGGGTGTTACAATAAAGCTGATACTCATCTTGGAGATGTAGAGAGATGAGAACCTGAGAAAATGCTTCTTTTTTAATGTTCTTAAAACAACCTCAAAATGGGGCAAGTTGCACATTATCAAAATCTCACCATTATATCAGATAATTAGAGAACTAAGAGAGCAACAAATTTAAATCTTGGATAGACAAATGCTCACAGAATAGCAAAGACTAAGATTGTTAATGCTGCCATAGGCTGCTGAATGGAATAAAAACTACTACAAGATTAAACTAGAAACGGATGCCTTGAGGTCGAGTGTGGTTAGGGTGTAATAGTGTCCCAACGTCTCCTAAGTAACTACCTTGCCAGTGTCAGCGTGGTCCTGCTAAAGTGTGAGTCAGATGGTGTTACCTCTCTATCAACACAGGTGTGTCTTCCTACCTGGGACAGCTCAGGATTCCTGCCTGAGCTGTTAGGTCCTCCTGCATCCTCGGAAAGAGGACCTTGGCCCTGGACTTGGATCTGCACTGTTTCATAGCATCTCCACTCACAGTGTGACCTTTGTCCCCTCATCCAGTCCCACTGTGCCATATATTTACCACATATGAAATGGTGAAATAGGATCACATGCGGAAATGAATAAGAATGTTCCGGGTGCTGACTGACGCACAAAACACTGCCACAACCCCTGACAGTTTACACTGACAGCAGCTCTTTACTTTGTTCACCGTCTCTGCTTAGGGAGGGCTTGGAGGAAAAGCCCACCCTGCCTCGTGCAGGGTCACTGTGAGAGGTTCAAGTTCAGCTGCAGGACCTGCTCCTGTGATGCACACTCACGTGTAAGGGAGGGTGACCCTGACTGTAGGCTGGGGGCTCAGCCGGGTCTGAGGGCTGGGCCTTGGGTCCACCTCGTGTGGACACTGCTTGGGCTCTGACTTCCTTTCAGCACGAGGCCTGGGTCAGCTGAGTGGTCTCTGCACCAGAGCCCTTCCTCCGCGCAGTCACTTACACACCTAGACAGAGCTTCATGTAGGACCCCAACGTCATGCTCGTAATATTTACATAAATGACTTGAAACTTAGAGCTCATCATAGACTTCCCATGAATTACTGTGGTCTCTTCATTTACAACTGAGAAAAAATGGAAGCCACAAATACGTTCTTCCATAAATTAGCAGATAAACAGTGAGCGATGTATCCATGCTGTGAAATTGTATTCAGCAATCTAAATATTAAACTATTATACCATGAAAGGACATGAGGGAATCCTAAATGCATATTGCTAATTAAAAAATCGGTCTGAAAACGTTCAGTTTCATCTAGTTCACATTTGGGAAAAGGCAAGTCTATATATAAACCAATCAGATGAGCACTTAGCAGGAATTTGGAAGAAGATGTTTGATATGTGAAACATGGGCAATATTTAAGGACAGTGAAATTCTTCTCTATGAAATTGCAGTGGTGGAATCATTACACTCTGAATCTGTCAAAATATATACAGTAATAGGAGAACCTTTTTAGTATAAATACAAATTTCACTTAGTAGTTCAGAGACTGAAGGATGGAACGATGCACACTGTAAAGATGATACCTCATATCATAGTGAATCTATGAATTAACATGGCTGAAGAAGGTGGGAAAGTAGGTTTTGACCTAAGTGACTTTGGAAATGAGTGGAGTCTAAAGGCTAAGTTCTAAGCCACTGCACATAAGCACTAGAGCCTCGTGGATAACGGTATTTCCATCAGGAGTCAGGCTAAGAATTCTGTTACTACTGTGCATGTGGAATTGAACAATTAGTAGCTGGATGGCATCGGTGGAGCCAGGTTTCTCACTGTTGGATGGAAAGTAACAGACAAGCAAGGTGGAAAGACTGGATTTAACCATGTGATATTACACTAGGATCGGAGATGTAAGTATTGTCTCACATTTACCTTAACACAGGTCAGAAGGTGAGATACAGAGCTAGTTGCAGATGTGTGTGTGTATACGTGGGGTAGTGCACACAGATATATTTCCAAGGTCCTTTACCTTATAGGGTCTAGAGCTAATGCTCCCAGTAGACAAGACACAAGCATTAGTATCCTAATCCCCAATCTTCTGATTCCTATTACTATTCTCCAGAATGGGATCCGCAACTCAGCTGCGGCATGGCTAATTCTAGGGCCAGAGAAGAGAATACATATGATTATTCTGAAGATTCTTGTATCACCAGAAAGTAAGGAACTTCACACAAATTGATGGGGACCCATAAAGGGGATACAGGAGACAATCTGAAAGAGCTCCTCCTGGGTGACAAGTGGTCAGAATTACAGAAGCAAAGAAAATGCCTTAGTATATAACCTTCACAGAAAATATGAAACAAATAACTTGATTCATACTTATATAAAGAGATTGAATAAATATATCTAATGGGGAAGGTAGGATAAATCTCCCTTAATGAATAACTTCAGGTACCTCATCATGGTCATCCTCCCTTCAGGAAGGTGAACTTAACCTTCCATCCCTGAAAGTGGCCTGGAGTATGGACATGGCAGAAATTATGGGTGCCCTTGAGTTACATGATGAATTTTTAGATATAATACACCAAACATCATTCATAATATAAATTTGTAATTTTTCTGTATCCATTAAAACTTCTGTTCTGAAAACAACAACATCAACAGTAACAATAACTTCACTGAGAAGGGAATTAAAGCACAGACTTGGAGAATGTGCTTTCTAGTATCATATTTATATGGACTTGTATCATGAATACACAGCAAATTAACAGCTCAACAACAGCAACAAAAAATGAAAATAATGTACACTGTGCCAGTGATTTGAAGATACTTACACATAGAAGAGATAAAGGTTTTAAAAGGAGTCTTCATTAAGGAAACATAAAATAACACGATGATGAAATACTGCTATTCACTTATTACAACAATTAAAGCACAGAATAATAAAAAAGTTAAATACTGGGGATGATGTAGAGCAAAAGGCCCCTCATCCGCCTGCTGGAAGGAATGCCAATGGCCGCCAATTGGAATATATTTGTCGTTTTCTTAGAGAGAAAACCAGACACTCACCAAGTGATTGAGGAGTGAGCTAGAAAAGTATTTACAAAAGTTTTAAAAATATTTATGTTAATACAAATAACTTCATACGGGTGCTTGTATCATCTTTACACATTCGAGCCTTTACCACTCCCTAAATATGGGTTATGTAGTCAGTTTTTATGGTTATTTTCCATACGATTAGGATATACTTGTTTCTGTTCCCTTTTATCTATCTCTCTTTTATCTAATTCTCTATTATCAATGTCCACACTAGATAAAAAGGTACCGGAAACATAGCCCACATATTACAGCCCAGCCTGTGGCCCGACATTTCCAAAGGTCCTCTGAGGAGAGAATGACTGCAGTGCTGTATGGACATCAATTTCCGAATATCAACATGACTCATACTATTCAAGTGAAAGGCGTTGCATCAGACAGGACTGGAGAGATTTTCAGGATGAGAGGAATTGGAAATCCATCTGATGGTGGAAAGCAGATTTAAAGTTCAACAGTAAAAATTATTTATGTCATTAAACGATTAAAAACTTGACAAGTAATAACAGAAAGTAGTAACCTAATCTTCAAATAAAGGTCTCATGAAGAAATATTTCTGTGCGGCTCTTCCAAAGATAGATGGGGAAACACAGACAAGCCTGAATCCATGAAAAGCGTCTCAAGTTTAGAAACAAGAAAGTTCCCTGGAATCACTGTGGATGAGGCTTTCAGGGGTGGCAGTGATCCAGTGGAGAAACCACAGGTTCTGAGAGAAAATCCCTCCATGACATCCTCTGCCCCTGCCCTGAAATGGGTCCTCTTGTTCCTGATGACCCTGAGTGCCCCCGGTGGTTGGTGCGGCCCCTGCAGGGAGGTTCCTGTCTGGACTCACCCTGACTTCTCACTGGGCCTCCTGGGACAGTAACACAGGGCTGTGTCCTAGGTCTGTGCCCTGAGCTGAGCTGCAGGGAAAACTAAATTTGTGGGAAAACTAAATTTGTGATGTGTCTCTGGAGGTGGAGAGTCATTTCTGGAGAGACAGCTTGTGTGCTGTGCTATTCCCAGAACCAAAGCACCCCGGTCACCCCAGCCCTTTCCCTGGGGGCTGAGGGATCTAGTCCCAGCAGTCAACACTCTTTGGTTGGAGAATCCCGGAATAGGGCAGGTGAGGTAGAGGGTCTTCAATAGTCTTGGGCCCAACACTTGCACCTGCACCTGGGACAGGACACCTGGGGAAGGAAAAGTAATGTGGCACCCACTTCACAGACGTCACCCCATAATTCCACCTTCCTCAGACCCAGGAGATGCTCACAGCTGAGAGATGCCAGCAAGAGGAGGAATGACCCGAAGGATTTCATGTTCTTTTTCATTAAATCTTTGACTTTCAGAGAATTATGTCAGTGAAGGTGAGAACCCTGACTCTGCACAGCACAGGTGCTGTGTTTTCCCCTTGAGCCCAGGGTGTGATGTGTAGGTGGGAAGCATGTTTCCATATAAAGATGGTCATGGCTGGCCCCTCTCTGGGGCTCTGGAGGAGGGTGCTGGCTGAGATCCATGGTGGACACAGCTTCTGTTCACTGACCACAGGTCCTGCCCTTCTAGAACAGGAGTGTTTGGACAAAGGAGAGTCAGAGGGCAGGTGTGTGGCAGTAAACACATCAGGACTTCCTTTCCCTCCCAGGGTTTCACGTGGAAACTTCCCGAGGGCACATCCGATCCTAACGCCTAGAGCCCGGCACCTCTCACTTTTCCTCTCGTGCCCTCCCGGCCGCCTCGGGCCCCCCGCTTTGCCCCCGCGCACCTTCTCTGTTTCTGTGTTCTGACTCTGAGCTGCTTGTTAAACAGATGCTGTGCACTTTCTCATTAGTTACACACCAGCTTTACACATTCCATCACACTGTGTTGGCCTTTTCATACAAAGGTAGTGAACACAGTTCCATAGCACGTACTCTGTTATTTTCTTGCTCTATATCATAATCCTTCACCTCTCATCCTATGTTTACAACGCTTTACATAGCAATACCCCCACAAATTTTGGATTTACTTTAAAACGTCCTTCCTTAAAAATTCGAGTTTTGTTTGATAAGAAAAATTGCACTTTAATTTTGATCAATTTTTATATTATTCATTTCCAAGTTATACTCAAACCAATATAATTTGGACATTAATTTATCCAGAAATCATTTGTCATCTATTCTAAATTCTAAAGGATGTTATAATAGGCACATATATGTCTTTTTGGGTATGAACATCATGTCACCACTGAAGAATGGGTGATTTTTCCTTTACAATATGATACTTTTATTTCCATATACATCTGTCTGTTTCTATATCATTTGTATACTAGTAGGTGGGTGCAGCCATTACAGAATAGCAGACTGAGTGGCTTAAACAACAGAAATATATTTCTCTCAGACCTGGATACTAGAAGTCTAAGATCAAGGTGTCAGCAGGTTTGGGTTCTTCTAAGTCCTTTCTCCTTTGTTTGCAGATGGACCTCTTCTCAATGAGTCCTCATCTAGTCTTCTCTCTCTCTCTCTCTGTGTGTGTGTGTGTGTTCATCCCTGGTTTATTTTTGTGTTCAACATTTCTCTTCTTAAGTGTGACAATGATCCCTGACCACATCTTAGGCAACAGGTTACTTGAAATGCTCTTCTCAACTAGTCTTGACCTGTGGGCTTCTGTGTTTGTATTTGCATGAGCAAGTATTGTCAAGAAACCACTACCTCAGATTAATATGAACTCCCTACCCTTGAACTCTGATCACCCTCAATATTTGATCAAATCCATCAAACCTCTTATCACACATGCGATATCTGATCACCCTGGTCTCCCTTTAGCAAGAATCCTTTTGAGTCTATGTAACCAGAATCCCCTTAGCCTATATTTCTTTTGTTAGTAATTTTCAATCCATTCCACCCCACCCTCTTCTTGGACATAAGACCCCATTTGCCATGCTGCAGTTGGAATTAAGCTAAGTTTCCAAGGCTGCCTCAAATATGCAGCAGTGAGTTTTGTCTTCATTTTTTGCATGAGATTTATATTGGAAATATGAATATCAATCCCACAGCCCATGGCCACATGACTCACGCCTGAATGAAGCTGATCTGTCATGGATATTTTCTCCTAAGTCCATTTGTGCTTAGGGACGCTATACTGTTCTTCAGCCCTATGCCTAGGGGTACTTTAAACAATTGCCAAAAATCACAGGAAAGGGAAAAGCATGGCATTAGGTTGACCCCAGAAAGTGCTCATTTCCATGATGGTAGGTGAAACAAGAAAAGAAAGTGTCACCTTGACTGACCTCAGCTGGGAAAGTGTGTGTGTCTGTTTTGGGTGACTCAAAGAACCGGCCACATTGCAATTTTCCATGAATGAACACGAAATGACAGAAGTTATTTTAGGGTGCTAATAAAAGGTAGCAAGTAAGTGAATTTGCAGATATGGGATCTGTGACTAATGAGGATCATTGCATATGACGTATTGGGACATTCTGACATTAGTGTCTATACCAATGCAAACAAGCTACAGAATTCAAACTGTGAAGGTTGACTGAAAGCAGGAGGGTGTTTCTCTTCCATCGACATGTACAAAAACAAAACTGAAATGAATAATGCTTAAAAATCTCATGTGCCTTCTCAGGATATTTACCAGTTTCGAGATTCAGACTCACAGGGAAAAGGATGGTGAGCCTCGGTGTTGTATTGAGATCCTTTGATAAGAAGAAAAATAAAGCAGAAAAAACAACTGTAACTGCTGAGCATTAAGTGTGTGTTTAAAATCAACCCTACTTCAATAAAAAAAATAAAATTAAAAAATATATATGCACACACAATTTTGTGAGCATGACATAAACCACAACGATGAAACATTAGGAAATAGAAGAGGGTCTCTGGTGGAGCTCCTGGGCAGGAAGAGGAAAGCACAGGTTCTAACAAGAATCCCCTCCCAGCCCCCATCTGCACCTGCTCCTGGGGCTCAGCCCTGTACTTGTTGGGTCCTACGCGCCCCCTGGTGGTTACGTGCCTCCGCGCAGAGAGGTTTGTGTCTGGGCTCACAGCGACTTCCCCTCACTGTGTCTCTCGCACAGTACACGGCTGTGTCCTCAGTTGTCAGGCTGCTCAGCCATAAATAGACTTGGCTCTTGGAGGTGATGCTGAGCCGCAACTTAAGAGTTGAGTTATACCACTCTCTCATTTCGTCCCAGAGAGAGTGGCATGGACATATATATACACACTACCAAATGTAAAATAGGTAGCTAGTGGGAAGCAGCCGCATAGCACAGGGAGATCAGCTTGGTGCCTCGTGACCACCTAGAGGGGTGGGATAGGGAGGGAGGGAGGGAGGGAGACGCAAGAGGGAGGGGATATGGGGATATATGTATATGTATAGCCGATTCACTTTGTTATACAGCAGAAACTAACACACCATTGTGAAGCAATTATGCTCCAATAAAGATGTTAACAAAAAAAAAAAGAGTTGAGTTATAGTCTGTACTTCGACTGCTCCACATGGTAGTAACCCACTCCTGCCCCTTTCCTGGAGGCTGGCGGGCCCAGGTTACACCATAGCTGGTTAATGAGAATCCAGAGACAGTGCAGGTGAGGGAGAGGGTCTGTGAGGGCTTCACCAGGCTGGGTCCCAACTCCTGCAGCTGCACCTGGGACAGGACACCTGTGGACAGAGAGAACCACGGTGACTCATGGGCTCAGATGCAGCTTCCCCATGTGTTCATGTCTGAATCCCTGAGACACTCACCTCTGGGAGCTGACACCAGAAAAAGGAAGAACCACAGCTGATTCATCTTCTTGTGGGTAAGATTAATGAATCCCAGAAAATGTCTTCAAGTATGAGGAGATACCTGAATTCAAATGTTTTTTAATCTTCTGACTTACATGGATATTTTCATGTGGGAGGGAACTTTATATAAAAAGTAAAAAGTAGTGAAAGGGGGCCCCTGTCTCTGGGGCTCCCCCTGTGAGGAGGGTGCTGACTGTGCCCTCAGAGAACTCAGCGCCCACCCGGGGTCCCCCTCACATTCCTGGGTGCCTCTTTGTCCAGGAATGAAACGATGCTTTAAGGCTGGTCAGGGAAACAGCTGTGGTCAAGGCTCAAGGCTCAATGGTAGATTTTGGGAAGAGACTTTAATCCCACGGAGGTACATATCTTCGCTTATCAAAAATCTCCACCTCACCTTCAGGGAGCTCCAAGTTGTCAGACACAAACTCTTATTTTTGGTTTTCCACATTAGCTCATGCTTATTTATTGGATATTCAAATGTTGGAAACAAAACATACATGTAATAACCAATTTGAATTCAGACAAATTTGTGTAAAATTCACTGTTCATCATAATTCACAAGACATTTACTGTCTGACTTAGCTGGGGTGACCGATTCTTCACCGGAAACAGCTTAAATATTTTCAAGAGTTGTTCTGGAGGTGGATTTGTTCATTACAACTAACCACACAGGTAATTGTGTGGACAAGGTAGTCATTTCTGCTGACATGGTCATCTTTCCCAGCATTGCTGACTTGCCGAGTAGCCTGTCCTGCTTTTTCCCTGTGCACAACTGAGTGTCTGCAGGAACACCGCGAGCTTCAGGGCTCCTTCCTTGCGGGTGGACGTTGAGGAATCTCCAGGGCTACCAAGGTCTAAGAACAGACAGCTCCTGGAAGCTCGTCAGGACTCCAACATGCTGGGCAGGTGACCTGGTCACAGTGCACAGACTCGCTCCCTCTAGAAGTGTTCATTTCTAACTCTCCCTGTCACAGCCAGTGACATTGGAGCTCAGGGAACACAGTTCCCACCGCACTGGGTGAGAGAACATGCAAGATTTTTAGAAGTAAACCTTCACGTTGAATGGTTTGCAGAGTATGAGGGTGTCATGGTCAGAGGAAAGCCCCCACTTCAGGAAGCAGTTTCCCTTGAAATGTCCACCTGAGAGCAGCTTTCCCGAGTCCCTGGGACACTGAGTCCTGGGACTGTGCCTGAGGTCACATAAGTAAGGGGTGCTGGAGAGCAGAGCACAGCTCCATCCCATCTCGCTGTGGGCACTGAGGATGTGGCCTCACCATCTGCATTTCAGTCTGCAAGGATGTAAACTGGGGATCACGATAGTAACAGCATGTCTGAACTTTATAGTGGGTTTGCCATTAGTGTTGGATGTGTAATCAATGTCATCAGTGATGTTATCTCTCCTGGGAACCAGAAAGACCAATCCGAGTTCTCTTCTCTGACTGACACATTTGTACATGTAACCCTGGCTCCACTCCTTCACTGAGATGTCACACCTGCGGGTCTGGGGCAGATCAGCACTTCCTCAGCCCTGCGATATCACCTGCATATTTACTAATGTAGAACCTGCTGTTTATGAAAAGCCCTTTCCTCCATACTATTTCATGAACATATTCCCAAATGTACCCTATTGCTTCTAGCTTTTTCAATAATATTAATAGAGAAAACTAAATAATAACCTTACTGACTAAATGTAGATAATAAGAGAGTCAACTAAAGCAGGATGAGCAAGAGTCATAGGAAAAGTCAGGACCTGAAACGTGAGCTGATACACTGAGGGACAGGGGAGGGGAAGGGATGGCATCCAACACCTAGAACCAGGTGAGCCCATTATTCACCAGGTGGAATCAGAGCCTGCATTTAAACAGATACACTGGCATATGACACGGCCTTCATGAGCTAGTAGACTGGAGGAAACCCATACAAATTCCTGTTCACATAGAAGGAAATATAACCGGTATCTTTACGTTTCAGTGGCTGGGGATGTGTTGTTAGGGTCTCTTTACCCCTAGGCAAAATGAGTTAGGCCATAAGCACTAAAATGTTATTTTTCCTTTGTGGAGAAAATTGGAGGGAATTATGTCCGGAGACTGGATCATATGATAATGCTGGGGGGAATATCTATGAGAGACGCCCAATGGGTGATGGGAAAAAGAAGTGGTGAGATTTAAGTCATATTGCTTTGCAGGTTACCAGTGATGACACCAAGAGTTCCCCATCAGGGTGATGGGTGGGAGAATGACAGATAGTGGTGGGCTTCATGTTGAGCCCATGGACAGGTGCATCTGATGGTCTCTGTATTTCGCCTTATCAATGTTCCAGAGCATAAGCTCATAATGGGGTGTGGACTTCAAGAAAGTTTAAGCCAGATTGTTGAGGACATTTGTGGGCTTTGTTAGAATAATTGAGAAAAGAAGAAGCAGGAACTATACTTGGAAAAACAGTAGGGTGAGGGTGAGGGTCAGGGTTAGGGGTTAGGGTTAGGGTTAGAATTAGGGTACAGGTTAGGGTTAGGTTATGTGTTAGGGCACTGTTTAGGGTTAGGGCTAGGGATTGGATAGGAACCCCTTATCAGATATATATATTTTTCCCTTTTTTTTTTTTTTTTGGTACACGGGCCTCTCACTGTTGTGGCCTCTCCCGTTGCGGAGTGCAGGCTCCGGACGCGCAAGCTCAGCGGCCATGGCTCACGGGCCCAGCCGCTCCACGGCATGTGGGATCCTCCTGGATCGGGTCACGAACCCGTGTCCCCTGCATCGGCAGGTGGACTCTCAACCACTGCGCCACCAGGGAAGCTCTATTTAAAAAAAATTTTTTTTTAATGCCTGACATTGGAAGTTCTACATCTTGACTTTTGGGTGGTTGTTTTGTTTTTGTTATTGGACTATAGTTTATCATCATCATTTAACATATTTCAAACACACACAACACAGAATGTTGCATTGTACAGCTGTACTGGAACTCGGTGTATAGTGGATAGCTATGGACACACACACACTTTTTCCCCCCTGTTATTGTGGTAAGTCATGCTGAAATCCATGTCATCGTGACCGCAAGTGCATTTCCCCCAGTGTCTCCCACACACCCATTTGTTGTCTTTGGACGTTGTCACGGTCTATGCAGAGATAGATTTTTATTTCCATTTGTATGGGTTTGAGCGTATCAGCCTTTCCTTTCCAGCTCCTGGGCTTTCCCTGTACATTCGAAAGACTTCCTCTGTTCCAAAGTATGGAATGAAAACCGACTCATGCATTGTTGTTCTTTGAGCACTTGCTTGGTTTCGGTTTGCCAGTCCACGGCTTCCCTCCTTCGCAGGAGCCAGGATCTCGCTCTTGCACTCTGGGCAGCCCTTGCTGGCCACCAGGCCCCGCCGGCGTCTCCATGGAATTTTAACCACCTGGAAATCGCGTGGCTAGTGTTGTC